>NC_080672.1:412298607-413607832 GCF_030247195.1 Topomyia yanbarensis | reverse complement strand
TGAATTACGCGGTTGTACGCACGGCAACTATCGGCCGATGGTTTTGTTGAGGATTTTGCCTGAAAGATCTACGAACGAATCGAAGATCGGCGAACGAACCTGGTGGATAACCTGTACGTAGCAGACCCGTGAGACGGTCAGTACAACAACCACAGAAGTATTGGGTACCACGTGTGGAAACCAGCGGAACGGCTGATTCGATGCTGAGTGACAAACGACGCGACGGACGAGAAAAACCCGACCGGAAGCCGAATGCTTGCAGCTGCTACACGACAGACAGCTCATACAGAAGTGGTTGCTAGGTGTGGATCCACCCACACAAGAGCTTGAAAACGGTCCGTTGGGAAGACCGGAATTCCCGCCGAACTTCTAAAGGGCGGGAGTTACCGGCTGTACGAAGCAATCGACTGCGAGATCTGAATGATCTGGGTGGAAGAAGAAATGCTTTCGGATTGGATGGATAATTCCTAGAAGAGCCAATCACTCTGTTGTAATAATCATAGGGGCACAATGATCCTTCATGCCGTTTACAAGGTACTCGCTTGTGCTCTATTAATCAGGCTGCGCCCGTTGGCTGAATCCTTTGTTGGGGAATATCAAAGCAGGTATCGAGAATGACAATAATTGATGGACTAAATGTTTGCCCTCCGTAATCCTGGTTCTGGTGATTTTCAAGGCGGCGTATGATTCAATGAAACGGAATGAACTCTTATGATGTTTGAATATGACTTTCCCACGAAACAAGACTAATTAAGCTGATTAGTGTAACGCTGAATGGATCAATATCAAGCGATAAAATTGGCTGACTAATATTGAGAACACAAAAATCGCAACGACGGTCATGATTTAGAGATCCCGGATTGTTTGGCCACAATGATAATGATGATGCAACATATTAAAAATCTGTGTAACACAGATTAATTTGTGCACCAGGCATTCATGTCTGCATCCTATTTTCTTCATTCCACAAGGTTGGCAACGCTCATTAGATCATCAAAAGTAGTACCCGCCACTAGATGATATTAACTTAAAATAACTACAAAGTTGCAAGCGAACCAGAATAGCACATCTTCGTATGTCCCATCCCGGGATATCATTAGTCACTATCGTCGTGCGTACAGAGCAACCATCGTGCACAAGATTCCAGACCCTTCTTCCTTGCTCGATTCAGTTCAGGATGCTCACACTCTCGGGAGCAGAAGTGTATGCGGGCTCGTAAATCAAGCGCGTGCGTGCGAAAGTTTGTTTTAGTATAATTAAAAATACATGCTCCCTCATTAACACCATACAGCGAAAAGCAGCACACATTTTCTGAAAAACGAACAAAAGTGAAAGAGGTCACACGTAGACATTCCGTGCTTTTCTTCCCCCTACCCATAGCAAACTGCTTTAGAGCTGTACCCTAAATATGAACTCTCTTGTCTTTGGACTGGAGGAAACGGGAGATGAGCCCCGCAATGTTATACTTTCGGAAAAATGTGTATCGGTGAAAGAAGAATTTGTTAACACTTACGCTAATCGATTGTTTACTCGGCCCATAAAGAGAAGTGGTTCTTACCTAGAAATGAGAGAAAAGAGAAAAATAAATGAAATTAGATCCGGCTGTTGATTTTTCAGTCATAATGAATCACTCAGAAAGTAAATTTAAACAGACAAACAATTTCCCAACTCTTGATGTTATCAACCGCAAATGTTTAGCTCTACCGACGACTACTACGGAAAGCAAGGGTATTTCCCAAGCGTTTCTGCTAAGTAGATGCAAATTAGTGACTTCGCTTAGGCATTAAATGAATCACCTTCGCAGCCGATTACCAGCTATAGCACGCAATGAATGAGATTTTCAAACTGGTCCCAGCCTGGCGCTATCCGTGAGCCGTTGTGGGGTGGCTGCTCCGATTGTGGGTCTCCCATTTGGTCAAAATGACACCCCACGCTACCTCAAACAGATACAGCCTAGTTACTCTAGTTTCACACTGGCACCACCGAGCCAGTCAGGAAACAAGACGTTATCACGCCAACTAACAGCACTTAGGGAGACGTCTCTATCATCATCATTAGAGTCCATTACGCTACCGAGCCACCAGGTCCAAAGATTCCCGGAAAACGATACCAACAACCATCGTCACCGCGTCGAGGGTCTGGTCGCGACGCGGAATTCTGAACCAGTTATAAAAACCTACCTATCCCGACTCCCGGCAGCAATACGTTGGTCGACCTCAGTTCAGCAAGATCCAATTACGGCGAAGGTGATTCATCACTTTCGGTCGACTCTTATCAGCGATTGTGGGTAGTTTGGGTCATTACGCTAGTCCCCTTCGATTGCAGGTGGCTGGCGGCGCACGAGATTGCATGCGCAAACTGCAGCGCGCTGATTGGAAAATAACGCACTGTACGTCGTTTAGTGCTGATCACGGAAGCTGGTAGCACAAATCGGAAGCTTTACGACACTACTTAACTAGATAAAAGAACTAAAGTTTCCCCCAAAATTACGGTTTGTAATGATTTAAGTTTTTGTCATCAATCGAAGTAACCCACTACACGACGACCGGAATGAAAACACGACAAGCGAAACAAAAACAGAGTCACGATTCCTCGCGTCGTTCTAATCAAAACCACCTTCAAACACAAACACAAAACAATTTTCAGTGGGTATACGTGCGGAATTGCTCTGGTATCGCAACAACCACTGAATGTAAACACCTTGAAATTGACAGTCTAGTACTAGTCTAGAATCAACACACGTAGCTCGAACTCGCTTAATGTAAAGTAGCACAACTGTTTCGTCTACAAGCACGCAATGTGCCCACACCTCACCCGTACAGAAATTCGATCCCCAACCAGATAAGATACGGTCGAACAACGGATCAACTCAGCGATAGCAGATTCACTTCGCGGAAATCGCTTCAAACTCTGATAGCGCACCGTTATCTTCGCACACAATATACACACCACGCGGTTGTCACAGTGACAGTGACAGCTGAGCACTACTATTCACCACACACAGTCAGTCAATCGTCTAGCCGGAGTAGGTACGCGATGTAACGCAACACACCGTCACACTGGGTGATTGTAACAGATACTTTTTTCGCGTGGCACCCCTAATTACACCTCATTTGTCACTTCGCTGCGGCGCTGCGCTGATGCTGGTAGGTGATTGTGACTTTACTGGTGACTATTTTTTTTTTCTTACCTCACGACACTCCTGCCTCTCTCATCGCAAGTCAGGGCTTTCCATCTGTCGCTGCTGCTGCTGCTGCACCACAGAGGGATACATTACAGCAAAGGAATTCGACGCATTTTTTGTTGTAATATCGTTATGTAAATAATAACGAGAGGCTTAGCGGCGCGCGGACTCTTTTCGCGCACACTGTGCTTCGCGAGTCGCTCAATGCGTAATGGTTTGCGTTTGTGTGATTGTTTTTTTTTACATAGCCTACTCCCTCCGGGTGGTGTTCAATGGCGATGGGCAGAGTTTGCTTCGAGGAAATGTGCGAGCCAGGGGTCCATCGGTGGCTGGCGTATCTTGGAGGATGATAGTAAGTACAGACACAGGGAGTAGTCTTGGGTAATTTATGATAAGGCTCGGGAAGACAACTTTCGAAATAGATTTTTAGGGGAATTTCCGAACGAACTTATGCCACCAAGCAAAGTGAGCATCAGTGGACTAAAGAAAGAAAATGTTTTTGTTTAGTGTCAACAGCTGTTCCTGGTTGTTTTAATGCAATGATCATTAAAATTATCACCATACTGCAAGTGACTGACTTCGGCCAAATCGTGTATGGGAATGGCAATATAATAATAATTTGACAATTTAATTCAGAATTGCACAAAATTTCCAATAATTTAATTTAGAATGACATTTGAAAAGAATTATATTATTTGCCTTATTTTTACAAAAGCAAGACTACGTAACCACTCCGAAATTCCACATTCTAATCAAGGTCAAGATTTATATCAGATGCTTTGGAAATACTTCCGACAATAAACTCTCCTAAAACTATATTCCCAGATACAAAAAAAGGCTATGATGCGGCGTTAAAAAAAATCCTTGGAATTCAAGTGTCAATCGATCAATTGACGGAACTTACATATAGCACGACTTCCGGAAACTTACTGGGCTCCTGCCGAATAAATTTCCGGAAATTGTGCTAGACTTGAGTTCCGTCAATTGTTCAGTTTTTTTTTATTTTCATTTGATTATAGAGGTTTTAAGTTTATTCGCCTCATCGGGTTAGAAAAATCTCATATGAAAAATTGAGAAATCCTATATGCGGGGTCGGGACTCGAACCCAGGTGCGCTGCGTACAAGGCAATCGATTTATCAACGCTCATCCCCAATTGTTCGGTTGACACTTGAATTCAAAGGATTTTTTCTTTCGACATTGCAAATTCAATTTTAAATCTCTATTTCATCCATACCCACATCGAAATTGACAGTACTATATACCCTACAAACAATCATGGAACAATAGACACTATGCTCATTACTGTTTCTACGTTTCAGTTGATAATAAATTTAACTGTCCAACAGAAGAGTCATACAGCAAATTAACATTAAATTAACTGTTTCCGGGAAATAAAAGTATGGAAACAAAATCGTAAATAACTACACCACCCCCCACCCACCCCCTTTAACTGTAACAGTCGATTTTACATTGAAATTTGTTGTAGAAACATTTATGTAACATGATACTTGATTGTAAAAAATATTTTTTCAGTACATTTTTACTCGGGTATGTATCTCCGAAAGTAGCTTTCGGATCTTAACGTTCCGCGTTAAATTCGAGCGGTTATTACTTGAACTATTCGTTCGCGAAATATTGTTGATTGATATCTCGATGTTGGTTCCAGATATATAACATTCAGAAATGATGATTTAAAAAGTGTTCGGGGTTTGCTTAAACTGTACCAGTGTTGGATGCTAACCCAAAGGCCCAGTAAAATGCTTTTAAATGCAACCCTGATCGTAAATATCTGTCATCTGGTTCCAGAGATATGGATCCATGATATTGGAGTTAACAACAATATTTTTTTGTGTTCGTCCATAGTTTTTCGAAAGCAAAAACTATTGAATTCCGTTCAGGTTTCACTTTCGGACCAATCGACCAGTCGCAACATTTTAGTCGCTTTTCATTATCATTTTTTGATGTTTCTCTGTTTTGTCCGTCTTGTGTATGTCTACATGCGCATCACTACGCTATATCATGACCAGAATAAATGACCCACACAGCTCCAGCCCTGAATCAATTATTAGTCCCATCAGGAGTGTTAGGAGCAATTTTGAACCAAATCGATTATGTGTGTCTACGGGGACAACGCCCGAGCAAAAGTCGGACAAAATCAAAAATGTTGCCCAATCTGGCTGCAAATTATATTTTAAGGTAACTTTGGGGTGCTGAGCTCATTTTTAAAGTCAAAAGTTACAAAAGATGAGATAAATTTTCCCATACAGTGTTATCGAACCTTTCTTAAAAGCGTAATAGCATTTTTATGACAAATTTTTTACTGATTAGATGTAACTGAAACTAGCTATAACAACATAATAATTGGATGAAACCACTTTTAATCTCAACAAAAAGCGTTTGTTTCCGTTTTATTCAGTTGTTATTTTGCACAAATTACCATGTTCCTTCATATCAGTAAACATTTCAAAATGTCGATTTTTAACCCCTCCGGACAAAAAAGGCAAAACGAGACTTCGAAATTTGAAAAGTAGACATGATTTCTCATAGATTGTATAAGAAGTGACCGTTCCGAATTGTTTCACCTGATTGTATGGAATATATTTGTGAAAAAAGAATTTGCTATCAACCCTCTTAAGATATATTTGTAATAATATTACATAGTTCGAATCAAATTTGGTGAACATTGTGAAATAATCAACAAAGTTCTTTAAATGCCTTTTAAATTGAAACTAGTTGTGCTCAAATCGGATTAAAATTGAAAAAGCAACGTGTTTTTTAAGCGAAGGTAGATGCTGTGTTATCGAAAATGAATTCATTAGAATTGTCTGACACAGCAATGTTTAAATTGCTATTAAAAATCTAATTTTCATTCAGTTGTCACAAAATTTGGAAAATATGTCATTCAAATACATAAGAAACTTAGGAAAAATAAAAAAATATCAACATTTGAAACATAGGATTTGTCCGGTCTCCGGCCACTGTGCAACGTCCGCAAGTGATTCTTCGACAATCCATGTGAAGAAAATACGCTAAGTGACACTAGTAATAGAGCATGTTAATATTATCTCTCTCTTAAAAAGTTCCTGTTGGCATACTCTATTCGGCGAATGTAGAACAAATTTTTTTTATGTCAAAATAATATCGAAGTCAACGATTTTCTCGCTAAACAAAAAAACTTCAATACCAGAACCATGCACTGTTAATTTCTATGCAAAACTGTATCAGACACTTCTTTCATTTGACGTTTAATAACTTCTAACGTCTCTGCAGTAAAATTATCTGATGTTCTGATGCATAGATCATCATTCATAGATGGTCGAAAAATCCTATGTCTGCACGAGAGATACTGAAAAGTGTCTTTATTGTGGTCAGACTCCAAATGATCTCTCAACATGTTCCGTGTACAAACTACATGTGGATAGAAGCAAGCGATCTTTAAAATAACACTCCTGGCGGTCTTATGCAAGCTAGTACCACTTGTCCAGAAAAATCCCTTTGATCTTTTTTCTTCTAAAGATGCAGGCTCTGAACACTCCTACGAAGTACCTTCTTTTTCAAAACTTGACAATTCTAGAAAAAGAAGGAATCTTTCTTTCCCGAAGTTTCCTAGTAAAGAACCCAAGATATTCCTGCTAGTGATGTTTGAGACAAAATCGATCAAATGTGTTTGGGTGGCAGCTGTGGTTGTGTGTGATTTCACTGTGCAGACAGGGTACGATCACCGTCGCTAGTGCGATAAACATATGTTCTTTCTGGGACGTCATCATATCCCAGAGATAGCATAAGGGTTAGTGCATCGGGACGGAGTCTTAAAGGTTGCGGGCTCGAATCTCGCCTCTGGGTGAAATTTTTTCACATAATTGCTTTCGCTTCACTCCTCACTTTGATCGATTTTCCCGTTGGATACCACCAAAAAAGTCTGCTGTTTGACATTGTCGACTGGATCTTCTCTGATAAAAAATATCTGTGATTACTTCGATCACAGTTTAAAGAAGAATGATACGACCCGGATTCTTATGCCAACAGTGGTTGCAAAAGCACCAGATGTATCTCATTGCTCTACTATACTGCGGTTAGATCTCACCTGGAAGGTAATCTCCGATCTCAACGGAAGCGATTATTTACTAATCATTCTTTCAATAGTTAACGGTACAAATCGCGTGGACTCAATTAATTTTTAATATGAAACAATGAATGAATGAGATCACAGATGCTATATCCACGATATAGGAGTTTGTTCTGATGATCGAGTGGAAAAGTGTGAAGCATATAGCAAATTTCGAAAGCGTGGTAGTGGAACACCGAAAATTTGGAGCGTTACGCGGTTTAGGACAACAAGTTAAAGGCTTGCATCGCGTGGTTTTTGGCGCCGTTTTGTCGATGGATTATTGAGAGAGTCATCGATGAGCTCTCTGTGAAATACTACAGACTGCTAAAAAAGTGTGTAAAAGAGACATCACGAACGAAAGTAAGGAACATTCGACGCGATAGGTTTATGACTTTGCAAGGACGTTAGGCCCATTTGGGCTGCAAAACTGGGTATCGAGTTCTCCACGGAGAAATCCGTGCCAATCGTTTTACGAAGCGTGATCCAGCTCTACTAAAGCTTCTGTTAGCGGGAAGAAAGATCGTCCGTTTTTATTTACATTTCACAGGCATGCAGACAGAGGGGGGCTAGAGGGCTAAAGCCCCCCTGAATCCAAAAAAAAATTCAAACATGTATCGACGACTTTTAACAAATTTGTAGCTAGTTCGGTTTGAACAAATTATTAACAAAAAGTTAAAGAAGATTGCTATTTGAAACCACCAAATACAATGGTCACGAAACTCATTGTCCTAATGCTTCTGCCCGAGCCAGTGCAAAGCGTACGACAAAATTAGTTACTTTCATATTTTATGCCTTGTCTAAAGAACAACGGAAACTGGTTGGCAAAACTGTATTATTGTACAACATGATGCCAAATTATGTCGCCATTCACCTATGATACAGAACTCCTTTCTCTTACCTCCCCGCGGTGCCAACTGGGGTACGAACCGTGTTGTGCTGTTTTTTACTGAACCCGGGGCTGGGCCGGTTGGGGCTGGAGCCTGACTAATTCGGGCAGAAGCTGCGTTAGTGAATATCTGTGGGTTGTATGCTGACAGGAAAGGAGTACAAACAACGTGCGCGTGGAACTGTTAATGTATCCGTCATACAAAGTAATGCTTTCGGTACAGTTATTGCTCATTTTAGGCAGCCCAAATCACCTAAATCACACAAAAAATAGTTTTCTGTTGTAGCATACTGTCTATCAAGACATACCTCCTGATCTTTTTCCTTTCTTACTAACACTATTCCTTTCCCGTGATGCTCGTTCCATTCATTCCCTGGTAGAACAGCATTGAATGTGGCCGGCGTCTTGATTGACCATTTCATGAAAGTGTTAAGTCTGTGAAACATGCACAGTGAGAATGATTTGCTCCTCCCAAGCATCATTTGTTTGGTTCATTGTGCATTTTCAATCATTCGGTCAATCACGAAGTGCAACTACGGCCTAAGCTAAGTTAAGCTAAACTGTCTAAAGAACAAAGAAAACTGTTACTGTTATTCTTGGATAGTAATCCGTCGAGATGAGTGAGTCGCAGAAGCAAGAAGAGGTGTTTCGACCAAATACGGTTATTATTGATAACTTGGATAAGACCGTACATTTGTGATATATGGACCATTTTCTGTAGGTGAAAATGGAGGTTAGACTTACGGAAGTTACCTTTATCGAATTCGCATTCAGCGCTCACAGCGTTCAACAAATTGACCCAGGCGAAACCATAAATTTTGACTAACTTAAAATGCATGCTTGTGCGTAACAATGCTATGATTAAGAACTTCGTATGTATGGGCGATTAGAAAGTCGATGTTCGGCTACAAGCGTCACATTTGGGAGAAATGGAATCCATTCCAAAGGGCACATGTAGGAACTACTTCTCGGAATTTTAAATAGTGTTTAAGTAGTGAGAATGTCGATAGACCGATCCATTTCCTCCTACCTGACCCTGCAGTGTAAAACATAATGCGATAGTACCATTACACAGAGAATTATTTGCGCATATCAAGAACAAACTGATATGTGCTAGTTCTGTGAAAGAATGGCACATTAAGGTCTGCCCTGCCCCGAATCCGTTGACCACAAACAATTGCCAATTTTGTGGCAGTTGCTCAGGTAATATTGACAACGGAAAGGGTTCCTTAAAATATACAGTAAGCACAATCATTCAGGAAGTTCACACTCGTAAGGGCAAGAAGCAAGGAAAAACTTGGATATTCGCTAATATAAAGACGGCAACCACGATTATCACACGGAAGTGAACAATAGCTAGCTGGAAATTTACTCGCCTCGTAAACAGGTATCCACGTGCAATGGCTAAGCTCTTACGCGAGATCTGTCGGACAACTATTAAAACTCGTTTTATTATTTTCATTGTTTACATAATGGAGAAATATACTTAAGACTCCGTTTAACTAAAGCATTGAACTGAGTTAAATAAAAGGACAGACATCTTACAAAAGATTGAGCACCACAAATTTTAAAAAAGTAGTACTTCATCGCAAGTGATTGCCACGTGTGTGTACACAATCCATCTCCCACTGACTGGCAGTGATTTTATGGAAGAAACTTGTTTGCATCTATTTGATGATATAATTAATATTATTCATAGATGCACACAATTTTAGCCATGGAGATGAAAGGTGATAGCTCTACTGTACATTAGGGTGTGAAAAAATTCGATTCCAGCTCCGAGCAACTTTTTGGGTAACATTTGAGTCCTAAATCAATCGCACAAATTTTTAGCTCGATCGGTGAAACTATATTTTTGCGACCATCGTTTAAAGTTTGCATGGGAATTCGTATGGGAAAATCGATTTTTACAAAATAATTCCTCTAGGAGTCGCCCATGGCCTGCTAAAAATAGATCGATATGTGATTTTCGTAAAAAAATTAACAGTGAAACCATGTCTCGAAGATCGCGAAACGATCTGACGCTTGCGGAAAAAGTTATTTAGCAGAAACGGATTGATGGTCTGACGATTGATAAAATATTCATTTTTCTCTAGCACCACTGCTGTTGGCTTTCGAATCATATACAATGTTCTTTGACTTTCTTTTATTGAGTCCAAATCAATGAACTGAGTTGTTTGGTCACTTCATAATAGTTGTTAGTAATAAAATGAGACATCTTTTGTACACAATAAGAGAAAATTCAAAATTTTGTGCATAATTCAATTGTCAGCCGCAGTGATGCTATGAACATTGATTTTTTTGAAAATCGTCAAATCAATCGCTTTTTGCTTAATATTTTTTTCTACAAGCGTCAGATCGTTTAACGATCTTCGAGAATTTATGTCATTGTTAAATTGCCTATAAAATGTACATGTCGATTTATTTTTAGAACGCAATGGGCGACTTCTGGATGAATTATTTAGTGAAAGTGAAATTCTCCATATGAAAAAATCACATGTATACTTTGAAACGTGGGCGCAAAAATATTGTTTCACCGATTGAGCTAAGAATCTGCATAGTTGTTCTAGGATCCAAATGGTCCCCAAAAATTTGCTCGGAGCAAAATTTTATATTCATACAACCGTGGCCCACTCTACTGTACATCCAAGAACGCCTTTTTATACATGAGCATTCTGAGGTCTGCCACGTAACAAAACTCAGATGTAATACTAGATATTCGCAAGAAAAGAGTTTGTTGTTTATATGACAAGTTTTCTAATTAAACACAATTTGCATTTCTGTTTTAGGTCAGCGCACTCTGTACTTGTTGTCGGAGTTTGAATGGATATAAATCAAGTTTTTATTTCACCGAAGTTAGAATCGTCTTACATGACACATTGTAGTCCTTAGCCATTTGGTTCACGAATCTGGCCAGATTGCGACGTATTTTGTTGGTCACAGCTTTATGAACGAGACCTTTCCGATCCTAGTGGAAGTGGAGCACATAGACCTCCACTTCCACTTTCGTTAATCGGTCCTAAACTGCACAGCGCTTGGATTCCCATTCCATAATTTTTTCTGAAATTTTACAATATCACTTTTTTCGAGAATTGTCCTACTGGAGCTGTACAGCTAGGTTCTCGGAGGGCTCCTCGTCAGAATCACATATTACAATTGGTCGGTGTTAAGTCAGACCGGACTAAGTGACAATTTATTGATTTCAAGAAGAACGAGTTAAAAGTTTGGATCGCAGTATCCTTTACATTCTAATAGGAAATTAATTTTCGCCATAATTTTACATATTTCAAAACTGGCGAAAGTCGAATGAAGCTGAAGAATTTCTTTATCCAATGCTATCATTATCTATTTTTTTATGTTTCGCGACTTAGTCCGGTCTGTCTTAACACCGACCAATTGGAGATGAGACAGACAATGGCGCCCTTTAAAACACTGCTTTAGGTCAATTGCAGCGGGCCGGGATTCTGAATGTGATATTCACTGTACGGTTCAGGCATGTGCGGACGTAGGGTCTTCGCGATCGTGTGTATCATCGCGAAAGGATCGAGCATTTGTACGTTAACGTTTTCGAACGCGTGTGCGTTTGTATACCACGTGTGCTAACGTGTATGTAACTTCCTTCGCCTGTATAAATTCTACTTTATAATTATACTTTATTTATAATACTTATATTCGCGTGTGTTCTTGGATGATCGTGCACAGACCATGAATCTAATACTTTGTTTTTTGGTGTACGGCTCAGATGCTGGAAGAAAGTGAGATCTTCCATATCACTAGAGTTCGCGGTCATGTCGCCAAGGAACGTGTTGTCCAGTAGGGCATTGCAAAAAAATTTTTTTTTTGAATTCTCAAAGGCCCCCCCTCTCATATTATGACAAATGTCAAAGTAAGCTCAGATGCCAAATTTCACATCATTTGGACAATTCTAGACCCCCGCCCACTTCGCTTGAAATTTTTGAAATTGGTGATATGGGAAAATGTGAAGGAAAAATATATTAAATGCTATAACTTTTGAAGTAGCAATCAGAAAATTACAATTTATACCTCTTTTTAAAGAAAATAAACTTAGTATTGGAATGAAGATATTCCTGTTCCTAGAAAAATACGGGAAAGTGGGGTACTAGGTCATTTTGGCCCCAAATTCCCCTATTTTTTTAATTTTTCTGCCTCGTTGTGCAAACCATACATATTTTGCAGTTTTTCTAATGTGAAAAAAATCTCAGAAATCGAACGAAACCTTTGTGACCTTTGTCCACATACGAGAAGTTGGGGTTATAGGGCTTTTTGTCATTCATATTAAATTTTATCATTTTCTCGTGCATATATCTCTATTATTCTTCAATCAATTTTCATAAATTGTACCTTGTTGAACGTGGAAAATCCTTAGGAACAAAATAAAAATAGATTCGTTACCGGTAAAATTCATAAACATCAAATTATCTGACATATAGTCTCGATTTCACATTTTTATCGTAAAATCGCACATATTAACTCCATTTAACGACAAAAATCTTATTTAATTTACTATTTATAGTAAAAAATGCGCTTAGGAATCACATGAGAAAAGTTTCATATCTGGAAAAATAGGTGAAGTTGAGGTATTAGGACATTTAATGAACAAAATGTTGTTTATAGAGTTAATGTCAAAAAATTTGATGTTTTTGAATTTTAACGCAAACAAATCTATTTCTGTTGTATTTCAAAGAATTTTCCACGTTCAACAAGGTACAATTTATTAAAATTGAATTAAGAATAATAGAGATATATGCACGAGAAAATGATAAAATTTAATATAAATGACAAAAGGCCCTATAACCCCAACTTCTCGTATTCGGACAAAGGTCCAAAAGGTTTCGTTCGATTTCTGAGATCTTTTCACATTAGAAAACCGCAAAATATGTATGGTTTGCACCACGGAGCAGAAAAATTTAAAAAAATAGGGGATTTTGGGGCCAAAATGACCTAGTACCCCACTTTCCCGTATTGCTCTAGGAACAAGAATATCTTCATTCTAATACTAAGTTTATTTCCTTTAAAAAGAGGTATAAATTGTAATTTTCTGGTTGCTACTTCAAAAGTTATAGCATTTAATGTATTTTTCCTCCCCATTTTCCCATAGCACCAATTTCAAAAATTTCAAGCGAAGTGGGCGGGGGTCGAGAATTGTCCAAATGATGTGAAATTTGGCCTTTGAGAATTCGAAAAAAAAATTTTTTTGCAATGCCCTATTGTCCAGTGAATATGAAAGCTTTCTTTTTCTAATTGGTCCAATTGAAGGCATGGACCTAGCCTGCTGATACCAAGGATAGAAACTTCCGGAAGTGACCGATTCATGATCGTGCGAGCACGGGAGGTTTTAGATTCAGGTTTGAGACCGCGTTTGAAAATTTACCATGTCGGTATCATGTTTACGAGATCGCGGGTGTAGGTGCCGTGGATGGTCGCGAAGGGTTCAAGCATTTGTATATTAACGTGTTTGTCACGTGTTTGGACTTCGCGTGTATAATTTCGATTTTATTATCATTTGGCGTATATTCTTGATTGATCGCGCGCGGATCGTGAATCTGATGCTTAATTTTTATGGTAGAAGAGAGTAAGTTTCCCCATATCACTAGAGTTCCCGGTTATGTCGCCATGGAACGTGTTGTCTAGTGAATATTAGCGTAATTTTTTTGGATTGGTTCAACTGAAGGCATTAGTCTAGACTTCCAGGACCGAGATTAGATTTCCGTTGAGTTAATACTTGAGACTGCGTTTGGCAGTTTATAGATGTTACGTTTACATAACTACCGGGGTATTTTCATGTTGGCGAAATCGCGGGCGGGAGTATGTGTGAATTATTGCAATTGCATGGTCGCGTTTGCGACCAGGTTTATGTTATCGCGAAGGATACGAGCGTTTGTACCTATATGAGTATAGATAGAGTATAGTAGAGATATACTAATAAAGGGGATCATAACATGCCGAAAAAAAATTTAAAAAATGAAGCAAAGAGCTTGATTAGAGGTGTATAAATTGACCGATACTATTGGTATACATCAGTAATGGAAAAAGCAAATTAATAGATGTACAAAAGATACAGACTTATAAAGTAGAACAGAACACATGTAACTCGTCTAAATGCAACAAATGTTGTATATTTACCATTAACGACAATTGCATTCTGTTAGACTCTCATCATGCTACGCTGGCCGGAAATGGATGATTCACGTGCGTCGGTAAATTCATTGTACAGGTATACCTCGATAGTACGTACACCTTCGCTTCGTTTAGTGTACGTACTATCGAAACGTACGTATTATCGAAACACAAAAATAAATTTCAAAATATTACCTTTTATGATTAGTATTGAATGATACCTTACAAAAATAATATTTATCACTAAATTAATCCCCATATTAGTGATAAACTGCTCTATCATTGGGTACTTAATTTTAGAAAAGCGGTTTCCTACAACCAAAATGTTTGAAAATGGCATGTAAAACAATTCCTCGGGCTCGCACAATATGTAATTTGTAATAAAAAATCGAAAGCAAAAAGACGTCTCTGAAGGATCTATAGGATTTATTCCCTATATTTTTGATCGAACAACGGATTTTTAAATATATTTGCAAAGGCGGTTTGATTTTAAATATAAATATGAGCTAAATGTTATATAAACCATATTTCCGTGTCATATCTTAACCCTTGAACCCCACCAGTATGCTGAAAAACAAGCTGGCGTACTTTATCCGAATCTCGCACATTCCATTCAAAACATTGTATCTCCTAGCATGTAAAGTACATAATATTTGAAAATCAATTAACAAAAATCGTTTTATCATTACTCTAGATTCTTAGTATATCTTTATTTTACAGATAACCTTGAAGTCAGTAATGCTTTTATGACACCTGTAAGCATGCAAAAAAATTTGGTCAGGCTTTCCTAATTTTGTAAATTTTCTCGAAATACTTCATTGGAGTTAAGTGTGAGTTTCAGGAAATTTACTTGAAGTTTGTAATAATATCTTCAAAATTTGAAAGAATTTTGTAAAACTTGTACACCCCTTGATGTATGAAAGATTTTCAGAAATCCCTAAAATATTTTTGAAGCTTCATGAACTTTCCAGAGACTTTAACGATTTTACCCAAAGCTGTAGTATTTTTTAAAATTTGCGGAATTACCCCGCGAATTTTTATAAATTTCATACAACCTTCGAAGTGTCATCCTTAAAGCTCATTGAGATTCTCTGAAGTTTGACAAAAAACATGAATGAGCAGAATTTCGTACAAATTGTCTGAAGTTCGAAGGATCTCTTTGCAAGTTAGCAAGTTCCCGAAATGTATAAGATTTCCAAGATACTTGTAGGACATCCTTAAAGCTTGAATGATTTTTTTCATACTTGATAGATCTATTATGCTATTATGGCTTCCTTGAAATTTGGAATACTTTGCTGGAGTTCGCAGAACTACTCTGAGTAGCACAGAACCCTCAACAAAACCTTTCTAAAGTACGCAGAAGTTACATGAAACTCGTAAAACTTCTATAAAATGTGTCGGATTTTGTTGAAGTTTATGAAATCAAACGAAAAAAATTGTTGGTGAGTGTACGTACTATCGAAGTAAAATGTACGTACTATCGAGGGTACGTACTATCGAGGTATACCTGTACCCTAATTTATCCATTCCGATCTTCCCGAATGAATAGCACCACATGCACAAATTGCACACCGGAAGTATTAGCCACTATTCTATCATATATGCCAGTTCTGCATCCATTCCCTTAATCCAACTAGCGAATCCTTGATAAATCCTGATCAAAGGACCGACCGAGTGTAGTAATTGTAATTTTATTGAATACGGTATTCTGTTGGTTTACACCTAGTATCAGGACAAGGAAATTATAGTGTAGTGTGGTATAGATTCCATGATTCAAATCTCTCTCTACGGTTGCAAGGAATTAAAAAAAACTTTGAATATGAACCCCAGCATGAGTAAATTAGGGATCCTGAGAAACTTAAAACACCAAAATTATATAATGTCCAAAAAACAAGAGATCAATCAAGCCAAATTTTCCGATAACAAAAAGGCATCTGAACTATGTTCATCGTTTTAGAATTTATCCCCAAATTCTAATTTGAACAATCAAGCTAACGGTCTTCCAAACTGGACCATTCCAACTATGCAATCAGTCGATCAAAGCAATCTGTGCAAAATATGATACCCCCAACGATCAATGTGAAATCAAATCGAAAAAGCACGAACCCCTCTTTCCCAGCTATCTGAAGTGGACTCTCCCGCTGTCACCCTGGCGAAGCACCGATGACATCTTGAAGTTTATTACCGCGATGCAAAACAAGGCACAACTTGCTATCCGTTATTGATTCATTAATCCACCACAACAACCGCTCGCTCCGGAACGACTCTTGTAGCGTAAAATTGTGGTCATTTTTCTACGGGCTCTTCTTTGTTATTACTTGGCTGCTTGGTTGTTTGGTGCTGATTTCGATGGGAGTTTCACGATTAACCCCACGGCTTATGGCCAATTTAAAATAATAAATAAATGCAGTTTTATTTTCGCTTGACTCGAACGCAGCCGATAATTGCCAACTAACCAACCAACCAGCCTGCTAAGCCGAGCGAATGTCAATCGCTGTCAGCTCAAAAAAAAAAAAATAAAGCTAGGAAGGCAGAACGAATTTCACTTTCACGTAAAGATTGTGTCCACTTTGCCGGGATGATGGTGACGGAGTTTGATCTTTACACGCAAAAGCTAAACGAAGCCATAAATTTAGAAGATAATTTTGAAAAATGTGCACCTTTCCGACGGAGCGTGTTTCGAAGCGCAGTCGAACAATAAATGAAAAATTAATCGCGATTACACTTTCGTGGTCTTCATCAGTCTATTGCTGGATCGTTTGGTTGGGTTCGGTTGTCGTTTACCCCCTCTTATCCGATCCGTTACTCTGATGACTAGGCAAGGATCGCCCCGGTCGGATCGGTTCGGTCGAAAGTGAAGTAGTTTTATATGCAAAAAAATACATCGAGATCATACCCCTCCTGGCGTTCAACGCTCCTCTCTCTCTCCGGAGTCAGTCACCTCGGTGCAAGGAAGGAGACGCCTGATGGCGTCGCTGGTCTGCAGGGAATTGGCCGGTTAGGTCCACACCGGAGAACACGGGCAGATTGATCACCGTGACCAGACTTTCAAATCCGTCTAGACTTTACATCACAACGTGCACAAACCGTACTTAATTCGCTGTTGCTGCCGCTGTTGCTGCTGCGGCTGCTGCCAATTCCGAGTTGATTGAGACCGTACACTACGTATGCATAGACCCGCGAAGTTGCTACATTGCAGAAAAACTAGAGAAACGGAACGAAAACAACACGAATCGATTATCACCTTTGGGGACCAAACTCGTTATCACTTGACGAGTGAGACGGAACGGGACGGCACGGGCGACGACGATGACAGCAGCAGCTATGGAAATTATCACCAAGACCGAATCTACGGAAGTGACCGAACTAAACGAAGCCGACGGTTGAACTGACGGTTAGGCGATCAGATTTACGCCGGGATATGCCAACCAGCGGCAGCGGCACAAATACACGTATCCGCCATTGTTGGGTGATGGAAACAAATATAGCGAAACACCGGGGGGAACCCACATGATATATGTAGAACCGTTGATAATGGCACTTGTTATCATTTAATTTAATCGTGCTCACAAACGAGCACAGATTTGCTACCACATATAACGATATGGTAGAATGAGCGATGTGTGGCAAATGTGAGTTCTACAGGAGCTTTTATATCATTTGAGGCCAGTGAACTGGCTGTGGGACACCTTCGGCGGTATCCTTATTCGGATTTGTAAATAATATGATTACATATGTACAAAAATCGCAGCTTCGCAAGCGTTAACTACTTATACTTTACAAATCGAACTTTTTCAATCAGGAGACTTACACCGTTGATGTGTGCAACATAAATCAACCAAATCATCTTCAGGCCAAATCTGCCCAGAAAAGCATAAGGCCATCGTGAGACCTTAAAAGTGGAAATAAACTCTTTTTGGGGCATTCTTTCGAATACACCTATTGACCGTTCTGGTTGTCACGAACTGGGTGCTCCGCTTTCCACACAAGCAGATTGCCTGCCAAATCATGCATTTTTGCCGATCTTACACATCTGTTTTTCAACTTTCTCATGGACTTATGACGATCAGTTAAGGAAAGAAGCCTAGGAAGCTTCCGAAGTTTTGCTTTCCCATAAGCTCGTCCCTCCGTAAGGAGACAATGCGGTTTAGTCAACAGCTGATTGTAGAACTTCCGCGCATGTGATTACTTAAATACAATTTTTTCGCTCCGTCTCTCGCCGAACTATTGGGATTCCTATTGAAAGCTTCGCCTACCAATTTGTGATCCTTCACAATAAACGGAGATCCATTGTAATCACATTTTTTCCTAACGTATGGTTTTTTAGTGTTTCGACGTCTCGTCGTCAGTAACTAACAACAACTTAATGCTAGTTGGGTAAGTCAGAACCAGCACCAAATAGACACTAAAATCTAAAAAGTCACACGTCTTGCGTGAACACGAGAAACGGATGATGTTCCGATAGTAAGCACAGACGTTCTTTTTGCCGACGATGAATGTGAACCGAAATCGTCTTTTGGTATAAGAACCAAGTGCGTGGTACTATGCAAAATTCTCAAAGGACACAAAACTTTCCTTGTCACAGGCGTTCTGATAACCGATGTCATTATAGTGAATTTGATTGAGTTATAGCGAATTTCCATAAATCGGAAGTCGCCATCTAGGACTACAAAATGGCATCAAAAAGCATTTTTTTAAAAACCTACTTGTCAATTGTCTGGGTTACCGCGAATTTGGCTAACCCGGCAGTCAGCATCTTGGATTTCAACATGACCTCAAACATCGACCTTTGTCTCCTACTCGTCAAGACCATTCCGAAAAAACGGTATTCATTGGGTTATAGCGAATTTCACTAAACCGGAAGTCGCCATCTTAGATTTCAAAATGGCGTCAAACATAAATTTCGGGCATCTACTCGTCAAGACCATTCCGAAAATACCCATATTGTTGAGGTGCGCGCCATAAAGAGTCTTCCAGACCCGTCACTTCCATCTTTCCGAAAATCGTCTAAGTATTTTGCATTCACAAGGATTTAGAATATTTTTGCAAAAAACCGCGTTAATTGAAAAATCCGCGCAAAAAAAACCTCGTAAAAAATTACGCAAAAAAAACGCGTATTCTAAATAGTTGTGGCTGGCTATTTTGTGCAAAATAAATATTCTTTTCGTTTGTAATTATAAAAGTGACAAGAATATAGTATTTGAATCCGCAGCTACAAATGATTTACCAAACAAGATGATTTTTTTTCTGTAACATTCAGGTGTAATTTTTTGATTCTATCTGGTTTGAAACTGGGACTAGTAAATTGCATAAAACTTTGCTTTTTGATATACTTCTCCATCCACAAAGTCAAAATTTAGTTTTTCCAATAGATTGTCACATGGCGACATTTTACTAGACCTGTGTCTTGAAACACAGTCTTACCATTTTCACCACAGTCGATCACGACAGAGATTTCGATTAAAAAGCTTTTTGGACATACGTTTCGGTAAATCTCAATTTGATTCACCCTCGGAGCATAACAATCAGAAGGTATAGAGGAATTTCACGAAGATCCGTCCGAAAATCTTTAAAATCGTGACCGACCATCTTAGATTCCAATGAAACTTTACACGTTTCACCGTCATGCAAGACTTAATATTTTCCACAGGTAATAAGATTATTTTGGCCCAAGAGCAACTTTTCAAAAGGGCGTAAACGTTTCTACGTGCATGAATTTCAATTTTTTTTTGTTCGATTACTGAATTTTATACAGCAAAACTATCTGAGAACGAGTTACAGGGAATGAATACTTCTGTCGGAAAAAATATGCACTGAAAAAATGCGTCATTTTTCAAAAAAACAAAAATTTATGATAAAAATTTAAATTGCGAAAAAACCCATTTTTTAAAATTTTTTATATTTTGTTACCAAAAACCTAAAGAGAAAAGAAACATTTTGAATGTACACTACACTACACTTCGTACATGTTTTTAAATTTCATACTAATAGACATACAAAATTGTAATTCTATTACAGAATATAATTCTAAGCACCATTTAAAATCAAAATGCATTTAACAAAAATCTTCCAAAATGCGATAGTTTTCGAGATATTTGAAATTATGCTCCTTCAAAACCAATTAATTCGTGTAATAATGTAATCTTTTTAAAATTTATTCGCGTTATTCCATCAAAAAATATCAAAAATTTAATGTTTATCGTTTGAAAGACGTAAAAGCCACTTTTTAGTGTATTTGGATCCTGGAGAAGCTTTCAATAAAAAAGTTTTCCTAACAACAACTATTGACATTTTTTTTATAATTCTTACTATTTGCAGTCAAAAATACAATTTTCTTTTTGAATGTGATTCTAAACGCCATTTTAAATAGAAATGCTCTTAACAAAAAATTTCTAAAATGTAGTAGTTCTCGAGATATTTTAACTTTTGTTTTAACAGCACAATTATTTTGTTTTATTACGACCTTTTCATAATTTAGTCGCGTTTCTCCATCAACAATAATAGTTTTTTCAAAAGGCCCGTAAACTTTCCTGCAACTTTCTCTTTAACATCAAGGCGATATTGTGAAACGTTTTAAAGTTATATGAAAACAACCAACATATGATTCAGCTATATAGTTTAATCAACAGACCCTATGGTTGAAATATATTTTGGTTGCTTTCGTGTAACTTTCAAATGGTTTACAATATCGCCTTGATTTCAAAGAGAAAGTTGCAGGAAAGTTTACGGGCCTTTTAGAAAACCTATTATTTTTGATGGAGAAACGCGACTAACTTATGAAAAGGTCGTAATAAAACAAAATAATTGTGTTGTTGAAACAAAAGTTAAAATATCTCGAGAACTACTACATTTTAGAAAATTTTTGTTAAGAGCATTTCGATTTAAAATGGCGTTTAGAATCACATTCAAAAAGAAAATATTATTTTTGACTGCAAATAGTAAGAATTATAAAAAAAATGTCAAATATTGTTGTTAGGAAAACTTTTTTATTGAAAGCTTCTCCATGATCCAAATACACTAAAAAGGTTGCTTTTACGTCTTTAAAACGATAAATATTAAATTTTTGACATTTTTTGATGGGGTAACGCGAATAACTTTTAAAAAGAGCATAATTACACGAATTAATTGTTTTTGAAGTAGCAAAATTTCAAATATCTCTAAAACTATCGCATTTTGGAAGATTTTTGTTAAATGCATTTTGATTTTAAATGGTGCTTAGAATTATATTCTGTAATAAAATTACAATTTTGTATGTCAATTAGTATGAAATTTAAAAACATGTACGAAGTTATTGTTAGAAAAACTTTTTTACCGATTTTTTCTCCATCATGCAATCACAACCAAAATGTTTCTTTTCTCTTTAGGTTTTTGGTAACAAAATATAAAAAAATTAAAAAAATGGGTTTTTTCGCAATTTAAATTTTTATCATGAATTTTTGTAATTTTTGAAAAATGAAACAACATTTTTTTCAGTGCATATTTTTTTCGGACAGAAGTATTCATTCCCTGTAACTTGTTCTCAGATAGTTTTGCTGTATAAAATACAGTAATCGAACAAAAAAAATTTGAAATTCAAACACGTAGAAACGTTTACGCCCTTTTGAAAAATTACTCTTGAATCAAAATATTCCAATTGCCAGAGAATATCATGGAGATTTATACAGCGAACACACCTGCAAAGTTTCGTTCGAATCTACGATGGTCATATTTTGCGGTCGGCCGGTTTCTCATGGAATCCCTCTATAACAACAATTTTAGTTTTACTTCTGCAAATGTTTTAGTTGTTTTCTAAGTTTTGTGATTTTACATTTTTTGCAGTTATCTTGAACTCTGATCGACTGATTGAGTCAATTTGTCGAATTTAGTAGCTAAGTGAAGGTTATAAAGTTTACGGAGAGTAGCAAAATAAAAAAGATAAAAATATGGAGATCGTAAAATTCAGATTCAGTTTCTCTTTTTTTTTAGTGAAGCTGTATAGCTTGGTTCCCGTCAGCATCACGCACTACAATTGCAGACGAGACGGGAAATATCATCCACTAAAATACTGGTTATGATCAATTGCAACGGGTAATAGTGATACTCAGTGTACGGCTTAGATGTTGAAACGTGGATATTTCATGATCGCGTGGAAACAAGCGTTTATATGTTTGTAAAATTCAATTCAAATCAGAAAATGCAGAAGATACAAAAAATAAAGAGACGATTCCCGGTTTTATCACCTTTTAAGACAAAATTAAAGCTATAATATTATTATGCTCATGAAATATAGTTTACATGGCGATTAATAATATAGTGCATGTACTACTCAAAACTATACGGAATTATTCAATATAATGCGAAAAATATGTAATGAACATGATTTAATGAACATGAAAATAAAACATTTATTCTTCGTGTTGATATGACTGAAGGAAAGGGCCAACTGGTTTTCTATCCTTCTCGCGAATTGTCAATTTTCGAACATTATACATGATTGCAGACATCATTTCACTCAGACTAAACCATGCGTTTTCCTAATGCACAAATGCCCTGTAGATTATTTTTGCAAGTTGGTCAAATAAACACTAAACAAACATAAAAATTAGTTTAGTCAAGCCAAAGAAATGTTAGCTCGATTGGCATAACCAAGCGGATACGTGTTCCCTTACAATTCCCTCAAATCAAAGAACATTTAAAATTACATGCGACAAAATATGTGCTCTTTTGGAAACATTTTCAAAGATAGCACCGTTGATGAATCACCTAATAAAAATATGGACGCGGACGAAAATAGCTGATCACCGACCGCGTGGAAACGAGCGTTTATATGTTCGTAAAATTTAGATTCAGTTTCCACAATAAAAAAATATACTAGGGCATTAAAGATAAGTCATTTGGTTTTCGAGAGTTGTCTCCTACTGGAGCTGTACAGCTATGGTCTCGGAAAGGCTCCCCGTCAGAATCACTCACTACAATTTCAGACGAGACGGGAAGTGTCACCAACTGAAACACTGTTGGCCAATTGCAGCGGGCCATGATTTTGAATGTGATATTCAGTTTTACGGTTCAGACATGTGCGGGAGCAGGGACTTCGCGAATACGTGTATAGTCGCGAAGAGATCGAATGTTTGTAGGTTAACATGCTCGATCGCGTGTGCGCTTGTATGTCGAGTGTATAAATTTTATTTTAGAACCCTATGCCTTTCGCATATTCGTGTGTGTTCTTAGATGATTGCACGCTGACTGTGAATTAGATACTTAATATTCGGTGTATGGTTCAGATTCTAAAAGAATGTGAGTTCTTCCATATCACTAGATTTCCCAGTCATGTCGCTATGGAACGTGTTGTTTAGTGGATACGAGCTTTACTTTTTGATTGGCCCAACTCAATGTATGGACCTAAGTTGCTAAGATGGAGGGTAAAGATTTCCGGACGTGACCGATTCATAATCGCACAAACACAGACGTTTGGGGGTTCGCCCACGTTTGTAACTTCGTAAGTACTAAAACATTCACCTTATCGCCGGAGTGTTATCAAGTTTGCGAGAACGCGAGCGTAGGTATACGTGGACAATCGCGAAGGGCTTAAGCGTTCGTATGTTGACGTGTTTGTAGCGTGTGCTCGCGTGTATGTGACTTCGTGTATATAAATTCGGTTTTGTAACCTTGTGGCCATTCACATTTTCGCGTGTGTTCTTGGAAGGTCATTCGGACTGTCAATCTGTTATTTAGTTTTTGGTGTACGGTTCACATTCTGACAGGGAATGAGTTACCATATCGCCATGGAACGTGTTATTCAAGCTTTCTTTTTTTTTAATTGGTCCAATTGAAGGAATGGAGCTAAGGCCGAGAGTAGAATCTTCCGGACGTAACCGATTCATGATGGCGCGAACACGGGCGTTTGTAGGTTCACTGTTGAGAACGCGTTTGTAAATTTATAAGTGCTAAAACGTTCACTTAGTCATCGTGGCGTTATTCTGTTTATGAGATCGCGGGCGTAGGTGCATGGATGATTGCGAAAAACTCGAGCGATTGTGTGTTAACGTGTTTGTAACGTGTGCTAGCGTGTATGTAACTTCGCGTGCATGAATTCGATTTAAAACGTTCACTTAATTACCGGGGTGCTTTAATGTTGGCGAGATCGCGAGCATAAGTATGTGCGGATGATTGTAATTGCATGTGACCAGATTTGTGTTATCGCGAAGGCCAGGAGCGCTTGTACGTTTTGAGTGAGAGAGATTGTGAGCATGAGATAATGGTTTATGAGAGCATATTCAATAAATTGTGTTAGTATAAATCTAATTTAAGATATGGTAATAGAAGGAAAAAATGATATCTCGAATGAAGAAAAAAAGATGCAAAGAGATTAAGTAACAGCGTAAAATTGGCCGAAATTATTATTGGTATACATGAGTAGTGGAAAAGTAAACTATTAAAATTACAGCAAAAATAGGCTAATGAAGTAGAAGAAAAGCACACATGTGATATGCAATCAAACTGCTTCAACTAATCAAAATGCCAGCAACGATATCGATTTGTCATAAGCGACAATTGCATTCTGTCATAATTTTATCATGCTATGCTGGCCGGGAATGGATGGTTCACGTGCGTCGGTGAGCTAGTCGCACCCTAATTTATCCAATCCGATCTTCCCGAATGAGTCGACTCAAATGCACCAATTGAACATGGTCTTCCAGCCATACATCCAGGGAGCGTAGCTAACAACTTTTTTGTACTACTATCCATTAACTTGTTTTCCAATTTTTTATATCTTTCAGTTTCCACTTTGCGCCGGACTCTGGAATTGTTCATAAATAAACTGTCCTGAAAAGTCCAAGCTGATGGTAAAATGGATGTCGAACAAGATTCGTCGTCAAACACTCTGACTTTCCGTTTAAAACCATGTACATTGAACTCGATCGGATCTGACGCAACAATATTCAACCGTGACAGATATCTCGAAAGATTGCCCAGATAAATTCAGAATTTTGATATACTACATAAAGCAAACCAATGACGTTACTGGCAACAAACCTTTTATTAGGGATTACCACATCTACATACCCGCTCACAAGGTTGAGATCGACGGCGTAGTCACCGTTTCGAGTTTGTCAAGCGTGGATCCACTGAAGCACGGGGTTGGTTTGAAACGACCCCTTGCTCCCGTGAGCAGATATTTTGAATGTCAATCGTACGTTTGAGCTGTCTCGATGCTCGCAATCAGATGTTCTTCCTTTCCTCTTGCATTTTTGCGGGTCACGAACGTAAACCTGCTGTCATTCATATTTACTTGCCCGCTGATGGAGCTGGCTGTTGTTGATTTGGGAGTGCGGGACACTGAGGAAGTTTCTCCAAGTATCAAGTGTAACGGATTTCTCTTATCCTTATTACGACACGTATTTCTAATGAACCTGCGGCCAAAATGTGGTGCCAAATCTTTTGGGCGTACTTCTAGTTTATCGTTATCGATAAACACGGGTGTCTTAATTTCAACGCTGTAACTATCAACCACGTATTTCAGAAACTTGCAGTGTTATGGAAAGCATCAGCATTAGGCTACGACTGTTACGTTTGTGACCATACCTTCGGTAACTGGCACAGTACACTAAAAAGTTCTCTCTGACGAAGCTGCATTGTCTCATCATGGATGGTAAGACTTACGTCAAGGCAGACTTCCGGCAGCTTTCGGGGCTGCTGCTCTTCGCCGCCCAGAACAAGTTTTATGTTCCGAAGGAATTAAGGAAGCAGAAACTTTGCCAATAAGTACATGATATGGCAAGCGATCTGCTCATGTGGCAAAAGGGGTGCGCCGTTCGTAACTACCGGGACTGTAAACGGGGGGATCTTTCTTGAGGAGTGTCTACAGAATCTTCTGACCGGATCTAGCTTCGTGCCACTTTTCAAATGTTGTACTGGAGTGGTACGAAGCTCACAGGGTTACTTTCGTACCCTAGGATATGAACCCTCTCAACGCACCAGAACTAAGACCCATCGAAAAATACTGGGCAATTATGAAGCAAGCACTGCGGAAGCATCCCAAGGAGCTCAAATCTGAGGAAGACTTGAAAAAGTGGGTTTCCATACAGAAAAAGCTGCAGCCAGCAGTTGTATAGAACCTAATGAATGGAGTTAAGCGTAAGGTGTGAGCGTGCGGTCCTGGTAATGAAATTGAATTAAATAAACCAATGCCAAAAGCTTACTAATGGGTTATATTTTATTGTCTGAAAGTTTGAAAGGGATCGGTCCACTAGGTAATATTCTACAGCGTTTTTTCCGTGATGCAATTTGAGGTGGGTCATCCTTTACCCGAGGCCATCACCGCCAAAAATGAGCTCCTACAACATGATAGTGTATGCCTAACGTAACAATACCAAACGTTCGTTTTCCTGACGCATTGTTGTCTATTGGGGTACATCCATTCTGAAGGTGTTGGCGGTAGTAAATCTCAGTGATGGTGTGTTAGGTCACCGAAGAACGTGTTTGGGCACGGATTCTCACATGGTTGAGAGAACAAATGAAGGAAATCGTTGTCGAGCGCAGCTTTCAAATTTATAGATGGTATCTATTGAGCAAAATGCTCTATTACCTGAATACTATGTGTATTTCTACAATAAGGTTAACGAGGAATCAATGTCTAAGATGACTTTTAAACAAAAAATAGCGATTGGGAAACATTAGCTACAACCCTAATAATATGGGTATTTATGAGACCGGGCCCTAGGAAGGATTACCCATTATTCTATCATATACGCCAGTTCTGCATCCATTCCCTGAACTAGAATGCTTCAACCGATTGACGAGTTTTACAGTTTTCTCCAATCACCGTGATTTGGTCTCATTGTCGATGGATTGGCCTCTTTGTACCCTATGTGACTTACATTCAAAATTTTTAGCCATTACTCATCGAATTCAGAACTTCCAACACTCGATATCCCGTGCCATTGACCTCATTGATCTTGCTGGATTCTTTTTAAACCCATTCTACTTTTGTCTTACTCCACTATCTGGGGCTAGGTGTCATTCTAAAATCTAAACTATCTCCCATGTAACGAAACTATGTAAGGTTTGCACGCTTATAACTTCGATATTACTAGATGGATTTTAATCATTCTTACACCAACCGATTCATAAACACCTATCTTAAATATTGGTAATAATTTAATATCTCTGCAATAAAAGTAGTCTTTTGAAAATCGGTAAAATTAAAAAGTTTACGAAAAAAGGGAGAATTGCCATTCGTGAGGCAGATTTCTCAGGCAGAGCCGTCAATACGAAGCACTTTAGTGGCTCAATCAAACACGAAAAGTCATTAATAGAAGCGACGCGTGCCCATTTACATTGCTCTTATCCCATACGAGCAACATCGTCTCCGGGCGATGCAATAAGCGCTATCGATTTTCGGCAACGTTAGCATTTGCACACACTCGCGCCTAAGTGACTAAACCATATACGGCATTTGATTCATTTGATTTATTTGATTCATTTGATTCATTTGATTCATTTGATTCATTTGATTCATTTGATTCATTTGATTCATTTGATTCATTTGATTCATTTGATTCATTTGATTCATTTGATTCATTTGATTCATTTGATTCATTTGATTCATTTAATTCATTTAATTCATTTAATTCATTTAATTCATTTGATTCATTTTGTTCATTTCTTTAATTTTAATAATTTCATAATCAGTCATTCCACTTATTAATTTCGTTCAATTTGTTCGTTTTACGTCAATTTTATAACTATTTTTAAATATTGACTAATTTTTAATTTAATGAGCTAATCCAATTTGATTTATATAAACCATTGTACTCATTTTATGAATTTGAAAACATTTTGTTTTGCATTTTTACCTTATTTTTTTATTTGGTTCGTTTTTTTGATTTTCAATATTTTATTCAGTTTATTCGAGGTTTCATTTGTGCAGGACCAGAAATTGAAAACTAGTAAACGAGATCGGCAAATTAATGCATGATCCAACAGTGACATGTGTAAGAAATGTCTCATCTCACTGCTAGGTGGATTAAGTTGGTTTTTTTTATATAAAACCACTGATCTTTCCGACACGTATCCCGACCGAACTGTCTTCTTCACGCTTGCTTCGACGCACAATAAAACGTCGACGATTGACTGATTGCTCATTTGTTTCGACATCATTACATTTACTCAACGCTGTTGTTTTACATCTTATGCTTGACAGTAGAAGCTATCCAGTGTTGCCAAATATATCTCAATCATGTTCTGCAAGCATGAGAAATTGCAATTTGGAACTTACTGTAATAATTCGTTACGCACCCTGTAAAATACTTGTTTAAAATTGAGATAAAGTTTTTTTTTAAATATTACAAGAATCGTTTAAATTTCGTTAACAGAATAGGAAATGCATCAACGTGGTTCAATTCTTTTGACATTAATCGAAAAATATAAAATTAGTTGAAATGTTGTCGAAAGCAGGTTA
Organism: Topomyia yanbarensis; assembly: GCF_030247195.1. Taxonomy (NCBI): domain Eukaryota; kingdom Metazoa; phylum Arthropoda; class Insecta; order Diptera; family Culicidae; genus Topomyia; species Topomyia yanbarensis. Next base: position 413,579,075 of record NC_080672.1, on the reverse strand, counting down.
TCCTTCAAATATTGTTCGTGAAGTGTTGCTTTTAAAAGTTCAATTCAATGTCACCATTGTACTAAAACTGCTAGATAAATACTATTTTGAAATGATGCCGCGATAGTTTGGAAAATAAAAGAAATAGTTTAAAATTAGTCATGCTTTGCACTTTGTACTTTGTCGTCTGTCTTCTACTTTCTGTCTTTTGTTTTTTATCTACTGTGTTCTCCCTTCTGCTTCTGTCTTTCGTTAGGAAAAAAATTGCAACCGATTGTCACTTTCAACGATCCTCTTCCGGACGCTCAACTCATTGCCGATCGCTTGGAGGCATCAGCAAATTTACGACCATCGATCGCTTCTTCGGAAACTCCCCCTAAATGAAAAAGGGAAGGAAACGCGTTTCCTTCACCACATTGCACTGTGACACACTGCACCGAAACAGACCACGGTAGGCCCCAGAACCGAACCTCCAACGATCACGAGCCGCAGTTGCAGTAAAAAAATATCCAACCGGTCATAATTCACTCAATTAAAAACCATTTCCGCACTCGATGATTATCGACTATTTTCCTCTGCAACAATATCTTTTATCTATAAACAATAATTTAACCCCGTCACTCTGCATTCCTCTGCATTCCACTCAACAAACTTCGTTGCCCCACTTGCTGACAACTCGCGTAGTAGGCCTCGCTCCGAGCGCGAGAGGCCGATGTCAGATGGCAGTAGGGCGTTTCAAACATGACCCCGCACCGTTGACCTAGTCGGTAACGGGTTAATATTTTTTTTAAGATTGACGCATTGCACTGTGACCTTCGAACACACAATGTGTTCTTTGAAACGAATTCTTTCAGCACGGTGCAAATCGATTTTCAGCGAGGCTCATCAACTACTTTAAAGCCACGGTACCAGCTTTGACCTCAACTCGCTTTTGACCTTTTCAGCAATGCCCGCTGAAGGAGGTCCCGTGGCTACGGTCGGCGGTAGTCCGTCACGCCGTCGGGAGCAACAATGCCGGAAATTCCTCTTCCCGCGAGTGGTTGATGCATTGTCGTCAAGATTAGTCACCATCTGTGCAGACGGAAAGGAACGTGACACACTTTGGGGGTCCACAAAGTGCCAGCATACCCAGCGAAATTCATGATTCATCTCTGTCTCTCTCTCTCTCCATCTTCAGAGCAACCTCAAAGATCACAAAACTTTGACGCCCCTTGATTCCCTCACCCACCCACGGGTAAGTTACGGGCCGCTTTCGGTGTGCAATTTCCGATAAAATATTAGATTTCCTTACCACGCCGGACCCACCGGGCGCTGGAATGTTCATGCAAAATTGTATCGATCCCCGGACGGGTCCTAAGCAAACATCGATATGCATACAGCCAGCCCCTCAGCAACGAAAGATCAAACATTATAGGTTATGTTTACCAGCTGATCTCGTTTCTCGGTGCCTGCGGAGTCGGGTCCCGCGTGTTAGCCATTTGATCACTATATTTTGCCGGTTCCAGGGCAGACAGACATCGTTGGTGGCATTCGTCCCGACCCGATCACGCCGATCCGGGGCCATCGATACTTGTTTGCCTGTCGGTTGATCCTAAGCACTGATACACTGGCACTTAACGGCTCTCTCGGCCAGTTGCTCTTCCTTTGCTTGATCTTTGCTTTTTGGCTCTTTGGCAGACGGAGGTTTGTGCAGGGGTCGTGGGAATTTCTGATTAAATAATAATGGTCCTAACCGATGAGAGCCATCGAAATGCAATCCTCTTGACCCAGTCAAGATGTTCGGAAATTTCTATTCGTATGCTTTTCGTGCGTTCCATCTATTAGGTCACAGTAGGCCAATTGAGGTTCGCCTTATTTGCACCCCAGACGGCAGCCTGCCGCGCATTGCGCATAGTAATAATCGTCGCCTGCTACTTTACTTGCTGCATGCCAGTCAGCGCCGCTGCTGCTGCGGGGTCAACCGGAGTGTGATGCCCGCGGGTGTGTGTGTGTGTGTTTAATAGATGGCGCCATATGTTTTTGTTTTCTTTCTACTGTTGCGTGGATGTTTGTTGTACGTGTCTCAGCTGGCTGGATGGTGGCCTAGTCTGTACCTACTGGTGGTGATCGGAGACGTAGCTAGAGTGTACTTTTGGTGCAATTTTTCAGTGCATGGGATTTCAGAATTCAAAGATTCTCGAAGTGTTCAAGCTTATTGATTTTGTTTATTTAATTTATATATTTGTTCACTAAGGTAATGGCAATCCGTGTTGTTACCTACAAATGATTATCTGAAACAACCCAAAATAGCTTGTTGAACGGAAGAAGTCGTCTAATTCTGTTTTAACAACAGAATAATAGTTTTAACAATTTATACGAGCGAGTGGAAGGAACAAACAAAATTTAAGTTTAAAGAACCTTTGAATTTTTAGAGCTTCAATTTCATATAATTTTTAAGAAGTTTCTAGTATTTATCGGCAATTTACGGTATTCAAATTCTCAAATTTCCAGGCATCAAAATCGAGAAATTAGCTAGTTTTCAGTCAAAACTCTCAGATTCTTTAATTCTATGTTCACAGATTGTCCGTCCTTTATAATCACAGGCTCTCAGATTTTTCATGATTTAAAAATAATTTGATTTTTAGAACCATAGGTTCACTGATTCTCAGATTTTTTGATTTTCTGATCCTTGGATTTGCAGTATCTCCGATAATCTGATTGCCTAAAATAAAATTCTCAGATTCTTTCTTTTCTCAGATATTTTGAATAGAAGATATTCGTATTTTTAGATGCTCTGATTCACATGTTGTCAGACTCTCATATTGATGGATTCTCAAATACTTAGATTGTTCGATTCACAGGTTCTCAATTTCAAAATTCTTAGTTTCTTTCGAGATCCTGACATTTTTGAATTCTCAGAGTTTTTAATTTTCAGATTTCTAGCTGCACATGTTACTTAGGTACTAGAATTCAATAATTTTCAGGCGCGATTTTACAAATTGTTAGATGCAAAGATTCATAGTTCTTCAGATTTTCATATTCATAGATTTACCGATTCACAAGCTTATAATATTAAAGATTCGTAGTTTGCTATTTTGCTTCCCGCGGAGAAAACCAAATTGTGTATGAAGAGCGCAATACCAATAACTTTAGTAGGTCGCATTTCGACTTCGTCTCACCAGTATCCGAAAGACCGTTTTGGCCATTAGATAGATACTAAAGCCAAAACTACGTGTATCCACAAACAATTAACTGATCGGGGATGATGTTCGGCAAGCACAGTAGTTCTGATTGCTGATAAGATCATAACTAAATTGAAACATGGTTCAGCTATCAAACTAGCGCACTTTTCAATTTTACTATCTACGGAGCACATTGGGAACAACTATTTAGCACACAAAGGGCCCAACACCTACAATTTTAGTAAGGCAAGGATATTTGTTACAACTGCGTCTCATCAGTGTCCGGCAGACCGACTTAGCCAACTGGAAGAGTATCGTTTCGTTTTAAATTTAGCATCCAACTGGAACCCAAGTCGACCTGCCAGATACGAATGAGACGACGCCGTAACGCAAATCCTTGACTTACTAAAGTTATAGATATTATGCCCTTCACACACTGATTTTAATATGCATTAGCTTACGAACCGATTCATGTTTTGATTGCGCTATGATCTTCCCAGCAATCAGAGCTTCTATATTCGTGCTGCATCATCACTGACCAGTTATTTCCTTGTGGGCACAAGTAGTAGTTCGTTTCGAAGTTAGTAACGAACTACCGGATACTGATGAGGCGAAATCGAAATGCAAAGCCTAGTCTACTAAACATTCTCAAATTATCGAATCTTTGGATCCTCAGATTCTCAGATGAAGACATTTTTATGTTCTCATCTATTGAGAGAGCTTGATTCGCGGAGTTGTAGATTTTAAGACACTTCCAACTACAGTTTCTCAGATCCGCAGATTTTAAGCTCACGAATTTTTAGATTTTCTTACTCAGGTTCCCAAAATTTTAGATGCTTTGATTCTTCGATTCTCAGATTGTTAGGAGCTCCGGATCACAGACTCTGAAAGTCTTATATTATCAAACTCCTAGACTTGAAGATTCTCTTATTCTTTGAATCTCAGATCTTTTGAACATCAAAATCTCAGAATATCAGATCGTTAATTTCACAGTCTGGCTTCGCATATTGTTCAGAAGAAGAAAGCAAATCTACCCGGGTATCGCAAAACATCGGTGGAATACGTGCATAAAAATAAGTGCTGATTTGCTTGTTTATTTCCTGATGGGGGTATGAGGTGGGACCATCATCATCATCATCATCATGTGGGTAAACTGTGTTGCTGTTGATATTTCAAATTGTTTTATAAAGTAGGCCACTCTCTTAAATATTCTCCGGTTTTTCGGATCGCATATCCTGGGATTGTTCACAGTTGTCAGATACTCAAATTTTTAGATTCCCATATTGCTCCTATTATATGATTGCGTCCAGAAAAAAACAAAATAAGGATAGATTTCTAGTATTATTTGACTTTTGAATCCGTGAACTTTTGGATTGATGAAATTTTGATTCTTGATTTTAGAATATTCTATTTTTTTTATTAATCGATGTGCTGGATTTTGGGTTGTTGGGCTCTTGAATTTTTGAGTACTTTAATATAAGATTCCTGGGGTTCATGGATACATGGATCCTTAAGTAATCAGATACTTCTAATTATTTTGGGACTTCTGACCTTTTAATTCTGGGCTTCCTGAATTTTTTGTTTCTCAGATTTCTAGAATTGTGGTTTACTAAACTCCTAGGTCAATGAAGTATTGCTATCTTTTATTCTATGTTACTGTGTTTTCATTGCCGTTATAGTTCCATCGTATCCAGTTATGATTGCAATTTTCAGCAAATTGAAAACTAAGAGAAACGAAAGATATGAACATTGAAAAACGGATAGTTATTCGATAGCTTCAATTTGCTGAAAATAATCAGCAAAATTCGATACCCAAATTGGATTCGTAGACACTAGGATTCATATATTCTCCATTTTTTCATTTCTGGATTATTTCATAGTTGGATTCTTAGATAACCAGATTCGGGGATCCTTGGGTTGTTTGTTTCTTGTAGTTGGTTTTAATTCAAATTTCTCTCTATAACAAAGTTCAACACATTCATTGACTTGCTTGCCGAAGCATGTTTTTATTTCGCTCTGATATCAGCATGCTGCTTCTGTGCTCGCGGGACATCATCCGAGTTGGTTGCTTGTGAATACTAGAGGTCTTGCGTTTTGGATATAGTTTCTATCTGATGGATTAATCGGTCTTTCAGATTCCGATGAGACAAAGTCAAAAAGAAAATCTTTGGTTACTAAGGAATCTCAGATTCTCGGATCCTACACGGATTCTCATAATCTAAGATTGTACGATGATAGAGTCTTATATGATCAAACTCCCAGATTTGATGATTCTCTGGTTCCTCGAATCGCAGATCTACAGATTCTTTAAATCGCAATTATCAATTTTTTACAGATATTTACAACTTATATCTTAACAAATAGGTCTCCCGACGTTTCGGCCGTTTTCGATAAATCTTTTTCAAGGGAAAATTTCATCTGAGTGGGGGTTAGTAATTTTGCACCTCCAACCGTTGGCAATCAACGGTTCCGATAAAAAACGAGAAGACTAAATTTTCCTTTCAAAAACAGACCCTAAACGCGGCCAAAACGTCGGGTAATCTGTAAATATATCGTTTGTTTACGTATAAGAGATTGAGAATGTCGTAAATATCCGTGAATGTTTTGAATCCAGTCGTCAAACATCCAATCATAGTCAGATTTTTGTATTACTCCTATTAAAAAAAACAAGATATTTTAACTCATGGACTCCTGGATCGATGAATTCATGGAGTTTCTGTCTCCCGGTTTCTTAGGATTCTGGGGAATTGTTGAACTTTTGGACTCGTAGAATGTTTGTTTACTAGATTGTTGGGTCCCAGTCTGCTTAAAATATTGGGCTCAAAGAGCCATGGATTCTTAGATTGTCATCATTTTCGATTCCTGGATTTTGGGACTCTTGGGTAGATGAATTCTTAGATTCTACAATAGAGGGGTTCTAGAACTCTTGACTACTTGACTTGGAATCTTCGATTCTTGGATCCACAAAATCAGTTCTCCAGTACGGGATTACTTGAGTTTCTAGATACTCCAACTGTCTAGCTCTGGATCCCCAAGCTTTCTTAGATTCCGGGCTGCCTTGATTTTTTGATTGATGGTTTGATAGATTTCTAGTTTCTTTCTAGATTCTTGAGTATACGAATCTTTTCATAGAGTCTTGAATTCCTAGATTCCAGAACTCAATTTCTGGATTTTGAGATTTTTCGATGATTGGCTTATCGTATCTTTCTGCATTCTCTGATTCATGATTTTTTGATACTCTCATTTATAGGTTTGTGGTTTATTACCGGTTTCTTGGGATTTTAGGTACTTACAATCTAGTAATCTTGGATTCATAAAATCTTGAGTTCTCTAGTTCCTATTTTTGTAGATCCTTGGATTATCGAATCGATGATTCCCATTAATTCTGGGCCTCTTGTTGTTTTCTCGGATTTGTTAATGGAAGAAGATTTGTGGTTTAGTGGGCTCTCAGGCTCTTGAATTCATTGAATCCTTGGATTCTAGGAATCGTATATACATGAGATCTTGAATTTTTCGAACCATGGTATTTGGGATTCTTTGCATCTTATCTAAGATGAATTTTGAGATTCTCAGATTTTTTATTCCTGGGAGTACATAAAAATCTTGTAATCTTGGATTCCTAAACTCTTGAATTATTGTATTCTTAGATTCCTGAACTCTGGGTTTCTGGGATTTATCATATTTATAGAATTTAATTAGATTTGTTTATTGTATTTTAGGTCTTAAATTCGTTGACTTCGTTCTTGCAATTTCGAGTTCTTCGAAACATGGGGTCTGAGATCGATGATTCTGATATTTTTGCATTTTCAGGTTCCCTGGTTTTTTTATTCCTGTAATCTGCCATTCTCAATGTCTTCAGTTTAACAATAATTAAATTCTTGGATCTTTCGATCTTTGAATTCGGGAATTCTTCGATTCTTGGGTTCTCAAAGTTTTTGTTTCGATTATAGAGGATTTAACCTTTGGATCAATTTCCTCTTTTGGCATTTGAATTTTTTTAACTATATGATCGAGGTTGGGAATGGTGAGCTGCGTACAAAACAATTGATTTACCAACTATGCTATGTTATCCCCCGATTTTTTGTGTTCTTGTAGTCTTATAATCATAAATTTTTCGAAACATGGCTTGGCAGATTCATTGATTTTTGTTTTCTTAGATGCATAGATCCTTGGAATATTGACTTGGATTCTTGGATTAGCGGATTTCAATTAGATTGGTGGACTATTGGATTTTGGCTCTTGAATTTGTTGGCATCTTGAAATATTGTATCTTGGTATTGGAATTTGTTCCAAAATAGCTGGGACATCTATGCGACTTAACAGAGTGTCAGCGATGACCAAAGCTCTGGCGGTATTCCTTCGACCACACAGCCCAACTAACAATTGAGGTTTTATAGCAAGCTGCAAGTGCAATCTAACTTTTATGAATGGCTATAAAACTATCATGAAACCTCAATTGTTACTAGGGAGGGGCTCCAGTTCAATCAGCTGACACCGGTTTTCATAGCTAGGTAGTCGGACAGGGTCTCTCCACGGCAATCTACGAAGCGCGAAACGTAAAAAGCGACGCTGCACGTTTTCAATTCTCTCAATGCCGTTACTATAGTTTGGATTCTACACTACAGAGCAATATTCTAGAACTGATGGCGATAAAGTGCAATAGAGCAGTTTGAGACAATAGATATCAGTAAAATATTTGGCTATCCTGGAGATGAATCCCAGTGCTCAAGAATCTGCAATCTTCAATTGAAAGAATTAGACGAAAAATCTTGAGATTATCCGCAAAGGACAATCGTGCAGTCTTCAGAACTAGATGTACATCGTTAAAGTACAGCAGAAACATCAACGGTCCCAAGTGGCTTCCTTGAGGTATTCATGACGTATAATTTATCGGTCTGTGAAGTAGGATCGAAACCACTGCAAAACACTACCATTTATTCCGAAACTCTGCCATTTGGCGATTCCGATATCGTGATTTATCTTATCGAACTCGTCGATAAGTCGGTGTACATTTTGGGATGCTCAAGTTCTCTATTTCTACGATTCGTAGATCCTTCGAATAGTGCATTCTAGGTTTCTTAGATTAGTGGATTGAAATTGGATTTGTAGTTTATTGGTGAATTTTGAGTCATGGGATTCTTTGGATCTGGGAATCTTGAGCTTTTTTTCCGGGAATTTTGGAATTCTTTGATTCTTAGATTTTTGGGTTTTCGGATTTTCAGATTTTTAATCCTTGCGAATACTTACAAACTTGTAATATTAGCAATTTTATTTCCATAGTCTTTGAATTGAAATGATTATTGAATCGTTGAAATTAAAAAATCTGGGATCCCTCTTTTTTCTTGAGTTGCTTGATTGAAATGGGCTTTGTAGTTTATGAGATGCTTGTAAAAGTAAGTCTTGGTACTGGTCTTGGGAGCTTTTGATTCAACAAACTTAGCAGCGCAGTCTTGTGTTCGTTAAGTTTTGAATTATTTGAATCATGAGTTCTGGGAGTTTGTGATTCCTGGATTTCAAAATTACATGAAATATTGCATCAATGGATTCATGGATTTAAGAATTTTCATATTCAAGGCTTCTTTAATTCGCAAATCTTTGTTTAATTTGGTTTTATAATTCGTGGAAACTTGTTTTATGGATTCTTGAGGCTCTCGATTGTTTTTTGTATCTTGAAATTATTATAAGGCTCTCGCCTCGGAAGGTGCAAAGTCCCAGAGAGGGGGTTTGCCTAAGCTCCGACTCCTGGTATGGGAGTCCTGGAGTGGGCCTCTTTAGTTCCGAGTCCCAGGGCGTTGTGGAAGTAGAGGAGCTTTCGGATGTGTGGCGGTCCTAAAGAAAATAACACACTTCCTACCTTACGTAAAAATTTATTCCGGTTCGGGTGCGGTGGTGACGATGGCGTGAGTTTTCGATGGCGGCAGGCAGCGGGCGACGATGATCATGGATGACACGTGCGGCAGGCAGGTAAGTTGAGCTGTTTTGTGGACTACGAGGCCGGGAGAGCCACGGGGATTTCAATTTACTGCATTCGGGACCACGAGAAACGGGTGGTTCTGCATTTGGGGGCACAGGCCTTGTCGTCTTTGGCGTTTAGCAGGCGAAAGTGCCGGAATGCACGGGGCAATCGTGTCCTGCGACGGGGTTCTTGACGGTGAGCCGTTACTTTTAGTTTTAGGAAAACGGCGAGCCAGTTTGGACAAGGACGTAGCGGTAACTGTCCAGCTAATAATGTTCGTTTATCAAAACTTTTCCACGAGGGTCGTAGCGATGGCACCTCGAACACGTCTTACACTTTCTATCGTCCAAGTCCAACTATCCAATAGCCTTCTCTTATCGTAGCCTTCTAACCACCTCCAACTCCCGCTCACTATCTCTCTCGCTCTCACTCTTTCCGTTTCATTTTCCGCGCCAATCCACTGCATTTTTCACCCAAACTCTGCGTTCTAATCCACATCTCTTCTTTACCGACCGCCCACTTAAAATTCACCGTAGCTCCTACACTAACTGATTATAATTTATCCCTACGGTTCACACATTTTTAATAAAACTAAGTTGCGTTACGGTAACATTATAGATTAGTGAATTTGCAGAGTTTTGAATTCTTTGAATCTTATATTTTTTTAATTTTGATTTCTAAGTTTCTTGAATGGTTGGATTTGTTGATTATTCAATGCGAGGATTCTTTACCTCGTGGATTGATTACTCGGAATCTTTTATTTTCGATTTTTGTGAGCATAACATAGATTTTTTTTTATATTTTTGGATTTTTGGATATCAGATTTTTACTTGGCGTTTTAAACGAATGGATTATTCTAGGCCCAAGGATTCTTCGATTCCGAAAGTCTTAGATTCCTTGTATTGTTTTATTCATCAATTCTTAGATAATCGAATGCTTGTAGCCTGTCCACTAGGGGATTAATAACACTCTCGATAGCCGTCTGGTGGTCACTAGCCGGCTGCCTAGAGCATTGTAAAGAGTCATATTATTACTATGCCTGTAGTTTAAACGGATCATTATGCAATCTCAACCACGTATGACCTATTGTGCTTACGCGTACTGGATTCCTGAAATAATGAATCGCAGAGTTCTTCTAAACTGGAATTATTCCTGGAAATAATTGAGAATGCTTCTTGAATACTTGGATTAACTATTTATGTTTGGGATCTTGGGCTCGCGGTTATGGCTTAAGAAGTCCTTTAGTGTCCTGAAATTGAGCGGCTTTTTGAGGAATAAATTGCAAAAATCTAATGAATAGATTTTGAATTTTTATTTTGAAGCTAAACTTTTTAATTCAAAATTTTAAACTTAAGACAAAAAAAATAAACGACCTTGAAATGTCATTGAATACATTGAAACTGCTTCCTACTAAGGCTTTACATAAAAGTATTAGGCCAATTTTAATATTTTTATTTAAAATTCCGTAAACAACCGCTGTCAGTCTGCTTTCTCATTTTGTACAGATCTGAAGTCAAAAAGCGCACCGTTTGCGAACAGCATACAAAAATACTATCCACGCCGCGTCGCTCTAACGTGTACGTATAAACACAGCAAAGTTTCGTTGCCCCCTATTTCAAGTGAAATGAGTGAACCACAAAATAAATTTCGCCCATCATGGGAGAACACAATCTCGATTGACTTTTCGCAGACCCGTCTTAGACTGAAAGTACATATAAAATGGGCTAACAGATGTGTCTCACATACTACTACATCATACGAGATAAGTAGTACTAATAACGTTCAACTCCTTAGCCGAGACAGAACGCTTCATAGCGAAGAACAACATGCAACACGACGTCGAATATGAAAACATCAAAACCATCCCTGTGTATATGGACCTTGATCTGACGGAAATTTCGCCTACACGATCTGGCACCTCGTGATGTCAAAGTATTACGACATGATAACTAAACGAATTGCCATATTGCATCACGTTTGGGGAATAGGTAAACATACCTCGGAAAGAAGTAAATAAGAAAGAAGACGGTTATACCAAGTTACAGGAAAATGTAAAAAGCACCAAACTTCTAACAGCGAAAATCAGAGCTACTCCAGCGACGACGATATGGACGCAACCACGAGCAAGGGAGAAAGCAGACGGTATGATCAGCAAGCGACACAGGGTAAACCTAATCGTTGCACACCACCAATACGATTAGTACGAGAAGCGGACAGCAGTGTGCCGAGATTAGACGGTTGGAATAAAATTGTTTTTTTTGTGTTTATTTTTCATTAATTGTATATTATTTTTAAAAATAGGCGAATGACCGTCGTGGTAAAAGCCTGGAGCTGTAGAGCTAGGTTCTCGGAAGGGCTCCCCGTCAGAATCACATACTACAATTTGCAGACGAGACAGGCAATGTCGCCCACTAAAACACTGCATTAGCCCAATTGTAGCGGGCCGTGATTCTTAATGTGATAGTCATTGTACGGTTCAGGTATGTGCGGGCGTTGAGACTCGCGATCGCGTGTATCATCGCGAAGAGCAAGAGCATTTGTACGTTAACGTGTTCGATCGCGTGTGCGTTTGTATGTCGCGTGTGCTAACATGTGTGTAACTTTGCGTGTATAAATTCTATTTTATAACAGTGTGCCTTTCGCATATTCGCATGTGTTCTTGGATATTCGCGCGCGGACCGTGAATCTAATATTTTATTTTTGTGTACGGCCAAGATGCTAAAAGAGAGTGAGATCTTCCATATCACTAGAGTTCCCGGTGATGTCGCCATGGAACGTGTTGTCTAGTGGATATGAGCTATATTTTTCGATTGGTCCTACTGAATGTATGGACCTAAGTTATTAGAACCGAGAGTAATGGTTTCCGGACGTGACCGATTCATGAGCGCGCGAAGACGGACGTTTGTAGGTTCGCAATTTGAGACAGCGTTTGAAACTTCGTAAGTGCAAAAACGTTCTCCTTTTTACCGGGGTGTTATTAAGTTTGCGCGATCACGAACGTAGGTGTGCGTTGTTAATCGCGAAGGACTTAAGCGTTCGTATGTTAACACGTTTGTCACGAGTGCTCGCGTTCATGTGACTTCGCGTGTACAAGACTGGATTTTGTAAACGTGTGGCATTTCTTATATACGCGTGCGTTCTTGGATGGTCACGCGGACTTTCATTCTGAAAGTTAGTTTTTGGTGTACAATTCACATTATGACAGGGAGTAAGTTACCCCATATCACTAGAGTCCTCGGTCATGTCGCCATGTAACGTGGTGTCCAGTGGACATGAGAACTTTTTTTTTTAATTGATCCAATTGAAGGTATGTACCTAGTCTGCTGATATCAAGGATAGAAACATCCAGAAGTGACCGATTCATGATCGTGCTAGTGCGCGAGTTTTTAGGTTCACGCTTGAGACCGCGTTTGAAAATTTATAGGAACTGAGACATTCACTTTATCACTGGGATGTTATCATGTTTACGAGATCGCGTGTGTAGGTGCCAGGGATGGTCGCGAAGGGCTCAAGCGTTTGTATATTAACGTGTTTGTCTCGTGTATGTGACTTTGCCTGTATAATTTCGATTTGTTGTTGCGTATTTTTTAATGATCGCGCGCGGACCGTTAATCTAATGCTTAATTTTTAGTGTATGGTACAGATGGTAGAAGAGAATCAGTTTCTCCATATCACCAGCGTTTCAGGTTATGTCGCCATGGAACGTGTTCTACGTTTACTTAACTACCGGGATATTTTCATGTAGGCGAAATCGCGGGCGTGAATACAACAATATTTGCAAACACGGCGCACAGCAAAAGTCAATCCACGTCGATCCGCCAGTCGGCCACGCCACCGCGCATAGACCAGTGGTTTAGCGTTGGTATGCGCAGGTGCAGAGTATGAAAAAACATATAACATAAAAAAGGCGCATAATCCCTCTCGGTCTCCTCGATGCACCACTATCGAGGCGTAATGCAATAACCATCTTCATGCAAATGTCCGTCAGAGGTTCTGTAGGACTGATGCACGCAATATGCTTGATGATGTTTGCAATACCGTCAAACCCCTAAACCTTGGGGAGGGCAGTAGATACTTTGTAATTTAATCCCTACAAAATAACTCAATTTCAGGTCTCGAGACCTTAACTAACTGAACGATTAGTAGATTTTTGAATGGTTGGATTCTTTGAGTTTGGTTTGTTGAGTTTATCAATTCAATGGTCCATCAATCACTAGATTTCTAGTTACTAGTTAGTTTGGTGAAGTCTTGGAGCCTCGGCTTATCCAACTTCCCGCAGGAAAACGCTGGGATTGAACTCAGATCTGCTGGAATGAAAAGTAGTCACGCTGAGCACTCAATCACTAGTACTGTTTCAGTAGATTTTTGTATTCTAAGATTCTTGGAGCAGTTAATTATTCAATTCTGGGATTTATCCTGCCTTATTGGACTTTTTGACTCTTGAGTTCTTACCTTATTAGATTCACGTACGCTTTTTTCGTCCACGACTTGTAAAAACGACGCCGATAGGTCAGTGGAGTTTTTAAATCTTGGATTCCAGGATTGTTGAATTTATTGATTCTCTAATGCTTGAGCTGGGTTCTTGAATTTGTGTATTCTTGCACACCTAGAAAAAATAGTGTAAATTTACGTCTCCTGACCCTGACATATACGAGCATCAAAAATGACTTAGTTTTACATTTGATTTTAATTTTACATGACGTTTAATTTCGTAAATCATGTAATTTTACTCCACATACAGCGTTTGTTCTGAATGGTAGGAAATGTAATTTTATGTCATTGCGCATGTAAAGTATCTGTTTCATGTAAAATTAAACGGAACACGGTAATGTTTCATCATTTCGTAAATTACGGTTCGTTGAATTGTGTCATGTTTGCAATTACGTCAACGATAAAATTCAGATTTTTTTGGTGTGTGGATTTTACGTTTTTAGAATCAATGACTCCTACATTTCATTTTTTTTTGCATTGTTGAGCGACTATATCTATCATCACTTGTTTTTTTGCGGCTTAGATTCTTATGCTCTTGGATTCTTAGACTCCTATATTATTTTATTCTTCACTCCTCAATTCATGGAAATGACCTCAACCTCCCCACTAGTAACGCCCCTTACCACGCATTATTAATATTCATTCAGTCCCTGCGGCACGGTAGTAGGCTGGGGATCGCTACATGTAAAATGGGCACCCAGAATACAAGGCGCCAGTGTGTTGTGTGGATAAACACGACAAATGTCCTACCCGGTGCCAACGCAATTTGCCGTGTGAATCGCGCAGAGGCGGATATGGAAAATAGAAGCAATTTGATTTGAATTTATGCTACACACTCCGCAGCATGTCGGTCGGCTATGTATGTATGACTGGCTCAATTGCGATGCCTCTCGGCCTCCAGCTAGCGCAAATAAACATCTCGCGCATTTGAAATGCTAATAATACTGGAAGGGAGAACCTGTGCACACTGAAGCGACGACGATCGGTCACCAGCACCAGAAGCAGCAGCAGCTAGGAAGGAAGGTCGATCGAGTTGGTACCGAGACGATCGTGTCATTCAACAATTCGACCATACCGTTCCGTTCCAGCCAGCCAGCTGCCCTTGAAGGGCTAATTACATGTTGAGTGTCTCGCTGGCACGTATGATTCACCGTCGTAAGGTCAGCCAGTGGCCTGCAAAACACATCCATCTTGCTCCATCTCTCATCGAGCATCAAGTGGCCGGGCGGTTCGTGGGAAACATTTCCTCCGCCGTGGTTTCTTTTCCTGAGCTTCACACATTCAGTCCGGTTTCGCGCCGGATTTATTGCCACTCGTCAAAAATCACGATACTGCATTTGCCCAAAATTGGAACCAAATCGTTCCTGAAGTTTATATATTTCGCATCGAACTTGCGGCAGGTAACTTAATCGCTTCGCGGAATGCGCGAAGAAAGAGGGGAGGAAATATTCAAAAGTGCGAAGCCACGACCACGATGATCCGCGGAGAGGGAGACAGAAAAATTTTAGGTACCACCATTACTGACCCCGTAAGTCCCATATCAGGATGGCCCTGATTTACGTCAAGAATGAGAGAGAGATGGCAAAAACAATACCGCGGAAGGAAGGGAGATCGAAAATTGCACACATAATGTTAACTGTTATTTTGCCTCGTTTTTAAGGGTCTGTCCCGTCTGCGGCGTCGTCGATCGTCGTTGCGTGAAAAAGCGACGCATTGGCCGGCAGCCGCAGCCTGCTTTGCGAACCATGTCTGTTGATGATCACGCAGAACAAGCTGAGGGAAGACACAAACTGGACGTCGCGCAAAAAAAACACAGCCTACTCAACACGATGCAGATGTGGACAGAGGAACATGTACTTGGTATTGAAGCTGAAGAGAGACCCGTATCATTAGCCATTCTCGATTCTTCTTCTTTTCAGAGAACTAACAAAACAAGCATGTTGCACTCACTGCTGGTATTTGACAGCATGGCTACTGTTTCTGTTTAATGTTGGAATCCGGATTGGCTAGCGTAGATTAAAGGTAGCCTTTCACTAGCACATTCATTGGCTTGACCCCCTTCACGCCTGGTTGAGACACATGGCCTCTGACATATTCCCAAGCTACCGACTTTTCTCTGCTTAATGTCAGATTGAACCGTGCAGACCCCTTTCAACGGCAGAAGGACCGGTGACGAATCGGACATAACATCCGCCATAGATTAAGCCGATTGGTTCCAACCTGCAAATCAACCAACGAACCAATAGGTCAAGGCACATTTTATGGCCCCTTGCTTCCTGCTCCAATCGGCGACGTTTGCATATTGGATCGTAAAACTTCACTGCAGCAGCCTCATTCAGAAGCGTCTAATAGCATAAATATAGATTACATTTAGTTTGCCTTTTTTTTTTGCTCCATCGCGTCGTTCGACACCTTCGCGCTCGCCCCCCTTAAGCGATTCGGATTGCGTTGGAGGCGGAGGGGGGGGGGTCTCCGCGCAAAGTGGTCGGCCAGTTTAGACGCACATGAAGCACACCCGAGCTATGAATGAACGGTTTGAAATTAAACCAGCAATTGGATTCCGTCCGTCCGCTTCTGCGTCGTCCACCCTGTGGTCTGTGCATTTCATTAAAAGTCCAAGTCCACGTCCAGTGTCAGTCCCTCGCGGGATTATGCAATAATTAAATTAAAATCTCTATTAGTTAATATTTATGCACAAACAGTTGCCCCGTTTGGTTCGGTCCTGTCTCAGCTGTTCGTTTCGTCCTACGCCATCGCATCATCTGGTTGGAGGAGGGTGAATGTTTCTTTTTTTTCTGATTTTTTCGCGGAACCTGGCGTTGGTGGTTGTGCCATATTCTGAATCGCGACCTATTGGAGCGTTCCACTTTGCCACCCAATGCAGATGCCAGTAGACGGGGAATGTCCAAGATTGGAGATGGCGAGATGAGATTATGGCTGGAGACAAGTTCTCGATCGGTTCGTGGTCGGTCCGCGTGTGGGTTTCATTTTCAGCGAATTCACTTACTCCGAGAGTGGGTTTGCATCGCTGTTTTGTGGAGTGAAAACTAGAATCAGCAGATTTTTTGACGGTTTGGTAAACAAATCACGTTTTAAAGAGGTAGTTTTTTTACTGGAACTGTACTGATTTCAACTGCCATTCAAAAGACAACCCAACAAACAATTTAGGTGGATAATTACTTAAACAGCTCTTGTTCAGCTTATTTTCTTATATTAAAGGCTTGTTCAGCTTTCATTGTTTATTGGGAAGTTATAATGAATTGGAAGTCTAAAAATTACTGTTCGATAGCTGTTCACTGTCAAAAAATTAACCATTTCTCATTTCGTTATATTCTGAATTGCACATATTTGGTCGCATGTAATTTTAAATGTTCGTTGATTTGATGGCATTGGAAGCGCCGTTTGATGCCAATCGAGCTGGCAATTACTGAGCAGAGTAATTTCGTTGTTTGTTTAGTCTTTATTTGACCAACTAGGAAACTTAATCCACTGGGAATTTAAGGCGCGTGGGAAATACGCATGGTCTTGTCTGAGTGAATGATGACTTATGCATGAGGGTTGAGAATTATCAATTCGTAAGAAGAACTCAAAACCAGGTACAAATTTTTAGCAGTCAAATCAGCACGAAGAATAAATTTTTTATTATTATATTCGTTGGTTTACTTTAAGTCCATTGAATCATCAATCAATTTTATCAATAGTTCTTATTGTAGTGCTTGCATACGCTTTGGAGTAGTACATGCAATATTTCGCGTTAAATCGTATTCAGAGTTGGCAGCATCCTCTCAGATTTCAATGAAACTTTCTGTACATGAAGACTTTGTCACAAAAAGCCACTTTGCTTACTTTGTTTTTCCTAAAATTATCTAGACCGTCTTTTGAAAAGGGTAAATTTTTTTGCCATTTTTTTTTCAAATGGCTATAGTCTAAAAATAACAAATCCTACAAAAAATGTTGTAGAAGTGATTTTCACAAAATTAGTCAAATTTTTAAATAAAAATATTAAAAAAAAGTCTTCATCGATACCTACACTGAAAAAAATCGATTTTAAAAAATTTAAAGTCGGTTTACAAAAAAAAACCAACTTTGATATGGATCAAATTTTGTTCCAAGATAGGTAATTATGTTCCCAACCTACCGTCAAAAATTCAAGTTATTTAAAAAAAAATCCTTGGCCAAACAGGTTTTTTTCAGTGTATTTTTATTCAGGGTCCATATCCCAGACAGCAGGACCCAGAATCCCGAGGAGAGAACCCAGACTCCAGATTCCATAGCCTACAGTCCAGAGCCCCGAGGAGAGAGACCAGAATCTAGCGTCGCGAGTCCTTAACCCAAAATACTGAGGCGAGTCTAGAGTCCAGAATCCAGAATTCAAAATTCAGTGCCGAGAATGCAGAGTCCAGAGTCCATAGCGCAGCGATCATAACACAGAGCTCCGAAGACAGAGTTCAGAGTGTAGAAATCAAAGTTCCGAGTGCAGAGTTCAGAGTCCAGAGTGCAGAGTTTAGAGCCCAGAGTTCAGAGCCCAGAGTTCAGAGTTCAAATGCCAGAGCCCAGAGTCCAAAACCTAGAGTCCAGAACCCAGAGACCAGAAAGCAGAGTCTAGAGTTTCTATCCCAAAATATTGAGCCCAGAGTCCTCAGCATATAATCCAGAGCCCAGAGCCTGAAGTCCAGAGCCCCTATCCCAAAACAGTTAGACCAGAGTTCAGAGTCCAGATTCCAGAGTTCAGATTCGATAATCCAGAGTTTAGATTCCATAGCACAACGACCAGAACTCAGACCCCTGAGAAGAGCGCCCAGAGTTCGGAGTGCAAAATCCAGAGTCCCGAGTTCAGAGTGCAAAAGGTTTAGAGTCCAGAGTCCACAGTTTAGAGTCCAAAGTCCAGAATCAAGACCCAGAGCTCATAGCTCAAAGACCACAGTCTACAGTCCAGAGTCCATAGCACAGAATCTTGAGGCGAGAGCTCAGAATCCAGATTGAAGAATGCAGAGTTCGGAGTTGAGAGTGCAGAGAACAGTTTCGAGAATCCTGGGTTCAGAGTCCAGAACCCAGAGTCCTCAACCCAAATTTCTGTGACCAGAGTCCAGAGCTCTGAGACCAGAATCCAGAGCCCGAAATTCTTAACCCAAAATACTGAGGCAAGAGTTCAGAATCCAGAGTACAGAGCTCAGAACCCAGAGGCCAGAATCTAGAGTCCAAAACAGAGTCTCGAGACGAGAGTCCACAGTCCAGAACCCAGCGTGAAGAGTGCAGCATCCAGACTTAAAAGTCCAGAATCTAGAGCTCAGTATCCAGAAACGAGAATCTTGAGACCAGAGACCAGAGTCCTCAACTTAAAATACCGAGCCCAGTGTCCCGAGTTCAGAGTCCAGAGCACAGCGCCCAGATACCAGAATCTAGAATCCCGAGTGCAGAGCCCAAAGTTCAGAGTCCTAAGTCTAGAGTGAAGGATCAAGATCCCAGATACCAGAGCCCATAGTTCAGAGTGCATATTATAGAAATTCGAGGCCAGCACCAAGAGTCCATCATCCTGCGATGAGAGTGAAGAGTCTAAAATCTAAATTTCGGTGTCCATAGTCCAGAGAGTTCAAAGTCCAGACTTCACAGTCTAGAGTCTAGAGTTCGGATTCCAGCAGAATGAAATGCTCTCAAGGGTCAAAAACAAGGTTGGACAATCAAAATACAATTTGATATGAAAATTCGGTACTTCAAGCTCAACTGTCCAGAGCCCAAAGTACAGAGCTCCTAACCAAAAAAAAAATGAGACCAGAGTTCAAAGTCCAGATTCGAAAATCCAGAGTTTTGATGCCATAGCCCAGCGACCAGAACCCAGAGTCCCGAGGAGAGAACCCAGAGTCCGGAGTCCAAAATCCAGAGTCCCGAGAGCAGAGTGCAAAGTCCAAGGTTTAGAGTCCAGAATCCACAGTCCAGAGTCCAAAGTCAAGAATCAAGACCCAGAGCCCATAGCTCAAAGACCACAGTCTACAGTCCAGAGTCCATAGCACAGAATCTCGAGGCGAGAGCTTAGAATCCAGAGTCACAAATGCAGAGTCCAGAGTTCAGAGTGCTGAGAACAGAGTCGAGAATTCTGGGTCCAAAGTCCAGAGCCCAGAGACCTCAACTCAAATTACTGTGGCCAGAGTTCAGAGCTATGAGACCAGAATCCAGGCAAGGCAAGAGGCAAGAGTTCAAACTCCAGACTACAGAGCCCAGAACCCAGAGGTCAGAATCTAGAGTCCATAACACAGAATTTCGAGACGAAAGTTCAGAGTGCAGAACTCAGCGTGAAGAGTGTAGCATCCAAAGGTCAAAGTCCAGAATCTAAAGTTCAGAGTTCAGAGACGAAAATTCCAAGACCAGACTTCCGAGTCCAGAGACCAGATTCCTCAACTTAAAATACTGAGCCCAGTGTACAGAATTCAGAGCCCAGCGTCCAGAGCACAGAACCCAGAGGCAAGAATCCAGAGTCTCGAGGAGAGAGCCCACAGTTCAGAATCCAGAGACCCGAGTACAGAGCCTAAAGCTCAGAGTCCAGAACCTAGAGTTCAGATTCCAGAGTGAAAGATCAAGACCCCAGATACCAGAGCCCATGGTTCAGAGTCCAGAGTGCATAGTACAGAAATTCGAGGCCAGCGCCAAGAGTTCAGCATCCAGCGATGAGAGTGAAGAGTCCAGAATCTAAAGTTCAGTGTCCAGAGACCAGAACCAAGAATCCAGAGTCCCGAGGGGAGAGCCAAGAGTCCAGAATACAGAATACCGAGCGCAGATTCCAAAGTTCAGAGTCCAGACTTTAGAGTCCAGACTTCAGAGTCTAGAGTCTACAGTTCGGATTCCAGAGTCCAGAATCAAGACCCCAGAGACCATAGTTCAGAGTCCATAGCACAGAATATCGTGTCCAGAACACGGTGTCCGAAATCCAGCGTGAAGAGTGCAGAGTCCAGAGATCACAGTCTAGAATCTAGACTGACTGGGTATTTTCGGAATGTCTTGACGAGTAGGTGCCAAAAATTTATGACTGACGCCATATTGAAATCCAAGATAGCGACTTCTGGACGTAAATTATTACGATTACACTTCGGATTGTTTATCTTTGCACAAAAGAAATTCTCCAAGTGCTCAAAGACGTGCTAATCTTGCGTGCAATTATTTTCCATGTTGCAAAGGACTGTCGTGATGCCAAAAGTCAGATAATTAAATAAATGCAGTCGCCCGTCAAAACTAAGTGCTAGATTTCCAGGACCAAAAACCAACGTTGGACAATCAACACGCAAATTGGCATGAAAATTCAGTATTTCAAGCTTAACTATACACTGAATTTTAAAGAAAAACAACGAAATTTATCATAAAGATAAGCAAGCGCCAAAATTTACAGCAAAAATACCAATTTGCTGCCGTACACTGCACCGTAAACACACTTTAAATGAAAAATTCATCATTTATTGTACTTTACATTTTCGCTCCATAAATCAAGTGGAAACGATGACTATTACGCCAATAACATTAAAGCGACACTAGGCGACGATAAATATGTCGGAAAATCGAAACGCGAGTGTGGGTAGCCATTTATCAGAAGGGTGTTTCAGTGCCTCTGTTCTGTCTAAACAAAACTAAAGAGGTCGATGAGGATGTTGATATCAGTTTATACGTACGTAAAATTGAAGAAAATAAAAAAATGCGGTAACGCACCAAAAGTAAGAGCAAGCAGAACGAAATATGTGCTCTCAAGGGTTGGACAATCAAAATGCCAATCGATATGAAAATTTGGTACTTAAAGCTCAACTGTTCATTGGATTCTGAAAAAACAATGTACAACGAAACAACTTGAAAAAATACCAATTTGTTGCCGTACACTTCACCGTAAACACTTTGCGAATGAAAAATTAGTCATTTTGGATGATTAATCGTACTTCACATTTTCACAACATAAATTAGGGGGAAACGATGGCAACGATGGTTATTTTTACGACAAGGACTGGGAGGCTTCAAACGAATTGCTACTCTCCAATCAAACGGGGGTTAAAAGAAATCTACATCATCATCGTCCAAAATACAGATGTTCGTCGCAATCTGCTTAAAATCGAAGACAACGATCCATTAAAAGCAATGAAAATGCATTTTTCGACAGTCGAAGACCATTAAGAGCAATTTTCAGTTCGATGTTTTGATTTGAAATGGCGTACACTGGAATTCAGTCTAAAAACTTTCCGAAGAAATGTTAGTGTAAAAAAACGAAATTAGAAATTAGAATTCAGGAACCAACTTCTGTTCGAGGACTAAATTGAGGAAAAATGAGGTCCTCCTTAAACGCAATGTGCGGTGCGGTTAAGTAATTACAAAGAAATCATCTGTATTGAAGTGAACGCGCGAGAAAATCGTAGAACCTTAAATTGGACCATTACATCAGAGTAGCACACTCGATACAAAAAGACATCCGGTTAAAGAAGACGTTCAGACAAAATAAAATATATGGATTGTGTGACTCTAACAAATCTAAGAAGAATAAGTGGGCCCAACTGTACATTAGTTGGATGAATAAATGTATGGAGAACAGCTCATGTCATAAAGAAGGATAATAAAGAAAGAAAAATATCAATTAAAGGCAGGGTGTTGATTAAGGTTTGTTCATTGAATAAACGGATGTTAATATTATTGGACGATATAAAGAGTGTTGCTGTATTCAGTCCACCCTGCCATACATTTTTGCATACAATGAGGCACCATTTGAACAGTAATTTTTCCTCTATATTTTCTTTCCTATGCATTGAGAATTGACTGAGTGACCGTGGATCTCCGGAAGCGCTGCAAGAATATGCGTTGTGCATCACAACTCTAGATTTACTGGAGCAATTGCTTTGATTTTTTTTAAAGCGAATTACCCGGGTGGTTTCGAAAGTTTCTTTTAAATTGATTGAAGTAATATACTTTCACAATAACAAGTTACTTGTTTTTTTTTTGGCGAAATTCAGTTTAATCAAAATACCATAAAGAATTGACTTCGAATTTCGAAAATTTTTCAAACGGTTGGTCTGGAAGATGTTGAGCTATGATGTAAAACGCAAAATAGCATTTTTTCGAGGAGCCTCCGAGGAATATTCTCGAATAAAAAGTTAGGAAAACATAATCAAACGCTGCATAATTAAAAGAAAAAT
This sequence comes from Topomyia yanbarensis, assembly GCF_030247195.1. Lineage (NCBI taxonomy): Eukaryota > Metazoa > Arthropoda > Insecta > Diptera > Culicidae > Topomyia > Topomyia yanbarensis. Next base: position 413,556,336 of record NC_080672.1, on the reverse strand, counting down.
CACTTTACATTCAGAGTTTGTTTCTGTACTTCCAACAAAATTCTTAAAAAAAGGTTTTAACGCCTAATTTGGTGCCTCATTTTAACAAAAGCACCTCCCCTTCTAAAGAGCAGCTCATGTTGTAAGGAAGGATAACACCCAATTCGTATGTTACTTGCAACAAAACCTAAATCATGTTTTTCTTTTTTTGTTTTTGAGAGTTGTCCTACGCGAGCTGTAGAGCTAGGATCTCGGAATTACTCCCCGGCAGAATCAGTCACTACAATTGCAGACGAGTCGGGAAATGTCACCCACTAAAACAAGTTTAAGGCCAATTGCAGCGGACCATGATTCTTAATGTGATATTTTGCGTACGGTTTAGATGTGCGGGCGATCGCGTATAGAGTCTCGAGCGTTTGTATGTTAACGTGTTGGATTGCGTGGGCGTTTGTATGTCGCGTGTGTTAGCGTGTATGTAACTTCGTGTGTATATATTCGATTTTAAAATCGTATGACCATTCACATTTGCTTTTGACTGATCGTGTGTACCGTGGATCTGATACTTAATTTTCAGTGTACGGTTTTGATGCTAGAAACAGTAAGTTTCCTCATATCACAAGAGTTCCTGGTCATGTCTCCATGGAACGTGTTGTCTAGTGGATATTAGCGCCGGACTAAGGAACTAAGGGTAGGGGCTTCCGGACGCGACCGATTCATGATTAAAATAAATCGCTCTTGAGACCGAGTTTACAAATTATTTGTGCTTAAATGTTCACTTGATCACAAGAGCGTTTTTTTGTTTGCCAGATCGCGGGAGTAGTTTTTTGTGGAACACAATTGCTGGAGTGTGTGAACAGGGCTGTCTTATCGCGCAGAACTTCAGCGTTTACATGTTATCGGGTTTGATCACGTAGGCGTGTATGTAGCATGTATAAATTCGTTTGTAACCCCTTACATATTCGCGTTGAATAGTCGTGCGAACCGCGAAATTGAATGTTCGATCAGATCTAGAAGAGAGTGAGCTCCCCTATATCACAAGAGTATCTGGCTTTGGCTCCCTGACACTTGTAATGTTGATGGGTTTATTTTTATTTGGAGACCAAGATTGAAGACTTAAACCTAGGCTGCGAAAGGACGATGCTTCCGGACGTGACCGATTCATGTTCGCGTGGAAGCGGTAAAATCGTACTTGAGATAACGTTTATAAATTGGTAAATGCTATCATATTAATTTGATCACCGAAGCGCTTCTGTATATGCGCGATCGCGAGCGTAGATGTGCGCGGATGATCGCATAGGTGACCAAAGCTGTATGTAAGACTTTTTAGGTGATATCCTACGGGAAAAACAGATCGAAATGGTGAGTTAATCGAAAGCAATTATGTGAAAAAAGACCCCAGAGGCAGTAATCGAACTTGCAACACTTCCCTAGTAACAATTGCGGTTTTATGATACTCTTGAAGTCTCTCTTAAAACCTAATTTGGACTACTAGTGTGCTATAAAACTTAAGATACTTGGGTTGGGACTCCGCCCCAATATACAAACCAGATGCAGATTTGCACTATCGTGAAGGACACGAACGTTTCTACGTTAGCTTGTTTGATCGTGTGAACGTTTTATGTCGCATATGCTAAAATCCATTCATATATCCGTGTATCCGTTTGCATATTGGCATGAGCTTTTGAATGTTCGCGCGTGTCGTTATTTTGATGTTTAATTTTGAGTGTGCGTTTTCAAAAGAAGCTACTATTTCCTGTACAACGTGAGTGTTGGACACTGTATTCTGCTTGTCACTACGATTTCAAACTTTCTGTACGTCAAGTCCGAAACGTTTCATTGTTTCATGCTCAAAATATGTTGGAACTTGAATCGAAGCATTGGATCAACACATAAATTGTGAACATGAGGTACAGAATGCGTTACTGAGCCACACTGCAACCGATCCATCGGTAGAAGACGCTTGGCTTTTAATGAAACCGTGGCAATATAAAATAAAGAACTACAAACTACTTTCAATCTAAATTTCTGTCATTTTTACCTACATGCTAAACAATTGACTGTGTCTTTTTACGTTTACAGACTTTACACCGACTTGTGCAAACTTAGTCTCAAATGAAAGGTCGCTATTTTTTGTATTGATCGGACTTTCGGTTCCGGAGTTACGGGTTGAAGAGTGCGCTCGCACAACAAATTCCCATATAAACTAGTACCACCGTGATATCAAAATAATGCAAAACGTATTAAAATGATTGCAAAATTATTTAAATTTACCATTCTAGATCAATAAAGACTAACCAAAGTCGTTTTGACCACATTGGCCACCTACGAGGGTTCTTGATTCCCTATAAGCAGGAACTGGAAAATGCTCAAAGTGGAGAGTAAAGAAAAATTTCAAAATCGAATTTGTATTTTTGATACCAAATGTCTTTAAAATGCATGAAATATCGCGATTCAAATCCCGAATTGTTAATATAGAATGACGAAACAAATCAACTGGTGTTTACAGCTGTTTTAAACAATTTTTGATTGATTTCAATTCTGTTTAAGTGAAATTCCGATATTAAAAGGGTGTAATTCAAAAGTTTATCCAATGACCTATTCTCAATTAACATCTCCCAAGTCTGGTCTAGTCTAGTCTACACATACACAGCCAATGCATGTAGGGATCCTGGAAAATTGCAGCCGTTCGCCTACAATTTTTCTTGTCAATATTAAAGTTTGTGGTACATACGATATGTGACAAAATCATTAAAGAGGCCAGGCCAACTGTGCAGCGTACAAAGTGAAGATGATTCAAAATTATACGGCAATTAAATTATTAATTTAATGAAGATTTTAATGAACGAACTATTTCTAACCTTGAATAAGGAAGAAACGTGGACAACCGTACCGACCGTTTTAATTTGATGGGGATTTGATAAATCGTTGGAAGTGACTTGGCTAAGAGGGTTAATGTCATTCCTTTGGTACTAGGTTCCTGGGATGGGTTGGGATGGTATGGGATGGGCCAAAAGTATTTAGCCCTGTCCTAGCTAATGTGCCTAGGTTATAGCGCCTTTACTGACTCTTTTCTCAATCAACATCTCCCAAGAATGAAGAATAGCAGGCTAAACCAACTTTAGGTTTGATGGTAAATATTCAAAGTAGAATATTTCAAACGTTAATCACATCAAAATTTTCTGTGGGAACAGTTTCCCAGTTTTTGAAAGTGAATAACTACCGTTGTACGATAACTAGATGTTTACGCTGATCTAATCGAAAATTTACGCAGCGAATCCGTAAAATCGTCGACTATTTACCACAACAAACGGAAAACTATTTTAATGCTGTCAAAATCCGCCCTATTCGACTAGCGATCGAGCATATTATTGTACCACCGAATCGTATATCTACGAACTCTTATGGTTATGGTTATCGTATGGTTACTCGCACAAAAAAATCATCTGTTTGAATCAGTGGCGTAGTAAGAAAATTTTTCGGGGGGGGATATGAATTTTTATTTGTATATGTAAAATGTTCAAAAATATTCTGAGCAGGAAAAAAATGTTCAAAACCAACAACTCAGGGAACGGGTTTGGGTAGTCAAGGTAGGAAAGCTAGCTGTTAGTATAGAATCAATGCTCTTCCCCTACGAGGACAATCAGGGCGGCAAACTTCAGACTGTCTAATTTACTAAGCCCTTCAGTTCCCTTGTGCAATTCAGTACCACTTCCTCGTTGAGCTTCCGACTGGTTCGCGAACTACTCGGTCTAGTCACCGACGATAGATCTAGCCTACTCCGACGAAAAGTTCCCCGGCGAGAGAAGTTCGAAAGCTAACCAACCAGCCAGGTGCTGCGGTCAGTTCGGCGATTCCGGTAGAGTAGAGCATCCGGTTTGATAGCACCCCGGCGCGGTGTATCGTTGCGATCTACGCGGTCTCGTTCCCGGCGGTGAATTTGACTGTCGCTGACGGAGAGGTCCCAGACGAAAGAAGTTCTCCCGATACCGATTCTTATTTGGTTTCAGTACTACTACAACTTCTTGAGCCCTTTGGCTCCGTGACCGGTGCCATTTAGCACCACAACTGCTTTGGGCCCTTTAGTTCTCTTCTTGGGCCACTTAGCACTACTTCCTTAATGATCCATTCCGCTCCTCGACTTGTTCGCGAACAACTCGGTCTATTCCCCGACGATGGACCTGACCTACTCCGACAGAGAATTCCCCGGCGAGAGAAGTTCTCCCGAGATCGAGCTAATCAGCTAGGTGCCGAGGTCAGTTCCTCGATTCTGGTGAAGCAGGGTGTCCGGTGCACTGGTGCGCCGATGACCCGCGACTAGTGGTGTCTCGTCGCTGTCTACTTAGTCTAGTCCCCAGCGGTGAATCTAGCTTACGCTAACGGAGAGTTCCCTGGCGAAAAAAGTTCTCCCAATATCGATTCTTCTTTGGTTTTCGCTATTTTTCTATCGGAACAACCGGTGGGGTGCCGTGGTCGGTCTGACGAATCCGCATGGAGCGTGACGTCCGGTTCGCTGGCGTTTCGACGACTCATACTCGCTGCTCTGTTGCAGTCTACTCGACTAATCCTCGGCGGTGAATCTAGCTTATTCCTGCGGAGAGTTCCCTGGTGGTGATTACTCTCCCGAAACCGTTGTTCGATGTCCATTCCGTTGTAAGACGGTCATGATCTACATCAGCGGTTCTCAATCTTTTTCGTACCACGGACTCCTTAGATATCACACTGGGTTGCTGCGGACCCCCATAGATAAACATCAATTTTGTATGCTATAAATATGTTATTTTCAATTTGTTAGGAAACATGACTTAAAATTTCAATATGCGCTCAGAAAATATATTTTTTCTTCGCGGACTCCCAGCAATGACTTCGCGGTCCCCTAGGGGTCCGCGGACCCCAGGTTGAGAATCACTGATCTACATCATATCTCTGTTTACTGTGTTCCACGTCTTTACGTCGCTTGTCATTCTGTAGGCTACATTATCCGGGTTGATGTCCGGTCCTCCCGTGTTAAGTAGCTCCCTGCACGTCACTTCAAACCTCGGACATTCAAAGACTTCAAACCTCGGACATTCAAAGACGCTCCGGTGTCTCCTCGACGATCTCACACTCCAAGCACAGTGTTGACGTTGCGTACCCACACCGATGAAGATACTCCTTAAGCAGCCGTGGCTCGATAGGAGCTGTTTCAGGTGGAAAGTCATCACTCCGTGCTTTCTATTGACCCACGCCGACAGGTTTGGATGAGCCGGTAGGTCCACTTTCCTTTCTCCCATTGCTGCTGCCACGTCACCATCGAATCGCTTCTCATCATCTTCCTCATGTTTCTGGCGTTTCATTGTTTGTAGTACTTGATATCCTCCGTCAGGGTAATGCAGATGGGGATCATCTCGGCGACAAGGCATACTGCCTCCGGTACGCAATCGAAACTCGTACGACCAGCAGTCGAAGCGTCCTGTTCAGCTTTTCGCGGTTTCATTGTCTCCGTCACCGAAACCTCCATTTCTACAAGTGTCTCACCGTTAGTGACACATCGTCCACGAAACCAACGATTTTCACTTTCCTGGGAAGCCGCAGTGTTAAACCCCATCGTACATCCCATTCGAAACTGTTGGACAAAGAATGGAGCCCTGAGGAACGCCCGCTGTGACTCGAATTACCTATTGCCCGTTTGTTCGTCTGGTACAGCAGTGCTCTACTCTGGAAGTATCTCTCAAGGAACTGGCTCATTCTTTTATGCCACGCTGCGGCATTGGTCTATTCGAGGCTGGATGGCTCGTTGACTTCCCACACTTTGGCAGCAACATCAGTTTCTGCACCTTCCTCATTTCGGGGATTACCGTCATCTAAAGACTTCAGCAGTAGCATCCTAAACATGTCCGAATATGCCAGGATCGCAGCTTTCAGCGCCACGGTTGGTATTCCATCCGGACCGGTGGTTTTCTTCGATTTTAGTCACATCGACGCTTCTTTGAGCTCGTCGTTAGTCACTTACCACTCGGCTGTGTTACCTCCTTCTTCTTCGCCGTACGATGTAGGTGACCAGGTAGTTGAATCGTGATTCGGGAAGAGACCCTCAACGATTATCTTTAGCTTACCCGGGATATATTTCAGTTGGTGTTGACGGACCCTTGTCTTCGTCATGACGACTCAGTACGCGTCCCCCAGGGATTGGCGTTTATTTCTCAGCACAGCTACTTATGGCAATTGGCTTGCTAAGCTTGATCTCCCGTTTTAAAGAGTCCCTACCTTCTCAAAACGTCGCATGCGCTCCTCTCTCACTCTCCGATCTTACGCTCTGAGTCCGCCTTCTGGATCTAAGACAAGCAGCTACTCATTTAACCCGTAAGCTGCACGCCGTCTACTGCATGGCCCTAGTTTTCGTGACATTGTAACGTCACAAGCCGTCACAATCCTTCTTGTTAGATCAGCCGCATCAACGTACTTGATTCCGTTGTTCGCCGAAGTAACTCAACAAAGAGGTTTTCGTTAAAGGCTTTCGTCTTCCACTTTAGCTTGCGGCTCGTAATTCTTCGTGCTGCAGCAGGGTTCCATTGGCCGATGCGGTAGCGAATCGCCTGGTGGTCAGGTTTACCATATTCACGGATTTTTCTGTAATGTAACAGATTTTTTTCACAATTTTTGATCACAGATTTTTTTTTACAGATGACAGATTTTTGGCATATTGATGAAATTTCACAGATTTTTGAAAATGTTGCGATTTTTCACAGATTTTTTGGAAATTTATCACAGATTTTCACAGATATTTCTCCTGTTTAAGTCATCACAGATGGTAAAAAGACTTTTTTGACCGAAACACAGATTTCAATGTGGCATCCCTGCTGGTGGTCTCTATGGGGATACTTCTCTCACACTCTCCAGTCCATGTTCGCCGTCAGTCAAGGACTACAGAATGTGGCGAAATTTCTCTCCGTACCGATATCCGTTTCGTGAACCAATAAGCTCCCAGCTCCTCGCTTCGCCGCGAGCTACTTGTTACAGTCCTCGGCGGTTGAGCTAGCCTCCACAACGTGCCGTCAGGTAGGTGTCGAGTCTGCAGCCAATTTTCACTACAAGGAAATATTTTCACAAGATGACTTTTGCAAATGAAACTTTGAGAATTTTATTTAAAATTTTAGGCAGAAATTTGTTTAACATATTGAATTTTTTCAAAATTCTCCAAAATATTTCGGGGGGGGGTTTCGCCCCCAAAACCCCCCCCCCCTCCCCCCGCTACTACGCCACTGGTTTGAATATTGTTCTCTTCGTGTTTAGTTGTCGTACCGTGCAGAGGTAGGCTATTACCAGTTTTACCAGGTTGAAATAATCCCTGCTGTCTATCGATCCACCAACATGAACACAGCCTGTTTTCAGGCTACATAAAAAATTTCATTCCGATTTTTCACCAAATCTAATTTACAATTTTGAGAAACGTGGTCTTTCTTTTGGACGAAAATGAGGTAAAGTTTGTTAAGTTTTTGTGGAATAATGAAAAGGTGTGGGAACTTCCGGTTTTGAAGGTTAAATTCGTATATTATTCAAGACTCTGTAACAATCTGGTTAAACTTAAAAATGACGATTTTCGTCAGGTCGCGAAACATGGTCCGAACCTACGAGTCTGCAACCTCTTGAAGCAAATTGAAATCAAAAATCAGATGAGTCGAACTCGAAACGCAATTTCCATAAAATTTGACTTTAATGTTTTTATTCGAATTATTTATTTCGAAGTAAGCAAAATAGCTGACTGCAAATGATCAAACATTTGCAACGATTTTATGCACTGTCCTTCGGCGACAGAAGATCTACTGCACTGTTTCCTTAGTAGGCTAAATGCGGAAGAAGAAAATATCGCCACAAATATGGCATTACTATCCATCCATTATCCCCAACCCTGTCATTTACGACTAATTCCAACAACACGATAGGGTATCACTGCCCAGCCATGAATTCAAATCTATACAATTAGCTCCGTTAGCTGAGTGTCTGGATTGTCTGTGGCGCAAAACCGCCATCGTCCATTCAGCCATTCGACTCATATCAACAGTCCTATTAAAAGTGTTAATGTATAATATAAATAAATAGCCGTAACGATTAAGCCGACGTCGTTTCCGTCTATAAAAGCTGATAAGACACACTAACCGGATTACGCGAATCTGCTATTTCGCAACGACATACATGGGCTCGGTTGGTCGGTCGGTCGATTGCCGCAGGCCGGCCGGCCGGTTGTGTATGGGGCAAAGGCTTTCAACGGAAAGAAAGGCCAACAAATGTGTTTTCATTTCAACAATCCTCCGTGACCCCCCCGGGAGCCGTCTGCCCCTTTTTCGAAGGGGGTCCTCACCATCAACGATCGGTGGCGATCCTCTCCGTTAACATCAGTTCCGCTTCTCAACCCCGCTTTCATTCTCGCTTCCATATCAGACAACTGCCGCCGCGTGGCGAACGAACGGATCAAGGTTACGGCCGTAGGTACACTTACATACATTTGTACAGACTCCTCTCGACAGTCGACTACTACGGGGTGGGCGAAGTAACGTAGTCATCGTCATCTTGAGGTGACTTGAAGAAGAGTTAGCGAACATTCCGAAAGGGGTGATGAAGGGGCAATTGCTCCGAAGTGTAACGGTGCGAAATCGTTAAATGGATGTTCACTTGATGTGAAGCAAAGTACGAATGTTGTTGTAGATAAAAGTTTGAAAAAATGGTACACATCAATAAAACTGCTCGTGTACCGTTTTTTGTTGTGGTTCACGCGGTTGATTTTCACGCTCTTGGGATGCATTTTACACCTTTTCTCTCAACATGCCAAACCGAATTAACTCGCAGATTGGTTGCTTTTGGGTTGACAACCCCGACCCAAAGTCGTCGTCGTCCTCGTCACCGTCGTCGTCTTGGGGGTTCGTTAAATGTCCTAACCATTCGACATGGACAACCCCAAAGATATCACGCAGCAAGCGGCGCAAAAAACGAGCAAGCACATTGCAGCGACACTTTGGACCCGTTCGTTCAATTCCGTTTAGTTCAGCAACCCGATTATGTGTGGTTGTTCGGTGGTTTATGACGCGCTCCAAAGAACCCACTTGAAGTTGTTCACCTGGTTGTGTGGTGGCTGTCTGTTTCGTTTCCACTGACTGACTGACTGACTGGTTGAACAACGGCCGCGTTTTTGCATTTTTTGTTGCTCTCACGTGTTTGTGTGTGTGTGTGCTGTATGTATTATTTCGCATCGCCCACCGTTTAAAATCGCGTTCACAGTTTTGTGTCAAATGGCGGCTGAAGTGGCCGCCGCCGCATCCCACGGATTGCTGAGATGGAGTGCAAAAAAAAAGACTGTGGGCACAGAGCAACAGCACATGCAACATTATGTTAAATAAATGATACTCTAATTATGGCGGTGGATAGCGTAAGGCACGATAGCGACCGGGTTTGTGCTGTGCACTGCTGTGGGCTCTCGTGGAGCAGCAACTTGGGAAATCCTGCTGTTTGATGGCCATATGAAAACGTCAGGATAAGTGCGCTATGCTCGCCAGGAATCGCAGTTTTACGCAATTCGAACGTACGTAACGTGTTAGTTTCGCATAATAGTTGGTTATTGTAGATTGGTTGAAAATTATTAACATTGTTTATTAAATGATGAATTATTAACCCATTATTGCACAAGAAAGTGACCAGAAAAATGCCTTCATCGGCCTATCACCGATTCCTAGTCCTACTACGAGTAATTCCTCCAATTGATTACTAAATCTGACATAAGTCGTCAAATGGTGGGATAACAAAATTCTCACAAGTTTCCTATCTCATGCCTCCACGCGAGTCTAAGTCTATTGATGACATTTGGTCCTTAGACCGGCGACGACTGGGTGCTATAAGCCTTCTGCCGATAGTAGCAGAATGAGAGGTGCGAACAGATCTATTTTTTATTCAAATCGTTTATTTGATGAGGCACGTTGCGTTAGCTTAAAGGTGCCAATTTTGTTTTGTTTTACATTTTAAATTGCTTAAAACTAGGGGATTACATATTGATTTTTTTAAAATGAAACTAATGCGATTTTATAGCTATCTTATATATCTACACAAGGGGATAATATTGTTTTCGTAAGATTAGGGGGGTCATTTAGTTTTTGTGGCAATATGGTTTGACATTTTTATCAGTGAGATTATTGGAGCAAATAATGTTTAATTAAGGGGGACAATTTTTTACGACTAACTTAAAACTAGGCATAACTAGAGGGCATGATTGAATTTTGTAAAGATTCGTAATTATAGTTATTTTTGTGGGTAGTAGAGTTGGGCAATTTCAACGAGATTATATAATATAATAGTTAAAACTAGAAGAGACAAGAAGAGCTAAATGCTTCGTGATGATATTGGGGGGTAGGGGTTTTACTTCTGGGCATAAGAGTCAGGGGAGGGAGGGTAGACAAAGATGGCAGGGAGAGAAAATTATTTCAGTTTCAGGCATCGTGAGATCAACGGATGGATTACAAACTCGGGTGGCCTTCATCAGGGGAATCATGTACTGGGACGCCGGGTGGTCTTCCTCAAGATGGCAGGGGTTTTTCCAGACGATTTCGTAGTACGGCTCAGATGTGGATCGGCTACATTTCGAGTTAAGCGTGTTATGTTCGTGCCGTAGGTCCCGTGTTTGTTGGCTCATTCGATACAGATGGTTTGATACAGGTGGAAGAGCGTTCTGAGAATGATAAGGAGATAACAAGGGGCAGTTAGACTTGTATATTGATGGTTTTCACAAAGGTGTATATAAGGGACATATAGAGAACATCGCGGCTTGCCAGCACATCTCGAACCGGGACGTTGGTTGGTCTTCCTCGGGCCCGCAGGGTATTCATTAGCCGAGACCTAGCGGAACTGTACTCGGTGCACGCCCAGACAATGTGCTCGATGTCGTGATAGCCGTCGCCACAAGCGCAGATACCACTATCCACGAGCCCAATACGCCGGAGATGTGCATCCAGCGTGTAATGGTTTGCCATGAGTCGCGACATCACACGAATGAAGTCACGACCCACATCCATCCCCTTGAACCAAGGTTTCGTCGATACCTTAGGGATTATCGAATGTAGCCACCTTCCCAGCTCTCCACTGCTCCACGAAGTTTGCCAACTTTCGAGGGTTCTCTGATGAGTAATACTGAAAAATTTGCTGAAGCAAATTGGTCTTTCGTAAACGTCTCCTTCTAAGGCACCAACCTTAGCTAAGGAGTCTGCCTTCTCATTGCCCGGAATGGAGCAACGAGAAGGGACCCATACCAAGGTAATCTGGAAAGAGTTGTCAGATAAAGCACTCAGTAGCTCCGGTATTTTCCCCAAAAAATACGAGGAGTGCTTGCCTTGTTTCATCGAGCGAATTGAGTCAATGGAACTGAGGCTATCCGAAACGATGAAGTAATGGTCTGCGGGTAATGTTTCAATGACTCCAAGGGTATACTGAATGGCAGCTAGTTCTGCGGCGTAAACTGAAGCAGGGTCACTGAGTTTGTAGAAGGCGGTGAACTTTTGATTGAAAATACCGAAGCCAGTGGATCCTTCGAGGTTTGATCCGTCAGTATAGAACATCTTAGAACAGTCGACTTCTCGGAATTTATTATAAAAATGTTTGGAACCACTTGTGGGCGTATGTGGTCCGGAATTCCACTAATCTCGTCTTTCATGGATGTGTCGAAGAAAACAGTAGATTCAGAAGTATTTATGAAATGCACACGGTTGGGATTGTAAGAAGAAGGGTTAATATTCTGCGCCATGTAGTCAAAGTACAGGGACATGAAACGGGTCTGAGAATTGAGCTCAACAAGCCTTTCGAAATTTTCAATCACGACCGGGTTCAAGATATCGCATCGAATGAGCAATCGATATGAGAGTTCCCAAAATCGATTTTTCAACGGGAGAACGCCCGACAGCACTTCGAGACTCATCGTATGGGTCGACTGCATGCACCCTAAGGCGATACGCAAACAACGATACTGAATTCTTTCGAGTTTGATGAAATGTATGTTCGCGGCGGAGCGAAAGCAGAAGCATCCGTATTCCATTACCGACAGTATCGTTGTTTGATACAACCTAATTAGGTCTCCTGGGTGGGCACCCCACCATGTTCCGGTTATTGTACGAAGAAAGTTGATCCTTTGTTGGCATTTCTGTTTCAGATACCGAATATGGCATCCCCAAGTACCTTTCGAGTCGAACCAGACCCCTAGATATTTTACTGTGAAGACCTGAGCGATAGTTTGACCCATTAATAGAAGCTGTAGTTGTGCTGGTTCACGCTTCCTTGAAAATACAACTAGCTCAGTTTTCTCCGTGGAGAATTCGATACCCAGCTTAATAGCCCAAGCAGACAAATTGTCCAAGGTATTCTGTAATGGTCCTTGTAGATCGACAGCTTTGGGTCCCGTAACAGACACCACGCCATCGTCTGCAAGTTGCCTTAACGTGCAGGAATTGTCAAGACATTCATCAATGTCGTTGACATAGAAATTGTATAAAAGGGGGCTTAGACATGAGCCCTGGGGAAGGCCCATGTAGCTAAATCGTGATGTCGATAAGTCACCATGCGAAAAATGCATGTGCTTTTCCGACAACAAGTTTAGTAAAAAGTTGTTTAAAGTCGCTGAAAGACCATGCTGGTGCAGCTTCTCTGAAAGAATGTTGATCGAAACTGAATCAAAAGCCCCCTTAATATCTAGGAACACTGATGCCATCTGCTCTTTGCTAGCATAGGCCATTTGAATTTCAGTTGAGAGCATCGCAAGACAATCGTTCGTCCCTTTGCCTTTGCGAAAGCCAAATTGTGTATCTGACAGTAAGCCATTTGCTTCGACCCAATTGTCGAGGCGGGATAGGATCATTTTCTCGAACAACTTCCGGATACAGGATAGCATTGCGATCGGACGGTACGAATTGTGGTCGGAGGCTGGTTTTCCTGGTTTTTGGATGGCGATGACCTTCACTTGCCTCCAATCGAGTGGGACAATGTTAGCCTCGAGAAACTTATTAAATAAGTTCAACAAGCGTCTCTTGGCAGAGTCAGGCAGATTCTTCAACAAGTTGAATTTGATTCTGTCTGGCCCCGGAGCTTTATTGTTACACGACAAGAGAGCAAGTGAGAACTCCACCATCGAAAAAGGTGTTTCGTTCGCGCTATCGTGAGGAGACGCGGCGCGGTAAATCTTCTGTGCCGGGGCGGAATCCGGACAAACCTTCTTGGCGAAATCGAATATCCAACGGTTTGAATATTCCACGCTCTCATTAGTACTGTTTCGATTTCGCATACGTCGGGCTGTTCCCCAAAGAGTGCTCATCGTTGTTTCTCTCGTTAATCCGTCGACGAACCGGCGCCAATAATTGCGTTTTTTGGCTTTCATCAAACTCTTCATTCGCTTGTCTAACGTCGCGTACTGTCGAAAACTGGCGGGTAACCCGTCGTTCCGGAAGGTCTTAAACGCGGCGGCCTTCTCTGCGTACACGTCTGAGCACTCTTTATCCCACCAGGGATTGGGAGAACGTTTTTGTATGTTCGCGCCGGGTACTGGCCTAGTCTGAGCTTGATTCGCGCTGTCGAGAATCAAGCCAGCCAAAAAGCTGTACTCTTCCTCCGGAGGAAGTTCTTGGGTAGATTCGATGTTGTCGGATATCGCGGCAGCATAGCTCTTCCAATCGATATTTCGTGTGAGGTCATACGAAATATTGATTGATTTCAATGGCCTTGAACCGTTATTGATTGAGACTACAATCGGCAGATGGTCGCTGCCGTGGGGATCAGGAATTACCTTCCACGTGCAATTTAACCGCAGCGATGTTGAGCAAAGGGACAAGTCTAAGGCGCTCGGGCGCGCTGGAGGAGCAGGAATCCGTGTCATTTCACCCGTGTTTAAAATTGTCAAATTGAAGTTATCGCAAAGATCCTGAATTAAGGAAGACCGGTTATCATCATAGAGGCAACCCCATGCTGTACCGTGAGAGTTAAAGTCTCCTAAAACTAGTCGCGGTGCTGGCAGGGATTCTAAGATGTCTTGTAGCCGTCGGTGCCCAACCGCGGTGTTGGGGGGAATATATATGGAAGCTATGCAAAGGCTTTTGCCTTTGGTTGTTACTTGACAAGCGACAACTTCAATACCTGTTATCGAGGAAAGGTTAATTCTGTAGAAGGAATAGCACTTTTTGATCCCCAAAAGCACTCCTCCATAGGGGGTGTCTCGATCCAGGCGAATAATATTAAAGTCGTGGAAGTTGAGTTCTATGTCGGAAGTTAACCAAGTTTCACATAATGCAAATGCATCGCAACTCAAATTATTTATTAAAATTTTGAAGGAATCGATTTTCGGGATGATACTTCTGCAATTCCACTGTAGAACAGTGATCAAATCCGTGACCTCGTTCGATGAGTTAGCCATCGAAGGATACAATCGCTGAAAGGAGGGGCCATTTAGCAGTCAACTGCTTCAAAAATGTTCTTACTGTAGGGAGAAAAGCTAACATAAGACTTTTAATAGGATCAGTTATATTGAAAGTTTTTATTATCCAGTCCACAATGTCCGAGAGTTTGATAATTCCAGTGCCGCGATTATTCTCGAACTGAAACAGAGGAACACTTGGGATTTTTGATGTTCCTGGAAGTGCTGGGAACTCCTTCTCTGAGCTTAATCCTCCGAGACCAGGAGCTAATTGCTTCGGTTTGGTTGCAACACTTCCAATAGATGTGACTTTCGGAGCCCCCTCAAGGGACACCTTCTGGCCTTTACAAGGAACTTTACGAGAGGAAGTGTTCCTCCTCTTCCTATAAATTCTAGGCACCCTAGTAGATGTTCCCTCTTGTGGGTTACCAGCCTCGCCCTCGTCAGGAGGCAAGTGAGCATAGATGTTTGTTGAGGTTGGTGGTGTAGCTTTCTTTAGCATTTCTGCGAAAGAACGTTCGGATCGTCCCGCAGTTTGGACGCGGGACATGCCGAGATATCATGCAGATTCTCTGCACAGTAAGGACACTTCTCAGAATTCTTACTGCACGAATCATCTAGATGATTCTCCCCGCATTTTCCACAGCGGGCCTTATTGCTACAATGGGTGGCTGTTTGACCCAATTGTTTACACTTTGTGCAATTCATGACCCGCGGCACAAACAGACGCACAGGCAGACGAACCTTGTGCAAGAGGACGTAATTTGGCAAAGCGGTACCAGCGAAGGTCAACCGATAAGAGTTTGATTGGGGGTACGTTTTTGAACCATCCCCCGCAACTACTACTGAGTGCAAACGCTTGCACTCGAGTATTTTCACTGGCTGAAGTATGCGGTCTCTAAAACGGCCAACCCCGTACTGCAGCAGATCCTCGCATGTCAATCTGTCATCGGTGACAACGCCTTCAGACTGTACTTTTACAGCCGGAATATACACGTTATAATCCCGCGTAAAGTGCTCACAGCAAGCAATATCGTTTGCCTGCTTTGAGTTGGCTAGCAACACCCTTATCTTGTCCGAGCGGACCTTTGAAATTTCGGTCACAGCCGAGAACCGTTCCGTCAGGTCTCTAGAAATCTGAAGAAGATTCAGTGATTTAGTCTTGGGCCGAAAGAAGACCACAAATGGACCAGTTGAGAGTTCTGGATAGCATTTGGGCCGGGGGGGAGCCTTAGAAGTTGAACCCGATTCAACTTCCATTTGACCATCCGGAGAGGGAACCATAGAAAACGTCAACGCACGGGGTCAGCGCCCGCGCAGACGGAAGAAAGCAATAAATGTGTTACAAAAGACAAAAACCACTTAGCTTTAAACTGGTGTCCAACGACGAACCGATCCAGCTTATACAGCTGGCTATTGTTTAATCCTCACACGCGAACAAAAGACTGAGGACCGAACCGAACTGGCAAAATAACCTTGAATGCGGATTAACTCTATTCTTTATCGCCTCACACAGCACTACGGACTAGAAAAAACAACCTCTGTCTCGATGGAGAGCTCGAAAACGAATGTGCGAACAGATCTAGTCGAGAAAACATTGCCGCAAAAATGAATAGTTGATCGGAAATTAGCCCCAATACGACTAATCTGACTAGTATCGATGATCACGGGTCAATACGTATTGAAAATTCGCCGCGTCTGTCTTTATGAACCTAATTTCAAGCTCCGTTATTGCTAACAAGCTCGTGCATCAGGTTAACAATCCTTTATATTTCCCTTCAGTGTTCGTTATTATCGCTCGTATAATTGTATTCCAAAAACAATCCGATATGGAAAATAAGAAATACTTTCCATGATTTATAACATTTCGCGCTATGTTGGCCTGTATAATGTGTTATCACTCGGTAGTTTTCAAGCCAATAAATATATCGTAGAGAAGAAGTAACAAATTCCGTCTAAATACTGTTTCAATAAATAATGATCCGGCCCATTACGCAGATAAGATTAGCTTACCTAGGCAATACTCCCACGGTCGGCTGTGTGGAGTTCAAATTGCTTTTGTTTAGGGAACATAGGATACTCTCGGTAGCCGGCTGCCCAGAGTTTAAAAAGAACCAAAAACTAAACAAGATCTTTTCTTTTTCGAGACATCGTGCACTCGAAGACTAACTAAACAACTACCTAATAAAATATGCTTTACAGGTCGCATCGCTTGCTTGGAGCGAATCCTAGACCTGATACCCTTCCAAACTACCAACTCCGCGACACCTATGGAAGAGTCTGATGAATCGTCGTCCTTCCGTTAAGTAGGTGGAGCATCAACACTTCCTGTCTACCTTATCCTTTATCGTTCCTCGTGAACGATGGAGATGGGGGCGGCCGGCAATGATGGCTATCATGCTGTTGAGGTTTTAATGTGGGTCGAATTGGTATGAATTCCTACTTACCATTTCCTAAGCAACTCTTATTAGATAATCAGCAGTCAAACATGATGAAGTCAGTGTGCAATCCGCCAAAATCATCGTCACAACGCAACGCAACGCAACTTCCTTTATTCGATGAAATATGGAACTAAAATTTTCTAGCCAAAAGATGGCTTATATAATAAATAAATAATATTTTTGTAAAAAAAGGTTTTTTGAAATTGACAACGGATTTATCACCTAATCAAAAATCTTTTTTTTTGGCCGCTTATTGTAGACATCCATTGGGCACTTATTTTAGTTCTACGAGTAACGATGAATGGGTATCGTACACGCAAACTCCCACGAGATCATTGGATACTTTTTGAGGAATAAATACTCCAGGGAGTTTCTAGACTTACAAAAAGCATTTTCTTTATTAAGCTGAGTTATTTGAACCTACTGTTCAAACTTGAAAGGGGTTGTATATTATGATAATCAGTGAGAAAATGAAAGGTGCTAGGTGGCTTCCTTGCGGTACCTCCCTTGAGAGTGTGAGCGGAAGAGCAGAGCCGAAGATCACTATAATTTCATGACCAGTAGTCATGAACTTTCGTTGGAATTCAATTTCTTCATTACGATTCGTTTCGTTAAGTGTATGTGTGCATGCTCTCCCAATCGTTCGAATAATGATGTATGATTTAAGTAATGGTCAAATATTTGATCAAAAGTTACACTACTGTTTAATCAAAGAAATACTTTGGTATCACCGTTATCTGAAAAGTATAATTATTATAGCTACAATAATTAAACCCTGTGTTGATCGAATGCACCCGGTGATCCCATTATTTGAGTTAAGCCCGCTTTAAAACACATGTTTCAAACAGATAGGTGTCAAAAATTAAATTTACTTCCTAACTACTACTCGCCAACAGACCAAACTCCACTAAACACTACTCGGTCAACTCCACCTCGACAACACTCGCTATGACCGTCACAACAAACAACCCAGTGCAATTCGATACCGTTGATGTTTGGCGGCGGGTAGCAGAGAACAAAAAAATCGAATTAACTCCTGGAGGCTATCAGCTTTTCAAGAGCTTTTTTCCCTTTTCCCAATTACCGATATGGTAAGCCACTTGTTTGCCGGCCCCGGGTAGCCGCACATGGCGGCAACTCCACAAAGTCGTGACCCCCTTTTATGCTACTTTCGGTTAAGGTTAGCTACGGGGACGCCAACTAAATACCTACACCGAAAGCGACCAAACCGACGCGACAGATCAAGAGCTTCGATCCAAGGCGGAGGCAAACAAAAAATAAAGCTCTTTGATAACTGAAAGAGGTACACTGATGCTGCAACATATAAGCCGTTTGTGTGTGTGTACGTTTTGCATACCTGCCCGAACCTTCTCTACCCAGCACACTGTGGTGGTTCCATAACACATACAAACCCGTAACAACAACACAAAAGAAAAACAATTCGACGCCACTGGACTGCTGCTTTTGGGGTCATAAAATAATTGCTTTTTATTGAGTGTTTACCCCCTCCTCTCACCGGATGATCCGTTCCGTTCACCCCCACAATGTGCTAGTTTGGGGGCAAAAAAGCGCGTGAAATTAGCCATAAAAGTCGGAGATAATAACTTTTCAGCGAATTTTTTATTCACTGAGGGGTCCAACCGTGGAGATCTATGGCTGGTTGGCCCGCTTACTTGGATGCGGCGAGTGAGCGGCGGCAGATCGACAAACACCGAAAAATAAAAAAACAACTCGCGAGAGGTAGATGATGATCTTACATTATGCTACCTATTTTTCTCTCGAAGGTGGAGCAGCAATAATGGTGGTGATCATTATTGCGGGTTTGAGTAACTGCTAATTTGGGCGAGATCGAGATGACGCTGAGTGCTGCTCGGGACTAAGCAATTTGGAACTCTAATTTGGTGTATTTTGTTTTTTGCTCATAAATGTGGCGACGTTGGCGAGGATCGTTCGGAAAACGTGAAATGGAAAGGGAGAGAATGCGATTTTTGTTTTATGAAGTCTGGCCATGGATGTAATTCTCAGACAATGAGCTGTGCTTGTTTAAATGGCGACTGTGAGTCATTTTTATCGATTGTATCATTTGTCCGGACGATGAATTTAATGTACTACTTTAAAGGATCTTTCGAATTCCTCATTATCATGACCCGGCGGACATTCGATAATTGATTTTCTTGAGGAGTATTTGATGTATTTATTTAATTCATTATAATAAAAGTTTAAATGCTCTTTGTCTTATATCGTGGTACCCATTTGGGTAAAACCATATCATTATGAAGGAGAAGCATTGACATTTCGTTATTATTGTACATTTGCAGGACCAAGAAACATAGTCAATGACACGACAAAAGTTTATTACTTCCAGTAATAAATTAATTTGCGAACAGTGTGAGATTCTTGACTGAATAAAAGTCGTTATAAATTTTGAAAATTCAGATAAATCAATATTTATTTAGATTCGTTCAAAATATATGGTTTGGCAAGCTATCTGTAGTAGCTGCTAATAATATAATCAATTATCTGGGAACAGAATGTGGCACAACCAAAGAAAGATTGTAATAAATTGGGATAATCAAACATATTCTGAGCTGCTTTTATGCATTTTGAGCAAAAAGAATTGAAACAAATTGCATACAAAATTGAACGAAAGTGAATCAGATTAAACTCGTTTAAAATACCTTCTGAACAATTTGCAAACCGATTTAGCATTCGCTACACGACACCAACAAGTAATCTACTCCCACCACCTTGCCTTGAACACAGTCTGTTCAAAATAGCTACCCGAATAAAAATTAAGTAAAATAAAAACGAAACTATTTTTATGTGCATTTGAAGGCTGAATAGAATGGTGTAATTAGATTTAGCATATAACGTATAAATGTTGAAAAACCGGTTTTACTGTCAAGATGACATAATTTCGTAACCGTTAATTTTGGAGGTACAGTATCTTCTAAAAAGTTTTAACTTTTTAATACAGCGTATCGTTTAAAAATAAAATTTTGGTGATTAATCCTCCTACAAGTATTTATAGAGAATCAACTCTTCGAAAAAACATTATTTAGCGTCTATTACAATAAAATTGTAGAGAATAATATTGGAAACAACTTTGTTGAAGACATGAAAGCTCTCTGTATGCAGCATATCCAGACTTCTAGGAGTTAATATAATTTTCTTCCGGAAGACTTTTGTTGTTAAAAGAAGGTTCTCGGTTGAAAAACATTTGGAGTAGGTAATAATTGGTTATACTTTTCCAACTGGTTTGCCGAAAAGTGCAACTTTCGAGCGTCTTCGAATTTTTCTTGATTCTTAAGCTTACACACCACTACAGCATTACTAAAGGGTATCCATGAGAGTGGGACATGGTCATATGAAAAAAAAAAATAAAATTTGGCTCCGAGTAACTTTTAGGGTCCCTTTCAGCTCCCAGAACAACTCTGCAAATTTTTAGCTCGATCGGTGAAACTACATTTTTGCGCCCACGGTTTAAAGTTTACATGGGATTTCGTATGGGAAAATTGTCTTTTGCAAATTAATTCTTCCAAGAGTCGCCCGTTATCTCCTAAAAATAAATAGATGTCTGATTTTCATAGGAAATTTGTCAAGGAAACAAAGTCCAGAAGACTGCAAAAAGATATGATGCTTGTGGAAAAAGTTATTAAGCAAAATCCGATTGATGCACTGAAGATTGATGAAAATTTCACTTTTCAAAGCATCACTGCTTCTGACGGTTTTATTATATACAAAAATTTTAACTTTCTTTTATTATGTACAAAAGAAGCCTCAATTTATCCCTCAAAACCTTTCGGAGTGGCCAAATAGTATAGACAAACGATTTAGATACGTTAAGAGAGGATTAAAACAAAATTGCGTATAATTGGCCAACCAACAGCAGTGGTGCTAGAAAGAATGAATATTTTATCAATCGTCAGAGCATCAATCGGTTTCTGCTCAATAACTTTTTTCTCGAGCATCAGATCGTTTCGTGGTTTTCGAAAAAAAATTTCTTTGTTAAATTTCCTATACAAGCCACATAACGATTTATTTTTAGGAAGTAATGGGCGACTGCTGGAGGAATTATTTTGTAAAAGTTAACTTTCCCATACAAAATCCCATGTAAACTTTAAACAGTGGGCGCAAAAATATAGTTTCACCGATCGAGCTAAGAACTTGCACAGTTGTTCTAGGACCCAAATGGTACCTTTATTTTTTGTCCCACCCTAGTATCCATGTTTTCATGTACCTGCTAAAAGTTAAAATTGCCTACAATTGCCCCGAAACATCTCTATATTACAAAATCTGCGGTACGCGTGATATCTCCAATGAACTGAGAGGTCGAAGATTTTAAGAGATTTTTTTTCTATTATTTTAACCCTCAGAAAGGCAAACGGAAATCGTGACAACAAAAGGTTCCACCTCTAAGACCTAGTGCAATGAAAAGCCTCTTTTTTCTAGTAATATCAGCGAAAGAATTGGTATCCCGAAAACGCTAGACTATTTCGATTTCTAATTTCAAGTTCATTATATCTTGAAAATAACAATCCCTCGAGCCTCTGAGACCCCTTATCTTTATGAGGGTTAATCGGGCACGAAGGGTTTTCAATCCAAAATTGGGATGTTAGGTATGTGTGGAGCTAGGCCAAAAAAGATATCGCATACATTTGAAGTTTTTATGGCTATCTGAGCACTCGAACTCAAATTACAGCTCCTAATAGTACGCTCCCCCTGAGTTGCAACGAACGCGATTATCCCGGTATTGACTTCTTCAAAAGGTGACTTAGCCAATAATTGAACGAAGCAAGTTCAATGTTACAAATATTTCTGATTCTTTTGTCAAAAAACTGAATAAAAAATTAAAAAAAAACGATCTTTTAGAAAAAAGGGCGCCTTATTTGTGAAAAACCCTTTGTTCAATCACATACCACTGCTATAAACTAATAATTTCGCAAATTTTTTCTATATGTGCGTTATAAAAGGAAAAAAACTTAGTTTATTTAATAAATTTTTTATTTTCTTCAGTTACTCCGCTTAATTTTTTATTTTTTCGTTCATTTCCAACATTTCATTTATTTTGTTCACACTTTTCATTTTGTTAATTTTAACCGCTTTATTCGTTTTGTGCATTATGGTATTTTTTCCATGTTGTATTTCTTTCATTTATTTAAATTACTTATTTTAAAAACTTCAATGAGTTCCAATAATTATATTCAATGTATTAATTTTAATTGTTTCAAAGATACTTTAAATTTTATCGATGCATTTAAATTATTTAACTGATTTAATTAATTCAATTCAGTTGACTACAGTACTTTTAATTACATTAGAGTTTTATCTCTATTCACTTTCTGCGTTTACTGCTTATCTCGTTTACTGATTTTATTTATTACTATTTTTTAAATTTTCATATGTTCGAATCATTACATCTTTTTATTCGTTTTTTAGTACTCAAAAAATTTTGCTCAATTTACGCGTTTTGTTATATTTATTTTACGCTTTCATTCATTTGTTTCATTTAACTAATTTTATTTCAAGTAATTCAGTCAGTTTACTTTTCGCAGCGTATTTGAAGTATTCAGTTTATTCAGTTTTTAATTTTGTCATTATACTCATTAGTTATATAAAATAACCTGCCGTGATCAATAAACCCTAAATCTTAACTAGTTTGATTTATCGATTGCTCATACAATTAGTTCTATTAGTTTTTTCTTGTCGTTCATTTAATTAGTTTAAATCTTATTTTAATTTTATTTCTTTTTAAATCATTCGTGCACTTTTTTTATTTTTTATTTTATGCATTCAATATTTTTTTATTCTATTAATTTCATTCATTTTACTCATTTTCTTCATTCATCGGAATTATTAATTCTATTAATTTTCACCATTTCATCCATTATTTTCTTTATCTCACCCATTTTATTTATTTTAAGAATCATAGTCATCTTATTCATTTTATTCATTTGACTATTTTATGCGTTTTACTTTTTTCATTTGTTTTTTTAATTTTATTAGTTTGATTTTTAGTTCTCTGCTCATGTTATAATTCCATTCCTGTTGATTTTTTTTCTTTTTGTCCACGTTTTTCATTTAATTGATTTTGATAATTTCATTTATCATTAAATTTTTTTGTATCGCATTCATTTTATTGATTTTCTACAATTTTTCATTTAATGCGAGGTTCCATTCGCGCAGGACTCGGAACTGTGTTCATCCTATTCCTAATTGATTGCGTAGTTTGCATGGGTTCTGGGAACTGTGAAATGAGACATTTCTTATAGAGTAATATGCATAAAAAATGTCTCACTTCACTATTAGGTGGACTACATCGGGTTTTAATCACAAAGCATTTTTTGTAGATTTCGAATTTAGGGGCCTTTCATTTAACTCCTGTGGTCATGGAGGTACTGGCGCCGGTTTGTCGATTGCTTCACAAGAGAAACATTGATGAGCACTCTCTCGAGCACGATTCGAAGCATGCGTAACCGATACAATAACGAAAGCGAAGAATAATCAAACCACTAAATATGCGATTTCTCAAAGAAGATCTGTCCAGACTTTCCACAAAAATACATACCCTACCGCGTCGCATTCTCCCAGTATATCACGAACGTAACACTGTTTTCAATTCCCACTTACGCTCTTATCACTTGCTCTCTCTGGTCATGCAACAACAACGCCCCGCAAGGCGAGAGAAATCAAATTCAACTTGCTGAAAAATTTACCAAATTAGCGAAGAAATGTCGCCTGTTGACTTTATTTGACGAGCTCCTTGAGGCTAACATTGTCTCTCAAGACTGCAGGCAAGTGAGGGTCAACACCATTCCAAAACTTGGAAAATCAACCTCCGATCACCACACGTATCGGCCGATTCTACCTCTATTTATTGACCACAGGAAAGGAATTTAGGTAATTTTAGATTTTTGGGCATGAGATTGGTTGCAGGACTCGGTGAAGAAATTATGTGGCTTGTTGGAG
The DNA here is from genome assembly GCF_030247195.1 of Topomyia yanbarensis. Taxonomy (NCBI): domain Eukaryota; kingdom Metazoa; phylum Arthropoda; class Insecta; order Diptera; family Culicidae; genus Topomyia; species Topomyia yanbarensis. Next base: position 413,532,543 of record NC_080672.1, on the reverse strand, counting down.
TTGGAAGTCGTTTAAATATTAGTGTACTATATTTGACGTTGAATTTTATTGACATATTGCTTCCTATTTTTTGTAGTTTGTCCCAGAGCTTGTGCTGTAGAAAAACCGCATTTTCGGCACGCAGACTTCCAATTTCAGTCAGCTCAATCCGAACACATCATTTCTAGTAGACAGCACATTCTTCAGTTTTAAACCTACCGAAAGTATTCAAGATGTTATAAAATTGAGCGCGCTTCATTTACGGAAGCAAACTGTAAACACATCACGGAATACGAAGCTTTTGTTCAGATTTAGACAAACGTTCAAAAGGTGGACGGCAAACCCGCCCTACTTCATCATTCCTCCTTCTTTGCCAAGGTACTCTTCATTCTCAAACAACGTCTTGCAACTATGAAGGTCAGATTGGCACAGTTTATTTCAGTCAATTTACTGCTAATTGCAGATTGCATTATGAAAATGCCTGTTATCTTCCCATTTGCCATTAAAGTTTGTTTCGTTTTGGAAACCTTGGATTAAAATGCGAATCATCTACGTGATATGACGGTTTATTATTTTCAACTCTAGTAACTCTGCATTAGGGTGACATAGGGTGTGCATTAGAGTGCCCAGAAAAATGATGAAAATGGTAATACGATACATACAGTGCCACCTAGCGGCGAAAATGCGAGTTAGTGGGTTTTCTCCATGTAAATTGTCGAAAAATCCCATACACACTTCAGGCACGTTGGTCCGGTAGCTAGACTTGTTCGATTTGCTTCAAATTTGGAGCAAGTACTTCTGGTGGGACTAGAAATCGACCCAGGCATGGGTCGATAGGGGTCATTTTTTCCTGTTACTCTAGTGTGCATCACTTGTAACCCAGAGACTCTAAATTTGTGTCAAATCGGTTAACATTTACATTTAAACCGGCTTGAAGCTTTTTATGGGAAAGGGCATACCCCATTCTTGTTTGCCCTGCGGACCCTATTTGTCAGGGCGGCCTAGATGCTTCTGCCCAAATTTCGGATTTTCGTAAACAAACAAACAAAAGTAAACGAAACGAAAGAATTAAACTTTACCTGCTTCAAATTCGCAAGTGTCTTAGTACAATTGATTTGTGTTTGTCGTATGTCTATCTGTGTATGTGTTCATCTGAGTATGTGTGACAGCTGGTTCCGAGAATGGATACGGAACTGGCGTATATGATAGAATAGTGGGTAATTTATTGTGCCACGTGCAATTTTTCCTTCCTAGGATTCGTTAGTTACTTTTTCGGTGTTCGATTCCAGCATTCGATTCGATTTATTCGGGAAGATCGGATTGGATAAATTAAGGTAAGATAAATGTACCGACATACGTGAATTATCCATTACCAGTCAGTATACTATAACAAAATTCTAATAGAATGTAATTCTCGTTAATGGTAAATAAATAGCATTTGCTGGCATTTAGACGACTTCAAGTAATATGATTGCATGTTACATGTGTTCTTTTCTTCTAGGTCACTAGTCTGCTTTTGTTACAATCAGTTTGATTTGCCACTACTCATGCAAGCAAAAATAATATCGGCTTCTGTTTAATCTTTTGGCACATTTTTATCTTTATTCAGCATACTATTTTTCCTTTTATTACTATATCTCATACTAACACTCACTAACACAATTAATTGCAAATTCTCTCATATACACTCACAATATCTCTGACTCTAAACGTACACACGCTCGTGGCCACCGCGATCCAACAAACCTTGTCACAAACGTGAAAATGCAATTGCAATCATCCACACATCCACGCGATCTCACCAACTTTAAAACACATCCGAAATTAAGTGAACGCTATTACCTATAAATATACAAAACGGTCTCAAGCATTTACCCACCGCTCGCGCGATCAGAAATCAGTCACGCTCGGAAGCCGCTACCCTCGGTCCTAGCAGCCTAGCCTCATTCCTTCATTTGGACCAATCAAAAAATGACGCTCATATTCACTAGACAACACATTCCATGGCGACATGACCGGTGACACTAGTGATGTATGAAATCTCACTCTTTTCTAGTATTCAGCACGTTAATATACAAACGTTTAAGACCTTCGAGATAATCCACGCACACCAAAGCCCGCTGTCCCGCAAACATGAAAATACGCCGGTGATCAAGTTAATGTTTTAACCAGTGCTCGGAAATTTCAAAATCAGTTACCTATTTCTGCTTGAATTTACCGAAACCGGCATTCAGATACAGCGCCTCCCTCATTCATTCACTTTTCAACTGACTGAAATTTCATGCAGAATTGAATGCTTGAGAGTAGAGGGGATGAAAATTTCTTCACCAACCAAAGCATTCATTTGATATTACGCGGACAGTTTGAAGACAGAAGTTGGCATCTTTTACATTTTCGAGTATAAGGGAACTGCGTAATCTACATCTGGTGTTGTTTTGTTGAAAAATCCCTCTCGTAGGTAGAATAGAAACAAAATTCAGCTTGCCTCTGAAACCGAACATGTCCGAGCCTGAATGCGCTATGTCGGGAGAACGAATGGCGAAGGAAACGAACCAAGCATTTCATTCATCGCAGCGGGCATGAATTGAATTTCGTTTTCTTTCAATTTCACGCAGGGATATCAATTTTTTTAAACTCTGGTTTTAGCACCAATACACTTATAAACGCGGTCTCAAAAGGAAACCTACAAAGTCCATGTGCGCGCGATAATGTGTCGCTCACGTCCGTAAATCTCAACCTTCGGTCTTAGCAGCTTAGGTCCATGCCTTCAGTCGGACAAAAAATGCCGTTCCATGACGACATTACCAGGAGCTCTAGTGATATGGGGAAACTTACTCTCTTCTAGCCATCGTAGACTAAATTGAACTATCAGATGCACGGCCCACGCGAGATCATTCAGTAATACAAGCACATGCGACAAACACATTAACGTACAAACGCTCGAGCCCTTCGCGATCATCCACGCACGCATGCACCCGCGATCTTACAAACAGGATAACGTTCCAATGACTAAGTGAACGTAGGGACGGTTCAATATTAAAATCCATCGATACTTAGAATCGATATTGGTATCGAAGGCAAGTAATAATACTTTCGATATCATCGTAGTCGTGGTATCGATACTTGGAGGTATCGCCATTCGATTCCATACTTTTACAGTATATTCAGCAGTAGGTTTTGTCAGTAAATGTTTTGCTCTGGTCTTACAAAAAGAAAAATCCGTCCGACCAATAAACTTCGGTCCGATTCGTTTGATGTTGGATCGAGTCGACGATTCTGTCGAACGCTGCGCCCATTTGAGTAACGTCAGAAGAGCCCAAGCAACACTTGCAACATGTAATGGCCGCAGTTTGTTGCATAACCATAAACTTTTGCTGGTGGGCTTTTTTAGTTGCTAAATCAGTTGAATAATGGTTTATGTACGGTTCTAGTCAACAAGCGGTGCTGCCTGGGAGATCAACAATCAGCTGATCAGAGAGTCTCATGGATTACCTAATAATGGGTAATATAGTGAAGACCCGTTTTTATCAGCTCCTTGGTGAATTTTTGGCTTTTTCTGAAATCGAAGCTCTTAAAATATTCTTTAGTCCCTAGATATATTCTCATAATCCTTTCTGATTATTTAGTTTTAATTTCCCTTAAGGAGGTCTGACAGTGGAAAATTTAAAAAAAAATTGAAATTTTGTTTTTTGCATATTTCGGATCTCTAAGATAAGAAAAATATGCAATATTAGTCCATCAAACTACTAAGTATCAATTTCCATATGAGGCTGACAAAATCGGGTAAAATCGGGGGCGGACAAAATCGAGGGCTGGTAACAATTGATTCGTTTTTGGAATCTCCCGAAAGCCACATTCGGATTGTTTCTCACTATTCTCTTTATGCCAACATAATAGGTTTTTGGTCTAAGTCATGCGTAATTATATTGCTGTAAATTATAATCGTAATTATTTTGCTGTAAAAAATAAATAACGAACGCCGACTTAGTACCTAACTCAGGACTTTGTGATCAACGTTGTTTGATATGTGATTTATCAAAGTCAGATAAGAAGGAATATGTTGCGTCATCTGGATTCTCACAACACCAACTGTTGAAAATAGATCGGAAAAAGTTATCAGTATTACATTACACCCGTGATGTAACCTAGCGCGCTATGAGTTTGGCTACAGTCAATATCAATTCTAATTATCGTAGTAGGGGTACTTTTCACTTCTGTGGCTTTCTCATTTCATTACGCAGTCGAGGGAACGATAGTATACTGTTTATGCAGTGGATAAGTAACAAAGCAGTAGGATTTGATTGTTTGCTTTATTAACGCGTCTAACATCATTTGGTGACATAGTCAGTAACCATACAAACTTCAACGAGATAATTGGTGACCGACTTGGCTCAAATTTGGAATTTCATCCTACTATTCATCTGTTTTCACCCGTTCAATTATAGGGCTCTTTAATGCAATAGTGCCCAGGAAACCCGATTAGTTTTAAGACGATATCTGTGACAGTATTTCGCGCACTGCTTGTGTGTATCATCAGTGTTACAGTTACAGGTGAATAGTGGAATTTAAAAAGTGTTATCCAATCCTCTGATCAGTACATTTCTTAACTTCCTGATATTTCTCACCACTTAGTTCAAAATTACCCAATGCTCATTCTTTGCATTCCAAATAAGTTTTTATAAACATTCGTTCGGAAGTATTTCAGCATCGAAAGAGCTGGGTGTTGGAAAGCTAAACATCCGAGTTAACGCGGGAAGTTGACAGTTTTACGGCACCGGCTTTCACCAACGGTAAGTAACATCACAAAAACAGATAGGTGCCGAAATGTAAACAGCTTGCGTAACTAAACCGGGCCGGTTTTAGTTCTTCACTCGTCGAGGCGATCGGATCGGAAACTGACCCCAACTGTGGGAGGATGCTCTAGAAGCCATAAATTATCACCGAGTCTAAATATTGGCATCGCTTGCTGTGTGCACACACCCTTCCATCGAAATAAATTCGGAAGCACCAATAAACATTTTTCGGCCTATCAAATATCGTAACATCCGTGCAGGGTAACGCGACCACCTGGAGATCTCCGATCAATTGGAATTGCGGATCTTGAAGTTGACTGCAATCGGAGAAAGTTCGAGTTTCGAATTTCCTTGCTAAATGAGTCCTGTAATTTCGCATCACGTCAGCTGCTCACTGAATCGCTCACAAATCACAAACGATCGGATGAAGATCAACTGTTCAACGGCAAAGGAAACAGAAAGACGAAGAAAAAAAATGACAGCCCGTTTATGCTGTGGGCGCTGGGGCAGTTTTATGCTGTTAAACGTAAGGCAGCTACAGCTACCTATAGTGTAAAAGTACCGTGCAAAATGTCCCATTCGGAGCTCATAATTTCAATTACACTATGTCATTCGGTCCCCGCGCAGCCTCTAATGTAGGCTAATTACCAACAATTTATTATTTCAAACGTATCAAATTGCACCCTGGCTGGCGACAACAATCCGGGACCGCCCTGCACACATCAGAAGGCGCGAGGGGGAGGGGGTTTGTGGTGAGGTTCATAACTCTGCTGCGCTTGCCTAGAAAGACGACGACGACTAAGTGCCGACATTAACTCACTTTATTTATGAGCTGCGTCGTCGCCGTCGTCGTCGTCGTGGTCTTAGCCGTCATCCGACGCTAGTCAGTGGCTTTAGAAAGTACGGCAAGTACCTTTCGGTTGGCTGGAGGCCGAAAGTGAGATGATAACATCTTCCCTATAGCCTGGGAGGGGGCGGGACATTCCCGCCGATACCCGGTGGGGTTTGCCTTTTTTTCCAGTAGTAGAACGACACCGGGTTCGGGTTTATGTAATCACACGATCGTTCACGTCCGGAGTCGGTCGAGTGTGGCGGTCCGGGAGGAGTTTTCCGCTTGGAAGAGATCCCACTCACACGACGACGACGACGACGTTGCTGCCCTTACTACGTGGGCCAGTGTTTTGGAATTCAATATCCGTTGAAATGTGCTTCGGTTATCTAACCGTTTTGGCACCTCGCGAAACCTTTTGCGCCGCTAAGCGGTGTTACTTAGGTCAGCCACTCGCCTAAAGGTTGCGGTTGTTTGGTCTTTGAGAAAATAAGTGTGATATTTACTCGGTGAGCTAGGGGCTAAAAGGCCTGTGCGATGTGACCGAGCTTGGCACATCGAAGAAATTATGAGGAATTAGATAGTGACCAATAAAGTTAATAAATCCCTGATGGATCGGTTTTTTCCGCTAGAAGAAAACAACGCTTCCAGGCTGTGTACGGTGATTGATTTAAAAGAGTTTTACGACTTGCCGCAAGGCAAACAAGATCGATCAGAGAGACTGAAGATACGTTTTCTGCCGAACAAAATTGTAGAAAACTTTTTCTCTCTCGTGGCCTATTTAGTGGAATTATTTCACATCATCGTCTACCTTTAGTGGGTTTAGGTGATCTTGAATACTCGAACACTTGGAAACTTGTAGATTTGCACAATTAAACACTCAGAGATTCGAAACTTGGAGATTTTAAGGCATGTGAACTTGTTAACGTGGGAAACTGGAGGCTGAGTTGATAAATCACAACTTAAGGACTTGATGACTTAAAAACTTGGAGATTAAAAAAATTACAAACTTTCAAACTTACAGACATGGGAACTCAAACACTCGCAGAATTGCGAATCTTTAAACAGTTAGACTCGGATACGGGGAAACTTGTAGACGTGGCGAATTGGAGACTAAGACATGGGAACTTACATGGAAACGTATAGATTTGGAGGCTAGTGAACTTGGACGCTTGGAGAATTGGAGACATGGGAACCTGGGACCTTGGAGACTTTGAGACATGAGGTCTCCGAAATATGCCGACTTGGAAACTTCAAGACTCGAAAGCTTGGATACTTGAAGACCTGTGAATGCCAATTTGGACAGTGTAAGAATCAGAGCCTGGAAACTTAGAGACTCGGAAAATTGATAACATGAAGACTCCGAAACATGGTAACATGAAACTTGAAGATTTTGAGACCCTTGGACATGGAAACTTGGAGAATCAGAGACTAAGATAAGGAAGACTATTGTGGACTACGAAATTTGCAGAATTGGAAACTTGAATACTTGGCAACTTGAACACTTTGAACTTGCAAACTTCTATAGCTAAAGACCCGGAGAAATGGCGACGTGTAAAATTTGGTACGGGAAGATTCGGAAACTTTAAGATTTGGAAACTTGTAGACTTGCGGATTTGGACACTTGACCACTTAGAGACTCGGAGGTTTGCAAACTAATAAACACTTCAACACTTGGGTACTTGGATATTAGTGCAATTGTCATTTTAGCTACTTGTAATATTTAAACAATTGCACGGGTGGCTACTAAGAATTTTTAAAACATTGGCATTAACATACTTGAACAATCGGACATTACTTGGAAACATTAATAAATTGACGCTTGGTATTTTGGACTTTTTCCAATTTATACACATCTCAGGCTCTGCTATCACAGGTACGTCACCTGGTGACGTAATTATGAGAATAGGATCCCCTGAACGAGATCTTATGTTTGGGTTTTGCAGACTTCGAATCTTGGATACTTGAGTCTTGGAGTATTGGCGATTTGGAGACCTGGACACTTATAGCGTTGTAGACTTAAATGTTTAGAGATGCAGAGATGAGGCTTGAAGGCTCAAAGAGTTGTAGTGCTAGGCTTTTAGATTAACAAAGCTGCGGTCTTGGAAATGTCAAGAAATACAGACTTGGGTACTTTAAGATTTGGAGATTTGCAACCTTAGATTTGGGCACCAGTGAACTTCGAGATACCAAGATTTTTAAAAATTTAAAGACTCTGGTACTTGGGCTCCTGCAGATTTTAACGTACTTGGACACGTGGATACTAGAACACCTGGGAACAGAAAAATTCGTCTCTCTTCTCCCTTCTTTTTCTCACAACTCTTATCTATTTTCTTTCATTTTTCTGTACTCTTATTCCTTCTTTGCTCACTTCTTTCGTTTTTTTTCTTTTCTCTATTCCCTTCTCATTCTGTTTTTCTTCTCATTTCACTTTTCCATTTTCTATACCTACTCTATCTTTTTCCTTTTCTGTTTTCTCTTTTCAATACTTTTATCTTTTCGTAAGCATCTTTTTTCATTCTCTACTTTTCTCTATTTATTTCTTTTTAGCCTTTCTTTTCTCACCTTCATTCTCTCTTCTGACTGCTCTCTTATACTTGCTCTGTTTTTTAATCCTCTCCCGCTCATAACTCTTCTTTCTTGTCATTTCTTTGATCTGTCTTCTCATTTCTCCATTTCTTATCTTTTCGCTATTCGATATTTTTTCTCGCTTTTCTCTTCGCTCTATTATCTCTTCTCAAATCTTTTTTACCCTTTTCTGGTTTCCCTTTTCATGTTTTTCTTTTCATTTATCTCTTTTCTTTCTCTTATTTCTCTTTTCTCGTTTCTCTCTATATATTTTTTCTGTGTTCTTCTTTCCTTTTACCTATTCCATCTTAACGTTCCTCCCCCTTTTTGCCCTATTATCGTTTCTCCATTTTTTCTCCTTTCTCGTTTTTTCTCTTTCCTCTTCTCTCTTTTATCTTTTATCTTTTCTCCTTACTCATTTTCTTTTCTCAACTATGCTTCCTTCTTCATTTCTTTCTTTTCGTCTCTCTTATCTCTTATTTTTTCCACTTTTCTTTTCCTGTCTCTTTTTTTTCTCCTTACATTCTTCTCTCTTCTCTTATAGACCATCGTTTCACTCTCCTCTCTTCTATTTTCTTTACTCTCTTGTCACCACGCTTCTCTCTTGTCACTTCTTTGTGCTATCTTTTCTTCCCTTTTTACTCTCCTTTCGCTTTTGGATTTCCTTTTTCCGCTTTCCTCCTCTTTTCCTTCTTTTGTTCAATTTCGTCTCTTTTTCATTTTTTCTATGTTCTCTCCTGCTTTCATTTTTATCTTTTCTCTCCCAACTTCTATATTCTTTATTTTCTTTCCACGCAGATCTGATCTCTCTTTTATAAATTCTTGCCCACCTTTTCTCTCTTCACCTTTTTCGGTTCTCTTTAGTTTTTCTCTTTCTTTTTTCGTTTCCTCTCTTCTCTTTTCCCTCTCCTCTCATCAACCAACAATCTTCAATCTTCTCTCTGTTCTCTGCTATTTGACATTTTCCATTCTATTTTCTTTACTCTCTTTTATTTTCTCTTCTCTCTGCCATCTTCTCTATTTTCTCTACACACACACCTCTCTTCCCATTGTTTCTTCATTCTACTTTTCTCTGCTCTTGTTATAGTTTCGTTTTTTACTTTCTTTCTCTTTTTATTTTAATCGTTTCCATTTCCTCTGAGCGCTTTTTCTCCCATTTTTAATAATATTTAATTTTTAGCCGTACCTAACTTATTGTATTAATAGTCCCAGCAGGAACTAAAGACTGTAAAGGATCTGGTCCTCATTTCCCTTTCTTTTTTCTATTGTTCCACTGTCTTCCCTTCTCTTCTCTATATCCTCCTATGTTCTTTCCATATATTCTTTTTACTCTCAACTCTCTTCTTTCTTCTTCTTTTTCTTCTCGCTCTTCTCTTCTTTATATATTCTATTTCCTCTCTGCTCCGTTCTATTTTTACTCTTCCCTTTTCTCTCTTCTATTGTATCTCTTTTTTCTCTTATGTTTCATATCTTTTCTTTCTTCGTCTCTACCGCCCTATCTATTTTCTCTATGCTCATTTCTCCTCTTTCTATTTTTTGCTCCTGTATCTTTTCTTATCTCTTATTTCCTTATTCGTGTTAAACTTTCCATTTCTCTTTTCTCGTTCCCTCTGTCCCTTTAATTTTTTCGTTTATATTTTTTTATTTTCTGCTTTATTTTTTTCTTATTTTACTGAATATTTCTGCTGTTGGTCAAGACTCAGTTGCTGTTTGTTTAGTCTCGAGTGGGGCTAAAGACTGTAGAATACCATTTCCTCTTTACCGTTTTCTTTTATCTTTTATCATTTTTCTCATTTCCTTTCCTCTCTTTTGTTTTCTTTCTTCCATGTTCTATCTTCCCTCTTCTCTTCTTTGTATTTTTCCTCTCTCTCTCTCTCTTATCTCTTTTTTCTTTTCTTCTTTACTCCTTTCTCATCCATCTTCTCCCTCCTTCTTTTTGCTATATTTTTGCTCTCTCCACTTCTATTTTCTTTACTGCTTTTTTGTTTACGTTTCTTCTCTCATATTTTTCCTTCGCTTCTCTTAGATTTTTTTATTTTTCTCAATTTTCAATTTGCTGTTTTCGTCTTTCCTTTCTCTCTACCCTTTTTCATGCCTACTCGTTTCTTCTTTCTCCTGTCTATTTTCTCTTTCCTTATTTTGGTTTTCTTGTTTTTTTGAACATCCCCTAGCAACAATTTAAGTTTTATTGTAGATTTATAGCCACTCATAAAACTTAGATTGCTCTTGTAGCATGCTATAAAATTTCAATTGTTGCTTGGGTCTCTCTTCTCTTTTTGCTCTGTTCACTTCTCTTTTTCTAACCTATCTTTTCTCTTCTCTATAATATCTTCACTTTTATACGTTCTCTCTCATACTCACTTTTCGTTTCTTTATTTTTTTCCTACTCATGCTCTTTCCTCACCTCACTCCTCTTCTCTTTACTTTTGTGTTGTCTCACCTTTCTCTTTTCTATACACTTTTCACTGGCTTCTCTATTCTCTCTCCCCTCGTCTACCTTCTATCTATCTATCTTACCTCTAATCTCATCTCATTTTTCTACCATTTTGTCCTTTTCTCTTTTCGCTTCACTCTATTCTTTTCTCTCATTCTTCTTTGCTTTACCTCTTTCTGTCTCTCTTTTACAGTTTGGCTTTTATCTTTTCGCCTACTCTTTTCTCTATTCCCTATTATCTATCCTTTTTCCTCTTTTCTCTTCCATTTTTATTCTTTCTCCTTTCACTTCTCGCTTCTTTGTTCAATTTTCTCTTTGCTTCCTTCTCTCTTCTCTTTTGTCTCCATCCTCTTCTCTGTTTGTCTCTCAACATCTATTTTCTTTGCCCCCCTTTACTAACCACTCTTTTCTCTTGTCACTTCTTTCTGCTCTCTTCTCTTTTCTCTCTTATCGATAACCTCTTTCCGCCTTTTCTTTTCTTTTATTTATTATATTCCTTATCGTTTCTGTTTTCTCTTCTCTTCTCTCTTCATTTGTTCTTTTCTTTAATTTCTCTCCTTTCCATTTTTGTTACTTTCTTCTCTTCTCTCTTCGCTACTCCCTCTTTCTCTTATCACTTTTCTCTTTTTCGATTTTACTCGCCTATTTCATTTCTTTTCAATTTTTTTCCCTCGCTTTTTACTCTTACTCTTCTTCTTCTTTCTCTTTGTTTCTCTTCTCTCTCATTTTTACACTTCTCTTTTCTCTATTTTGACTTAACACTTCTCTCGTTTCTCTTTTCTTCTTATCTCTTCTACGTTCTATTGTCTCCTGCTCCTTTCTTTTTTCTTCTTCACATTTCTCTATTATCTACTTCTTTCTTCTAACTCTTTCGCTCATTTCGTTTCCCTCATTGTTTTATTATTGGTCTCGGCTGGGCTTAAAGACTGGAGGGCACCTGGTCCAAAACCTGCAAACTGGTCATCTAAGGTTCTGACAACAACCGGGAAGGATTTATTTGTTGTTTCTGCTTGATAACCCAAGTAGGAAAACAAGCTAGTTGCTTTTAACAAACCTTACCGTCCTCGTTTACCTCAATTATTTTCTCTCTTCTCTTTTCTAGCTTCTTGTGTCCTTTCTCCTTTCTGCTTTTTCTTTTCCTTTTCTCTTTTCTTTTTCTATAATATTTCATCCCCTTTTTCCTCTCTCTTCCTCTTGTCTCTTATCTCATCTCTCTTCCCTTTTCTCCCCTCTATCGTGTTTCTTCTCATTTCTCTCTTCTCTTCCCTCTTCAATTGGCTTTATTCCCGCTTCGCTCACTTTTATTCTTTCTTTATTTTCTATTATCTTCTTTCTTGTCTCTTCTCTTTAATATATCTTCTCTTTACTCTGCTCTTTCCTCTTTCGTTTTGTTCGTTTCTTTTTTCTTTTGATTCTTTTCGCTTCTCTCATTCTCTGTTTCTCTCTCTTCTTTCCTCTCTCGTATGCTTTCTTTCTCCTCACTTCTGGTTTCTTTATTTATTTTGGCTCACCTCTTCTTATTTCTATTTTATTCTCTTTTATCTGTGTTTCTATGTTTTCTAATCTTGTATTATATTTCATCTTTTGTCATTTCCCTTTTTTGTCTCCTTTTCTCTTCCTTCTTTCCCTTTTCTCTGCTCTTTCTGTTCACTCTCTGCTTTCTCCTTTCAACTATCTTCTATCTTCTGTCTGCTCTTTTCAATTCTCTATTCTATGCACTTTTATCTCGTCTGTTTCATATCTTTTCTCTCACCGTCACTTCCGTCATATCTATTCTATCTTCGTTTATCTCCCTTCTTTGTTCTTTTTTCACTCCTGTATTTTTTTTCTTTTTCTGCGTTCTATCTCTTTTTGGATCCAATTTTTCGTTTCTCTTTCCTAATTAATTTTATCTCTTTTATTTTTTCTCATTTATATTTTTATTTTCCCTTCTCTTTGATTTTTTCCAGATTTATTTGAATAGTATTTCTGTTTTGGCCAAGATTTAGTTGCTGTATTCTTAGTCTCGGCTGGGGCTATATCTGTTCTTTTTTATTTCTTTTATCTTTTACCATTTCTTCATTGTTCGTTTGCTTGCCACCATACCGCTTCAATTTTCATTTCCCTCTTCTATCTTTTTCATTTTCTATTCTCTTTTTCCTTTCATCGCTTTTTTTCTTTCTCTTCCACATTCTATTTTCAACTTTATTTTTGCTCTCTTATAATTTCTACTCTCGCTCTTCTCTATTTTCTTTTCATATCATTTTTCTCTATTGTTTTCTCTATGGCCTTGTGCCATTTTTTCTTCTTTTCTTTTTTTTGCTTTCCCTACTCTTTTTTTCTGTTGTCTCTTTTTTCAGTTCTCACTTTTTGTTTCTCTTTTCTCTTTCATTATTCATCTCGTTTGTATTTTCATTTTTCTGTTCTGTTTTTGTCTAAATATTACATGTTGCCAAGCGTCAGTTGTTTTATTCTTAGTCTCTATTGGGACCAAAGGCTGTAGCGGCCTTGGTTCTCTTTTTCTAAATTTTTCCCTTATCTCCTTTTCTTTATTTCTCTTTTCTGTTTTCCTCTTTCTTGCTCTGCACTTTTCTCCCACCTCATTTCTCCTATCTTCTCTCTTCAATTTTCCCACTTCCTTGTTCTATTTTTTGTTCTTTTCATTTCTTTCATATATTTTATCTTATCTTTTCTCTCTGCTTTCTTATTCTCTTGTTTCTTTTTCTTTGGTTTCTGGTTGTTTTATTTGAAATATTGACCGAGACTAAAGACTGTAGCGTACCTGATCGTTTCTCTTTTCTCGTTTCTTCTTCTCTTCACCTCTTCTCTTTGCACTCCTCCCTCTTCATTTTTTTCTACTCTTTTTTACCATCCATCTACTATCTTTCGTTTTCTTTTCTTCTATTTTTTCTCTTCTGTTTTCTCCATTCTCTCGTATCTTTTCTCTCTTCTTTGTGTTATCTTGTCGTTTTTTTCCCTCATCTGTCTACTATTTTCTCGTCCCTTTTTGCTCTATTTTATTTGTACTCTTCTAACTTCTCCCGTTTGGGTTTCCTTTCCTGAATAATATTTCGGTTTTCGGGTTTTCGGCCAACCCTAAATTGTTTGATTCTTAGTATTGGCAGGAGCAAAATACTGTGTTCTCTTTTCTTTTTTCTCGTTTTCTTTTCTCCACACTCTTTTTTTTATCTTCTCTCTCCTCTCTTTTATTTCCACTCGTCTCTTTTTTCTACTCTTCTACATTCTCACTTTTGATTCCTCTTTCTAATCTTTTTTTCTCCATCGGCCAACTTCTCCTTTTTCTCTTCGTTTACCATGATCGAACAAGGAAGAGTTTTTCCATCATACATCTGTTCGTTCTTATTCTCTTTTATCTTTCCTCTTATAATTTTTTATAATTTTTCTTTTCTATTTTATCTTTTCTAATTTCTCCTTTTTATCTGCTCACTTTGTTCTTAATTTCCTGAAGAATTTTTCTGATTTTGGCTAAGCCTCAGTTGTTTTGTTCTCTCGACTGTCGTTAAAGCTGGAGAGCACCTGATTCTACAAATCACTTGTCTTATGTTCTGACCGCAAATGAGGGGTGGGATATGTTTGCCAAGAAACGAAGATAGGTTAGTTACTTTAAATTAACTTCAATTTTAATGTAATTGAGCTACGCTATGTGAAGAAAAAACTATTTTTTCTCCACTTGATTAAAAACACCTTTGCCTGTAAGGGCACAGAACCTATGATAACTAAATTAGTTATGGAATTTTCGTTTCGACTTCCTCTCATCAGAATCCGACACTAAATTAGTTACAGGACTGAGCTAGCGCCGGACAGACGCTAGCTTCAAGAAGGAAAACACTATTTGTGTTTTTGAGCAAACCTCTAGTCCTGTGTGATGTCCTGCAAGAGAAGGACTTCTCTCTTAACTAAGTTAGTGTCGGATTCTGATGAGATGAAGTCGAAACGCAAATTCCATAACTCAGCTTAACATTTAGATCGCAACGATTATTTTAATTAGTTTTACACTTGAAGTCTTTGCAATTAAAATGAGATGTTTGGAAATCCAAATTTAATTGAGTCTATATCAGAAAATCAAATATTGTAGAATGGTATATAATTCATAATCAACCCGGAATAAAACGAGAAAATTGCTTCCGTCTGCATAAAATGTTTTATCGTACTTGCCTTCTCTGCATTCTTAGTGGAATGATTCCATATAATAAATTTGTTTATTCAGACACATACCTGGAAAAAATGAGAACAAAAATTACTTTTATTGTCATAATTTTTATTATTATAATTACTACACAGCCGATCATTTAAATCTATTACACACTATATTTAGTATACATTAAAAGCTTGCTGAAGACTCGTGTACAATTTCGCTTTTTTACGTAGAGGAGCTAATTTCTAATTTTTTTGTGCACCTGTAGGCTGCGGAACTACAGCTGACTACGAAAACCGTAGAGAGTCAGTCGCAGCTGCAACACACCATTTCATCTTGCGACTTACAACATTATAAAATGTCACCAGTGATCCGAGGTAGAATATAAACTCATCAATAACCTTGTACCGCACACCAAACTTTTGCTCTTCTGAGTCAACATCGTTCGGACCAGCGACCAAGTATTTTATTTTGCATATATTTTTAGTCTGTCTGATTCATGTAGACTCCCTCTTAAAAGGCTCTTCCACTGTACTGCGATCTACATTAGTGATGTCGATTTTATCTTTGAAGCCAAGAAGTAAACCAAGAAGCCAAGAATTTTAGATTCGTGATAATGCTTCCGCTCTTATGCATACCGAATCTTCTCATTGAGTCTTCATGCGCTATATTGATGAATAAACTAGAGAACACATCGGCAAACTTCAATCCATCTAACACCGCAGAAAAAATTGGTGCCCATCCAACCATTCCAAAGATTGATTTGGACCCATCCAGCGTCATACGAATTAGCTCAATCAGTTCTGATAGAAAGTCATGTTCAAGCATTACCTGCCACAGTTCGTTTCGTTTCACTGAATCGTACGCTGCATTGAAATCAATAAATAGGTGGTCTGTTATTGATCGACCTCCTTCAAATTTACTCTGGTATTTATTTATAACGAAACAATATCTTATAGGCAGTATTAGGGATCTTTATGCCTCGATGTTTTTTTTTCATTCGAGTCAATGGCAATCTTAGAAAAAGTCGTCGACTTCTGGGCGAACCAAGCACTGGCTGGCTGTGCGTAATCAAAGACAATACGACTTATGATGTCAAAAGCAATGGTTCAATTTCGAAAAAAAAAACATGAAACTTGCTCAAATGACTAAGCTTTCCGTACTTTATTTTCACATAACAAAAGAACGAAGAAAAAAATATTTCCCAATAATAGTTGCAATGATCTTAAAGTAAATTTCGATAACTGTAATTTGAACTTATGCCTTACTCTGCGGGAAGCACTAAATAGAAACTAACGGAGGCCTCACTAGGAAAAGACATTGTAAGACATTGTATAAAAATCCTACTCACAGAGTAGGATTTTTATGCCATTCCTAGTTTTGGGATCGATCCAATTCTATCGATCTATCCCATGGTTTAGTTAATGGATGTACAAAATACTTCCTACTTAAGGTTTTTACCCAGGATTGCAGTTCATTCAGTATTAACCCCCATTGATCCGACCCTGTCCCTGGCACTGCAAGTGATCCTCTATCGGGTGTCACCCTATTTACATTACATAAGGCGACAGTTTTCTGCTTAATTTATATCGACCACTATCAATTGACAGTGTCACGCCTCCTGTCCTGTCTCCTGCAGCAGTCCATCCCCGTTGCTCAACTTCAACCGAAGGAACGATCGTAACTCCCAACCCAGGGAAACATACGCGGACCTACATACGGACGACGACGACACACCCGGGTACAAAAAGGTGTGGAAGCGAAAAGCAAATATTACGTGACATTCGGCCGAAGAAAGCCTGCATAGCGGCGGCAAATTTTATCAGGAAAATTGATACCGAACGCCACAGGCTGTCTCGCTTGCACCAACGACGACTGCTCAGCTGGCAGCTATCGGTTTTCGAGTTGATAAATTAATAGAGGAAATGCAAACAAGCCAATAAGCGCTGCACTGCTGATGTCCAATAATGAAAGAAAACAAGCATTCCCAGGTCTTCACTCGAACGGATACACCGTGGTGTCGATTAAAGGAAAATATTTACCCTCTTGGAAGTTCCACACAGAGCACCATCGGCTGTTGATTTTTTTTAATTCGCCGGGCAAGTTATCAATAGCTCTTGAATCGTTCGGTTTTTGAGACAAGGAAAAAGACGATCAAATTGCGAACTGAAACGAATTGCCTTTTGTCGTTGTTGAGTGGTAAATTTGTTGTGTTTTGAATTGGATTACAACACTGTGAATGCGATCCGAGCGGGAATGCGTGCGATATGGTTCTCCAAGATGCTCAAGTGGCCAACGAGTTTTGCCTTCAATGGCTGAACTGTTCCTGGAATGATTCAATCGTCTATTTGAGGCGCAGAGCAACAAAATGATAGAGCCGAGATAGGGAAAGTGTTTGTTTGTGAATTACTTACTCATCGTGTTCTGGTTGATAAATGCAGTCGGAATGTGGCATGGCAATCAACAAAGTTAGTACAGTTTTTTACTCGTAACGGTTTTCAAACATAAAGTTATCAAAAAATTGGATTCAATTATGCCGTCTTATAATGAATTGACTGAGACATTAAGGTGACACTTTCCAATTTAGAAGATCGCTTCGCAAATTTTAAACCGATTAACCTGACATATTCAAATTGATTGTGAAACTTTTTCAAAACCGTGTACCTAGCTGTGATCAAACAATAAATCTTCCGTGCGTCAAAACTTTGCCAACTTTTACGGCCTACTGCAACATTGTATGCATTATTGATGCTCGGTGAACTCATTTTCCTCCGATCGACCGACGCGACGGAGGCGGCGGCGGCTAAACACGAGTCGCCTCGACTCGGTCGGCCCTACTGTGCGACGGGCAGAGGAGAGCGAGAGCGCTGGACTGGGGACGGGGGTAGGGTTTTCGCAGAAAAGCCACCGTAAACGAACCGGCCAATGAAATATGCGCTCAAATCGCGCGACATGGCACGGTTGCGGAATACCGGGCGCGTATGCAAAAATGCGATCATCACCGACGCCGCCGTGCTCCAGGTTGATGTCCGGTTTTTATTATGCATCACCAAACGAGCGCATTAAAAAAAGCTACTGTTGTTGCAGTGGACTGCTACTTACTACTATTTGCATATGTACCAACGGAACTTCATCAGCGGTGGTAACCTTCGTGGGCTTTTCGTGATGACGAATGATGATCAGTTGCCGGTTTGGAAGGGCACAGTAAAAAACAATACAGAATTGAAAAAAAATCGGCTTTACATTACTCCATATCGAGCTTCCCATGGAGATTTTTTTCTTTCGAGAGTTGTGCTATTGGAGCTGTAGGGTCTCGCAAGGGTTCCCCGTGAGAATCACTCACTACAATTACAGACGAGAAATATATCACCCACTAAAACACTGCTTGAGGCCAATTACAGCGAGCCGTGGTTCTGAAGTTGATATTCATTGTACGGTTCAGGTATGTGCGGGCGTAGGGGCTTCATGATCGCGTGTATCATCGCGAATGGCTCGAGCATTTGTACGTCAACGTGCTCGATCGCGTGTGCGTTTGTAAGTCACGTGTGCTAACGTGTATGTAGCTTCGGGAGCATAAATTCGAATTTATAACCGTGTGTCCATTCATATATTCGCGTGTATTCTTAGATGATCACGCAGATCTTGAATTTGATTCTTAATTTTCAGTGCATGGTTCATATGCTAGAGGAGAGTGAGTTCTTCCATACCGTTAGAGTTCCCGGTCATGTCACCTTGGAACGTGTTGTCTAGTGGATATGAGCGTTATTTTTAATTAGTCCAACGGAAGGCATGTTGCAATGTTAACTTTTGAGATCGCATTTGTAAATTTATAAGTGCTAAAACGTTCACTTAGTCCCCGGGGTGTCATCCTGTTTGCGAGATGACAGGCATAGGTGTGCGTGAATGATCGCGAAGGGCTCGAGCGTTTGTATGTTAACGTGTTAGTCGCGTGTAACTTCGCGTGGATAAATTCGATTTTATAACCGTGTGGCCATTCACATATTCGTGTTTATTCTTGACTGTGGGGACGGAAACTCTGGTGCTTAAGCTTCAGTGTATGGTTCTGATACTAGAAGAGTGTTTTTGTAAACTTTTGTGAAGATATTATAGTTCAAAGAATTAAAAATTATAAGCAATGTTCTAGTAACTTGTCTATCACAAAAATAGAAAAAGTTTGGTTTCCCATAATGCCATGCGTAAATTTCAAATTAAAATGAAACAGATAAATGTTCTGTATAATACGCAATTTTATGAAGATATTGTAGTTCATTGAACTAAACAATGTTCTAGAAACTATCTACGAACAGTTGGTATGATAACATGCAATATTGATTGCGCAAGTTAGTTACATTTGAAAACAATAAAAAAAAATCTGTAAAATACGCAATTTTGTGAATATA
This sequence comes from Topomyia yanbarensis, assembly GCF_030247195.1. Lineage (NCBI taxonomy): Eukaryota > Metazoa > Arthropoda > Insecta > Diptera > Culicidae > Topomyia > Topomyia yanbarensis. Next base: position 413,513,405 of record NC_080672.1, on the reverse strand, counting down.
TTGCAGTTCATTGAATAAAAAACTATCAACAATATTCTAGAAGTTTATCTCTAACACAAATATGAACATAGAAAAATATATTTCATGTCATCGCTATGAAATTCGAAATATTTACGAAAATTGTAATTTCCTGTATTGTATGCAATTGTGTAAAGTTACTGTAGTTCTTTCCATTGGAAATTATCAACAATGTACTATAAATTGGTTGCCCACACCAATACAAAAAAATTAACATAATATTATGCATAGATCATCGCGCTAGATTTTAGACTATTCGCACATATTTGCAATGTCCAGTTTTTTGTAGTCTTTACTCCGACTTTTTAGTCGTACAAAGTTCAATTTTAGTCCTATCCAAATTCTAGCCATTCTACAGCGTTAAGAGTAACTGAATTAGTCCGACACTAACTTAGTGACAAGACTAACACGACGCTAGCTTAGTCCTGTCACTAAGTTAGTGTCGGATTCTGATGAGACGAAGTCGAAACGCAAATTCCATGTATGCAAGTATGAAGACAAAACCTTTGATTGCATCACCCTGTTCCATTATTGGTGATCCTTCTGAGCTAGCTGTAATCTGCTGTGCCTACCTTCCGATCAACATGCGTCTGCGCCAGTTATTATTTTTTATTGTGTTGTCAAGTTTTAGACGAAGAATCCTACCCTCTAACACGTCATGCTTTTGATAGCCCGATAGAGCTTTGTACAGAATAAGTATTGTGCGCGTACTTACTCTATGGGGTTGTGAATTACTACGGAAGCCATGATCCAATTCTTTTCTTTTGAGAGTGGTCCTACTGTAGAGCTTTGTTCATGACAGGCCTGTTGCGCACGGTTGACGGGGTTGGCCCCCGCCAAGGGCGGTTTTAGAGAAACGCAGATGGAACAGATATGTGGTCATGGTCACGTAAAGCTGGCCACCACCTTAAAGCTGCAGCAAAGATCGTGGAGTAAGCTAGATTATTTATCATCGAGAAGATAACCGCGGTAGGTAGATCTACGCATGAAAAACTCTAATCGGTGACTACACCGTCGATCTTAACTTTCTGAGCTGGCATGTAGACGCGATAGTACTTTATTAAAGGCTTGTCGCCAGCAACGTGATTCGTTCTTTCCGACCGAGTTCAATGTATATGATTTCAAGCGGGATGTCGGAGTCTTTGATGGCGAATCTTGTTAGACATCCATTTTACCATCAGCAGGGCTTTTTTTAGAAGAGTTCATTGACGTTCGAGCCTGGAAACCGGTGCAAAATTCCAGCTGGAGCTTATTTGAAATAAGCAACAGTATAACACGGTCGAATCTTTTGGGAATCAGGTTTTTTGAAATTAATACAAGTTTCCAACAATCGGAAATAAACATAGCGGTTGGTTAAAAAACATATATTCAAAAGAATCTTAGTATTGTTGAATGGTAGGGACAGATTGAATACTCTAATAAATCGTCTGTTAAATAAACCAACAACTACACGTTCACCGTCGGGAACTAGTTGAGTAATACGCGGTCCACCAGAATCGCCAAAAGCGACCTAGGTATCCTACCGGTAGACCCGTGGAGGAGACTATAAAGCAATGAAAGAATCAATGCAGAGAGAATTTCCACTGCCGGAGAACTCTCCGTTGGTGTTATCTAAGTCCATCTCAGTCTACTTTCTACTTCTACCCAAGTCAGACGTACAATCGAAAAGAACAATAACTAGCAACCTCTCGATCTAGTGTGCATTGCAGGGATGCCAGATTTACAGACATATCTGTATTTTATAGACTTTTGATGGTCTCCTACAGACGTAATCAGACTTTTAAAAAAGTAACAGTGTTTAACAAAATTATACTAGAATAATTTGATTCGAATGCGAGTGATTCCTTCATAATAGTTTACTAATTTCAAGCCACTTTTAAAGTAATAACCTAGTGTAAATAGGATTTACACAACCCTCTACAGACTTTTACAGACATTTTAATTATTCTTCTACAGACATTTCACAAAAACATGTGGCATCGCTGGTGCATTGTCTCGAAAACAAAGGAAGCTTCTAATTTGTTTTTGCCATCATGAGTAAAGTTGACGAAAAATCTCTGCTCCGACTCAACACAGCGATTGTTGACTTTAAATTCTGCTCAATAAGATTGAATTTTTCCCCGGCGTCCCAGTACATGATTCTTCCTGATGAAGGCCACCCGAGTTTGTAATCCATCCGTTGATCTCCCGATGCCTGAAACTGAAATAATTTTCTCTCCCTGCCATCTTTGTCTATCCTCACTCCCCTGACTCTTATACACAGAAGTAACACCCCTACCCCCTCCCCCCGCCAAATATCTTTCCGAAGCATTTAGCTCTTTCTGTTTCTTCTAGTTTTAACTATTATATTATATAATCTCGTTGAAAATGCCCTACTCTAGTACCCACTAAAAATAACTCTAATTACGAATCTTTACAAAATTCAATCATGCCCTCTAGTTATTCCTACTTTTAAGATAGTCGTAAAAATTGTCCCGTTTAGTTAAACATTATTTCGCTCCAATAATCTCACTGATAAAAATGTCAAACCTTGCCATAAAAACTAAATGAGCCCCTAATCGTACGAAAATCATATTACCCCCTTGTGTAGATATATAAGATAGCTATAAAATCTCATTACCTTCATTTAAAAAAATCAATATTTAATCCCGTAGTTTTAAGTAATTTAAAATGTAAAACAAATCAAAATTGGCACCTTTAAGCTAACGCAAATAAACGAATTGAATAAAAAAAGATTGAGTTTTCGTGAAGTGGAATACCTGCTGAAGGTGAAGATGCAGCTTAGGCTCAAGGAGGTTATGTATCTACAGTATCATCATCTTCGCAATGTAGTACTTATATCATTCAACACATTATCCCAAGCCGAACGTTTCGTTTTGCAGAACAACTTGAAGCACGTGACTGAAAGTGATAAAGTTGGAATTAAGATTCCCGTGTATATAGAAAAAGACTATGTAGATGTAAAGCTACATGACCTATCACCACGTACTCCTCCTGATCTAATCGTAAAATACATGTCGCAATACGGAGAAGTAGAAATTTCTTCCCGGGTACACCTAACGGTGTTCTTGTGGTGAGGATGCGGATCGAAAGACCTATCCTCTCCTTCTTGACAACAAAACTCAAAACCCACGAAGCTACTATTAACCAAACTTCATTATGCATCCATGAGGGACAAACTCCTACGTGCAAGTATTGTAATCAGATAGCGCACCACGGACAACCTTGCGCGGAAGATACAGAGGAGAATGCATCTCTACCGATTGCCAACGCATACACGGCAAAACCAACCCAAAAAGAGTTTTCAATGCCAATACCTGAACCACGAACGGTTGCCAAATTTGTGGCAGCTGTTCAGTCCATATTGACAACTGCCAAAGCAGCGTCCAGCACCCCAAAAACCACTGTAAGCTACATCGGTGAAAAAGATAATAACACTGACAACGGATTTACATTGATCACCCGTAAGTACAAGAAGCAGGAAAGTACATCTGGTCGCGAGCACCAAGGCACTTTTAACGATGATGACCTTGATGTGGAGGACAGGAGAGAATTAAACGGTCCTTTATGACGCAGTAGGCGAGCCGCGAAAGAAGGTCTCCGCTCGTAATAAAAAGTTGCGAGCTTGAGATCCAACGGACAATCAATAATATTTGTTTTCTTACATATTGTAAACACATGAAAGATCCACGGCTCCGTTAAGCTACCGCTATGAGCCGTGTCAAATAAACAAAAAAAAATTTAAAGCCATCGCTTGGAAATAGATGAGTGGAGTGAAACGAAGTACTGATTTTGAACCGTCGTTGCGCCAGCGCACCCGGAGTTGCCGGAGCAACCTCGGCATCCTATACCGGTTTGCCCACTGGATAGGAGAATGTCAAGCTAACAGCTAGAGCCAGGGCGCAGGCGAATACAGTTGGAGGAAATGCTGCAGCACGTAGTCTTCGACTGCCCCAGATTCGAGGAAGTGCGAAGCGAGTTGCCGACTCTAAGCGCAGAGAATATCCAATCCAAGAGATATGTAAAAGAAAAAGGAGGTGGACTGCCGTCAGTACAGTAGTCGCGTAGATACTAGTGGAACTGCAGAGAAAATAAAGTGATCAACGAACTAATGACCAGAGCTGACAGAGCGAATAAGTGCAGCTTACCGGTGGCCGTGGAGTAGGCTAGATCCACTGCCAGGGACTAGAGCGAGTAGGTCACGGCAAATCGTCAGGTCGCCAATCAAACGTAAGTCACGCTGCATCCGAATTCGCAGGCTAGATCTCGACACCTAGTGGTTTGCCGTTGATTAGGCTAAGTCCACCGTTGAGCGACTGGATCGAGTAGATCGCGACGATGCGGGGAGCTAGATGACGTACGAAAGCGTACAGAAATTACGCCACCGGAGAACTGACATGGACAATTTGATTAATTTAAATCCATTTTTTATTACTTCATAATATTATGATATCACATCTAAATTTTGGATGGTTCAGAAACAACTTTTTTGTATAGTTTTTAGTGTCATTTTATATACTATGTTTCTATTTTAATGTTCCAATAGTTTGTAATACACTATCAAGTTACAGGGTGCGGGCATAGCGTGTTTGGTAAATCGATTGTACAGTGGCACGACTTAGAACAAAAGGTTGACTACAGTCAAAGCTTTGCCATATCGGTTGAAATAGAACGGTTTTATGTAATTTTGGCCTGCCGAATTCGTTTTTGATCTTGAAACATATTAACAATGAACATTTACTATTCCTTAGGGTGTCTCAAAACATAAATTTTATCGAATATGTTCATAAAATTTTTGTATATTAATTTTTTGTATATTAATTTTTAATGTATATTATTTAATGTTAAAATGAATTGATTTACAACTCATAATAGTGCTTCAGAAAGGATTATTTTGTTTTTACGGATCAAGTAAGATGTATTCGAATAATGTTGGAATTCATTATTGAGTAACTTGATATGAAAACTACATTTTCTTACATTTTTAAAACAAAGCTTTTGAGCGTCTTAGTGGAATGTTTGCAGTCACTAATCAACAGGATGGTAAACGAAATTATATTTCACAGGTGTGTTTTAAGTAACTTAGTTCACTTATTTCATATCCTACATAAAAACATAAATTATGAACCCATTTTTTCGCGTATATGGTTCATTAAAAATTATCCTATTTTGTTTGGGTAATATCACTTACCCTTAAGATAAATCAGTACTACACAAATTCTGATCAAAATAGTTTCACCATATGACTGCTGTGTTCACTCAATTATACACTTACTGCGTAAGTTAACAAGAAATAATTCCAGAAACATTTTTTGGCATATTTCAACAGGTAGAAAATATTTACTGAATTTTAAACATTCTGAATATCTTCACCATCTAAGACACCATACATTCCAATTGGTTCTTCTCTCTTGATCATTAGTAGAACCCTCGTAGGCCATGCTCTCAATGCTATTTGAATGTTTTACATGTATTCGTGTCATTATTCTAACTAAAAAGTGATTTTTTAAATTTAATATCAGACGCATGGTTGCGTCTCCATTCACAGTTTTAATTTTGACAGCTTATAGCAAATTTTAATAAAATTAGCATATACTCACATAAAAGAGAAAATTAAAAGCTTTCAAAGGAGTATAGTGTTATCGTAGGCATTCACGAACGTCGTTGTTGTTATCGCATTAGAAGTTCGAATTCAATAAAAGTTCTTTACACACAGTTATCTAAACAATAACTAAACCAACTAGTGATTTATTTTTCTTGATTTTACTATGTAATTTAATCGCATGGATAATTTTAGTGAAGTAATGCAATGCATAAAATAAACCGTTTCTTCGAAAAATGAAAATAACTTTTGGAACTAAAATTTTTTTTGCGCTTTAATTTTTCAGCCGAATTTAAATTAAAAATATGAAAATTTCTCAACATTTTTCTTAGGAAGCGTCTTTGTTTTAATAAAATTTTAAGGAGAACATTTAATTTCGTGTCCAACGATCTATTTATGATTAAAATCGATTGAAAAATGGCAGAGTTATTTATTTCTTTTCCAAGTTAGTAACTTTCTCGCATAAACTGTTAAGGAGACGGTCTCATAAAATTTTCAAAAAAAACGTTTTTTTTTGCTCGATTCAATAGTATGTGTGTGAACTTTGAACATGAATTTCGATAAAATAACGGAAGATATAATTATAGCATCTTATAGTGCGAGACAATACCTCACTAACCCCTTAAGAGTTCATGCGAGCATATTTCTTGAGCGTTTTTTGCAAAACGTCATATCTGCAATGAGTTACTCTCTTTGTTTACTTTCTCTTCTGTTAATAATTCAGTCACTTTAACATTTATCCCTCAACTCTTTGCATAATATGCTAGTTAAAACCACCGCCTTTCGATCTGTACTGTAAAATAAGTGAAAAGTGTTATAGTGACGCCGTAAAAATCGAAAGAGAAAGTAAACAAAGAGAGTAACTCATTGTAGATATGACGTTTTGAAAAAACGCTCAAGATTTCTAATTTGAAAAAAATTAATAATTCAGCCATTGTGGATGTGGAGTTTTCTTCTTAAATTTTCATTAAAACAAAGACGTTTCTTAATAAAAATGTTGAGCTTTTTTTATTTTTTTTAATGAGAAAATATTAAAATAAAGGTAACTTTCATATTGTTGTCCCAAAACAGCATAGTACTTTTAACAAAAGAACATAACATAGCATAACGTTGGAAAGATACTTTCTTTTTCTTTCCAAAACAATAAAAAAATTCAAAATCGGTTGAAAAATGACCGCGAAAAATTTTTTTAGTGCCGAAAGTTTCTAAAAATCGTTTTTTTACTATAAATCAAGATTTTGAGGGTATACAACATTTTTTATATATATTTTTTTTTTATTCATTTCGTTTATTTGACAGGCACAAATGCGTTAGCTTGGCGGTGCCAAATGCTTTTGTTTTTACATTTTGGATATCTTAAAACTAGGAGGTTACAATGTTGAAATATTTTTTTTACAAAGGAAAAGAAAGTTTACAGCTATCTTAAGACTAGAAATAAGATTCAATATACAAAAGAGGGCCAAAAGATTTTTTTATGAAAAAATTTAAAACAAGGGATTCACTTTGATATACAAGAGGGGGAGTAATAGTATTTTACGAAATATTTTACGGTTATCTTAAAACTAACAATATAGTTTAGTACACAAAAGGGGGAACAAATATTTATGAGAAATTTCACAGAAATCTTAAAACTAGGGATTCAATTCTATTTACAAGATGGAGGACAAGAGTTTCAATAAAGAGTAAAAATTATAGCTATCTTAAAACTAGGAATACAGAATACTAATTTGAATTTTTTAACTAAAACTTATGCTTGGTCAAGATATTCAAAGGGTGGCTTATTTCCGCATCAGTGTAGCAGCAGTTGTATCAAGGACAGGGGAGAGACAGGGAAAGAAGAGCAAAACTTGCAACTTTCGCTCGAATGGCGGGGGGGGAGGGAGGGAGATCAGCGTATCAAATTTGCGCCTCAGTCTAGTAAGTCGTCGAGTACCGGATTGGCGGATGGTATTCTTCGGACCCGCGGGGAATCCTTCAAAAGTCATCGGACCTCGAGTCGCTCTCGCTTCAGTTTCCTTCTATGCAGGTGTAGTGGTAAGGGCGATGGCGGTTACATAGTGGCACTCTGGAGCTGATCGGTTCCACAAGGCAGGAGGAAACTCTAAAAACGAGAAATAAAAGAGAGGGGCTAAATTGGGATATTTATCGTTTTTATGAAGGTATAAATAAGGGACATATAGGGGAAATCACGAGTTGCCAGCATATCTCGGACTGGTACATTGGGTGGTCTACCTCGGGCCCGAAGGGATTCCTTTAACTGAGACCTGGCGTCACAATACCCGGCGCACACCCAGACAACGTGTTCGATGTCGTGATAGCCCTCGTCACAAGCGCACAGACTACTCTCCGCAAGCCCAATACGCCGCAAATGCGCATCCATGGTGTAGTGATTGGACATAAGTCGGGACATTACACGAATAAAATCCCGACCCACATCCATCCCCCCGAACCAAGGCTTCGTTGATACCTTTGGGATAATCGAATGTAGCCATCGTCCAAGTTCCCCATTGCTCCACGAGGTTTGCCAACTGTTGAGCGTCCTCTGACGACAAATACTAAAAAATTCGTTGCAGCAGATTGGTCTTTCGTATATGTCACCATTTAATGCGCCCACCTTTGCTAATGAGTCGGCCTTTTCATTGCCCGGGATAGAACAATGAGAGGGGACCCAAACAAAGGTAATCTGATAAGATTTTTCAGATAACGTACACAAGGACTCCTGTATCTTCCCCAGAAAATACGGTAATTGCTTTTTAGGTTTCACCGCACGAAGAGCCTCGATAGAGCTGAGGCTGTCCGAAACGATGAAGTAGTGATCTGTGGGCAGAGTGTCGATGATCCCAAGGGTGTACTGAATTGCAGCTAACTCTGCGACGTAAACTGAAGCGGGATCATTGAGCTTGAATGAAGCGGTGATAGTATTGTTGAAGATACCGAAGCCAGTGGACCCATCGAGATTTGATCCGTCAGTGTAAAACATTTTGTCGCAGTCGACTTCTCGGAATTTATTATAAAATATATTGGGGATCACCTGCGGGCGTATATGGTCCGGGATTCCACGAATCTCTTCCTTCATGGATGTGTCGAAGAATACAGTAGAATCAGAAGTATCTAGGAAACGGACACGGTTGGGATTGTACGAAGAAGGATTGATGCTCTGTGTCATGTAGTCGAAGTACAAGGACATAAAACGGGTTTGAGAATTAAGCTCGACGAGCCTCTCGAAGTTTTCAATTACCAACGGGTTCAGAATGTCGCATCGGATGAGCAATCGATATGAGAGTTCCCAAAATCGATTTTTTAGCGGAAGAACGCCCGCCAGCACTTCGAGACTCATCGTATGGGTCGAGTGCATGCAACCCAAGGCAATGCGCAAGCAACGATACTGGATTCTCTCCAGTTTGATAAAGTGTATGTTCGCAGCGGAGCGGAAACAGAAACACCCGTACTCCATCACCGACAATATCGTTGTTTGGTACAACCTGATCAGGTCTCCTGGGTGAGCACCCCACCATGTTCCAGTTATTGTTCGGAGAAAATTGATCCTTTGTTGGCATTTCTGTTTCAGATACCTAATGTGACATCCCCAGGTACCTTTAGAGTCGAACCAGACCCCGAGATATTTAAATGTGAAAACCTGGTTGATCGTTGCACCCATTAATAAAAGCTGGAGTTGCGCCGGCTCACGCTTCCTAGAAAAAACAACCAACTCAGTTTTCTCCGTGGAGAACTCAATACCCAGCTGAAGAGCCCAAGCAGACAAATTGTCCAAGGTATTTTGTAATGGTCCTTGCAAGTCGGCAGCTTTGGGCCCTGTAACAGAGACCACCCCGTCGTCTGCAAGTTGCCTTAGCGTGCATGAATTGGCAAGACAATCGTCAATGTCATTCACGTAAAAATTGTAGAGCAGGGGACTTAGACATGAGCCCTGGGGAAGACCCATGTAGCTAAATCGCGATGTTGTTAAATCGCCATGCGAAAAGTGCATGTGCTTTTCAGACAACAGGTTTAGCAAAAAGTTATTTAAAATTGGTGAAAGACCATGCTGGTGCAGCTTCTCTGACAGAATGTTGATAGAAACTGAGTCAAAAGCCCCCTTAATATCCAAGAAGACTGATGCCATCTGCTCTTTGTTAGCATAGGCCATTTGGATTTCTGTAGAAAGCAACGCAAGGCAATCGTTCGTCCCTTTGCCTTTGCGGAAGCCAAATTGTGTATCTGACAGTAAGCCATTTGCTTCAACCCAATTGTCGAGGCGAAACATGATCATTTTCTCGAACAACTTCCGAATACAGGACAGCATTGCAATCGGCCGATACGAGTTGTGGTCGGAGGCTGGTTTTCCTGGTTTTTGGATGGCGATGACCTTCACTTGCCTCCATTCATAAGGGACAATGTTACCCTCAAGAAACTTGTTAAATAAATTCAACAGGCGCCTTTTTGCAGTGTCAGGCAGATTCTTCAGCAAGTTGAATTTGATTCTGTCTAACCCTGGGGCGTTATTGTTGCACGATAAGAGAGCAAGTGAGAACTCCACCATCGAAAACGGTGTTTCGTTCGCGGTATCGTGAGAAGACGCGGCGCGGTACGTTTTCTGTACCGGGACAGAGTCCGGACAGATCTTCTTGGCGAAAGCGAATATCCAACGGTTTGAATATTCCACGTTCTCGTTGGTACTATTATGATTACGCATACGTCGAGCCGTACCCCAAAGAGTGCTCATCGTTGTTTCTCTCGTTAACCCGTCGACGAACCGGCGCCAATAACTGCGTTTTTTGGCTTTCATTAGACTCTTCATTCGCCTTTCTAACGACGCGTACTGTTGATAGCTAGCGGGTAACCCGTCTTCCCGGAAGGCCTTATATGCAGTGGACTTTTCCGCGTACAGCTCTGAGCACTCTTTATCCCACCACAGGGTGGGAGACCGTCTATGGGTATTCGCGCTGGGTACTGGTTTAGTCTGAGCTTGATTCGCACTGTCGAGAATCAAGCCAGCCAAAAACCTGTACTCTTCCTCCGGAGGAAGTTCTTGAGTGGATTCGATTTTAACGGATATCGCGGTCGCGTAACTCTTCCAATCAATGTTCCGTGTGAGGTCATACGAGACATTGATTGTTTTCGATGGTCTTGAACCGTTAGCAATTGAAATCACGATAGGCAAATGATCGCTACCGTGGGGATCAGGGATCACCTTCCACATGCAATCTAACTGTAGCGATGTCGAGCAAAGCGATAAATCCAACGCGCTTGCGCGTGCTGGTGGTGTAGGAATCCGCGTCATTTCTCCCGTGTTTAAGATGGTCATGTTGAAATTATCGCAAAGATCTTGGATTAATGTTGATCTATTATCATCATGAAGACAGCCCCATACCGTACCGTGCGAGTTAAAGTCTCCCAGAACTAGCCGCGGTGCCGGTAAGGATTCCGTGATATTACAAAGCGTTCGGTGCCCTACCGAGGCTCTAGGAGGAATGTAGATGGAAGCAATGCAAAGGTCTTTACCTTTGATTAAAACTTGACAAGCGACAATTTCAATGCCTGGTGTCGAAGGGAGGTTAATTCGGTTGAAAGAATAGCACTTTTTGATCCCCAAAAGTACTCCTCCATAGGGGTTTTCTCGATCCAGACGAATTATATTAAAGTTGTGGAAGTTGAGATTTATATCGGAAGTTAACCAAGTTTCACATAATGCGAAAGCATCACATTTTAAACTATTTAGTAAAAATTTAAAGGAATCGATTTTCGGGAGGATACTTCTGCTGTTCCACTGTAGAACAGTGATCGAATCGGTGACCTCGTTCGATGACTTAGCCATCGAAGGATACGATCGCTGCAAGGAGGGGCCATTTAGTAGTCAACTGCTTCAAAAATGTTTGCACTATAGGGAGAAAACGTATCAGAAGGCTTTTAAGAGGATCAGTAACATTGAAAGCTGTGAAAATTAAGTCCACTATGTCAGAAAATTTCATTAGTCCGCTACTGGACTGAGTATCTGTTTGAAAAAAGGGGACACTTGGGGTTTTGGATGTCCCTGGAAGTGGTGGGTACTCCTTGTTAGAATTAATATTTCCAAGTCCTGGAGCAAATTGCTTCGGCTTTTGTGCATCACTTCCGTTGGATTTATTGGTTGTAGATGGCGCACTCTGAGTGGACGACACCTTGGCACCCTTACGAGGCAATGTAGGGGAGGCTGGATTTCTCCTTTTCCTGGATTCCCCTGGGTTAACCAAAGATGTTCCCTCTCGTGGGTCGTCAGATTCTTGCTCAACGTTAGCCAAACCAGCATAGGGATTTTCGGACAGGACAGATGGCGAAGCATTCTTTAGCATTTCTGCATAAGAACGCCTTGAGCGTTCCTTAAGGGAGCGCTTAATTTTATCCCCGCGCTGCTTGTACGCAGGGCATGATTTAAGAGCATGTGAAGGGCCCCCGCAGCAAATACACTTTTCAGTTTCTTTGTCGCAAGAGTCATCCTCATGCTCTCCTTCGCATTTGCCGCATCGTTTCTTATTTCCACAATATGTGGCTGTGTGGCCCAACTGCTTGCAATTGCTGCAGCTCATGACCCGCGGTACAAACAGGCGAACTGGTAGGCGAACCCTGTCAAGGAGGATGTAGTTGGGAAGAGAGGACCCGGCGAATGTCACCCGAAGCGAGCCTGATAGAGAGTAGGTAGTCTTACCTCCCTCGGTGTTTGCGGTATACAATTGTTTGCATTCTAAGATCTTAATCTGTTCAAGAGAGGGGTCCTTAAAGCAGCCAACCCCGTGCTCCAACAGTTCTTCGCATTTCAGGCCCGGTTCGGACACTACCCCATCGATTTCACAGGCCACACAAGGCACGTACGCTTTAAATTCCCGCGTAAAGCGCTCACAGCAAGCAATCGCGTTTGCCTGGCCGAGATCATTCACTAGAACACGTATCTTGTTTGCCCGAACACGTGTTATCTGAGCTACAGCCGGGTAATTAGCAGTCAGATCTCGAGAAAGTTTTAATATATTAACCGGTTTCTCTCCGGTCCGAAAATATACCACCCATGGCCCAGAGGAACCTTCTGGGTACTGCTTTATACGGGGAGCAATGCGAGTATTAGGGGGATCAGGGACTTCCATGATTGCATCAGATGGTATTTCGCCCTCGGCCATTTAAGCACGAGGGCAGAGCGTTATATAAACGGGAATGTGTCTTATTATTTGATTACAAGGTAGAGTAAAAGTAGGGAAAAGGAAAGAAAGCAAACGAGGAAAAAAAATAAAGCAAAACTTATCTGCAAACAACGTCGATTGTTCCGCACCAGCGAAAACAATGTACTGGATTTACTGTCGGCACCAGCAGAACGGCTGCTAACGAACGAACAAAGGATGACCTTGACTCACTAAAATTTACACACCGAGCACCACTGTGAAATATAACGATCCGTTCCGTTCAAAGGTTGGGAGACGTATGATTTTTTTTTTTTTTTTTTTTTTTATATATTGTTTTGTGTTGCATTTGATGAGATCTTATAGGTTTTAGATAGGTCTCTTAAAAAGTATAAAATCACTGTAGCATCGTGTAACTGGACGTAGTTCCTATGTTCAAATTAAGCAAAAACACTTTAAAAAGCTGTTAAAAAATTAGTTTACCTCCAAATCACCTAAAATCGGGCAAAAATATCTCTGATAGATCAGCCGATACGAGAAAAATATCGCGTAATCTTCATATACATACTTAAGTCCGAAATCGTCCCACTGTGGATTGCATTGTACGCAGCTTACCTGAGCTCGATTCCCAACCCCGCACATAGGGTTAGAGATTTTTCTACAGAAATTTTTTAACCCGATAAAAGAGGCGAATGACCCTCTATAAACGAATTAAAAAGAAACTGTCAGGTTACACTTCCACTACTACGAACAATTTCTAGCAAATGTTATGGATTCAAGAAGTTGAATTCAATAGAGTGACTCATCATATGCCATTGCGACAACAGTTGCAATCCTATACAATGTTTATCAAGAATGTGGTCAACAAACTTGCTGAAAACCATAACGTACTAGAATTTTTTGTTAAACGATTATAACCGTTTTCAGATGGAAGGGTTAAATTAATTACGAAACTTTATTGTTTTTTTTCAACACTGTACCACCAGAAAGTATTTTTCATTCTTAAATATCTTAGAACACGGGACGTGGTATCTTCGAAAGAATTTTCCAAAATGATTTTCTGAATCACATAAACGTAGTTGGGATGTCAAAAACACTCTTTAATTGACCTGCGATGAACATGTTCTGAGATATTTAGGATTGAAATGAAACTGCTAGTAGTACATTTGCAGTCTTGGCAGAAACAAATTTTGGCTATTAATTTGACCCTTCTATCTGAAAATCGTAATAACATTTTTACAAAAAATCAACAAGATACTGTTCTCGGCAAAGATGTTAACCACATTCTTGAATACTCTTGTAGTGCATTGATTTTTCAATTGAAGTGAAGTATAGATCTGCATAAGCTAAGTTGCAAAACACTACGTTTTCTCAAACTAATTTCCACGCAAACATTTAACAAAAATCCGGGGCACGCTCCCAAAATTTTCAAAATAATTTTGGACTGAAACAGAGCTCTGCTCGTTAATTAGAATCATTTTTAACAAACAGCCTAATGAACATACGGTGCTTTGTGATGGACAGTGGCGGATCCAGGAGGAGGATCCTGTGGGTCCAGACCCCTCTCAAAAATTTTGCAAATCTTTGAGAAAATTTAAATTAGTTTGAATGTTATATTAGTTTTAACCTCGAAATCTTTTCAAACCAAATTTGACCACCAATACCGATTTTCTTCAAAAGTGATTTCTAAATATTGCGTATTGTACATGTTCATTTTAAAATCGAAGTTTCGAACCCCTCCCGAATTTTTTTTCTGGTGATGTACACTGACTGCACTCGATCAACAGGTGAAACTCCCAACGGCAAAACTACTTCAGCGAAACTTGACTTCACTTAGAATTTTTTTTTCACAGTGCGCTGCGGTGCGATACCCGACCACACCGCAAGCACCGCGTCCAAAGCTCATTGTTTTATTATTCCACATTAGTGTTGTTTATCAATTACTCATTCCTTGCGAATGTTCTGCGCCTCTTGCGCAGTTTTGCACCATGCAATGGAAGCTTGTAAAGCAGTGGAGTTGTTTACCATCCCCGGGTTCGAGAGTCCGCGAGTCCACTTACCCACGTCCCGGTTTTGAGTGATCTTTCTTCTCTGATACATTGTGACGGGCTGTTACGTATAGGTACGTAGCAGGCACTGGAAGAGGCGTGCGATGCGGGTAAAGAACAACAAAATTACGACCGCTTTGATTTGAATTAAAAGATAAAAGAAAGATGATTGAAGAAGTCTTCGCGGAGAGCCTACTCTGATTCGGTGCATCGTCGGTGAGCAGCATGCAACCATTGAATGCGTGTTGAACGTAGGAAGATAGCGGTCGTTCAACGCAAACGGCACGTCTTTGGCAGGAGACGAGGTTCCGGGGAATTTCTCTGATTAATCAAACTAGTCCCCATCGGATGACTTTGCGAGATACACTTAACCTCAAAAAATCAGCTCGAAGCGTCAGTTTTGCGCCAATCGCGATTGGTTCGATCACATCGCATCGCCGGGGTAACCACCGGCCGCCACCCAACCCACGGCATACCGGTGATCGTCGATTATTCGTTTGTGTTTTTTTATTCGCTGAACCCTGATCGGATATTCTGTCCGGCTGTCGGTTTCCAGATTAATTATACTGCGATGATGGTCAAACGGTGATAGATTCGATCAAAGGCAGTTGTGGGCAAACTTTTGGGTGCCCTCCGTCTAATAATCGCATAAAATATGCGGATCGCGTGAGAGGAATTTTTAACCAAACCTACGTCCTCCGGGCCTCGGAGCTGCTCGCAGTTCTAGGCGGTCATCGCGATACACAAATTCCTGGACGGGGACCTGATCTGATTGGGAGGCGATGTGATGTGCCGTATTTCGCGTTTAGGTGTTGTTGCTTCACGGGTGCGCAGAACTGGATTTGGGTGACTGACAGGGAACTGGCGCGTTTATCGGATTGACCGGTTTTCGGTGATGGCTCGACGATCGTCATTTCAGACGAAATCGGAATCAGCAACTAGAGACCACGCGTAATAAAACGGGCTGTGGTACGTGATTGATTGATGACGGTGATGGCGGTAGCAGCAACAGCAGCAGAAGTAGCGATGATGAGGTCCACCTTGTTAAGAAAACAAATGAATTTCGTAGGGAGAGCTTCCTGAATTAAAATTCTCGAAACAGAAATCATTACGCGGAGTGGAAAATTTTGGGTTGGCAATTGGCAATTAACTTTTTATGAGATCTTTCAAATAGTCATTTTGTTTATTTTATAGGTTTTCTTGAATAAATTCCATTTTATAATGGTGAACCTTGTGCGGTATTTTGCGATGAGACAAATTTAAATGTCTGTAGAGTGATATATCAGCGAAAGATTGGTAACTATTCTTTTGCTACTACTCCCTAAGGAAATTGGATTTAAATTTGGACGTCGTCTCATCAGTATCTGGCAAACCGAACTTGGTCACCACATAGACGCTATATTCAAAACGGAAACACTAGTTGTGTTCACAACTGGCCTTGGATGACGTTCCGCACCATATTGACACAAATTAGACACTAACTAAATTGACTTTGTGTCAGTGTGAACACCTAAAGCAACTGGCTGGTCCTAAGTGATGTCTCGAGTAGCAAGCACTGATGTTCTGGTTTGCTGATGAGAAGCCGAAAACGAACTTTTGTTTTTTTTTGCTTGGAAATCAAACTCCTGGCACTAAACCAAATTTGCTCCCAAGAAGGGATCAACCAGTTGCTTTAGGCGTTCACACAGGTTGTATGACTGTTCGGATTTAGCGTTTTACTCGCCCCAAGTTGGTGTTAATTACTGATGAAACACCAAATCCAACTTTTCTAAGCACTTCCTGGTTTTTTATACGCAAATTGGCTCAATTCAAAATTTAATTTTTGCATAGGATTTTTTGTTTGAACATGTCCAACTGGGAAAGAATGGTTTCCGTCACTGTCTGCTAATGGGCGAGCAGTCGATTTCCTCCATAGTTCTGCATACCGTCAAATGCTGTCTGTAACTAATTGAAAAAATAATTCAAAATCGACCCTAAAGTGTGCTGCGGAAAACCAAATTCTACGTAATTTGAGAATGCAAGACCAGCGATCAGAAACCTGTGCGTGGTTTTTTAATTCCAAATCTCAGATTCAAAGATCTGAAACCATGACTTATAACTCAGACTTGTATCGCATTTTCCTTTTCTGTAAAACTACAGCACCACTTCTATAATCCAACCTAACGCCTTTAATACTTTCCTTGCTACTTGCTTAACTGTCATGTTATTTTAATACCCCATTAACTAAACAAGATCTTTCTCATTCGTCTATAAAAACTAACTAAACTGCTAGATGAGAGTATGTCTTCAAGATCACATTGCCTGTTTGTAGTGTATCCAGGACCTAGTCCTAGATCCAACTTTGTGGTAATGATCGAAGCGGTGGCCTTCCGTTAGGTAAGTATCGTTTTAACGTTTCGCATCTTATTCCAAGCATCGGTAAGGTTACGCAAATTCTACAAACGGGAAAATTTTTTGGATGAGACCAAATTTTTGTGCATAAGGACACAAGACCTTGCATAAAGTATGTATTTTTATAGCCGTAAGCACAAAGCCGTACTAACTGTTTTTAAACCGGACTAACTTTTAGACGGGCCTAAAATATTTGGTAAGCTTTAATCATATATGGCTGCGTTCTGATCTGCGTTACACGTCAATGTTAAAAAACAACAAATTCAAGTTAAAGAAAATAAGTAAATTCATTCCGATATTTTCTTGCAGTAAAATAGCTTTTCTTCGTCAAATATCTCGTTCCATAGGGTTTGAGAACAATTTTGTCAACTTGTTGCCGATATGTTTCTGAACATAGAACTTTAACGTGTTGGATAGTTGAAAGTTGACCGATGATGTGCAGTACTTTGTAGTGACATAATATGCACAAAAGAAAATAAATTGATATACATATGGATGTTTTTATTCAGTTTGAATAGGCGCTCGTCGAGTTAGAGGTGGCTAAACTACAGACACTTTATACACAGACTAGCGAAGGGTCAAAAATTGCAGCCAAACGGACTGTCAAAAAGTGCAACCAAAGGAGCATGAGGGTTTTGGTTGCTAGTTTTACTGTTTTTCTCTCCGCTAGTCTGTTATATAAATTGTCTGTAGGTTAAACCATCGGTTGTAATTGGTGCCATGATAGTTATTTCTCGACAAAAATATGATTACTGGTTAAAACCCAACTGTCAAAATTCTCTTTGAAGGGAAATTCCGGACAAACCGTCGCTGGTTAAACACAGTTCATAGCAGTTAATGGAAGAGAAATTTTTTTCTCTTTTGTTTACTGCCAACATCTGTGATTGGTGAGTAACGGTTTGTCCGGAATTCCCTTTCAAAGAGAATTTTGACAGTTGGCTTTTAAGCTGGAATTATATGTTTGTCGGGATTTCATACTTTGATTAAATAATTGGTTAAAATATTTCAATTTGAATTTAAAATGAACTGTGAGTGTCATTCTAATTGAACATGATACCTATCGACGTGGGGGAGAACATTTATTTTCGTTTCAAGTGAATTTTCACAAGTTTGGAATTAGGGTTCGTCGCGGTGCGGATGTGGGCGGTAAATGGGTAGTCCGCACCGCAACCGCAAAAAAATAATAAAACCGCACCGCATACCGCAACCGCATTGCATTTACCGCACCGCACCGCGCGGTAATGCGGTAAATGCGGTAAAAATCATGTATTTTTAAAAATTATTCATTTATTTTGTATAACCATATATAATAAAATGTTATTCTTATTTACACCAAAATTACCTTTACGGACTCCTCTGAATGTAATATTTATGAAAAAAATCAACGTGAAAGTTTTATTAAGGGGGGGAGTGGTAAGGGTTTTGGCGCAAAAAAATACTTTTTTGCGATTTTTTTAAACTTGGAGTTAAGCGAATTGATAAAAAGTTTTGTACATTATAGTGTATCATTTCAATAACATGCTGTAATCCATGCAGTCGACAAACGACTCGGTGACGAAGCTTTTTGTAGAACGTCTCTGGAAAAACATGGTTTGCGGTGGTACATGCTATTCAAAAACTACTTAAGCGGTTTCATTCAAACTTTGCATACACATTCTATGTAAAAATACCTAACCCCTACGCTGAGATTTCAAGATAAATTTTCAATTAAGGCAAAAACTGTCCAAACTATTCAAAATTTGGCATCTGGGCTAATTTTTACACTTTTCACAGTATGAGGGGAGGCAAAATCGCAATGCCCTACACTAACTACGAAAGCTCTACTTTCAAAAATTTACAAAATACTCCTAACTGAAAAATATTAATTTAGTAGAAAAAATTCCCAGTTAGACGAACAATGGATGCACGCGAAAAAAAAATCCTCCAAATTCGTTTGGTTTGATGATGATAATTACATTCTGTGGGTTGTTTTTAAATCTAAGTATGATTAGTTCATCTTTAAGTTCTCCAAATTAATCAAAATTCACAGTTGAGAAAATGTCATCGAAAACGATTCATAATTCCGCGATTTCCAAGAGAAATCGAGAGAATTAATTAATTAATTGGATTTAACAGCACAATTTCAATGATTGGATTGTGCGTTTTATATATTTGAAAAGGCTCGTTTGTAAATTTTTAGTTTGAAGTATTAAATAAATAGTTTTCAAAATATGTCGTAAAAATAATGGTGCCAAATTATATTGGACACAGCTTATAGATTTTATTTCTTAGTAATAGTATATTTTATCATAATAGAATAACCAAAATGTAAAAAATCAAATTGCGATAGGTCGAATACAGATTATATTCGAATTTCTTCTCAAATCATTGTCAAGTCTATGGAAATTAGAGCAATTAAATGTTTATTATGTTTCTCTATTGTAGGGTAATAAGTAAGACTCGAACGTTCTGACAGAAGAATTTTCCTAATAATGAGATTGATAAGCATTCGTTCAGAAAATAAATCTAGTTGCGTCCTTCTCAAATGGTAAAAGTCATAGTTTTAATTCACTTTTTAATGCAGACTGCAGACAATTATTTTTTGAAGCGCGGTTGCGGTAATACCGCGCGGTAGAAGCTCATTTCCCGCACCGCATCCGCGGGAAAAAGGGTCTCACCGCACCGCAGTTTTTGCGGTGCGGGTGCGGTAAATACCGCGCGGTTGCGGTAATTACCGCAACCGCGACGAACCCTATTTGGAATAAAGATCAATTATCAATGAGGGTCTGCGAATTAAAATAATACACGTTTTTCAGCGAGGTTTAAATAAAAAGAAAACAAAGATCAAACAGAAAATTAAACTTTGACAGAATGATCATTTTCTTGAGCGTTTTTTTTTTGCACTGTGGCAGACAGAATATAGATATATTTCTATAATGCATCAATGCAAATTGGAACGATTTATGGCAAAAATCGAAATAAATATATTGATCACCGTTGTGTTCACAGTAAATTTCAAAACATTTTGTATTCAGAAGTTTTATGTGATTTTATTCTTATTGGAACATTGCACATATTTAAAATCTATTGTTTACTCTTAGCTTAGGGTATTTGTGGAGCTAATTTCTAAGCTGTTATCATTCTGATTCAATTTGCTAACGACCAGTGTAAGTAAATTCATAAAATATTGCATTTTACGATCTATATCCAATTGTCATTTGTTTGGATCTATCCCCTAAAAACAATAATTTTCTTTCGTTATTTACTTTCTTTGATGTGTGATACAATAGATATATGAGCAATCATTCGTGAAAATATGTTATCGATTTATATTAACGAATTAAATGGTCCCGCTTATTCCCGCTAGATAAGCAAAAAGAAAAGAATCAAAACAATTCTTATTGTAGTTCTCTTTCTAATTCACAAAAACAACTTTAATCTGAATTGATTGAATAGATCTCAATTTATCTAAACGTGCTCTACTGTAACCCTTTGATGTGCAATTGGAATCAAGCGTGTAGAGAGAAGAAAGAACGAGGAAATAAAAAAAATGCGGGTAGATAAACACGGTAAAAAAACTTTACACATTTTATGAGCCTTCAAAAAATGGGTATTTTATTGCTTATAACCATTGGTGCTTTTTATTCATTTCACAACTACTCGATGAGATAATGTCAATGGATATACTGATCTTAATAATGAGTTAAAAGTCATTAAGAATTATTTTAAGCGAGTTAACCTGCAAACTAAGGTTCGTAGCGGAAGCTGCAAATTACCGGCCTGCATGTTTAAACTACTGAGGATGTTGCAAATATGCGTTTGGCATTTTTAGAGCAGCCAAAAGATCCAGCCATTAAAAATATATCCAGTTGGCGGTTTTATTTTGTTAAGTAGTTAAGGAGACAATAATGTGAAATGAATGTTATTTTATGTTTTTTTTTAATTCAGAAATAATTCTATTGACAGAATTTTTCATTCTGGCGCGATTTTCATGAATGGATATTTTTCACGCGATTTGTTGTAACAGGTCTGCGAAAAATAAAGGGTAAAACATACCCAGGTTGACGTACAAAAGCTGTATTCATTTATGGATACGAACTCTTTACCCACTAAATGGGTTATTCCACTTTTATTGAAAATGCGTAGTTTTCTACGCATTAATTGGTATTTTATTTTATTAGTGTAGTTCGACAGTGCTTGTCTTTCCTACCTGATAAACTGGCTTATTTATTGCCATCTTTATTGCGAGCAAAGAAAGCCATATTTATCCAGAAGAAAGCCGAAGAGAGGATTGAAAATAACGAAATGTGTGCAGGAGAAGCATGACAAATTTTTGCATATTTTGTCTTCTTCCGGTAACATGATGCTGCCATTTGCATTGCTGCGTTCTGATCAGCAATACACGGCTATGTTAAAAAACTGTACAATAAAGTTAATTTAAAATTCACTGTTTATGCCATTTAATAGTCTGATTATTTCGAGAATTTTTTTATTGCTCAATAAAATGGTGAATCGACATCTTGTTGAATGGGATTTATAACATAAGTATTGTATCAAATAAAATAATTTCTTCGAGCAATTTCATCACAAGATGGCGGCTCTGCAGCATTTTCACGTCATGCGCGTTTTTTTGGAAGGGGTCCACGGTCGAAAATCTATCTTCCGTGATTTTTGACCTGGCGCCAAAAACTAAAGTTTTTCTGATTGCTTATGTCAATAGCGATGTACGTAGGATTTTTTCGATATTTTGGTTTTAAGAGAAATGGCGCAGTTTTGAGTGAAAAAACATAGAGAATGTCATAAAAATCTACACAAAATCGTTATTCAATAAAAAGGTAAGCAATAAACAATTTAATCCTGCGTACCTGACTAGAAAAATCAATTTTGAATATACTGTGAAAATTTCAAAGCGACCAAAAATCATTTGCTTGAGTTACATTTCCGGCCAGTGGTTTCGAGAAAAACGCGGTTAAAGTTTGCAGTACACATGGGTTATACATAAGAGGCGTTGCGGCAAAATTGAAAATTATATTTTTGAATTGTTTTCGTTCTCCATGTTTTGGGATATCATTTTTCACATCCTAAAGCACATTTTAGACTAATAAATAAAAAATCAATTGTTTTAAAATTCTACAGTGGAGTAACCGCTTAAACAATTTATTATTTAAGATCCATAATTGACTAAAACGTTATTTTGCTAATAATGGTGTATACTATCGAGAACGTTATAGAGTTGTATTGTTAGGCGCTAGCCACTCCAAGGGCTTGAAGAGCGTCTCTAACATTACACTTAGTAGTTTGTCAGTTCAGCCAAATCTGACTGTTCCAAATTAAATCAAATGCTTATAGAAAAAGAGTTTTGAAAAGTTTGTATCAGTTGCTGTTGTGCAACACATGAAAAATGCCATAAAAATTTTTTATTTGCTTCAGATAATTATGTCGTCCATGGAATGGAAATCTGAAATTTTAGCCTGGTGGGGCTTATTATACCATCCTACCCAACTAGTCTACTAACCATGCATATAGAATTTGGCAGACCTACTTTGCTGAAAATGAAGTAATTCAAATTATCAGCACGATTATCCAATCATGCCTGAAATACCAAAAGTCCAGTAATTTTAATTAATAAAGATTATAATTAGTTACTTCCTATAGTCTGCCATCTGTCTGATAATGAATTGATAATTATAAATTTACAAATTGAACCTGGTACTGGATGCAGACAAATTTTCTTGGACCAATCGTTCTGAATTATGCACAATTCTTCTTCTTCTTCACATCATTGCCCAGGCAACTACAAGAGCTTTTTGCAAACTGCTAAATATTATTATTTTACAATAACATGTTAATTGTTGTTTTAGCAGTAATCGGATTTTGGTTTCAAAGTACTACGAAAAAATCGAAAATCGACCAAAAAATAAAAGCTCCCTTAATTACTTGTGAAATGCTGTGAAAACAACTGTGCAAATCTCTCAACGTTTGTCCAGTAGGTTTTGAGTTATGGTATATACCGCAAAACAAGATTTCGATGTGGCGCATGACTGAAAAGACAAAGAATCTTTGCACCCCCTTAAGTTCCGACACGATTCAAGCGATTTTTCCGTATTCAACTTTTTGCGTCATTTTGCCAAGTCATCTGTCTAGTCTCAGCTTTCACAGCTCTTTCATACCCTGTGCGTATCTGCTCTATCATAAAGAATTAAACTAAAATTTGTACTACAGCGGAAATGCAAATAGTACAAGATATGCTAGAAAATTATAAATTACGAAACAATACAAGCAAGCTCCGATAACATTTAAATAACGATCAAAATGAGAATATTTGTAACAGTTTGTTTGCCGTCATATTTAAAAGTGTTACTTAGGCTATATGACATGGCTTCATTTACAATTTTTTATTCAATCTTAGTTTTGAACTCTTTCAAAAGCAGTAAAAATATAAATAAACTTCCACTTTCTTATGGTGTTCTTTGTGAGAAGATACAACTAGAAAAGAGAACAAATTGTGATTATATATTTTTTTCCTAATGTAAAAATAACTAAAAAATTGCGAGCAAATTAAACTTCACTCATTTTGATAGCCATAGGTAAACTAACGAACGAAAACAATTTTCATCTCTGAATCCAATTATAAAATTTCGTCCGTCAGTTTGATTCGACTTCTGCTAACCTGCAATATAACTCTTCGATGTGGCGTTTTGAAATGAGCGTGTAGCACCTTCTAGATATAGGACGATAAAGAATATTGAAAAAAAATGCATTTAAAATTCGATTACACCTGTTTTTCGTACGGGATAAAACTTGCTTACTTGCCCTCATATGGTTTGTGTGCAACATGGGCCATAATATTGCACATAAAGTTCGAAAAGTTGATTCAAATTATTGAGATGTATGCAAGAGGAACATGGCGGCCTTTTACACTGTTTTCATTTGGCTTCAGGATGCAGCCATTTCTGCAATGACAGGTACTAACGTCTTAGGCCGGACTAAACTCAGGCCTAAAATCAAAGATAGTACCGTGTGGCGGTACCAACTAGATTCAAGCTTACCGCTATTAGTGTTTCAGACTCTCCTCGTCAGTAACTAACACCAACTTAATGCTAGTTAGATAAGTCCAAACCAACACCAAATTGGCGCTAGTTAGACACTAAAATACAAAAGGTCAAACGGCTAGCGTAAAATTTAAACCACTAGCTAACTAGCGCTAATTTGGTGCTGCTTTGGACTTATCTAACTAGCATTAAGTTGGTGTTGATTACTGACGAGGAGAATCTGAAACACTAAAAAAACGTACTTTATGTTAGGTCTTGTGTCCTTATGCATAAAAATTTTGTCTCATCAAAAAAAAAATTTCCCTTTGGGAAATTTGCATAGTGCCAGGCATTTGGTTCTTATACCAAAAGACATTTTCGGTACACATTCCTAGTCGGCAAACAGAAGCTCTGTGCCTACTATCGAGATATCACTCGGTGCAAACCAGTTGTTAAGCGTTCACGCAAGACGGTTAACCTTTTGGATTTTAGTGTCTAACTAGCATTAAGTTGGTGTTACGTACTGATGAGGAGAATCCGAAACACAAGTTGGTTGTATCCGGCATTGAAAGTTTTCATGCTATAAGTTTTTTTTTAGGTAGACAGACATCATTCGTAATCGAAAAATCATTACGGAACGAGAGCGAGAAAGATGGAAGACATTTGGAATGAAACTTGCTACCTTGCAATATGGCGTGCCAAAGACAAACAAAATGTTTTCATTTGGGAGAAAATATTCAGGTCTCATCTCGTGCTCTTCACTTTACAGCATTATTAGGAATGATTGTGTTTTGTCCCTGGCCTTGTAGTTCAATCAGCCTCCCGTCAAATCCCTCGACTCGATCTAACGTGAGAAATAAAACATTGTTATAATTAAATGACAACACACTAGGTTCAAAACGGTGGCAGTTGATTTTGAGTATTGTCGTATCCGTTCATCTATTCGTTGAAGCTAAATTCTCCCCCCCCCCCCCCCCCTCTTACAGAAATTACTGTCATACAGTTTCATCATATATGAAATTCTGTACTGATAACCTGCAAAGTTTAGTCGAGGCATAAAGGAGGCAACAACGCACACGGGTACCTTTCCAGATTTCAATTAATAAAATTCTAATGTATTTTTACATTACTGTATATTAAAACTTGGTATCATCTAAAACATCCCCAAACATGTTAGGTGAAATAAAATTTACGACGAAAAGAGTATAAAACCACACAAGTTTTCTAATCAAATAAAAATAATATTTTCGAAAAAGCTGAGTATTTTCTGTTAGATAATCATAGATTACAGTGTTATCCGACGAATACATTCTTGCTGAGTTACATATAATTCTTATCTGAAAAATTCTTGAACTTTTCTCTTGATGCCATCCATTAGATTCTGCTGAACAGAGCTGCTCAAAACAACAGGGTAATATTATGTCGTTCACGAATGCATTCGTTTCTATAATCTTCGCCACTGGTTGTGCCCATTCTGAAGAGCGATGGAATTGCTACATTAACACCGAATTTTTCCAGGAGTTACAGAAAATTTCATGGTTGGGGATAACTCAGATGCGTTTGATAGTGCCGGACCTCGGCCAGACAAACAAGATCGTTTTCGGTGAATACTTTACGCGAGATTTTCGCGTCTATGTACCGGCAATGGTCGTCGAAATTAATGGTGTGGTATCTGAACCGAACCCGAAGTGCGCCGATTTGTAGAAACATTGGGTTAGTTGCTTCAATGCCCTTTCAAGGATTTTAGATTACAAGCTATTGTAATCAGCAAAATTCGAGTAGAATAATAGTAGTTACTCGCTACCAGACTCGCTTCGGATCTTGTCTTTCTATGTTCTCCTTGACAAATAGTTCGACTACACAGCCGTCTTTTGTCGCTTAAAGAACGGTACAGCAAATGCGAGGGACAGCATGAGGATGATTCTTGCGGCAGAAGCACTGGAAAGTATATTTATTCCGCATGATCATCGCCTATGCAGAAATGGCATGCTCTTATGTAAAAATGCGAGACCCTTTTCGAAAATTGTGTTGAGCATAAATGATATGATCCACAAGAGCGATCATCTTTTGGAGCATCCAGGAATAGAAATAATATCTCTTCTCCAAAACCGTCTCGTAAGGGTTCCAAGGTTCCCTGCAGAGAGTGCGTCAACTACAACTAATAACGCCAATGGAAGTGCTACCTTAAAACAGAAGCAAGTGGTTTCCTAACTTGAAAATTTGCATTCCACCAAGAAGTACACACCGCTTCAAGGGGCATCAGACACCCCAAACGTCTCCTTGTTGAAAACATATACACAATCCAGTACTGGACTAATGTAATTTGATGACATCGGGGACCTTTTTTCACAGCTTTCAATGTTACTGATTCTCATTTTTGCTAAATGGGTCATTCTTACAGCGATCGTATTATTCTAACTCCTATTCAGTACAGCTTTGGAATCATTAACATTTTGTCCACGGATCATTACTTCATCGTAACTGACAACCTCAGTTACGTTACCAAAATACGGAGTTCGTTTGAAACTTTATCAATATGCTTCAATGATGTTTTCTATATTTCCCGCCAAAGGACACTCCGAAGGTGGCAAACTATATAGAGCTATAGCGAGCTTGAATGAAAGCTAGTCTATTATCCCGCAGATTTATCAGATTTGATGTTGGTTGGGATTTCATTCATATGATGTTCTGTCTCTTGTCCAACAACTATACGTTAGAGCACATCTCTGGCGTGTTGGGCTCGTGGAGAGCAGTATCTACGGTTGTGGTGACGGCTATCACGACATCGAACACGTTGTCTGGTCAAGTGCCGAGCATTGAGACGCCAGATTTCTCTCCAGGTCCAACGAAAACTATCCAATGTACCAGTTCGGAATATCCTGATGAGTCGTTATCTCCATTATGTATCCCTCGTATACACCTTCTTAAAAGACATCTTGTATATTGATGACTTGGATTTTAGCTCTCCCCTTTCATTCTAAAAAGTATCCTCTTCCGTCTGTATCGAATACCACCGATGGTTCGACGCAACCTTTAGGCAAAACAATAAATATCTGTCGTATGAGCCAACCAGCACGAGTACTAAAGCATGAACATTTTACACGCAACTCGGTGTGTTGCCGATCCGCATCCGAGTCGTACTACGAAATCGTCTCAACATCTAAGGATGCACAGATGACAACCTTATTTTAAGTAACCTGGAAATCTGATCTCTTTTAAAAGAATTTCCCACTGTTCCGAGAAGAGAACTAACCGGTGTCTCGGTTTTGTGATGTCTCAGCAGTCCGAAACTGTAATCAATGGCGGTGGTCTTCCGTTTGCTCCGTTTCTCCACATCATCTGTGTCTTTCCTCTCTCGCCTGTCTTTAATACGATTCCTGCTACTCCGATGTTGGTATTTATTCCCCTTCTGAATGTCTTCCTAAAGCATAATAGCCCTCGCTTACAAAGAAACAATTTCTAATGTATTTTCCTAGTATTAATTGCCTTTAATTTTATGTACCCATCTGTTTCGAAATTCAAATTTTAGTGATTATTTGGTCGTTCATCTAACTAATGCCATCAGAATTAATTAATTTTGAAATTTGCGTTTCGACTGCGTCTCATCAGAATTCGACACTAACTTAGTGACAGGACTAAGCTAGTTCCTAGATTGACGCTAGCTCTAAAAACAAAACCACTATTCGTGATGTCCCGTAAGAAAAGGGATACTGATTAAGCTGATGAGAATTAACACTCCTCCAACCGTGCCAGTTTTATTTACACGAACAACCATGCCTCAAAAAAGTCGGTACAGTATTTTCAAATCGCTATATCTCAGCAGTCGCTTGACCAATTTGGACAATTTTGGTATCAATGGATTTTTTGGACTCTTTAGATTATTTTGAATTAGTTCAAATTTAAATTTGACCACAATTGGTCTTTTTACGACAAAAAAAAGTCGGAACAAGTACTACA
This sequence comes from Topomyia yanbarensis, assembly GCF_030247195.1. Classification (NCBI taxonomy): domain Eukaryota; kingdom Metazoa; phylum Arthropoda; class Insecta; order Diptera; family Culicidae; genus Topomyia; species Topomyia yanbarensis. The sequence goes on along the minus strand of NC_080672.1, from coordinate 413,485,237 downwards.
AAATTTCTAATATTTGTGAAGAACTTAAAATCTAGCGCGATGATCAACGCATATTATTATGTTAAATTCTTTGGATTGATGTAGGCAACCAATTTCTAGCAGATTGTTCATAATTTCTTATGAAAGAAATTACAATATCTTCACAAAATTGCATACAATACAGAAAATGACAATTTTCGGAAATAATTCAAATTTTATAGCGATGACATGCATATATTATTTTGTCAAAATGTTCGTATATATGCGAGTGACAATTTTCAAGAGCATTGTTCATAGTTTTTAATTCAATGAACTACAAAATCTTCACAAAATCACGTATTTTAAAGAACATTTCATTATTTTCCATTGTAACTTGAAATTTTCACAATGAATATCGCATTTCATTATATCAAAATGTTCGCATTTATGTGTTAGACGTGTTTTCAGAACATTATTCATAGTTTTAAAATTACTGAACTACAATATCTTCACAAAATCACGTATTTCATAGAACAGTTCTTTATTTTCCATTGTAACTTGAAATTTTCACAATAAATATCGCATTTTATGATGCTAAAATATTTTCATTTACGAGATAAACAAGTTTTTGGAACATTGTTTATAGCTTTAAATTCAATGAACAACAATATCTTCACAAAATCACGTATTTTACAGAACATTTCTTCATTTTCCATTTTAACTTGAAATTTTCACAATAATTATCTCAATTTATGATGCTAAAATATTCGCGTTTACGAAATAGACAAGTTTCTAGAACATTGTTTATAGTTTTTAATTCAATGAACTATAAAATCTTCAGAAAATCACGTATTTAAAGGCACCTTTTATATTTTCCTTTGTAACTTGTAATTTTCACAATGAATATCGCATATTATAACGCTTAAATATTCGCATTTACGTAATAGACAAATTTCGAGAACATTGCTTATAGTTTTTAATTCAATGAACTACAATATCTTCACAAAATCACATATTTTACAGAACATTTCTTTATTTTTCATTGCAACTTGAAATTTTCACAATGAACAGCGTATTTTATAATGCCAAAATAGTCTCATGTATTAATCAGAAAAGTTTCGAGAACATTGTTCATAGTTTTTAATTAAATGAACTACAATATCTTCATAAAATCACATATTTTGCAGAACATTTCTTTATTTTACATTGTAACTTGAAATTTTCACAATGAATATCGCATTTCATCATATCAATATGTTCACATTTATGTGTTAGACGTGTTTTCAGAACATTAATCATAGTTTTAAAATCACTGAACTACAATATCTTCACAAAATCACGTATTTCATAGAACAGTTCTTTATTTTCCATTGTAACTTGAAATTTTCACAATAAATATCGCATTTTATGATGCTAAATTATTTGCATTTACGAAATTGACAATTTTTTGGAACATTGTTTATAGTTTTAAATTCAATGAACAACAATATCTTCACAAAATAACGTGTTTTACAAAACATTTCTTTATTTTCCAGTGTAACTGTAACTGAAATTTTCACAATAATTATCTCTTTTTATGATGCTAAAATATTCTCATGCATTCAGTGGACTAGTTTCAAGAACATTGTTCGTAGTTTTTAATTCAATGAACTACAATATCTTCACAAAATCACGTATTTTACGGAACATTTCTTTATTTTCCATTGTAACTTGAAATTTTCACAATAATTATCTCTTTTTATGATGCTAAAATATTCGCAGTCACGAAATAGACAAGTTACGAGAAGATTGTTCGTAGGTTTTAATTCAATGAACTACAATATCTTCACAAAATCACGTATTTTACAGAACATTTCATTATTTTGAAAACATTGTAGTTCAAATTAAATTAAATTCAATCAACAATGTTCTACAAACTTGGCTACCATATATATACAAATATTTTGGTGTCGTAGCATTATTCATTATAAAAATTTCAAGCTACCCATGAAAAAAATGCTCTGTAAAATACGTGATGTTGTGCAGATTGTGTATTTCATTGAATTCAAATATACGGACAATGTTCCACAAACTTGAGTATCACATAAATTCGAACATTTAGATATAAAAATGTTGCGATATTCATTGAATTCAAGTTACAATGGAGAAAAAAAAAGTTCCGTAAAATACGTGATTTTGTGAAGATTTTGTAGTTCATTGAATTTAAAACTAAAAACAATGTTTTGGAAACTTGTCTGTTTCGTAAATAAGAATATTTTAGCATAAAAAATGCGATATTCATTGTGAAAATTTTAAGTTACAATAGAAAATAAAGAAATGTTCTCTAGGACACGTGATTTTGTAAAGATATTTAAGTTCATTGAATCAAACTCTAGGAACAATGTTCCACAAATTAATCTATTAGATAAATGTGAACATTTTGTATTAGAGTTTCATTCCCTGTGAAAATTTAAAGTTACACTGAAAAATAAAGGAAAATTCTGTATAATACGCAAATTTGTGAAGATATTGTAGTTAATTGAATCAAGAACTGAATAATATTCCAGGAACTTGTCCATCACATAAATTCGAACATTTTGATATCATATACATGGCGTAAATTTCAAGTTGCAATGAAAAATAAAGAAATGTTCTATGAAATACTCGATTTTCTCGATGAAATACTCGATGTAGTTCATTGAAATAAAAGCTATTATCAATGTTCTAGAAACTTGTCTACTTCATAAATGCGATATTTTAGCATCAAGCATCAAATTTCAAGTTACAATGGAAAATAAAGAAATGTTCTGTAAAATACGTGATTTTGTGAAGATATTGTAGTTCATTGAATTAAAACCTATTAACAATCTTCTCGTAGCTTGTCTATTTCGTAAATGCGAATATTTTAGCATCATAAAATGAGATAATTATTATGAAAATTTCAAGTTACAATGGAAAACAAAGAATTGTTCCGTAAAATACGTGATTTTGTGAAGATATTGTAGTTCATTGAATTTAAAACTAAAAACAATGCTTTGGAAACTTGTCTATTTCGTAAATGCGAATATTTAAGCGCTATAATATGCGGTATTCATTGTGAAAATTACAAGTTACAAAGGAAAATATAAAAGGTCCCTTTAAATACGTGATTTTCTGAAGATTTTGTAGTTCATTGAATTAAAAACTATAAACAATGTTCTAGAAACTTGTCTATTTCGTAAACGCGAATATTTTAGCATTATAAAATGAGATAATTATTGTAAAAATTTCAAGTTACAATGTAAAATACAGAAATGTTCTGTAAAATATGTGATTTTGTGAAGATTTTGTAGTTCATTGAATTAAAAACTATGAACAATGCTCTTGAAAATTGTCACTCGCATATATACGAACATTTTGACAATATAATATATGCATGTCATCACTATGAAATTGTCATTTTCTGTATTGTATGCAATTTTGTGAAGATATTGTAGTTCCTTTCATAAGAAATTATGAACAATCTGCTAGAAAATTAACATAATAATGTGCGTAGGTCATCGCGCTAGATTTTAAGTTCTTCACAAATATTGGAAATTTCCAATTTTTTGTAGTACTTGCTCCGACTTTTTTTGTCGTAAATAGATCAATTGTGGTCAAATTTAAATTTGAACTAATTCAAAGTAATCTAAAGAGTCCAATCCATTGATACCAAAATTGTCCAAATTGGTCAAGCGACTGCTGAGATATAGCGATTTGAAAATACCGTACCGACTTTTTTGAGGCATGGTGGTGGGAGTGTTAATGAAGTCGAAACTTGGTTTGGCTTAGTAGACCAATGAAATATACACAACCCAGGTGACCAATAAACCCTATAACGTAGCCTAATATCTACTTTATATATATATATATATATATATATATATATATATATATATATATATATATATATATATATATATATATATATATATATATATATATATATATATATATATATATATATATATATATATATATATATATATATATATATATATATATATATATATATATATATATATATATATATATATATATATATATATATATATATATATATATATATATATATATATATATATATATATATATATATATATATATATATATATATATATATATATATATATATATATATATATATTAGGGTGGGGCAAAATGATCGTTTTTTCAGCACAGCACTTTTTTGATCCTTTTTGGGGTCCCAAACAACTGTGCAAAATTTAGGGTCGATTGGTGTTGACCCGGCGTAGCGCATTGCGTTTGAAATTTGTATGGAGATTAGTATGGGAAAACCTACATTTTTGCATTTTTAATTCTACAGACTACAATTCTTCCTGTAATATGCCAACAAATAGATAGAAGTGTAGTCCAGGACATGCTGAACAACTTTGTCGAAGGATGTATGGTGTTAGAATGTCTCTAAGCCGAGTTATAGCTGTTCAAAGTTCAATACATCGAATTAAATGCCAAAAATCATTTTTATTGCCAACACTGCGGGTGTACCAATGGTATTTCATGTAGCATTCCAAAATAACATTATTTATTTTAGATTTACCACATTGGTATGTTTGGATGAATTATTCAGAAGCCTTAGCTCAATTTCATGAGGTAGTTGAGCAATAGGACGTAATGAAGGGTGGTGGGGGGGGGGGTACTTTAATATGTGGAAATTCGAACTGAAGTGTTGTCGAGTTGGAATGTTCGGATGAATTATTTCAAAACATTTACACATTGTCCTACGCATAATAGTAACGATGAAAAAAAACATACTGTATCCATTTGCCTTGACTTTTATCAATAGAAGTTATGTTACAGACTGAATCAAATGATGTCGAGTTGATATGTCAGAGGATTGCATTGATTATATTTCGGTATAATACGCATGATTTGATAGCATGCTCATTTCGCTCATTCGCAGGTGCGCGTTCCATAACTAATTCAGTTATACGTTTTGTGTCTTGTTGTCGTAATTATGTAATTTCTTGCAATCGAACGCCAAATCACATACTATCAATCAATCAAGCTATCAATTTTTATTTTCAAACTTTTCTTTTAGACTATGCTCACAGTGGAATGTTTAGATTGCAACCAGCAGCAGCATTTTAGCGGCTCTCTATGATTTTTAATTTATGTCCATGGAAGCGTACACATGACGCGATGAAACAGCAGAAGGACATCACAAGAGGGAATTTCGAAGTGCGACTAAAATGTTGCGACTGGTTGTATCTTTAAGTTGGCACATTAAGATTATTGCTTCGATTTCGTCGCTTTAGTATGCTGCTACCGACTCATCCACACACATCTTCAAGTTACTCGTGAGAACGTGACCTTATAGACCCGATCAGAAACACATAACAAAACGATTTCTAAACTATATCTCGCGTTACTACCTGTTATAATTTTCTGTTATTTTTACTACTAACGAGACCTAATTTATAACACAATATGTTACGAAAATTGAATTTTGTTATAATCTTGTTATTTCATTCTGATCGGTGAGGAGCGGCTCGTTTCGATTATTGAACACGGAGCGAAGTTTGGTTTTTTTTTGGTATTCATTGTGGAATAAAAAAAAGTGAGAGAGGTGAGAGATTATTAGAAATCAGGAATAAAAGGGCGGAATTGCACTCCAGTCCTCTCATTCTCGTTCGAATAAAACGGCATTTTTCCTTTACGGTTTCATTGCTAATGAGTTTAGAAGCAGTGCTAGAAACATAGCCGCAAGGTTAACGAGACTAATCAACAGCCAAAAGAAACTGTAAAGCTGTCCACACATACCATAGCTGACAAATATATTGCAATCAGATAAATTTCAAGAATGTAAAAATAGGGAAATCTAAACGCAGGTCTCCGTCGCAAAGGCGAAGCAATGTGTCAATAGTGCTCACTCATATTTATAGATTCCAATTACTTTGGTCTTGTCTGTCTACCTACATATTCATCAAAATCCAAAGAGATTAAATCATTAAAATGTATATTTTGCGTTGTCCAAAAGCTCTTGTCAGAACTCGCACGCGCGACTTACCGTTGTGCATGGAGGTTTTTTTACGCGGTGGGGAAGCATTTGTTTCGTCGCTGACTGTCGCTTCCCGAACAGAATGAAATAACGCGGTTATAACAGAATAAAATTTTCGTAGTAAGCTGTGATATGAATCTGGTCTCGTTAGTAGTTAAAATAACAGAAAATTATAACAAGTAACAGTGCGAGATATAGTTTTGAAATATTTCTGTTATGTGTTTCTGATCGGGTTGTGATGTGTTCCCTTCTCTCTTCCTCTCTTTCTCTTTATCTCTCTCTTGAAAATGTTTTGCCTTGCTTCTTGCCCTTACGGATCACGAGTGCAAACTCTCTGTCCTTTGCAGTGACTTCCTCACTAATGGTACTGGTGTCAGATCGTGTAGCCGTACCTTAATTTTCCCATTATTCATAAACGTGGTAATCTAAATTTTAGCATTGCAACACAAAACCGTGGGTTTTAAGCTGTTCTGCAAAATGCAATAAATTGCCTAACTTAATTTGTTGAACGTTATCAGAACTGAAATGCCGGACATGGTCGAACTGGATAAAGGTAACTTCCAAAGCCCTAAGCTCAATTGTCGTCTACAGAAAATGTTCCACATCAGAAATGCTTTGTTTTACACGACCACATTGTTATTTCAAGGTACCGAGAAATTCTTCTGAACTAAAAAAACTGCGAAATTTTCTATTCGTAAGATCAGTAATGTAAAAAGTATTGATTTTTTTAAAAAAAAAAAGATCTGTGGTTTTTTTTTTATTTCGACTATGTTAGTCACATTTTCTTTTTTACATTTTACCGACATTCAATTAGCTAGAGATTACTGCCTAAGCTCGACCCTCATTAACAGAAGACAAAGATTAAGCCCGCACGATATTAAACCTGTTCCAATGACCCTGCCACTTCTAGTTTTCCGATCTGTTTACTTCACATCCTTGCTCTCACTTGAGTAGTATGACTCTAATTTTCATAACTTTCCCTACCCAGTAATCTCTAGCTAATTGAATGTCGTTAAAATGTAAAATAGATCTGTGGAAGGATATCCCAAGTGACAATTAAAGTTTTATAGCTTGCTACAAGTGCAATCTAAGTTGTCTGAGCTGCCATAATACTACAAGTGAACCGCAATTGTTACTAGGGATTGAAATACCATCATTGTCGTTTTCTAACCACTCGCATGTAGAAATGGTTACTTTAAGAATTAGTAAAATTAGTAGCTAAAATAAGTTTAAATTTTGCGTTTCGAATTTATCTCGTATGCTTGATGGTCTCAAGAATGTAATCATTGAACTGGAAAATAATCTATATAGACGCAGCAAATACATCATTCTTTCTTGCATGAGCTGTTCTTCAAGACATATATGTTATTTTTCTTAGACAATTGCACCATGTATGTATGTAAGAACTAATCTAAGTTTATGTGCGTTATTTATATCTTAATACAAATGAGATTGATTTCATTGTTTTGTTTTTTTTTTTATTTATTTGAAGCAGGGAAAAGCCTGGAGCTAAGTTTTATTCCGAGTCAGCAGGCATAAAACCTCCTCACCTTTTTAATAAATTGAACAAGACAACTATTTCTGTACGTTGAGAAATTGCCGCACGTCAAGCATTCGGTCTGCTTCTTTTATTTGAGCAAGTATATACAGCAGAATAAATCAGTTAATCGAATTTGATCAGCCTTCAAAGTAATTCTACAATCGCCATCACGGCCAAAAAAATAAGTTCCAATAAGTGATACTTTAATGTGATAATGTATGCTTAACGTCCATTATGCCAATCGTCCATTATACCTAATGTACTTGTTCCTACATACACTTAAGTTGGTTTTAGTGTAGAAGAGTTAAATTTGATCGTAGCAGATGCTGCCGCGAAAGGTTGTCCTAGCTGTGGCGTCTGATTACAGAACTGGCACGTAGGAATTCGAACTTGATGGGTACAAAACGTTCTTTGAGTGATTGTAGTTCCATGTGTTTAGAATTGCATAGACAAGGTTAGAAGAAATAGGTCTTTTGACCCGCAACTTGTGCTCAATCGTGCTGTCTGGAATCTGTTAAAGGAAGTTTTTTTTCAAGTATCAGGTGAAACGAATTTGTACTGTGACATATATTTTTAAATTAACGTGTAGCAAGTTCGCTGAGCCAGATCATGTAATCGAACCTCTACTTTATCATCTTCTATATACAAGGTAATTAACACTGAGTGACGTAGATGATGAAACTGAATAAAGATAATTTCCGTAGGTGACCATCAATATACCACGTGTAAAATTTATGGAAAAAAGTTGGAATATGGCGAAAAACCCATTGTTTTTCATTCAATTTCTTAGTGAAATATTTCATTCCATTTCTTTTGAGGGACTTGATAGTTCCGAAGAGCGACTGTTTTATTGGATCCAAGTCGGCATCATAATAATTTATTTTTATCGCATTGGTGTTCTGTTAACTGAGGTTTCTTTGGTAGTTTTTAGTGATGGTAGTTGCTTTTCTAAGCAAAGTTTCTATTGACATAACACCAGGTCAATTGTCAGAGCAGTCTAAATGGAGTTGTTTTCTAGAACGTCCTTCGGTGGATGATTAAGTAGGACTGAAAGAGCCGGGTATTTGTGCTTTAGCAGATAATTGTCTTCTATCGCACTTCATCAGCGTCAAGCATACCCATCGGTTTTTTTTTTATTTTAACATGTGCCACACAAATAAGTCTTAATCTGGATGTTTTTATTTTTTTATTTCGAGACTACTCCATTTTTGTCGTGACTGTCTTTCTATCAATGTAAAAACCCCTTTCCAAAATATCGGATATAAAAGGAGTGAAAGGTCTTCAACGTTAGTAAATTTCATTGTCCTGAACAGAATTACACATAATTTGACTTAATAAGTTGAAAAAATGTTCACCAATTTTGAATTAAATGTCGAACACATAGAAATTCTACAAATAATGTGAAACCTGATTTTCAGAAAATCTTTCGGAGCGACGAAGAAAACCGAAAAACTCTATCTATTATATATGGAGCCGCCTAAGCGACCTAACCGAATGTTGGGCAGTGTGCATTTTTGTACCACAATCGTCGCTCGCTAGTCGAACGAAAAGCATGTAGATTATACTGCTAGAAATTAACGAATTTTTGAAAGTTCAACTGACTCACCCCTGAGTCGATTTCTAGTACCACCGGGAGTGTCTGCTCCAAAGTTAAGATAAATCGGACAAGTCTAGCTACCAGACAAACGTGCTTGAAGAAGATATGTGGTTTTTAGACAATTTTCGTGGAGAAAAGCCTCTAGATCGCATATTCAACGCTAGGTGGCACTGTATGCATCCGATTATCACCACAAGTGAAATTAAAAAAAAGATTATTTAATCGCTTAGAAAACGTGGACGACTACAAGTTAATCCAACTTTGTCAGTAGAAGTTATTAAATATTTCAACAACTTGAGTCAGGTCTGCATGGGGCTCAACACCGTATGGTGGTAAAATTGTTAATTATTTCGATTTTGACATTAAAAATGTCTTACTCCACTATCTGGGGCTAGGTGTCATTCTAAAATCTAAACTATCTCCCATGTAACGAAACTATGTAAGGTTTGCACGCTTATAACTCCGATATTACTAGATGGATTTTAATCATTCATACACCAACCGATTCAGAAACACCTAACTTAAATATTGGTAATAATTTAATATCTCCCCAATAAAAGTAGACTTTTGGAAATTGGTAAAATTAAAAAGTTCACAAAAAACGGGAAAAATACCATTCGTGAGGCAGATTTCTCAGACACAGCCGTCAAAAGAGGGCAGCTTAGTTGCTCAATGAAACACGAAAAGTCATAAATAGAAGCAACGCATGTCCGTTTAAATCAGTTGTTGCTCTTATCCCACACGAGCAACGTCGTCTCCGGGCGATGCAATAAGCGCTATCGATTTTCGGCAACGTTGGCATTCGCACACATTCGCACCTAAGTGACTAAACCATATACGGTTAGTTTATAAATAGAGGTGACGCGTACCCGTTTGAATCAGTTTTTGTTCTTATGTCGAACGGGTAGGATCATGGCTGCAGCGTCTGGGCACTACACTAAGCGGTAGACTCTATGCATTTTCGCCAGCGGTGGCCGTGTGCAGATTTTTCGGGTACCAGCACGGTGTCGCAGAATGATTTGCAAAGTGGGTGGGTGGGGTGGTTTGGATTTAATTCAATACGGTGTGTGCTGCTTAAGAGTGTTGCGTTTGAAAAAATATATTTATTTTTATGCATGCGTGTGCGTGTTAACTTGTTAATCCATGTTTACAGCGCTTTGTAGCTGCGTAGGGTTAAGAGCCTATTGGTTTTCATGTTTCATATTTCGGTTATATGTTTTTTTATGAGTAAGGCATCTGACAACGTGCTTCTGTAGTTATTGCACTGTTCAGCAGCGTAGTATTTTATATAGGAGAGTACACTCAGGTTTTTTACGCGGATTTTGAAATTTACGCGGTTTTCATTTACACGGCCTGTATCCCCTGCGTGAAAAATCTGAGTGTGATTGCATCGGAAACAATCACATTCCCAGCAGAACTTTTTGTTTTCTAACTTCAAACACTTTTGTTTCGTACTGCACACAACAGAAAATTTTAAAACAGAACTTACCGTCCCAGCAACAGTTTAAGCGGGTGTTCTTTTTCGATTCAAATTCAAGCCATGTCTTAAACATTACTGGACTTAAAATTGTTTTCCCAGTTTATCCAGTCAGAATATCTGTCCTACCCTATGTATTTAAAACACAGTTCTAATTGCGTTTTAAAGTATACAACAAATAGAACGGTTGGGTATACTAATTTAAGTTTTAAAATAAATCTGTTTTAAATTATGAAACAAACCGCTGTACTGAAGATATAATTATGTCAGTCCTATTACCACATAAAACACCTATATAACATAAAACGCTGCAGAATTGGTTTAATAATACATTGTTTACACTACAGAGTTATAACACGTTTTAATAATTAGCAACAAGAAAAATGTCACCAAGATAGCATAAAAACCCGTTTTAACTGGTAGTGCGAACGTTGTATAACAATGTAATTTATCAAATAATTTCATTTGTTCAACCACTAATCGATCAAGAAATACTTAACCTTAAGATTGTTTACTTAAGTTCATTAGTACATTATTGAAAATTTAAATGGAAAATGAAATTTTATATTTCATGGAGAATCTGTATATTTCCGTTGGCGGGCGTGGGCTTCCTCATCACAGCTCTCAATATGGAACTTTTCTTTTGAATATATTTTCTGGACAGACCAGCCTATTTTTACTAGATGGATCAGCCAAATAATGCCAATCACCTAGTGAGATACTTGATTAATTAATAGATTACCGTTAAAAGACCTTCAATAAATTATGTTTTAATGAGGAGGGTATATAGCAAATTGTAACATATGAAAACAGGCGAGTGAACAAGAACGTGTGTCGATATGTGTGATAGATAAAAAAGCTATATTTTTAATGTCACCGCAGTCGTGTCCTGTACACAACCCTTTAATTTTTTTTTATGTATTCGTGCCCACTCTAATGGCCGGACGGATATAAAATCGTATTTATGCACGTGGAATTATATACACGCTAGCACTCGCGACCTTCAAACACCAACGCAATCAAACACGTTAACATACAAACGCTCGAGCTCTTCGCGATGATACGCAAAGACAAACATGCAATCGCGATTATCCACGCACAATTGTGTCCCAGTTTTTGCAAACACAAAAACCTGTTTTTTATCCACCTAGCGGTGCAATTGTACCTTTTTCAATCATGAACACGATTTTGAGTTCCGGCTTATATGGGAATTTCATATGTGACCGAACGGTTTAGTCTATATTTCCGGACCCATATAAGCGATCCATACGAAATTTTATAGACATCTGATATTATAGCTATCATTTGGGACCAAGTTTGTGAAAATCGGCCCAACCATTTTCGGGAAACTGATGTGAGTTCGTTAATTTTGAACGATGGCCGCTTTTCCCGGGCACTTCCGGAACCTTGTATGGTGGTCAATGTAGTCAACGAAAGTTTGGTTGGCCGTCGGGTGACCTAGAACAGCAAATTTAAGTTGCTTGAGGGACATTTTTGCGAAATTTTTACCTTTTTTGCTTTCATCGGAGTATCAGTTTGAATCGCAATTTGCTATGTGATCGCGCGGCACAACCCGTAACTCCAGAATCGGAAGTCGGATCGGGATGAAATTTAATAGCCATTTACGGGGAATACCTTTCATTTGAGACTAAGTTTGGTTGAATCGGTCTAACCATCTCCGAGAAACCGATGTGACTGTTATTCTGAATTTAGATACTTCCGCCGGGGCTTCCGGAACCGATGATGGTGGCCAATGTGGCCAAAGAGACTTTGAATGGATGTTAGTGACCTAATACTACAAATCGAAGCAGTTGTGGTCATATTTTGGAAAAATTTTCACCTTTATACCTTCATTGCAGAATTTATTAAAATCGACATTTTCTGTGTGATCGTGCTCACCACCATGTAATTCCGAAACCGGAAGTCGGATCCATTAGAAATTCAATAGCAGCCTATGGGAACGTTGCACCTTTCATTTGAGACTAAGTTTGTCAAAATCGGTTCAGCCATCTCTGAGAAAAATGAGTGACATTTTTGGTCACATACACACACAGACGCACATACACACACATATACATATATACACACTTTTCTATTGAGAAAGGCAAAGCGTCTCGATAACCCCGTAAATCGCTATGACACCTGTAATCTTAACCATACACTCAATATCACAATCAGAATCTCGGCCCACTGCAATTGGCCTTAAGCAGTGTGTTAGTGGCTGACATTTCCCGTCTTTTCTGCACTTGTAGTGAGTGATTCTGACAGGGAGCCTTTCCGAGAACCAAGCTCTACAGGTGGACTACTCTAATAAAATTTTATGTTCAAAACACGTCGTATTTTGACAATATCATCCACATCTCAGGAACTAAATAAGCTAATCCAAAAGTAGTTAATAGCGCGATACTGTTATATTAAGGCGTTCATTTGAAATTAGTTTTGTTCAGTCATTGGTATTGGGCATCGGAACCCGTTTACAAAATTTGAGCGAATCTTATGCATTTCTTTTATAAGCAATGTAAATGCGTTATATCGGAGAAACAGATTTTTGGAATCAGGGTGCGTGATGTGACTAGGGTCTAAGGGGCAATTTCCGGATGGCAGTTTGCCTCTCCACGTGAGAGAGATATAATGTTATTGTTTGAGGATATTTCATAAATCTAAATTACAAGTATATCTCGACATTACGGCTTTGAAGGTCTACTTCAAAAAACGTTTTAAAAGTTACATAACACAAATACTGAATTAAAAGGGATGGAAAATAAAAAAACAAAAAAGGCAAAATAAAATAGGATTCTTTTCAACAACGAATCACTCAGTCTACTTTTTTCTGTCCAAGACTGAGCTACAAATGAGCAAAGGAAACGACGCCTAGCACTCACTCGATCTAGTATGCCATTGTGATTGGCTCAAGAACAAAAGAAAACATTATCTTTATCCTTGCAGACGCGAGTAACGCTGATGATAAAGCGTGGCTCCGACTGGATACTGTGGACGATGACTTCAAATCATGAGCTATATGACCGAGGTTTCATGGTGTGGAATATTTTGTGAAGATGAAAATGGGTCTTATTTAGACATAGGAAATCATATAATTCAGTGTCACCATCTGCGTAATTGTAGAACAGCCTAAAACACGTGCAAACAAGTGACAGTGCTTGAATTAAGATTTTCGTATGTATTTATTCAATAAAATAGAGGGACGGCTGCACGATCTGTCACCGCGTACTTAGCCTGAGTACATTAAAAAATCCTGACTATTCAGTCTCTAGCCGTTACACTTAAGGTGTTACACCACTGTAGAGTATGAAAAATAAGCATATTTCGGGAATTTCGCTTACGCAATAAATAGATGAATCGAGATCTTGTTAAATGAAATTTATACCATAAGTAGAATATTTTTTCGGGTAATTTCATCACAAGATGACGACTGTGCCGCATTTTCTCCCATGCGCGTTTTTTGGAAGGTGTTCACGGCCGAAAATCTATCTCCCGTAATTTTTGACTTAGAGCCAAAAACTTAAGTCTTTCTGATACCTTATGACAAAAGCAAGTGACTTACGCAGTATTTTTTCGATGGTGTGGCTTATAATTCTGTGTCGTTTGACTGTCATCGAGAATCGCCAGTAGGTGGATTCAATTTATATCGACTTTTCAAAAAAAAGTTTCTCGCAACATCTCAATCCGAAAACTACAGCGGCTAGGATTTCCAGCTTGGGTGACTAAATGGTTGCAGTCCTATCTCTTTGAGCGGTTTGCATTTGTTTGGAAAAATTACACGTGGTCAAGCATGTTTAATGTACCCATCGGTGTCCCGCAAGGCAGTCATCTGGGTCCTCTCATTTTTATCTTATTCATTAATGATCTTAGTTACGGTACTCGACTCTAAAAGTGCTTCAAGAAGACATCTGCATGGTACAAGAGTGGTGTATGCCTAACGGCATGGAATTTAACGTTAAAAAAATGCAATGTGGCAATTTTCGGATGTTTGCAAACTCTATGCCGCCATGAATATCGCCTACAAGGACGAGCAATAGCACGAGTCGATTCTATTCGTGACCTGGGACTATTCATTGATGGTAGGCTTAAAAAAATGCACACTTGATATTTTATGTCTAACGTCCATTATATCAAAACATACGTATGCCTAGTGGCAAGAACGTAGCCAGGCATAGCTCATGTTCTTCTTCTTTGAATTCATTTTATCAATTCTATTTGTTTTGTTTATTTGATTCATTGTTTTATTTATTTATTTTATTTTATTCAATTCATTTATTTTTTATTTTATTAATTTTATCCATTTTATTTATTCGATCGAACTGGTTCATTTGATTCATTTTGTTCATTTCTGCAATTTTGGTCATTTCATGATCAGTCATTCCACTTATTTTATTCAATTTGTTAGTTTGAGTCAGTATAATTTATTCCATTAATTATGCAACTATTTTTAAATATTGCCTAATTCCCCATTTAATGAGCTAATACAATTTGATTTATGTCTTTTATTAATTTAATTTATATTAATCATTCTATTCATTTTATGAATCTGAACACTTTTTTTTTCATTCCTCGCTTTATTTTTTTATTTCGTTCGTTTTATTGATTTTCTATAATTTATTCAGTTTATTCGAATGAATGACCCAACACTGCTATATGTAAGAAATGTCTCATGTCACTGCTAGGTGGATTAAGATGTTTTTTTTCTATTTCGGTTGTGCCGGTTTTAATTATAAGGTCATTTACCTGTTTTTTGGATTAGAAAAATCGCTTTAAAAAAATTCTTCTACCCTATCTGCGGGGTTGAGAATCGAACCCAGATGAGCTGCATACAAGGCATCCGCTGTCTTCCCCTTAAAAAATTAATTTGGAAATCAATGGTTGAGGTGTTATTCAATTTTTATTAGTTTTTCGTTATAAAATATTTGACTTTGGATTAGAATAATAAGTTAGGATTGTAGGGCAGTTTTAGATGATGATAGTGAGAACTGTTAAAATCACCGTTATGTGATTATATTCAATGCCATTGATCATATTGTAATCACCGGTTTATGTCGTTCATCTAATGATTTTATTGTTCTAATGATCAGATTCCGTCTGCCTTGTGTCAAGCAGTGAAATATCTGAAACCACTCTGTTACATCTGCCGTACCAACCTACAACCTGAACTGACATTTTATTAACGTACTATCCAACAGGCTAATGGTTCCATCGCAGAGTTCAAGCACCTGGGCCAAGTCAGCCGAGGCGGTCCAGAAAAATAAATAAAATGTCACTCGGACGGTTGCTAACCCCCAATCGGGCTCGAAGCTATCTCTATCACCCGTGCTACCAGAAAAGTGCATTGAAACCAACCGCCGAGAGTGCAGTTTTCCCCCGAGGGCACTGATGGAACCGGCGTGGCACGGCTACGATTCCGTGTGTGTATGCACGCGCGCGTTGGCGTTTGTCATTTGGCGTTTGGGGACGACATACGAAGCGAATCTTAGCTGGCGGATCTACCTCTCTCTCTCTCTGTCTCCTTCTCGATCCCTCGAGACCATCCGCTGTGCGGCAACACTCTACACGACGTTGCACTCTGAGGTCAAATCTATGGCACGGCAAAAATCTACTACATTTACGCAGCTAGTAACTCTTCGCCCTCGGGGTCGTTAAAAATGTGCCCACTTGTGTAGGCTCTCCGGTCGGTCGGACGGTCGCGGTCGGTCGGTGGTATACGACGGCATAAGGTTTAACAAACAATAACTGCTGTTTCGTCCCACAGCTGCGTCAGCCATCCCCGTAGGCCGGCTAGTGGTGCTGGAACATATTTGAACTCGCGCTCGATCGGTCTACCGGTCGGTACTACTAATAAGCGAGAACGAACATCTCGCGAACCGTGACATTAGCGCGCACAGCTTGGCAAATATACTATCCCGTAGGCAGAGAGTGCGGAGACACAATCAAAACAACAACTTCATGACGACCTCCCCATCCGTCCCTCCCCTCTTCCGCATTGTATTGACGGTGTGCAGTACACTGTGCAGTGATGCAGCTAGGGGAGGGAAGCGGGAACTTGCATTCCAGACTCTCGTACGAAGTTGCGAAGAGGAGGTGCGACAATATCCGTCGCTCACGAACTCCACGTCCAAGTATAGAGTCGCGTTGCATTTCGCTGGCGACGTCGATCCCGATCAGCGTGCAAAGTGCCTGCATTGAAAAGGTATTTGTTCTACACCGTAATCCTACACCCGCTTCCCCTTCGTTGACTCACTGATCCCCCGCATCAATAAAGAGCAAAAAAACGACAAACCCTTTCATGTTTGGTTGTTCCGAAAAATATAACATTAAACTGTCTGCATTGCTTGTAGTACACATTCCAGCCTTGGCAGTTTTGTACCGCGCCGTCGTCGTCGTCGGTCGTGGGTCGTTGGTTTGACCTGCCAGTAGAATCGCGCTTAAGGTGCAAAGGGTTCCGTCCCCTCATTGCCCTTCCAAAGTTCCTCGTCGACTTAAGCGCGATCAGCGCCAGTCCGAATGCAGTACCGTGTCGCGTTTTTTTTTCTCAATATCTCTTCGGCTCTTTCAAATGTCATCATCGTCAGAAGCCGTGGTGGTGATGGCGGTGGTAGCGGCTCGGATTAGTATTGACTGGCAGCAGACATCCAGCGTGAGAGGTTCGGGTCGATTCCGGGAGCGGGTGGAATTTCACGGCTCGCCGGCTATTGAAATGCAAACCAGGCAGGTTCAGCTGGTGTCGTCTCAAAGGTGCTCAAATCAGATGGCGAAAAGTGAAAACTGCGACGATCGGTTTGGTTTGCTACCGAATGGAAGTAGTCGGTACATTGTATAAGCACGCGTGCAGGAGCGGATGCTCGTTAAAAAGGATGGACAATGCGACGGAAGTTGCAAAAATTTCTTAGCTATCTTGAAGAGCGACGAGACTGTCACATTGGATGGGGCAATCGGAGTTGAAAGTGACGAGATGTTTTGGTCTGGCACCAGTAAGGCTGTGAAAAAAGTTTTGTATACAGTCGTCAAGTACTTCAAGCACGTTGGTCCGGCAATTTGGTTTAAATTTCGAGCAGACACTTCTGGTGGGACTAGAAATCAACTCAGAGGTGGGCCAATTTAGCTTTCGAAAATTAGTTTTATTCAGAGCATTCTAATCCACATGCTTCTCGTTCGATTAGCGGGCAACGAATGAGGCACAAAAATACATGTCGTACTTATATAACAATCCATTATTCGATCGAGTCTTTCAGGTGCTCCATCTTAACGGCTCTGTCTGAAACAGACTGCGTAATTTCCGTTTCCCGCGTCGCCTTCGAAAGATTTTTTGAAAATCAGTTGTAGAATTGTTTATAGAACATTTAACACAAAATTGGTGGACAGTTTTGCAACTGATTAGAGCAAACATGGTGTAATTCTATTCAGAACAATGAAACTTACCAACATTCAAAATCTAGAACTCCTTTTTACCCGATATTTTGAAAAGCAGCCGCTAAATTGAAAGATTAGCAGTAGTTACGACAAAAATTATGTTTCCTTGAAATTTAAAAAAAGCATCCATATAAAAGCACATTTGTGTGCAAAAATTACCTGTTACAACTCAGATGCCCAGCTCTTTCAGTGCTCAGCCATCCACCGAAAAAAGTTCTAGAAAAAAAACGCAATTTTGGCTATTCATGTTCGGCGCTATTGCATTTAAAAGATTTTCGCAGTGAAAATTATGATGTTTATTTTAATTCATTCTAAATTTCTTTGGTTTTATTTTGGTTTGGACAATTTTTTGATCAGCTGAATTGAAAGACAGAATTACCGTCTATTTTAGTGTTTCAATTTGAGTGTTACCGGTAGGCTTGGGTAGGAAATCGGCTCAGTTGTTCTGCAATATTTCATCAGCACAATCTGTTATCTTTACAACTAATAAATTCGAAACAAGTAAAGTTACACCTACGAAATATTCTCGCAGTCAATCTTGTACATTGCGAGATATACTCAACTATATGGATTTTTTGCTATACTCCACTTTTTCTCATAAATTATACACGTGGTATATTTGGATTGTCCCCTACGGAAGTCATCTATATTCAGCTTCATCATCCACGTCACTCAATATTATTTTCCTTGTATATAGAAAAAGACAAAATAGATTCACGATTATCTGATCTGGCACAGCGTACTTGCTACACGTTAATTTAAAAATATATGTCACAGTACGAATAAGTGGAATCCGTTATACCTGATACTTGAAAAAAATACTTCCTTCAACAGATCGCAGACAGCGTGATTGAACACAAGATTCGGGTCGAAAGACCTATATCTTCTAACCTGACTAGGCAATTCTAAACACATAGAACTACAATCACTCAAAGCACGCTAAGTACCCATCAAGTACAGATTCCCACGTGTAATCAGACTCCAAAGTATAGATAACCGTTCGTGGCAGCATCTCCTAAACAAAACGTCTTGTCCCGCAAAACAAGTAGGCGAGAAAAAATCCAACTGTTCCAATGCATTAATAACGATTACAATTTTGGACAAAAAAAAGCGACCTAAGAGTACTCAGACCGCATATTGTTTCTCGGAAATTGGATGAAAAATGATGAGAAATGGGGTTTTCTGTTTATCTCTTGTATATACTTCATGCAAAAATGTTTCAATGCGGACAAGAGCGAATTTAGGATTTTAAATCGATTAATTAAATAATGTACATACTAAGTATTGAAGGTTCAAACTGGTCCAACCGAACTTCATTTTGGGGTGAAATAATGGTTGGGTTTAACTGAATAGTATTTTGGAAAAACATTAACTATTAAAGGAAGAGGGAAAGACTATGGACATGATCACAAGAATTACTGGAAACGGCACATTTTACAACTGTGTAGAAGACACCTAATCTTTATCTTTCTTCGTTGAAAAGCTAATATTTGCGCCCTATATGTGGTGAAATGTAGAACTAAAATTTTCTAGTTAAAAGAACATTCCAAACATACTACTCAATTAAAACCAATCATTATTTCTTTTTTTCGAGAGTTGTCCTACTGGAGCTGCCGAGCTAGGGCCTCCGAATGGCTCTCCATCAGAATCACTCACTACAATTGTAGACAAAACGGGAAATGTCACCCACCAAACGCCTGCTTAGGGCCAATTGCAGTGGGCCGTGATCGTGAATGTCCGGTTCAGATATGTGCGGGCGAAGGGACTTCACGATCGTGTGTATTATTGCGAAGGGCTCGAGCGTTTGTACGTACGTACGCAAAGTGTATAATACAATTCTAATCAACATTTCCACAATTATATTGAACATAGCCAGTAGACCGGCAACAATTTTGACTTTTTTCGCAACACTGCTAGTTTGAATGGCAATTGGATGCACAGATCATATGCTAAATATGAGCGTTTTCCAATAGTTCTAGTTTACCCACAAGAGGTTTCAAGTTTTTATAGTAATATATATGGAAACTCGGAAATAAAAACATAAACTCCAATAAAAAATTCCACAGTAACTCTGTATACCTCAAAACTTATGTTCACGTAGCTCATTTCATAACGAACAGCTTTGTTGAAGATTGCATATTGATTGGAGATTCCCCGATAAGGTTATTTAACTTTGAAGACCAACAGAGTTTTTTTTGAAAGTTCGTATTCTAAGCATGTGCGAGACAGAGAGGCAACACATAACTTTATATGACAATATCTTTTAACTGCAAACTTGGATCAATTTGCAGTCTTCGGCAATGTTGATCTTTACACCTTAAGCTATATATCTGCAGATTTGGGGATGCACAAGACGACACTGGCATTTTGTACTCAATTTATTGTTTCTATTGCCTATTTTTCATATATTTTCACATACAAACTTCAAAACTCTTGTGAGTGAACTAGAGTTTTCGGGAAAAGCTCATATTTGATAAATGCTATGTAAAGTCAAGTACCGTTTGATTTAGCAGTGTTCCGAAAAAAGGCAAACTTGTTGCCGGTCTAATAACCAGCCTTGGAGTCATAGTTTGGAGAAATGTGAAAGATACAATTGCCCCACTAGGTGGATTAAACGGGGTTTGCGACGAATAACCCGAAAAATAGAAATTTCGTCAATTTAGTTAATTTTCAAACAGGAATGCAACATTTAAACAACATTTTCTTAAATTTTCATTGCAAAATATTGAAATTTGGACGAGTGACAGTAAATCTTCCTGAAACACCTCGAAACTCAAAATCTCCTTGACCAATGGTTTTAAAATATTGCACAGTTATTCCTTGCATTATTATCCAGGTAACTACAGGAACCTTTTTCCAAATTATTACTAATAATGTTTTGGCAAAAATAAATTAAATAATTGCTTTCAGCGTAAATCTGGTTTTTAGCTTCAAAATGGTACGGAAAATTCAAAATAGAGAAAAAAAATCGTCTATAATTACCTCGGAAATGATGCGAAGAACAGCTATGCAAAATTTAAAGCCTGTTTTAATCCACCTAGAGGTGCAATTGTGCCTTTCTCATTTCTCCAAACTATGATTTAATAGCTGGTTCGTACAATATAACATTATGGAAATGTCTTTCATTCTTTTTACACTTGGTAAGTATATATAAGAGCACCTTTTTGCATTCATCGCGGTATCGGTTTGAATCGAAGACTTGGTTCGAGAAAATCGGTTCAGTCATCACCGAAGAACCGATGTGACTTTAATTGTGGAATATGCTCGGAATTCCGGACTTCCGGAATCGTCGATAGTGGACAATATATTCAAAGAATGTTTGATTGGCAATCAGTGATCTAGATCTGCGATTAGAAGTAATTTGGTGACCATTTCAATAGTTTTTAGCATCTGAGGTATTACGATTGTACCGATTTATATAGGAAATTCCAGTGTATCCTTACTAACACCCCTGTAACTCCGGGAGCAAGAGTCAGAACCGAATGAAATTCAGCAGAAGTCAATGGTATTACTGTATCTTTCATTTGAAATTAAGTTTGTGAAAATCGGTAGAGAATTCGTTGGGGAATGGGTGTGATATTAGCTTATTAACTTGGCGGGTTCCCCGGGGGCATCATGAACCGTCATAGGTGGCCAATGTGGTCAAAGCTGCTTTGATTGATCATTAGTGATCCAGACCCGCAAACTAGAGTAATGTTACATCAATTTTAATATGTTTTACATCATTTGAACATCATGGTGGTACCAGTTTATATGGGAATATGCTGTGTGACCGCACTCTTCAACCCGTAACTCCGGAACCGGAACTCGAATCAACTAAAAATTCAATAGCAGCTTATGGGAGCGTTATACCTTTCATATGAAACTAAGTTTGCAAAAATCGGTTCAGCCATCTCTGAGAAAATTGTGTGAATTTAAATGACACACACACATACACACACATACATACACACACAGACGTTTGCCGATCTCGACGAACTGAATCGAATGGTGTATGACACTCGGCCCTCCGGGCCTCGGTTAAAAAGTCGATTTTTACAGTGATTGCATAGCCTTTCTTTATATGAGAAAGGCAAAAACGTTAGTAACCATAAAATAATAGATCACAATTAGGCGAAGAGAATTTACGAATACCGTAATAAAACTGCTGACGTCGTGAACTGCTGAATCGTAGTCATATTACTCTTCGTGTCAAATTTTGAAGTAAGTTCTAAAATAAGATATCACAAAAACATGAACAGAGATTACGAAAATTATGACTAAGATCCTGAAATTATGAACATGAATTACACCATTTATGACTAAAATATAACGATAACATGAACAGCAGTTACAAAAATCGTGACTTAGATCCTGAAATCATGAACGCAAATCATACAACTCGTGACAAAAATAGCTAAAATCGTGACAAAGATCCTGAAATCATGAATTTTAATCCCGCTAGTTTGACAGAAAAATGCAAACTCATCAATAAGATAGCACTACAACGTGATGAGAAATCACAAGAATCGCGAATAAGCTCTTGAAATCATGAACAACATTTGACTGTCGACTGTGTATTCCCAAATCATGAACTAGAATCACAACAAAAACTAAAAATGTCAAGGGAACAACAACAGTACCCCAACCAAACATTCTAATGTAACGCCATGTATATATTCGGGGCGAACTAGTTTTTTTTTTGAAAACACAAATAGTTTCATGAATTCGAGGTTTATTATTCATAATTTCAGGAACTTGGTTATGGTTTTCGAAAATAATTTTGAATTTATGAACGGATTTTTTTCCGTGTGCGATTCCATGGCTGGTTATGTTTAATATAATGGTGGAACTGTCCATTACATATTCAGTACGATTGGCACATACATACAATGGAGCGACAGCCACGTACTTGAGAAGCTATGTGTTGAAGCTAAAACACTTGAACCCAACAGCGGATCCGGGAGGAAGGTTTGGGGGGCCCGGACCCCGCCGAAAATTTTCAACTTGTTAACAAATTTTACATCAGTTCCAATTTTTTAAGTAGTTTTCAAACTCAAGGGGGGGTGGGTTGGGGGTGAATTGATAAGGGATGGTGGGTGTGGTTAAAGGTGGTGTGTGATGGGGGAAAACAGAAAACCTATATTAGTCAAAAAAATTACACCGAGATTAGGTTGGTGATGTTCAGAGTGATTGCATAACCTTTCTAAATGAGAAAAGCAAATAAGTAAGGTCAACTTATAAATATGGGACATCACTTTTTTCACTTAAACTACCATAACAAATGAACAAAATGCACCAGGGCTTCTAAATTTCGAGAAACATCGTTTATTGAGCTTCAAAACTAGCGCTTAAAATTTGGTGCAGTTTGTTTGAATATAAATAAAGTTATTCTGAAAAATTAGGGTGAAACGTATAAATGTGGGACACAGACATCTTCAAGCAAAGTGGACGGAGGTCTAAAATTGTCCAAATGATATGAAATTTGGCATCTGAGCTTACTTTGTACCTTGGAGATTTCAAAAATGAGTGTTTTTTTGCAATGCCTTAATGCGGGTGCGTGGGTGGCGTGGGAGTGGGGAGGGGGGTGATGAAAGGTGGAGGTGTTAGGGTAAGTGAGGGGGCGATACCACACCCAACTGCATATTATACCTTTCATTTGAAACTTGTTTTGAGAAAATCGGTTCGGTCATCTCCGAGTAACCGATGCGCAATTGTTGGTCACACACATATGGACAGACATACACACATACGTATACACAAGTTTTCCGAACGCAACGAAGTGAATCGACTGGTACAAGAGTGTCGGCCAACAATTTCAAGCAAGTTGTAACTCATTTTAATTATTTTTGCATCGCTTATTCGTATATTGATTACCGATTTATATGGGAATTTCGTATGTGGCCGCATGCTTCAACTCGTAACACAGGAACCAGAACTCCGATTTAAATGAAATTTAATAACATTTAACAGGATTATTCTAGCTTTCATTTGAGACTGATTTTGTAAAAATCGAGTCAGATATTTCTGAGAAGCAGATGTGAATTCAACTCAGGAACATAACCACTTTCCCGAAGCTTCCGGTTCCGCCGAAGTTGTCCGATGTGGTCAACATGGATTTGATTGGGAATCCGTGAGCTGTAACTATAAATCCAAACATTTTCGAACACATTTTATGAAGTTTTGCACCTTTTAGATACCATGATGATTCCGATTTATATGGAAATTTCATGCGTCACCCCACTCTTCAAACCTGTAACTCCGGAACCGGAAGTCGGAATTAAATGAAATTCAATAGTAACCTATGTACCTTTCATTTCAGACTAGGTTTGAAAAAATCGGTTCAGCCGGCTCAGTTCCTGAGTAACTGATGTGCTTATTTTTGGTCACATACATACATACATACATACACACGCACACACACATGCGCACATACACAGACATTTGCCGTTACCCAACGGGAGTGCCAACCGGCACATTAGGATCGACACCAGTAAGATCCTAAGGGACCATTCATAAATTACGTAACGCTTTTAGGGGGGGAGGGGGTTCGAGAAGTTGTTACATATTGTGACATAGGGGGAGGGGGAGTAAGCTAGATCGTTACGTAACATGTTTTCATCGAAGAAAAAAAAATTTTTTCAAGGAATTTGTTACGTAATAGGGGAGGGGGGGATAACTAAATTTGTGACAATTTGTTACATGGGGGGAGGGGGGAGTCAATTTTGGGCAATTTTTGCGTTACGTAATTTATGAATGGTCCCTTAATTACGGCATACTGGCGGCAGAACACGGATGTGAATAAGGATTTCATCGAAATTATCTTCGGACCGACAGCCCCGCCATTCCACTACCCGAGTAAGGATGGGTGACACTTCCCCGAAACGGCGAGTGGGCTAATGGTGCTGGCTGCCCTCCGTCCCAGTAAAACTTTGGTAGGTCTCCAAGTACGTTCGAAACCCGCCACCTTAGCTGGTGCAAGTAGGCTCAGTTGAAGGCTTCTGACTAGCACCGATCCGGCTCTGAACGCGGTACCCTATGAAGGACCGCGTCAACCCTTGCATGCGACCTCACTGCTCACAAAGGTAGCCATGGGATCATGTGCGGCGACTACTTATTACGGGCGTAGATAGCGGCTTGGAGTTGGGACCCAAAAAGCATGCAAGAAGACAAAATCAACAAAAACAAGAAAAATTCTAACGGAGCAACTGTGGTGAACCCGTTCGCCAAAGGTGGGCTAGCGAGGTCACCGACCCAGCATAACGAACAAGTGCAACAGCAAGTGCAACCACAACAGCAGCAGCAGCGAGAGCAGCCTAGCGAGTCCATACAGAGCACGAGCGGCAACAAACCAACTGGACGCCAAGGAAAGTTAGGATTTCAGGTGCGCACACCGAAACCAAGCGTTACCCAAGAAGACTCGCAGTCTGGGTTACCTAAAGTGACGAAGTTGAGGCAAAAAATTGATGAACTCTACGAATTCGTGAAAAGCAAAGGCAACGTGCACGGACAGATCAAGGATCTAGTAATAAGCATCAAATCCGCCGTAGCAGCAGCCGAATGCGAACATATGGCGTTACTAGAGCGAGCTGAAAACGCCGAAAAGGCACTGAAGCCCACAGCGATAGAAGAAGCAGAAGCCTAAGAGACACCGAAGGGCGACAGGTATTCTCGTTCTGTGAAAAGAATAAGGGAAACGCCAGGAGAGGAGGAGGAACCGAAGAAGCCCAGGAAGGTCGGTGAAGGACAGCGAAAAAGTCGACAATCGCAGAGTGAATGGCGAACCGTAGAAACCGCTGAAGAAAGGAGGAAAAAACAGAAAGAAAAGGTGGAAAAGAAGAAAAAGAAGAAAGAAGACCTTCGGCCACGCCAGCAGACGTACGCTGCGATCCTTAAAAGGGTGAGAGAGGATCCCAAGTTGAAGGAGCTGGGGGAGAACGTTATAAGAACCAGGCGTACTCAGAAAGGCGAGATGCTGTTCGAGCTGAAGAAAGATCCATTGATCAAGAGCTCGGCCTACCGGGAACTTGTGGCAGAAGCGGTGGGAGGAGAAGCGAATGTGAGAGCATTAGTTCAGGAAGCAGTGGTCGAGTGCAGGAATCTGGACGAGATCGCAACGGAAGACGAAGTGAGAAGCGCGCTAATAGAGCAAGGACACCTGGAGAGGGAGCAGATATCAATAAGATTAAGGAAGGCGTACAGTGGCACACAGACAGCAGTGATACGCTTATCGCCAACCGTAGCCAACAAGCTTATGTCGACCGGTAAGATCAAAATCGGGTGGTCGGTGTGCTCGTTGCGATTGATCCCTAGAGCCACTAAACAAATGGAGAGGTGTTTCAGGTGCCTGGGTTTCGGCCATCAGACAAGAAACTGTAGAGGCCCGGACAGATCTGATCTGTGCAGAAAATGTGGGGAGAAGGGACACATTGCTAGAGACTGCACAAAGCAACCGAAGTGCTTGCTCTGCACAAATGAGGGCGGAAAAGACCACATGACGGGAGACTTCTTATGCCCAGAGTACAAAAAGGCGAAGGCAGGTCAATAATGATGGAGGTTACCCAGCTCAATCTCAATCATTGTGACATTGCACAGCAACTGTTGTGGCAGTCAACAACAGAAATGAAGTGCGACGTTACAATTATTGCAGAGCCGTATCATGTCCCTCCCGATAACGATAACTGGGTGGTGGATAGTGCAGGGATGGCGACAGTCCAAGCGATGGGCGGTTTCCCTGTTCAAGAAGTGGTAGATAGCACACACGAAGGTTTCGTGATCGCCAGGATAAACGGCGTATTCGTGTGTAGCTGGACACCAGAGCAATACAACCGGATGCTGGACGCATGAAGCGACTCGTTAGTCGGGCGAACGCCGGTTGTTATAGGAGGAGATTTCAACGCTTGGGCCGGAGGAGTGAGGTAGCAGGCTGACCAACGCACGAGGTTACAGCCTATTGAAAGCACTGGCGAAGCTGGACGTAAAGCTGTGCAATGAAGGTTCCGCTAGCACATTCCGTAAAGACGGTCGGGAATCCATCATCGCCGTAACATTCTGCAGCGCGTCGCTGATGGATGACATGAATTGGCGAGTTAGTGAGCAGTACACACATAGTGTTCACCAAGCCATCCACTACACCATTGGTTGGCGAAATCGTACGGTGATGCAGAGAGTGAGGACTGGCGAGCGTAAGTGGAAAGTAAAGGAATTCGAAAAGGACCTTTTTGTGGAAGCACTTCGTGCTGACAGCGTCACTCCAATTCCGAGTGCCGATGAGCTGTCGGAAACAATAGCTAGGGCATGCGATATAACAATGCCGAGGAAAATGGAGCCGAGGAACTACCGGCGTACTGGTGGAACGAAAGGCTAAGCATGCTCCGGGCTACTTGCCTAAAAGCCAGAAGACGCGTTCAAAGAGCAAGATCTGAGGCAGTCAGAGAAGAGTGTAAGGTAACATTCCGGGCGGCCAGGGCCGCTTTTAAACGTGAGATAGTGCTAAGCAAGTTCACCTGCTACAAGGAGCTGTGCAAAGAAGTAGACGCTAACCCTTGGGGTAATGCTTACCGTGTCGTTATGGCCAGGATCAAGGGTCCAATGACGCCAGTCGAAATGTGCGACGACAAGCTGAAAATTATCATGGAGGGCCTTTTCCCGAAGCACGACCCAACCGCATGGCCGCCTACACCGTACGCTGATGCAGATGGTGGAAATGCAGGTGACAATCGGGTTTCCAACGACGACCTCCTTGTAGTGGCAAAAGGGCTGAAAGCGAAGAAAGCTCCCGGACCGGATAGTATCCCCAACGTGGCACTGAAGACGTCGATCCTGGCGTTTTCGGACATGTTCAGGATAGTCCTACCGAAATGCCTGGACGATGGCTACTTCCCGGATAGATGGAAGATCCAGAAGCTGGTGTTGTTGCCAAAACCAGGGAAACTACCAGGAGATCCAGCATCGTATCGGCCTATATGCCTCCTGCTGGATACTCTCGGTAAACTCCTGGAAAGAGTCATCCTCAACAGGCTGACGACCTACGCTGAAAGTGAGAACGGACTATCGCAGAAACAGTTCGGGTTCCGGAAAGGAATATCGACGGTGGACGCCATCCGCATAGTCATCGCGAACGCGGAGAAAGCATTGAAGTAAAAGAGAAGGGGTAATCGCTACTGCACCGTGGTAACGATAGACGTGAAGAACGCGTTCAGCAGTGCTAGCTGGGGAGCCATTACCGTAGCGCTGCAGAGAATGCGAGTTCCAGACTATCTGTGCAAGGTTCTGAAAAGTTACTTTCAGAACCGAGTACTGGTCTACGAAACGAACATGGGGCAGAGGTCGATTAGGGTAACGGCGGGAGTACCTCAGGGCTCCATACTCTGCCCAACGCTCTGGAATATTATGTACAACGGAGTGTTAACATTGGAACAGCCCAGGGGAGTGGAGATGATGTTGTCCTGACGTTAACGGACGAGACCCTTGAGGAGGTGGAGATGCTGACGACAGAGACAATAGGCATCGTGGAAACTGTGGAGTAGTAATAATTAAATAAAAAAAATATATTTGTTACTGAATAAAATTTGAAATTTGAAACAAAAAGTGGTTCTAAATAATATTACAGAAGAAATTCTAATAAGCATTGGTAATCTGTAAGCCAAAGCCGAGGTGTGTCAATGACATGAATTCTATATTTCCTGAGGGAAGTCAGTCCGCTCAAACTATTGGCCAACAAGTTTGATGGTATGCGAGACGCATGGTTGTCATGGGCAACCATCCAAACATGAGACCGAATAGCTATAAAGTCTGTGGTATGCGGGACCCAAGTTCATTCTACATTCGGACGGCGAAGCGAACGCGAGAACTCTCCCAACCCCAAAGGACAGTGCGAGGAAATCGAGCCAGATTGCGCACTTAGGAGCAGCAACCATCAAGAGGCGAATAGTAGGCGCAGCAATTCGCGGGAACCAGCGCACACGTTTCAGTTGCTAGGAGCAACCACCCTCGAGCGACGCGCAGCAATTGACGGGAAGCAGCGTGCCCTTCGCGGTTGCTAGGAGCAACCGACCGAAGAACCAAGCGATAAGCAGCGACGCGCAGCAATTGGCGGGAACCAGCGCGCCCGTTTTAGTTGCTAGGAGCAACCACCCTCGAGCGTGCAAACGAGCTACTTACCGGTGGGTAGCCAGCAAAGAAATTTGAAATTTTCCTTAAGAAATTTAAATTCGTAATTTTCCTTCAGAAACTAAGAATTTAAATTAGATATTTTCCATAATAAAAAAAAGAATTAAATTAGAAACTTTCTGGTAAGGAGTGATGGAGGGCGACTCGACCCCACGGGAGGAAGACTACAAATTACGCCGTAGTTCCGGCAGTTACGACAGAAACCTGGATGGCTAACGTCAAGTTGCAGCTGGCTCACCACAAGACTGAGGTAGTGCTGGTCAGCAATCGTAAGCAAATCCAGCGTCTCGAGATCAGCGTCTGGGGACAATCCATTCCATCGATGCGCGCGCTGAAGCACCTGGGTGTGATGGTTGACGATCAGTTGAATTACAACTGCCATGTCGACTATGTATGTGAGAAGGCTGCGAGGACAACTAGCGCTTTGGCAAGGATCATGCCGAATCACGGAGGGGCAAGAGGCAGCACGAGACGTCTCCTGGCGGGTTTCTCATCCTCAATACTGAGATATGGCGTACCGGCATGGGCTGCTGCGCTGAACTCAAAGCGGAACCGTACGAAGTTGACAAGCACTTTTCGTCTAATGGCTGTTCGTGCCGCAAGTGCGTACAAACCGATATCGTCGGAGGCGGTATGCGTAATTGCCGGGATGATTCCCATCTGCATCACTCTGGCTGATGACGTAGAATGCTACCAGCGGAGAAATGAACGTAATGCAAGGAGACTGGTTCGAGTGGACTCGTTGGCTAAGTGGCAGCAAGAGTGGGATAACGGGGAGAAAGGAAGGTGGACCCACCGACTCATCCCAAATGTGTCTGCTTGGGTACATAGGAATCATGGAGAGGTGAACTTCCATCTGACGCAGTTTTTGTCCGGGCATGGATGCTTCCGGAAATACCTACATCGGTTTGGACACGCTTCGTCACCCCTTTGCCTGGAGTGTGTGAACGTGCAAGAGACACCGGAACACGTGGTCTTCGAATGCCCCAGATTCGAAGAAATCCTCTATATGGATCAACCTGGTCTGTGCCAAAAAGAGAAAAAAAAGTCCGAAGGACAATATCGTCGCAGAGATGTGCCGCGATGAGCGTATCTGGGACGCTGTCAACAGAGTTGTTACGAGTGTACTCTCCGAGCTGCAAAGGAAGTGGCGAAGGAACCAACAAAGTAACGACATTGGTTAGAACGCCGCAGTGGAACCACAAATAGGGTTTCGGGAGAAATTCCGCCGCCGGGAAACTCACTGACGGTGTAGACTGGGTCCCCCGCCGGGGACCAGTTCAGTAGTACGCGATGTAGCACCGGGCTCGGGTCGTCGGGGCGCCAACGAACCGTATGTCAGGCTTCACCGGAATCGCCGGACCGACCTCGACACTCTACCGGGTAGCTCGTGAGTAGGCTAGATCCACCGTCGGGGATTAGACCGAGTAGACCGCGTCGCACAGCTACCAGTGGATCGTTGGTGAACCGGAAGCTACGCTCCACCCGGAATCGCTGGATGGACCTCAGCATCTGCTAGCTGGCCGTTGAGTAGGCTAGGTCTACCGCCGGGGACTAGACCGAGTAAACGGGGCGGGGAGCTTAATGGCTCACAGAAACGTTCATCGGTATCGGGACCGGTCTGCCGCCGGGGAAGTCACGATAGGGTAGATTCGACGCCGTGGACTACCCGACAGAATCGTGACGAAAAGGGGAGCTAATTGGCTCACGAAACAAACACCGGTAACGAAAGAAATTACGTTGTAAATGGCTCAAGAAAGCCGGTATCGGTGTCGGGGGAAATTCCTCCGTCGGGGAACTATCGGTCGGAGTAGGATGAGTTCACCGTTGAGCACTATCCAAGCGGATCGTGATAAGGCCGGGAGCTGAATGACTCAAGGAAACATGAGCTGAATGGCTCAGGGAATCAGCACCTAAACGGCTCACCACAGGGACGAGAAATAAACGGCGACGTAATGGATGGAGACAAGAAGCAGGAGAGGAATCGAGAGTTAAATCAAAGCTCATAGGTCGTGCCACTCCATGAACCAAGCGAGGCTCCGAGATAGAGCAGCAGAAAGAGGTGCGACGAAAGCGCAACGAACACCCCCCCCCCCCCCCCCCACGAAGTAATACGATGACGTTGTTCCGTGGGGAAGAAGGGCGTAAAAAGTAAAGAATGTTTTTAGTGGTTAGGCACGAACGTGAGTCGTGAGTCCCACACAGTGCCAATACACTACAGGCCAGGCTTTTGAAGCTTCTTTAACCTTACTATAAGAAAAACATAGACATTTCCCTAACTCGACGAGCTGAGTCGAATGGTATAAGAGACTCAGCCCTCCGGGCCTCGGTTAAAAAGTCGGTTTTCAGTGTTGCATAGTATTTCTATAGGAGAAAGGCAAAAATCATCTCATCTCAACTTTCATAATTCGCAGTGTACGATGCTAAAACTTGCATCCAATACAACTTGTGTGCAAGCATTCTGTCGGCAAGGCAAGACGAATAATCAAGCGGGCTCTGAGATAATAAACCGTTTGCAGCAGATGTCAAAAGATGATATTGAGATTGATTGAGTTGCCAGTATGTTCCGTCATTTTTAAGGGTGATTACTAGACTGGTTCAATTTTTGACTTTTAGTTCCACCAGGCTCTTCTGATTCTTTTTATGACCTTTAGTAATTGTGCAAATTTTGGTACCGATCGGTTGTGTCTACGTACCCTCCAAAAAAATTAAATTGTATATGGAAGTTTGTATGAAAAATCGGTTAACCTTGAAAATAAATTCTTAAAAAATCACCTCATGAATCAATCAATCAGAATACTACATATTTCTAAATTTAATCTTCTGCTGAACTCATTCGTGGAACATTGTAAGTTTATGAAAATTCGCCGAGAAAAGTTATTAACTAAAGAAGCAGTATGACTTCAAAACAAGTGGATTTTATTAGTAACTATAGCAACCATGCTTGAATAGCTACATCGTTATACAAGTGTAAACTAGACTTACCACCCACCACTCGCGTATGGCAGATACAGCTATTCAAACAGGGTTGCTATGATTAATCATAAAATCCACTTGTTCTGAAGTCATACTGCTTCTTTAGTTAATAACTTTTCTCGGCGAATTTTCATAAACTTACAATGTTCCACGAATGTGTTCAGCAGAAGATTACATTTAGAAATATATAGTATTTTGATTGATTGATTGATGAGGTGATTTTTTAAGAATTTATTTTTAAGGTTAACCGATTTTCCATACAAACTTCCATATATACTTTAAAATTTTTGGAGGGTCCGTAGACACAACCGATCGGTACCAAAATTTGCACAATTTCTAAGGGCCATAAAAGGAATCAGTAGAGCCTGGTGGAGCTAAAAGTCAAAAATTGAACCAGTCTAGTGATTACACTTAGAATCGATTAGTTCACTCACTTCACCCCTTCAGTAAACCTGGTTTAAGGGTTAAGCGTAGGTGAAGAAATCGGCCCTTAGCGTAGAAAAAGTAGCGTAAAGCGATATTTGTTACAAAATTTATATTGCGCTTTTCACACCATTTTGGAGTATCACAGAGGTGTGCACATTCATTAAAAGTGTGATAAAAGTGCACGTATACATCCAATCGTCTACAAGTATTTGGTGGACTTATTTGTCATAACCCAATGAGTAAGTGCACCGAGGATACCCAGACGATTGGACGTAAATGTGCACTTTTATCACTCTTTGAAGGATTGTCTGACAATTGTCTGATGGTCCAATTTGGTGTCAAATTGGCAATAAAACGATTCACAATTATGGTATGTATTAATAATTCAAATTCAAACATTCTAGTACGCAAACTTACAGTCAATCTCATTCGAATCGAAATGCAAACCAATATCGAAAACGCGCGGATGCCAAGAAATCATTTTAAAGCAAAACAAAATTATGCAACAAATTCTGTTAGTATATCAAATTACCGCCGCTATTGTACTCAATTACCTGCCCGTTCGGGGTCTTATTATACGCAGAAAGCGATCTATTCCGCTCGAACAAAACTCTGACAATCGAAAATCAAGCAATCATTATTCGGAACACAGTACGCGTCTGTCACTTTTGTCAGTCCGAAAATGTCAATGTCAAATCGACAGCCGCCCGCTTTGCATAACGAAGCCGTCTTTTTTCCCTCTCGTCCGCCTTCCACTATGAACTACTTTATTTTCTATTAACTCCAGCCGTCCGAACTCGTGCGTCAATGCGGAGATCTTTCCCCGTCCAAAATCTATTTTCTTTGGTGCGGTGTGGCACACCGCCGCCACCGCTAACAGAAAGCCGTCAATTATGAGCAACCTCTCCCCAGAGAAACGGACATAACACTTGCGCACTCGCCGCCGTTCGCCTCGTTTGCGATGACATAATTCTGCGGGAAGCACCGACCACTGCTGGAGCCTAATTTCGCGTTCCGACTATGGCTGACTCGGACTTTTGTTTGTGCCGTGGCCCCCAGAAGAGATCTTGGCGCGTCCCTCCGGATAGCGATTTGTTGTGTTCGCTTAATTGGAGAACGTTTCGCGATTTTTTTTTGCTGCGCGGATCCTCGAAGACAGGAGCCTGGCGGTACTTTTATGGATATCGAAAGTAGTCATTGTTATTGTTTGTTTTGCAATAGAGCTTCGGTTTGCGGGGGCTACGGGAAGAGTAGGAGAAATCCCGGAACGAGCGGTCCGTCGATGGATCTATTATAGAGTGTAACTTGTTTGGCCTGCGCTGTCTGCCAATCTTCGTTTGTTTCCAGCCACCATCCGCCAACCGCTGACGACGAACAAGCGCTGCCTACGCTGCTGCTGCTGGAGTGTGGAGTTCGTTCCTGTGCAAATAACCAGCCAAAGTCATACGAGTTCTGCTGCGAGCGACACGTTCGTTGTTTAGTCCCCCTGTCCAAATTAGAGACAATCGGGAAAGTTTTTCGCGAGATGTAGTTTTTCGCGCGAGGACAAAGTGAAGGTAATTTAAGGCTTCCGCGGCGAACGAACCGGAGAAAGAGTTAAAGAGGAAGCTGGAAATTACTGTTCGATCGCGAGTCGATTGTTGATGCCTAATTGGCGAAAATTAGATCTTGTTGCCGATTAAACCAAGGGGGGGGGGGTGGACCCAACTGTCAACTGGCAACTTCCAGCTCACCCGTTGTCGCGTCGGTTGGTTGGAGGAAAGTCAACGACAGTATTGTTTGCTTAGCGCTAGCGTGGGGTTTACGACCGCGCGCACGGTTTGTGGGATGCCAATTTTCTCACGGTGGATCTGGTGAAACGGCAGCAGCAGGGTTTCGACCCGTATGGTTGAAAACGAAAAACTGACATGGTAATGTACCCATTGTCGAATTAATTGAACATGATTTGGCACTACCGTGGCTACGGATTGTCGATTGGGCAGGTGGCTAGCTGGCTGGTTGAGAAGTGAATGCGAAAGTTTAATGGGGAAATTATAATCAGCGATCGGGCTACTGACGCCTGCGCCGGTTGAAGATTTTTACGTTACCGGTTAAATAAGCGTTCTTTTGTATCTAGAGAGTCAGGAATTAGAATATAATGGCTCGATTGGCACGTTTCCCATGTAATTCGAAGATTTGTGCCTTGCCAAGCCGACTTATCACTTTCCTGATGGGAAGGAAAATGGAAGTGAAAGAAAAATAGGGGGAAATGGAAAATGGCAACACAATACAATCACAACATAACACAATAAACAGCGTGGATTCGTTACTCCCAAATGAATAATGAACCGTACTGATAAAGCCTATAGCATATCAAATGAAATGAAGTTCCGCAATCGAATTCACAAAGATCACACGAATAACACTCAGCATGCTGAATAGTAGCAAAGTGATAATGTTTGAAAGCAAGTTTGCAAGCTAGGCCAACAGTTGGCCTGAGCGAATCTTGTGCCTTATCCGACTTATCAACAGTAGATAAGAACTGGTTCTGGACCAACAAAGACAGACGCAGGGCCCGCTCCAGCCAATTCGTCCACCCATTCATTTTCAGTAATACCAGACTAAACCGGGTACCCAAAGATGGTAGATAGCATTTGAAATGCTAAGTTTTTCGATTTGATTTCGACATGCGATTACTAATTTTGATCTCGAATCTGCCGAACTAAGTGTTTTCAGGGCAGCCTGACTGTCAGAGCAAAGAATCTATATTCTTTTACCGCAAATTCCCTGTTCTAGTGCCGATTGTACGCCACACAGAATCGCGAAAATTTCTGCTTGGAATACGGTACAGTATCTACTAAGCGAACGAGGTTGGTTTAATCTCATTTCACGACAATAGACACCAGAACCGGCTCGGCCTTCCAACAAAGAACCGTCAGTGTAACAAACTATGTATTTTCCAACTTGTCGCTCCATATAGCCTGAAAACCATTCCTCGTAAAGGAGAATTCTCATATTAAAAGTTTTGAAAGGAAAACTACATGTGAGTGTAAGGTTACTGGGAGCACTCGGTGGGTGGGCGTTTGCATGTTTGCATATGGGACCGACGTTGACATAATCGTCTTCAGGTAAAATGTTTGTAACGAGTTCCTCTACAACTTTGCTGAAGTAAGTATTTGTCTATCTGAATTATTGAAGAAAATAAATTTCGTAACTCACTATTAGGTGGATTAATCATCAATCCGATAAGACAGGAAGATGGGGAGTTCTACTCCAAGAAACTTTCTCAAAGACACCATATTGCTAAAGTCAACCGTTTTGACGCAATCTAAAAAAACCCTTTTTTGCTCTTTGGGACCACTGCGCGTCGGGACAATTGTATCATTGCGAGATCGTGGGCGTAGGACTACTTGAGTTAAGCGTTTGCGACTGGGTTTGTATTATTGCGAAAGCTTCGAGCGATTGTATGCATATCATTGTGGGCATTATTTTTTTTTTATCACGTGGACGTTCATGTGTCGCGTATGCTAGCGCGTTCGTAATTTCGCGTATACTAATGCGTATCTGTAGTTGGCATTTTAGGGAGGCTCAAAAAGACATCATGTTAAAAAATGAAAGTTTAGGGTATTAGGACCACTATCTTCTTCGTAGTGAGTTTGCCTAAACGCTTCCTACTAGTGGCGAGATTAGATTTTTTGAAACTGTCTTATTTTTTCAGATTTTTTTTTCTTTTTCTGAAGATCCAAACAGATAAGTTTGGTGAGTTAGTTTGTACATTTTTTTAATTATAAGAGCGACAAAGTCATTAAAACTTGGTAAAAAGTGCTATTTTTGGCGTTTTTCATTAGTTTACTTCAAAGATGCTTTCAGACTTATTAAAATTATTGAAAAAATGACTAAAATATTTTAAATTACAACCAATAATAATAGTCCATTCTTTGCAGAAAAGCCTTCGGAATCAGGAAATATTTAAATTTTTTGTTTCAGGTAAAAACTACGGGCTAAATCTTGAATGGAGTTTGATTTGTCGGCGGCGAGCTGCTGTGCGAGATTGTTTATAAATTTATCTTTTTTTTTATTTTCACATTCGAAAAACTTTTTTTTAATAAATATATGTTTAAAAATACGCGAAAGATCATTTGTCTCTCTTTAAGAGCCACTGATCAGGAGACCCCATTAACAAAAAAAAAAAAACGATACGACCTTTCGTTCCAACACCATCACCAAAGGCAAAAACGTCAGGTAGTACATTCGTTTTGCTTTTTTGTTGACTGGAACAGCCGGTCAAATTCCTCAAGCTTAGAAAATAACGATCAAATTTTTGATATACTTCGGTTTAAGGACATCTTCGTGTTAAAATCGTAACCAAGATATATTTTTAAAAGTTGAATTTTATTGCCATATTGTTACCTGATTTTCGAAGATTGTTATAATATAATGTCAATCTGTACTGCTCAGTCTAAAATAAGAATATTTCATATGTGTTTCAATTAAATAAAATATTACTTTTGCACAGTAATATCTCCTAGCATTTTTTTAAAAGCTGCTTCGAAATCACTCCAATTTTGGCATATTGCAGTATTTGGACACGAAATAGACCCGTTTTTGAAGGCATTGTTTGTGGTTAGTTTCCTGGTTCACAATCTCTGTTGTGATATAAATCTGACTTCGTTTGCTACAGCTGCAGATTGCTTCTCAAATCACAAGTTTTTCCGGCTAATTTTGAATTGTTGCTTGTTTGTATATTTCTGTGACATTAGATTTGTCTCAGGTACTCTCGAACATGGCGTAGTAGCTGTCAGTCCGATCTCATGCGTGGAACTTGGCATTGCGACTTGCTTTCGTGGCGAGAAAGCACTTGTTTCCTCACCTACTGCTTCTTGGGAGTCATCCAGTTCGCTCTTGTTTTTCTTCGCGTTCATGTTGTCATAGTTAATGCTGCTTTGACGCTCGTGATCAAATGTTGTTCCTTGTTTCTTATGAGATTTTCGATTGATGTGCACCGATTGATGTGTGTAGTGGAGTGCAATGGTTTTGCACTTTCTAGCAGAAGTGTCAATGGAACATACCCAGTTTTCTACACTTCTACTAGAAAGTGCAAAAAAATGTGATAGCTTTTACCATTGTCATTACTTCCTGAACAATAATTACAGAACAATTTTTGATCCAGCTTATATATTTAAAAGAGACTATGTATTAGACTTGAACGACCAAAAATAAAAGTCGCAAAAACAAAACCTCGCTTCAAATATTTTAGAATGTAAAAATCGGAACAAAACATCTGACTGACGCTCTCCTCTGTAGGAGCCGTATAAAAAACTACAAGTCCTATGGGGTTGCACGAACTATAAACATAGGACTGTACTACTTAATGTAAAATATTTATTTTCTCAGTAATTAGAGTAATAACAAATCAAATATATTTCTGACGTATAGTTTAAGCACAACCAATCAACATCGAATGTTACATATTGAACCAAACCTTCTTGGTTATCAGGTCATTTCATTTGTAGTAAATGATCGAATCTGATTAAGCTTGTTTGAGAAGATCTGAAGAAAGAAGACAAAAAACTGTGACCGAACTAATATCTGGAACTAAATCTTTATAGCACAAGACCAGCTTTTAAAAATTGTAAAAACTTTTCGATTGTGTGTGGCAAAAAACCCGAACCGGCGAAGAAAAATCAAACTTCATGTGTAGAACAAGCTTTCTAGTTATATTTTGCCATTATTGTAACTTTCTTAAAGGACGCATACAAATGTAGCAAATGCAGTGGTCTTAGTCACATATCGAAACTATAAATATAAGAGATTTGAAAACAATTTTATATATTGACTTGCAATGGTTTTTCGAGTGGCAGTGTATTTATTCATAAATAGGCTTTGTAGTATGTACCTATTAGCAGAATCAAAATAGGATAGGCTGAGTGGAAATGAATCACATGAAGTGGAAATGAATCAATGAATTGATCGAACGTAAATAATAAACTTTCGTTGTGCTTTCCATCGATCCGCGTAAATTTATTGCTAAGAAAGTTTTTGTGTTTGCGAAACGAAAGCACAGATTGCTATCACGCAGGTTACGCATGTAATCGCTAATAAACAGGGATGCAACATTGAAATCTATGTTTCGGCCAAAAATATCTTTTTAGCATCTGTGATAACTAAAACCTTGCTAACAAATTAGATATACCTACCTACACATTCTTCTCAAACATTGAACCTGTGAAAATACACAGCGCAGTGATCTGCTTCACCTGCCGTTCAACAGGCAACTGAACTTGTCCGACCAACAAATCCGTTCTTTAAATAGTCGATGATGACGCAATTCATAGAAGCGTAGCGCGCTAGGTACACAAATATGTCGTTCCGGACTTGGGAAGCGCTATCTTCTGTGTGTAAATGCACGATATTTTGACTAGGATGTACATTATTAAAAATTTTAATGCCATGATATCAAAAACCTTTGGGTTTATCTATTGGAATCTATTCTTAGAAGTATTTCGGAGCGATATGCACAAAGAATTTGAAAATTCATCGTAAGATGGCTGAATTATATGCGTTTAAATTTGGACCACTTTTCGTTACATCCCAAGTAACATTTTTTGTTATATTGGAGTTTTATAGCGTTTAATAAAACTAATATTTAAAACCTCCCATGCTAACCTTATGGTCTTATGCACTTCCTACAGGCTGCTATACACCCATGTTATGACAAATTGGCCCAGTTTTATTGTAATCAGTAGAACTTGTTATGGAAACTATCATAGGAGTAAAAGTTTTATTACAGTTCTATTCAACTCTTTAGGTGCGATATTAAACCAACAGCATAAAACCTTCTCCTGACTTAGCAGTGTGGTAAACCACTATATGAGCGCTATTAAACTATCATAATACCATGTAAAGTCTTCCTGAAGAAATCCATAAAACTTATGCTATCCATGTTAGAACTTTCAGTTTGAACCTGAATTTTTTCTCTGATTAGATGTATTCAATAAAATTTTATCGTGGTTTTATTCCTTAACATCGCATGATGCCAGTCATCGAACAAAATGCCACATTGTAAGGTACATATTTTTTTCCAGAATAGCGAATAAAAGAACTTTATTATTGTTCATAACTCATCCATGCGTGTTTGAAGGCATGCCGTTAAGGATTTATGGTGAAACATCATGTAAGAGCAACTCAAAATAAATGCGCCTCATGAGTTCTACTAAAAAAGAGCATTCGGTAATATTTTTCTGCAAACATTTAAACAACAATTAACCCAGTTTAGGTAAAAAATTTAAATGTTTTGTTAAAAAGTGCAGATTCTTTCAAAAAAATGTCTCAAAACGTTTGATTCCACCCTTCATACGAACAAGAAGGCGTATATTTGAGAAATTTTACTTTGCAATTTGCTATTTTTACTTCAAGTCTACATTTTTACATTTCTTATAAAAGAAATGTATAGAATTCGCTCAAACTTTCAAGATTTTTTCCGAAGCCCGGAGGGCCGAGTCTTATATACCAATCGACTCAGCTCGACGATTTGGGACAATGTCTGTGTGTGTGTGTCTGTGTGTGTGTGTGTGTATGTAACGGACAAATTCTCATTCGTGTTTCTCAGCAATGGCTGAACCGATCTTAACCAAACCAATTTTAAATGAAAGAACTAAAAAACAGTATGAACGCTATTAATTTGTTTTTGATTCTGATGTTTAGTTTCCAAGATATGAATGTTTGAATGCGCAAAAATGGCGTTTTTTGCAGTTTTTTTTGAATTATCTCCCGAAATTGACAATATAGATAATCAATTCATATGTTTTTAGACAGCTTTAACGAATACCTTTCGAACAAGCTATAGATTGTTGAAATCGGTCTATTATCAAAAGAGATATTTAACATTAAATGCGGACGAAAGATTTTTATCATTTCCCATTGCCAGAAATATGACCAAAAACATGTAATCTATTATTAACGCCAAAACGGCTTATTTTAGGTCAATAGTATCTTCGGAGAATTTAATGGAGGCAATATGACCTTTCTTTTGGTATTGTGCTTTTGCTGATTAATCCCCCTATGAGTGAGATATTTTCACAAATTTTCTTGGAAGTGATTATATCGAAATGATGCCTTCAGCAAATTTGTAGCTCTTACTTTTGCGAATAACTTTACTGAAGACTTCAAATATCTATTTTGAATACTTTAAAAGTTATGGCTTGTTGTTTGTGGATTACTCTTTGTCGCCAATTTATTGTTCAATATAGTAATAATCCATTGAAATAAGCCAAACATTATTTCGATAAATCGAATTTTGTATTTCATTTTTCTATCTACAACCGCTAGAAATAATCACCGAACACTTCCAAGTTGTCTGGAAGGAACTTGATAACTTATCAGTACAAAAATGTTCATTTGTGCGAACCTTCTGATTGCATTTTTTCTAACTTATAACCATCGGATCGATCTGAAACATATCGGAAAATGAAAACGAAGTAAATAACTCCGAGCAAAGGCATAGCCAAGAGAAGGTTTTGGGGTTTAACACCATACAACTCCCCCCCCCCCCACAACACCCAAAAAAAAAATTGGATTGAAGTTGAAAATTTATTGATGGAGACTGATTTAATTCAATATTACAATAACAATTATCTGATCCGTAGATTGATAACCTGTTGTTGTAAACATCATGAGGACTTTTGATAAATTGTCGGAATGGGGTCCTGATATGTAACTGATCTATTGGTCTTGATTTCACAGTTGTCTAATAGCATCAATATCAAATTCCTGCCTGAAAACATTCCAATAGAAAATTACAGAGTTCTGTAATCAATCATAGTCCTCAGATTTATTTTCAAATTGATCTCGTTTTTGTAGAGATGTAATGCAATAACGGTCTTTATTTAATTGGAAGAGAAGTTAAAATTGATTTAATGTCTATGAAACATAGAACTGCTCACCAAAAAAATGCATAACTTTCAACATTTGCTAAAAATGTTCTTGCCTTTCTCATTCACTCTAAAATTCGTCAATCCAATCCCGACCCGGAGGGCCGAGTGTCATATGCCAATCGACTGAGTTCGTCGAGATCGGAAAATGTCTGTGTGTGTATGTATGTGTGTATGTGGAAAAAATGTGACCTCTGTTTCTCAGAGATGGCTGGACCGATTTGCACAAAGTTAGTCTCAAATGAAAGGTACAACCTTCCCATCGGCTGCTATTGATTTATTGATTGGACTTCCGGTTCCGGAGTTACGAGTTGAAAAGTGCAATCACACAGCAAATTCCCATATAAACTGAAATGAAAAATTTTCAAAATCAAATTTGTATTTTTGATACCAAATGACTTTAAAATGCATGAAACATTGAGATGTTTGACAAAAATTGACTTTTTTGGACTTTGGTACATTTTTGTCTTTCTCATATAGAAAGGTTATGCAATCACTCTAAAAATCGTCAATCATACCGGCCCGGAGGGAGTATGCAGTGAGGGGTTGCTACTTTAAAATTAAAACTAGTTTAAAATTTCTTAACAAGTTGAAAATGTTCGGCAGGGCCTGGACCTCCCGGATCTTTCTCTATGATCCGCCGCTGGTTTCAAGCGATGTTTCAGTATCACATAGTATCACATAGTATCTCAAGATCGTGGCTGTCGATCCATTGTATGTATGTGCAAATCGTACTAAACATGTAATATTCATTTCCACCATTGTATTGAACATAACCAGCCATGGAATCGTAGTCTGGACAAATGAGACAAGCACAATTGCACCACTAGGTGGATTAAAACAGGTTTTGCCTTTCTCAATAGAAAGGTATTGCAATTGCTCTGAAAACCGACTTTTTAACGGAGGCCCGGAGGGCCGAGTGACATATACCATTCGATTCAGTTCGTCGAGTTCGGCAAATGTCTGTGTGTGTGTATGTATGTGTGTGTGTATGTATGTGTGTGTGTATGTGCGTCTGTGTGTGTGTACGCGAACACAATCTCACTCACTTTTCTCAGAGATGGATGAACCGATTTTTACAAACTTAGTCCCAAATGAAAGGTGCAACGTTCCCATAGGCTGCTATTGAATTTCTAATGGATCCGACTTCCGGTTCCGGAATTACAGGGTGATGAGTACGATCACGCAGAAAACGTCGATTTTAAGAAATTCTGCAATGAATGTATAATGGTGAAAATTTTTCCAAAATGTGACCACAACTGCTTCGATTTGTGGTACTAGGTCATTAACAGCCATTCAAAGTCTCTTTGGTCACATTGGCCACCATCATCGGTTCCGGAAGCCCCGGCGGAAGTATCCAAATTCAGACTAACAATCACATCGGTTTCTCGGAGATGGCTAGACCGAATGAAAGATGTTGCGTCCCAGTAAATGGCTATTAAATTTTATCCCCAACCGACTTCCGGTTCCGGAGTTACGGGTTGTGGCGTGCGATCACATAGCAAATTGTGATTCAAACCGATACCCCGATGGAAGCAAAAAAGGTAAAAATTTCGCTAAAATGTCTCTCAAATAACTTAACTTTGCAGTTCTAGGTCACCGACGGCCAAACAAACTTTCGTTGACTACATTGACCACCATAGACGGTTCCGGAAGTGCCCGGGAAAAGCGGCCATCTTTCAAAATTTACGAACTCACATCAGTTTCCCTGAAATGGTTGGGCCAATTTTCACAAACTTGGTCCCAAATGATAGCTATAGTCTATAAAATTTCATACGGATCGCTTATATGGGTCCGGAAATATAGACTAAATCGTTCGGTCACATATGAAATTCCCATATAAGTCGGAACTCTAATTTTTTTCAAAAAATTTCAGAAATCGAATTCGT
This sequence comes from Topomyia yanbarensis, assembly GCF_030247195.1. Lineage (NCBI taxonomy): Eukaryota > Metazoa > Arthropoda > Insecta > Diptera > Culicidae > Topomyia > Topomyia yanbarensis. Next base: position 413,441,876 of record NC_080672.1, on the reverse strand, counting down.
ATTTTTGATGCCAAACATCTTTAAAATGCATGAAACGTCGAGAGTTTATGTTATCTCGAAAAAAATTTATTTATGAAAATCGACTTTTTGGGACTTTGCCGATTTCGCACCTTTTTTCAGTTCAATATTACCGTGGCTGTTTTTTCTTTTACAAAATTTTAGAACTCGAATAATGATTTATTTTCCTGTATATGGTTGTCATGTGATGTATAATAATAAAATGTAATATATGCATTTAAATGTTTTTAATGAATATAAACAACGCACACATTCTCGTGATTCATGATTGAGAAAGGCACAATTGCACCGCTAGGTGGATTAAAATAGGTTTTTATTTTGGGAATGCGTCGAGTTGAGACGAAAACGTAATATGATTAATAACGAGGATAACACTTTCCGAATGTAGAGAGAAATTTATGAAAAATGACGATTTCCATTCGACTCTGGCAGTTCCTAATCGATTTTGATGAGAATTTGATTTTTGTTGTATGACCAATTATATGTATAGGTCAAATGTTCCAAAACAATAATTTAAGGTCAAGATAGCATCATTTTGAAACCGCCAATTTCGGAGGTTTAGTATCTTCGATGAGTTTTACAAACGAACAGCGCATCATTTGATAAAGTAATTTTGACGGTATATCGTCCAAGAAGTATTTATGGTGAATTTTCTCAAGTTAATATTCATGATTATAATAAAGTCTCAACAAATTCGCTAAAGACAACACGAACTCTGTTACTATTTTCTGAAAAATTATTTCTGCATAATTTTAAAACTTCAAAAATTACGGTTTCGGAATTATGCCGTTTGGACAGTATGATCGATTTTCACCAAACCGAATTTCTGGCAAGCAAGTAGAAACAAAGTCGTTCTACACTCGTTCACAAGAAACTTCTTCGAATGCTGAATATCTATTATAATACATTGAAACCCCGATTTTATCAGCCAAATATGAACATATGTTTGATGGGCTCTAGCAGACGAACAAGACTGAATTCGAGTAAATCCTTTCTTGCGCATGTTTTCCTTATCATGAAGATGGAAATATGTAAAAATAAAAAGTTCATCATAATCAGAAATAGTTATCAGACTACATCAAGGGACGGGAAGAACATTTTAACAGCTTCAGTTTATTAAAAAGAAAAAAAAATTGCCCGATTTAGTCAATGTCCCCATTTTGTCCGCCTAAAATACACCATGAGATAGATAAAAATGGATCTTTATTGTATGTATTATTCTTTATTGTATGTATTATTTCACATTAATAGGTACATTTCATTTTTGGGGATTTTTTTATTGCATCGAACTACAACAATTTTTAGGTAGCTTTCAAGGGGTTATTTTATAGACTTCTTCCAAAATTTGTCGAACTTATTCCAATTCGTATACCACTTAATTGGTATACTTAAGGGTTTATATGTTGCAGATAGAGAATATACTGAAACTTTCAGCTTTTTTCCTACACAATATTACGTAAGCTTATTAAACAATTTTTCCTAATAAGTTTGTGAAAATTAAAAACTATTTGAAATTTTTTAATAGTTTAATTTTTTATTTAACCGTGATTTTTTAATAAATAATGACCATCGCTTCACAACGTAGTCTATTTTTCATGGCTTGCGGTGAGCACGATCTCTCGAATTGCTGAACTGAAAATTATGGAAGAGAAATTAATTTTTAGTATTCTTTACAGATTTAACTCGCGGCACAGATAGCTCTGATTTAGACCCGCTGGTGCCCTAAGACGATTTCGCTAGGTTTTCAGAGCACCCAGTGCATTAACGCAAGTGACGGAAGGTTATCGAAAAGTTTCGTGAAAATGAAAATTCCAGTAATGATGATGATTTTCCCAAACGGTTCGTTTTCGAGAGGTTTTTATTTGTTCTTTGGCATTAGGATTAGCGATAATAATTCAAATAAAGGATACTACTGGGAAGTCACCTTTAGAAAAAGTCGAAGTCGAAGTAAAATTTGGAACTATGCACGCATGCACTTCAGAGATAGCGTGATATCAGGATCTGCGATTCCATTTCAACGCTTTTTTGTGAAAAGGGCGATACTTACAAATATAAACATAAGGTTTTTTTTTTCATACATGCGAATGAGGGCTTTGAAACGCAACAAATTAACCTAAAAATTTGGATTCTACGATTTTGCTTTCTTAAACTACAGCAAAAAATACAACGGGCGAAACTGTATTTTTGTTTGTTTATTTAAAGTTTCGCCCTCCACGCTCCATGCAAACAATCAGGGCGATACTTTTTTTGCTAGCAGTTTTGAGGCGAAACTGTTTTTTCGTATTTTTTAGGATTATAAAGCTGATACCAGCTGTAAATAGTAACAATGATTGCCTTTGAAAAAACCCGGACGAAATCTGGGGTGTAAAACTGTAGTTATTGTAAAAAACGTAAGGGCGATACTTCAATGCTGATAGGTGGGACCGAAAAAATAAACAATCGCCAAAGGGGCGATACTATAATTTTGTCAATTTCAATAGCAAAAACAAATTTTAATTTAATATTTTCAAATACTTTATGAAGTTTTGGGTTTCGATCACTGAATCATGTAATCTAGGATGTAAAAGCACAAAAGTTCTTTAATATGAAATAAAACCAAGTCTGGAAATATTCACTGTTGATTTTCTTTGAATGGTATCACTGCTAGTATCGCCCTTTTCAAGGAAAAGCGTTGATTTCTTAGATCTCAGTCGCGTTGGAAATTTGAGTAAAGTATAAACTTCAAATCGATTAAAAAAAATTTCGATTTTTTTGGCTCAGTACAATATATAACCCCTTTAGGAAAATTCAGTTTTCCCACCACAATTTAGATATTTTATTAACAGAGCATTAACAATAGTTCGTTGGTATGTGTATTTTATGGGCCATTTTTTCGCTTTCCCATTGATTTGGTTTGAGATTTCTAGCACTGATGTTGTCCTATACTGATTTGAGCGATTCTCTGAGTCCTGCCACTATCCCATGTAGTATGTGTTATCAAAAACATCGCGAAGCATCAAGTTCTAAATGTTCTCAAACGATATAATATCCGAAGAGAGTGATAAGAGTTATAAGAAATGTCTCATCACACTGTTAGGTGGATTAAAAGCGTTTTTTGTAAAATAATGCGAGAAGTGTTTCTTAAAATTGTTGCAACTGCTGTTTTTGTCGGCAAAGTCAATTTTCGTAAACTGTCAAAAAACAAATCATTGCAACCCTCCCAGGTAATTTAGCCACAGTAAGTGATGTATTCTTCATCACACCTAGAAATAATGAAAGTTAATTTGTTACATTGCTGCTTCTAATATTAAAAATTACCAACTTTTATTTAATTATCAATAATGACATAATTTTCACAAATGATCTAATTTCGATACCATCTTGATCCTGGAGAAACGAGAAAAACAAACCAATCCTCCTGCCAGCGCTAGTTCAGAAATTCGCAAGAGCTATTAACCTGCAAAGACGAAATAATCCTGTCTTGGTTTGTCTTCTGTTTTGGAACAAAAGAAATTGAGGGAGAATTCCATTTCCAAATGGTATGTTCGAAGTAACTTATTTGCACTACAGTAGCTATATTACATGCAAGTAAACAAAGATTCGTGCTTCTGATGACAATTTTATAACTCCTTAGTATAGCTCATGCCTTTCATAAGAGTAATTATTTTAAATAGGTTTTAATATAGGCATTCCAAAACCTGACTACGTACAATAATCTACGATAAAACTGTTTTATAACTTAATTTCTTGTTGTATGTTAGTTTTATTCCAGTGTTAACAAAGTATATAGAACCGTTTCACAACCACTATATAAACTTGTAAACTAAAGCTTTATCGTGGAAGTCATAACATAGTTTTATAGTGAAATTTAGGAACAAATGAAATGACAGCTGCATAAAACCATAATAAAATAACCGGTTTCAAGGATTCCTTCATAAAACCAGGATAAAACAATGATAAATCCCCGAGGCAATTTAATTGTTACTTGGGATACCATTTTTGTAGAATTTACAAAGTGCACCCCCATATCGGAAACAAAGACATAGTCCTACGTCAAAAAAACCTCCATTAGGTATAAAAAGGGGCAAAATATATTCCATTCTTACGAAACGTTTTTCTCAGCCGCATTTTGATCTTAATCGTCACGATATACGATACGATATACGATATACGGATGCTCCTGTGCAGGAATTATTTATTTTAAACCGGTTTTTAAACTGGAGGATCATCCCTGGAAAATTTGCGGTTGAGAACTTTTTAAGCGATTCTTAAGCTGCCTTCACAGAACTGACACGTATTCATTTGTCCTTGATATGTGAACACAATGGTCTGTGTAATGATACAGCGGTGAATTTTGAAAATGGTCGGTTTATACTTCATCTTGCACACACACAACACGGACCGTATGATTTACATGATTCTAATGAGAACTTTGCATTGTAACTGGTATAATGCATATAAAGCGATATTGGTCCGGGACAAAAATGCGATTACGCCATAGAAACTTACACAAACCCACAGTTGCGAATGGATTAGTGAATTCAACGATACCGGAGTATTATTTTAATATGATTCCACAGTAATACACATGTAAAAAATACTTCCCTCGTACATGTGCGCTCTAAAAATACTAATACACACTCATTCCATTTCACCGTTCTACTGCTGCATATTGGGGAGTGCAGCTTATAGTATCATCAAATTGGTGGAGTGTGGGTTATGTTTATGTGTTGGTGTTATATTAAGTTTTCGGCTTTTTCTCAACTCTAAATATACCTGCGATATGCGAGTTCTGGTCACTAGATAGGCTCATAAATTTTAATAATGATTAATGATTATTTAAGCGCAATATAGGCAGGAGTAAGTTACCCATATGGGAACAATGGGCTAACAAGTTAATTCAACATTTGTCTGCTAATCATTTTTGGCATTCCCATTTCCCAATAAACATAGCATTTCCTCAAATCCATGTCGGATTCCTGCGATGTGCGAGCTGAATTTTTTTACGTTTGCTTGGCTGAATTTCAAAGAATACATTCAATACATACATTCAAAGAATTTTGCCAAATTTACAGCAAATGAACATTACACGTTGAACTGTTTTCCAAAGAAATTCAGCGTCGTTTGGAAAAGGGCTTGTGGTACATTTTTGTCGTGGAAATGATTAGGAGAGAGAAATGACCGTCATTTAACAGTAGCGAAACTCTAAAACCAAGCACAACACCAGGCTCTCTGCTATATTTTCAAAGTCATCTTTTATTTCAATAATCAATTATCTCATTTAGCTGATCAAGGACTGTGATGAGGAAGCCCACGCTCGCCAAAGAAAATATTCAGTTCTTACACGAAACACGAAATTTCATTTTCCAATTATATTTTCAATAATTTACCAATGAGCTTAGGTAAGCAATCTTTAGGTAAAGTATTTACTAATCGAATTATGGCCAAACAAGTGAAATTATTTAACCCTCAAAAAGGCAACCGGGTCCCAGAGGCCCGGCACGTTACAATTTTTTAGTTACAAAAAAATGTGTATGCAGTATAAGCTTGGGCATGGAAATTTTGATAAGTAGCTTTGAAATCTATAACAAAAATAAAGAATTGTGAAATTTTCGTCGATGGAGTGATGCGCAGCTATGTTTGAATTTTTTACATGCACAAAAAGGCAAGCCGGGCCTGGCAGGCCCGGTGTGAATGTAACATTTACTAGGAATACCACGGGTTTTATACATTAATATTTATCTGAAAAAAACATTTTGATGAGTTCATCTTCATATTAGTAGGATTTTTTTTCATGTTTTGATTGATTTTATCTTTTTACCTTTTCTTTTAAGAATAAAATCTTAAAAGTTTGAGCGAATTCTACACATTTCTTTTATAAGAAATGTAAAAATGTCACCCACTGTGGTCTACTTGACAATTATTTGGATACAACATAACCTAACTCTGTCGTTATTGTCTATTTTTGTTGTCTATTCTTTGTGATACAGTTGTCGTAATTATTCAAATTGTAGGATCTAAAAGCAACTAAAAATTGAAATGGCTATAAGACGATATGCCCATGTTTTCAATCGTCTCAAAGAATCTGAAATAATGGAAGAAATTCGAGCAAATTCAACAGCAGACGATGCCGAAGCTGATATGCTAAGCGAGGAAGAAGATGCGAATGATATTGCTTCCGACAATGAATCTGATGCAGACTGGGAAGAAGAATCTAAAAATGTACTCCGGTTATGCATCAGAAGAAATTAATAGCAACCCAGAAACATTTATTGGTCGTGTACAAACGAAATGGAGCTCAGAATCAATCGACAGTCGACGTGATCTTCCGAATACTCACCTTTGGAAAAAAAATTTGACCTTTTTACATCCATCGCATTATACGCTGAAATCGGGATTTGCTGCGTGTTCGTACTCATCATCCTGTAATTCCGGAACCGGAAGTCGGATCAATTAAAAATTCAACAGCAACCAATGGGAATGCAGTACGTTTCATTTGAAACCAAGTTTGTAAAAATCGGTGAAGAATTCGCTGAGAAATAGGTATGACATTATCTTAGGAACTTGGTAAGTTCCCCCCGGGGCATCAAGAACCGCCATAGCTGGCCAATGTGGTCGAAGTGCCTTCGGTGGGTCATTAATGATCTAGACATGCAAAGCCAAGTAATGTTGCACATATTTTAATATATATTGCATCATTTGGACATCATGGTGGTACCAATTTATATGGGAATTTGCTGTGTGATTGTACTCTTCAACACGTAACTCCAGAACCGAAAGTCGGATCAATAAAAAAAATCAATAGCGACCGATGGGAAGGCTGCACCTTTCATTTGAGACTAAATTTGTACAAATCGGTCCAGCCACCTCAGAGAAAAATCGGTGAGATTGTTTGCCACATACATACATCCATATATAAATACATACACACATACATACAGACATTTTACGATCTCGACGAACTGAGTCGAATGGTATAAGAGATTTGGCCCTGCGGGTCTCGGTTAAAAAGTCGAAATTTCGACCTATTGCATAACCTTTCTATATGAGAACGGCAAAAAGGAGCTTGAATTTAGACGGGCCTGAGAGGCCCGGCTTGCCCTTTAATGTTAGGATTTTAGCTTGCCTTCACAAGGGTTAATAAATTGCAATGTTATTAAACCGGTTCCAGTTTGCATAAAGAAGCCTTTCTACACGTGATGCGATCAGTACAATTCTTCTTTCACTAGCAACGAACAAACTCAAGTCTCCAACTGCCGATCACTGGTTCTAGTGGTTCGATTTGGCCTTTCTTTTTTTACAACCTTTTGATTTAAATTCTTGTATGTACAGGTCATATAACAATGCCATATATATTTAATTGATGTTTATAATGAATATTACCGACTGCTCTATCCGATTTGGCATAATGACCGTTCGGCATAATTGTCAATTGGCAAAATAGTCAGTTGGCACAATGCACAGTGGGAAAAAAGTATCAAAAACGCGACTTTACTCAATTGCTTGATAGAAGGCTAAGTGTTGTAATCAGTAATGAATACTTCTTATGTAAAAATGTCTGGGGAGTCGACTGCAGGTATTTAAAATGACCGTAAAGTACGCTATCATGCCCGTTTTGCCCCAATTCTCCCTTTCGTTTGAGTTTATTTTCAAAACTGAATATATAACTCGGAAGAAAGTTGGAAACGGCTGACAAAAATTGATATTTCTTATGTAAAAAAGTCCAGAAAATTGATTGAAGACATTTAGAATCATCTCACGAAACGTATACACCCATTTTACCCCAATTCTTCGCAAAACTAAAGTTTGAAGTTTATCCTGGCTTTATATTTCGGTAAAAGGCTATATGCGGCTGATCAAAAGTGATGATTCTTATGTATAAAAATCCAGGTTATCGTTTGAATATAGTTAGACTGGTCGCCCGAAACGTATGTACCCGTTTTACCCCCATTCTTCCCATAACTCAAGTATAAAGTCAAACCAGGCTCTACATATCAGAAAGAGGCTGAATGCGGTTGATCAAAAGTAGTATTTCTTATGCAAAAATTCCGGGGAAATCGATTGAAGATAGTTAGAATGGCCGCACAAAACATGTGTACCCGTTTTTCCCCAAATCTTCCCATATCTCAAGTGGAAAGTTAAACCTGACTGTGCTTCTCGAAAAGAAGCTGAAGGTGACTGATGAAAAGAAGTAATTCTTATATAGAAAAATCCGGGGAATCGGTTGAAGATAGTTGGAATGGCCGCACGAAACGTTTGTATCCGTTTTACCCTAATTATTTACATAATACAAGCGTGGTGATAAACCTTACTCAATATTTCAGAAAGATGCAGAAAGCGGTTGATCAAAACTAATTTTTGCATGCCAAATAATCCGGGAAATCGATTGAAGGTAGTTCGAATGACCGGACAAAACACGTGTATCCTTTTTACCCCAACTTCTTCCCATAGCTCAAGTGTGAGGTTTAACCTGGCTGTACTTCTCGGAAAGAGGCTGAATGCGGCTGATGAAAAGTAGTAATTCTTATGTAGAAAAATCCGGAGAATCAGTTGAAGATAGTTGGAATGACCGCACGAAACATTTGTATCTGTTTTACCCCAATTATTCACATAATGTATGCCAAGTACGTAAGCAAGCACATGTTTTTCCGAGGACAAATAAGGTCTCCACGTGCAATGGCAATGTGCGTGTTCTGCCGGATACTTATACTTACGTTTTTAATTTTGTTTTCACATATTTTAAACATATGGATTACGATGCGGCTTGGGCCGGGGTCTCAAAGGTTGTTGGTTCGATTTTTTCACATAAATGCTTTCGCTTCACTCACACACTTCGATCGGTTTTCCCCATTGGATACCACCAAAAAGTCTTAAATAAGGTACTAGCACCTACGTTAAAATAAAAAAAAATGAATTATTAAAATGTTTTGATATTTATTTGTGGGACCATATACGTACTAAATACTGAATTGTAGATTGATTTTTGATGAGTACCAGAGTGCCTTTTTTAAATTGAATAATTTCTAATCGCCGAGGACAAAACGTTTGGTCGAAATTTACTTCAAAACACTTCAAATTTAGAAAGTGTCCATAGGTATAAGAAGCACTAGAAGCCAATAAAAAGCACAGGCATTTCACATAAAAAAAGAAATGAAAAACTGACTCGACCCTTCATTGAGTTCATTTGCATATTTCCAAGAAACCGAAAAGTTTCTAACTTCCAAACTTCCAGCTCACGTTGAAAGCCCTTACCAAAGTGCACAACCGCCAACAAACGAACCCTTCGGCTCATCTCCAGTCAAGTGCCCTAGCCCAAAGACTTTCAAAGTTTCGAGAGTTCGCTTCCAAGTTCCCACGAACCCCAACTGAGACTCACGGGGACAGCGGCAATGTTTATCTAGCCACGAACATCACACCGGTCTGTGACCTTAGCCGGGCGGACTCTATTTATTAAACAACCCGTGCCAGTGCAGTTCAGTTGTTCCGTTTCCCTTTGAAACACCGCACTCTTTTCCGCGATCTATTGTCTCTATTTGCCGGTTGCTCTTTTTCGCGCGAAACGACGTGACACAAGTTTATTATCATTTCCCTGGTACCCGCGATGACTCCCGCTGACCGAACTGCGCTGCTGCTGCTGCTGCTGACCACACGCCTTCACGAACCGGATTGTTCCGAAATCAACCTCGGGACACATATACCGGGAGAATAAAGATGTCGCCAAAAAGATACGATGAAAGTCGGATCGGTTTCGGCACCCCCCAGCTGGGTGCGGTCCCCGTGGCCGTTTGGAACCTGATTCGTCCGGAATGACGGATCATTTTTGTTTCTCTTTCGAAGTGCGGTAGTTGATTGGAACTGTTTAATACTGGTCTAGAAATTTTGCATATCCAAGATGCGGGGAGTGAAATTTGATCCACATTTTTGCTGGAGTTAACAAAACAAGACATGAGGCCATGAGGTGGGTGCGATATTTGGGGGGTATCGAGTTTCACGGCTGTAGCTGACAAAAAGCCATTACGCGTAGGATTGAACACCTGGAGTGAATGTCTGGAAGGTTTGGTAAATGGTATGTATCGACGAGAACCGACCAAGCAGCAACCGCATCAAGTTCAATTTTTGTGGTGACCTCATTCCAGAATCATTGACCCCCGGAGGGAAACTTTACCACTTGTACAGTTAGTCGTCAGTTCTGGCAGACCGGCTAAACTGCATCCGTGAAACTACTCGTCAATGCTTACACGATATGCAGCATTTCAGATTAGAACCACCATCGTCAGTTCGGCTTCGAGCATCCATTCCATGCTGCGACTTTGTTTCTATCTCGCTTACTCACGCGGGCGCAAATTGTGCATCGCTTGCAACATAAGCCAGACGAAAGCGAGATGCGTTCTTTCCTCATCTCTCGTCGTCGTCAGTCTAACCGGCGATGATTCTACCTTTTTCTAAGTACAACTTGTACCTTTACACAATATTCACATTCAACGGAGGCAATCTTCTCTCGTCATACCACCCCTTACTGCTTCCTACCTCTGATCTGCTGGAAAGCCGCCGTCGTCGTCGATGGCGAGTGCGCGGGAGCGAGAAAAGAAAAAGAGTTCAACAGGTTTTTTAACTGCTGCCGCAGCCGGAGTACGTCGGTTCGGTACCTAGAAGTCGAAGCCGCCGCAATCGTATCGACCCCGCAAGCCAAGCAAACCGCCGCATCAGATCGGAGGATTCGCTCGCAGTGTGCGCTGCGATTTTGGAGTTGCCTGTTGAAGTGCGGCGGGATATAGGGTAGGAGTAATTGGCTTGTAAATTTTACGACCATCAAATATATTCTCAATCTGAAAATCATTGCTTAGCATAAGTGCGTTAAAGGCTTCTGTCAAAATTGACTTTGAGGATAAAATCAGGGTAAACCGTTCTTAATCAAGCAAGGATCGTCATAGCGGTAAACGAAAGAGAAAACTTCTGTTCTTGACTTCACCATGGCTAACCTGGCAAAATAAAGGGTGTACGGAATCAAATTACATCACAAGATAAGGTTCGACAAAATTCACCCATTCAATCAATCGTTTTCAATTTTTCAGGGAATAGAATAATCTATATTTATATTCGATTTCATAGCCAAATACACGTATCATCTTCCTAACAATGTTCATAAGGTCTCGTAAAACGTTTGTGACAACTAACCTTCGAGCAAAAATCAATTTTCTCCTCATTTCTGCTACCGATCTCACTTACTTAGGATGCTCTCGGAGTACATGTTTCGCATTTACGAAAACGGTACGTTCCTATTATTTAAGACGCGAATAAAAAGATGAGTGGGCGTTGTAAGATACACAATCAGAGCGAAGTACAATACTGTGAGTTGGATAGTTCGGCAGAATTTCTACGTGCTTCTGACAAATAGTACGGAAGTCACTTTTTCGGTATTTCTGCATAGACTTGCATCGGAATTTAATATTTTTGTCGGTAATGAAAAATGTTCAAACAAATTCATTTCATTCCCGTTTGCTAACTAGATTTTGTCCGGGAAGGGAAAGCTTCCCCGACACGGTTTGACACTCCAAATACCACCTCATACACGCGAAAAAATCCGTTCATAAATTCATGCACAAAAGGTCACGATTTCGTAAACTGAACGATTTACGAAAACCGTGACCAAATAAACCTCGTATTCATGAAACTATTTGTGTTTACAAAAAACCAGTTCGCCACGAGTATATATATATATATATATATATATATATATATATATATATATATATATATATATATATATATATATATATATATATATATATATATATATATATATATATATATATATATATATATATATATATATATATATATATATATATATATATATATATATATATATATATATATATATATATATATATATATATATATATATATATATATATATATATATATATACGTGGCGTTGCATTAGAATGTTTGGTTGGGTTACGATTGTTATTCCCTGGACATGTTTAGTTATTGTTGTGATTCTTGTTCATGATTTGGGAATACACAGTCGACAGTTAAACGTTGTTTATGATTTCAAGATCTTAGTCGCGATGTTTGTAATTTTCATTCACGTTATCGTGATGTTTTAGTCATGAATAGAGCAATTCATGTTCATGATTTTAGGATCTTAGTCACAATTTTCGTAATTTCTGTTCATGCCATGATATTTTATTTCAGAACTCTCTTTCAATATATATATATATATATATATATATATATATATATATATATATATATATATATATATATATATATATATATATATATATATATATATATATATATATATATATATATATATATATATATATATATATATATATATATATATATATATATATATATATATATATATATATATATATATATATATATATATATATATATATATATATATATACGTGGCGTTGCATTAGAATGTTTGGTTGGGTTACGATTGTTATTCCCTGGACATGTTTAGTTATTGTTGTGATTCTTGTTCATGATTTGGGAATACACAGTCGACAGTTAAACGTTGTTTATGATTTCAAGATCTTAGTCGCGATGTTTGTAATTTTCATTCACGTTATCGTGATGTTTTAGTCATGAATAGAGCAATTCATGTTCATGATTTTAGGATCTTAGTCACAATTTTCGTAATTTCTGTTCATGCCATGATATTTTATTTCAGAACTCTCTTTCAAAGAGTAAGGTAACAAATGTTCATGTTCAGTTTTATCATGGTATTCGTAAATTCTCTTCGCCTTGTCGTGATCGATTATTTTTTGGTTACTAATGGCTTTTTTACTCGGAATAGCGTGACAATATGAACTGGATCATCAAAATAAGACTCATTCGCGATATCTGGTTCTGTGAACTATATCACACACACTATTTGGGGTTCTCAGTGCAGTTTTCGTTTTCTGTCCGAACACCACAATGAATCTTATCAAATGAATTACGATGTTCGAGGTTCTAATAGCTTTTTTTTATATCTGCTGCTTGTACCCATAGCTGGGTATTTCATAAAAAAAGTGCATGGAACAAAAATGATTCCACGAATAATACTCCAACTTTTGTGATAGAGTTCACGTAAAAATTTCATTACCATGTTGCATGAAATTGTTAATGATTAGGGATATCTTCTAAATATCACAAGTACGCAAATAGATATTAGATAGTTCGTAAATCATGTACAAGAAATCATGAACCAGTTCACGAATACATGAATAATATTTCATGATTTTGTGATCTTTTTCACGAGTACGGATATTGGATCGTAACTAATATATTAGAGATCTTGAATTAGTTCACGAGGATTGAATAGGTTCATGAATAAAATTCCGAATTTCGTTAAATAGTTCACGAAAAAAATATTCTATTTTAATTTTGTAAACTATTGTTCCTATAACTATGAAAAAAAAATGATGAGTCAACCTTTGGTTTTATGAATAATGTGTTGTGAACTAGTTCCTGGCGGAAACCGTGACTGAAGTTCACAAAACAAAATCAAATATTTCCACTAATGAAAGCGTTATGCGGGCGTTACTGAAGGGAAATTGAACATAATTATAAAAGCCATGATTTTTGGTCACGGTCCTGTTTTCGTAACGTAAAAACGGGATTGTTCCAGCATTCATAGCACTTTATTCACGATTTTTTTCCGTGTACAGACACGGAACGAAATAAATTAATCGAGTTCTGCATGACCGCGAACAATCTAGCCTGATCGGAGCTCCAAATGTCGTGATGTAAAGTTCTGCTTTTGTTTTGGGAGGGTCTTTAAAATTATTGCATAAATTTTTAATTCTGATTTTACGAAATTTCCTTATAAAAACAATTCCAAATGTAAGACAATAGAAACTAAACTCCTAAAAACATGTTCTTTGACATAAGAAAGGCTATAGTACATGAACGGATTATTGATGTTTAATTTTATTTTTATTATTTATGTACAAGCTATAATTAACTCTAGTTACAACAATGGATATCCAAGAGTTCAAAGTATTTATATGGCAACCAAATATTCTAAACTACACGATTGCAATGTGTAGATGACGCTAAATCGAAATAAGTAGAAAAATAATGTTAGAATGTTCGAATGGAGAGAATGACGAAATTTATATATATATATATATATATATATATATATATATATATATATATATATATATATATATATATATATATATATATATATATATTATATATATATATATATATATATATATATATATATATATATATATATATATATATATATATATATATATATATATATATATATATATATATATATATATATATATATATATATATATATATATATATATATATAATATATATATATATATATATATATATATATATATATATATATATATATATATATATATATATATATATATATATATATATATATATATATATATATATATATATATATATATATATATATATATATATATATATATATATATATATATATATATATATATATATATATATATATATATATATATATATATATATATATATATATATATATATATATATATATATATATATATATATATATATATATATATATATATATATATATATATATATATATATATATATATATATATATATATATCTATATATATCTATATATATATATATATATATATATATATATATATATATATATATATATATATATATATATATATATATATATATATATATATATATATATATATATATATATATATATACTATATATATATATATATATCAATGATTTAATCAACTAAACGAGACTGCCCAGAATTTAATCTATTAAAGAAAATGATCCACAAATCGAAAGAAAATCACTTAACACTGATTACTGCTATCTTCTAATTTACGTAAAATTTGATAAATCTATCACTTTCGATCACCATCAAAATAATTAGCAACTACAAATATGATATGAACAAGCTTAATGATTTCAGCATTTCTTACTTCCAACACATTTACTTCCCCTTTCCGGAAAAGTAAGTAAGGTGTAAGGCTAATTTTTTATGACGATTTCGGTTACACTTTCTAAGTCGATGCATCAGTTCGTTAAATCAATATATTGAAACTAATCTGCTCAGTAATTGGACTGTTTTTTTAATTAAAGTAATTTGCTTTAATTTTTTCCACAAGTTGTTCGACTACTTGAACAAACCTGCAGTGTCTATTTGATTACAGGTTCATTTTTCCACAATTTGAAAAACAGTTTCAATCAGAACTGTTGCACCTAAGTCCTTCGAAAATGATAGGATCAGAGTGCAATTCAGAAAGCACTCAAGTTAACTATATGAAAAAGATAGAAGAAGTGCTCTTGAGTCGATTGAATTGATTGATTCTTTTTTCTCTCTTTTCTCCGTGATGTTTCATCATCTCTTTCATTTTATTCCATAGCGAAAAAAAATAAAACAATAATTCCAACTTATTAACTTACAGTTTCAATCAGTTACAACATTTTAGTCGCTCTCCGTGATAGCATACTGAAGTGTGTTCACTGTATTGTTACGTCGTTTTCAAACTTATATAGACATTAGTTGGAAACCATCGAAAGCGACTAAAATGTTGCTGCTGGTTGCAATATTAAGTTTATTATCATTGATTGACTAATGTGTGGTTTAGCATCAATTGACATCCGATGGAAAGTAAAGATAAAATCACAACCGTTACTGTGAACATTTCGGCACATCAGCGAGGTTAGAAGTATACGAGTATATATCTCAATATCTCAATAAAAGCGCCGTTCTAATACTTTTAGGTTGATCACTTTTACTTTTAGTTTTTGCGTTAAATTTTCTCTAAAGCTTGCATAATTCGTTCATTCGATTCGGTTCAATGCGTTAGCTAACCAGAGCTGTGGATCTTTCGTATATTTCCATGATGTAAACAATAAAAATGATGAAACGTTAATCGTTTGCAATCGAACTTAAGACTGCAGTTGCCCAAGAGATGGAAACCGTCAAGTATGAAGTGAAGCAAGTAGCATCCGCTATTGAAACGTTCCAGGAATATTTGTCTGCGAAATTTGACGAAATTGTGTCAGATTTCAATGATCTTAAAGCAGAAAACGTCTCATTGAAAGAAGAAGTTTCCGTTTTGAAAAAGTCGAACGCCAACCTAACAAACATTGTCTCCAAATTAGAAAAAAATCTCGATAAATCCAACAAGCTTGCATCATGTAATAATGCAATGCTGTTTGGGATTCCTGTTTTGCCTAATGAAGTCGTACCAGAGCTCGTGAAAAAGACATTGTCCTGCCTTGGAATATCATTGGATCCAGACTCGATAGTCTCTTCCAATAGAATATTCGTAAGCAAAATACCGGGTAATTCACTCGTCCCAATCAGAATTGTTTTTAAACAAATGGAGCTGAAAGAAGAAATACTAAACAAAAAGAAAATTGGCGGTAAACTGCTGTCGACTTCAATTGATAGCGCACTTCTTCTGAACGGCAAAGCTACAGTTGTTTCAATCCGCGATGAACTTACACCGCTTTCCCTAGAAATATTAAAAGAACTTCGTGAAGCACAAGAAACTTTGCATCTGAAATACGTATGGGCTGGTAGGGGCGGTGTTATTCTGGCAAAAGAAACTGACAGTTCTAAACCCGAGATCATCAAAGATCGCGAAGATTTGAACAAACTCATGTCACGCTTATTAAACATGTCTGTTTCGTCCCCGTCCCCTAAGAGAAGAAAAAATGCAAGTGGAACTGACCAACAAAAATGATTTCTCATCTAACGACACCTTTTTGTCATCTGCTGTCCGTAACCTTTCAAAATGGAAACTCAAACTCAGCAACTCAGAAATTTCTATCATGATAATTTGAATGAATTTATTGCGCAATTTAAAAATGTTAATTTTAAAAGTTTAAAAATACTTCAGTGGAATATACGTGGAATGAATGAACTAGATAAATTTGATATTTTATACTTTCTGGAAAACTGTAATATTGAAATTGATGCAATTATTTTGGGGGAAACATGGATTAAAGTGGACAACTGTCATATTTTCAACATTCCTGGACACAATGCAATTTTTTCGTGCAGAAATTCATCACATGGAGGACTAGCACTATATATTAAAAACCAAATAAATTATAATGTTACCAAAAATGAATTCACAGACGGTCTGCACACCATCCATGCTGATTTCACAATTGATGGGCGTAGTTATAGCATTATTAGTATCTATCGGCCTCCATCGTTTGATTTTCAAAGATTCTATGAAATGTTGGAATGTTGGTTACATAATTCCAGTAAAAACGCACCTTGCTTTATTGCAGGCGATGTAAACATACCATTAAATCTGTGCAACAACAATGTAGTACGTAAATATATAAACCTACTGGAGTCTTATGGTTACATCTGCTCGAACAGTATCTCTACCAGGCCTTTAAGTAATAATATATTAGATCATTTTATATGTAAATCGAACGACGCTTTTCGAGTTCGTAACGATACAATCTTCACTGACGTTAGCGATCACTTGCAAATTATATCCACGATTCAGTTATTTGGACACAAACAAAAGCAAACACTTACTAAAAAAGTTGTGGATCACTTCAAACTTGAATCGATGTTTAAAAGTTACATTGAGAGCGTTGATTGCGTCGAAAACGTTGAAAACACCTTGTCTGACATTACTATAAAATACAACCAGATGCTCCTACAGTGCACCAAAACATTTACCATAGTAATAACTGCAAAAAACGAATACTGCCCCTGGATGACGTACGATCTTTGGAAGCTAATGAGAATGAAGTCAAACTACTTAACGAAAGTAAGGAAAAAACCTGATGATATTCACCTCCAAATGATGTTAAGCCATATAACTAAAAAGGTAGATAAAATAAAAAAATCAAGCAAAAGGTCATATTATGAAAACCTACTAAATACCACATGTCACTCTAAACTGTGGAAAAATATAAATATTATTTTTGGGCGAAAGAAAGGCTAAGGATAAAATCAATTTGTCAGTAAATGGTTCAATAATTCAAAATGAGCAAGATGTCTGCGAAACTTTTAATGAGTATTTTTCAAATATTGGTAGCAATCTTGCAAGCAGCATAGTAAGTCCTATCAACGTCAACCCTCTAAGATATGTGAAACGAAACCGTACCACAATTTTCTTACGGCCTACCAATATTAACGAAGTAACTATTTTAATTGGGAACCTCGATGCTAAGAAATGTAGTGGCCCTGATAATTTGCCAGCTAGTATTTTAAAACACAATTATCTATCTTTTGCTACAATCCTCACTCAAGTGTTCAATATAATTATTGAAACTGGTGTTTATCCCGACTGCCTTAAAACTGCTAAAGTGACTCCAGTCTTCAAGTCTGGAAACACAAGTGACCCCTGTAACTACCGCCCTATATCGATGCTATCGGTTTTGAATAAAATTATAGAGAAGCTTCTCGTCAATAGGTTAGTAGAGTTCATCGAAACTAATAACATACTGAACAATTTCCAATACGGTTTTAGGGAGAATTGTGGCCCAATGACGGCCATCACAGAGTTGATTGATTATCTGGCTGGTGAAATTGACAACAAAAAAATGGTTGGAGGTTTATTTCTAGACTTAAAAAAGGCATTTGATACGATAAATCACACCATACTGCTTAATAAGCTGGAGTTGTATGGTATTAGAGGAGTTGCTCATAATGTGTTGAACAGTTATCTGACGCACAGATCACAGTATGTATCAATTGGAAGTGCTCGCAGCTCATGTCGCCCTGTTGGGGTAGGTGTCCCTCAAGGCAGCAACATAGGACCTCTGTTATTTTTATTGTACGTTAACGATATTGGCAACTTGAAATTAAAAGGTGTACCTAGACTTTTTGCTGATGACACTGCTCTGTTTTATCCCTGTGCAGACGTCAACTCAGTAATCTCTTACATTGATCACGACCTTAAAATTCTTAAAAGTTTCTTCGATGCGAATTTACTTTCACTAAACTTGTCTAAAACAAAGTATATGATTTTTCATTCACCTAGGAAAAAAATGCCAAACCACGCAAATCCTTGTTTGAATGAAACATATGTAGAAAAAGTAAACACTTTTAAATACTTGGGCCTCCATTTGGACTCGATTTTGTCCTGGGATACACACATCAAAAGCGTTGAAAACAAAGTTTCATCGCTATCGGGTGCTCTTTGGAAAGTGAGATCGTACGTCCCGCAAAGCATTCTTATACAATTTTACTACGCGTGCATCCATTCACAAGTCCAATATCTTGTCTCAGCTTGGGGACACGCCAGCAAATCGAAACTAAAGAAAGTTCAAACTTTGCAGAACAGATGTATCAAAATTGCACTTAGATTACCAACACTTTACCCTACCCGTCAACTATATTCGAACAACCCTTATGAAATTCTACCTGTCGCAGCTTTACGTGACCTCCAAACTCTAATATTCATTCATAAAATGTTCAAGCAAAGCCGGTTCCATCATAACCTTTCAATCGCCGTTGGCAATCAGCGAAACACCCGACAAGCTAACCATTTGCAGCGTGCTAGAGCGGCTTCTAACATCGGCCTCACGCGTATATCTTTCTATGGTCCATCAATTTACAATTTGCTACCCAATGAGTTAAAAAACATCGCCAGTATTAGTTCATTCAAACGTAGTGTTAAGAAATATTTGATAATGAACGTAGTCCAATTTATTTTATAAAAGAGTGAAGACGTGCATATCAAAAATAGATTACCTTAGTTATAAATTTGAACTTATATTTCATAAATTTCATCTTAGTCTTAATTTTTCTACTTTTAAAATGTAATTATATGTATAGATTAGCATAATCTGTCGAGCCCCTTAAAAGGAATCTTATATTCCACTGGGAGCTCACCTTAATGATTAAAGTTAGTTGATTTTTCCTCTCTTTTAATATTTTTCATTAATCCCTCAGCTCCATTAAAAATCTTTTTGATTTTGTTTAACCTGCTGTATAGATCCTGGAGCTGAGGTCTGTAAGTGTCCGTGACCAGGGGGCTCTATGTGCGAGCTTCTTGGTACGGGGGTGTGTGGAGGGAAATTAAAAAAAAAATGTGCAGGGTCAGGTAGTGGGCAATGGGTCGGTTCACCTAGATTCTCATCTCAAAAACACCAACTAAAATACGGGGAATAACTTCCAAGATTTATAATGAATTCCATTTCTTCCAAATGTGACATGAATCTTTTAATGGTCGTGGTGCGAATAAGTGGTTTCAGTTCCTGAAACCACATGCTACAAGTTATTATGAACAATGCCTGGTTTCGCTTCGGCTAATTTGTTGAACGCTATCAGCATAGTAACGCTATCCTGTCATAGTAGCACTTCATAAAGGCATTTTCACTTTTAGTAAATGTTTCGCATCACGAATGCCTTTTGCGTCTTATGCGCAAAAGCCGGAAGTTAATAACTGGAGCACCACTTCTTGCTGCCACTTCACACAATATAGAAGGAACTGTTGTTGTCACACTAAGCATACTGAGTAGGTATCGTGACCGGTATCTTTGGTGGTTCGAAATAGCAAAAACGATTTTAGCACCTCAAAATATGGGTGCGGCCGAAGAAAATCGAACAATAGATGCCTTGTTAGCAACGAATAAAATGTGGGTATAGCTTACGCAAATGAACAATTTCGTTGACAAGCTGTAACGTGCTATAAGCCGCCAGTATTTTTTGGGACACCACAATAACAGACACCTGGGCATTTCATGGTACCAGTTATGACCACATTAGAACGTAGAATTCATCACATTTTTTGAAAATTTGTTGTTCGCCCGAAAATATATTGGTAATGTGAAAAATATTTTGAGACATTTTTGCTAGCTCTAGAAAAATGTCAAAAAAAAATGATTCCGTAACAGAAGAACATGCGTTCTTTAGACAATATAAGTAAGATCGGAACGGAACAAAGTAATCGCCATAACAGTATTCAATCCATTCCGGTCAGACCCTCCCAATATTGTCTTCTAAGTATACCGGGCTCGATGTATAGTCCCAAAACAGCATCGGATTCATAAAGCTAGCTGCGAACGGTAGTACCGGCAAATATTTAGCGGATCCGTTTTTGATTGGTGCTTGCTATTGACGGCTCTGCCCGAGATAGGCATGGAAGTTTAACTTTTTCCACCTCGTTTTGGAAAGGTTAGACGAACATCACTTTTTTAACTTCGAAATTTATACAAAACTGGTGAGCATTTTATGACTAAATAGTGCAAAAAGTGAATAATTCCAATCAGCACAACAAAAATTAAAACGAGGTTCCCATGTTGAGCTCTTAAAAGTATTCTATTTTAATATTTACATGACCATACTTTAATAATGTGAAACCAACAATTAAAGTAGACCAAACGCAAACAAACCATTTTTCTGCCGACGAAACAAAATAAACGAAACTCAGTATACGCGTGTTATATCCAAAAACTCATTTAACCGACCAACAACAAACGTTAAAGCAAATCATAAACCACGGTATAATTCAGTTGATCTGTTTTCTATTACATCTATCGTACTCGACTGGTGTTGAAATAGATTGTACCGCTTAACTTTATAGATTCGAGTCATTTTAAGGTTTATATTTGAAAGCAATTTAAACAAACTTTCCCTTGCAAAGAAAATAGTGAAAATATATTTTTTAGATTCGTGAAAATGTCAAATAATTGAGCATGTAGATCTTTATTATTTTTAAAATGGCCGCATTACATGATTGCACAAAACTTCTATTCAAAACAGTGCAGTAAAATTTCATTTCATTCAATCGAAACTGAATGAACGCAGTCAATCAGTCGTCTGCAGTAGCATTCACATTCATTTAACGCATCAGTTGTTGTTAATCTGAAGCTGGGTTCATGGCACTTCACTCACCGCTGCTTTCAAATGAGTCGCAATTCATATTCAACCTCCTTCGTTTGATCCTCTCAAATGAATAGATCAGCTTTCAATTTCCCCAGTGAGCACCAGTCAAATGAGATCCGGGTAAACCTAAGACAAAAAGAGACAACTGGCTTCGTATTTTTGGTTATCATGCCTTTCTTGTGCCAGATGACAGATGAGTGTATGCAGCTAGCGAGGTTGGCAGTGCAGCCAATTTCTTTGTCATATTTAGATATGTTGCTCTAATACACATAATAATGACCGTTTTATTGACACACATTTCGCATTTATCTGGTACTAATCAATCCAACATTTTTATCACATACTACATGTTTCTAACAAATTTGGCCAGCATAACAGCCTATTCATCAGAATCAAATTTGCAACAAAAATATTATAGAGATGAACGTACTACCAAATAACATTTTTCATTGCAACCAGTTTCAATAAGCTGTTATTAGTAGATTCATTATTTTCGTCTGAACTCTGCGAATTTAAGAAAATTTGAAAAAGAAATATGATAGCCGCAGTATGCTATCATAATTGTACGAAGCTGTCAAATTCATTGCTAAAATCAAATATGTAATTCAGCTATTTATTTGCACCTCTACCAATAGTTCCCTGTGTACAATTCCGATGACATGGTGAAGAGGTAAAACATTTCCACACTGGTTATATAGGAACACATTACGAGCACAGTATATAGTCTACGAGAATCTTTTTTTTCAGAAAGAATTCGAAAAGGTTCTGCTCGATATGAATGCTATAAATAGGTCATATCGAAGGTGGGTTTATTGATTTGAGGTAACCAAAAGGCGCCATATTGGATTGATTGATTGCAAAATGTCCTCAATCATCAGTTTCCGTCATCTAGTGACCATCATTGCAAAAGCGATATAGATATATATTGATCATGGTTTTTACTGTGGTGGTTACCCGAAACCGCCATCTTTGTTTTCAAAATGGCCTAAATTCATAAATTACGGTATTTTATGATTATTTTAAATGATACCCATATTGATAGTTGTTTTCACAGTTTCTTGGTCACTATAGGCCGCAATCTTGGATTTCAAAATGGCCTAACCTCCTTTCAAATGGTATCCATGTTGCCCTCATCTCTGATTTAAAAATGACTTTAACCATCGAGCTTGAGCTTGACCTTGTACGACCACCCGTAGCTGCTACTCCGTTATCGATCTAGACTAGCTGAAGTTGCACAGGGAATCAGTAGTAGTGCTTGGGATTAGGGAAACATCTTTCAATGTGCAACTCCTGGTAATCTTAAAGTGTTTATTGAACAAAACCGGCGCCGTAGATCGCAGAAGGAACGTTAGTCCGATACTTGCTTTTGCTAGGCAACGGTTTTACTTCCCTTCCGGAGAAAGATTTTACACCTCAGAAAAATCTCAGCGACCTCGGCTGGGATTGCACCCAGACTAACTGGGATGGGTGGCTGTCACGCTTACCACTCAACCAACTACGCCTTCATTTAAAATGACTAACCATCGATTTCCGTTATCTATCATCTTGGACCTTTAACGAGTTCGCCCGTTTACACCTAAGACAAGATAAAGCAACTAGTAATACGATTTCTGTATATTTCTGTATTTTGGTAGTACGTCCATCTCTATTTCAAAGTTTGTGGCAAATTTGATTCTGATGAATAGGCTGTTATGCTGGCCAAATTTGCTAGAAACATGTAGTATATGATAAAAATCTTGGATTGATTAGTTCCAGATATATTTTGGCGAAATGTGAGTTAATAAAACAGTCATTATTATGTGTATTATAGCAACATATCTAAATATGACAAAGAAATTGGCTGCACTGCCAACCTCGCTAGTTGCATACAGTCATCTGTCAACAATTATTCACCAGGGCACAAGAAAGGAAAGAAAACTCTCCAAGAAGAAGAGAAAGAAAGGTTCGGAACATTTGTCATTTTTGAGTGAATTTGTTTTATGTTTGTTAAGCAGAAAAGCCCACTACGTCATTTGTTTTATTCTTTTCTTTTTCATATCCTCCTGATTTATCAGCTTCATCGAAAAAAAATACAACCTTACTCCTTAGAAAAAATGCTCGTACCTGTATCCGTCTTGAGTTGCCTCGTCTTATCATAGCCTTTACCCTATATTATTTATTATCTTGGTCGGAGTTATTTTTATGTCAGTGAGTGTTCCTTCATATTCATGTGTGAGTGGTTCATTGGAATGGTTCACTTCCATTAGCTGAGACCGTGCTAATGTGAGGTTGGTGTTCAATAGAAACTAAACAGGCAAAAATGTCAAATCTTGAGCGTTTTTTCAAAACGTCATATCTGCAATGAGTTACTCTCTGTTTATACTTTCTCTTTCGATTTTTCGGCGTCACTATAACACTTTTCACTTATTTTACAGTACAGATCGAAAGACGGTGGTTTTAGCTAGCATATTATGCAAAGAGCTGAGGGATAAATGTTAAAGTGACCGAATTATTAACAGAAGAGAAAGTAAACAAAGAGAGTAACTCATTGCAGATATGACGTTTTGAAAAAACGCTCAAGAAATGACTAGAACCTGTTATTCAATTGACAGTGAACTTTGAGTGACTCAAACGAAGACGGCTGCCGAACTCAACTGATATAGTGGTGGTATGTTTACAGTGAAAGGCTCGAAGTTTCACTTGAAACGATTATTTTCGTTTGAAATTGATATTTTACCGCACTGATTCAAAACCTATCCAAACAAACTATTTGTAAGTGATGAGAAAGTAGCAACGTTCGCGCATTGTCATCAAAGTTTAGTATCTACTGACATAAAATAGCCCCGGAATGCAGCTATAAATCGTACTACTTAAAATATTTAAGAAATCACAAGTAGTAGACCGTTTCATTTATGAAAACAACCTTTAACACATCATGAAGTAAGAAGAATTCGATGCTGACGTGGACAACGAGGTTTGAATTTTGAATATGGTTCAACCCACACTACTCCCTTAACTCTTATACTTAGTCGAGGCATACTTCATCCTCAAACCCCGGTATGTAACTATGAGGCCAGATCGTCAAGTATTAATTCTGGGTTAGGTTAAACACGGTGTAACGGAATCAATAGTCTTTGTGTTATGATGCTATATCGCTTTCATCTAACGTTTTACCTGTTTAAACCTTTCAAATTATAGAGGCCCGTCAGTTCCATGGTACCCAGAAGTCCCGAGTTATCTTAAGACGGCCCTATCCAGCATTTCTAAATTTCAATTTCTCAACAAAATAGAGCTCTTTATCCTACTACCACTCCAGAACATCTTTCGAGTAATGGCACAAGAAAAGCGTAAGACCATCATGAGATCTCACAATTGGAAGTAGGAAGTATTGGAAGCATTCTTCCAAGTACTCCTCTCCATTGACCGTTCCAGCTGTTACGAATTATGTATTGGGATACAGAGATGCACCGCCGCTTGTATTATGGAAGCCCTCAATGCCCCCGCCACGCTCCAGCAGCTGCAGCCAACGTTCACCAGTCCGTCCCGGTCCTGTGCGCGGGTGTAGGGTGTCTTCCAAACTTCCTACTGCGACAAGTATCCCTCCATTCTAAATAATTCAAACGCAGATGCGACGAAGGGTTTTCCGCAAACTTGCCTTATGCAAGTACAATGCATCTGTCAGCTCTTCCTTGCCTCAAAGTTATTTCCTTCCAGCCTTGGTCAACGGCGGGATAAGCCGCTGATATACTACCAAAACGTTGGTGGTATCAATTCAACCGTCGACGAATTTCGCCTTGCAGCTCCGATAATAATTTTGATATCATCATCTTCATCGAAAGCGTCGTTAAATGATGACACGCTTTTCAGTCCGGTGTTCGGTACTGGATATGAGTTTTTATGTTGCTTCCGGAATCCTAATAATAGCCGAAAATCTACTGGAGGTGGCGTGTTAGTAGCAGTCGAGAATATTACCTGGAATTGCCTTGCGCAGTCCTGGACCTGACCGAGCCCGTAAATTCGAATATGTCGAGGCACACAGTAGCTTAGTTTTTACAATTCTTGAAGATATTAAAACAGTTGATGAGATCATCGTACTAGGAAACTTTAATCGTGTTAGCATTTTTTGAAAATCTTCCCACAACGGATTTCTTTATCCGGATTCCGACCACGCCATTCTTCACTCATGGGCGGTAAGACTTTTTGTTAGCTACAGCTCAGCCACCTTAGTACAAATCAATCCCATTACTAACGAGAATAACCGAGAACCTTGACCATTGTTTTGTCAGCGATTTGGATTCTGACATTAGTAACGATGGCGTGTGCACAATTTCAATCTTTCGCCGGTCCTCGTGTCCAACGATTTGCGTGAAACTGATTATCGCAGATCTTTTCTCTACTCTCGAATGGCTAAATATTCAGGACCCCGGTGATGTTGAAACGGGTACTTCAAACCTCGTCCAACATTCTGGGGTTTGTTATTGACAGATACGTCACGAATACCGGATTTTCTTGGTAAAGTCTATCAAGAGAGCTGCTCCGCGGAAGTGCCATCGTCTGCATTGAAAACAATGTGAATGTGAAAACATTTTTTCCGGAAAAACTCATAAATGTGTTCACAGATGAGGCCAATTGAAGTTGCTGTTAGTACAGGTCCGGTCGTCAAACTTTGAGCGCTATCAGTATCAACGAAACGACGGTTAATAGAATTTGTTGTCGTCTTTTAATCCGGCATCTGACGGTTTATTTGTACCGACCTGTCTGTCGCTTTTCATACTTACTTGATACTTGATGGGCAACAATTCGCTTCGTTAAATCTGAGCCTAGTGAAGAATTCTCCTCCACTGGACCCGGTCCTGTGCCAACCTCTTCCAGTCACCCTGGACATTGAGTGCTTTTAGGTCCCCTTCCACTGAAAACAGCCATCGTGTACGCGGCCTGCCACGGAGTCGTCGGCCTCATCCCGGTTCTCTACTGAATATTATCTTCGCTTGTCGTTCTTCCGACATTCGTGCCACATGACCAGCCCACCGCAGCCTGCCGTTTTTTATTAGCTTGACAATATCCACTCCTTTATATACTTGGTATAACTCGTGATTCATGCGAAGCCGCCAGATGTCATTTTCTTCTTTACCGCCGAGTATTGTTCGCAGCACCTTACGTTCGAAGACACCGAACGCTCTACGATCAACTTCCTTTAACGTCCACGTTTCATGGCCGTACAAGGCAACCGGAACTATCAATGTCTTGTACACGAGTACGCGAATTTTGTCTTCGTCTGCAAGCTACGGGACTTCAGCTGGCTACGAAGTCCGTAAAAAGCCCTATTCGCAGCTGCAAGACGCCTTTTCACCTCGCGGGTAACATCATTATCGCGCCTCACTAGAGTTCCAAGGTACCACCAACGTCACTATTGGACCCATGTATTCTTCCAGCTATCACTTCGTCTTACTAATATTGATTGTGACACCAATTTTTGCTGTCTCCCTTTTAAAAGTCACGAATGCCTCTTCCACGGCTCGGCGGTCGATTCCAATGATATCAATATCGTCCGCAAATCCGAGGAGCATATGCGAACGAGTGACGATGGTACCGTTCCTTTGCACGCCTGCTCTCCTGATGGCAATGTTGAACAGCAAGTTTGACAGCGCATCACTCTGCGTCAATCCGTCTAAGGTTACGAAGGACGTCGAAATCTCATCCGCAACCCGAACACTTGATTTCGATCCATCCAGCGTTGCACGAATCGGCCTAATCAGTTTCGTCCGAAAACCATGTTCTACCATTATCTGCCATAACTCGTTTCATTTCACTGAATCGTACGCCGCTTTGAAATCAATAAACAGATGGTGTGTCTGCAAGTTGTATTCCCGGAATTTATCTAGGATCTGTCGCGGGGTAAACATTTGATCCGTTGTTGATCGGGCTTTACGAAAACCACCTTGGTATTCGCCGACGAAAGACTCCTCCAACGGCCTCAATCTGTTGAACAGAATACGTGACATAATTTTGTACGCCGAATTGTGGAGCGATATTCCTCGATAATTGGCGCACTCCAGTCTGTGTCCCTTTCTGTATAAGGGACAAATGAGGTCCTCTAGCCAGTCAGCAGGTAGTTCTTCTTCTTCCCATACCTTCAAAAGAGTACGGTGAAGTATTTCGTGCAGCTGCTCACTACCGTGATTGAAAAGTTCGACCGGGAGCTCGTCCTTTCCAGCAGCTTTACAGTTTTTCAGCTCTTTGATAGCCTTTTGCACCTCTTCTAGTGTCGGAGGCTCCACAGCTTTTCCATCGTCACTTATCCTTCTTCTGTTCGTTGACGCGCTAACATTCTCTCCATTCAACAATGTCTCGAAGTGCTCTCTCCACCTGGCTGCTACCATAGTTTTATCTGTCAGCAAGTTACCTTCACGGTCATTGCACCTGACGGGAGACGGCGCTGTTTTTCTCCGTACGCCATTGACAGTTTTATAAAATTTCCGCATATCATTTTGTTCCATACTGTTTTGCGCCTCAGTAATGACGTTCTCCTCATACTGCTTTTTCTTTCTGCGGTGAATTCTTTTTTCGGCTCCTCTTGCTTCCTTGTATTGCTCTCTGTTCTGCCAGGTACCAGACACTAACATCCGGCTTCTGGCAGAATTTTTCTCATCCGTCACTCTCTGGCACTCCTCATCGAGTCAATATTGCCATATTGAGCACATATTGAGATGTAGTGGTTGTTGCCGGTGACTGTCAAGTATCCACATTTACTTCTAAGTCAGGAATACCCCAGGGAAGTCACTTGGAATCGTTGATGTTTCTGCTGCACTCTAACGACGTCCACCTAGTGATGAAGAAGCCACACATGTCCATCTCAAGATAACAAGTATTAATTTCGGCTGTGCAGTCTTATATGAATTAAAATGAGCTAAGGTCCGATTACTTTGACGTTTCGATGTTGGGTCGAATCATCCTCAGGGGCCAAAGCTACTTATTCCTTCCTTGTTAGGTAGCTTTCCTAAGCATGCTTTGTCTTTGCAAAAAGGTATGTTGAGTAGTATATGAGAAATAGTTGGAAACCATCAGCGTACATAAGTTTACACTCCGTCGTCAAGTTTGTTATGTTATTCCAGCCTTGTCGAAGGGTTTTCCGAAGGATTACAATAGGCGCAGTTCGGTGAAGCTTCTACATTTACGAACTCCTGTCAAGAGTTCGATTTCGTTTGTTATTCGCTGTACATATTTGCAGCATGTTCAATACAGACATTCCATCCAATAAGGTAGTACTCGCTCTGGAAAAGATTTATTCAGAGAGATGTGAGATGGAATTGCCGGAGCAGGTACCGGCAGTCTGAACAATCACTAGTTGGTCATGCTTTCACGAAGAACAAGCGCTTCTACTTCCGTAGCTCTTCGTAGACTAGTACTCAGTTTAGTTAATCAGTAGAAGACTCGCAGATACCCGATGTCACCAAATTTATCTTACCTCGTGCCTTAGTTTGACGGTGGTTACCTGCGGAAACTTTCATATCACCAATCTCACAATAGATAGCAGGCGCGCTCCAGAGCCACGATCATCCCGTCAATTAATACAGTCAATTAATACAGCTGACCAGTCCATCAAACCTCCAGAGGACAGCTACACGCGCATATCCGTTGACACTCTCTCAGTCAGTAGTCTCACGTGGATGTATGAGATAGGAAACTTACGAACACTGCAAGATGACGTTTGGTTTCACTGTCTAGCTAACGAACCAAGTCAGTCTGTTAGTTATTGATGAGTTGAATTTGAAATTTTACGTATTGGAAAAGCAATTAGTCGCTTACGGGAGTTGATTATGCATGTGCGCGTGCCCTATCGGATCGATATACAACTATTGAGGCACACACAGGTAGGGCCGTTGGAAATGTGTAACTTTATTAGGGACGGGAACGATCACTTTGTTTGCAGATTTTAAGTTGGCTTTGTGGTCGCGGGTTACAATCACAAAACATTTTTATTGCGCGTTAAAAGTCAACGTTTCAAAGGAAGGATCCCTTCATCTTCAGGACAACACGACTACAAATATTTTCCTTGTCAAGTAGGGTGTAACATTTGGACTGTGTCCGCAAGAAGCTACTCTACAATGCTGCCCGCGCACATTGAAACCAGACTGAACAGATTATTCTAAAGATTTAGAAAAAAAAACCGACGCAGAAATATTCAGCCGTGAGAAATATATCGAAATTTCGCCCAAAAAATTCCAGAATTGCGATGACAGCAAATGACGTTACTGGTCTTTTAAGAAGACTACGACGTCTACATGCCTACTCACAAAGTTGTGATAGATGGTGTGTTCATCGCCCAATTCGAGTTGGCTGTTTAAATGACCTCTGGCTCCAATTAGTGGACGGGACCAAATTTTATGTCTCTCCATACATGTA
Organism: Topomyia yanbarensis; assembly: GCF_030247195.1. NCBI lineage: Eukaryota > Metazoa > Arthropoda > Insecta > Diptera > Culicidae > Topomyia > Topomyia yanbarensis. The sequence continues at coordinate 413,411,613 of NC_080672.1, read as the reverse complement.
TCATGTGACCTTTGGTGGGACTGCTTCACCTGAATACGTCTTGTTTGACAAGATTCGTCCGCCTGTTTCGTTATTTGTACAGTGCGTCGACCATTACATTGAATACAATGAATACAAGCAAATGGGCCATTGTAGCAACAAGGCGCGGTGTGGCAAGGGCGCATAAAATGATTAAGATGATTCTTGCGTTGGGTTGAAATGTTCGTCGGTTGAGGTGTCTTGTTCCATGACTACATGAAATGTGTTGTTCATTGTTCTATATAAACTGTACTTAAAATCTCCGTCGTTGGTATAAAATTGGGCCAAAAATGCAGAAATACGCTAAATAAATTTTGAAATCACGTTTCGACGTCGTCTCATCAGAATCCAACACTACATTAGATACTATATTCACAAACCAGCGAGGGAAGTGTGAAAATCATTCTAACTTATCACAAAACTTCTACTACCCAAACATATCTAAATCAATTTTTTATCCATCTCTCGTCCCAGTTACTGTTCCTCACCTCCGGCACCACACTGTGTACAGTACACACAGATTGGCCGCAACACCTCCTCTCTCTCCCTGACACTGGCACCGATCGATCTCTATTATACGATCTCTGCGTCGCACTGCTCTTTTAGCATGCTTCTTGCTGCTCCATTGCCGTACAGAAAAAAGGCACCCCCGTTCATCCCACTTGCATCATCATTCCCCTTCTTGCCGACCCACGCACACACACGGACACATACAATCACAAAAAAAAACCGCAGATCGCTTTCATATGATTTTTCTGCGCCAAATTTCCCTATCGGATCGGGCGTATCAGCCCCGAACGCGCCCAGAAATCGCCTGCTGAGTGCCGAAATTATAAGCTGCCCACCGGTTTCGCCTAAACCGGAAGCAGGAACTTACCGAAAAAATCCTCCCATCGCTCGGAGCCGTCCGATTCGATATCCATTTTTTCGTGATGCTGCTGCTGCCGTAGATTGTTCGATAATCGTTGAATCTGTTTGTAGCTAGTTTGTTTTTGCTTTATCTCGTCTCGGCGGAGATTTTTCACAATCCTCTGAACCGTTGCAGATCGGTGCCGTCCATGTTCCGAAAATGATAGTAATCGGTCACACAGACGAACGCACACACACATACGAACGATACTTAAACACTTAATTGCGGCGCGCAATCACTTTCATTTAATAAGGCACATCTAAATCATAATAATTATGTACTTGAATCGCCGGTGGCTGCGTCTGGGCTGGGCTAACCTCTGATATGGTTACAGACTAATTCATACTCCCAAACACCTGAGGTTTTTGTTTTCTATCGGAAACTGGATGATTCAATTCTTCCGACTCTCAACGGACAAAGTGGGTAAATAAAATAAAACACATACGAATGGGCGGGCGATCAATCTTTTCTCTCCCTTTTCGACCGATCTTCTTCACCTTTCGACTTTTGTTCGCTTTTGCTCGATTGTTATTTTATTGTGTTCTTTATGAGCATATTCGACTTCAGGCACACATAATTCCGGTAGCTTGATTTACTCTCTCCTCTCATTTGTGTCGGTGTCAATCACTTCACCAGCGTCAATACGAAACAAATTGATCATCGAAAACACGGTGCGACAAAGCTTGAGATAAACATCTGTAGGGAACAATAGCCTCCGATCGCCCTCGGGCACGGTTTTTGTATTGGTTGAACAATCGCGATCGCAGCAGGCGTTGCCGTCGTCCACCCACGATGCCAAAACGACGTAACAAAACACAACCCTGTCAGCACCTTCCTCGGGTCTGCTGAACTGGACGCGGCCTGTTCTAGCTAGAACGAATGAACGCGCTCACATGCCGAGCCGAGCGCAGCCTACTACGCGAACAAACACCTCCGCAGGCGAGCACCTCGCTCGTCGCGCTTCTTCCGTTGCGTTAATGCTGCTGCCATGTCTGTCTCGGTGTGTGTGTGTATCATTGTGCAGTGCACTGTTATGAGCAAGCATTTCATGCCATCACTAATAAACACAACACCAGTAATGATTGTTTTATTTTTACGCCACGAACTTTGCGTTATACATTGCGCTAAACAAAATAACCAGGCAAGGCAACCATTCAACCAATCAACCGACGACGACGACGGTAGCACAAAGCACAACACAATCAGAACAACTCGTCACCGAGCAGAACCCTTTTTCCGTTTGCCACTGTGTGTTTTATTTCACTCTCCTACACTGTTTTCCTCCCAGAAACTGTTATTATCTATGTTTGTTTTAGGAATTGGAAAACACTGATCGTGATCAACAGACGACGACGACGGCGGCGGCTGACGAACGAATCGGAAGCGACAAAGAACAGACACCGAAAGCGCATATACACGTGCAGGAATGAAACGGACGATAAATGAACCAACGCTGGAAAAACAACACGATCGGAACGTTTGATGCAGTACATCCACGCAACCCGAAGCACAGAATGCAACTGACGATCGCGATCGACTGTCCATAAGCGCTGTGCTGTGTCCAGTCCAGCCGCCGAGCGAAGCGATTGTTGTGATTTGCAGGCACACGTCAAAAGCGTAACGTTGCGGGAGCGGGATGCGATGCTGTGAGGGTGAATGAAATAGATGAACCACAAACGTCAGACAGAAACGAACTGTTTCTGCGCATGTCGGTGGAAAGTACAAAGTTACAACAGGGATACTGCTTGTGCGACGTTTGAGAATGTAGCGCGACATTTCGGGGGAGTTGCTTAACCTTTTGCAGCCAAGAGTTGCAGAATGGGGAAAATGCGATAAATAATTGATTGAATTTGACACTCGTAGTTAATAATACGGAAAATTTTGGAGTTGAGGGGTGTCATCCCTTAAATGATGGTATTTGGTTCTTAGATCGGCGACGACTGGGTGCTATCAGCCTTCTGCCGATAGTAGCAGAATGAGAGGGGGCGAACGAATTTAGGCTTGAAAATACTACCATAAAAATTAATATTTGACCGGAGATCCGAAATTTTTTTTTTTGTAGTGATGTGACGAAAAATCACCGCCACTTTTTCAAAAGCACCACTCCACCCGGTCAATTGTTTTTGCATTAACTATTTTGCTTGATTTGAATCCTGATAATCTAATAAATCGACTGATTTTCTCTTTTTAGAGTTTAATAAATGCTTTATATGGATAAACCGGTGACAAAATTAGACGCATATTTTTCCAACGCATACTATCAAGCGTTCAATTCGTTTAGACGCTCACTGAAAGTTCTCTGAACCTTAAGTAAGTGAAGCATCCACACTTTCCATCTACCTTATACTTTATCCTTCCCCATGAACGATGGAGATGGGGTGGCTAACAATGGTGGCTATCATGCTGTTGAGGTTTTAATATGGGTTGATTCTATCTGGCCCCGGGGCTTTATTGTTACATGATAAGAGAGCAAGTGAGAACTCCACCATCATAAACGGTGTTTCGTTCGCGGTATTGTAAGGCGACGCGGCGCGGTAGATTTTCTGTGTTGGGGCGAAATCCGGACAAACCTTCTTGGCGAAATCGAATATCCAACGGTTTGAATATTCCACGCTCTCGTTAGTACTGTTTCGGTTTCGCATACGTCGGGCCGTGCTTCAAAGAGTGCTCATCGATGTTTCTCTTGTTAACCCGTCGACAAACCGGCGCCAGTAACTGCGTTTCTTAGCCTTCATTAAATTTTTCATTCGCTTTTCTAATATCGCGTACACTCGATAACTAGCAACTAACCCGTCGTTCCGGAAGGTTTTATAAGCGGTAGCTTTCTCCGCGTACACGTCTGAGCACTCTTTGTCCCACCACGGGTTGGGAGAACGTTTTCGGATGTTCACGTCGGTTACTCGTTTCGTCTGAGTTTGAATCGCGGTATCGAGAATCGAGTTGGACAAAAACTTATATTCTTCCTCCGGGGGAAGTACATGTGTTGAAACGATAGTTTAGGATATCTCAGCAGCGTGGCTCTTCCAATTAATGTTTCGTGTGAGGTCATAGGGAACATTGATTGGTGCCGATGGTCTTGAACCAGTGGTGATTGCAATTACAATTGGTAAGTGGTCACTATCGTGGGGATCAGATATTACCTTCCACTTGCAATCTAACCGTAGTGATGTCGAGCATAAAGATATGACCAGTGCACTTGCTTGCGCAGGTGGTCTAGGAATCCGTGTCATTTCCCCTGTGTTCAGGATTGTCATATTAAAGTTGTCACAAAGGTCTTGAATTGTCGAAGATCGATTATCGTCGTATAGACAGCCCCACCCCGCACCGTGCGAGTTAAAGTCTCCAAGAAGCAGACGGGGCGAGGGAGGGTGTTCAATCACGTTGGAGAATCTTCGATATCCCATCATGGCCCTAGGAGAAATGTAAATAGAAGCAATGCAAAGATCTTTGCCTTTGATTGTTGCTTGACAAGCGACAACTTCAATACCTGGCGTCGAAGGGAGGTTGATTCGATTGAAGGAGTAGCACTTTTTGATCCCTAAAAGTACCCCTCCATATGAGTCTTCTCGATCCAAGCGGATAATGTTAAAATCGTGGAAGTTGAGGTTTATATTAGAAGTTAGCCATGTTTCACATAGGAAAAATGCATCACAATGATTATAATTTAGCAAGTGTTTTAATGAATCAATTTTGGGGATAATACTTCTGCAGTTCCACTGTAAAACAGTGATCAGATCCGTGATTCCGTCTAATAAGTTAGCCATCGAAGGATACGATCGCTGTAAGGAGGGGCCATTGTTCAGTCACCTTTTTTTAAAATGTTCTTACTGTTGGTAGAATAGCAACCAGCAAGCTTTTCAGAGGATCCGTAATGTTGAAAGCTGTGAATATCCAGTCCACAATGTCAGAGAATTTAAGAAATTCCGTTTTAGGTTGAGTTTCTGACTGTAAAATGGGAGCACTTGGGATTTTTGGTGCCCCGGGGAGTGCTGGGAACTCCTGGTTGTATCTCAATTTTCCAAAACCAGGAGGTACCAGCACTTCCAGTTGATGAATTGTTTTTATATTGTACCCTTGTTTGGGACAACCTAGGACCCTTACGAGGAAGTTCAGGTGAGTTTTGATTAGGTCTTTTCCTAGAGTTTCCAAGCGGAGCCAAAGAATGCCCCTCGCAAGGGTCGTTAGAGGCGTTATCGTCAGTTGGCAAGAGAGCGAATGGGTTTTCGGAGATAAGTGGAACAGCTTTTTTAAGCATTTCTGCGTAAGAGCGTCTGGAGTGATCTTTGGCGAATCGCTTCAGTTTATCCGCGCGAAGTTTGTACGTTGGGCATGTCAAAAGTGCATGTGGATTCTCCCCACAGTAAACACACTTCTCAGCGGGCCTACTGCAAGTATCATCCGCATGGCGTTCCCCACATTTACCGCACCGTTGCTTGTTGCTACAGTAGGTGGCCGTGTGACCTAGCTGCTTGCAATTGGAACAATTCGTGACCCGCGGTACAAACAGGCGTACAGGTAGACGAGCTCCTCCCACTTCAACGTAGCTCGGAAGTGCAGATCCGGCGAAGGTTACGCGAAACGAGTCTGATGGATAGTAATTCCCATCTTCGAAGGACTTTGAGTGCAATTGCTTGCACTCCAAAATCTTAACTGATTGAAGGTTAGGGTCCTTGAAGCGGCCAGCCCCATCATTCATCAGATCATCGACAGTTAGACCCGCATCACTTACCACACCGTCGATCTCCACATCACGAGAAGGGATGTAGACGCGATACTCCAGCGTAAAGAGGCTATTGCTAACGATATCATTGGCCTGTTTCAAGTCAGTAACGACTACGCGCAGTTTATCTGACTGAACCTTTTTAATCTCGGTTACGGCCGAGTAACGTTTTGTCAGCTCCCGTGCAACAGTTATGCTGTTTAACGGTTTATTTTTGGGCCGAAAGTATACCACCCAAGGACCAGCGGATCCATCCTGGTAATCCTTGACTCGGGGGGGGGGGGGGGGGCTGTGAGACATTAGGGGGAAGTGGATCGACCATAACATTATCTGTCTCCGAATCAAATATAAGTTCCTCTTCCCCATAAGATTCGCATTCGGAGGGTGATCCTTCTGTTTGTTCCATTTTGTTGCGGGAGCAACACGCTCGACCGCACTGTTTAACTTAAATCAAAATAAAAAATCAAAAGCAATAAAAAGAAAAAAATCGATAAGAAAAGTAAAAAACGAAACACTTCACCAGTGTGTTCCTGGCGAGCTGGTAGGTGAATTGATCCTTCGTTTGTTTTATCCGTCACCCGCGTGACCTTCACACAGTAGAGAGCTGATATATCTCGTCTAAACAAAGCCGTCTTTCAGGCAAGAAAACTATTTAGTAACGCACTTCACTGCACTTCCTTCGCCTATATCGCAGGTAATAATTATCACTCGCGGGACTGTTTATTAGTAATGCTTTGCTGCAGCCTCTGCCACAGCAAGCACCTTCGTACTACCGAAAAAACTAAACCACACCGGAGAGAACAAAAAGCACTTGTTTCCCGGTACAAAGTTGGGTTACGAATGGCGACCTTCAAAATCTTGATTTATAACTAAAAACGACTTTTCGGCACATTCGGCACTAAATTTTTTTTACGAGGTCAATTTTCATTTTTTTTAGAAAGAAAAAAAATTACCTTTTCAACGCTATGCTATGTTCTTTTGTTAAAAGAGCTATGCGGTTTTGGGACAACAATATGAAAGTTACCATTATTTTGCTATTTTTAATTAAAAATATGAAAATTGCTCAACCTTTTTATTAGGAAACGTCTATGCTTTAATAGAAATTTAAGGAGAACATTTAATTCCGTATCTAATGACATATTTATTATCAAAGTCGGTTGAAAAATGGCAGAGTTATTAATACCATTGAAAAGGTAATTTCTTCTTTGTTCCAAAATACTCAAAAAATTCAAATCGGTTAAGAAATGACCGTAACAAAATTTGTTGGTGCCGAAAGCTCCGAAAAATCGTTTTTTTTTTATCTATAAACCAAAGTTGAACAGAGAAGGGGCAAAAATCGAAAACGAAAAAAGCAGTTTTTTCCACACCGTGTGTTAGATCTTCATAAAAATTAATCAGCAGTACTGCAACAACATTCTACATAAGCTGATTGATTTTTATGAAGATCTAACAAACGGTGTGGAAAAAAACTGCTTTTTTCGTTCTAGATTTTTGCCCATTCTCTGTACAACCTTAAATTGATCAAACGTGGTTTTGTGTTGTATTTGAGTAACCTACAACCTTAACTATATCACTTTAAAAGTACATTCAATTATTTTGATTTTGTAGCACCGTGTTATTAATAAATTTCAATCGGACGACCAATCAACTACGATTTCACTTCTGCTCTATTCAACCTCACAGTTCTTCATTTATCTTGTGCCGACTACGGGATGCCAGGTCATATTTCTTGAAATCTGCGCAGCCTATGTAAAAATCTGTGCTAAGGAAAACGTACAAATTTGTCTCAAAACAAGAAGTGGCGACCTATGCAGTTTTAAAAATCTAGGCAGAACATTGAAAATCTGTGACACACAGATTAATCTGTGTATCATAGCATTTACGGTTCCATCCCGAGGACAAGGTACTTCCCTTCGGACAGCGAGTTAAGCTCTCGCGCGACTGATGACGCACTTATTCGCAGACATGGAACCATACATCTTTCACTACCTGGACGACATCTTATTCTGTTCCAAAACGTTCGACGAACACATCAGACTACTGGAAGAAGTAGCGAGGCGGCTACGAAGAGCAAATTTGACGATATCGCCAGAGAAATCCAAGTTCTGTCGTCGAGAAATCATATACCTAAGGTACATTTTGAATGAGAGCTGATAGAAAGTCGATGAGGAAAAGATCGTGAGCATCGTGAAATTCCCAGCTCCAACGAACCGGAAGGAGGTACAACGGTTGGTCGGCATGTGCAATTGGTACCGACTTTTTATAGCAGATTTCTCTCGACTGGCAGTACCAATAACGGAACTGACGAAGACAAAGAATAAGTTTCGATGGAGTACGCAAGTAGACGAAGTATTCCTAACGCTCGAAGCAGCGTTGGTATCAGCCCCGGTGTTGGCAATTCCTGACTATACAATGCCATTTGCCATTCGAGCCATACTGACGCAGGAGACTGACGATAGGTGGTTTCGCTGGTATCGACAAACACATGGAGATGAGTTTCAGTGTACGGTTCCTTTGTAGCGCTAGGAAAGTAATATCGTGGAATAAACACAGTCGAACTAAACCCGATCAGCTTTGTCCATCTTCCCCAAAAGTCACGGAAGTTGTTATCGAGTTCATCATCCCAACCTCTGCCACTTCTCCACAGGTTTTGTGTAAACACCTAAGTGTTATAACATAATTTAGAATTTGCCGTTTTGTTGGTCGAATATTTCCAGCGATCAAGTATAGCACGTCTTCGCCCAGTTGCCCAAAATTCCTAATATGCGTTCGGTTGCTGCAGTTCTGGTTAAGCAGCGGGTTTTTTAGTCCTCGATCTTTGGCTCGCCCAGATGGTCGAGGATGTTTTCATTGCTCGATCGCCATCCACGCAACTTTAAGTCCCCGTTTCGATGTATGTACCGGGCGATCTTCTGCTGCCCCCGTATCGTGCTTATTCTTCTATACTTCCAAAGCTGTTAAGATAATCATCGACGTAGTGGCTGTCGAAAGTACCCAGAACTGATCTCGGAAACATCTCGGAGTGCTCCTACGCGTTGAGGTCTTTGATATATTGATCTGAGGCCAGTGATCATGTGGAACTGAACGTGGCAACATCCAGCAGGGAGATTGATGGCTCTTTAGAAGAATCGAAACACCATAGGAATCGCTGCGACTGCTTATCGAATTATGGTTCCACATTTCTTGAATGTCGGATTCACTTCCACTTGGTCCAATCGGAAACGGAACATAGTACGTAATTGAACGATATGCCTTGGCTGTCATATCCCAGATAACACGAACTTTGCCGGTGCATCTTGTCGGGTTCGTCTAGCTGCCGACTATGCCGACACACCACCGTAGTCTTGTTTTTACTGCTACCGATCCAGTACCGTCTGCTTCCTTCACTTTCGAAGGCAAGGCTTATCGTAGGTTGCCGATTCCTATTAAAAGCTTCAGTACGGCGCTAGCGAAACTATGCAGCAGTATTCCTTACAGATACTGGAGTCTCTTTTCCGCTACCTTTCAGTGGAAACTCTAGCTAAGTATACAAAGGCGATCGACAGCTTGTGCTTCTGCTATTTTTAACTTTCAGCTGTGTCCTGTTCCTTTTCGAGTCCTTCTCCCTTCGCGATACGTTGCCAGTCCAATGAAGGCAAAGCGGCTGGGGCTACCATCGAAACCAAACTACATTACCAACTCGTCTTTAACCAGTCTGAGTGTAGACCCCTCATCTAAGAAGCCAAATGGTTTTAGACTTCCCGTAAACGATAACTGGAACGATTCGAAATAGCGAGCTAGAATATAGGTAACGGTGAATGTCGGTCGGTGAGTTCCTCTTCAACCTAATTACTAATCGGGTCTACGGGACTGATTCGGGTACCGTTTCCTCCTGGATCAATTCAGACCATCGACGTTATACACAGTTCGTCGCATTTCGCATCGGTGAACTCCTTGGAATTATGGGAGCTACTCGTTTGTGCCGGGTTGCTACCAAACTCCAAAGCGTAGCAGACTTCGGAACAAAATCTGGAAAAAGGGCAAGATTTGACAACCTGAGTCGGAATGGTCCTACACAACGATTGATCATAGCTCAACGCTTCGTTCACGTCTGCCGATAAGCCAGAATCTCTGGCGCAGCAATAACAGTAGCAAGATAGGACCGGCAGAAGCGTCCTGTGGTGTTCTCTCGTGGCAATCATTTCAATGAGCTGATGTTGGAGTAGTAGTGCTTTTCGTCGAAGGGTAGCCGGTTGCAGACACGTCCACGAGTGCTAGGTGCAGATAGTGTAGTTTGAACTCTACGTTTAGCGGCGAACTCTTCCGACGGTATCAAGTTGGAAAAGCGATAAGAATTGGTTGGTGATTCTTGCAGTGGAGACAGCTCTCAGTCCGCGTCGAAGAAGTGTGCCGATGCGTAGTACTTGATGGAGGTTATAATACCGATCGATGGTATCTGGCAATTGTGGACTTATGACAAGAGGACAGTAGTTTGTCGGGCTTCGATAGTGTACTTCCACACCAAGAAGCGAATATTCGTTCAACCGTTACGATCTGTTCTTCTACAGTGCACTGTTGAGGATTGGAATTCATCCACTCGATTGACTACGGACGTCTTCCATGTCGATGGAGTTGAGGATATCCAGTTCAAGAGGAAGGAAGGTCCACAGATATATGGTGGCGTCCATGTCTATACCGTCCTGAACATGTCACAGAAGGCTGGACAGTAGCTCAAAGCTCTAGGCGTGGAATGGTTGGAGTCCCCATCGGAGCGACTATGAACTTGAAAATCAACAGGCAAGCTGCGCAAAGTCCATCCGCAGGTATTGTGACTATTGACCGCAGGCAGATCTCGAAGCATCGCTGAATCCGATAATCTTTAAGTGATACGATACGTTGATGTAACGTGAGCAAGTCCGTATGGTCCAAATGGAGTTTCTAAAGACGCTACAACCTGATTTGTGTTTCTCAAACGTCGGTCCAATCAGATCAGACCTGGCTACTAATCTGAGAAAGGATGCTTCGTAGAATTATAAGAATTCAATTTTTTCAATTTGTTGTTTTCAACGAAAGGAAATCGATCAACGGGTCCCAGCGGAGGCCGTGGTCAAATCCCACAACATTTCTGTCTCTCTAAGCTCCAATGGAATGGCATCGAGAGCAACTTGACAACTCCAAAACCATTGTTAGAGAGGAATACTGCACAAGAGAGCATTGCGATAAGATTTTCACAGGAAACGACTAGAACTTCAGCATCGTATGAACTGGACAGCAAATAGTCAACGCAGAAGTCAAGGCGGACAGCGAGTTCAGCCTGCGAAAAATTCAACCACTCATCGTTGGTGAACTTCAGCTGCACTCTAGTGTTTGGCTTGTACCGGATGTAACGGTAACTCTTCAGTGGAGACTCAGAATCAACGCGCCAGAGAATACGCCGAAGCGGTTGCTCGATGGACTGCATCACGATCTGCCGGTACTTTCATTTCAATGTCTGGAGAAATTCAGAAATGATGGATTCCTCAACGAAAAACGATCGTGACGAGATTATCATGGATTGTGGAGACACGAAGCAGGATGTCGGCTTCATAGGGACCAATCTCTCGTGGATGAGCTGATATAATGTATTTTTATCGGGACTCAAACTAAGTGGGCGTTCCAGAGATAAGGAGCGACCGAATTAAGTTGTATCTGTTGACTGTAAGCTAGCAAAGAAGTTCACTACGCTCAGAAAGCTAGACGATGAAGCGGCCGTCGAAGATACGGGTGGAGTTCTTCACAAAATGTTTCTCGCAGTATCATTTCGAAGGAATCCATCCCTTCGTATCGTGAACTTTTTCGAGCAGCCAGAATCGCTTGACCAATTCATCGATAATGCAGGGATTACTGAACTGCGAATTGCGTAAATTGCTGGGATATGTCAACAAATACTCTCCGGAGACGACCCACCTGACTGCTGCTATTCTACACAAAGTGATATCTTTTCTCAGAGCGGTGTCCTGCCATTTCGAAGTACTAAACTTTCTAAAGAAATATCTGCTGACCAGAATAATGTTGATGTCGCCAGTAGCAGAGAAATTTGGATCTACTAGTTCCAAGTATTTTTCCATCGTCAAGTGGCGGTTTTCTCCCATCGACTGGGCTAGCTTATAACGGTAATGGAAGACACCACGAGTATTGAGCAGTTCACGGAGATTAAAAGGATGGTTTTCGCGGTCGTGCGTTCAACCAGCGTTATAATGTTTCCGATTCCGCTCATTGGGACGACATGCAGCAATCGGATGCGATGAAGCTGAAGTCGTTCGCAGAGCAGTTCCAGTATTTAAGTTGCGTTGGAACACAGTCCAGCATGCAACAATACGACTTCTACCGTTCTGAATGTTCGCAAGGAAAATGGTTCGAGCATTCACTTCACCAGAAGGTGATACCAGTGCAGTCTGAGAATTCTTGGAGAACGCATGAACATTAGCCACATTGGCGATTGCAGTAGAGGTAGATAGTTGCTGGACGTAAACTTAGCTGAACAGGTTGCTCCGACGAGAGTCGGTTGGAGATCAAGATAGTAAGTTGATCCGGTGACTTCACCGCCAGATTCCGGATTGAAATTCCGAGATACCTTGTGAAGAAGCATACGGTGCTTCTTGGAACATGTACAACACCTTGACCCAAAACAGTTTGGGGACATATTGGGAACTCTATCTCAAATTAATGTAACTCTGGCGAAAACCGACTAGCACTGGACCTTGTATCCTCTGATGTGTCGGTGGATCCCCTCTAAACAGAAGCGATGTAGTCTGCATCAAGATTACTACAGTGGTTATCCCATTCCTGAAGCGTACAAGTGTCGATACGAATTGTCAACTGATAAACCAGGATAGAGCTGCATCGGTCTGCTGTTTCAACCAAAATTTGCTGCTCGAAACGTTCGATAAGTGCAAGCAGACCCTCAGATGATTACCAGCGCTTCGCTGAAGAGAGAAATAGCGTCTTAATATAGCACTTCATTAGCTTTCGATTGTTCTCAAAACTCTGCCGTAGCGTTCGCCAAGCGTCTTTATAGACGTGCTCACTTATTTTGGTAGGGTCGAAATTGGTGCTGTTACTCCCTGAGAAAGTATATTTTCTTCATCGTACTGTCGTTGTTTCGAAAACCTACGGCAGATTCAAACAAATTGCGAAAAACACACTAGTCTTCTAGCTTACTGGTAAACTTCAGCAGTTAAGGCTCCGAAAGTCTAAAGTCTCGGTAATGCGAGGTTGACGGATTTTCTTTGCCAGTTTGACCAAGAAATAGGATCGGAGAGCATACCCAGGCAAACCAACCGGAATTTCAGTTGGAATTATGGCTGGCTTATGGCTCAATTAATTCTGTCTTGGAATCGGTTGTATCTTTTGAAATGGAGCTCTGATGAATTTGACCGAGTAATAACGACAATCGAACAGTTACTATTCCTCTTTCAGGTCGATCGACTTTTCATCGGTGGAGAACATCTCCAATTTGACCATCGTCCAATGCAATTCATCGTGAAATTTCTCCCTTTTTCCACTCGATCTTCTACCTGTCGAGTAAACTTACTGTCCTTCCTGAAATTCTTTACACAACACTCCAACAAAGCCACCGAATCCAAACGTCTGTTCTAACTCAGAAATTCACTTTTCGCTAGCTATTTTTTTCTTCGGTAGCACCGTATTACTTTCGCTGGTACACTTTTCCACCACCAAGAATCCAAAATTCTGGCGATCAATCAATTTTTCAAAAAAATGTTCCATCGCGAAACATGAAAACTTTTTCGAATTTATTTCTTCGGAAATCAGCAGAATACAATATACAATAACTGGCACCATTTTCAGTTAGCAGTGTCTCGCACGCGCAGCACGTTATGGCCATATGTAAACCGTTATATAACAGTAAAAGGTTCTAACATCAATTAATTCAGGATTTGAGCATCTACAAGTTTTTTCAAACATGCTTTGTGCTCCACTAAACCAGACCTACACAAGATTACATGAAAAGCTGATGTATTTTTTTTATTTTATAGCGGAGTGTTTAATTTTGGTCATTTTTGACCCCATTTACTCTGTGTTCAAACAGCAGTGTCTCTTTGAGAGAATACGCCTACCGGTAGGCTTCTTCAATGCAACATGTCTCAAGTTGATCATCACATCCACCCATAATGCAGTCGAGCAGCAAGGCGGGAGAATGAGTGCACTTTCCACTCAGTACCACCTACTGCGCATAGAGGAAAAACACCAAAACAATCGATCACTCAACTGCGGCGGCAGCAGCGGTGAGCTAGCATTCAGAGCACCACTAGAGGTTTGCGTTTGAGTTCCACCGACCGGGCGGCTTCGACGGCAGCGAGTGCAATGTGTAATAGATACAGTACCATCGGTTGGCGCGCGGTGCGGCTGTGGGATTCGCAAAGAATGAACGCAAGCGCGCTGAGGTATGTACCTATACCAGAGAAGGAGTCCTGAATAATAAAATATCAACAGTTGGCAGAGAGCGAGCGGTGGTTAGTGTTTTCCGCAACGCCGAACTTTGAGCATCGCGCGTCGATTCAGGGCAGTAGTTATTTCCACGCGGGCAGCCAGTCAGTGTGGGCGCAGGCAATAATCAACACCGGAGATCCTACCGATCTCTGATACTTTGGACACAGAGTGGACGAACTGTTGGTGTTTCCGGGGGCCGGGTGTGTTCGGTTGTGAGTTGGTAATTGAAAAACAAGAGGGTACACACGTAGGTAATCCGAGACCGGACTGTGAAATGATCCAGCAGTGCATGCTTAGATGTGCAGTTTATTTTTCGGAGTCTTTCGGCAGGCGGCTGGGAAATTAGTGGTTGCTATTTCGGTTTTTTTGCACTGTTGACACAAAGTGACAGCTCGGAACGAATACACTGTGGAACTTTGTGGTAGCGAAAGGTGTTTTTGTGTTGCGGCAGTTTGTAAGCATTGGACAGAAAGTGTGTTCAAAGGTATACTGGATTAAACGTAGCCTAAGGTAAGTAATTCTAACTTTAATTGTTTTGTTTTGTGATTGATATATAGGAGAATGTCACAGATTTGACGCTGAGATTCCAGATGTTTCACATTATGACAGATCATAGTTCTGAGTTGAAAACCGATGCACATTATTTACAAAAATGAATGGCTCAATAATTCATATTGTCATTTTCTATTTATTGGAAATAAATTTAGAAACCACACCAAAAAATCATACAAACTTTAGTTTGCAATTTTGACCTTCAACGTAGCAAATTGGTGTGTTGGCATAGTTTAAGAACAAATGAACATGTCAATAAACAAGTGTGATCGATAGCAAGAAATTAAAATTCTGGCAAACTCTTAAGAGGAGTCATTATTATTATATATTTCGTTCGCCAATGACCTATCACCTACACGGAAAATGTCCGATGTATCAACGAACCCACTCTCTAGAGTAGAGTGCAACAACGAAAAAAAAAATACGGCGCGGTTCCAAAACTAACCAATCATCCAGTTCAGCGGTTGAAACTTTAGCGATCTTTCAACTCTGTGGTGGGCAATTTGAGAAACAAAGAAAAACACGCTCATCATCGTCGTATTGGCACCGTCAGCCGCCCATTTATTTGCATTTCATTCATATCGCCACACGAAAAGCCATTCGCAAATCTAATCCAATATGAATTGGACACTCTCTATCGGCGGTCGAGCAGAGAATGTGGGGCTCTGTTTCGTTTAGTCTGGCGCATTTCTTCTGTTTTTTTTATTTTTTTCTTCTGTTTCTGTTTTTGCAACATGCTTACCTACTTGACGGTAAGGTGAACAGAATCCAACAACGGCGTTTGCGAATCTAAATGGGTTTGTTTTGTCCGTGAATTTAGCATTTGGTCCGATGCCATTTTTAAACCCCATCATTCATTTCAAAATAGAACTCGATGATGTTTCGAGATGCGTATTTTGTGTTCGCTATGTTAAGTATGACGTCTTTATCTGGGCCGGAAATTGATTTCTGCGGTTCGTTGTTTTTGAACGCTTTTTTTGCAATTTTTCACATTTCTTCGGATTCGTAGTAGATGGCAACATCAGGAAACAAATTACAAGAAATGCATTTTCGGTTTTGACATTGAATTACATTGTTGTAGTTACAATTTTTTACGTTGAAAAACAACTACGCAACTTCAGCTGCCAAGCATTTAGAAACAGTAGAAGTTTTTGCCGAGCAGGAAATACTTGTGATCTGTACACGGTTGATGGATTAATCAGTTTGTGTCGCTACCTGCTATCCAATTATTTTCATTTCCGATGGTTAGAAAATAGCATACACAACGAAGTTACCGAATGAAACCGAATTTTAAAACACCCGACCGAAGCCAGTTAGTGAATGGTAACCGCTAATTTTATGCACCGAGTCGCAAATCTTGAACGGAAAAATTGTGATTTTAGTCGGTTTCTATTAGTTAACCTTGTTGTAATAATTAGTTTGTGCAGCGTTATCAAATCATCAACCAAGAATTAAATTTGAACATCTTTTCCTTCACCAACTATTATTTTACATCCGACGGGTCGAAATTAGCATACACACACGCACACGAAAAAAAAAGATGATTAGTCATCTGACTGAAGCTCATTCCTTTTTGGTTCTCGCTAATTACACGCACCGAGCCGCAAATGTTGAACAGTTCTTGGTCGAAGCACCACCTCTTTGACGATAGAAGTAAACTGATTTCATTCGATGGCCAGCCCTTTTGACTTCGAACGTAAAGCTGAACCGAGTGCGAAACCGGAGGTCGCATGCGAGTGCGGCTTCATTCGTGTGTTACACTCGTGCTAACTACACCAGCACGTCCGGTCGGCCGAGTCCACCGTGTGCTGAGAAAGGGCAACTACACCGAGCGTGTCGGTGCCGGACCACCCGTTTACCTCGTAGCAATGAAGGAAATATCTTGCCGCCAATACTTATTGGAGCTGGAAGTAACAAATTGCTCTCCGGCGTGAACATTGCCCGGGGTGGGGTGCCCTACATCGCTTTTCTGGTCGAAAGAACGAAAAAACCGCCCTTGTCAATCATTGGGTTTTTTCTCTTCTCTAACTAATTTACCTTTCAAGCATTTGACAAGTTTTTTTGCAGTGCCACCCTAAATAGTACAAAGTCCATCGTCTAATGATCAGTACAGTACAATGGTATTTCATGCACCGGGCTTACAATTTTGATTAAATAAGGATTTTTTTTATTTCCGATGAGTGGAAAGTAGCATTCATATGGAATATGAAAAGTATTTTAAAATTTAATTATTTAGAGTGGGGTTGATAAGGGCTATTTTGTTTGATAAGGGGTTTTATACAAAGTTGAAGGGGAAAAGTGAATTTATTAACTATCGAAGAAAATAAAAAAAGTTGCGTTAAAAAAAAATATTGATCGGAGTTCTGGTCCCTCCCCCAAAGCGCATTTTTTTCGCAGAGGCTTGCGGTGAACATTCGCCCAGACAAACCGCACAGCTGCAATCAAAAAAGTAAGAAAATTATTGAAATAAATGGTTCGGTTTCCCAAAAAAAAAATTGCAGTAAAAATTTTTTTGTTGACAATAAAACTAATATTTTAAGTGTTCAAAATTTTAAACAAAAAATTTATTACAAAGAATCGAAGATTTTGCGATGAAAAATGAACCATCCTAGTAAACGAGAATGTAAATACGAGCCAAATAAAATTAGTGTTTGAGACATCACGTTCACCGCAACGGTCTTTTTCCAGAAATTGCATTCCGAGATAATCGTGTTCAAAGTTTTGTGTAAACTCCATTCGTGGATGGAACCAGCAAGCTGTAGTTCGAAATCTAGTGCTCCGGTTGGGATGAAATTTAAAATATTTTGGGTACTTTCAGAATATGCACTAAATTTTTCCGGGTGGGCGATTTTTTTTTCCAATTGGCCCTGGTTACTAGCACGGAGCTGCACAAACTAATCCACGGAGACGAGTTCTACTAATCACCGTCTCTCCCGATGTTTAAATGTAGTCTTCTGCCATCTGACAAGGATGATTAGTAGACTCTGGCCAAAATCACATTTCTCTCTGTTCAAGATTTGCGGCTTGGTGCATAAACTTAGCAGGAACCGATCATGAACGAGCTACGGTCGGGTGTTTAAGATCGCTTTTATTATATTCCATCAATGCTGCCAGGTAGACGGGTGCCCCTGCACTCGACACGCTTGGGGTAGCTGCTCTTTCTCAGCAGACAGTGGATTCGGCCGACAAGGCCGAGTGTAACACATACGACCCCCTGGTTTCGTACTCGGTTCAGTTTACGTTCGAAGTCAAATGGGCTGGCCATCGAATGAAATCAGTTTGCTTCCATCGTCAAAGAAGAAGATCTTCGAACAAAAACTGTTCAAGATTTGCGGCTCAGTGCATGTAATTATCGGGAACCAATCAGGAATGAACTTCAATCAGATGATTTTGAATCGGTTTTTTCCGTGTGTGTATACAAATTTCGAGCCGTCGGATATAATTTTCCAATGGAAATGTTCCCTGGATAGGAAATTTTTGTTCCAATCGGCCCTTGTTACTAGCACGGAGCTTTACAAACTAATCCACGAAGACGAATCTTAATAATCACCTTATTTCCCGGTGTTGACATGTAGTCTCCGCACATCAGACAAGATTGTTTGATTTGTTGCAGCAACCGACTGAATTCACAATGACGATAGGGCTTCGGTCAGATGATTTAAAATCGGGTTTTCCGCGTCGGTACGTGTGCGACTAGTAGCACGTAACGACACACACTGATTCATTTACCAGCCGTGTACAACTCACAAATGTTCCCTTCTCGGTATCGTACAGTCCTCCGTTTGCCACAAGCAGCCAAATACGAATGATTGCAGAAACAAATCTGTAGCGGACCAATATTTAAAACTTTTCATCATTTAAATGTTCGGATGGTGCACCATATTGTCGGCTCTGACCGAGATACGCTGGAAATTTTTGTCTTTCCGAATGATTTTTGAAAGATTTTTCAAAACGCAGATTTTTCGTTATTAATGCTTGATATACTTACTCCAAATTTTAATACAACATTACTGAACACATTTTCGACAAAATGGCGAAGAAATTGATTAATTCCATGTAGTGCATCAACAGATATAAACATTTTAAATCATACACAACTTTTCTTCGTAAATTTTGATAAGGCGCCCCTATATTGAAAAGTAAGTCGTTAGTCACGACAAAAAAAACGTTTGCGGTTCAGGCGATGAAATTGCCAACTGCTCCGAATTGAATTCCCGCACATAAGGTTTTCTTAACGGATCCCGTAACGTGCAGTCTGATCACTGAACAGGCACGACTTTATTTGCCCGTGATATGTGCCAAGTGTACTTTGTACTTCGTATTGTAGAGTTAGGTAGGAAGGTATCGGTTGGTCTATCTGCCTTCATGCAAATAATTAATGCCGTGGAAATCTTAGGTTTGTTCTAGTTCTACAAGAAGCTAGAAGTACTCTGGATCCGCCGAAACGGATTTCACAATTACCAAAGCTTTATTCAATTTTTGTATCGAATTTAAAATAAATTGTTAACAAATTCGTTGAAGTTCTAATATGTTCATAAATTGGTTGTAGATTCGCCTGAAATTGTTTTAAAATGTCCAAAATTTGTTTTAATTTTTTTTTTAAATTCTATTTCTTTCTGCTGTCTATTCACTTCTACAGCTTACTATTGCAATTAATTAGTGTTGAATGAAATAGGTAGTAGTTTTATTATCGACTTTCAGTTTTCAAATTACCATACCCATCAAAATTTTTGCTAGCGCGAGCAAAATCACAATCCCTCGAACAAGGAATGTATTATACTGTTTTTACTCAACCCTGAGAAAAGCTAAACAATCCACAAACATGAGTTCCCTATGTCATCCACGAGCCCGCTATCGCATTCCTAGCGTCTTATTTCTCTAGCACCCAAAACAAATCTTCCTCGTCGCCACTCGCTTTGCGAAAAGCCCAATACAAATATGCGAACTTGAAACTCAAGAGGCTAACTGTCAGACCAGACCGCCGCCCGCTCAGCTGATTTACGCTCGCTGATAATAAATCTTGTCAAACAGCAGCAGCAGCTGACTGACCGCGGCGATGACTTCCTTGTTTTTCGAATTCAAGCGTAGTAGGCGTCGTTTTGGACTGGTTCTCAGATTTAAATTACCCTTTTCCAGATTTCATACATATTCTAGAGCATTCTCGTTCACCGGAGCAGGTATGCGCAATAGTTTCCAGATAAACACCCACGAGAGTCTGCACTTTTTTTTTTATTTTTGACCACCGTTATCTTATCGGCTGGGAAGTCGGAGCGCGTGAATGCGCGTCTTCAAGGAGACTCATATCGATCAGATTTGTTTAGGTAGAGCGAGAAAAAAGAAGCAAAATCGTCGCGTTCTACGATTGCTCAACAAAACGCACTTCATTCAGGGTGACACAAGAAAATATATATCTACTTACACGCTCGTAAAAAGTTACTCAAAAATGAGTTTAATCCCACCCATTTCCAGATAAAGTGGAACAACCCTTAAATTGAGTAATTCCGGAGTTACTCAAATTTGAGTAAGCCTGAACCAAAAACTGAGTAATTATTACTCGGTTTTTGAGTACAATATTATCTACACTAAACCCAAAAGTGCTTCACTAGTACTCAGATTTTGAGTTCAACATTGCTCAAAATTTGAGTTCAGTACAAATTTAACAAAACCAAAAATTAAGTAATTATTACGCAGACTTTGAGTTGAACATTACTCAAATTTTGGGTTCAGTAGAACTTCAACAAAACCAAAAATTGATCGATTTTTACTCATATTATGAGCAGAAGCTTACCCAATTTTTGAGTAGACAACAAAGCCAGTTGTAATTCCTCAGTTTTTGGGTAGAATATTACCCAATTTATGAGTGCAATATTCCTCTAAGAACGGTTGGTTTCAAAATCGTCCAATGAAGGACGTTCGTTGGACCAATTTGGGCATCGTCCAAATAACCGTTCAACGAACGTCCATCGTTGGACCCGTGTTGAACGATTTTGAAACAATTTTTTGGACGTCTCAGTGGGATTTCATTAAAACCCAGTAAAGTTCAGCCGGAAATGAGCCGGAATTGCAGCTGTTTCCAGTCAGTATTCCGGCTCCAGTGACACAATCGATTCTAGTTAGAATAGGTTGTGTCACTGGAGCCGGAATACTGACTGGAGCCATCCGGATTATGACTTGCAATTCTGAATGGTTTCTGTAAGAAGAAATGCAACAACCGATTCCTATTTAAATTGGTTCATGATCGATTGTTGCATTTGAACTGGAACTAAACCGGTTTGCATCCAGTGAAGAAATTGGCCGTCAAAATTTTGTTTTGGATACAACACAATGCAGTCTTTCTTTTCTTATGGAATATTTTTACAATAATAATTAAAGAAACTTCTGTTTATTAAATTTTATGGTTTTTAGTAAGTATTGTATAAAAAAGTTGTCCTTTTATTTGTTGTCAATACGTGCGCGGGAAACTTCAATAAAAGTTTGGACGAGTCTATTCACAGTTGTCCTCTGACTGTGCGGAATTATATTATATATGGCACATGCCAGAAAGTCCCAAAACATTCTTAAATTAGGTGGCACCTCCACTCCGAGAACTGCGTGGCATTTGAATAAAATTTCCACTGCATGAATAGAATTGTTAGTCTCGAATATAACTTTTTTCTCACAAATGACGGCATAATTTCCTCTTTTCATCGGGCTTGCTACGCACACCATGTGTAGTATGGAATCAGTTGCGGGGGATGCCATGTATGTATCTAAGCACTCCTAATGATAATATAAAATCATTACATCTAACCTTATGTATATTATATTGCATTTACCCCAATCCAACGAATTAAAATTGAAGCCGAATGTTCTTCGCCTACAGTTGGACAGCCTACCAGCGTTCTTTTTTGTCCGCGAATTGGCATATGAGAAATTATTCTCAAGCATCCTCGAATGTGATCTGTGAATAGTTTTACAAATTTAAAATTTTATGACAGACCATTGGGCTAAATTAAAAAAAATTATATCTCACCATCTTCTACTCTAGAGAATCTGGACGGTGAATAAGATAGACACTGAGAGAAGACATCCTCGATTTTGAGACCTTCTGTTCTGTTAGGATACAATCTCTCAAACATTTGACGAATCTAGAAAAAGTGATATGATATAAATATTCATATGTTCCGTGAATACCATAAAGTGAAATAGTAAATAATAAAAAATAAACATGTTACCACCAATCCTTCATATGAACACAGGTGTGGAAACATATCCAAGATATCATTAACGGGTTTCTTTTCTTTTAATAACAGTTTGAGGACTGGAAAGCATCGGTCCATTTCATCACAAATATGTTCTGCTACTGATGCCGATGCAAGCATTACTCGGAGCAATTGAGCCCGCTCTACAAGTTCAGTTGAAACGGACTCTTCTACAGGCATAGTTCCTCGATTATATTTATGTTTTTCTGCAGGTAGCTGTTTGATGACATTCCGGATGCGATGAAATATCATGCCAGTATGAGCACCCTTTTCCTTGCCTCCGTTGCGCCAAAAGAAAAATGACTAGCATGAAAATAATTATAATTATATTAGAGAAATTAAATAAGCATAGAATAACAAACCTCATCAGGAGCAGTTGGTGTGACTCGCGTATTACTAAGTTGTGGAAATAATTTTACGATTTGAACAGCTGCCGCATGCTGTTGATCAACAGAAGGATACCTGCGCATTTAGAGATCATTGGTTCGTTACTCCGAAAAAGACCAAAAAGATTCCGTGAAAGATTAAGTTCTAAATTTCTTAAAAAAAAATCTAAATGGTAAAAGTATGAACGGTATTTGATTCGTAATTCTTTGCATGCTGGGACACATCTATTATTTTCTGAAGAAAATCGGTCAGTTTATTACTGTTTTAAAAGTCTGTAAATGTCTGGACCAGGCATACGCAGAACTTTTTTTTAATCACCGATATCATACTTTTTGATCTGCCTCTCGTTTCTTCTGCTGCAAATTTTGTGCATTGGACGTATTCGGTCTATCCACTAATTGAATATTTACTAGAAGTATATGCTAGAAAATGCATGAAAATTCTCGACAAACATATGATTACGGCCTAAAAGCCAACTGTCAAAATCCACTTTGAATGGAAATTCCGGACAAACCGTTACACGCCAATCACAGATGTTGGTAGTAAACGAAAGAGAAAAGTTTTCTCTTTCATAAACTGTTGTGAGCTGTGTTCGACTAGTAACGGTTTGTCTGGAATTTCCATTCAAAGTGGATTTTGACGGTTGGCTTTTAGGCCGTAATCATATGTTCGTCGAGAATTACAGCAAAAGAGACGGGAATGAAAGTATGCTAATTCTGCATATTTTTGTTTCTCAGTGCAGCAAATCTGTCCACAGTCTGTAAATCTGGCATCGCTGTTGCTCGATTCAACGACATTGCGGCTTAGTTAGACCCTTTGGTCGATTTACGATTGAACTGTATATGTAAACAAATAAACACGCTCGCTATAAACAGAAATTGTATACCTTTAAATTCTGTTGGTTTAAATGTTTAAGTTATTATAATTCGTCGTCGTCGGTCGTCTTTATAATTTTGTGCCGGAACATGACGAATTACGCTTTCTAAGTACCACCGTCAAAGACGCATGTACGTTCTTATGCCGAAGTTTATAAATCGAACCAGATTGAAGATGTGAAAAGAATGGTCAATATTGAAATCAGGATGCGAAGAACTGATAACTATGTGGTTTCCTCTAGCAGTTTGTACTGTGTTTCATACATTTCTTTACATTGATAATCAGAAGTGAAGTTGTTTGGCCGTGCTTCATTACTATGCATACTTCATAGTTTCATAGGCTCAATGAAGTAATAATGCATGATACTGATTGACTACGATGTTTTTTGAAATAGAAGCTTCACAACGAAAGGCATTGCTTTTCTCTGCTCATAGACAGTGTTAGATCACCTGCATATTTGCTCGAAGGACTACTAAGGGCCGATTTCTTCATTCTCGCTTAACGTCTTAACCAGGTTTAAACGTACTGGTGAACCCGGTTTAAAATTTAAGCGAGGATAAAGAAATTGGCCGTAAGCCCTATAAATATGTATAGGCATTGCGCATTTCGCCGCAAGGTTGCTCTAGCGGAGAGACTCGTGCGGTTCAATGTAAACAATTCATTCTATCACACTTTAAGGAGTGTTCATAGTTTGATGCACTAGTAGAGTAACAAATAAAACTTTCTACTTGCCTTTGACCGTCCATTATTTGAGTCTCCATTTGCTTGCATGCGACTCGTGTAAGATGATTTAAACCGTCCGTCATTGCATTCAAGTCGTCGTTACAGTTCGGTCGCGTTTCCATTTGCGCCGTTTAAAGTTTAACCGTGTGTGTTTTAATTTGTATTGTTTTCATTTATCATTGCTGCGTAAGTAAAACATGCCGTGCGCGATTAATAATTGTACAGTGAGTGACGACAAACATGTGTGGTACTGCAATGGATCATGCGGGAAAAAATTCCACGCTGCATGCGTTGGTGCTCAGAGGAATCATGAGCAAAGAATACTAACATACATGCTGCCAATATGCTACGAGTGCCAGAAGCGTCTCGTGATGGAGTTAAATTTCGATAAACTGTACAGACAACAACAAGAAGCCATCAACCTCAACAAGCTAGTTATGGAGTCGAATCACAAACTCACATCCACGTTTAGCAACTTCAATGTCCGTGATGGATTTGAATGTATCGAAATGCTCTTAAACGAGTTGAAAGGCGAAATTAAAACAACTGCAGCTAATCATAATAACGCGGTTGCACACATAGCCAAAACCTCGGAGTTGTGGAATGAGCTGGCTGCTTCCAACAAAACTGGCAAAACTGATGTCGTTACCACAAAAAATCACTTAACATCATTATTCGACATATCGATGAAAGCTACGAAAAACAACATCGCAGCCTATGTCAATGAACTGACCACCGATATGACACGCGAGTTGAAACAAATTTGTTCAGAAATTGAAAAGGTCAGCAGCGTGATAACTGACATGGCTAACAACTGTTCGGCTCAGAATATGAGTTATGTAAACCCAATATTCACGGATGATATTATCGATGAGTTAAAGCAAATTTCTAGTGCAGTAAACTCACTGGAACAAAAGACTGCTGCTTCACCCGCAACAGATTCCTCCCCTAGTTTAGAGGCTGAGATGTCTGTCGAGGCAGCCAGTAACTCAGGCTGGCGTTTCCTTGGCAACTCTAAGGTATGGAAGGCTGATTGGTCCGAATACGACGCACGTAAATTGCGTCGTCTCAATCAACAAAAAGCGGCGGAGAAAGCAAGAATAAAGAAGAAACGGAATAAACAGAGGCCCGCTAATGCACTTGACACCACCCGTAACAGTAATAATAATACTAAGCGTCGCAAGAATCACGGTTACAAACACCACACAATTCTCGACAAAAATAACGGATGTAATTACAACCACAGCAGATTTGCGTACCACGATAACAAACGCCGCGACATCGACAATCTTCCGTTGGATAGAGAGCTACTGGCTGAGGCAAAGAAACGTTTTTCGAGGCCACCTTCAACTTCGTTCAGACCTACCATTGCATTCCAGAGAGGCGATGTTTTAAACCCGTGCCCTACCGATCAACCTAGCACCTCACATCGAACAGCTGCTGCCACACCTATGTACCCCTCCGGAATTGGCGCCTGTCAGTGTTTTTGCCGCTATCGACGCGCTCATTAGAGCAAGATAATAATGAATTGACAAATCATATTGCGATTCAAGATTTAGAAGAGGTAGAGCTAGGTCTAATTAATTCCCATAAAACTAATACTTCTCCAAGAGAATCTCAGTCAAGAACAGAAATCTTGGTCTATTGCCAAAACTTTAACCGCATGAAAAGTGCAGCTAAGATGAATGTGATTCAAAACAAAATATTAGGTTGTCATTATTCCGTAATTTTAGCAACTGAGACTAGTTGGGACGAAACAGTGAGAAGTGAAGAAGTTTTCGGGAGCAATTACAATGTATTTAGGGATGACCGTGATTGTCATGTATCTGGTAAGAAGTCAGGAGGGGGCGCTTTGATTGCGATTTCAGCAAAACTAAATGCAGAAGTTATCAAAACTATAAAATCAAAAGAATTCGAGCATGTGTGGGTGAAAGTACATGTTAAAGACGAAACTCACGTTTTCGCTTCGGTGTATTTTCCTCCAAATTTTGCTCGAAAAACGACTTACGAAAAGTTTTATCATGCTGCTGAATGCATTATTAATAGTCTTTCCCCGCACGTAAAAGTTCACATATATGGCGATTTCAATCAACGCGGTATTGATTTCATACCAGATGCTGATAATGAGAGCATCCTACTTCCTGTTGTAGGGGAAAATGAAACTTTGCAGTTCATTTGCGATAAATCTGCCAGTTTAGGACTTAATCAAATAAATCACATAAGAAATCAGCGACATTGCTATTTAGATTTATTAATGACGAATATAGACGAAGACTTCTGTGTAACGGAATCACTTACTCCCTTATGGAAGAATGAAGCTTATCATACAGCCATTGAGTTTTCTATATTCTTGCATGTTAACGACAGACCTGGTGATAGTGAATTTGAGGAGGTATTTGATTACGAGTCCGCTAACTATGAAAGCTTGAGGCAAAAAATTAATGCAATAAACTGGCAAATGATTTTAAGAAATGAAGAAAATGTTGAAGCTGCCGTAGACATCTTCTACAAAATATTATTTGAAGTCATTCACGAAGATATACCATTGAAAAGAAGAAGGCGTCACTATAACTCAAAACATCCCATCTGGTTTAATAGAGAAATCAAAAATTTAAAAAATCGTAAGCAGAAAGCACACAAAATCTACAAAAAATACAACAGCGAAGATAACTTAACAAACTATTTAAATCTATGCGATCAATTGAACCTTGCCATTGATATCGCGTTTGAAGAGTACAATGCAAGAACAGAACGCAATATAAAAACTTGCCCAAAAAACTTCTTTAATTACGTAAAAACTAAAATAAAATCGGATTATTTCCCAACAGAAATGCATCTTGATGGAAAGGTAGGCGATAACTCAGAGGAAATCTGCAATCTTTTTGCAACATTCTTCCAGGAAGTTTACACTACATTTTCAGAGAAGGATCGAGAGCGTGAATACTTTTCATTCCTCCCAGAACTTTCAAGAGATATTAACATTAAACAGATAAAAGTACATACAATCATGGATGCCTTAAAAAACTTGGATAGCTCTAAAAGCCCTGGACCTGATGGCGTTCCACCGGTGTTTTTAAAAACTTTGTCAATAGAACTAACCGCTCCTTTATTTTGGCTTTTTAACATGTCTCTAGAATCAGGTTGTTTTCCTAAAACATGGAAAAGCTCTTTCCTAGTTCCAATTTTTAAAAATGGTAAAAAATCCGATGTGCGTAACTATCGTGGAATAGCTATCATCTCGTGCATTCCCAAGATTTTCGAGGCGATTGTTAATGAAAATTTATTCCACCAAATCAAGAACAGAATTACCCATGTGCAACATGGTTTTTTCAAAGGGCGTTCTACAAGTACAAATCTACTCGAATTCATTAACTACACATTAACAGCAATGGATAACGGAAACTACGTTGAAGCTCTTTATACAGATTTTAGCAAAGCATTTGATCGCATCGACATACCCATGCTACTTTTTAAATTAGAAAAAATGGGGTTTGAGCCAGGACTTCTTACATGGGTACAATCATATCTTACAAATCGTGAACAAGCTGTTAGATTTAAAGGGATAAAATCAATCCCAATTCAAGTTACATCAGGAGTCCCTCAAGGGTCTCATTTGGGCCCGCTATTCTTTATTTTATTTGTTAACGACATTTCCTTCATTCTAAAAAATGTAAAAGTTCTTATATATGCTGATGATATGAAACTATTTCTAGAAATAAGAAATGGTGAAGACTTTCAGACATTTCAAAACGAAGTAAATATATTTTATACATGGTGTAATAAAAGCCTGCTGAAACTGAATGTAAAAAAATGTAATTCCATAACATTGAGTAGAAAGAATAATATACAGAACAATAGAATCTTATTGGGAAATCAACAAGTAGAAAAGTGTGACAGAATAAGAGACCTAGGAGTTATTATAGATTCCAAAATAACATTCATAGATCATTATAACACAATAATTAACAAAGCAAACAGCACACTAGGTTTTATTAAACGCTTCAGCTATAATTTCCAAGATCCCTACACAATAAAAACATTATATGTAGCCTATGTGCGTTCAACACTAGAATATTGTAGTATAGTTTGGTCGCCTTTTTCAGCAACGCATGCAAACCGGATAGAATCAGTACAAAAGCAGTTTTTGATGTTCGCTCTTCGTAAACTAGGTTGGACTGGACTACATTTGCCATCTTATGAAGCACGGT
Source organism: Topomyia yanbarensis (assembly GCF_030247195.1). NCBI lineage: Eukaryota > Metazoa > Arthropoda > Insecta > Diptera > Culicidae > Topomyia > Topomyia yanbarensis. Next base: position 413,383,509 of record NC_080672.1, on the reverse strand, counting down.
GCATGCTAATTGACATACAAACCTTGAAAGATCGTCGTGAATTTTCTATGGTATCATTTGTAAACGACATTGTATCACATCGTATTGATTCAATCGAACTTTTATCGAAACTAAATTTTTATGCTCCTTCTCGACAACTACGTAACCGCAGCATCTTTTGTACAATTCGCCATCGCACTAATTATGCCAAGTTTGGCCCGTTAAACCAAATGATGAATATTTACAACAAACATTGCGAAAGCATTGACTTCACTATGTCGAAAACAAAACTTAAGCAGCAGTTTAAAGTAAACCAAAATTTTAACTAGTGTTAAGTTAGTTTAATAATTATTGTAAGAAACCGGTCTACATCTGATTGACGACTTGAAATAAATAAATAAATAAATATCTGGTACGATCCCTTGATCCAAAATTGGATACAAAATTTTCATTCGGAGTTTTGCGTCATCTTCGAATGTCGAACGGTTAATCTGAAAACGTTAAATATGTATAGTACGACAAGCGCTTACAGTAATTATAGTAGAAAGTTTACCAAATTTTGAACATTAGTGGAAGTCTCATCAATTTTATCTTTGGTCGGATTAGCTTCAGAACTATAGTTTTTTATTATGTTAAGAATTGTTAGACGGGATCCTTTTTCGATTATCCCCATTTCAACTAGGTCGGCATCGTTGAGCAGAACTAGGTTCTGATCGTTTATTTTTTGGGCTGAAAAGAGCGAATAAGTATATATAAAGGTTTAAAGTGACATCTCAAGTTGTTTGCACTACCTTCTTGATTGTTGTTTATTTTATTATAAATTTATTTCCAAGTTTATTTCCCTACTAACTATCTACATATTTCAAACTTATATAGTAGTTTTCTTCTGAATCTCCGTATATACTCCATAAGTTGTATGTTTTTTTCGTTTGCAAGTTCTTGTGTGATATGCGAATAACTTGACTGTCAGTTTTGAGTTTGTAACTGTTGTATTGTAAACAATATTCGCATTCGAGATGCTGTATTAGGCAAACAATTTGATTATCCGATTGCAATATATCTATTATCAAACCATAGGACATTTCGTTGCATACTTGGTATTTCGCTATCAGTCCCGGCCGAAAGCTTGTGTTATTTATTTTCATATGGTTTATATATTTGATTGAATCTGGTAGATCCCGGATCAGGAGTAAATTATTTAGAGATTTTTTGTGTATGTGCTTTGACGAAACGATATCTACCGTACCAATTTCGTATGAATGGTCAAGAATAGTGGTTATCTGTGCTAGATTCAGGCGCTTAGCAAAGCTGTTTGTTAAATTGATGAAATTGTTGCATGTCTTCGCTTGGGATTTCGACTCCTTGAATTTCGCTTCGAAGCGTAAGCAACTATGATTAACAACTGGCCCATCCTGACGAATTATGTAGGGATAATGAGAGATGTGATGGAATTTATTGGTAGGGTTGATGGCAGGGAAGCAGGATTTGAACAACTTGTAAAAACATTCGATTTCGTTTTCCAGATCGTTAATCTGATTCAATGTTAGCTTATTGGAGAAACTATAATAAGTTATTTTCATGAGAGCTCTAAGCAATGATGATAAATTTGAATTAAATCCGAGAATCTGGTTGAACATAAAAGGGAATGCTCGAAGGAGAAGCCAACATTGCGAAGCTGACTGAGGAATAGCATGTCCACGTGCTTTTAACTTCTCGCAAGTAAAATTAGCGGTAGGTTTATCAGCCGATTCAGTTATACCGTATTCGTAATGCTGTATAATTTGGTTGACTTGACTAATCGTTATCACTTTATGGATATTTACAGCTTCGTTCAAAACACATTTGATTACGACCATGACGACGCCTTCCAAAAGATCATGCATTGGATCATACGTGTTATTTTCCGCTATGTTGAAATATTTAACTTCATTCAGTGCTGATTTTCGAATGATTCCGCATTGTGAAGGTGTTTTAGTTCCGCTTTGAAGAGCATTTAAATCACCTTGTATGCTTTCTTCAGTGCGATGAGGGAAGGTATCACCAATGTTTCCACAATGAAGTGCAGTACGCGTCGCATAGCACATTCTACAGAATAGACTTGATTGGGGCCCCATTAACTCGAAAATTTCATGAATTGCCAGCGTGTCCCCCAAAACATGCACTAGAACTGCCCTCATCGTAAACTTTTCACTCCCATATTGTACTACAACACCATCATCTGATTCAAGCTCACGCAAATCTTGAATCAGCGGTTTCATAACGTTATTGTAGCCATATTTTTTTACATCTCTTGAGCGAACTGTAAGCGTTAGATATATCCTGTTGGAGGATGAATTAATTGCGGGGTGGAGATTCTCAATTTTAACACTGAAATTGGTAAGTTTTTTTTTTGATTTGCGTGATCCCAAAGGGTTCAGATATTCGACATCGTCCAGATGAAGCGAGAGTCGTAATGCATCGGGAAACCGTGTCAGGAACGGGTGTGTTTTGAAACGTTGACCATCTTTGAAACCGCACAAGATATCGTCATTCACTGCTTCTTCTGCTATCATCTTGCGAGCTCCGGGATTCTTCATAACCAGTGCTAAAATGCTGGTTAGTGGAATATAGTGAGCAACGTCTTTCACTATTTGTACACTTTTTCTTTTGCCTAGTTTGGTAATCGCAGGGACAGTTTTAGTGATTCTAGTTCTTCCCAAGACTTCTTCCCTAGGGTTTGGCACAGCACAACCCGCAACTCCAGACAAATATGCTAGGTTGTCTTTTGGAGAAGCTACGTCTGCAAAAATTCCATCCAAAGATGCGTCGTTTATAAATTTCAAAGCGTCGGTATCGTTTAATGGGATCGACTTCGATTTCAAAAATTCTCTGAATAGATTCAACATGTAACACTCGTAATCTTCTATAAGATTCGAGGTAACCTGTAAGAACTTTTTGATTTTTGTCTCGGGAAGAGATACATCTTTTCGCAAATCTGTGGCGAATTTACTAATTTTCTTAGTAATTTCATCCAACGACGGCGCCGTTTTAAAGAATATACACCCAAAACGGTGAGCTCAGATTTTCTGTTTTTGGGCTCACAATCTCATTCCCAAAAGCAATTCTTTTTGAACATTGAGCTGTTCGCGCACAATTCGGGATGAGCGCAACGCTCACGCAAAAAAAACGATGACACACACTCACACACAAGGAAACTTTGTTAGTATTTAGTTTCGTATCTTTCTTCTACACCTTACATTCCCCCCACCCAACCACCACAAGCAATGTCATCACCATTGCTGCTGCATTGCATTTTGTTTTGTTTCATTCTTTTCTTCGCTGCTATAAATAGCTCGTGACCTGAAACTTCTAGTAAAAAAAATATTATATCAGATTCAAGATTAGAACCGACAAACTTCTAATCGGTAAAAACACCTGTTTATTGCCCGTACCATGACGACACACTGGTGGAGTAGTATAATGGCGTATATAAAGCTTCACACTTATGATGAGTGAGATAATATCGTTTGCTTCCCGCCGCCGCGTCGGTATTTCAGCATCGTCATTGACGCATTTTGCTTTGTACCATTTTCCCCGCTGTTATTAATATTTTGTTTGTATGTATATGTTGGGAACTAAACCTTACTAGAAAAAAGATTAACGGGCAGCATCAAGACTGCAACCGACAAACATCCACTCGCTAAAACGTCTGCTTTACACCTTATGCCATAACGACACATAATGAGCAGTCGTTCGAATGGGCTATATAAACTTCGCATCATTGCAGCAGTGATCACAAATGGGACAGTATGGAGACGATGGTATGTGTTATTCAAGTTATCCCTGCACTACATGAGCCAACAGTGTGTAGCTATGGGGTACGATATTGTATTCCACAAGTATGAGGTTGGTTTAACACTAATGCATCGTTTGGGAGCTTTTCGCTCACAGTTTGAGAGCGGAAAAAACAGAATCAATTCCGCTCTCAACGATTCGTTTTGGGTGTAGTATTCGTTATTCTCAACAGATAATCATCATCTACGAGCATATTTTCCGGATGATTATTTTGAATTTGTTCAACAGCGTCATGGTCGTATGAAATATTTGTAGAATTTTCTGTAATTAGTGGATGAACACTCTCTATGTGCCGTTTCAAGCTCTTAAACCTCTGGTACAGTGAACCACATTCTGAACAAAGGAAAGGTTGAGCGGCTGCTTTGCTGGTGTTCAAATTGTGTACCAACCGGAAGTGTTCCTTCAATTCATCCACGTGTCCAGGAATCATCTTCCCACAATTTGGCACATGGCATGAGAAACCTGAAACCTTACACTTTTTTCCAGTATATATATATATATATATATATATATATATATATATATATATATATATATATATATATATATATATATATATATATATATATATATATATATATATATATATATATATATATATATATATATATATATATATATATATATATATATATAATATAACGTGAATATTACCTCGCAACTTCATTGCAGTTTCAGCATCCACCTCTTCCGAAATCTTCTGCATGCTGGTTGTTCAAATCCACTCTTTCAATTAAAATGTATTTTACACACTACAACTCTAGCTTCAACTATTATAAATATTTGAACAAATTTTTATTTGTGAAAAAGTGATGAGCGATAACTAAACGAGCGTGTACCTACTAATGGAAAATGGCGGATGACGCTTGGAATTTTTAACTTGGCGAGAAACGGCTTTTCCGTTTGGTAACACCAAAACGGTTTCTTGTGTAATACCCAAAAATAGAGTCAGAGTTACTCAGAGATATTATACATGACAACTCAATTTTTGACGTTTACGAACATCATTCAAAACTGAGTTAAAAGTACTCAGAATCTGAGTAACTTTTTACGAGCGTGTACATCTATATAGAGCTGTCATATTTGCGCACGCAACTAGCGCCATCTACTTAGCGTGTCATCATTGTTTCACCCATTGCTTGAGAATACCTGTGCGTGATACAAAGCCAACTGTAAACAACCGATAAGAGCGAGAACGAGCGATCAAGTGTGTGGGTAAACAAAGCATAAGTCAGGCTGAGTGTGATTGATTACGATAACAAAAAAGCAAAATACGCGATTGGCGCAGGTGGAAACGAACGTGGGAGAAAATTAAGTATATCTGCGACCGGAAACTGTGAAGCGAACCGATAGAGTCGATCCACTTAGCGTATCTAGCCGCTTCTGACTGAGTTTATTTCGTCCCCTCCACCATCATTACCGGTATCAACACATACGAAGAGAATATAAGCGTGTCTAATTTGAGGCGCTTCTTGATTAATGGTGGAAGTTCCTTTCCCGTAGCGTAGAGAATGCTATTAGCGAGGTATTTTTTTATAATCGAAATAAAAATTTGCGCTCTGTCGAATCCGGTGTGGCACGTGAATCACAGAAGCGAGCGGTGGCTGCTGCTCGGAGGCCAGCAAGGTGATGATAATTGTTTATTGTTATTATTATGCATGACGTAAGCAGGTTAGGTTCTCCTTTCTATGACTATTCCAGACTGCAGCGTTTTGGACAAATCAAATGTCGCGTCATTCAGTCTGTTGGAAAAAATGTAGGCGTGAATTATTTTTATTTACAGACGAACGTAATTTGTGGCGTTTTTGCTTGACCCCGAAACGGAGTCAGTTAAAATTTCTGTTAGATTATTAATTTCGACTTGGATGTGCCTCAAACAAGAAACCACACTAGCAAGTTATACATGTACGTCCATCTGGAGTAATTTAGTATAACTGAACCAACCAGCATGTTTGCAGAGTTTCAAATATTTGGCTAAACTTGTATAATCTTGTTTCGCCTTCAATTATCTATACATCAATCAACTTAAATCGATATTCAAATTAACCCAAATTACACTGCATATTGTCCGAAACAATCGGATGGAGGAAACCGCCCCCAGACAGCCCCCATTCTAATTCGTAAAAACACGAATTGGCATCGTATCTGGCTTTCTGTTTTCGGCAGAAGACTGACTCGATTGTGTGTACTGATTTGTAAACCGTCGTTCGCTAAATATTCTAGTGGACGAAACAAGTTTTGGCAGTGGACAGGCCAAAATATCGGCACTATCCCTGACCTTTGCGTGATGTTTTCTTCTTTTTGCCATTATACACGATTGGCGATGCAACTAAAATTGGATTTCGGGCGAGATTGTTTTGGAGGAAGACGGATAATCGATTCGGATGTTGTATAATTGAATGCTTAGCTTAAATTGAATCATCGAATGGTGAGAAAAAATAAAAATTAATATCTTATAATTATTCTTAAATTTAAACTTATTTATAAGAAAAGGAGTACCATACTACACTTCTAGATGGTTTAAAATGGTTATCAGAACATCAAAATCAAAAGAGAAAAGAGAAAAGAGAAAAGAGAAAAGAGAAAAGAGAAAAGAGAAAAGAGAAAAGAGAAAAGTATAATGCGAAGAGAAAAACCAATTGAAACTATAAAAAAAGAAGTTAGAATTGAAAATAAAAATTGCAAATTGGAAATTGGAGAGAGCAGAGAGGAGAGAGGAGAGAGGAGAGAGGAGAGAGGAGAGAGGAGAGAGGAGAGAGGAGAGAGGAGAGAGGAGAGAGGAGAGAGGAGAGAGGAGAGAGGAGAGAGGAGAGAGGAGAGAGGAGAGAGGAGAGATGAGAGAGGAGAGAGGAGAGAGGAGAGAGTAGAGAGGAAACAAAAAAAATTAAAAGACGTGATAAGCAATTAAAAGCGAAAGCTTTCAAATATTTTTTCAAGCTTTATTTCGATAAGATTAATAATTGAAAAAGAATACTTAGATTTTCTGAAAATTAGCAATTAAAAATTAAAAATTATGCAATATTTAGGACAAAATGAGAAAAGTAAGAAAAATATGGAAAAAATCGAAAATTTCTAAAAATTACGCAAAACATTTCGAAAACTTTTAAAATACAGGGAAGAATAAAATTAAAATATTTTTATTTTATTTCGCTTATAGAGGTTTTAACCTTAACGTCATTCGCTTCTTCGGGTTAGAAAAATTTCTAACCCTATGTGCAGGGTCGGGACTCGAACCCAGGTGAGCTGCGTACAAGGCAATCGGACAATGCTGCGCCTAGCCCTCAAATAATTTAAAAAAGATTCAAAAATTAAAACATTTCAAAACAAAAATGAAAACTTATTCAATATGAATAAATTAAAACATTTGCAAATTTTCTGAAATTCAAAATAGTATTTAAAAAATTAAATTGATGCAATATTTAGAACAAATGAAAAAATAAAATGCTTGAAAAAATTTACATAAGTTAAAAAAAACTCAAAAAATTTGAACAATTAATTAAATTTAAAAAAATTAAAATTCCACAAATTTTCAATAAATTAGAGAATTGAAACTTTTAATCTTTTTCAGAATTTGAAATTTTAAGTTTAATCAAAATGTTTAAAAATTCGAAGAATGAAAATCAAAATAAAAACCAGTTAAAATTCAATAGAAATTTTAAAAATTTTAATTTAATTTGATTTTTTAAAGTAATTTTAAATTTTTGAGAAATTTCTAAATTTAAAAGCGTTTTAAAGGTTTATAAAATTTAAAAGACAAAATAAGAAAATGTTTAAAATTTATAGGACATTGCTTTTTTTAAATGTGAAATTGCAATGCATCTCAAAAAGGTTGAAAATTAACTAATTAACTTTAAACAATCATTAGAAACAAAAAAATAAAGATCTGAGAATTTAAAATAAATAAACAAGTTATTTTTTTTAATATGAGTATTTAATACATTAAAAATTTAGAAATCTTTAGACTAAAAATTTCAGCTATTTGGAAAATTTAAACATAATGACCGCTCCAAAAATATTTTGAAACCAGAAATTTAAAATTTAGGAATTTAATTTTTTTTGATAAATTTGACGCAATTGTAAAATTTGGATTACTACATAATTCAAGTATTCAGAAATCAGATGATTTTTTTCCAATATTTATTTGAATTTATCTTTTAGAAATCAGACGAATTTATTTTTTTCTGAATGTTGAGAAAAACCAGGTATTCAAAAATTAAAAGAAATGTCCTATGCTATATTTCACCCTAAGGAGGAAAATTTGGTAAAAACCAAAATTTCTCACTAGGGTGAAAATTTGTTGGTAAAAACCAGTCTTTGTACAGGAGGGCACAAATCCTTATTTCATACTATGTTGCGTTTCGGCTTCGCCTCTTCAGAAACCGACACTAACGTATTGTCGGAATAGATTAGCGCCGGCTTGACGCAAATCCCTTAAAACTAAAACACACTATGTGTTTCAATCAAACGACTGATCAAACGTGATGTCCCGTTCGAGCAGAAGTTCTGTTTATGCCGATGAGACACAAGTGAAGCCGAAACTTGTCTTGGCTTAGCAGGCCTATGCGAAAGCACTATGCTATATTTCACCCTAAGGAGGAAAATTTGGTAAAAACCAAAATTTCTCACTAGGGTGAAAATTTGTTGGTAAAAACCAACATAGTATGAAATAAGGATTTGTGCCCTCCTGTACAAAGACTGGTTTTTACCAACAAATTTTCACCCTAGTGAGAAATTTTGGTTTTTACCAAATTTTCCTCCTTAGGGTGAAATATAGCATAGTGCTTTCGCATAGGCCTGCTAAGCCAAGACAAGTTTCGGCTTCACTTGTGTCTCATCGGCATAAACAGAACTTCTGCTCGAACGGGACATCACGTTTGATCAGTCGTTTGATTGAAACACATAGTGTGTTTTAGTTTTAAGGGATTTGCGTCAAGCCGGCGCTAATCTATTCCGACAATACGTTAGTGTCGGTTTCTGAAGAGGCGAAGCCGAAACGCAACATAGTATAAAAGAAATGTGCTTTCGAATATTTTTAAATAATTGAAAATATTTACCGATTAAAAAAATTAATGGAAGTAACAAATTAAAAAATTCAAATAATGAAACTTAAAAACCGTAAAATAATAGTATGAAGCAATTTCAGAGATCTAAAAAACATAAAAATATAAAAGAATTTGAAATTTAAGGTTTCCAGTACTCTATAAAAAACAAGTTAGCTATTCGATTTTTTCAGACCTTCAATACTTTCATATTTTTAAAACTCATAAAATTGCGGAACATTAAAATTTTTGAAAAAAAAATTAAATTATACAAATTATTCAAAAAAATTGATAATTTGACGATTTAAAACTAAAATCTAAGCAAAGTTTTTCTAACAATTTAGGAAAAAAATCAAAATGTTAAACATTACAAGTTTAAAAATTTCAAAATTTGAAGGAGGATGAAATTTATAAAATTTCATGAAATTTAAAATATCGGGAAATCTTGGAATGTTCAGAAAATTCAGATATTCAGAAATTTAAAAAAAAAAAACAATTTTTTCCAAAAATTTAGAGAAAACGTAATATACTAGAAAATATACAAGAATATAAAAATAGAACTTTAGAAAATTTAAGGATTTTTAAATTTATATATAGAAATGTATAAAATGTTAGGAACAGCAAAAATTTAGAAAATTGCTGATTTCTTATTCCAGAAATTTTGAAAATTTGAAAGACCCAAATAATTTAGAATAATCCAAACATATTCAAAGTTTAAAGTATTTGAAATGTTTAAGATATTAAAAAAGCGAAAAATTTAAATTGTAGAATAATTAAACTATATAAAAATGAAACAAAAATAAGTAAATTTTTTTTATTAAGCATTTAGAATATTTAAATCTATTTTTAAATTTCAAAAATTCAATGCGCTCAAGAGATTGATTTTTTTAAATTGATTTTTCCAATTTGTTTTTAATTTTCATGAAATTAAAATTTCTTTGGAAAATTTAACACATTGATAAAATAGGAAAAAATAATCATTTAACAAAATAGCAAATATCAATATTTGGAAAAATCTAGAAATAGCCAAAAAATCCAAATTTGAAAAAAAAATAAAATTGCTAGAAATATAGGTTGTCGAGAAATTTTTGAAAAAAATAGTCAATCAGAAAAAAAGCAAAACAAAATAGTAAAAGTCATCAAACTCCTAAATAACTCGAAATGTACCAAAAATCGTTCCCTAAGAAAAATGGATAAATTCGAAAAAATACAAAATATTGAAAAACTAAACCTAACCAAAATAACTAAAACAAATAGACAAAAAATAGGATCAATAAAAAATACTTCAACAATTATAAAAATCAATTATAAACAGTTTAAACATCGAAAATATTCAAAAAGTTGAAAGTAAAATTACAAATCGCATAAAATCAGCAATATATAAAATTCTAATAAGTTGGAAATTTTGAAAGTAAATCGAAAAAATAAATGCTATTGCTAAAAATAATGAGGAAAACTCAGTGAATCAAAGAAGCCGACAAAATATACAACTAAAAATCTGTTTTAATCCACCTAGCGGTGCAATTATGCCTTTCTCATTTCTCTAAACTATAGCACGGAGGCTTTTTATGTTCAACATAATTGTGGAAATGTCCATTACATTCTTAGTACACTTTGCACTTATACACAATGGCATGCCAGCCACGAACTTGAGTTGACGGTGAAACACTTGAAATAAAAAAATATAATACTCCATTAGCCTAATCAGCATTAGATCAATGTTATCTGCTTGCTAACTCATTTTGTCATGCGGGGGTGGGTATGTGAAGAGGGCGAAAGTCCCATGAACGAACGACTCCCCAGCGTAAATTGGTATGCTTTGTGATATAGTGGTGGTTTAAAGATGATGGGGTTGAAAGGGAGGGGTATGAGGGCTGGATGGGGTGGTGGTCTGAGGGGTGATATAAGGAGATTTTTAAAGGAGGGGAGTGAACAGTAGAGGGGGGGGGTGTAACCCCTCTCCGTAAACCATCAACTACGCCCCTGTTAAAATCCAGAAACCTTATGCGAGTCGAAAAAAAAATTTGGCCGGGATTAGGTTGACGTTTTTCAGAGTGATTGCATAACCTTTCTATATGAGAAAGGCAAAAATGTGCCAAAATCCAAAAAAGTGAATCGTCGTCAAATTTTTTTTTTCGAGTTTGCATCAAATCTCGACGTTTTATGCACCTTGAACACATTTAGCATCAAAAATAAAAATTCTATTTTTAATTTTTCCTATAGTTTATATGAGAAATTTCTGTGTGGCCGCACTCTGAAACCCGTAATTCCGGAACCAGAATTCCGATCGATCCAAAATTCAATAGCAGCCGATGGGAAGGTTGCACCTTTCATTTGAGACTAAGTTTGGGCAAATCGGTCCAGCCATCTCTAAGAAAAATGAGTGACATTATTTGACACATACGCACATACATACACACACACATACACACACACATACACACATACATACACACACACATACAGACTTTTTCCGATTTCGACGAACTGAATCGAATGGGATATGACACTCGGCCCTCCGGGCCGGGATTAGGTTGACATTTTTCAGAGTGATTGCATAACCTTTCTATATGAGAAAGGCAAAAAATTGAAAGCTTTCAGCATTGAATAAAAAACAAATCGAAAATGAACTATAAAAATGGGGCGGGTATAGCGTAGTTGGTAATTCGATTGTTGTATACGCAGCTCCCCTGGGTCCGATTTTTAACCCCTCACAAAGGATTAGACATTTTCTACTAAACAGTTTTTTTTATAACCCGACAAAAAGATGAGTGATCTAAGGTTAAAACCTTTACAATCAGTATTAAAAAGACATTAAATCAATTCAGACAAAACTAACAAAAAAATTAAATTGCTAGTAAAATTAAAGAATTCAACAGTAAAATTAGCAAAACTATAAAACGTGAATAAATGGAAAAAGAAACATACAAAGTGCGAAGAAAACAAATAATTCGAAATAAGGGAAGTGATTTAAAAAATAGAAAAAAAACGTCAAACAGGGTTTTTTTTAAAATCGAAAATGAAAATGTCTAATATAATAAATCAAAAGTTCCAAGCGCGAAGTTCTTAATCAAAAGTCCAAAATCCAATGCGCATCGTATAAAGTTCAAAATACAAAATCGAACTTTTAAACCTTAGTCGAAAGTGATTCGTTATATTACGAATATTTGTAGCCGTTAATAAACAGTTGGCTACCCACTATTCATTCCGATTAAACCATTTTCGATGAATTGTATAACTCAATTAGTCCCAATAGAGAAGTTAGAGCGAAATGCCAATTTGCCAACGAATGCAGGACATAATAATAACAATAATAAACCAGCAAAACAAGTCAGACTACAACGACGAAAAAAAAAAAACTCCCCGCACGAATTAATGTTTATTCTCGCTCGACGTATACAAATTAATTCCGCTGTCATCGCAGTTCATAAAAAATCGCTGAAATTACTGCTGCACTCCATATTTTTCGGGAATGTCAGGCCGGCCCGAGTGATGGTGGTTCAGTGCAATGGCAAACGTTTAAATGCAAATTTCACACTTGAGCGCTAAATTACGATGACGGCGCGCACTTGCATTTGTACGGGGTTCGTTCGTTCGCCATGGAATCTTTCGTCGGAATCCATTCGCTGCCGCTGCCACAAAACGGCTGCTGGTCTGACTCTGAAAACGTACCGAGCGACGATGAATCCCCGAGTGTGCACTTGTGTAGTACAAATGAAATACGCGGAATAAAACAGTTATATCTGGTTGACCCTATTAGTTTAGGGGCAATGTCACTGTCACCGGCAGGGGAGCAAGCGTGTTTGCGCTCGGTTGTGAGAACAATATTATTTTTCTGCTGAAGAATGCTGAAAACACTTGAACCAATAAAAGCCATCATCAATGCTAGAGTGTGGTTAGGATGACGAATCCGGCTCGGTGGAATTTTTAATAAATCTTTCAGGTGTTGTGCAGAGTTGAGTTACGTCAGTGAGTAAATCCACGAGGTGATTTGAACGTTCGGTACAAATTATATGCAATAATGAAAACGTAAACAACATTCTTGAAGAAGTAAAATAGATTAAAAGATTGATTTAAATTTTCTTTTGAAATAAGGTCTAACCGAAATATTTATTCTCTAGCGCGAAATTTCGGAAAATTGTCAAAATTAGATTTGAAGCTATTTCCTTAGCGAAAGAGTGGTTTGGTAAGATCTCGTGAATGAAATGCCTTTATCGCGTGACATGTTATTGTCCATGATCACAAACCTAACCCTACCAGCATTTCCAATCCACCTTACCGCGACGCAACATTTCAACACCTGTATCGATGTCGCCGGCTGTCGTCACAAACTTCCTCACCGCCGATTTTTTCTTTTTGCATCTCGTTTCACTTTTCAGCCCAGAATCCACGCCACACGCCACGCACTGGCTGCACTACCTTGCGGCAATCTCACGTGCGCTGGCTGACTTGACTCCGGCGGCACTCTACCGGTTTTTGTGTTTTCATCTGAAAGACTCTGCGGTCGACTTGGAACAGCTGTCAGCACTTTTCAAAACTGCGGTTTCCCCCCGCGCAAACCATTCATCAATCAACCGGATCATCTACCAACACCACCCGCGTGCAGCGTCCTACCTAAACAACTATACGCACGGATTTGGGACTGCGTTCTACGCACATCCAAGCAACCCAGCAGCGCGCGGTTGGCGTAATCTGTTCTGGGTTACGTTTTTGTTTGCGGTTCGTTGAGGGATTTTACGGTGAGTACCTTACTACTATTGGAACCTGTCAGCAGTATAGATGCGTTGCTCAGATTTGCGTAGTTGTCGATCATATCATGATGGTTCGGAGAGAACAAAGAGTAGGGGGAAGCTCATGCGAAGTTTATACGATCTGTCGTGATTCGTGATGACAGATTTTTATGTTGTATTCTTTGTTGTTAGTACGGCTGATTACAGTAATGTTTCGATTATATCACTATGCGTTTATATCAATACTCGTTTATATCACCCTCGATTATATCACGCTTTTTGAAAAACAGGCATGGCACATTACGTTTTGATCCAATTAAGCCACATTTTATGTCCTGGCACTTTTAGGATTTTTTTACGATTGATTTGCATATTTACATGTAGGGTAATGAGCCTATTATTGGGTGTCGGACTATTTCGTTAAGGGTTTATATATGATGAGGTCGGTCAAAAAGTCGAACTTTTTTATTCTTTTATCTTAAAGTATCGATTCTTAAGAAAGTATTTGAAATTTTTATAAAGGTCTAATTAGTAGAAGCAAAGTTTTAGCGCTGTTCATCTTGTTACTTTAAGTGAATGGAGGGCGTGGCGCGAAACTTTAAACGTGAATAATCTCGAAATCATGTTTTACCAAGACGTTGTTGCAATGACTAGGATTGCCGAAATATCTTTCTGCCGATTTCAATTTTAGTTTTAAATTCTTCATAACTTATTTGCCGTATTCTTAAGGGACCGTCTGGAGGGACCGTCTGGTGTAGCAGGTAAACAAATCGACTTCTTTTTTAAATTGTTAGTTATCCGCAGGAAAATCTAACAAAATAATGAGAAAAACAAAATACGCAATATATGGTAGGTAGGGCATTGCAAAAAAATTTTTTTTTGTATTCTCAAAGGCCCCCCTTCTCATATTGTGACAAATGTCAAAGTAAGGTCAGATGCCAAATTTCACATCATTTGGACAATTTTAGACCCCCGCCCACTTCGCTTGAAATTTTTTGAAATTGGTACTATGGGAAAATATGGAGGAAAAATACATTAAACGCTATAACTTTTGAAGCAGCAATCAGAAAATTACAATTTATACCTCTTTTGGAAGGAATAATCTTAGTATTTGAATGAAGATATATTTGTTTCTTGGAAAATACGGGAAAGTGGGGTACTGGGTCATTTTGGCCCCAAAATCCCCTATTTTTAATGATTTTTCTGCTCCGTGATGCAAATCATACATATTTTGTAGTTTTTCTAATGTGAAAAAATCTCAGAAATCAAACGGAACCCTTTTGACCTTAGTCCGAATACGAGAAGTTGGGGTTAAATGGCCTTTTGACATTCATATTAGACTTCATCATTTTCTCGTGAATATATCTCTATTATTCTTCACTCAATTTATATAAACTATACCTTGTTGAACGTGGAAAATCCTTAGGATTATAACAAAAATAGATTCGTTATCGGTAAAATTCAGGAACATTAAATTATCTGACATATAGTGTCGATTTCACATTTTTATCATAAAATCGCACATATTAACTCCATTTAACAACAAAATTCTTATTTAATTTATTACTTTTAGCGTAAAATATGCTTAGGGATCACATGAGAAATGTTTCATTCCTGGAAAAATAGGGGAAGTTGAGATATTAGGACAAATAATGAAAAAAATGAGATTTGTAGAGTAAATATCAAAAAGTTTGATGTTTCTGAATTTTACCTTTAACGTTTTTATTTTTGTTTTATTCCTCAGAATTTTACACGTTCAATAAGTTACATTTTATGAAAATTGATTGAAGAATAATTGAGATATATGCATGAGAAAATGATAAAATTTAATATGACTGACAAAAAGCCCTATAACCCCAACTTCTCGTATTCGAACTAAGGTCAAAAGGGTTCCGTTCGATTTCTGAGATTTTTTCACATTAGAAAAACTACAAAATATGTATGATTTGCATCACGGAGCAGAAAAATCATTAAAAATAAGGGATTTTGGGGCCAAAATGACCCAGTACCCCACTTTCCCGTATTTTCCAAGAAACAAATATATCTTCATTCAAATAATTAGATTATTTCCTTCCAAAAGAGGTATAAATTTTAATTTTCTGATTGCTACTTCAAAAGTTATAGCATTTAATGTATTTTTCCTCTATATTTTCCCATAGTACCAATTTCAAAGAATTTCAAGCGAAGTGGGCGGGGGTCTAAAATTGTCCAAATGATGTGAAATTTGGCATCTGAGCTTACTTTGACATTTGTCACAATATGAGAGGGGGGGCCTTTGAGAATTCAAAAAAAAATTTTTTTTGCAATGCCCCAATGGTAGGTATGCCGAGAGATGCATTTTCTCTTGAATCGACGTGAATACTTTTCTTTTGAAAGGATAACATCAACAATTGGAGATGGGACTATTTCTATGGATGTTGAAATAACGAGAACTGAATCGTAGTCTCTTAGAATACACTGATTTTAATAGTCAAGATATTTGTCCAAAACCTTAACGTGCCAGATTCCTTCAAGTTTAGTTTTGGATGGTTGAACAATTTTAAGAAACGGTACGGGATACGTAAAGTGAAGCTGTGTGGGGGGAAAATATCCACTGATGCCATACCGTTTTACCCAATGCGTTGAACAAAGATGGCAGACGCTGCTCTAACCAACGGTTTCAAATGTGTAGTGTGATTATACAAGCATGCCAAAAATAGGCTCATTACCCTACTATGATTTATTCTTTTGACTAACTTTAAGTTTTATTACTTTTTGTTTATAGAAATACATGAGTTAATGCTTGAATGTAATTTTTTGTTTTGTTTTGAATATATCATGCTTCAAATATATCACGCTAAATACAGACCGACCGTGATATAATCGAAACATTACTGTACTAGTTTTACTGTTTTTACATCCGCAAGTTAATCAAAAAGTTTTTATAGTCATAAGTTTTACTGTGAGTCAATAAATGCTTATATTTTCAATATGAAAAAATTTCAACTACACTGGTTGGGGCCGAGCACCTTTCTACAATTGAGTCATTAAACCATATGCAATTTTTTTCGATGCAGCAGAAGTTAAAAATACGTAGTCGAACTTTTTTTTTCGCTAAATAAATATTTTATAAAAATGAATTATTACGACCACACCTTCCATTGAACTACCCTTCCTTTTGCTGGGATAAGTGTCAAAAACTTCCGTTTGGTTTGTCAAAATTCAATCGCATCATGCACTATGAGCTACAAACTTGCAATTTCAGGGTCTTAACAATACACTTTACTTGGTAGAACAGAAGGTATGAAAAATCGATTTTATTCTTTAGGATGTTTCGCTTCGCATTCAGCTCATCAATACCAGGCACTGATTTAACGCCAGATAGACGCTATATCCAGTATACAGTGGTCCAGAATGTGAATTTAGCAGGGATTTTAACTTTTAAGGAACTGCTTTTTGTTAAAACAGAAGCTAAGGTGGTTTAATTTTAGCAATATTCAAAATTAAACTTTGTAACGGTTCAAGATAGAGCTTGACTGTCTTCGACTGAAATTGTAGAGCAACACATGTTAGATAGAGCAAGCTCTAGCTTTTATACTTTCCATTGCATAAATTACCAAAAAATGGCAAATATGATAATTTGTATATCTTGCATACTGTATATACAGTTAAGACCCCATTTAATCAGAACCCGATTTTATCCCCCCCCCCTCCCACCGATTTTATCTACATCCGATTTTATCAGCTTCATATGACAATTGATAGTTGGTAGCTTGATGGGCTCTAGCAGACGAACCAAGTTGAATTCGAGTAAATCCTTTCTTGGAAATATATTTCTTATCTTAGAGATCCGAAAAATGCAAAAGCAAAAATATTATTTTTTTTAATTTTGCACCGTCACACCCCCTTAAGGGGAACATAAAATAAATAATCAGAAAAGGTTGCAAGGCTATATCTAAAGAACAAAGAAGGTTTTAAGAGCTTCGGTTTATTAAAATAGATAGAAAAATATATGTCCCGATTTTATAAATGTCCCTGTTTTATCAGCTTAAAATTCGCCAAGCGTCTGATAAAAACTGGTCTTTACTGTGTAACTTTCTAACGAGAAAAGCTAGAGGATCGGTACATTGAGACAAATAGTTCTCCTTAAAAATATCAGAAAGTATTTCTAAAGTGATCTTACTGACAAATTAAAACGGCAAAAGTTATGTAAAGAAAACAATTTTTTAAGAAACACCCTGTTTTTCAGGTAAATTTCTTGTAAAATGAAAAGTACACGACATAGAGTTCCAGTGTCTTCGACAAAGTTATTTTTATTTTTTTTTTATTTTAATCTTCTGGAAGACAGCGAAACTCTATCTCGAACAATTAAAAAGTTAATTTGCTGATTTAAAAAAAAATGGAACCATCCTACCAACTTATTAAAACAATAGAAAAGTATTGTAAAGTACAATATTTTATCTTGAAAACGAAACTATATTTTTATATTGTCCGCTGTGAAAATAATTTAAACATACTACAAAAAGTCAATTTATGAGAAACAAAATAATTTTTTAATATAACTTTTTCAGTTTTCATTTTTATTAACCTATCC
Source organism: Topomyia yanbarensis (assembly GCF_030247195.1). Classification (NCBI taxonomy): domain Eukaryota; kingdom Metazoa; phylum Arthropoda; class Insecta; order Diptera; family Culicidae; genus Topomyia; species Topomyia yanbarensis. The sequence continues at coordinate 413,365,354 of NC_080672.1, read as the reverse complement.
TTCAGATGTTTTTCAGAGTTTTTGAAGACGAACATTTTCTTCTAACATATCAAAACTCTAGCTTCTATTATTCAAAAGATATAAGCTCTTAATATATCAAAAATGTTTTTTTAAAATCAATTTTATGAAATTTTTAAAAATATCGTATTCGCAATTTTTTGTTCAATTATACCTCGAACCATGACCTTATTAATAGTTGAAAAAGAATTATCTTTTGTTTGCCCCAAAGAGTGACAATTTTATTCCAAAGAATTTCAGTTTTTGCGAAAAAGTTCATAACTTCTTCGAAAATAGACACGTGGTGACACGAAACAAATTATTTGCCTTAAAACAATCTTAAAGTTGTCTGAAGACTACTTCAGTTTTAAATCAATACAGCACAAGTTATTTGAATAAAACGGGTTTTCTAAGAAACACTATGAAACACCCTAACCTTTGATTTTAAATTTGATGTAAAATGAAAAGTAAAACAGATAGAGTTTACATGTTTTCGGCAAAGTTTTCCAAAATTTGTCGTTCTACAACTTTGCTCAAGGTCGTTTGAACCTATCTAGAACGAGTAAAAAATTAAATTTTGTGGTAAAATTAGAACTACCCTAACTTTAATTTTAACAAAAAGAAGGGGCTCATAAACTATGTAAACTTCTCCAAAGACTTAATAAGGCTATGTTGTTTAGATTTAGTAAAATCTCAAAATTCCTGCATTCTGGACCACTGTGCATTGTAGACCAAATACAGCGACGGCATTATTCCACAACAACATAATCCACAATGAAACAAATTGAACGAGAATACTGAATACAGTATGATAAATTCGCTTCTAAAAGTATTAGTCCATTTAGCTTGCTTTGCTTTTCCGCAACAAATTGTATTCTACATAAATATGTCTCATTGGTGTTTGTACAAACTTCCGTCATGATACACAGTGACACTGTATTATCAGTCAACAGCTCAGTCATATACATGCTATAGAGTACTCTACAATCTGTAACTGTAATAGTGTGTTCAACGATTTGTTTTCCTCCACCTGTCATAATGTTCGGATAGGTGGAGGAAAACAAATCGAAAATAGCTTTTCGGTCGCATTATTTGCATGATGGATCTCGACCAACCGGGACTGTACGTCTCCGGAATAGGTTTCACAGTGACACAGAGCATTCAAACACCATCATAATTACTTTGGGCAAGCTATTTCAAACGTTTAAATTGTCTGACAGGTTTACATATGACAGCTGGAGGAGAACAAACCCCCATACAGTGTGAGTGAAACGATTTGAACTCTGTGCCATGGTACACATTGAACCTGTTCACGTGTATATGTGTAAACTTCGCAGTTAGCTTTTCCCACAGCGAATGGTTTAAGGACGATTCAGACGATACATCAGCTTCCGTTCACGTCAACGGAACGTCACTGTTCCGTCAGAATAAGTTGCATGCAGTTAAATGGAGGCATTCACACACAACATCAACGGCGCGGAACGCTTCGACGTACGGCACGTGTGAACGGGCACAAGAGAAAAGTATTAAAGTTATCCTGACGGAACGGTGACGTTCCGTTGACGTTGACGGAAGCTGATGTATCGTCTGAATCGGGCTTTATGCAGAAACATTTTCGCTCTTTCAGTCATCGATGCAGCAAAAAGTGGAAATATGTGATATTACCATTATACCAGTTATAATGCATATTTTGCATTAGAATCATGCTTATTTGCATGTAAATCATACGGTTCGCGTTTTGGGTATACCAGAACCACAAACGATCCCAGAAAGCTTTTGCGATGAAGACCTTGACGTGAAAGAGAAGTAAATGACCCCTAGGTGCAGTAGGCGAGCAGACAAATGTTTCCCCGCCGCACAGTAATCACATTCTATTCAAAAGTTGGACAAAACATCAAAAGTGACCCGAATTTGATGAAATAAGCTACGGGTAATTTTGTGACGCCAAATTCATATTTGATGTTCATTTTTTTTTTGCTTTCTCAAAATTTGGCACTTAGGGTGGTTGGAAAATTCTACGTTTACGAATATAAAGTGCTCTATATCTGAAAATTCAGTTTAGAAAAATTATGTGTAGCGAATTTTTAGCATAATACACATTTTTTCAATTGATAATGCTAAGAAACAATTATAAATTATATTACGAACCCTGGGTCATTAAACACTACCATGCGTCTTCTTCAGACATATCATGAATCAAATTTTTCCTTTCCTCGGGGCAGAAAGGGGCAAAACCAGACATTGATTTTCGGAAAGTACACTAATTTACAAGTGTCATGAATTACATGCGATTCTTCCGAGGGGGAAACGCGAATAACTGTTTAAAAGGGCATAATCATACGAATAAATAGTTTCTTTTCAGCAAAATTTCAAATGTCTATCTATAACTATCGCATTTTGGAAGATTTTCGTTAAATGCATTTTTATTTAAAATGACTAAATCCGCTGTTTGCTCATCGATGACGTTAGTGAGCAGATTTAGCTACCGTAGAAACGTCATACGTTTTCTTGTGTGAGTTCGACACCTGTTTACAGCAATCATTGCATATAACGACTTGCATTTGCATTGCGTGATCATGTCTAATTTTGTGCCACAAAAAGAGCATATGCGCAAAACTCTACTTTTTTGCTTTAATTTGAAGAAATCGTCTGCCTAATCGCATCGCTTGTGGAGGTCTATAGTAACAGTTCGTTATCGAAAAATAAAAAAATTAAAAAAAAATAAAGAAAAAAATAAATAAAAAAATAAAAAAAGCTTTAAAAAACTGAAAATGGCCAGGTTATGAACAAAGACATGAGAAGCCCCCATTAGAGACACTCAAATGGGAGGTGCTACCTCAACCCGCTTATTCACCAGACCTGGCCTCTTCCAATTATCATCTGTTTTCATCGCATCGAGGGGCGACGCGCACGGAGAACAGGGGTGGCATTGCGCATCTCGAAACGAAAGGTTTATTGTATGCAAGCTTGTATGAAAAAGTCGATTCGAAATGGTTCCATAATGTCGCCCCAGTACTTTCATTCACACGAAGACGTCTAAAAATGGCTTGACGAGTGGTTTGTCTTTAAAGGTGAAAAATTCTTTTGGTGTGGTACACACAAATTGCCCGAGAGATGGCAAAAATATATAGCTAGCGAGGGAAAATAATTTGAATAAATTAATTTTTTGCTTTCTATATAAAAAAACCTGTTTTAATCCACCTAGAGGTGCAATTGTGCCTTTCTCATTTCTCCAAACTATGATTTAATAGCTGGTTCGTACAATATAACTTTATGGAAATGTCTTTCATTCTTATTACACTTGGTAAGTATATATAAGAGCACCTTTTTGCATTCATCGCGGTATCGGTTTGAATCGGAGTTTTCTATGTGATCGACCTCCACAACCCGTAACTCCGGTGCTGGAAGTCGGATGGAGATGGAATTTAATATCAGTTTCTGGGGACGCAACACCTTTCATTTGAGACTAAGTTGAGCAAATCTAGCCATTTTCGAGAAACCAATATAACCGTTATTCTGACTTTGGATGCTTCCGGATCCGTCGATGGTGGTCAGTGTGGCCAAAGAGACTTTGAATGACTGTTGGTGACCTAGATCTACAAATTCAACAGTTGTGTTTACATTTTGGAAAAAAAATCACCTTTTTACATTCATCGCAGAATTCGTTAGAATCGGGATTTGCTGCGTGATCGTACGTATCACCCTGTAATTCAGGAACCAGAACTCGGATCCACACAAAATTCAACAGCAGCTGATGGACCTTTCATTTAAAATTAAATTTGTCAAAATCGGTTCAGAAAATTCCGAGAAACCGATTTGGAAAAATCAACAAATTTTGTTTTGTAACCATACTCTTCAACTCGTAATTCGGAACAAGATGTCGGTTGAAAATGAAATTCAATAGCAACCTATGGGAATATTATACCTTTCATTTGAATCTTAGTTTGTAAAAATCGGTTCAGCCATCTCCGAGTAACCGATGTGGACATTTTGTTAACAAATCCGCACATACACACACATACATACACACATACACATACACATACATACATACACACATACATACACACAGATATTTTGCGATCTCGGCGAACTGAGTCGAATGTTATATTAGACTCGGCCCTCCGGGCCTCGGTTAGAAAGTCGGTTTTTGGAGCAATTGCATAACATTTCTATATAAGAAAGGCAAAAGAATAATATTTAATTAGCTTAATAAGCATGAGTTCAATGTTATCTTCATGTGATTATAATTTGCAAAGGTTGGTGGAATGCGTTTGAACGTGTAGGGAATGGGGGTTTAGTAGAGTGGGTGTGGAGGATGCGTCAGAAATCCTTCATCTTATTTCGGTATACGGGGTGGATGAAGGAAATCTGGGCGTGAGGGTGATCCAAGAAGAGGGGAGTGATGAAGGAGGGAGGTGTAAGGGCAAGGTGGGGAGGGGGGGGGGGGGGAAGGGGCGGCTACGCAATACTCAACTGCATATTTTGCCTTCCATTTGAGACTTGGTTTGAGAAAATCGGTTCAGTCATCACCGATGAACCGATGTGACTTTAATTGTGGAATATGCCCGGAATTCCGGACTTCCGGAATCGTCGATAGTGGACAATATATTCAAAGAATGTTTGATTGGCAATCAGTGATCTAGATCTACGATTAGAAGTAATTTGGTGACCATTTCAATAGTTTTTAGCCTCTGAGGTATTACGATTGTACCGATTTATATGGGAAATTCCAGTGTATCCTTACTAACACCCCTGTAACTCCGGAAGCAAGAGTCAGAACCGAATGAAATTCAGCAGCAGTCAATGGCATTACTGTATCTTTCATTTGAAATTAAGTTCGTTAAAATCAGTAGAGAATTCGTTGTGGAATGGGTGTGATATTAGTTTAGGAACTTGGCGGGTTCCCCGAGGGCGTCATGAACCGTCATAGGTGGCCAATGTGGTCAAAGCTGCTTTGATTGATCATTAGTGATCCAGACCCGCAAACTAGAGTAATGTTACATCAATTTTTTGAACATCATGGTGGTACCAGTTTATATGGGAATTTGCTGTGTGACCGCACTCTTCAACCCGTAACTCCGGAACCGGAAGTCGGATCAACTAAAAATTCAATAGCAGCTTATGGGAGCGTTATACCTTTCAGATGAAACTAAGTTTGCGAAAATCGGTTCAGCCATCTCTGAGAAAATTGTGTGAGTTTAAATGACACACACACACATACACACACACATACACACACATACATACACACACACACAGACATTTGCCGATCTCGACGAACTGAATCGAATGGTGTATGATACTCGGCCCTCCGGGCCTCGGTTAAAAAGTCGATTTTTACAGTGATTGCATAGCCTTTCTTTATATGAGAAAGGCAAAAAATTGCTTTTTGACAAAAAACAGCGCATTTAAGCTTATACACCTGGTATAAAATTATCGTTAAAATAACTTTTTTTTATTGAGAAGTTCTCCATCATGCAATCACATTCAAATGTTTCTTTTTCTCTTTTTAGGTTTTTGTTGACAAAATATAGAAAATTTAAAAAATGTTTTTTTTTGCAATTTAACTTGTTTTTGTGAAAAATGAAAACATTTTTTTTCGCGCAGAAGTATTTATTCGCTGTAACTCGTTCTCAGATAGTTTTGCTTTTTAAAATGCAGTAATCGAACAAAAAAAAATTGCAAGTGATGCACGCAGAAACGTCTACACCCTTTTGAAAAAATGCTCTTGTATCAAAACATTACAATTGCCAGCAAAAATCCTAAACCGAACACAACTACAAAGTTTCGTTCTAATCAGCGGTGGTCATGTTTGGGTCGACTTCAAATATGATAAATTTTTTCGAGTGAATATTTCTTTCGCGACTTTATTTACTTTATCTTATTCTCGGATAGTTTTGCTATACAAAATGTGACAATCGAGCAAAAATTTTTTTGGAAGAAGTACGTGCAAAAACTTCTTCGCCCTTTTGAAACATTGCGCTTGTGTCGAAATGTTCTAATTGCCAGAGTAAATCATGGAGATCAGTGGCGTTGCCAGAAATTTGGTTTGTGGGGGTTTATGATGAAAATCGTTGTTTTTTTCGAAAATGCTAAAATTTTATGAAAGTCGGATAAATTAGTGGATGTTCAGAAAAAAAATAAGTCTAACAGATGCCTTTTATTTTTTTTTTTGAATATGTCAATAAAGTCAAAAAATGCAAATACAAAGTGCAATTTTAAATGTTCAAAAACTTTTCTAACGATCAAGATCACATAATTTCGAAATAATCAACTTTGAAGATTTAACGACTTCGAAGAAGCTTTCTAACATAAAAAAGCTCATATTTTCATATAATAAATTTGGTGATTAAAACCCCTGGAAGTGATTATGGAAAAGTAACTCTTCAAAAATAGTTAGAGATTTGGTGTCTTCATCAAAGTTGTGCAAATGCAACATCGATATATAAAACAATATTCAAGAAATTTTCTTAAAGCCAGTTCTTTTCAATAAAACTTTAGAGACTACCTTGAATTTTATTGCTTATACACAGCAGAAGAGTTTTATCAAATGCGGTGTTAAGTCAGACCGGGCTGAATCGCAAAACCTCAAAAAATGTAATAAGCATAGCGCTGGATAAAGAATTTATTCAGTTACATTCGATTTTTAGCTGATTTGAAATATGTTACAATGAGCAAGAATTATACGAAAAATTAATTTCAAATTACAATGTAAAGGATGCTGCGATTCAAACATTAAACTCGCTTTTCTCGAAATCATTACAATGTCACTTAGTCCGGTCTGACTTAACACAGAGCATATAGTCTAATATATTTGAATATTCTGAACACACGGAGTATTTATGTCTTCTTCAAAATTAGTTATGGAATGTCTTCAATAAAGTTTTTTTCTTTTCATTTTGATTATGGGGGCGTTAACCTTAGGATTTTTCGGTTCTTTTTTCAGGTTAGAAAAATTTCAAATCTTATGTGCGGGGATTGGAAATCAAATCTAGGTTAGATGCGTACAAGACAATCCACTTACCAACTACGCTTTGCCCGCCCCATTCCAAAAAGTTGTTTGAAATAGCATTTTCGAAAACTTTGCTGAAGGCATCAACTCTCGAACTAAATTTGTTTGAAGAAAATATACTTCATAATTACTTCTAGGTCCAAAATTATTTTATTAGTAAATTTGCTGCTTTACGTTGTAATATACTTCAAAGATGCTAAACATCCAAAGTTGACAGTTCCGAAATTATGTGTTTGTTACTGTTCTTTTTGAGCAGTAATTTTACTTTTCTTTACTACTAAAGCTCACAAATCGAAAACGAGTCCTCGAATACAACATTTTATTACACCATTCAATTGAACACTCAAATATACACCATTTATAGCCGCTAACATGAAATATTTTGAAATTTTATCATTTCCAATCCCAACCCACCAGCAGGCCGCTTTCTCATAGAATCTTCCAACTATAAGGATACTATAAGGATACTATAAGGATACTAATGCAATTGGGGCTTACGGAGCTCTTCATTTTTTAACTCTTTTCGAAATAAATTAGGTTTATCTTACATATACGGATTTTTCTTAATATATAAATTCAACTTCAGAACATATACGAGTACACTTTCAAACAATTTTTCGAACTTCTTAGTGGAATGTCAGACTCGACACACTAATGACTTACTTACTTTTAATTCAACTATGTATATATTAATAAAATGCACTTGCATTTCACTACCAAAACAGATATTAGTATTTCGACTACGACTAAAAGTCTTCTTCAGTGTTCTGATCAGTCTATGGGAAATTACGGAATTGCTACAGTCTCTTATACATGTGTCTAGCAGACGGTTTTTACATTCAGTAATATTTTGAAAAGCCATGATTATCCGCTGCCCTAATCACAGTTGAATAAGAACGATGAGGATTGTTTTAAAATTTCCCAGCTTTCAGCTACATGCAGGCCCGTGCGCAGAATATTATCAAGGGAGGGGTTTTGATTTTTTTCGTTCCTTACATAAGGAAGGTATAGAATCCCTAAAACGATGCGGATTATTTCCGAGTCCCGGAGGGCTGAGTCTTGTGTCGACTTGGCCCAACAAATTCGGACAATGTCTGTTATCGAGAAGTAATCTTGATCAGACACCACCGCCTGCGCCTGTTCATAGTAGTGTCGGATACTTACCGTTAGGTATTACTTTAGGATGGATTGTGCTTTTGCTCTTTATATTTTGTGCTAAACGTTCATGTTTTCCCATTGAAGATGTTTCTTGATTGTTGTCCAACCTTCGTGGTATAACTGACCTGCTCAGGTCAGCTGCATATATCATCAAGACGCGAACCGAACATAACGACTTACATCTCTTTACAACTATCTTCGCAGGGTATCTCATCGTTCTTGTCGATTCTCGTTCCCAATTATTTACTAGCTGGCGCTGAGAGTTTTTTTTGGCGGTAGAATTTCTCCCGATAACGATGCCCATTTTTGTGAGCCAGCCATTATCAGCAACTCTGGCGCTGAGATCACTTGCGATGAAATTTATCTAGACATTTAAATTATTTTCTCCGAGTTCATGTTGTTCGTTCGTTATTTTTCCTCCTTAGCTGCTGTTGCTAGCTTGTTGACCGACCTTTGCTGTGTAACTGATCCACTCACAACTGTTGTTATTATCGAAACTGGGGAAGGAGGGTTTCATGACCGAACTCAAATGGCATTGTGTGTCAAAGGTTAAAAAATTGACATCCCTGCGTGAACTTGAAAGATAAACGAAATTCAATTCATGCCCACCGCGATGAATAAAATGTTTGAATCGTTTTCGTTCGCTCCATCTCCCGACACAGCGCATTCAGGTTCGGGTATGTTCGGTTTCAGAAGCAAACTGAATTTTGTTTCTATGCTGGCTCTGAGAGGAATTATTGAGTAAAAGTGCACCGGATATAGATTACGCAGTTCGCTTATGCTCCAAAAAGTAAAAGATGCCAACTTCTGCCTTCAACCTGTCCACATAATAGCAAATGAATGCTTTGGTTGGTGAAGGAATTGATTTTTTTCTGCACTCAAGAATTCGATTCTGCATGAAATTTCAGTCAGTGGGAAAGGGATATGGTGAATCTGAATGTCGGTTTCGATAAATATAAGTAGAAATAGGTAACTGATTTTGAAATTTCGCAGCACTGGTCAAAGCAGCTCGCAATATAAAATTTTTAATCCTGATCAGGAAGTTAGGAAATTTTCAAAAGTAATTCAAAACTCTCATGGTAGGGATTTGAATCCCCAAAATCCTCCCCTTGCGCACGGGCCTGGCTACATCAAATTTCCACAGGTAACGTTGAATTTTAGTATCTTTAGTATTTATCAAACCAAGAGAACATTAGAAATTCGTATCAAGGAGTACATTACGGAAATATCAATAGTTTTTAGGTAATCTGTTAAAGATTTACCATCTCACTTTAAATCTAAATCAACGGAACATAGATTTTCAGAAAAAAACTATCTACTGAAGATATTAAAATTCAACGTCAATTCTTGAACCCGTGGAAATCGGATGTGAAATGTAATATAACTACAAAAAAAAAAATAAAAATTCTATTCCTTAGCTTAAGTACAATAACATGGCCAAGTCCTATATAAGCACGAACCATATAATTGACAGAAGTTTGCCACTTCATCATGGAATTGGTTAGAATTCTTGAATTCGAATAAAAAAGAAGTTTGGGATGTGAAATATAAAGCTTTGAGATTTGACCTTTTGACTCATTAATTGAAATACAATTGCTAACTTCTAAGAAATACAATATTTTCTGATTATATTAAGAATCTCCCGTAGAACAAAAATCTCGAACACTGATTGGATTCAGAGTTCCTTGCATTAGAATAAAAATCTCAAACACTGAACCATGACATCACGAGCAGACAACATTGTAGAGGTGCAGAAGCTAATTAATTACACACACCCCGCCTGCCCTGTCCTATCAAGATGCAATCAACTTCTGAGAATCCACCAGAAGTGGATTTGTGGGATTGCAGTTCACCGACCGACGATCAGACCTTTCCCGAGAAAACAAACTACGCGCCCATTGTAAAGTGCTTACTAATAAACACTTTTTACTTTACAACCGTCGCACTTTTGCAGCACTCAATCGAATGGGGCCAACCTCGGCCAGAGAATGGTGAAAAAAGACACGATTCTGATTAAGTAGATGATTGTTTTTAAATTGCGTGACACGTAGTCCGCTTCACAGAGGCCGGCCGATCCCACCCGTGGGGGTGACTAATCTGCTTCTTCTTCTTCTTCTTCGCCCCTTTCCTCAAGAGTCCTTACTACGTTTGCAAGAGCGATCATAAATTTTTACCATTTGACAGCTAGTTGATAGTCTCTGCCCGGTAATAGCCTTCTGCGCGCCAGCCATCGCCACCGACTTTGGAAACCCCTTTTTCCAGCTCAGTACCGAAGCACGTGCCAATAATTTATTGTCCACTCGGCCCCCAACCACTCCTCGTTTTCAGCGTTTTTTTTTTCTTCTTTCAACCCGACATAATCCGTCAGCACAGGCATAGGCAGATCGGTCATAAAATAATTAAAACTCATATCAGAGTACTCGGTGGAGTTTGCGTGATGATCGGGTTAGTAAGTGAATAAATCCTAAAATGGACATTGTGCGCGCAACGACCTGTGGCCAGTTTGCTTATGCAATTGTGAGTTGGGAAAAGGGGGAGCCAAGTGCCAAGTGGATTAATTGAAACATGCATGCGCGCACCACTGCCCGCCCGCATCCAACTCAAGAGGATCGATCAAGTGTGTTTACCTTTCTGACAAGTGGTTGAACTAATTTGTGCAAATACGCGGCAGTCGATCCGGTGGAAGGGAATGCGAGTTGGCTGCTGACTGGTGCGTCTGTGGGATTTTAGTTCCATTACGAAATTCTTGGAATAGTTAAATTTTGTTTTGTCTATATATGTATCCGTAGATTGATTTCACAAATTAAAGATATTGTAGTTTCAAAAATCTTCAAAAAGGACCCTTTTGAAATAAATAATTATTTGGTCGAGTCGTGGGAAACGATCACCATACTATAAACAAATCAAATTTGGCTATCAAATCTATTCCCCAACCCGTAACCAAACGACAATCAAAACAACATTGTTACAAATTAGTTCCAATGAATCGATTAGCAACAGCCAATCAATTAGAATCGTGCCACCCAATCGACCATTTGCCAAAATTATTCCATTTCTTCTTGTCTCTTCATCTGTTCGGGGGCTCTTTTCGGCCCATCCGCACAATGTGGCCAAAGCGAGCATCCAGATGACGGTGACCTACTTTTCGGTTTAGTGACGTGCCTCCCATCACGATTGCATGCTCCGATTGCTGCCGCAGGCTACCGTCCATTACCGATGACATCAGCGAAAAATAACATGTGTTTTCATTGAACCTAATTGCATTGGAATTGATATCGGTATCCACTCACGCGAGCAGAGCGTCACTTCGACGAGCGTACGTACATTTAGTTGCAAGCAACAACCAACCAGGAAGTGGGAAAATTCTCCCGCCACACTTGACTCTATCACAAAAATCCATTAGCGCTCGGTAGATCCTCGAACAATTGTAACTTCTCGAACTGATAAATGATCCCTTTCGGGTTCCAAGGGGGCCCTCCCGTCGTAGCAAACGCGAGTAGGTAATTTATGCAAATACGCGAGTCGATGATGATATCGACGACTGTTTGCTGAATCAGTTCCCGCCCTCAAGTACCGTCGTCGTCGTAATCACCAGCAGTAAGATTACATACCTTCAACAATAACTAATTCGATAATCGCCGGGGAACTGAACGCACCCAGTTCTTTCCGTCGGCTTCCCAAGTCGTTGGACTAAGAGATATATGCGAGTCGCTAACATTCAATTATAGCTTAGGAAACAACGGGCCAAATGGTCTTCTGAATATAGTTACTATACGATTTAGGATAGTGCGCCATTTTAGTTAAGTGCTTACCCCGTCCTACCCTAAATACTGTTTGGTAGCTTAGCCTCCTTTGATAGCTTTAGGCAGTCACCGTTTGAAATTGCAACTCAGGATGGTAATTTATAAAATTCAAAATGTATTCACAACATACAATATACATATCGATCGACGACCAGAAGTGGCATTTGTTTGAGCGAGTAGATTACGGTTGACACCAATCCGAAGTTGTTTATAACGATACACTGAACATGGTAATTTTGCAAACAATTATCGGAATGTTTTAGCGGAGCGCAAGCCTGTTTGTCTAGTGATTTACGTTTAGTCATAATTTTACCATTCCGGGCATGGTACGGTACGGTACACTATTTACATATCTATTGCAAGACCTCCCCTGGTGGTACTCAGCAGATTGGAATTTGCAATCGGAACGCTCGATATTCGCTGGTATCGCTGGCATGTAGATCCTTGCGATAGTTGTGAATTGCCGGAGGGAAGTGATTCGTCACTGCCTGAATATAGTGATTCTGGCCATGGTTACATTGCAATTTTTTAAAGTTCTCATTTCGATCAGTGGTTTGAGTATCCCTAAGTAAAAATGTGTAAATCTCACCAAATTGAGAACGGATTGAAATCGGCGTACGGAGTGGACAGCTAAGTAGCTCAACAACATTGTTATAGAAAGTATCGGTTTATCTAGCCAAAGGTTTTAATAAATTTTTGATGCTATGATTGGTTTAGGAATCACTTCAGGCTGGAGTGATCTCCAGCCAAAACAAGTGATTTATCATGTACAACAAAGTCATCAAATCTCCAAATTCAAAACTGTAAAAAGAAAATTGTTTTCTACTAATTTTGATTCCTGGAACACTAGATGAAGTTTCTCATAAATCTCGAATGCATTTTATCTAATCGAACATAGAAGTAACGAATACTTAACACGTGTAGAATTGAGTTCCTTCGACAGTCGTTAAGCGGTGACTACTTTCCAGCTTTTAAAAGCTTTTAACTGACGCCCTCCACACTGTTGGCCTCCCGCATTTAGTCAGAAAGAGCTTTAGTACAATTGCCAGTGCCAATTTCAATGTTATTAAAACTAGGGTATTACAATATTGAGTTGGGGCGGGAATAGCGTAGTGGTAAATTGAGTGCTTTGTATGCAGCTCACCTGGGTTCGATTCCCAACCCCGCACATAGGGTTAGAGATTTTTCTAATGAGATTTTTCCAAACCGAAAAGAGGCGAATGACCAGACCTCTATACTGCCGTTATAAGCTTAATTGTCCCATGTTCCATGGGATTCCCTATATACGTGGGACAATTATGCGTAGAACGGCAGTAAAATCGAAATAAAAAAAGAAAATATTGGGTTATGTACATAAGTGAACTGCGTAAACTATATCTGTTGTATTTCTACTCCATTAACTCACTCAGAGGCATAATAGAATCAAAATACAGTTTGCAACTGAGGTTGAATGTGATCATAAAATAACTGAATGAATGCGCTGCACCGAATTAATGGAGGACGAGGCAACCAACTGAAACATTCCCTTCAGCGCAGCGGGCATGAATTGAATTTCTTTCAAGCTCTCCTGAAAATATCATTATTTATGAGCTCTGATCATTATGATCCTAACAAAATGCTAGTGAAGTAGCTGGGCAACTTACTGTGGTCATCAATCAGATAATAACAAATAAGCGCCATATGCAGTTATTTGTATAAATGGAATTAAAAAATGTACTCCAAATCAAAATCAAAAAAAAATCTTCCATCGTTCCGAATAAGTCCGCTGAGTCGATTCTTTGTTTTTTGAGTGAATAAGTCAGGAATGGGATTCTCCACACCGAAACAGTTTGCCCATCTGTAAGTAAACAGGAGTTATTTTTATTTATTTATTCATCAATCAATTGTAGACTACATTATACAAATATTAATTGCTTATATACTATACTGTATACTATTCCTATGTACTATGATGCCGCACAGAGTTGAAAAACTGTTTTAAACTTGTTCGGGGCATGGTAAGGTCAATACTTTCACAATGCTCGTTATACACAGCCATCATCTGGTTTAGTGGTCCGAATTTACAAATTTCTATTGCGCAATTGACGAGTAGGAGCATATAAATTTAATTTTGACAATATGTAAGATGAGTCAATACGCTGCATGACGATATCGTTTAGAAACGAGATCATAGCATAGTCCCGACGTTCTTTCAATGTTTGAATATCTATCAACATACAACGTGCTTCATAAGATGGAAGAGGGAATGCTGTCCATCTTAACTTGCGTAGTGCATATAATAGAAACTGCTTTTGGATTGACTCAATTCTCACTTCGTGTTTTTTATGAATGGAGACCAAACACTACTACAATATTCTAAAATAGACCGAACATATGCTACGTATAGAGTTTTAATTGTGTAAGGATCTTGAAAGTGATATCCGAAGCGTTATATTAAATTAATCATATTACTAGCTCTATGAACAATTGTGTTGTAATGTTCCACAAATTTTAATGTTTTATCTAAGATAACTCCTAAATCTCTTATTTTATCGAAATTCTGAACGGTTTGATTACCTAATGTAATTGACACGGCAGCAGTGATTTGTTTTCTGCTAAAAGTCATGAGATTACATTTTTTTAACATTTTATTCCAGTAAACATTTACAACACCATGTATAAAAGATTTGTGTTTCATTGTAAAAAACATTATAGTCATTATTATTTCTAATTTCTAAAAATAGCTTCATATCATCTGCATATATGAGAATTTTAATGTTTTTTTTTAAATAAGAAAGATGTCGTTGACATATAACATGAAAAGAAGAGGTCCTAAGTGTGAACCTTGAGGAACCCCCGAAGTAAATTTAATTATATCAGATTTCATGTCATAGAATTTTACTATTTGCTGGCGATCTGTTAAATACGACTTAATCCAATTGAGGAGTCTCATCTCAATTCCCAATTTTTCAAGTTTGAAAATTAACCTGGGAATGTCCAGTTTATCGAAAGCTTTGCTGAAGTCAGTGTAAAGAGCTTCTATATGATGTTTGACTTGGTTGAAAATGTTTTTATTTATGATGGATTCGAAAAGTTTGGGAAAGCAAAACAGAATGGCGATTCCACGATAATTGCGAATATCAGGTTTTTTACCCGATTTATAAATAGGTATTAAAAAACTTGTTCTTTTGAAGTTTCACCCTCTTTCCCATCTAAAGACATTTTTGATGGGAAGTTGCATGAATTCAACTTAGTTTTGATGTAATTAAAAAAGATTTTTGGGCATGATTTGATCTCATTTTCAGTTTTTGCATTATATGCAGTTAGTGCCGAAGAAATAACCAAAGTTAGTTGGTCACGAATGTTGAGGTATTTTTCCAAATTATCCTGATTATTGTGTTTCCTGTAAATTTTGTGGGCTTTTTGCTTCCGATTTTTCAAATTAATAATTTCCTTGTTGAAACAAACTGGATTTTTGGATGCATGATTTCGTCGTTTTTTCGTGGGTGGAATTATTTGCCTCCTGTATTATTTGCCATAAAATATTATAAAAGATCTCCACTGCTCATTCAATGTTCTCTTGATTCTTACAAAGGGACTGCCAATTAGCACTGCTTAATTTATATTTAATATTTTCATAATTTGCTTTTCTATAATCGAAGACGTCCTCGAAGTCACAATCAATGGAATTATGATTCTTGTGCACAAAAATAGCGAATTCTATTGCTGTGCGAAACGTTTCATTTTTCCATAAGGGAGAATGAGATTCATCAACACAGAAGACTTCATTAATGTTTGTTAATAGCAGATCTAAATAACGATTGTGTTGATTTTTATATGGTTTATTTGATTGAGTCCTAGCAATGCAATTTTCTCAAACATATATTGTAATGTTTCGTTTTCACCAACGACAGGAAGTAGAATGCTCTCATTTTCAGAGTCAGGAATAAAACCTAAGTTACGCTGATTAAAATCACCATAAATATGAACTTTACATTCTGGAGGAGAATTAGAGATTATTTCTTCAGCTGCTTGAAAGAAAATCTCATATGTTGATTTGCAAGCTAGATCCGGTGGAAAGTACACTGAGACAAAAATGTGGATTTCATCAGCGATATGTGCTTTAACCCATACATGTTCAAATTCTTTGAATTTTGGTGAAATAATAAGATCGGAATTAAATATAGATGAAACTGCGATGAGAACTCCTCCGCCTGACATTCGCTGGGTTAGTCGTAAATCACGATCATCTCTAAAAACATTATAGTCACTACCAAAAACCTCTTCACTTTATACATCCTCATTCCAACTTGTTGCGGTATCTAGAATTATCGCGAATGAGGAGCCTAATATATTCTTATGGATTTCGTTCATCTTTACGGCGCTCCTCATTCTACTAAAATTTTGACGGTAAACCAAAATTTCAGTGGCTTTCGAAGCAGTTGGTTGTGATTCGTTATGCGTAAAAGTATTATCTAAAACTATTGTACTGTTACCAGCTGCGTCATGTTTGTCCTGGTCTGCCTCTGAGAAGTGCGTTAAAATTGGCGAAAACACAAACGTTCACAGGAGCAAGATGAACAATGCTGTTGATTGTTGTTAAGACCATTGTTATTTCTATTGCAGTTGCTGTTTCTATTGTTGTTGTTGCTGTAACTGCTGTTCCTGTTTCCGTTGTGGTCGTTATTGTTTATGTTGTGCCTGTTTCTATTGAAGTTATTGGTGGTTTTATTGGACTTATAGGTGTTATTTTTGTTGCTATTGTTGTTGTTTCTATTTTGCTTGTAGTTGTGATTATTGTTATTGTTGTACTTATTGCGGTTCCTGTTCTTATTGCACTTGCTATCTTTGTTGTTGTAGTTGTTATTGTTGTTACTATTGATATTGCTGTATCTTGTACCCTGTGTTCTTCTCGATTTTTTACTCTTTGCAGCTTTATCTTTCTCTTTTTGTTGTTTAATACGACGCTGTTTACGTAAGTCATATTCTGAGCAGTCGGAGCGCCACACTCTTTTCGAACCAAGTGTGCGCCATCCATATTTTGCAACTTGATTATGCTGCGAACCTGAGATAGCAGTTTTATTTGAAATGATATTCAATTCGTCTATCAGACGGGGGAGACACCGCAGGTGTCAAGCGAGCATTATTAACACTGGTTTCCAGGGTACTAATTGTCGCGGCAATTTCCCTTATTTCGCCTAAAATATCGTCGCCAACAGCGCTGGCTTGTGATTTTATTTCGTCAAGAACATCACGAGCAAAAAACGACTGGTTACTGGTATGTTCGTTGCATTGAGACGCCATATGTCAATGATTATTACGCTTAAATTCTGAATTTCGCAGCATATTTTTTAGCTCACGAGTCAGGTCAGTAGTGAGCTCCACCACGTACTCCTCAATGCGCTTCCTTGTGGATTCCATAGATATGTTGAATAATGACGTTATACGATGTTTCAAAACAACGAGCTCATCAGCCTTATTGACCGCGTTGTTTTCCATAGCGAGCGATAATGTTGACACCGCAAAATCAACTATCGCGCAGGTGATATTATTTACATTATTCACTGTTTCTTTTAGCTGGTGATCAATGTTGTCTCCATCACTAATCTCCACAGCTAGATCCAACCTCATAATTTTCTCCGCGTTTTTCACACTGTGCCTTATGACTACAGTGCACAGTGGAGCAGAATGTAAATTTAACAGGGATATTAACTTTTTGATAAAACTAAGTAACAGCCTTACAATATGTTTAGGAAAGTTGTGCTTTGCAAGGCCCTTCTTTTCGTTTGAACAGAAGCTAGGGTGGTTCGAATTTTAGCAAGATTTAAAATCAATTTTTTTTACGGTTCGAGATAGAGCTTGACTGTCTGCAATAAAGTTGTAGAACAAAACATTCCAGAAAAAAATATACTGAGAACACTCAAGCTCTATCGTTTATACTATTCATTGCATGAGAAATGTAAGCTATAGGGTAAAAAACGGTTTTTTCTATAAATTTTGTAGTTTTTTTCACTAAGTACCCAAAAAATTGTCCAACACTTGCATATTATTTTATGGTGCATAATTAGCTTTAAAACACCAACTACTAAACTATTTTCGTTTTAAAGTTATGAGAACTTTTATATAAAACATATAACTTTTTCAAATAGCAGTATCTTCGGTTTAGGGCACTTTGTGGTACAGATCATCGTAAAAGTGGAAAATACGATTTTTCTATATATCTTGTAATATTTACTCAATGAAATTCTGTGTATTGAGACAAACTTTCCTCCTTCTAAATATCTAAAAATATTTCTAAAGTGTCAAAAGTGTGTAAAGTGAAAAATCAAAACTGCAAAAGTTATATAAAAACCATTTTTTTGAGAAACACCTTAATTTTTTTGGCAAACTTCTTGTAAAATGAAAAGTACAAGACAAAGAGGGTCAATGTCTTCGACAAAGTTTTTTCTTCAATTTTCCGGAGGACTGCAAAATTATCTCGATCGATTAAAAAATTAATTGTCTAATTTTAATACATTCACAACCACCCTGTCTGCTATTTGAAATGATAGAAAAGTCTTGTAAAGGGCAAAATTTGTCATGCAAATGAAACTATATCTTTTATATTGACCGCCGCGAAAATAATTTAAACATACTACCAAGGGTCAATTCAGGAATAACCAAATTTTTAATATAAATTAGGCAGTTTTCATTTTTTATAACATATCTTTTGGATATTTTTCAGAGTTTTCGAAGACGAAAATTGTCTTCCAATGCATCAAAATTCTAGCTTCTATTATTCAAAAGATATAAATACTTATAATATCAGACATTGATTTTTATAAATCTAATTTGTGAAATTTTTATCGCATTCGCCATTTTTGTTCAATCATAATTCAAATCATGACCTTATATGTAGTTTGAAAATTATTATTTTCGCTTGCCACAATGAGTGATATAGATATTCCAAAGAACCAAATTTTAGGCGAAAAAGTACTCCTAACTTCTCAACGATAATAGTTAGATATGTGCCATATGTGATATGGTGCCATGAAACAAATTATTGGCCTTAAAACAATCTTAAAGTTGTCTGAAGACTACTTCAGTTTTAAATCAATACAGTAAAAGGTATTTGAATAAATCAGTTTTTCTGAGAAACACACTAACTTTTGATTTTAAATTTGTTGTAAAATGAAAAGTATAACAGATAGAGCTTACATGCCTTCAGCAAACTTTTGTAAAGTTTGTTGTTTGGCATGATTAAAAACCAATTTTTTTATCTAACACATCCAAATAAAACAAGGGGCTCACACATAAAAATTTTCTCATAGATTTAATAAGGCTAAATTGTTTAGCAAAATCTCAAAATTCCTGATAAATTTGGATTCTGCACCAATGTGCAGTGTGCAACCGTAGGACCCAATTGTTTCCAACGAAACTCATGACGCGTGACAAAAAAAAAACAAATAAGTAAACAAACCCAGTTGTAAAGGACATTAGAATGGATTTTTACTGTGCGCATTTGCTTGCAATCCACAATTTTCACTGACTGAAGTTAGGTGTCTTTGAAAGTCCCAACATCAAACATCAGTAAATCGTCATTGGGTAATTCAAGAATCAATCAAGAATCAGTAGCGACTGGCTCAAATGGCACGTTCCCTATGTTGATCGGAGATTTGTGCCTTGCCATGATCTGCTTTTTCATAATTTACCTGATAGGAAGGATTGGGGAAGTGTTAAGGTTAGGGGTAAGAAAAATAACGACACAGAACAATTAAAACAGAGCATTCTGCACCCCCGGAAGGATTCTGAACGATTTGCAAACAGTGATCGGATATATCAACACCCTCGAGGGGATATTGTGTGATGACATAACTACAACACCCTTGAAGAGATATTATAATACTGGAATGGGCAGGTATCTATATAAGCATTTGAAACACTAAGTTCATCGACTTTAGTTCGACATGCGGTTACTAATTTGAGTCGAACAAGTTCGGTATCCCACCAAGGTGTTTCTCTAGAAGCATAGCTCGAAGCGAGCAAGCCTCTTGGTATGCTACTACTATGAATGAGTTTGTTTTATCTACGACCTCGTCCAAGTCACGTGGCGATTCAGTCGTTGGAAAATACCCCTGAAACCTAGTCGCCAAGCCCTCATCATGGCGGTCCCAGTTCGTAGACTTGGAATTACGATATGTGACGATATCCAGCGAGACGATGTACTTTTAATCAGATAACAGTTTGCCAACTCATGCGTAATACCGGCCGAGTAGAGAGTTACATTTTCTCTGCCAGCTCGTGCAAATGTTGGTCGATTTCCTACATTAAGTATGTGCAGATTTGTACTGCTTGTATAACCCATCAATTTGGCGCCTCTCAAATTGATATCTAAGCTGCCCCAAATTATGTGGTGGGTATTTGCATCACTGCCATTTCTGTCACAGTATGATACAACCCTTGTTAAATCATCAGATCAAATGGTGCACTATGCGGCAAATATGCCGAACAAAAGACGTAGTTCTTGTCTTTGTTATCAACAGTCATATTGTCTCTGATAGCACAAATATCACGAGTTGTGAGATCGGATATAAAACATGCGTCTATAGTACTATTCGCAAGAATACATGCACGAGGCATTTCACGTGGATTGGTCATGCCATTTTTGTTGAAAGCTACGAAGACGGCTGTTCGGCCATCTATGGAAGCTGTCCTTCAATGCCAACTTCTGCCTCCGAACAGCCTGGATAAACCGTGTAGTGTCGGTAGTGGTTGTTTCAACCGGCTAAGAATTACACTACGGACTACCTGTTCCTGGTTCCTGGTAAAAACCCACCAAACTGGGAACCCCAATTACATAGTGTCATGCGATCCGTGCTATGGGTAAAATTGTTGAGGGGGTTTAAAATATTCTCAATGGCGAACGGAGCCTGGGAAGAACTGAGCGAATTCCCTAGTATGCTGCATTACGCAGCGGAACGTTCGCTCTCTACGCACCAAAGTTTTTTCGTCTATGATCCGCATAGTTTTGCCAAATTTTTGTTGACTGGGGGTTTGCTGAGACTCTCGACTGATGGCAGTTCGGTGAAGTTTTGCTGGGTTTCGATTATCAAATTTCAATGTGTACAGACGAACCTGCCCAGAGGCCGTGTGGAATTCGGCCAAGAATTGAGCCTCTGGGGTCCTGCTCCCATGTCGTAGAAGGCGACTGAAAGTGGGAGTCCCCAAGTCAAAGTGTAGTTCCGTGCCGAGGACTTGATGACTGGAGGGTCTAAAATATGCCAGCCGCGCACGGAGCATTTTGGGTTTTGCCCTTACTGTGTTATGCGAATCTTTGACACAGTGGACCATTATTTTCTCCGCAAATCGTGGGAATCCAATGATCGTGTCCCATTTAAACCTGATATGGCTCGCTATATGCGTTAGCATCCCGACTCGCTTGGTGTCTTCTAGTTGTTGTGCAATTTATGTTGAAAATGAATTGTACAGTACAGCAACTATGAATTTATCTCGACTCATAAAGGAAGGTAAAGCTTCCATAGCATTGGTTCAAGAGCCGTATTTTCATAACGCAAACTTCTATTTTGGAAAGTTACTTAACACTGCCTTCATTGCTTGCAACAAAACAGGCATTGCTAACCCACGTGAAATGCCTCGTGCTTGCATTCTTGCAAATAAGGCTATTGACGCGTGTCTTATATCGGAGCTCACAACTTGCGATATCTGTGTTGTTACAGTTATCATCTCCTTTTGATTCCTTTTGAAATCATCGCCTTCTGATGATTTCAAAAGCGTTGTATCATATTGTAGCAGAAATGGGCTTCCGCTCTTTATCGTAAGTGATGCAAATGCTCATCACATCATTTGGGGCAGCTTAGACATCAATCTGAGAGGCTCTGAACAGATAGAGTACATAAGTAGTACAAATCTCCATATTTTGAATATGGGAAATCGACCAACCTTTGCGAAGTCTGGGAGAGAGGAGGTGTTACACATAACGCTTTGCCCTGAAAGAATTTCGTATGAAAATGTCTTAACTGACACTGGGCTAGAACCCGATGCAGCTCCGGTTTCAAGCAAAAACGGCATAAGGTGGCACTTACCCGGTTGGCACCGCTCCAGGAGGTTAGAGATAGGAGCTCTGTAACAGAAGTGTGCCCTCATGTTACACAATGATACAGTTTAGCCAACCATTACTGATTGTCGATTTAGGATCATTTAAAAATTGAGTCCATTTGAAATCACGAGTTTATTTGCTCCAATCTCTGAGCCATGAACTTCAACTTCACCCATAGATTATCAGCCATTATTTAGCCAACAATGCAGCACCATATTTGACGATCATAAAATGCAGCCTTCTCCCATGTTGGGGTCTTCCTAATCTGCAAAACACCTCGACGACTTTCAACTTGACATCATCCGTCTCTGTTATGCAAATTGCGCGCTCTTCTGTGCGGCATCACCTTCAAGGTTGGAATCCGATTAACTGCTAAGAAGCGCTAAAATCATCAATGATGCGATTAGTCCAAATTTGTTGTGGAATTTCTTACGGTTTCGTCTGCGCGGAGATCGTAAATCAGCCGGGTTTGTATTTTTGTTTGGAAAGGTTTCACCTGCTGGACCATTATGATACTATCCAACGCCGACGGAATTTGCCTAACAAAACGGCGCCAATTTGGAATGCTAATGAATCCGGCGGAAGATCGATCACCCAAAATATTTTCCGATATGACCGTTTAATCTGACGTGATATCATAATACGGTCAGCATAGATTCCGCCGTCTATTAGAAAGGGTACTCATCGACAATGGGGGGGTAGTAAAAATCAACAAGCCGTAAAGTCAACCACTTTTACGATCACTTTGACACTTGACAATCAGGAAATTTGCATACAGACGTGTCTTCTTCGGCGGCAGTTCCGATGAACTGCTACTGCTGGGGACGATTTGCGCCTTATCAAAATTTGCACGAGTCACACATGCGCCCACGATTCGCGTGTTTAAGTTTAATGGTTCGAATTCAGGGAGCGTTCATAAATTAAAAATTTCAATTTACTGTCGATCCGCGCCTGTCTGTTGCAGGGTTCCAATTTATCTGTGGATTTTAGTATCCTACCAATTAGGCGGGTTGTAGAAGATTCAAGAGACGTTCGTATCATTGCTGACGCGATTCCGTTTATTACTCTACAATAAAAGGATCCATAACCGATTCAGCAAATCATCAGACAAAAATAGATTTTTAATGTTTTCGGCAGTTTTGACAGATTAAAATGCTTCTTCACACTTAATCGAAACAAATTTCCCTAATCGCCTGTTTAATAGTCAAGGTAGCTATCAACGATAGCAAGACAAGGATTCAGATCCGCTTCTTGGGTGGTCGGCTATCGTCTACCGATTGATTGGTACAACTACTTCCGAACTTGAATGCTCAATCAGAACTCATCAATCGTTCTGTCTATCTGTCTTCGAATCTGAAGGTTCTCTCGCCAATGATATCACCTAATGGGCTGAAGATAAGACAGCTGTTTTATTGAACAGAAATCCGTGCCGTGCGTTAAGTGGCCTTTACCTTTAACAGCCAAAGTAGAAACGAGCGCTGCTTTCCTTGCCAGGCCAAGTGATTTATGAGTGTGAATTACACCAGCACGGCGGTGGTGGCGCCCCCTTGTTAGACAAGCCTCCCTAATAAATGGTGAACGACGAGTTCAGCATGTCGACTCCACAAATACGCATGAATACACAAACACACGGCGGAGGCAACAGGAGCCACACAAATCAAAATTTCCATTTATCCGTGTCGTGTCCATCGGTGGAATTCGGGTGAAGGTGAAGGTATGATTTATACGGATTGGATCTGACGCGGGTTTTGTTTAGCGATTGGGATTTCCTAGATCCTGAACTGGAATGGTTTTATTTATACTCAACAATTTTTTTTTCGAAGGCGCTTAATAACGGTACAGGTTTATTGATGGCGCATGGAATCCAACTCGAAAGTGACCCATTTTCAAGTTCTTGAACACGCTTGCAATTCCGCTCGAATGCAAACATGATAAATCATCCTGCTTTATAGCGGCACGGAACGTTTAACCATCTGGACAGGTTTTTTCACACCTCCCGGCTGCCCGAATCGTCAGCCAGAAGGGTTGTAAAAGTTGCGTAAAAAAATAATTTGTATGCAGATATTGTTCCCAGCTGTTTTGAACACCAAATCGACACCGAAGCGATGCTTTGTCGTGAAAACATGACAAATAACTTGCTGACCACTGATGGCCGCGTGATCAACGAATGACTTTTATTGATGACCATTGAGGCACCCCTCGCCTTGAACCATGGTCACATATTTTTTCCCGTTACAAGTGCCAGCGAAATATTTCCGAAAGGTGATATTTATTTGCATGAAAAAATATGCAGGAATCGTTGGCACTTGGTCAAGTGCCAAGTTAGCTGCTGATGATATTGAACACCATCAGGTATGGCACGTCGCCACAACCACACCAAACTACATACACCGAGGGGCCGATCTCATTAGGTTGACGTGACAAATGATCTCTGCCACGAGTAATTACCGCTGGCGCCAATCAATCAAAGCAGGAGGCCTTTTGCTTGCTTCGGTCTTTCACTCAATCTGCTTACTTTTTATGCAACTACAAGTAGACGGGGGATAAGTAGTATTGTGGAAAAGCAACAAGTGTATTAAATAACATCACAATTTAGCACTTCATTTTGAGCGTGTGACGCTGAATGACTAATTAAAAGTAAACATAATCCCAGCTGTCCTCTAGGACAGGGATGAAACCTAAAGAAACCGTTATTTTATGATAATAAGTTGCACAGAAAGTTGTATAAAATCGGAGAAAGTTTGAGTTGATAAATAATAGCATTTCAATGGGTAACGAAATAAAAGCTTCCTTAATATCCTAGAGGGCAAATGTCATTTGACACTGTGAATTGTAAACTAACTGAATTTCTACAGTTAAAATTAGTCATTCGTTTAAACAAATATCTGTACTTTGAATTTCCCACCTTTTTCAGTTACCGAAAATTATTCAAATCGGTCGATACGAATTGTGATCGGAGGAGCCTGATTCTCCGGTTTTCTTCCACGTGAACAAGTATAAAAGATAAAAAAAAATATTCACCATAGCTTCCAACTGGCTGGATCCGACTCGCTGTCAGATTCTATACAACCATCTAGTTCATTTTCGTTGACAGTAGGATGCCAGTTTAGATTAATCCTTCGGAAGACGTGCAAATGATTAAGCAACCGCTGATGTCCTAAGAAGATTTTCAGGGTGGAGTGCACTCAAATTCTCCTAACGATGGCTTATTTCTATTTGGGAAGAGTTGTTGGGCATTGAAACATTTTTTGTCCTTGGGTACCATCGATACAACGTATAACCGGCATTATCAATCTGTCAAGCCCGGTCAACGCAGCAGGAAACAATTGTGTTACTTCAGAAAAGGCCAAACGCTAGTTCCCATTAATCAATTTTCTGACGGTCCGGTTGCTCTGAAAATGTCGCTATGAAAATGTCGCTTCTCAAACCACATGTACAGATATCCTGCCAAATCAGATATTTCTTGACAAACTTCGACATCGACATCGAGCTTCGTCGGCATGGTTGTGAGCGGGTAGCGGAAACGTTTTGCTAATCGTCGTGATTTGGAGACATTATCGTCTGACAAGTCGACAGTTCTGCTCGCTTTCGAGCATGGTTGTAGATGACACTTCCAGTTTGATGGCGTCATCCCCATAGGCGTGCGTAGCATTTTCCCTTACAGCTCAAATACTTTCAGTTTTGTTAAGCCTTCATTATCAGTTAGATTTGTGGTGGAGGTTTCGAGCTTGAGCTTGAGCTTGTGCGACCACCCCTGGCTACTACTCCGTTATCGATCTGGACTAGCTGAAGTTGCACAGGGAATCAGTAGATAATTATGCTTGGGAGTAGCGAAACATCTTTCAATGTGCAACTCCTGGTAATCCTAAAGTATTGATCGGCACCGGCCAGGCCTGAACGTAAATCGCGGAAGGAAAGGGAAGGAATTGTTAGTCCGATACTTGCTTTTGCTAGAGGCCGTATATACTACTGCGTAAGTATCACAGGAGGAGGATATTTTTGTTAGTAAGAGTATAGAAGTCGGATCACTTCTTCCTTACCGACGCCAGAGATGTGACTTCACTATCTGGACTAGATATCGATCAACCAAGCTCATAGACCGGGGACCAACGGCTTTACTTCCCTTCCGAAGGAAGACGTGACCACAGATTTTTTTCACCTCAGAAAAATCTCAACGACCTCGGCTGGAATTGAACCCAGGCAAATTGGAATGAGTGGCGGGCACGCTTACCACTTAACCACCGGCGCCGTCTATTTTTGATGGAGGTTTCGATATAAAAAAGTTATTTTACTTTTTTTTCTATTTTATTTTCCGTCGGCCTCTATTCGCACTGAGTGCCTATCAACGACCATTGATATCGGCCCTACAATGCGTGGACTTGGACCAACGGGTTCACTACCCTTCCGCAGAAAGACATGACCACAGATTTTTCAACTCAAAAAATCTCAACGATCTCGGTTATGATTGAACCCAGACGCATTGGGGTGAGAAACTTACCACTGAACCACCGGCGTCTTCTAAATTAGAGCGATGGACAAAGTTTCAGCTGTTGTTATGAAGCTCCAAGGCGGCAAATAGGACTGAGCGTGCAAGCTGAATCGTCCAACCCAAAGTGAAGGTTCAAGAAGAAATTTGAAAAAAATCGAATATTGTACATTTTCTAAATGTGAAATCTTTGAAAAATATTCGCTGAAAATTTCAAACGAATCATTATTCATCGAGCTTAAAACATTGAACATAACCGACTTTAATCTACAAACAATCGAAACTTTTCATGCATTTTTCTCGAAACCTTGTCTTCGATACCATGAATATCTCAAAAACCGTTCAAATTCCCTTTAATTTTTTGTTTAAAAGTTTATTAAATTATGAGGTCTTTAGCCCATCCTTTTAGCGAATTTTGACTAATTAATATTTTTGTGCATACGGGAATACACTATTTCGATTTACTCATATTAGACCAGCAGCCGACGATGTAGAACAGTTAGTAAAAGCGACGTGAAACAGTAACTAAAGCCTATTCTCAAACATACATACAGCTACACCACGTCCGTAATCTGGTACATGAAATATTTAGTTTAACCCAGGCAGAAAACTTCATCGCAAAAAACAACATGTAACACGAACTCGTTGTAATCGATGTACGTTCAAACGACTTAGAACCGCGCACCAAATCAGACCACATTAAAAATTCTTATTGGAATATGGAGAAGTGACACCCGGTTCGAGCGCTACTTGGAGAAACCTTTTCACTGGCGTTCACAACTGCTTTTGTGTGATTGATATGTGGCTGATCAAACCTATCCCCTCCCTGTCTGTTTTTAGCCATCAATAACATTAACTTTTTTCCTTTTTTTAATTCCGACTAATATGAAGTCACATTTTTTTTACTTTGAAAGACATTCAATTAGCTAGAGATTAGTGGGTAGGTAAAGTAATGAAAATTTCGAGCCATAGTACTCAAGTGAGAGCAAGAATGTGAATTACACAGATCGGAAAACTTGAGGTGGCAGAGTCATTAGAACGGGCTTAAAATCCTAAAGGCTAATCTTTTGTCTTCTATTGGCAGGAGTCGAGCTTCGGCAGCTTACGAGTCACTCAAGTCAACTAACATGCCTCCTGGTAAAGACACTATGAGTACTATGGCTCTAAATTTTCAGTTAAAAAGTAAAAAAAAATAACATTAACTACAAGCAAATAACGCTGGCCCTTATTGGATTCCTACGTGCCAGTTCTGTAGTCAAACGGTAAATCATACGCCGAAGCCGAGAAGAAAATTTAACCTATTAGAACCAACACCAACAAAGAGCCTTTGACATATACATACAAAAGATCACCCAATAAGTGATGCATTTTGTATTTTGAAACTTACTGCCAGTTCCAACTGAGCAACGATTGCACCCAGTGCCTCCAAAGCAAAAACCAGCAACACCAATAAAGAAATAAACGACGATAACATAACCATGGACAGTTTTGCCATATATAAATGTCCCGTCGGACGTCTTCTCGTAACCTGCTGTGGTAATCACTGATGAAACATTCTGTCAATGGGCGTTGTCTGCTAAACAGAACACGGAAGAGTAGCGTATAAGTAATATTGTACCATCTTTTAATTACTACCATCTGACTAGATACAGGGGCTCCACGTACCCCAATTCAAAACAGTTCGCATGATGCCGTCATGGAATGCCCCCCATTCCAGAATATTTGATATTGGGTGCGATGAGTTGGTAGTCGAAAAAGCTTCACACGGCGGCTCTGTCTCAACGGGGTGTAAAATCGAAGTTTTCCCAGGAGTTCAGGGCAGTGATATTGGCAATTATATCGAATCCGGGTTTGACCCGGAGATTCCGAATTTCACGACCAATTTCCCGGTCCGCGTGAAACAATGGATAATTTAAACTTTTTTTACAAAATTAATTTGTTTCGTTGCAATTTAAGTGGGGCTTTTATCAATACTTTGGTTCAGACTTATTTTACCCTTCGTTTCACGGTGCCCAAGATGCGTCTACCAAGTATTTCAAGTTTCATACGCGAAATAACCAAAAGATGTTGCAACTTTTAGCAAGATATTTCGCTACTTGTTAAAGTTAAAGTTATACATTCTAGTTTGCTCAAAATAGTTTGAAAGAGTCAACTTTTATTTCGATAAGTTGAAACTGAATGTTTCGTGTTCCACTCGTCAGTAACTGACACCAACTTGCTGCCAGTAAGACGATATATCCAAAGTAACACCAAATTGGCGCTAGTTAGACACCTAATCCAAACAGTTTACACAACATGTGTGAACGCCTAAAGCAACTGGCTGGTGCCGAGTGATGTCTCGCTCAGCCAAGCACAGAAGCTCTGGGTCGCTGACGAGTATAGGGAAACGAACTCTGTCGTGAGTTCCACATCAAATTGCATCGCGGAAAAACGCTGTAGAAAATATTACCCATTGGATATTGTCTCTTGAAAATTTGGGCAGAATAAGTTTAGAGTGTATTGTTTACACTGTATTTTTATCGCTGTCTGTTTTTCGAAAATTAGAAAAATTGACGTCACTCGAAAAGCAACGTCACGAATCGATTTTGCGCAAGCACCTGGAAAATCCGACACTCTATCATCGGGACATCGGAAAACAACTCGGAATCGTGCAGTCAATGGCGAGTCGTGTGATTAAACGTTACTACCAAACTCTTAGCATCGAACAGAAGTAGAAATGCGACCAGAATGGATGTTCTATTCTATCCTAAGTTCTACGATCAGGATCACAAGTGTGTAGTGAAAGCGTTTAAGCGGATTGCTTCGGTTAAGGATGTGGCCAAAAAGTTGGTTCTGTCCAAGTTTTTCGTTCAGAGAGCCAAGGACCGAGAGGGGCAGCATACGTAAAATGTGCAGATGGCTCCAAATCGTGACGAACGGCAATGTACAAAGTCATGGGGCCAGAGACTGTACACTAGAGTGACAGCAAAAAAAATGACCCCTATCGGCCGACCCCTGATTCGATTCCTAGTCCTACCAGGAGTACTTGCACCAAATTGGAAGCAAATCGGACAAGTCTAGCTACCGGACCAACGTGCTCGAAGTTTGTATGGGATTTTTCGGCAATTTACATGGAGAAAATACACTAACTCGCATTTTTGCCGCTAGGTGGCACTGTATGTATCGCATTATCACTGCTAGTGAAAATAAGAAAGACAATTTAATTGTCTACAACTTTGCCAAAGACTGCTAGTGAATTCGGCTTTGGTAAAAGAAGCTAACAGACTTTTAGTGAAGTAATGTGTGAATCAGTTTTGCATGGGGCCTAGCAATGCATGGTTGTGTATCAGTACTCAATTTGCGCGAACTAATCATTTTTGTGAAATAACCATAAGATTTAGCTCTATGGTATGTTCGGAAGAATTGTAGTAAATAATACGAGTCATGTTATGGTTACAACGTTTTAGTTACACATTTTACCACATAGAGGGCGCCAACCCTAACTTTTCAACGGAAAGAGATAGATATTAGGTGTCTTCCACAAAGTTGCAGAACAGGTATTTTCCAATAATTCTTCCGAACATCTTGATATTCTATCTCTCTTCTATGAAAAGTTAGTGTTGGCGCCCTCTTTGCGGTCACAGTTGGAACTAAAATTTTCCAATCAAAACATAACTCGTATTATGTCTTATAATTCTTCTGAACATACTATTGGGCTAAACGTATCAAATATTTAACAAAAATGCATAGTTTGTGGGAATCGATTACTGATACACAACCATGCACTGCTAGGCCCCATGAAAAACTGCCTCAGACATCACTTCACTAAAAGTTTAATAACTTCTTTTAACAAAGCCGAATTTACTAGCAGTCTTCGGCAAAGTTGTAGAAATTAAATTGTCTTTCTCATTTTTACTTACAGTGATAATACGATACATGTACTGCCACCTAGCGGCAAAAATTCGAGTTAGTGGGTTTTCTCCATCTAAATTGTCGAAAAATCCCATACAAACTTCAGGCACGTTGGTCCGGTAGCTAGACTTGTTCGATTTGCTTCAAATTTAGTGCAAGGACTCCTGGTGGGACTAGGAATCGAATCAGGGGTGGGCCGATTGCGTTTTCAAAAATTCATTATTTTTTTGGGCAGTCTACTGTACACCCAGATGCTGAAGAAGCCTGATTGTCTCATCATGGTTGATGCGAAGGCGGGCTTCCAGGGCCACGGGTCTTCACCGCCCGGCGCAAGTTTGATGTTCCAGAGGAAGTAAGGAAGCAGAAACTTTCAAAGTTTGCCAATAAATACATGATTTGGCAAGCGATCTGCTCGTGTGGCAAGCGGAATGAGCCGTTCATGACTACCGGCACTGTAAACGTGGAGATCTATCTCAAGGAGTGCCTACAGAAGCGTCTACTTCCTCTTTTGAAGCAACACGAATGCCCTACGATCTGCTGGCCGGACCTAACTTCCTGCCAATATTGAAATGTTGCCCTGGAGTGGTACGAAGCTAATAAAGTCACTTTCATACCCAAGACATGAACGCCTCTAACGCAACCGAAACTAAGGCCATCCCAAGAAGGTCAAATTTAAGGAAGACATAAAGAAAAAGTGGGTTTCCGCATGGAAGAAGCTGCAGCCAGATGTACAGAACCAATTGAGAGGAGTTGAGCGTTAGGTGCGACCGTACGGTTATGGTAATGAAGTTAAATGAAATAAATATGCCAAAGCTTACTAACGGGTCATATTGTCTGAAAGTATTGAAAAGGATCGGTCCACTAAGCAATTTTCTACAGCATTTTTTCCGTGATGTAATTTAATGTGGGAGACCCTTTCACACAATTTTTTCCTCAAATGACTTTTTGTGTTTTTTTATAGTTCTAGACAATCCACGTGTACTGCCATTTCACAAATTCAAATTTGACAAAGATTATGTCATCCCTGTGAAAATCGTACATCTCTGTTCCTCAGAGATGACTGGGCCTACTTTCACTTTGTTTCAAATGAAAGGAAGAACCTTCCCATCGGCTGGTACTGATTTTTTGTCGATCGGAGCTCCGGTTCTGGAGTTGCGGGTTTAAAAGTGCGGCCACTCAACAATTTTCCACATAAACTCCCACTGGCACTACCATGATATCAAAATGATGCAAAACATATTAAAATAAAAAAATTGAAATTATTTTGGCGCCAAATGGCTTTAAAATGCTTGAAATTTGTTACATGGGGAGAGGAGTGAGTCAATTTTGGGCAGTTGTTGCGTTACGTTATTTATGAATGGTCCGTAGATGCAAAGTGTACTAAGCATGTAATAGACATTTCCACAATTATATCGGACATAATTAGCCATGGAAACATAGTTGGGAGAAATAAGAAAGACACAATTGCTTCACTAGGGGGTTTAAAACAGGTTTTTTACATTTTTTTGCTATTATCAATCAAAGTTGACCATGAAGGTAACCCCAGAATTAGCTGGCGTCCAAAAGAGCGTAACCCTACTTTATTTCTTATGGAAACTCCAGATTTTTCGTTAATTATCCAAGATCTTATATCTATGCGCTATCTAGAAGTATTAAGTTGCAGCTCACACTCGAGATAATTTTATTTGGATTGCGTTGTACGTTGACGTTTCGGCCCTAACAGTCGTTCATGAAGGTTAGTGCCGCTCAAATGCTTGCCATGTAGGACCATGTCCTAACATTGAAAATTAATCAAGAAATATGGGATAAAAAGAAAAACGGCACACAGTGATCGGGAATTGTCAAAACTTAGCTTATATTGTTAACTTTCATTTTAGAGTTATGGGACCTAAGTTGCTGTATAACACAGACCCTTCATTTGATTGCATCAAACTAGTTCGAAATGCAGTCGCTAGGATAACTTTCAAAGTTTGCCAATAAATACATGATTTAGCAAGCGATCCGCTCATGTGGCAAGCGAAATGAGCCGTTCGTGACTAGCGGCACTGTAAACGGGGAGATCTATCTCAAGGAGTTCTCTCTTTAGAAGCAACACGAAGGCCCTACGATCTTCTGGCCGGACCTAACTTCGTGCCAATATTGAAATGTTGCCCTGGAGTGGTACGAAGCTAATAAAGTCACTTTCATACCCAAGACATGAACCCCTCTAACGCAACCGAAACTAAGGCCCATCGAAAAATACGGGGCAATTATGAAGCGGGCACTACGGAGGCATCCCAAGAAGGTCAAATCTGAGAAAGACATAAAGAAAAAGTGGGTTTCCGCATGGAAGAAGATGCAGCCAGATGTTGTACAGAACATATTGAGAGGAATTAAGCGTTAGGTGCGACCGTACGGTTATGGTAATGAAGTTGAATGAAATGAATATGCCAAAAGCTTACTAACGGGTCATATTGTCTGAAAGTATTGAAAAGGATCGGTCAACTAAGTCATTTTCTGCAGCATTTTTTCCGTGAAGTAATTTAATGTGGGAGACCCTTTCACACATTTTTTTTCCTCAAATGCCTTTTTTGCTTTTTTAATAGTTCTAGACAATCCACATGTTCTGCCATATGACAAATTTGACAAAGATTATGTCATCACTCTGAAAATCGTAAATCCAATCTCTGTTTCTCAGAGATGACTGACCATACTTTCACTTTGTTTCAAATGAAATGTAGAACTTTCCCATCTGCTTTTACTGATTTTTTGTCGATCGGAGCTCCGGTTCTGGAGTAACGGGTTTAAAAGTGCGACCACTCAACCATTTTCGACATAAACTGCCATGATAACAAAATGATGCTAAACTTATTAAAATTAAAAATTGAAATTATTTTGGCGCCAAATGGCTTTAAAATGCTTGATTTGGTGTAATCTCGATTTTTTATGACAATTTTTAAACTATTTTTTGCTATTATCAATCAAAGTTAACCATGAAGGTAACCCCAGGATTAGCTGGCGTCCAAAAGAGCGCAACCCTACTTTATTTCCAGATTTTTCGCTATACTTTGACGTTTCGGCCCTAACAGTCGTTCATGAAGGTTAGTGCCGCACCAATGCTTGCCATGTATGACTATGTCTTTACATTGAAAATTAATCGAGAAATATGGGATAAAAAGAAAAACGGCACACAGTGATCGGGAAATGACAAAACTTATCATATATTATTATATTTCATTTTAGAGTTATGATATCTAAGTTGCTGTATAACACAGATGCTTTATTTGATTCCTCAAACTAGTTCGAGATTCAGTCACTAGGATAACACTGTTATCATTTTTTCTAAATAGCTGGATAGAAACATGTTGTCTTCGAGAAAGTTGTAGGTCATATTATTATAAACATATCTTCTGAAGATGCAAACTTTATAGATCTATAAATTTCGAAATAGAGTGCTTTACTCGAAAATATAATTTTCATGGTAATTATTACCCTAATCATGCTAGTTTTTATCTCATTGTGTATCATTATTCAGAATATTTGTTCACAATATCTCGAAGAACATTCTTACAATTACTCGACCTGCAGCTTCGTCGTCATCTTTCAATCTAGTTCCTTTAAAAAGTTGATAACAACACCGCCCTAGTGACTGCATTTCGAACTAATATGCCATAACTCTAAAACGAAATATAAGGAAAGCAGGTACGAGTTGTGGATTACTCCTTTTCGGACGCCAGTTACCCACGGGATTACCACGCCCTCCTCTCCACGAATTTGGAAAATGCTCGTGAATTGAAAGTAGTACATGTAATGATATTATTTTTTGTAGACAACATGATGCAATGAACTACTAATAAAACAATGTTTTTTTCAAGACTAGCTTTTCCTAATTTCGAAAAAAAAGTCGGGGAGTTTTTGAGAACCAGTAACCTTCATTGTACTGAACGGAATTACATGATGTTAGCACTAATCAGTCGAAAAAATGGGTATCAATTTTGTGTTAATTTTTGAAATATACTTAATTTTTATAAATAAAGAAAATGCCAAAATTAGGAAATTCTTTCGAAAATGACTTGGAAAAAATGAAATGTCCCCTATTTCAGGCAGCGCCGTCAATATAGCGCATAAGAGACCCAATTGAATACTGGGAAGTTATGCATAGAATTCCCGGATGTTCGTTTGCTCTCATTCGTTGCTTAGGAATTGAACAAGCAACACATGGACTGGAACATGCGGATGCTAAAGAAAAATAATTTCGGCCCATTTAAACCGAGTAAATATTTTTCGAATGCCAGTACCGCATGCACCCGTTTCCTAGCTGTGGGCAATGTTTATTGGGCGCTCTCTTCACTGTGCACAGTGGTCGGAAACGCCAAAAACGTGAACTTAATTCACTAGAGGGCAAAC
This sequence comes from Topomyia yanbarensis, assembly GCF_030247195.1. Classification (NCBI taxonomy): domain Eukaryota; kingdom Metazoa; phylum Arthropoda; class Insecta; order Diptera; family Culicidae; genus Topomyia; species Topomyia yanbarensis. The sequence goes on along the minus strand of NC_080672.1, from coordinate 413,330,543 downwards.
CATCGAATATATTTACAGGGTGTCTTTGGAAGAATTGTTCGTATGAATATTTCCCACAATCTGATAACAATTGAAATTAGGCTACTATGATCGAACTAAAAAAAATAACTTTTTATACTGACGACGGAGAAAGTTGGTGTCTTCGACAAAGTTTTAGAAATGCTCATAGTGAAGAATATTGTTGAAAAACTTGAGCTTGTAGGACTAAAGGTTGTCTAGTTATAAGGCGTTTTCTATGGCAACCCCCTTAAATCTATTTTTTTAATATAACTTTTTTCATTGTGACTTTTCGTGCAAACTATGTTCAAGACAAATGTGTAGGTATCAAAACTACATAATATTGTCGAAGACTGTATGTAAAAGTACTCATTTGTTTCAAAGTTATTGAAGATTTTTACATTTTTTTACGCCAACTTCAACTACGTATAAGAAAGAAAGGTGCAAACCAAAATACACGAACACGCACTTTTTTCACTGTCTAAACTATGCACAATCAAGCTAAGAAGGTTTGGTGCGTGGTACTCTAGAACCCTATGAATAGGGTAAGCTCACTTTATCATGTTTTTTTATTTTTTCCATACAAAAATCAGCAACATAGTTTGCACGAAAAGTCACAATTCAAAAAAGTTATATTAAAAAAATAGATTTAAAGGGGTTGCCATAGAAAACGCCTTATAACTCGACAACCTTTAGTCCTACAAGCTCAAGTTTTTCAACAATATTCTTCACTATGACCAAAGCTTTTTCGAAGACGCCAACTTTCTCCGTCGTCAGTATAAAAAGTTATTTTTTTAGTTCGATCATAGTAAGCCATGCCTAATTTCAGTTGTTGTCAGATGGTGGGGAATATGCATACGAACAATTCTTCCAAAGACATCCTGTAAATATATTCGATGGTTTGGCCTCTAGTGAATTAAGTTCACGTTTTTGGCGTTTCCGACCACTGTGCTGTGTTGTGGAAGGTTGAACTTTGCACAGCAGGAACGAGTGTGTGCAAATTGAATGGATTCGAGAGGTCCAGTTAAATGGGATTTGCCATGTTCCTACTCGGTGATTTGGGTACGGGCAGACTTTACTGGATCTATGACTACTAATATGCGACTCATCCGAGAATCAATTCGAGAGTTTGGTGGGTTAGCTAATAGCGACGCCAATTAGATAAAATCGGGCGTTTTAACACAGGGTGAGAAAATGATTTAATCTGTTCAACTCCGTGCTAGGGGCCCCACTTGATTTTTTTTTCTTTTACCAAAAAAATAGCCCTTACTAGCGTTAATAAACCAGTTAGAGGTATGAGGATAGGATTTTTTTCGTTCTACTGTTATTTTATTTTCTGATGGTTGGAAAGTGACATACACAACGAACAAACAAACATCTGACCACAGCTCTTTCGTAATTGGTTCCCGCTAGGTTTATGCATCGAGCCACAAATCATGAACTAAATAAATTGTGAAATCAGTCGAAGACTGCTGTTCAAACCTGTCGTCGAATCGAAGCATCACCATTCTGAAGCTGCTGCAATTTATCAAAGGACCACTGCTTTTACTTTAGATATTCATGAATTGAACGAAGTATTCCAATTTTTGCTTCGAGAAATTTTAACTTAGACATTTCAAAGCAGAAAAATATGAAATTTGTTCATTTCATTAACGGATACACGAGGCCACGTATTTTTTTGATTCATTACAAGTTTGATTTCGTGTTTGTCGAGAACGTCAATATAGAAAGTCGAAGATATAGTTCGAACTTTTTCTATCGAAGACCAAGGCTTTGATTGATTAATCTAGTGATTTGTATTTGTAATCTGTAATGTGTTGTATCATGGAAAAATTATAACCGGTTGACGCCGATCATGTCAGAATCGCATTCATTAACAACAGATGAGCCTGAACAATTAGGGCAGAAATCAGCAGCATCCAACGATCTTCGAATCCAGCTTGTAATGTGACGGTTCATCCTGGGACGTCATTATAACACAGATAGCATAAGGGTGTGTGCATTGGACCGGAATCCCAAGGGTTGCACGTTGGAATCCTGCGTCTGGGGAGATTTCTTTTCACATAAATGCTTTTATTAAACTCACCATTTCGATCTGTTTTCCCGTTGCATACCACCAAAAAGTCTTAAATAAGGTATTGGCACTTACGTTAAGAACTAAAAAATGAATTATTTGGGAAATTATTTTTGTTCAGTTTTAGTATAATAATATGGCCAGGAACTGTAATACTGTAATACTCAATCGAGGCTCTTTGCCGAATCCTTTGCCGAGAAGCTAATGATAAATATTGTCTTCAGGAACACGTTGGACAATCTTGATAAACACTCTTCGACACCAGAAAGAGTTGACAACAGCTTAAAGCAACATATAATGTTGCTCCAGATGTGTATGATACGAGACTAAATTGGATCCACCATTCAAGTTGTCCATTTGCTACAACCAAAAAATTTTTGGCGACTGACTCTTTGCCACAGGGCGGCATAGATGCCTCTATCAAGAATTTCGGATTTTCGTACACTGATTTATTGGATATAATATGTTGCTCAAAATTTCCACAAATAAGAAAAATCTTAAAGGGAAATAACCCGATTGATTGTTCGTGATCCTGCTATCCAAAATACCAATTATTTTGACAATGGTGTAAAACGGGCAGCCTATAGCCTATGGAATGACAGTATAAGAAACCAATTCATTCTGAATGCAATTACAGATCCCGAACCGTTCAACCTGGAATTAGCACCAAACCCCTAACAATCAATCCATCGACATCCACCCTGTCCAAGCTCAAAGATCACGCCCGTGACCCTATTGTTTACTTTGAATCTAATTTCCCATAACTTCGCACAGAACCGTAAACCAAACAGTTTGCCACACAATCCCCTTATTCACATCAAACGCCACTTCTAGTCCACCCTTTCAATTGCGCCCACAACCACACACTCCACAATCTTAATAAGATTGATTAAGTCGGTAAACAGTGAGTGCCACAGGCTGTCCGAACTCGAATGCCTGCAGCGCCACCGTATGGTGAAATATAGGGTGAAACGGTTCATCCGATGTGTGATGAATGATGGTCGATGATGATGGGCAGTATGCTTATGTTTGGGTCTCGACAACGGGCTTCCGATCTGACATTTAATGAAGTGTTTATTTTGATTTGTGATCGCCCCAACCGACTGTCGCGCCGCACTTGCACGGCCATTTGGTCGGCAAAATGCGACGGCGTCGTCACTGTCGTCGCCGCCGCCGCGGTTGCTCTTTATGACCCGTTTTATGGCGGTGTGAACAACGTCAGCAATTCGCGTTTTGTGTATGTAATTTCAGATGCATTATGCTAATGGTTTGAAGGCAGAAACAGCAGAGCTCCGTTGAAATAAATTACTACATGTCGATTTGAGCCAAAAATGACAGGAAATCAGTGCAAAAGACAGTAATACTTGTCAATACGAAATACCTACTTCTCGATCTAAAATAGTATCGTCGCAGACAAAATCGCGATTTATTGCCCGGTCATCTGCAATCAAATGATCATAAATCAATTGTCGCAATCAATGGCGTCTGTTTACGATTTTATAACCTGAATATTATTCTAGCAAATTTAGCTCGTCGTCGACGGCGACATTACAGTGCTATGACACTTTCGATTAATTGCTTTCCGAAGGATGACGACAGAATATAAAATAAACTGGCTGTAATTGCATTTGAAAGTGGTACTCTGGTCATTATCGATAATCCGTAGCGGAACCTAATTTGGACAAAATCTATACTCGAAAATGAGTGGGTATATACAAATAACATTAACTACACATTCTGTTAAATCATTAAGTGTTAACTTTAAAGGCTGAATTTTTTATTTCGACTTAACCCTTTCATGCCCAACTTTTTTCTAGTGCATGTAGGGTTTCAAAACAATTTTTCCTTGAAGACGGTGGGATCAAGAAACACGAAAAGCCTATTTTCATAAAGATAGGTGCTTCCATGGCAGTGCTAGAAGCTGGTCAATTTTTACCTTCCAGCGCTCAATACAATTCTCCTAGAATAATTACAATAGTGGAAAACGTAGCCAACGACAGTCTAAATTGATAAGTTTTATCAGTTTTCAATAATATTTCACCATAACGAAGATATATGAAAAAATCATTTTCCGTCGTCAACGTGAACTGTCCCTGGCAGCACTGCACCATCAGAATCCAATCAAACTAATTGCAATAACTTCAGTTCCAGAGCTGATCCTTATAACTTTAATTACTCAAATTAAAGGCAATAATCACATTAATGAGCCTTACTTGTTTTTGTGAGCAAATCTCGCCTCAATCAAAAGTTATAGCTGTTTAAAAACGTTGTTGTCCACAAACAACATGGGCATGAATGGGTTAAAATGCTATCATTGGGATTGGGAAATTGAGACATAACCTAATAAATAAAAAGTGTGAATATCTTTCTTCGACTCCACTCCACCACCGGTCAAGGTCAAACACAGCCTGCTGTGCCGATCGATCGTTTCGTACAGTGAAGGCGATCGCTCACACACAGTGGAACTAATATAGTGTGAAATTTGCGAGTTTGTCACGCATCGATGATATGCGATAAAGATGAAATCCGAGCAAGCGGCGCTTGTGCGAGTGTAACAGTAATGCGAAATTCCTAACGATTCGCTGAGTTGCTGGTGTTGGCAAGGTGTACCTACTCGGATGTGGCCAATACAGGTTGGTTTTATCCACTAATACATGAATTTTATGGGCATGACTAGAGACGACTAATTTCTACAAATTAAAGAAAATAATATATTGAACTTTGTACATTTATACGGTGTTATATCTACGAATGAAGTAACAGACTTTCTTGGATTCTAAAACCATATTTACGAAACTCGTTAAAATTCAGTTTCTTTAACCCTTTTCCGCTCATGGTGTCTGTAGAGCGCCATAATTTTAAATAGCTAAAACTTTTTTTTTCGAAAAGATTTGTTCACAAAAAAGTAAGCTTGATAAATGGGGCTATCGCAATCACAGCTGTTAGTATTGTCAATTGAACCGAAATTATTTCAATTGAATTGATTGGATTCCAGTGCTGCCAAAGACAGTTTCAGTTAAAGGTGAAAAATGTATATTTAATATCACTTCGTTGTCTTGCAATATTACTAATAATATTAAAATTAATTATTATTAAAACTGATAAAGCTAATCAATTTTGACTGTCTTTGACTATCCTTTACATGCAAATGGAGTATTTCAAATGTTCTAGCGTAATTGTATGGAATATAAAAATTGTGCAGCTTGCAGCACTGTGAAAAAAGCACATACCTTGATCACAACAGGTTTTTCGTATTCCATGACCCCTTTAGTTCTAAGGAAAAATTGCTCTGGAACCATTTATACGGAAGACAAAAATTTGGCCAAGAAAGGGTTAAAATTAGGCTACGATTTTAAAAATTATAGGATTGTGTCAAATTCAGCTACTTTTAAAAACGAACATTTTTTTCGTGAATGAATTTCAATTAATAAATGAGTCGAGCATATCATACCATGGTAATACTGCTTAAGCTGGTTTTCGCTATTTCTGTAGTGGAAGGAAACATCGTACATATACCTAGAAAAAAATGGATAAAGTCATTAAATCGTAATATTTATTCGTATTTTTTTTAAAGTAGGTGTTTACCGAAATAAAATTCTGGGCAGTTTTAAACTACGATCAAAAATCAAAATAATTGAGAGTTTTTCCACAAATCTAATCCGATAAATATAATCTTTGAGCAAGAAGTCATTTTATTGGTCATGTTTTATTCTGGTAAGTGGAACACAACTAGATTTAGTTATCAAGCGATTAAAGATAATACTCAAATTCAATCAAAGATTGTTTTATCAGAAAAGAAAATGAAAATTAAATTACCAAATCCCAAGTATTTTTACGATCGTTTTGTCGGGATTTCGAAATTAACCCACAATGTAATATTTTGTCTAATTTAATTCCACTCTAAAGAGACCCGTCAGACAACCCAGAACTCTGAAGCCAGAGACAACCATAAATTCTAATGCCTGGGGCCATCGAGAATTTTTCAGTTTATTTTCAATCTTTCTTCGTGTAGGTAGCAGCCCAAAAAGCAATGATCAGAACATACAATTAGTCTATCTACTCATCTTAAACAGCACAAAAAATATTAATCGCTTAGCTATAACTATTAGATCGACATACAAGTTTACTACTTTGTTACTTACCCACTGTACAATCAGTAGTAGAGTAAAGCCATGTCAAGTGATCCTCGATTTTTTCGCAAAATCGCCGATCTTCATGAGGTATATTTTATTGTATAGGGATTATGGTGATTAGCTTTTGGTATAAATATTTCGTTATAATTCCTTTTTTTCTTTAAGATATTAACCCTTAAACTTTGTTGCATGATAAAATTGAAAATTTTATATCTCAAAAACTACTGAAGATAATTCAATGAATTTTTGCACATTTATGGAATGATATTTTCACTATCTTATAAAAATGTTTTTACTTTATAATTGTGTGAATAACGGTACTTTGCATCTATTTAAAATTTTCAATTGTATTTTTTCTTGTGTTCTTCACGCTAAAAATTTTCAAAACGTATGGCAAATTATGCGGCAATCTTTCACCTTTAATAATCTGTAATGATAATTTTTCATTTTTGTTCCTATCGAGAGTTATAGAGGATTTTGTAACAGTGCGCTCTTTCAACGCACGGCCCACCTTGATGCAGCCCGCGAGAACGTTCATATTGGCAACGTCGCACGTCGCTACAACAGAATGCTCATCGCGTGGGAAGTGTGCATCGCATGTCTAAAAGAAAGCATATCTCTCTATTGGCGCAAAAGGGCAAACTTTTCTATACGGATTATCGAAGCTGATTTTTTCCGGATATTTTGAGATGCGTTAAATTTTTTTGACCGAAGTGCACAACAAAAATTATAGTTGCTTAATATATTTTTATTATTATAATTTAACGTTACTAACAATTAACATCTTTAAAAACACTTTTGTTAGTCAAAATACATCTACGTTATATCCAACGTTATGCCAACAGCATTTTATTTCACGTTTTTTTTCACCGAGTGATATTACCTTTAAACAACGATGTGTCTTTTGAAAAAATTTTATATAAAATCTGTTGTTCAATCGCATCGATGTTGGGTTTTTTTATCACTATTGCTTCTGTTAATTCTGTTAATTGGTGGTTCTCTAAGTTCTGGTAAAATATTATTTACTTTATCGAATTTCAATTAATCATCTACGATCTTTATTTCAAAATCATCGTTACAGTTTTCCGCATGTACCTGTTGAGTTATCGAATATTCCAGTTCCATTACTTTGGCAAACACTATAAGAAGGAAAATTAAACGTGTAAATTTCCAATATAGACATGGGATGTAAAATTGAAAATTTAACGAAATTGTGTTTTGTTCATGTCCATTAGGGTGGGGCAAAATGATCGTTTTTTCAGCACAGCACTTTTTTGGTTCCTTTTGGGGTCCCAAACAACTGTGCAAAATTTGGGGTCGATTGGTGTTGACCCGGCGTAGCGCATTGCGTTTGAAATTTGTATGGAGATTAGTATGGGAAAACCTACATTTTTGCATTTTTAATTCTACAGACTACAACTTTTCCTTTAGTATGCAAACAAATATATAGAAGTGTAGTCCAGGATATGCTGAACAACTTTGCCGAAGGATGTATGGTGTTAAAATGTCTCTAAGCCAAGTTATAGCTCTTCAAAGTTCGATACATCGAATTAAATGCCAAAAATCATTTTTATTGCCAACACTGCCGGTGTACCAATGGTATTTCATATAGCATTCCAAAAAAACATTATATATTTTAGTTTTACCACATTGATATGTTTGGATGAATTATTCAAAAGCCTTAGCTCAATTTCATGAGCGTAGGTAGTTGAGCAATGGGGCGTAGTGAGAGGGGATGGGGGGAGGCTTTAATATGTAGAAATTCGAACTGAAATGTTGTCGAGTTGGAATGTTCAGATGAATTATTTCAAAACAATTACACAATGTCCTACGCATAATAGTAACGATGAAATAAAACATGCTGTATCCCTTTGCCTTGATTTTTATCAATAGAAGTTACAATGCAGACTGAATCAACTGATGTCGATTTGATATGTCAGAGGATTATTTTTCGGTTTAATAGGCATTATGATTTGATAGCATGCTCATTTCTATGCTGTTCGATCACGAGGCGTGAAGCTAATTTCTGGATTTCAACATGAAATCCACCAGATCCCTACAACAATTTTTGCTTCAGGTGATCGAACAGCATCGAAATGAGCATCCCATCAATCATAGTGCCTATTAAACTGAAACATAATCAATGCAATCCTCTGACATATCAACTGGACATCAATTGATTTAGTCTGTAACGTAACTTCTATTGATAAAAGTCAAGGCAAAGGGATACAGTATGTTTTATTTCATCGTTTCTATTATGCGTAGGACATTGTGTAATTGTTTTGAAATAATTCATCTGAACATTCCAACTCGACAACATTTCAGTTCGAATTTCTACATATTAAAGTCCCCCCCCCCCTCACTACGCCCCATTGCTCAACTACCTACGCTCATGAAATTGAGCTAAGGCTTTTGAATAATTCATCCAAACATATCAATGTGGTAAAACTAAAATATATAATGTTTTTTTGGAATGCTATATGAAATACCATTGGTACACCGGCAGTGTTGGCAATAAAAATGATTTTTGGCATTTAATTCGATGTATCGAACTTTGAAGAGCTATAACTTGGCTTAGAGACATTTTAACACCATACATCCTTCGGCAAAGTTGTTCAGCATATCCTGGACTACACTTCTATATATTTGTTTGCATACTAAAGGAAAAGTTGTAGTCTGTAGAATTAAAAATGCAAAAATGTAGGTTTTCCCATACTAATCTCCATACAAATTTCAAACGCAATGCGCTACGCCGGGTCAACACCAATCGACCCCAAATTTTGCACAGTTGTTTGGGACCCCAAAAGGAACCAAAAAAGTGCTGTGCTCGGTTGATGTGGCTATGATTACATTTTTCCATATAACAGTGCCCCACCCTAATGACCATATTTATTTTCGATGTATTTTTTGCGCCCATTACGACATATGCTACACATGTGTTGACCAATATAATTTCAAATTTATCACTCCACATTTAAATTTTTTAACGGAATACATCATTCGTGTGATCGACCCATATTTATAACATAAAACAATCGAATGTTTTTTTGAGCAAATATTGTCTATCTTGAGATAATATAGCATTTCGTCGAGTTTATCTCTATATGGGAAACACTCAAGTGCGATCGAAACAAAACAAACGTCAAAACGTTTTCTCACTCGCACTGATGCAAATCAAATGAGCGCGTAATTTAATGCACGACCCCATGGCGCATGGCTGAAAAGTCGCAATTTAAATTTAAGAAAAGATTCGCAATATACCGTGCTACCTCTCAGACAGAACCAACTGAAAATACAACGTGGTGAAGTATGTCAATTTGCGAAAAATATGTCAACGCAGGTTAAAACATTGCTAAACTTTGCTCAGCGGCTGGCAACATCCGAGCGCGCTTGTCCGAGGTATTGAGTGACAGAAAATTAAATAACTCCTGAACAATATAATAACGCTAAAGAGCATGCAAATTACTCAGAAAACATTCACTTTCAATTATTCATAAAGAAAAGCTGGTCTTTTTGCTTTAATTTCAGAGATGCCAATTTTGAACATGAGATACGCTCCTTCAAAGCGATGCGCATTAGGACGTTGCGACGTGCGGCGTTGCCAATATGTACGTTCTCACGGGTTGCATCAAAGTGGGCCGTGCGTTGAAAGAGCGCACTGTTACAAAATCCTCTATAACTCTCGATAAGAACAAAAATGAAAAATTATCATTACAGATTATTAAAGGTGAAAGATTGCCGCATAATTTGCCATACGTTTTGAAAATTTTTAGCGTGAAGAACACAAGAAAAAATACAATTGAAAATTTTAAATAGATGCAAAGTACCGTTATTCACACAATTATAAAGTAAAAACATTTTTATAAGATAGTGAAAATATCATTCCATAAATGTGCAAAAATTCATTGAATTATCTTCAGTAGTTTTTGAGATATAAAATTTTCAATTTTATCATGCAACAAAGTTTAAGGGTTAATATCTTAAAGAAAAAAAGGAATTATAACGAAATATTTATACCAAAAGCTAATTACCATAATCCCTATACAATAAAATATAACTCATGAAGATCGGCGATTTTTCGAAAAATTCGAGGATCACTTGACATGGCTTTACTCAGTAGTAAAGTAGTAGTGTAAAGTGATATGAATGAGCCACACTGGAAAATTTACTGGAAAACACAATTTCCATTAACTTCAAGAAAACTACATTGCACAAGATAAGACAGTTACTAAAAGTGAAAATGGAGCTTAACCTTAAGAAAACGTTACAACTTACCTGTACATATGGATAACGATGAAATTGAAGTCCGTCTACGCGACCTAGCATTGTGCACTTTATTAGACCGCATTAAAAAATTCATGTCGCAATACGGAGAAGTGAAATCAGTTACGAGGAAAACTCAAATAACCTTTTATCCTGGCGTTACCGACGACGTTGGGTTGGTGGGAATGCGACTAATCTAACCTCACATTTGAAACCAAACACACATTTGGAACACATTAATTAAAAGCAAATAATGCACCTACCCTGGTGAGATCCTAATGAAGCCAATCAATTATCACGGGATGCCACGCGCTTAAGCTGCAGCGATAAATCAACCTAATATAATCAACACCATCAAACAGCGCTGTAAAACACAATCTAATGGCCTACTATCAACTGATGCAAAGGTTAGACCAAATAGGGTTCGCGTTGTTCGGTCTGACCTAAAACAAGCAAACGCGATTGCTTCCGATAAGCTCTTCACTATGGAGTACCGCGTATATGTTCCATCACGGGACATGGAGATTGACGGTGTGACCACCAAGTTGAGTCTGACCGTCGAAGGCTTGCCGAAGCACGCAGTTGCAAGGACTCCTCGCTTGAGACAGTGAAAATACTTGAATGCGAGCAATTGCGTTCGGTATCGTTCGTAGATGGGATGAAGTTGCCCCATCAGACTTTGATACAAGCTAATTTCACCGGGTCTACTCTGCCTAGCCACGTCCTTATTGACAAGGTTTCTCTGTTGGTTTTTGTTCCACAGATTATGAACTGCTTTAAATGTGTAAAGTTGGGTTATGCGGTGACAATAAAGCACGGTGCGGTATCTGCGGAGAGTATCCACATGATCTCTCGATGTTTTCCTGGGTACAAATTGCGCGGGGATAAAATCAAGCAATATTTTTAAAAACGCTCTTGGCGCTCCTATGCAGAAATGCTTAAAATAACTACGCTTGTGTCACTTGCCAATTGGTTATTGAATATTTTGAAAGGCTTGTCGAGTTTCGACCACAAACCGGATTTATGGCAGAATAGTTCAATCGCATGGCGCAAGATATTAATCCTTCTACGTCTACTTCCATCCGTGTTAATCTTCCAGATACGCCTCATTCCACTGTGTTCTTCGACATGTTCATGAAAGATGAGACTAGTGGAATCCCGGATCATCTACGTTCGCGAGAGATCCCAAAACTTTTTTGGAAAATTATTATAAACTCGTTAACAGCGAGAAAATGTTCTTCACTGATGGATCGCGTATCGCTTAATGATCCTTCTGCATCGTAGAACTAGCTGCAATTCAGCTGCAATGAAGGGTCCTATTTTTCTTGGGAATCTTACGGAAATATATAAATTTACCATGGTATAGCTTCTTGCTCATTCTTCAATTTTGGGAAACGAGAGTGCGGATTCTCGCCAAATTGGGCGAATTAGTGATATTTTCGAAAGACCTATCGCTTTCCATAAGTTTATCAGTACATCTCGTCAGAGAACGATCAATAATTGGATGGAATGGAATAATAAAGAACTGGGGCGGTGGTTACATTCGATTATTCTTAAGGTATCGACGAAAGCAGCGTTTAAGGTATTCGATGTAAGTCGGGATTATATTCGCATGATGTCCAGGCTCACGTCCGTGTACATTCGACGCTCATCTCTTTCGTATTAGGCTTACTGAGAGTAATCTTTGTGTTTGTGGCGAGGGTTACCAAACCATCGAGCACGTTGTTTGGTCGTGTGCTAGGCCCCTTTTAGAAGATTCACTACGGGCCCGAGAAAGACCACCTAACGTGCCAATTTGTGGCATCTTGGCAAGCCGAGACCTTGTTGTAGATCTACCTTTTTTTTGAAAACCATAAATATACAAGTTTGATTCTTTTTCTTTCTTTTAATCATTGTCCATCCTCTATCCCCTGTTCCAGATACTATGCTATTCTGATATTGAAGGAATTAAGCCATAAGTGACTATCTCCCTGAGTTTAATGAAAAAATAACTGGCTCCCTAGTTTTAAGTATTTTTTTTTAAATTTATTTACCTTAGCAAAATTAACTTTATTTAAATTTTACCTTTACCTTTACCTTTACCTAATTTTACCTTTAAATTTAAAAACCTTTAAAAAATTCTCATTCTCAAAATACCAAACTGTAATTCCCACAATTTTAATTAAATTGGAACGTAAATACCCCGGCACCTCAAAGCTAATGCACGTACTGTGTCTAATAAACTATCTAAATAAAAAACGGATTCATTTCAAAGAGATCTGTCTGCTGCATTCGATAAAATTAATCGCAAAAGCGCAATAGTGAAACTCAAGCATCTGGGTTTACACGTAAAGTTCCTCGACTGACTAAACTCGTGCCTCTTTGGTTTTGAAATATAAGTGAAAATAAGAGATACTATCCCTGAAACAATTACCGTTAACTCTTAAGTATCACAAGGAAGTCACCTTGGACCTCTCCTATTTCTGATATATATTAATCATGCCAATCTGTCTTTCTGTGATCACAAGTCGTTTCCAATGCATCCAAACCGCTTGGTTTCATATTCCGAATGCATAAATCATTTAAAAACGTACATTGTTTAAACGCGTTAAATGTCGCACGGTCTTGAAGAGATCCAATATATCTTCCGAGTTATGAGCACCATTGCAACCTGGTTGGTCTTGAGCTGCTCAGTAATCGGCACGACGTCTCCAAAGTAACGTTCACAACCGACTTACTCCTGGAAAACACATACGCTCGCAGCCTCCTTAGTCAACTAAACATAAACATTAGACACAGAACAGACGCCGAACCTACTCTTTTCTCTTTATTCCCATTGCCACAGCCAAAACAAATCCTCTGGAGCGTAAATACATCTGTTTTTTTCACCCTCAAACTGTAAGCGAAAAGAAAGAGGTGGGTGGGAATGTAAGGTGTCGAGAAAAGGGAATCTTTGTCAGTTTCGTAAACAGCAAATTGATACGTAACGAAATATTAACAGTGTCTTTTTTGTATGTGAGTTTACTATCGATTTTTTTCGAAAGCGTTGCGCTCGCCTTAAAATGAACGCGAATTGCTCGATGTAAGAAAAGGATAGAAAAGCGTGACGCGCATGGGCGCAAAGACAGAAAATATACGCGGCTGTTTTGGGGGTAGAACAAATTATACGTTCAATGAACCAATGGAAAGCTTGTGCAAAATTTTCAACCATTTTCTCACGCTGTTTGATTTTTTCAACTTCAACTGTTTTCCTTAAATGTCTATACCGGTATTTTTTAGCACTTGAATCGTAATTTAATATATGTATCGTTAATCTTATTGTTATTTCAATGTTGCATAGGGTGTGTAAATCTTATGGATATCTTTTGTGTAGCTGTAAGTAATTACATGCAATGTATCATTTGGATTTTGTGGTATCTGTCAGTACGAAAAGACAAGGAGGTTTTGTGTCTATTTGAGAAATAGAAAGATACACCAGAAAAAGAAGAAAATTATGGTGACTCATGATTTACTGGTCACAGTGTACACACAATTTTTATAAAAAAAATCTTTTAGTAATATAAGTAAATCGAGGTGTAGTAATTAACGCAGTATTATTCCCGATTTGTACTTATATTTTCCGCAGCCCGAGGCACTAATATTTGTCTGCACGTTTTCCTCGTTAAGCTCCCGTCTCATCTGTCAAATCTCACCTCGTGTGCACGCTTCTCTGGAAATACACAAAACATTAATATGAGATACCCAAAGCATTAAATGTAGGTAATAATGGGTGATACCCTACATCCCTACCTTCCTTTTAATGAATCTTTCAATAAGCAAAATAATGTTTAAGCCGCGAAGGCTCAGTCCTCATCCTTTTCGACCGGGATTCTGTGGAAACATTGACAGATTGAGCAGGTTCTATATTTTCTTCGCTTCCAGAGACTGTCCTGTTACGACCCTGGTCATCCAGTAAAGAGTCAGTCGCATCGTTACCATTTCGCGGAATTACTTTGAGGTGGGCTGCATTTCTACGGAACTGCTTGCCCGATGAAGTAGAGCGAATAGTTACATCGGTCCCGTCTTTCCTTAGCACATCGAACACCTCCGGTGAATAATCGGAATTCAATTTGTTGTCCTTCTTCGGCCTTTTTGCCAAAACTTGATCTCCAATACCAATGCTACTTGGCGTTGCGTGACGTCTCTTATCCGCATACTGTTTACCTTTCTCCTTCGCGACTGTATCCCTATCCTTAACCTCCTCATAATCAATCGCAGTGCTAGGAACTACTGGAAGTTTTGTACGCATCTTTCTACCAAACATCAATTCCATGGGTGCTTTGCCCGTCGTAGAATGAGCGGCAGCATGATACACCATCAAATACTTACAAAGCTCAGCCCGCCAGTCTTTTCCAAGCTCTTGTGCTATACGTAGTCTCTTTAAAATTGAACGGTTTTGTCGTTCAACCTCGACGTTCATTTGAGGCCAATACGGTATAGTATTTACTAGCTTTATTCCATATTCCGTACAAAATGCTCGAAACTCATCCGAGCTGAATTGGGGGCCGTTATCAGCACGAACTGTTTCCGGAACACCATATCGAGCAAATACGATTAAGAGCTCTCTAATGGTAGATTCTGTAGTAATACTGTTCATCTCAACCACCTCTAAATATCTACGAATTTTACAAATGATCTACGATTACTAACAGGTTTTCTCCTTCCGGCAGCGGGCCTAAAAAATCGATAGCGATTTGTTGCCAAGGCTGAGTAGGGAACACTTTTGGAACCATCGGTTCAGGTGGATTTGGAGCAGACACTAGAATACACCCACGGCAAGCTTTTACAAATTTTTCCACTTGACTGTCCATTTTTGGCCACCAAACATGCGTTCGCAAATGAGCCTTCATGATTCTAATCCCCTTCATGTGCCAACTGAACTACTCGACCTTGTAGTATTTCCGGTATAACGATGCGATCACCTCTGAGTAAAACATCGTCTACCCTACACAATTCCTTAAATGTGGATTTGAAAACTAACGGTAAATCATCGCTACATCCAGTTTCGAGGGCATCAAATATATCATTGATCTGTTCGTCGTCTCGACTGGCTCTTTTAATATCCTCCCACTTCAGCGCAATCGCGTTAACAGCAGTTGTTACAATCTCGTGTACCAATAGCTCCTCGGTTTCATCGAACGGCTTAGGTTGGAGAGTTGAAAGTCGCGACAGGACGTCGGCTATATTCAATTGACCAGATATGTATACAATTTTGTACTGAAAACTCTGAAGCCGAAGGACCCACCTTTCAATACGGGCACAAGGCCGCGAGATCGGTGTAAAAAGATAGGTTAGGGCCTTGCAATCAGTTAACAGATTGAAAGTTCTTCAAGTATGTTTGAAAACGTTCTACTCCCCATACTAAGGCCAAAGCTTCCTTTTCCGAATGGCAATACCTTTTTTCGGTATCGGTCAATGATTTAGAAGCAAATCCAATTACACGAGACTCGTTTTGATTGTTCGTCTGTATGAGAACTGCTCCCAGGGCATAAGGACTAGCATCTGCTATTAGTGAGGTTTCCTCTTCCAATCTATAAAATCCCAGACAACCTGCATTGGCTATTCTCGATTTTATCTCGAGAAAAGCTGATTCCTCAGGTTCTCCCCAACGAAACATTATTCCTTTCTGTGTTAATTTCCTAAGAGGCTCATCTATGAAAGCCAGGCATTGCATTTATCGCTCATATGAGTAAATGCGCCCGGATAGTTTGCTACTGCGACAATAAAAACTCACATTTTTACACGAAAAGTTATTGGCACTCACACAACTTCTCCGGATAAATACAACGTGTTATTTCTCCGGATAAATAAAACAGCCGGAGAATGAGTGAATGAGTTTATCACGGTATCCTTTTGGCGTTCCCTGCTTTGCTGTCGTTATTCCAAAACACGATAAAACAAGTCCATCATACTTCTTTGCCGCTTTTCTTTGTAATTAAGTGTATTTTTTGAAGTTTTTATTGATTTCCACGAAATTAAAATTTTATCACCTTCTCCGGTGAGAAGGAAAAAGTCAAATAAATTTTATCCGGAAAATCATTCTCACGCTATTTGTGGAGACGGAGAATTTTGCGACTCATCTTATCTCGGAAAAGTTGGACATCGGATAAGCTACTTCTCGCGTGAGTGAGAGAGAATTACAACCCCTGATGGCAGCTAAATTAGGTATGAATTTTCCCATGTAATTGGCTAAACCAAGAAATGATCTTACTTCGCTCTCGTTTTCAGGTGTTCTAAATTCCATTACTGCATCTCGTTTGGAGTCTGATAGAAGAATACCTTGTTGACTGATTTTGTACCCAAGAACGTCTAGTTGTGTTACATGAAATTTGCATTTATCTTGGTTCAAAACCACACTTCTCTTCTTAAATCTTAGCAGTACCTTAGTTGAACAGTATTTCAGTGTTTATTATTTATTTATTTATTTTTTTTTTTGACGATTGATAACAGAGAAATAAAAATAGGAACCGAAAGTATACCTTGTTCAAACGAGCATCATGTTCCTCATCGGTGCTTCCCTCGATCACCACGTCATCAAGGTACCAGTAACAACCCTCACAATCGGCGAGAATTTCGTCCCTTGCCCGCTGAAAAATCTCGGGCGCTGAAACCAATCCAAAGGGCAGGCGCTTAAAGCAGTATAACCCTCTATGAGTAATGAAAGTCATTACGTCTCGCGTTTCAACATCTAGCTCCAGCAGAAAGAATGCATCTTTAATATCCAAGACAGTCCAGATTTTACCCTTCCCAATTCTCATTAATATGTCTTCAATTATTGGCATCAGGTGTCGACCTCTGACCACCGCTTGGTTTACGCGTCGCAAATCTACACAGAGACGTATATCACCGTTTGTTTTCTTGGCCACCACCAGCGGTGATACCCACGTAACAGGTCCTTTCTTCGCTTCGATAATGTCCCTCTTCAGCAACTCGTCTAGCTTCTGATTAACAGCAGATTCCATAGGAATGGGAATACGACGCAAAGGTTGAAAACAGGGCGTGATCGCTGGATGCATTTTGATGTGCACTAGCATATCAACTAATTTAGAAAACGGTAGATTCCCATTATCCTTTTCCTTCACCTGATTCACTTCATTGCCAACCTTCAAAACAAGAAGTAGTATCGCCCAAGAGATTTCGTTGTCCGTTCGTTACTACGAAAAACTCCCCTTCAGCTGAACGGAATCCTACATTGACGACAGCCTTGAAAATACCCAAAATTTCCAATGGTATATCACTCCCGTACGCCTTCAATATGTTGGTGCTTCCTTTTACACATTGTTGAACATCGACTCTTTTCTCTTTGAGATAATTCCATGTTGTAACAGTGACAAGATTTGCATCCGATCCTGAATCGATGAAGATTTCCGTATCAATGCCTTCTATCTGACAGGTTATTATGTTTGTAGTGTTTCCAGTATAAAAAGTGTAGTAGTCTTTTCCTGAACAATCGGCCGGCTCCTCCTTTTCGGAATTTGTGTCGGTGACATCGCTCACAGCTCGGATTTTACTAGACATCTCAACAGTAGAATGTTTACGCTGCCGGCAAAACTTTGCAAAATGGTTTGGTCTCTGGCACTTGTGGCAAATTTGCCCTTTTGCCGGGCATGAAGGAGTATTGGAAATATGTCCGTATCGTCCACAAGCAAAACACATCCTGCTGTTCGCTTTGCTAGCCTCGTTCGAATCAGTAGAGCCAAATCGTTTGAGGAAACGACTCTGCTTGCGGAGCATTTTACCTCTGCCCTGCTCTTGAACCTTATGAACTTCCATCGTGTTGCTCTCCGTTCGCTGGTTTACGTTATTCAGCTCTTTCTCTTGGATTCGCAGTAATTCTCCTAAAACCTCTATCTCAGAGAGGGACTGATCACGCTCTAATATTCTCCGGCGAAGTTCCGAAGATGTACAACCTTCTACGATTACATCAATTAACATGGTTTCTTCCATTACCTGTTTCACCTCACTGGAGTATTTCTCCAAACCACAGTCCACTAACTGCTGTCGCAAACGTAGGACAAAATGCGCTAAACGCTCGGTAGCACCTTGCTTCATATTACGTTATTTTGTGCCTCTCGAGTACATCTTGTCGCCGGGATTTGAAATATGCGTCCAATCGCTCCACTGTTTTATCATACCACGGTTTGTCCAGTAGAATCAACGGAAACTCATCAGTTCCTTCTAGGCTTCTAAAAACCTTCTGCAGTTGTGGTCCACCTAAGTGTAACAAACTATGCGTGCAAGTTTTCTGGTCAGTGATTTCATACGAATCAAAGTAACACTGGAGAGACCATTTCCAGTCCTGCCACTCTTTGGCCAATTTCGAACTCTCGATTTGTTCGCATCTGAACATCGGTATAGGACGACTATCGTCCATCTGAAAAAAAAAACAGAATCGTAATCAGATCGATGCTTTCGAGACTGCGTAGAAATAGATGAATTATTTGCTCTACACTTTTCCGCAAATAATATTAATATTTGGGCGCTCTAGCAACAAACATTAACAGTCTTTTTTCACTATATTCAGTTCTCCAACTCTATTCAGGCACTCTAGCACTAAATAATGCAATTATGTATTGATGCCATTAAACCTGTTACCAGGCACTCTAGCACTAGGCAACGCAAAATTGAACTCTAGGCACTCTAGCACTAGCTGATTCAAACTTCTAGGCGCTCTTGTTCTAGACTTTTTCTGTGGTTGCGTGAATGCTCGACTTCCAGCATAAAGCATAACCTCATTTTTATCTGTTACGGGGCTCGCTATGCGCCCCGGATAGCTGCTAAAATAAAATACAAAATGTAATTTAGTCTCACATTTACCTCCAATCGTTCCACTTTTCTCCTCGTCGCCAATTGTAGTAATTAACGCAGTATTATTCCCGATTTGTACTTATATTTTCCGCAGCCCGAGGCACTAATATTTGTCTGCACGTTTTCCTCGTTAAGCTCCCGTCTCATCTGTCAAATCTCACCTCGTGTGCACTAGACTGCCCAGAAAAATAATGAATTTTTGAAAACTCAATCGGCCCTCCCCTGATTTGATTACTAGTTCCACCAGGAGTACTTGCACCAAATTTGAAGAAAATCGAACAAGTCTATCTACCGGACCAACGTGCCTGAAGTTTGTATGGGTTTTTTCGACAATATACATGGAGAAAACCCACTAACTCGCATTTTTGCCGCTAGATGGCACTGTATGCATCGTATTATCACTGTAAGTAAAGATAAGAAAGATAATTTAATTGTCTACAACTTTGTCGAAGACTGCTTGTCAATTCGGCTTTGTTAAAAGAAGTTATTAAACTTTTAACGAAGCGATGTCTGAGTCAGTTTTCTATGGGGCCTAGTTGTGCATGGTTGTGTATCAGTACTCGATTCCACGAACTATACATTTTTGTGAAATAGTCATTAGATTTAGCCTAATAGTTTGTTCAGAAGAATTGTAATAAATAATACGAGTCATGTTTTAGTTGAAAAATTTTAGTTCCACATTGTACCGCATAGAGGGCGCCAACACTAACTTTTCAACGGAAAGAGATAGAATATCGAAATGTTCGGAAGAATTATTGAAAAATGCCTGCTTTACAACTTTGTCGAAGACACCTTATATCTATCTCTTTCCGTTGAAAAGTTAGTGTTGGCGCCCTCTATGCGGTACAATGTGGAACTAAAATTTTCTAACCAAAACATGACTCGTATGATTTACTACAACTCTTCTGAACATACTATAGAGCTAAATCTAACGGTTATTTTACAAAAATGTTGAGTTCGTGGGAATCGAGTACTGATACACAACTATATGCACTGATAGGCCCTATAGAGAACTGACTCAGACATCACTTCATCAAAAGTTTAATAACTTCTTCTAACAAAGCCGGATTGACTAGCAGTCTTCGACAAAGTTGTAGACAATTAAGTTATCTTTCTTATTTTCACTTCCAGTGATAATACGATGCATACAGTGCCACCTAACGGCAAAAAGGCGAGTTAGTGGGTTTCCTCCATGTAAATTGTCCAAAAATCTCATACAAACTTCAGACACGTTGGTCCGGTAGCTAGACTTGTCCGATTCGCTTCAAATTTGGAACAAGTACTCCTTGTGGGACTAGGAATCGACTCAGGGGTGGGCCGATAGGGGTCATTTTTTTCCTGTCACTCTAGTGTGCACGCTTCTCTGGAAATACACAAAACATTAATATGAGATACCCAAAGCATTAAATGTAGGTAATAATAGGTGATACCCTATACGAGGGTTTTGGGTGCATAAACTTCTATAATATCGATGTTTGCGCTTGTAGATCTTAAAAACTATTCTACAGGGAGTTCTTGACTGACTATAGACATTTATATTACTACAAAACAAAAGATCACTGGTTACGAAAATATGGTTAATGACTCGTACTCCACGAGGTTTTTAGATGACCTAGAGCATCAGAATACTTATTAGAGATCTGGTTAGGTGTGAAGATATATGACTAATATTCTAAGACATTCTTCAGTAACTCTCCGCGCCAGGAATAAAGTGAGGTTATAAATTCGGAGACCGTCGCTTCAGTTGTAATTGCAACAGTATTGATAGTACATATTGTTGTATGATCTTCTGCTCGAGCACTCTTTGTTTCTGAAAAATGTCTAGTGTCTATGTTGACTTTCATCTACTTTTAATTACAAGTTCATCAGTCAGCAACAGTTCAATAATCAAACGTGATTTGCAAGTAGGGTGATGAACCCATTTTCGCCATGTTTCTATTATTACCATACCCATTTGAAGCCATTGGTTAGAGCAGTGTCTGCCATCTTTGTTCAATGCATTGAGTCGAATGGTAGCGCAGCAATAGGGGCTTTTGATTCGAGTTTTCGTTGAGCTCAAACACTAGAATTTCACTGTTTTGAGTGCTTTTGTGTTATTATATTGGTTCTTAACTACGAAGCAAAGCTGTTGGTGTCAATTTTCACGCATTCCATTGATTGTAGGCCGAGAGATTAATAAATTAGTGAGGCACCCTGCTTAGTATGGTGAAAATAGGCACTTTACCCTACATATTTTGACCCTCCAGAAGTCACGTTAATAACTCCATAAATGAGCAGCAGCCAGGAGTCACAAAAGGTTTCGATAGAGCTTCTGAACGCGGTGCAATCAGGTCGCTTGCCGGCAAAATAAAATAAAACTAATAAAAAAATAATAATCGTAGAGTGTAATAAATTCCCTGGGATTGCAACGATTGTCTCAAAAGCAATCAAACAAAATCCACCCTCTTCCAAATATAACGTTACAAGTCGCTAGAATGAGTGCACCGTGTCAAATCTTTCTAATTGAATGGTGTGAGAGCGTGAGCAAACCTTAAACGATCAAGATGTATTAGGATGTGCATTCTTTTTTTCTTACAAATTCTCGCTAATGGATGGACGATGTTGACGCATTTCACGAGCATTTCACCATGTAGCAATATCGAAAGACAAGCGAATGGTTTTCGTTTTTCTTTTCGGATATTTTGTGTAGGAAAAGAAAAAAATTGACTTGGCATGTCGAAGGTGTTTAACAGTGGCTTACGTACAATCGTAAAACCATTGACGGTGGATGGTCTCGGATTGATCCGTCAGATGGCGTCAGATGTACATACGATTTTTACTGTTTTGTTGTTCATGTGCCGAGGAGCGTGTTATGTCGGATGTCCGGAGAGAAAAAAATGCACTGCGAACAAGACGTAGGAGTTTAACAAGTCGACTTGTGTGATTTGTTTGTTTGTTGTTATAAAGCTTCGTGTGGCAATGAATGATTGCTGAAAATATTCAGTAATATGATAATAAAAGTATATTATTCATCACACTTCTAGTTTATCTAATATTTTGAAATAAACACAGCGGATAAAACTATCTTCACACCCGTCCCAGATAGTGTCAATCATAGTTTAAAAAATAGCTGATAAAACTTTTGGAACACACAGACACGAGACGGCATGACCTTGTCGGGGTGCCTGTGAGCCGCGAAACATATCGCTGCTCAAACATTATGGGTAACGAAGTGTTGAATCACCAACTTCATTCAGTGAATGGAATGGAGCACGAGCGAGCTACTATCAGTGTTTGCTTTATTTTCGGAGCACATTCACGTAATTCTTTGCTATTGAATTGGATGGGGAATTCCGTGAATTGCGTGGGAATGATATATTTTCGAACTTTAGATCTCCCTCCGTGGTAATTCTAGCGAAGTGACCGAGCACTTGGCTTCAAGTTGAAATTCCTAAAGCAGGCGGATTGTTCTTGGAATGGAATTGTGTTTCTATAATTACTTCGTTATAGATGACGATGATCACTCTTGTATTAACCTTCATGTTTAATGCACAATGAAGTGTTACGCTTAAACTGGATATGGTTCCAGATTAATGGAAAAAAATATTTACGATCGCATTACATGTTTCTAATATCAAATAACATACTGAGATGTCCCTGCAACCAGTACAAACATGTCACGTGCATTTTTTAATCGACTTTATCCGATTAGCAGTTAAATCATTATTTACTACTAATTGCAACCAATTATCATCTCATAAAATCCTCCAGCGATGCAATTTAACCTACGAGGGAACCGAACAGGTTACCGCAGACTGCAAGACCATCGCGGCGACGGCTCCCGCTGCGAAATTCGATCCCGAATGGTTTTGCACTGTACCGAAGAAGAGTGATATCCGTGTTGACATGACGACGACGTCGACGACGACTTTGTTTATAAAGCGTCGGAAAATATGGAATTCCTAAAGAAATTCCTTTCAGCGGCTCAGACTGTGACCTTAATTTAGCATTTGGCGATTCGTCAAAAAAGCAACAACATTCTTTCCTTCGCATATGGTTTGCATTTTAAGTCGATCGCTGGAAGGCAGAAAAAATCGTTGTTTACGTTTGACGCGATTGGCATGGTTTATAGCTATTCTTTTCGCTTATAAATTAGATCTCTTTAATACATATTCGTCTTTATATGTTTGTGATTTTCGTTCTATCTAACCAATAGACACGATTCGACATTTTTGCAACTCGGCCAAAATTAAAATCAATAGTGAATTTTAGAAAAAAGCTAATTGAAATATTTAGGCTACTTTTTTCAGATCCTGGAAATGACACTTTTTACCAAATTCATATCGTTGCTAATTATATGAGATTCCTCTTGCATTCGATTTCTGAAAACCGGAATTCGTCGATTCTAAGGAACGGATTATGCCAATTAAATCCTTTTACCTGTTTTTCATCGAAAATATCCGTAATCAACGTTTGCTGGATGACTGAAAGTTGACCTTGTCAGTTTTTTCAGTGTAGTGTCGGTGGTGGTTATTTCAATCGGTTAGGCATCAAGAAGGTCACAGACGAGGCAATAGGGAACACGCCTCAACGTGTGTCCTCCAATATTCACTATGGATTTTGTTCTACCTATATTTACATGCAACAACATACTGTTGCTGTTGTTTAAAAATGATTTCAAAGTGAACCATCAAAATTACTCGAATCAATTAATATGCGCGTTGTAACTTATTTCAATGCCCTCGTGTATGACAAACTGAATAAAAACTTGTTTCAATCCACCTAGTGGTGTAACTATACGTTACCAATAATTGTTGAAATGTCTATTACATTGTTAGTACATTTTACACCTATACATAATGGCTCGCCTGCCACGAACTTGATGAGCTACCTATCGACGTTGAAACACTTGATTTTACTTCGTATAGCTTTCAAATGGTTTACAATATCACCTTGATGTCAAAGAGAACGTTACAGGAAATGTTATGAACCTTTTGGAAAACTTGTTGTTGTTGATGGAGAAACGCGATTAACTTCTGAACAGGTCGTAATAAAATAATATAATTGTGTAGTTAAAACAAAATCTGAAATATCTCCAGAACTACCACATTTTCAGGAATTTTTTGTTATGATCATTTTGATTTAAAATAGTGTTTAGAATCATATTCAAAAAGAAAATTGCATTTTTGACTGCAAATAGTATGACTTATAAAAAAATGTCAAAAGTTTTTAGTTAGGAAAACTTTTTTATTGAAAGTTTCTACATGATACAAATACACTGAAAAAGTTTCTTTTACGTCTTTAAAACGATAAACAATAGATTTTTGCCATTTTCTGATGGGGTAACGCGATTAACTATTGAAAAGGGCAAAATCACGCGAATTAACTGGTTTTGTTAGAACAAAATTCCAAATATCTCAAAAACTATCGCATTTTGATTTAAATCGATACCTAAAATTATATTCTGTAATAAAATTACAGTTTTGTATGTCAATTAGTATGAAATTCAAAAACATGTGTAAAGTTATTGTTAGAAAAACTTTTTTTAAGTTCTCCATCAGGCAATTACATTCATAATGATTCTTTTCTCTTTAGGTTTTCGTTGACAAAATATAAAAAAATAAAAAAATGGGTTTTTTGCAATTTAAATTTTTAACGCAAACTTTTGTTTTTGTGAAAAATGACAACTTTTTGT
Source organism: Topomyia yanbarensis (assembly GCF_030247195.1). Lineage (NCBI taxonomy): Eukaryota > Metazoa > Arthropoda > Insecta > Diptera > Culicidae > Topomyia > Topomyia yanbarensis. The sequence goes on along the minus strand of NC_080672.1, from coordinate 413,305,576 downwards.
TCAGTGCATATTTTTTTCGTACATAAATGTTCATTCCCTGAAACTCGTTCTCAGAAAGTTATGATGTATAAAATACATTAATCGAACAAAAATGTTTTGAAATTAATGCACGTAGAAATGCTTAAATGTGATTGTGGAAAATGTTTAGTCTTCCATGCCGATGAAACGTGTAAAGTTTCATAGGAATCTAAGATGGTCGGTCACGATTTTAAATATTTTCGGATCTTCGTGAAATTCCTTTTAAGTAAATATTGTTAGATATAAAACCTGTTTAAATCCACCTAGCGGTGCAATTGTGCATTTCTCATTAATACAAACTACACGGAAAAAAATTGTTCCCAAAATCGTGAATAAAGTGCCATTAATCCTGGAACAATCACGTTTTTATGTTATGGAAACAGGACCACGAACAAAAATCATGTGTTTCGTAATTATGTTCCATTTCTCCTCAGTAATGCCCGCATAACGCTTATTTTGGTGGAACTATTCGTTTTTGTTTTTTTGTTTTGTGAACTTCAGTCACGGTTTCCGCCAAGTCATTTCTAATTCGATTTTCAGTATGCGAACTAGTTCACAACTTTATGACCATTATTCATAAAACCAAAGGTTGACTTATGTTGATTTTCATAGATGTAAGAGCCTTAGTTCACAAAATCAAAATATTCTGGATATGTTCTCAGGAACTATTTCACGAAATTCAAAATTGTATTCATGAATCCATTTAATTAATTAATCCATCAATCCACCTAGCGGTGCAATTGTGCCTTTCTCAAACATGAACACGAGAATTTTTGCGTTGTTTATATTCATTATAAGCTTCCAAATGTATATATTACATTTTTATTATACACGACATGACAACTATATACAAGAATAGAAATCATTATTCGAGTTCTAAAACTTTGTAAAAGAAAAAACAACCACATTAATATTAAATTGAAAAAAGGTGCGAAATCGGCAAAGTCCCAAAAAGTCGATTTAAAAAAAAAAAAAAAAATTTCGAGATAACATAAAATCTCGACGTTTCATGCATTTTAAAGATGTTTGGCATCAAAAATACGAATTCGATTTCTAAAATTTCATGGGGTCCCCCCCTTGAAAAAAAAAATTGAGTTCCGGCTTATATGGGAATTTCATATGTGACCAGACGATTTAGTCTATATTTCCGGACCCATATAAGCGATCCGGGCACTTCCGTAACCGTCTATGGTGGTCAATGTAGTCAACGAAAGTTTGGTTGGCCGTCGGTGACCTAGAACAGCAAATTTAAGTTGTTTGAGAGACATTTTAGCGAAATTTTTACCTTTTTTGCTTTCATCGGAGTATCGGTTTGATTCACAATTTGCTATGTGATCGCACGCCACAACCTATAACTCCGGGACCGGAAGTCGGATCGAGATGAAATTAAATAGCCATTTACGGGGACGCAATACTTTTCATTTGAGGCCAAGTTTAGTCGAATCGGTCTAGCCATCTCCGAGAAACCGATGTGACTGTTATTCTTAATTTAGATACTTCCGCCGGGGCTTCCGGAACCGATGATGGTGGCCAATGTGGCCAAATAGACTTTGAATGGATGTTAGTGACCTAATACTACAAATCGAACCAGTTGTGGTCATATTTTGGAAAAATTTTCACCTTTATACATTCATTGCAGAATTTATTAAAATCGACATTTTCTGCGTGTTCGTACTCATCACCCTGTAATTCCGGAACCGGCAGTCGGATCCATTAGAAATTCAATAGCAGCCTATGGGAACGTTGCACTTTTCATTTGAGACTAAGTTTGTCAAAATCGGTTCAGCCATCTCTGAGAAAAATGAGTGACATTTTTGGTCACATACACACACATACGCACATACACACACATACATACATACACACATACATACACACAGACATTTGCCGAACTCGACGAACTGAATCGAATGGTATATGTCACTCGGCCCTCCGGGCCTCCGTTAAAAAGTCGGTTTTCAGAGCAATTGCAATACCTTTCTATTGAGAAAGGCAAAACAGATAGCAACCAAAAAGTAATAGATCCCAATTAGGCGAAGAGAATTTACGAATACCATGGTAAAACTGCTGATACCATGAACATTAATCATGTTGCTCTTCGTGTCAATTTTTGAAGTAAGTTCTAAAATAAACCATTACGGTAACATGAACAGAAATTACGAAAATCATGACAAAGATCCTGAAATTATGAACATGAATTACTCTATTTATGACTAAAATATTACGATATCATGAACAGCGATTACAAAAATCGTGATTTAGAACCTGAAATCTTGAACACAAATCACACAAGGCGTGACGAAAATATCTGAAATCATGAACATAACAATAACGATAACGCGAATAGAAATTACAAAAATTGCGAATAAGATCCTTAAATCATGAATTTTAATCCCGCTAGTCTGACAGAAAAATGCAATAGTAAACTCATGAATAAAATAAAAAGTAACATGATGAGAAATCACAAGAATCGCGAAAAAGCTCTTGAAATCATGAACAACTATGCGCTGCTAGGCCCCATGCAAAACTGACTCAGACATCACTTCGTTAAAAGTTTAATAACTTCTTTTACCAAAGCCGGATTGACTAGCAGTCTTGGACAAAGTTGTAGGCAATTAAATTATTTTTCTTATTTTCACTTACAGTGATAATACGATGCATATAGTGCCACCTAGCGGTGAAAATTCGAGTTAGTGGGTTTTCTCCATGTAAATTGTCGAAAAATCCCATACAAACTTCAGGCACGTTGGTCCGGTAGCTAGACTTGTCCGATTTGCTTAAAATTTGGAGCAAGTACTCCTGGTGGAACTAGGAATCGACTCAGGGGTGGGCCGATTAAGTTTTCAAAAATTTGTTTTTTTTTTCTGGGCACTCTAATGTCCAGGGAACAACAATAATACCCTAACCAAACATTCTAATGTAACGCCATGTATATATTCGGGGCGAACTAGTTTTTTTGAAAACACAAATGGTTTCTTTAAATCCAGGTTTATTATTCATAATTTCAGGAACTTGGTCATGGGTTTCGTAAATTGTTCAGTTCACGAAATCGTGACCTTCCAAATTTTGAGAAACATCGTTGATTAAGCTTCAAAACAAACGCTAAAAAATTTGTGCAGCTTGTTTGAGTAGAAAAAAAATTATTGTGAAAAATTAGGGTGTACGTATAATTGTGGGATACACTGTAATTTCTTATGGAACCAATGTCAAAAGCTTGAAGCAAAGTTGGCGGAGGTCTAAAATTGCCCAATTGATATGAAATTCGGCATCTGAGTTTACTTTGCTATTTGTCACAACAGGAGGCCTTTGAGATTTCAAAAATGAGTGTTTTTTTTTTGCAATGCCCTAATGCTGGTGCGAATGTGGGCTAGGGGGAGGAGGGTTGATGAAAGGTGGAGGTGTTAGGGTAAGTGGGGGACGATACTACACCAAACTGCATATTATACGTTCCATTTGAAACTTGTTTTGAGAAAATCGGTTTGGTCATCTCCGAGTAACAGATGCGCAATTGTTGGTCATACATACACACAGATAAATACACATACGAATACACACGTTTTCCGAACTCAACAAAGTGAGTCGAATGGTATAAAAGTGTCGCACAACAATTTCAAGCAATTGGTAACTCATTTTGATTATTTTTGCATCATTTATACATTGATTACCGGTTTATATGGAAATTTTGCATGTGGCTGCATACTTCAACCCGTAACACAGGAACCAGAACTCCGATTCAAAGCAAATTTAATAGCATTGAATAGAAATATTCTCGCTTTCATTTGAGACTGTTTTTGTGAAAATCGAGTCAAACATTTCTGAGAAGCAGATGTGAATTCAACCTAGGAACATAACCACTTTCCCGAAGCTTCCGGTTCCGCCGAAGTAGTCCAATGTGGTCAACGTGGATTTAATTGGGCATCAGTGAGCTGAAACTATAAATCCAAACATTTTCGAACACATTTTATGAAGATTTGCATCCATTAGATACCATGCAGATTTCGATTATTTCATACGTGACCCCACTCTTCATTCTGTAACTCCGGAACCGATAGTCGGAATTAAATGAAATTCAATAGCAGCCTATGGGAACATTGTACCTTTAATTTGAGTTTGAAAGTTTGAAAAAATCGGTTCAGCCATTCCTGAGAAACCAATGTGCTTATTTTTGGTCACATACACACAGACATTTGGCTAACTCAACGAACTGAGTCGAATGGTATAAGAGATTCAGCCTTCCGGGCCTCGATTAAAAAGTCGGTTTTCAGAGTGATTGCATAGGCTTTCTATAGGAGAAAGGCCAAAAATATGCTATTTTCCATTTTTTCCTAATCTATACTACAAAGTATACTATTTCATATGGCAGCAATGGTATTTAATGTAAAGTTCTCTAATCGAAGATAATGTTATTTGAAGAAATTAATTTTTTTATATAAAAGTTCTCATAACTTTGAAACGAAAAGAGTTTAGTAGTTAGTGTTTTACCACAAATTATACGCCCTAAAATAATCTTCAAGATGTCCAAAGGGTAAAATAAAAACTACAAAGAGGACCATTCATAAATTACGTAACGCTTTTAGGCGGGGGAGGGGGTACAACAAGTTGTGACATGTTGTGACATAGGGGGGAAGGGGAGTTAGCTAGATCGTTACGTAACATGTTTTCACCGAAGAAAAAAAATTTTTCTGGGAATTTGTTACGTAATAGGGGAGAGGGGATGGAGATATTTATGACAATTTGTTACATGGGGAGAGGGAGAGTCAATTTTGGGCATTTTTTGCGTTACGTAATTTATGAATGGTCCCAAAGTTATAGAATCAAAACCGTTTTTTTAAACACCCTAAAGCTTACATTTGGATTTCTCGTGCAATGGAAAATATAAAAGCTAGGGCTTTCATGTCTTCAGCAAATTTGTCTAAAATGTGTTGCTCTACAACTTCATCGAGAACAGTAAAGCTTTATCTCGAGCCGTTAAAAAGTTCGATTTTAAATATCGATGAAATTGGAACCATCCTAGCATCTGTTTAAACAAAAAGAAGGACCTTGCAAAGTACAACAACTTTGCCAAACATATTGTAAGGCTAAGTCATTTGGTTTTAGCTAAATTCACATTCTGGACCACTGTGCATTGTAATGAAAAATATAGTAACATTATACGCCATATTGTTATTTGTAGGCAAAATCAATACATTTTCAGTAGCTTGATTTTGCTTCATTCGTTCAATTATGCATCACAATTCATGTCCTGTTATCAACAAACAATCGCCAACTAAGACCCAATCATTGCCGCTCATGGTCCGTAGCATTCCAGCACGAATATTTATTTACCTACCAATGCAATCGATCAGTGCTAGTTCGTACACAGAGAGATCCGCAAAAAAAGTTCAACTAAGCAATAAATTTCGCTCATTTCACTTTTCACCCATTCAGCACCGCACCGACGCTCATTGATTTCTCTGACCCGAGCGATCTCGCGAGGTTGCCTCAATCCAGCCGAGTGTTTCGCTTCGCCTTCGTTGTTCGCCCGTCCACGATCGAGTGTTTGACGATCAACTGTAACTTCTTCACCCTCACAGCTTCTCTCCCTCTCACAACTCCTTACCAACAGTTAGACAGCCCGGTTTCTCGATTTGTTTGTTTCATTTTCACGCCGAGCGAGTGCAAATATTATTGAAAATAAACAAAACATTAAAAAGTTCCGCTACTGATTCTGGCGAGCTAATCGGCGCAAAGCGCATACCGCATCCACTCTCGGCTGGCGGCAGCAGCGACGGCGGCATTCATAGCGCTAATTAAGTCCACCGCAGTATTTGCGATCGATTTGCTTCCTTCTTTTTTCTGTTGTTGTTTTCTTTGCTACTGCTGCTGCCGCTGCTGTTGTCTAGACAAACGAAGCTAATTTTTCGAGAGGTTTCCTATTTCACGTACACCTCCCCCCCCCGCGCTCATAATGATCTCGTGCCCCACCGAGCGTCTGGATTCTGCTAGAACTGTTTTTGGGCATCGGTGACCTGGCTGTTTTCTTCTGCTAATTAATATCGAATGTTTTTTTGTATTGTCCCCCTCCCCTGCACTGTGGGAATTCACTTTGAAAAATTAGCAAAACGTGCCGCTTCTAGCACCATTATTGTTGGCCCCTATGTATTCATTAAGGCGCGCTTGTACGGCCTGGGGACAGATATCGTGTAGTCGTTCGTTCGTCGTGTCTAAATTTTACTGCTCAGAAAATGTGGGTGGCAAACGACGGGATTCGGTGCTGTTACCTGGACTTATGAGCTAAATTATAGGAACACTTTCTTCGCGGGCATCTTGAATTGACCCTTAGGGAGACATGGCGTGTTGCAGTACTTTTCCGTCTTGACTTCGTTTTTTTTTCAGAAAATAAGCTTATTTCACTGGACATCAACCAATATTTATTATACCAAAGTCCCTGTGTCTAACATGTAAGTTAGCAGTTGCTTAGATGCAACGCCAAAGCCATTTCTTCGGATTTCCCATCACGCTTTAGCTTGCATGCCGCCAGTATTGATATGGCCAATTAGATTTAACCCAATCGTGACACATTCACACGCAAGTGCACTGAGACCAGCTGAATTCCGTCCGCATAGCTAGAGGATCGTGCCATGTGCTGCGATCAGTTCGGGCATTTGCATGTACACTTTCGCTTTCACTCTGTGAGACTCTAACCATCGACAACGGCATCGACAATGACGCCGCCGATGACCGCTGCTGGCCGGGTGATGCCCAGTTGGCCAGTACGCAAATCACCTAGCGGCGCGAATAACTTCCGTTGTCCGTCGTCGTCCCGTGCGATCGTCGTCAAACGCGACAACACCTTGGCAATGGATTCCCATTAGGCCCTCGCGGGGATACCTATGTGCGGGAGAGCACGAGAAGGAAAGTTGCCTCATGCCTCACCCTCCTGCCGGTCCCTACCGTGGGGATAAGTATCGCGCAAGTGTGGCGCCAAGAAGCGCGCACGGCAATCAATCGGCTAAACAACTTTTGGCCGGCAAAACGAGAGGTGACTCGGGAGTTTTTTTTTCGCGTTCGCTTCTCGGCAGCTTCTCATTTGCTTCGTCTATGCTTTACTTGCACGCTGACTGTGGTGATTGAACTAACGGCCGGTAATAATTGGGAAGCAGTGCCAGATCTTGCAATGACCTGGAAAGTTGGTTAGGGGGCATGCTTTTGGTAAAACGTTTTGTTTTTGCTTGAGAGATATATTGGATAGATCCTGACTTTGTTAGAGCTCTTACTTCTGAACAATAAGCTGGGTATGATGGAAACAGCAACCAGAGTTAAAAATAATCGAAGTTTTTTTTTACGGCTGAAAATGAACCTGTTGCGACTCGCGGTGATTAGAAAAAATATTCATTCAACTATCCATCTTATTCATTCAGTTGAATATCGTACAATATATTCATTGCACTAATTAACTAGGAAAATGTTTTCAAATGCCAATAAAGCATATAAAACAACAATCATCATCGCTTACATTGTGTCAGGGCCTACTTTGAAGCGTTTGATTCGTTGCTGAACGGTCGCTTCGTGTAATAATCGGAGACGAATGAAAATATGCGTGGATGAATGGGTGGTTTGTTCGTTTGACGTTTTCAGCTGCGTCACTGAATATTGAAAATGAATGCTCCTGAATATGATCAATTTTCATTCAATGAATTTGAATATTTTTAACTCTGACAGCAACTTTAATTTTTTTCTTGTTTTGCGGTCCAATAAAAACAATGGCAATTTTGAAAATCTATTGGCTGCATAAAGCAGGTTGATTTTACAATGCTATTCTATGTTTCTCAATCTATTTCTGAACATGTTTTTGAAGATGCTGAAATCGTAGAGCGTACAGGTTTGGTCGAAATGCCTAATTCAGGAGCTGAACGGCTGATTGTATCCATGGTGCAGGAAGGAAAAGCTTAAATGGTTTTGGATAAAGAATCCATAAAGGAAACTTCCATGCTGGAAAGCTACTAAAACCCATGTTCGTAGCTTTCAACAAAAATGTCATAACAAATCCACATGAAATGCCTCGTGCATGTATACATGCGAATAGTGCTTTTGACGCAAGCCTTATATCAGACCTCACTACTCGCGATATTGATGATGTCACGATACATATGACTGTTGATAACATAAACAAGAAATTCGTCTATCATTCGGCATATTTTTGCCTCATACTGAACCATCACTTTCGGTTGATTACAAAAGGTCTGTATTATAATGTGACAGAAATGGGTTTCCCCTCATAATCGGCTGTGATGTCAATGTCCAGTTCATAATTTGGAGCAACTCAGATATCAATTTGAGAGGCACCGAATTGATAGAATACTTAATGAGTACAAATCTGCACATACTTAATGTAGGAAATCACCACACGAGCTGACAGAGAAGAGGTATCAGAAGTAACTCTCTGCTCTGACGGTATCACGCGTGAGTTGGCAAACTGGCTCGTACCAAACGAACTCAAACCGTCGATTTCTGATCATAAGTACATCGTCTTTGATCATTTAAACGTTCAACGTAAACGTTCAACATCGTAATCCCAAATCTACGAACTGGAACCTTTACGAAGAGAGCTTGGCGATTAAGTTTCATTGGTATCTTCTGACGCTTTACTATCCAAGTTACTTGGAAAAGGTCGTGGATAAAATAAACTCATTCATAGTAGCAGCATATCAAACCGCTTTGAGTTATGCGTGCTTCTAGAGGAACATCTTGTTGGTATACCGAACTTGTTAGACTCAAAAAGTTATGTAGTAGAGCTTGAATTCGCAAACGCAGGGACGGGTCGGAGGCATTTAAGTTGGTTCGCAAATTATACGGAAATACACTGCACGAATGTCTCAAGTCTTAACGAGACTAGTAGACATGAAAGACTTTTGTTGGGCAGGATATTTCGGAGATTCTAGGCAGCAAACTCTTATTTTTGGACGAGTAAGCTCAAAGCTGTAATTGATGTTTTTTTGTAAGCGTTATTTTATATCTCACTTCATGTTACTTACAATTTGTCTCCTATTTTAGGTTTTTTTTTCCTACCAACAGATTAGTTTTAATTTAGAAGTAAGTAGATCTATAATTATAAATTTAGTTAGTATAAGATTATATAAATGCATGTTTTTAATTCACCAATAGCTAATGTAAATTCAATGTTTTAGCACTATACATTTTTGATCTACGTGCACAAATTCTTCCGTCTGAATGTCATTTCTGTCAATGTCTTTTATTCATGTTGTACCATTGCCAACCATTATTTGCCCACTGTCAAATCTTTTGGCTCACGATTGCCGTACGAGGGACATCGCTACTACGTCTGTTCCGAACATTCACCCCCCGGTGTCGCTAGAATATCCGATTCAGCGTCATCCTCAACACCAGCATCTAATAGAGCCAACTTGGTTACTGGACGACAAAGCACCCCACCCAAAGTTTGAACATCTGCCCGGCGCGCCGTTCCATCTCTGCCGGGGTATGTACGTAATACGCGTCCTCTCAACCAACGGTTTCTAACCTTTTCATCGGCAATCACCACTAATTCTCCTTCTTTAATGGGTCGAACATCTCTGAACCATTTAGTCCTTCGTGTAATGGTTGGCAAGTATTCTACCAGCCATCGCCGCCAGAATAGCCCCAGTATATACTGTATCCTGTTCCAGCTTCCCTTAAGCGCAACGCGTTCGTCCACTGGATCCTTCACTGGTTGTCTAACGCCACTTGTACTCAACATAAGAAAATGGTTGGGGCTTAATGATTCAGCTGTTGATGTTTCCAATGGCACGAACGTCAACGGGCACGAATTCACCATATGCTCTGCCTCTGCTAGTAAAGTTGTCAGCGATTCCTCATCCAGCTTCCCTTCAACCTGTATCGCTCCTAGCGCAGTTTTCACTGACCGCACCATTCCCTCCCAGCAACCTCCCATGTGCGGTGCTGCTGGGGGATTGAACTTCCATTGAGTGTTGGAATCGGTGAACGTATTACTCAGCTCTTTGTTGATTTTCTGCTTCTCTACCGCAAGCTCTCTGCTAGCACCCACAAAATTCGTACCGTTGTCGGTGTACACTTCTTGCGGAGCACCCCTGCGTGCAATATATCGACGAATACCTTTCTTACACGAATCTGTCGATCAACTAGCCACGATCTCTAGGTGAACGGCTCTCACAGTCAAGCAGGTGAAAAGGGCTACCCATCGCTTCATGGAACTCCTGCCGACTTTTATCAGGTACGGCCCAAAGTAATCAATTCTTACAAATGTGAAAGGACGTACAAAGGGTGTTAATCTAACTCGTGGCAATGGTCCCATTTTCGGCGGGACTGGAACTGCGGCACCACATACACTGCTTCCTCACTCGTCGTACAACGCATCTCAGCTGTGAAATATGGAACTTTTGCTTCAATTCGTTCACCACCGTCTCATTATTGGCGTGACGGAATCTTCGATGATAATAATCCACCAACAATTCTGTTACACTGTTACTTCTCTCGGGAGAATTATAGGGAATTTTGCGTCATACGAAAGAAGATCTGCTGCTTCCATACGACCATCAACTCGTACTACGCTGTATTGATCTATGGCAGGCGGTAATTGCCTCAATGGACTAGTTTTCTCCAAACTCTTCCAAATCTCCGCCATAACGAGGGTATTGTGCTTCAGGATAGTAACTTCATCAGGATAAGAATCAGACTGAGCCATCTTCCACAAAGTTCGTTCTGCCATTTTTAGCTCTTCACTTGTCAGGTTCTCCGTAAACCGGTGCATATACGCAACGCAACGCAATAAACATTCCCATTTTGAGAACCTTCCTGGATTGAGCAATGGTTCTACAACGAAATGTTTGCATATGTACGCTGGCCTTAGTTCCTCCTCCGATTGTTTTACTGGTTCTCGATGGTCTCTCGGCCACTCAGTTTCTTCGTCATATAAAAATTCCGTTCCTCGGAACCACCTGCAATCAAATTCGAAAGAAGGTCCTCTTCCCCATTTGGTGGCTTCGTCGGCAACATTAAGATGTGTTGGTGTCCATCGCAATTCATCTGCACTGGACAAGCTTAGAATCTCGTTTACTCTAAATGCTACAAATTGACGATACCGACGAACATCGGATTTGATCCAGGATAAAACTGTAGAAGAATCACTCCAGAACACCGTTCGACAGATTTCCAGTGAATGATTTTCTTGGATTGTTTTTCGCAGATGTGCGCCAATTACCGCCGCCATAAGCTCCAACTTCGGAATGGTAAGTGTTTTAAGGGGTGCCACCTTGGTCTTTGACGCGACTATGCTGCATCGCACTAACCCTCGATCCACTATGCGAAAGTATGCCACTGCAGAAAAAGCTTGCTCGCTGGCGTCCACGAATATGTGAAGCTCCAATCGTTCGTAACTCACCGGATCATAACCGGGGAAGTAACACCGGCTAATCTGTACACCTTCCATTTTTCGCAACACCTCAATCCATCCCATCCACCGTTTGTGAATATCCGCGGGGATCATGGTGTCCCACCCGACACCGGATCTTCAGACATCTTGTACCAAAACTTTACCGTGTACAACGAAGGGTGCGACAAGGCCGAGGAGTTGTAAATACTCATTACCACTCTTAAAAGCTCACGTTTTGTTGGTACTACTTCACCCAGAATCAGTTCCTGAACAGCATCCAGTGATTTTAGTGAATATGAGAAAACATCCTTTTCTGGAAACCAAATCAACCCCAAGAGTCGTTCAAATACACTTTCTTTATTAACCGCAAAGTCCTTAATCGTTGCTGGATCAGTCGCCCCGATTTTAGCTAACACCTCTGGATTATTAGATGCCCAGTTACGAATCTGAAATCCGGCCCTCGCATGGACCTTTGCCACATCCAGAGCAATCTTCATCGCTTCATCCACTGTGTTGAGACTATCTAAATAGTCATCAAAATAATGTTTCTTCCTGATAGCTTCCGCTGCTTCAGAATATTCTTCCTCATATTCCAGGGCATTTTGGTTTTTTACAAACTGTGAGTGAGTCGGCGAGCAGCTGGCACCAAAAATTGCTACGTCTGCAGACGTCTGCAACCATTGTATGTACTGGTGAATCGGGAGAGTCTCTCCATCGAAATAGCTGAGCACTGCGATCTTCTTCGCGGATTAGAATTTGATGGAACATTTCCTTAATGTCTGCCGAAATCGCTATCTCCCTTTCTCGGTACTGGAACAAGACGGACATTAACGGTGGCAATAGATCTGGTCCTTTCAGGAGCATGGCATTTAGCGATACTCCATCTACCTTCGCAGCAGCAACCCATATCAGTCCGACACGGCCCGGTTTCTTCGGATTGATGACTATCCCAATTGGCAGGAACCATGTCCGACGACGATCGAACTTTGATAACTCCTCCGTAGTAGCTTTGTGAGCATAGCCTTTCATCTGGAACTCGTCTATTTGCTTGCGAACGTTATCATTGAGATCCGGTATTTTGGAAAGCCGTTTCTCGAGTGACCTCAGTCATTTTTCGGCCATGCGCCTGCTGTTAGGAAACTCTACCTGGTCATGTTTCCATAGCAGACCGGTTTCAAAACGTCCACTCGGCGTACGCTTTGTAGTTGCCTCGAGGATTTCGCGGGCCCGCTTATCTTCAACACCTTCAACATCTGGGGCTAAAGCTACTCCGATGCTCTCAAGTGAAAAAAAATCTTTTACATAGTCGTGTAAATCGTGATCCTCAGTCTGACTAGCTATGATTCAAGGTTGTAACTCTTTCACACAGGTTGCCATAAACTTTCCATCCAACTTGCGTTTTCGTTGCTATCGGCTGGTGTTGACGATCTTCTCGTAGTTTTAGGGTCGCTAGTAGATGAATATTATTCAACCCAATCAAGATTCCTGGGACGGCCGACTTGAAGCTTTTTACCGGCAGTTTTCTAAGGTGGTTGAACTCGGTCGCCATTGTTTCAAAATCCACGGTTTGCTCTGGTAAACCAAGATTCTCAACTGTATACACGTTTGACACGATATACCGCTTGGAACTGTCAATTCCGAATATCTCAAACTCTACTCGTTGTGTATCAGGAAACTTTTTATTTATTCCGCTAGTCCATTGAATGCATAAGGACTCTGATGTACCATTCAATCCAAGACTATCCGCCAACGCCCTCTCTACCAGAGTAACAGATGATCCATCGTCCAAAAACCCATAAGTATTTACCTGTCCATTTTTACCGTAGAGCGTTACTGGAAGTACGCGAAACAGTGTAGAAGAAGTCGTTTGTCGATGGATTGTTACAGTAGCGTTATTAATTATTTGATCGGGCTTAGAATTCATTGACGACGTTGCGTGTAATTGGTCGCAGTGCAATAAACGATGATGCCGCTTCTGACAACCTTCAATACCACAAACCTCGCCTTTGCAAGGCCACCGAGTGTGTGGCGTAAGGCATCGTCGACACAATTTCTGTTCCTTCACCACCTTCCAACGCTCATCCACACTAAGTCTTTTGAAGCAAGTTCTTACTTGATGACCAGTTAAGTTGCATACTTGGCATAGTTAAGGCAGATCAGTTGTTGAATGAGATAGATTTGATCGCTGTTTTGACCCATCTCGCTGGCTTCGTTCGGGAATAATTGTGTGCTTAGGCTGTTCTAATAAATCCGTCGATGCATGTGCGTTGACGTAAGCCTTCTCTTTCGTCTTCGCCCGATCACCCCTTGTGATCTTCAGTGGAGATACATTAAACGAAGTCACGCCGCTAGTAGCTGAGACCACCTTCGCCATGTACTCACTAAATGTATTGAGGTCCACGATTGAGTACTGTTGTTGATAAAGTGCCCAACTAAATTTAACGTTTGCTAGCAACTTGTCATCCAGCTCTTGCAGTAAAGTGGGATTTGAAAGATGCTTTTCCAGACCTACTGCTCTAAGATGACCGCTCAAATTCTGGACGACTAAACCACAGCTCACCAGTGTTTCCAACCTTTATATCTTTGGTGCCGGAGTAGCACGAACTTTGGCAATCAATTGCTGAACGATATGCTCCGGTCGTCCATACAATGTTTGCAACGTTGACATTATTTGTGGAACCATCGAGGGATGCAGAAGAAAACTGCTAACGGCATCTTTGGCATCACCTTTTAGACAGCGCTGTAACCGTAGCAAATTTTCAGAATCTGAAAACCCACACGTTTCGGTTGAGTGCGTGTAGCTACTCATAAACAGAGGTCAATCAACAACTACATGCCTAGCGGCCAGCTGCTGGCTGTTCGCAATTCACTCGCCCATCTCTACTTCAAACGTTTCAAAACAAGCGCTCCCTTTCAAAATGTCTAATTCCGTAGAATGTACAATTAGTGCAAACAGCGGAAATAATGGATTTTGCGGAGATAGTAATTATCTGCACCATAATTGGTCCGCACTATTCGACCGAGCGAGCTAACATTGTTATCAAATCTTTGTCGTCAAATTGCTTTTTCACTCTGTACCCACGGTGTCTTTTTTTAACAACTTTATGCAAAAAAATTCAGCATCTCTGAAACTTCAGGATATGAAAGAATGGGCTTTCCCCTTTCATTTGAAACCTAAATCAAAATGATCCGTCGGGGGGTCCAGAGCAACTTTTTATTTTGAAGTTTTTTTCGTGAAAACAATGATTTTACAATGGAACTAGTTCATATTTCTGCCCCTAGATGAAGCTTTAGACATTCGAACAACACTAAAAGTAAGAATCTGATAGATTATTTAATTGTCTATAACTTTGTTATCAACTAAAAACCTATTTGAAATTATCCCGAAAAGTAGTCTAATATTTTAACGAATTTTAAGTCTAAGTTAGTTTCACAGAAGACCTAGTGGTTTGTCAATTCACAAGCACTTTTTTTATTTGCCAAATAGTTGTGTTTAGTTCAATAGTGAATTCAGCGGAATTAGAGAGCTTGGAAGGTCTCATCTTTTAGCTGAAAATTATAATTCCCTGATACAGGGCACCATTCATATTTTTGGGATGATAAGTTTTAGATAAGTGTTGACTAAACTAGTATGATATTAATATTCTTTTTCATGATGGTAAGTGATTCCTCCCGCAGTAACAACTTTTTCAATTATGTATGCCTTCTTTTTCATTTTTTCGATTGTTCTCAGGGAAGACTGATAACTATTCTTACATGAATCTCCTACTCTGTTAGCATCTTTGTATAAAATTGACTTGTCCTGAACTTCAACCTCTATATTTGAACAAACTCAATGAAACTTTTAACGCACCATTGCAATATTTCGCGGATTTCATTGCAACGTTTGGTTAGAAAACGCTGATTATCCGTTTTCAAAATTTACTCAATGTGACAAACAGTGAACAAAAAACTTTGAGTTTTGGGATCAAGATAATTTTTTTGGGATATATTCGAGGACTTCTATGTATATAAGGTTATTGTTGTACTCAAATCATATTTTGTTTTCAAAAGTAATACCTATCGCATAATCTAGGATCAATTTAGTAACGATATCTCGCATAATTGATAGAAAATGGCCGTAAAATCCAACTGCCACAATATGCTTTGCGGAGAAAATTTGAATAAATCGTTTCACGCTAACCACTAATTTGGACAGTTACTGCTATGGTTTGCGTTAAATTAGAAATGGTGTGTCCCAACATTTCGTCTTGAACGGAATTACAATAGCTGACTTAAGCGATCATAACCTAAATTATACTACGTATGGCCCTTTCTAAAACACAAATGTAAGCAAACCCAAGCAATACCTTCCGATGAATGGTAGTCCCTTCGAACCTATCGGGAAAGATTACAAACCCAAAGCACAAATAGTTTTCTGACTCTGTGAAACATCCTTATTCAAGTTCAATTAGAATTGTCAACGTAATGAATCCCGTCTAATATTTTCATGCCACTAAACCCAATTATTTTTTGGTAATGTAATAAGTGCGAGAAAACATATTTCCAAACCACTAAAAACTGTGAAACTATCTTAGAAATAACTTTGTTAAAATCTTAAACAGCTTTTCCGGATGATTTCAAATCAATTTTTAGTGGTCAACAAACTTGTAGACAATTAAATTTTTTATCAAATTCTCACTTTTAGTGTTGTTCGAATGTATAAAGCACCATCTAGGGACAGAAATATGAACTATCTCCAGTAGTAAAACCTATATTGTTACGAAAAAAACTAAAAAAAAAGTTGCTCTGGACCCCCCGACGGATTATTTTGATCTTAGTTTCAAATGAAAGGGGAAAGCCCATTCTTTCATATTCCAAAGTTTCAGAGATGCTGAATTTTTTTGCATAAAATTGTTCTAATAAATACACCGTGTAGCAGTTGAAGTGCCGTCTGTCCGTTTGAATCATTCATCGCTCGCCTGTCAAAGGTGAAACATCATGGTTATAATGTCCGAACGGTACAATAAGTGGTTAAATACCGTTAACCATGTTCGAATTCGCACTCGCACTAATTTATTTTTATGCTATGAAATTCTCAAGTCAAAATGCTTTCGGCGGGTTTGGAAGTACCTAGGGTAATGAACCTATTGGCACACACTTTTCATATTTTGGATACACGTGATGTGTTTTTATCACTAAAGCATCCGAGAACATGCTTCTGTAAGTATTTTTAAAGCACGGGCGGACTCTACTTGGTTTGTGCTTACTTAAAGGCGGGGGTTAGTTTGAGATTTTGGTGGGTGAGGAGATTGAGTTATGTTAAGAGCAGTGACCAAGAATGGTTTTTATTTTTATCACAGGTTTGCAAGCATTAGTTTTTATACAGATCAAATTCCTTAGGGCATATTCAGCAGTATGGGATTTAATATGGGACAATAATATTGCAACAGAAACGGTCACATTCCCAGTAGACCGCTTTGATTTATTGTTTCAAATAGTTTTGTTTCGAATTTTGAAACTGATATGTGCTGCCGTTCTGTTTGTTGCTTTATTTAAAATACATTTAGATCTGTTTTGAATAAAGAGTATTTAGCACACCAGGCCCGTGCACAGAAATTTCTCAAGGGAAGGGTTTTGAATTGTTTTACGTTTCTTTTAAAGGAAACGTATAGAAACCCTCAAACTGGAGGGCCGAGTCTTGTGTACCAATCAACTTAGCTCAACAGACACCGTTACCTGCTGGCTCGTAGTGGTTTCGGATTGGTTTGTAGTCGTTAAGCCTGCCGACTAAACCTAAAGCTCTTGTATCACGCAATCCTCATACATCCGGGGCAACTTTCGCGTTATATCTGACCTGTCGACCATAATGATTCACATCACTTTACAACCACCTTCGTGGGGTTTCTTACCCTTCTTGGCGCTACTCGTCCCTATGTTTCTGTTTGCTGGTGCTGAGAGTGCCTCAGCTGCGGTATTTCTCCCGATACTGATGCCTATTTTCGCGAGTCCTTTAGATGTCAGCCACTCCAACGGAGAGATTATCGGCGGTGAAATTTCTCCACACTGCGATATCTTCATTTTCCGGTGTTGTTCCTGCTTAACACCCACTGACCGACTTTTCTGTGTGAATAGTCTACTCTCAAGTGTTGCTAATATCGAAACTTGTCGAAACATGAACCGATCCAGAGAAGCAGACCAACTTGACTTATGTCCCTTTTGCAAAGTTTCTTCAACGACTTATTTTTAAAGTGACGGAACTCAAATGACATTTTATGTGTCATAACGGCTCGCAGTATATTTTTTTCCAGAACAGGAAGTTCATAATTTTTTAAAAGTAATTCAAAACCTCCATAGGAGGGGTTTGAGCCCACCAAACCCTCACTTGCGCACGGGTCTGCAGCACGCTTCACTCAGATTCGATCGACTTGGGAAAATAATTTTGAGTCAAGTAATGAGTAATTATAGTAAATAATATTACTTTGAAAGTAGGTACAGTCCTTGTAAATATTATCCTGGAGAAAATGTTCATTGTTTTAAATTGTCTTCCAGAATACTGAAAGCGATACTATTTCTTTGAAACAAAAATCATCCCAAACGACTTACTTTCAGTTTCCGATGACAATTTATGGCACAAATTAAAAGGGAAAACGGAAGGGTATTCTACTGCATTGCGGTTATGTATCTGACATTACTCACTCATCTTTTTATTCTCGTCTTTCATCTAGCACAATCAAGATAACAAAAAATCCCACCGAAACACGTGTATTTTCAAAACTGACAGAGCTTTCCAAATCTTACCACTTGTATAGACCACTGCCAAAGAATTAATAAAGTGTCCGAATATTAAGTGCTCACTAACCTTGAATTATAAGAACTACGCCACCCTCAAGGAACAATAAGTGCCTTTAGGAAGGATCTGGTATATTATGAAACTAGTTGAATTTGGTTCTGTCTAAACCCGGAGTCCCACCATCAATAACTTATTCACGATGTCGTCTCCGATGCCGTAGGTGTTTCGATGAACCGGTTATTGAAATATTCCAAGCATTCGTGGGTACCCTTTCGGTTGCACATAGGTCGACCCAATGCCAAAAGAGTGCTCATCGATGTTTCTATAGTTAAATCGTTAACGAACAGACACCAATAATCGTCCGTATTTATGGAGGCCTTCTCTGCGTACGCCTTTGAGCACTCTTTGCCCTACCACGGAATGGGAAATCATCTGTAGGAATGCTTGTTTGGCACGTGTTTTGTCTAAACACTAGTTATTTCAGTAATTATATTTGGCATAAAGAGATGAATTCCCTGCTACTTATTCTTGGATGGTTCCAACGTAGAAACCATGAATAGATATATATCGGACCTCCCCGATGAGCTTTCTGTTAATAATATTTGAATAAATATTGTTGAAATTACTCTATTGTTCAATTTTGTCTTTGGCGTGTAAGGATCACGACTGACGTATTGACTGAATGATGGTATTCTCATACAAACGTCAATTAATTAATATCGCCAACGACCACGGACTATTACTACAACAGATTTCAAAAGTAGATCCAAGAAATTTATGTTAAACGTAATGTGGACAGCAATCTCCTAAAAACTAAACTCGATTCTTGCCAAAAAATAATTTAACATCGCTCTTATACCTGCTCCAAGTCGCTACAGGCGTCATTGTGCCCAGTTTCTAAGCTATTTGTGTACGTTCTCAAATCAGCATGCAATGGTAATCCAGATAGGAGTGTCCGGAGTCCAACCATTTCGTTCAACTGCGCCATTAAACAATTTCGATTATCCTAAGGGCTTTCATGGAGGTGGTAGCGATCACCATCCATTACGAAGACCATACCATTTTATCATAAATCTTCAACGTGCAATAGAAACAACGGCCCGTCAGACCACATACACGATAGCCCCTCTCGACAGCAACCACGCTAGATTTATGCCCAAAAATAATAATAGGTGTAAAACATCAAAACAAAAACAAAAGGAACCCCGCACACGCTCCGTCATCCTCCACCGCTTCTAAATGGGGTAGATTTTAAATTGCACGTCTGATCCTATTAATATTGGCCACCGTCTGAGGCTGGCCTGGGTCCAAAACCGGATCGTAAACAGCGCACGAGAAAGCAATTGCCCGGCCCAGTCAGAGAGCGCTTTACCGGTCGCGCGGATCAAACAGATGGGACCCGGACTGAGACGATGAAAGATCGCTCATGAACGGTACGGCAAAAAAAAGGTGGCAGAAGGCAATCGAGACGGAAAACGTTTCGTGCAAATCTTTAAATCTTCATGGCTTGAACGGTTTCGGGAACAAGTGCCGGACGTGATCCTTCAGACGCCCGAAGGGGCCAAAAACACTGCTTCCATTCAGCCACGCCAACGGAACAATGGGTGATTGATCGCGTCTACTGGTTCTAAGAGGTGGTTGGATTGTGATTCTTGGAGCTACTGGGATGGTGGTTTCTGTTCTATACAGGTTTGGTTTATTTATCTAATATGACTTTCAAACAAGCTCCCACCTTAAATTACCCTTGACGCATTTTGAATATCAAATAACATATGTGATAAGGTCAATCAAAGCAGGCGTATCCATCGCAGCACGTTTTTGTTATTCCCTTGTTTTTATTCCAGACAGTTGGCAAATATGATCACAAGTTGTTTTGACCAGAAAGTGCGCTTCCTGACCTGCTCCCAGAGACCACCGACGCCAGCTTCTGGGTGGCCCTGAATGAATCGATGGAATTTCGGGCACAAATTGACACCCAAGGAAGGAGTGAATTGATGTCTTTATTATTGATACTAATTCAATTCGGCTGCTGACTGTCAAGCGGGCCAAAACATCACACGGCTACGAAACTGGGTCAGCCGTTTCCAATAGGCCAAAAACATCTGTTGGCACACGTGACAACACGCAGATCGATTACAGCGGACGATCGCGATGACACCCGCCCGGCACCGTGGTTTGTTTACAAACGGGGTGGAATGACGCAGTGAAGCAGGAAAAAGAATGCGTCTTTCTGATTGATTTATCGCTTGCTGGGATCTAACCGAGCGGGATTGAACGCATCCTCCCCCAGAGGAGATGAATCGGAGCAGCCGCGGCAATGATGATCAATACAAATTGCGCAATCATTCCTTTCTGTTCATCTATGAAAGAGGTTGTTTTAATTCGCTTCCAACTGATGCGGTGGATCGGATGGAATGGTGAAATTGATCCGGGTTCGATCGCTGGTTGGCGGTGAGTTGTTGGTCATTGTGCTGCTGAGCTTTGTCTGTCGGCGCTAAGAAAGGCTCCACTTTACGCCGGGATTCGATTTCATCGGTTGGAAACCTTTACGTCGGACACCGGAGTGAGCAATTTAAAACAGATCAAGCCCTCGCATGTCGTCAGGAAATGAACCGCTACGCCTACTGCACGACTATAAAAAACCCCGTGGGGCAACGTTCAAGAACGCGGGCGCCATTGCATCAGGCGGCTAAGCGAAAGTGATAAAAGTAACTTTCTCAACGGCGAGTAAACCGTGGCGGTGGAAAATTTATTGTTTGCTGATTAGAATCTGGCGAGAAACGATTTGCGAGAGCTCGGCTCGTTGCCATTAGTAGAGTCAACTTTCATCGGATATGCACGACCGGGTTGAGGTTAGGTACCCTTCGTCGTGAGCCGACCGGCATCCCTCGCAACACTAATTAAATCCAGTGACATTTGCACAGCTGATCTCGCCGGTCACCGTCTTATCACGATCCGTTGATCTTTCCGTGGCCGCCGGCAGCAATCAGCCCGTTCATGTTGATCACGCACTCGCTGTTGTTTGTTTTGATTTGTCTTAATTGGCTAATTGCTAGCATAATTTCGTGATCAACTCGAGCTGATAATCGGCGGAATTCTTTGTGGCGAACATGCAAATATGAAGTTGTTTGCACAAAACTTGACAAGTGACTGTCCAGCTACTGCAGCACTATTCGTGTAGGTCGAAACTCGTAACCTCTCAATGTGATGTACTGCCCTATACCCGACACGCTGATGACGTATACGGATTGCAAGTTCTTCAGAGAAAATTTATAACTTAAACAGCCCGGCTGGAAGCGTCATTCTGGACCTCCACGGCACTTGAAGCCGTCAATATATTTGCCGAAGATAAGCGACCGGAGCGCAGCAGGAAGACAAGTTCTATTATTACTCGCAGTAGCAATATACATATGCTAGCAGGCCCCGATTAGATCGGTAGAGGAATTCGTGTTCGCTTCTGAGAATGTTGATGAATAATTTAAAGCGAGCCCAACCTAGGCAACGGTGTCTCTGGTGTATGATGCGCGCTTCCCAATGCGCGGTACTTGAGTGGGTGGTAGACAGTATCCAGCAGTCAAGGAGTCGCGGACAGTCGCGAAATGAGCTCATTTGGAGCTACTTGACCCAGATGTCGGTGATGGATTTCACGCGATGGATGACGCGTCCTGTCACCGTAATACTTTCCGGAATCGTAAAAGGAGATCATGCGCTATAAACAATGAGATTCATACAAGGATCTAAAATAGGCCTCTGAAGTCACGCGGGATGCGTATTTCTGCTAAAATTTGCCTACTTGAAGTTTTATAGCCAAATTCCCCGAAAGTTGTTGTCATTTATTGCCGAATCACACTTCCATCCGCAATCCGACGGTGACGAATCATCCGCCCAATGGTGTAAACTATTTCGAGCTCGCCGGCAATTTAGTCGAACATCTCAAGAGCGCACATTCTCACATAAATACAACAACCGAAAGTACAAGTGGTTGGTTGCTGTTTAATAAATTTGGCTTGAAGAGGAATATGTATATCGCGTCCCGCGCGAACGAGAAACGGCTGCAGTAAGGAAGAGCTAATTAAAATTGTTGAAATTTTCATTTTCTGACCAGCCGTTCGCTCGTGCAGTAATAATGTGTGAAAGATGAGGTGGAGCGCATTGAATGACCGAATGCAGTGGTGCCAAACTGTGCTTAATATTTGGAATTTTGTCCGACGGTGATCAAAATTATTTGATGAACTTTACACGAAAAAATGACATGACAACAGATTTTTCACCTCAAAAAATCTCCGCTAGGAAAACAGTCATTCATATTCTATTGAACATAATTGTAGCTTTTCATATTGACCTCTAACAGAAAGTTGCTTTAAGATGTTGATTGGAATACGCCTCTATAGTAGTAAATTGAGAAGGTCGGGAGGGCTTATTGGACCTGTTTGATATTGCATACTTTTTTTCTACTCTCACCAATTCAAACCAAAGTTTAGCCATTAGTTGGTGTTTGTACTATTTCTATGGTAATAAAAATACTAATATTCTTTTTTCATATACTTTATGTCTTTCTCTAATATATTGTAGTATACGAGTCGTACGTCTATCTAACCTTATGTGAATGTATGTTTAATTATTGTGTTATTTGTCGTTTTATTTCTCTGTGACACACCGGAATATGCAAACGAACACACGGCTATAGAAACACATTAGTACACGCAAAATTACAAACGTGCTAGCATACATGGCATGCAAACGTCCATGCGATAAAAAGAACGCGCATAATAACACACAAACGCTCGAACTTTTCGCGATAGCACAAATCCGGTCGTAAAAGCGATCAATCATGCATAACTATGCCCATGATTTCGCAATCGTGAAACCCGCACACACCTACGACCGGGATCTCGCATACAAAAGCAATTTACCCTGTCAGAAAGGAAAAAATGGTTTTCAGTTTAATGAAGACTATATTGTTTCACAAAGAAAATTTTTCCTAAATACACTTGGCCAGCATCTTAATACATGACATTCTGATACAATATTTAAATAAATATTCCACGAGTATGTTATAATTTACCCGCACTATCCCTTAAGAGAGCATAATTTACTCCTGGAAGTGAATTCACCTCCGGTTGAAAACCACTGATCTAGTGATATGGGGAAACTTATTCCATTCTTGATCTAAACCCTATACTCAAAATAGTGGACCGCGCGAACGTTCAAAAACCCACGCGAATATGCAAGCACACGGCTATGCAAACGAATTTATACACGACATACGCACGTGATTAAACTAGTTAACATACCAATACAAACGCTCGAGCTGTGCGCGATAATACATCATTGGTCACAAACGCGAACAGGCAATTGCGATCATCCACGCAAACCAAAGCTCGTGATCTTCCAAACATAAAAACGCCCCTGTGATTAAACGTACGTTTTACCACTTATAAATTTATAAACGCGATCTTAAGCGTGGACCTATAAACACCCGTGCTCGTGCGATAAGTCACGTCCGGAAGTCCCTACCGTCGGTCCGAACTGTCTAGGTCCATGCCTTCAGTTGTACCAATATAAAAGACGTCCACATCCACGAGACAACATGTTCTATGGCGATATGATCGGAACTCTAATGATATGCAACTCTCTCTTCCTTCTAGCATAGGAAACGTGCATTGAAAATTAAATGTCAGATTGACGACCCGCTCGATCATTCCAAAACACACGCGAATATGCGAAGGGGTAAACGGTATATGCACTAATGTATACACTGGAAGTTCCGTAAACGCTAGCACATGCGACATACAAACACCAAGCGGTCGAACACGTTAACATACAAACGCTCGAGCCTTTCGCGATGAGAAACAAAGACGAACATGCAATCGCGATCAACCAGCCACATTTACGCTCAACTTCTCGCAAACATATAAACGTTCCGATAATCTAGTGAACACTATAGGACTTATTATCTAATTAAGGGGTTAGATATGTTAAGATGTGGGAAAAAAAAGGAAAAGTTTTTTATTAAATACTTGCTACACGTCTAACATAGTGCATTGTCCAATAAGCAAAATCCACTGGAGATTACGACATAATATCAATAATTGTCGACGTTATAACATTTTCCGCAAAATGTGTTTTTTCAAAGAGGTTTACCGTGACTACGATTCCAGCCCAGCCTGAATGCATAAAACTGAAAAAAAATCGTTGGTATTGATATTCGTGGTGTCATTGAACGATTCATCCAAAAAAAAATCTTTTTTCAAACGGCGACAATTTATAAAAATTGAATTCCGTTGAAATGTTTTTCGGCAATCGTGTTTTTGGAAAAAACAGTTTCAAGTATAAGCCACGCCCTTATAAAACAACAAGTTGAAAAACGCTTTATCTTCACTCCTACTGCTACTGCGTATCTGTATAAAAATTTAGAACAACGTTACTAACAAGTTATTCTTTGGGATGAGAGGCCAAAAAATTGTCGATTTTTTTACCGACCTCAACATATACAGGATGTTTGGTTCATTGTTAAGAACCTCTCGTAGAGTGATAGACTATTTGGAGAAAAAAATTGTTCTACACATACCATCAAATCTCAACCGTTACAGAGTTATTGAACTTTTTTGTCTTAAAATACCTCTAACTTTAAAAGTATACTTTGTATTTTAAATCTTTCAGTTCCATTCGAAAGATGAGAAAATTTCCTATTGAATGGTATTCTCATATCTTTTAGTTAATTAGTTTTAATTACCTTTTAGCTGTAAAGTAGTTAAAAGTTAGTCTTTTTGAGCAGGTTTTTGCAAATTTTCTCGAAATAATGAAGTATGATTATGGCAATACCCATTATCCAAAAGTTGGGTTTTAGGACGATTTATAATTTGTTCTTGGACGTCATATTCCTATCTCTTCTCATTTCTTTGTAATTTCATTACTATACTTTTCCTGTAACCGACTTGCAAGTGCTTAAAAGACTCTAATCTAAAAAATATGCTTTATATCGCTATTTACAAGATTTTATTGGAAAGCTGAGAAAATGTCCTATCAGTGTATGTACAAATATCTTTTAGTTAAGTGTACTAAATGATTTTTTACTAACGAAATAACTCAAAATTTTTGTTTTTTTGGAGAATTTTTTTATCATTCTCATTATTAATCAACAAAATCTATCGTTACTATTGTTCATTTGATGCCTCTTAATATTCTCTATAAGTTTTTAATTGACACTTTGTCTATATCTCTTTTCATTTTGCTGCTATTTAACTGCATGACCTCGCCACAAATGTAGTGGGTTCGAAATCGTTATTTTTGCATATGAAACAATGTGATAAAAACGATTTTGCGTCGAAACCAAAAGAGATATTTGAATGGAGTCAAAGAAAGAACTTTAGCACTTGCTTAGATGCATTATTTCCATGATAATAATGGTGATGTTTATTATTTACTATTTTACGAAAATTAACGAAAATGTTAATAGAAGCACTAACTTTAAACTAATGCCATACTTTTTCAATTAGAGCTGGTATCAGTGAAAATGAGATTAAAATATCCAAGTTGAATAACCCAAACTCATGAAAACAAGAAAAGTTAAGTGTATCATGTTAAAGAACGAATTATGCAGCTCTTCAAGACTAACAGTCTGGATTATTAAATTGATGAGGTTAACTATTAGGATTTTCAAGAAATTAACGAAAAATCGATTAAAATTGTTTAATTTTCAATAAATTACTTTGAAAAGGTTACTTAAACTCATTAGCTGAAACATGTGAGGGCATCACTCAATGCAAAATTTTCTCACCTTCCCAGTGGACCTAAAATTATTGAAATACAAACTATACTTTTTGAGTTAGAGATATTTTAAGACAAATAAGTTTTTAACACAAAATAAGTTTTTAACACAAAAAGTTGACAGTCAATCACCCCTCGAGAGGTTCTTAGCCATGAACCAAACACCCTGTATAACTCCTTAATATAATCATAATCATAGTCCACCGCCAGTGGCCTTAAGAACTGTTGTAGTAGGTGACATTTTCCACCTCGTCTGCAATTGTAGTGAGTGATTCTGACAGGGAGCACTTCCGAGAACCCAGCTCAACAGCTCCTGTAGGACAACTCTCAAAAAAGGTGGGTGGGTAATGTCAGAGACATAACCGCAAAGAAGTAGAATGCATTTTAGTTTTCCCCTTCTAACTTGTGCCGTAAATTGTCATCGGAATCTCGAAGTAAGTCGTTTGGGATGATTTTTTTAAATTTAGTAAATAACAATTTCAATCGTTGGTTATCAAATTCGAAAACTCGTTCTGGAATATGCAAGAACTATGAACATTTTCTCCAGGACGATATTTGCAAAGAATGTACCAACTTTAATAGTATTATTATTTACAACAAAAAATGGACACAAAGCGCAAGCTCATCCTAAAATATTTTTATTAATTTTTTCTCTCATATCAGAAGTTTGGTGGTAAAATATACTAATTTATTTGTAAGTCACGTAAAAACAATAAATTTTTTTCTCTCAAATCAAGGACAAGTTACAGGAAGGTTCAGGCACACTTTCCTAATGTTTCATATTGATGGCTATTGCTGACCAACGAGCGATATGCGTGTGACGAGCCACTTTAAATTTTGTGCAGCTGCTACGTCGTCGAAAAGCAAACTGACGAATTTTTCCTTTTGTCCATATCTTAGACGTGTGTCGTAATTAATTTGATAACAAGAGGGCCGTCTTAGATACGGTTGAACCAATACGGACCAATCATGGCGCAGATAATTACTGTTTTCAAAAAATCCATTACTTCCGTTATTTTCAGTAACTATGCAGTTTACGGAAATAATTACAAATTTTTTACTTCCAATCAGATAGCGCAAAAATCTATTTTTTTCTATCAGTAGAATAACAGATATTCACGATAAAAAATCGGGTGAAATTTCGGCCAAAAATTTTGAAACGGGGCCCCTGTATTCTACTTAAAAAATATTATTCTGTAAGTTTGGAAAAAAATGATTTGGCTAAAGCAGAGTACCCGAACAAAACAAATTAAAAAAGAATCAAAAAATAAATTAGATCGATGCCTTCGGCAAAGAACATTACGTTTTGAATAACTTTGTCGAAGATACTACAGACATAATTTTCAAGGCCAAAACGTTGTTTTTTTGAAAATATAACAACATATTTTTTTTACTTTTCCATGTTAAAACCTTAATTGACGATTATTAAATTAATACGTAAAATTCAACAACTTTTTAAAGAGATTAATACTGTAAAACCACTGTTTTAACGTCTAGAGCCATTTTCCACATAAACTTGCACAATTTTCATCAAAGATTTCTATTCCTATAGGTACGTTTTGGTAGCTAAACTTGGTATAATTCGATGCCTTATTATTCCAAAATTAAATTAAATCTTACACAGGAACTGGACGAAAATCTATAATATAAAATGTGCTTCAGGTATTTTAAATTTAATTTAAATTCAACAAGTATGTAGAACACATTGAGTGGATCAATTACGGTTAGAATATTGGAAAGTTGAAAAATACTTATTCCAAGATTAAAATGCTAAAAAAACAACGATTTTGACTCTAAAAATAAGTGTGCAGTATATTGGGAATATTTAAAAAAAAAATGTTATCCAAAATATAATATTCTACAACTTTGTTGAAAACCTCAGCTTTTGTGATGGTGAAATAATTTTTAAAATCATAACAATCTGTTTGATGTTGTGTTTGATAAAGTTGCCTGACTAAGCTATTTTAGCATTAGTTTAATTCATGCTGCATTTCGAACGATAGTTCGACAATCATAGAGAAAAATATAACATTCAGAGGAAAATCACACACAGTGATCTTAAATCCAAAAAAGACGGTCAAAAGTATTCACTGGCTTTCACTGGTGTTTTTGTACCTAGTTGAGCAATGTTTCGTGAAACTTTATAGAGCATCTAATTATGTTACAGGTCGGACTCGATTATCCGGGGATTTCAAAATCGTATCACCCGGATAATCGAATCAAACTTTTTTTGCGTTATTTTCTGAATTTAAGCTTCATTCGTGGAGAAATTGGAAATAAAATGGTCAGGTTAAATTTTCCTATTATGGTAAATGTAAATGTACCTATGTTGGCTCTAGTTGATTTTTCAGAATTTCAAGGTGTGATTTGTATTTTCAGTTGGTTTTCATTTATTATTTATATTGGTAACGAGTTAAAGGCATGTATCAGTTGTTTATAGCTATTTGTGTAAGAATTCTAAGATAAACTTTTTAATAGTGTGTGTCTTTTGCAATACAGGTCAAACTCGATTACCCGGGGTTTTGATTTTCCAAGGTAAATGATTCGATTAATCGAGCACCAGAAAAAATAAAGTTACTAAGTAAACTGGGGGTCGTCTGTTTCTTGGCTCCAGTTTAATTTACGTGGTGGTAATGCATATCATAGCTAACATGTCTTTTAACCCTCAGCTAGAAGAGTGAGTGTTGCGCCCCCACAAAAAGATCCTTGTCCTTGTAGCATCATTTAGTTGACCAATGTCGAACCGGATTGTCAGGTAATAACTACGCGTGTAGTCTTCGCAAACTCTTCCACTCATACTTGTAACTAGCAAGGGACTACCAGGTTACGTAGATGATGGGTTCCCGACCGCCTCAGCGAGAAGTACTGCTGGCACCTTCTATACATAGCCTATGATCCATCTTTGCTTGAGCTACCCAAGAATTGAAATCACCTCCAGTGACGGGTCTCTTTTCAGAATCTCGTTAACCATTTCTTGACCAACTTTTCTCTACCGCGTATGGGGTCCCAAAAATATTTTTTCTTAGAGCTGTTGACGCCAAGAAAATCCTGGTTTAATAAAGATAGATGCTTCTTTTGCAGTGCTAGAAGCTGCTCAATATTTATCTTCCGATTTAGTCTAATTGCATGAAAAAGGTAATTGAATGAAATCTAAGTTAGAAAGTTTTAGCAGTTTTCAATAATATTGTCATTCTAAGAAAATATTCCAAAATTTAATTTTCACCATTAACAGAAACTATCCCTAGCAGCACTGCTTCCGCGGAACCCAATTAGATTTATTGTAATAACTTCTGTTCTACTGATAGTATTTATAACTTTTAGTGTTCAAATGAAAGATCTTACTCGCTTTTATTAGCCTTACTTCTCGTTGTGTAAACCAAAAGTTATCAACAGGAAGGGCATGAGAGGGTTAAAGATGCCGTTGGAATTCTGAGCAGGAATCAATTGTTGAAGGGGATAATGAGAGAAAGGCAAGATTGTGTCAAAGTCCACTCAGAGCAGGATATTTACACCGGATTTCAATGAAAATAGGACCCTAATTTTATCAGTATCTGGAATAAATCACAATCTTCAGCGGAATCTTCTATCTTGAGAAAGATTCCATCAGACATTTAAAGAGCTTTTCTCTAGTTTTCTGCATCAAAATTCCGAGATAAAACCGTAGAAATACGGATTAATATTCAATCGAAATTCTGAAATATGCTAATATGCTGGAATGCTAAGAAAACTTCGATCAGAATCATGGAAAGTATCCAAACAGAATCCTGAGAAGCTTGTCATCATTATCCCAAGAGATAACCAGAAACCAACCGAGCAATGTAGGTATAATGACATTTTATGTGGCCTGCAGTAACCGATATGTGTATTACGAGAAAAAAGTACTTTTAGTGTATATTTAAAAAGTTGCATATTTGGCAATACTGGCGTTAAAAACTTTTATTTTTTTTTTTTTTTGGTTTCCTTAAACAACTCTTTGAAAAAATTATTTCGCTGATTGATTCTAATGCAAACAGTACCAGAGATATAATCCGAAGAAAAACAATTTTTTAAATAATTTGTTAAAATTAAGAGTGTTTCCGTGGGCTGAGGGGCTGTTCAATCGACACAACAATTTAGGTTACTATATATTGACTCTAAATGAACAATTTCTTCACAACTCGTCGCTGTTGTGCTATCTTATGACAAGCGCCATTTTGCACATTTCGAGAAAAACGATTTTTAAAGTTTAAGATTGAATATCATGAAACTTATAAATAATAGAAACAATTCAGAGAAGACAATTGATGCTTGTACCTATTCTGTACTAATCTCTCAAATATTACGAAAATCGGTTGACTATGTTGCGAGTTTTCACTAAAAATGTAAACAAAAGTCGCACTCACACGTGTCATAGGTGTGTATTGATGAAAAAATATTATGATTTGAAGCAAAAAACTCACAATTTCTTATCACTTTTCTCGCTATATTTCAGTAACCAAGCAAAATTTCAAAATTCTGGATACGCCATCTTGTAGAGATTCGTTAGACGAGTAATGTAGCATATCTAACTCAGTTTACCCCAAAATGGCGTTTGTCATAAGATAGCACAACAGCGACGAACTGGTTCCAATCCATTAAGGTCGATTTTAAGTTTTGGTTTTTTTAGGTCACTTTGCGCGGAATAACCTGTATATAAGCTATTTTTGAAGTAGGTTAAAATTTGAGAGGAGGTTAATCCTAGACCCCCCAATTGCCCGAAAAAATGTTCTATTGACTGCTATAATCGAATTAGCACTATTATAAGACCATATAGCTGAAATTTGATTTTTTTTCAAAACACCCAGATATTCGAATCATTTTCCCCGGATAATCGAATCACGGATAATCGAGTCCCCGGATAATCGAATCCCCGGATAATCGAGTCCGACCTGTAATACCTGCTCCTATTTTAATAAAACTTTTTTTATCCAACAATTTTTTTTTTAATTTATTATTTTGGAGTAACTTTTCTAATGATGCTATTTACTTATATATTTATAGGGGAATATGGGGAGACTTGACCAGGCGCAAAATTCTATTACTGTCTATGACGTGTTCTATTAGGTTCTTAACAAAATTTCAAAAATATTTTTAAGCTTCTTTCGATCCCTTAAGGTAATTTCAAAAGATTGGAATGAAAAATACTTTCCTTATAGAAAATATTACACATGTAATAAATTTACGTTAAATGTATCTGTATGTCTACTCAACTAATAACTACTTTTTAAAGTACTGATATATCATCTTATTCCTTATGAAGTGGTGAAATGATTTTACATAAATCGGAATATTGGAATAGTTATTACTACAAAAGTCTTGAAATAAACTTAATACTGAAAATGAGAATTCATAATAATAAGGGATCAAATTTAATGAATGAAGAAGGCGTTGCGTTGCGTTGCGTTGCGTTGTGACGATGATTTTGGCGGATTGCACACTGACTTCATCATGTTTGACTGCTGATTATCTAATAAGAGTTACTTAGGAAATGGTAAGTAGAAGTTCATACCAATTCGACCTATATTAAAACCTCAACAGCATGATAGCCATCATTGCCGGCCGCCCCCATCTCCATCGTTCACGGGGAAGGATAAAAGATAAGGTAGACAGGAAGTGTTGATGCTCCAAATTACGTCGAGGAATTTCCACGTCATTTCGTCCGGGCACGTACTCGTCGTCCTCCAAAGGGATGCGCCGGACTCTTCTCACATCCCGCCGGGTAGTACCGTTTGTCGTCTTAATTTCAACCACCCTAACGTGTCCGTCGGGCCCTGGGAACACATCCACGACTCGACCCATTGGCCATTGCTTGGGTTTTTCGTTGTCGGTGACTAAAAGGACAAAATCACCCACTGAAAGATTCCGTGCCGCTCGCTTCCATTTCGTCATACGCTGAAGAGATAGAACGTACTCGGACTGCCACCGAGATCTGAATTCTTGGCTGACTCGTTGAACATACTGCCACCTATTTAGGGATCCAACCTCACGCTCCAACTGGTTTATCTCAGGAACAGTGTTTAGTGGGCGCCCGATGAGAAAGTGCGCCGGCGTGAGAGGTTGTGGCTCGTTGGGATCATTGGAGAGTGGAGTGATCGGACGAGAGTTCATGCAGGCTGCTACTTGTGCGAGAACGGTACTCAGCTCCTCGAACGTGAAACGAGCGTCACCTCCGAGCTTAGACAGGAAGCCCTTCGCAACCTTGATGCCAGCTTCCCACAGTCCCCCGTGGTGAGGCGACCGGGCAGGAATGAACATCCACTGGATGCCTTTGTTGGTGAAAAAATCAACAATCTCATCGTCACTCTCTGTTGTGTTGATCTGTTGATATAGTTCACGAAACTTCCTTGCCGCTCCCCGAAGGTTAGTAGCGTTGTCCGAATAAATTTTGTTTGGTAATCCGTACCGACTGCTAAAGCGAGTGAAAGCGGCGATGAAGGCAGTCGTGCTGAGGTCGGTAACTGCTTCTAGATGCACGGCTCGTGTTGAAAAGCATACGAACAGTGCGATGTAGCCCTTAGTGGCCGCAGCACCACGGGTTCGACGACCGATGATGTTGACGGGCCCAGCGTAGTCAATGCCGGTGATGGAAAAGGGTGGTAGTGGTTTCAAGCGGTCCTCTGGAAGTTGTCCCATGAGCTGATGAACTGGTACAGGCTTCGCTCGAACGCATTCAACGCATGCTCGACAGGTCTTCCGGGCTGCACTCGTCCCACGAGTGATCCAAAAACGTCTGCGTACTGCTGCCAAAAGCGATTGTGGTCCACAATGAAGTTGCGCATGGTGCTCGTGGTGAAGAACAAGTGCGGTGAGAACTGAATTGTGAGGCAACAAGATCGGATGTCTCGTATCGTAGCTGAGATCTGATAATTGCAGTCTGCCGCCCACCCTGAGCAGATGATTTTCATCCAAGAACGGTTTAAGTTGGCAAAGAGAGCTGGTGCAATTGACGTCACGATTCTTATCAAGTTGGTTGATCTCCTTACCATAGTATTGATTCTGAACGTGCCTCACGAAGATTTGCATTGCGTTGTCAATTTCGAGCGGTGTTAAACGGGATTCCACTCTATTGGCTCGGTGGCGAAAGCGCAGTATACGAGCGGTGATGCGCAAAAGAAGCTGCATATTCGGGTAGTACCTGTTCAGCATCTCGTCGAGAAAGTTGTTCTCATAAACAGCTAGATACACGGTTGCTGCAATGCGTTGCTCCCTATCTACCTGTCGTTGCTGAACAGCATTAAGACCAACAATGGGCAGGTTGTCCCCACCATCATTAGAGCCGCACCAGGTCGGGCCATGCCACCAAAGCGAATTCTTAATTATTTTGTCTGGCGAAACTCCTCTTGAAATCAGGTCGGCTGGGTTATGTTGCGTGTCCACGTGTTGCCAGTTGATTGCAGGAAGATGGGTGGTTATTTCTGCCACTCGATTGGCAATGAAAGTCTTCCACCTCGAAGCACCACCAGCAATCCATGCCAGTGCCACCGTTGAATCCGAATAAGCTCGCATTTCGTGAAAGGACAATGCGAGTGCGGTCTTCACGTTCACCATCAGTCGGGAGAGGATGACAGCTGCACATAACTCCAGACGGGGAAGCGTTGTTCGTCCGTTGCCGATCGGTGCAGTCCGAGATTTCGCACACAAAAGATGCGATGATGTGTTACCGTCGTCGTTAATGGCTCGGATGTAGACGCACGCTCCCATGGCTCGCTCGGATGCATCACTGTAGCCGTGCAGGTAATATCGCGACGTTCCCTGCGTGCCGATTACTCGACGTGGTACCTGCAATGAATTGAGATCGGAAAGGCTTTGCACAAACACTAACCAATGTTGAACTAACTCACCGGGGGGAGTTTCATCCCAGGCCACCTTCAGCTCCCACAATTGTTGCATGACCATCTTTGCTTTCACGACGATCGGGGCCAATAGTCCAAGCGGGTCGAAAATACTGGCGATTTGAGAAAGCATGGTCC
Organism: Topomyia yanbarensis; assembly: GCF_030247195.1. Lineage (NCBI taxonomy): Eukaryota > Metazoa > Arthropoda > Insecta > Diptera > Culicidae > Topomyia > Topomyia yanbarensis. The sequence goes on along the minus strand of NC_080672.1, from coordinate 413,271,639 downwards.
GCTTAGTGGGCTGAAAGATCTTGTTCGGTATGTTTGAAAACTGGAACTGGTCGCTGCACGGCTGCCAGTGGATGCCGAGGGCCTTGATAGTGCGTGTATCGTTGATTTCAATCGATGTTTGCATTTCGAGATCGGCGGCTGGAACACCGTCGAGCACTGCTGCGCTGTTTGATGCCCACTTCCGCAAGTAGAATCCACCGGAAGCAAAAATCGTTGATAACTGCTGTCGTAGTAGGATGGCTTCTTCTTCGGAATCAGCGCCAGTCAGAACGTCGTCCACGTAGGTTCCCTTTTCTGCTTTCTCAACCGCCGTCGGATGCTGTTGTCTGTGCGATTCCAACAGTTGCTGTACACATTTTGTCGCCAAATACGATGCACTTTTGGTTCCGTATGTGACTGTATTCAGCCGATACTCGCTTACCGGCTCGTCGCTCGACCATCGCCAAAGGATCCGTTGAAAATCACGATCCGCTTCGTGGATTTCAACCATACGATACATTTGTTTTATATCACCGGTGACCACAAATGCCGGCAAACGAAACCGAAGAAGAATGTTGACCAACGAGTCTTGTAGAACGGGCCCGGCCATAAGCACGTCATTAAGTGATTTAGTGCTGGTCGTCTTCGCTGAGGCGTCAAAGACGACACGACATTTTGTGGTAGAACTGGCTTCTTTGACTACACAATGATGGGGGAGATATACGCTACCTTTGGGTGCTGGGCACTCAGCAAGCGTCATATGCCCGAGTTCGAGGTACTCCCGAAGAAAAGCATGATATTCGTGCTTGAGTTGAGGGTTTCGATGTAATTTTCGCTCGATGTGGCTCAAACGTTTCTCAGCCATTTGCCTCGAGTCGCCAAGTTGACTCGGGGGGTGCAGAAATGGTAGCCGAACTGTAAACTTCCCGCTGGCATCTCGAACGGTATGTTTAAGAAAATATTCTTCGCACAGTTTTTCCTCCTCACTGAGATGAGATGAAGTTTCAACGTACTCCTCAAGCTCCCAAAAGCGTCGCAATTGCTGGCAAAGGCTTTCATCAGTTGACGTCAAAAAACACGTTGAAATTTTACTCTGCGGCAAAACGCTGGTATCTCGATAACGACCAGCAACCACCCACCCTAATTTGGTGTTTTGCAAAGTGGGGAAGCTGTCATCGGTGCTGAGGGTGATTTTGCCAGGTTCGAGCAGCTGAAAGAAAAGTTCAATGCCGAGCAGGACGTTGATCTTACCAGGGCGATGAAACAGAGGATCAGCAAGGTTGATGGAGGAAGGAATTGGCCAACCGTCGATATTAGCTTGCTTTACAGGTAGTGTTTTAGTGATCCTTTCTAGCACCATACACGGAACGGTAGTGCGATAGTCCGAGCATCGGGATGCAATGATAATTTGCACGCATTTGTCTGCGTGTGCAGGAGTGGATGATATTCCTTCTAAGTCCATGTCTGCTTCCACCAGATCCAGGCCGAGTTCGTTAGAAAAGCTCTCGCTGATGAAGCTAACTTGGGACGCGCAATCCAAAACAGCGCGACAGGCGTGTGGTCGTCCGTGTTTGTCCAAAACGTTGATGGCAACAGTGGCAAGCAGAACATTGGAGGCGTCAATATTAGTGGTTAAATCAAGGGCCGAAATCAGCGATTGGGCGGCCGGATTACCACTAGCATGAGCAGTGTACGATGTTGACGGAGTTTGTTGAAAATTTGGTGGCTCAAGAGCGTTGTGCAGCAGGGTGTGGTGGAGTAAACCACATTTTCTGCAGTTTCCAGATTTGCACGTTTCACCGGGGTGCTTCCTCAAACAATTGCGACATAACCTTTGTTTGCTGACAGTAGCTAATCTTTCCTCGGTGCTCATGTGCATGAACTTACCGCATTGGTAGATAGGATGTGATGATTTTCCGCAGACGTCGCAATTTAACGATGTATTGGTTGCGACGAAAGTTGCGGCTCCTCTGTACTGTGGTTTCACGGGAGGCTTGTAGGTAGCAACCGTCCGTTGCCTTGCTGGGTGTGCTGATTGCAGAGCAAAGCTACGTGATTCGATGAAACTGAGAAAAGATTTTAGTGTGATCTCCGCTTCTGGCATATCAGCCGCCCTTTGACACCATAGCTGCTTAGTCTCATGATCCAATTTTTCGACAAGAATGAATAGAAGCCACGTGTCGCGATCCTCCCTGTGCATGGCTTGAAGGGCTCGAACGACCTCGTCTGAAACGTCGTGCAATGAACGTAAGCCGTGAGCAGATGCTGATGTCAAGGCTGGTTGGCTTAGAAAACGTTCAATGTGTTTGTGAGCAATTTCGAGCGGCTTGTCGTAGCGTGATCTCAGCTTTAGCAAGGCAGGCGCGTAATTTGCGTCTTCAATCTTGAGGTGCGAAATGAGCGAAGCAGCCTCACCAGACAGATTAGTCTTAAGAAAATATAATTTTTGACTATCCTTTAGCGATGGATTTTGATCAACCATGCTTTGGAATAGATCGATAAAGGACTGCCACTCGAGATAATTACCGCAAAATACAGGCAAATTCATTCGAGGCAACTTTAGGTCTGACGACGGCATTTGCGCTGGAGTAAAATTAGGTGCCGTAGAATTTTCACCAGATACGGGCGCCATTCTAGCAGCCATCATGCGAAGAAACTCGGCCTGTTGTTGAGCGAGTTGATTTATAACGTCATTTTGGGACGACGAATGCATTTCTGCAAGGCTATCACGATTTTTAATCACTTTTAGAATCTTTAATAGACGATTTTTCAGCGTGATATACGCCTCTTCGAATTGGCACAGTCGCTCAATGGCGTCATCATACATTTCGTCGTTCGCACTAGCATCCAAAATTCTTTTGTGCACTGAACAATAAGCAGCCCAAATATCATGGAGCGCGTCCAATTCTGTTTGCACATCGACTTCTTCAGCCGTTTCTGGCTTGAATTTTAGCACTGAATCGGACACGCGTTTGAGTCGCGGCTCAAGTGATTTTCGCTCACGAATGAGCTTTTCCATCGTCATTAAATTCGCGCACTAAAGTTCACTATAGACACCTTTGTTCTCACAGTGTGATTTTCTACGATCACTGTGTCACGGATTAGCAGTACCACTAATGACCTTTTCGGCGGGAAACGAGGCCAACGCACACGACACGGAAAATGATCGAGATAACGCGGTTCACGACGAAACTCTTCGCGAATCCGGTTCGAAGGACCATATGATTCTGTGAGGTCCAAAGCGATAGCGAACCGTCGAAAAAAGGGCGCGTTTCGGTTCGAAAATATCGGTTAACGTACAACGATGGGTTTTGTTTTACTAAGAGAGCGATTTATATTTCCCTTCCCCTTTTATATAATTCAATACAGGCGCAAAACAATTTATATGTGTATTAGACCTCTCCACATTTTGAAAAAGTTTTGAAATATGCATGGGTCAGCTCAAATTTTTGTTCTAGGTGTGAATTTAAGAACTTTCGCCAAAAATGGCCTCATTTGGACATGATTTAGAGGTGTCTCCAATCAAAAATCGTGTTTTTGCTATGTTTCCATGGTAACATCACTTACACTCTGATTTAATAGGCCCTACATGCCCACATATCATCAAAGCTTGTTCCTTACACATATCTTAACATGTTTTAACAGGTGAACATAGCTCTAATCGCAATAGAAAATTTGTTAACTGGTTTTTTATATAGAGAAGAATACCAAAACTAAGAAAAATACTACTAATTTTCCTTGGTTTTGATATACTTTTCTATATGAAAATCCAGTTAACAAATTTTCTACTGCGATTAGAGCTATGTTCACCTGTTAAAACATGTTAAGATATGTGTAAGGAACAAGCTTTGATGATATGTGGGCATGTAGGGCCTATTAAATCAGAGTGTAAGTGATGTTACCATGGAAACATAGCAAAAACACGATTTTTGATTGGAGACACCTCTAAATCATGCCCAAATTAAGCCATTTTTGGCGAAAGTTCTTAAATTCACACCTAGAACAAAAAATTGAGCTGACCCATGTATATTTCAAAACTTTTTCAAAATGTGGAAAGGTCTAATGTGTATATATAGAATAAAGTGGTACAATTTCCATAATAGTGTTTACAGTCACACGCACGATGTGGGGAGTGCCCTTAAATCAGGCCACGACAACTATGTTCCCTAAACAAAAGCAATTTGAACTCCACTCGGAGTGACACAATATACAGGCAAAAATAGCGCGAGATGTTATAAATCAAGGAAAGTATTTCTTATTTTCCATATCAGATTTGTGGAATACAAGTATACGAGCGATAATAACGAACACTGAAGGGAAATATAAAGGATTGTTAATCTGATGCACGGGCTTGTTAGCAATAACGGAGCTTGAAATTAGGTTCATAAAAACAGACGCGGCGAATTTTCAATACGTATTGACCCGTGATCATAGATATTAGTCAGATTATTCGTATTGGGGCTATTCATTTTTACGGCAATGTTTTCTCGACTAGATCTGTTCGCACCCTCTCATTCTGCTACTATCGGCAGAAGGCTGATAGCACCCAGTCGTCGCCGGTCTAAGGACCAAATGTCATCAATAGACTTAGACTCGCGTGGAGGCATAAGAAACTTGTGAGAATTTTGTTATCCCACCGTTTGACGACCGAAATTTAATGAATGAAGAAAGCGTGTAGATTAACTAAAAATGTACGATTAGTAGCAATTGTGAAATATCTGTAGTCAGCAAACGTTATAAAGATCCAAAAAACAGCGGACGAGAAAAATCCGTGGTGAACCTTAATTATGTCAGCGACTGCTATAAGCTATGATGTTAGCTTGGATAACAGATTCGCGAATCGCTTTAGTTTATTCATCGCCCACTCACCAACTCAGAAAATGTAAAATAATTTTCAATACCCCGCAGTACTGCACTTCAACTCACCTCAAAAAAAGGCAAATCAACAAAATTAGTTTATTTAGTATCCTCGACCGGCAAAAGTGAAACAAAGTATCGCTAGAAAACGTGTTCAAGTGTACAAACTCCGAACCGCCCCCGTCCAGGTTGAACCATAAATAAGAGAAGCTCACTGACCTGAAAGTGTCGCTCGGTACAACCAGCCGTCGTCAATTGGCACCGTCGAGAGCCATCGCGGCCGGGGACAATTTGTTTTCATTTTCGCTTACACGCGAGCTTCAAGGACAGCTTCCCAATCGGTTCTCCGGTCGGTCGGTCGGTCCGTCGGTCAAACTCAAACCGCGTGATCTCAGCTAAAAAGCTAAACAAGCGCGCATATCAATTACGCTGCAACTCATTCACGCCCATCATTTAAGTCAGCCAACCGCTGCCGGAATGCCGCATCTCACTTCTTCATTTATAGGAAAGTACTTCAAATGTGCCGGCTCACGGCGTAGAAATTGTGCAGTTTCTGTACCGGTTTCATCTGCGACTCTGTCAACTGGTCTGACTGACAAGTCGTGGGTGGACAAGGTAACGTATGTAGAACACGCGCGCAGCGTAATCACGTTATCGCGACGCATTCTGATGAAATCTGCGCGTTTCTGCACGCGATTGTAGCAGGGGGTCATTACGGATCGGCACAGATTTGCAGCTTTCCGCCTTTGATGTTCATTACTTTTCTTCGACCTCGTGGTGGGTTTTGTGGGAGGTACACAAATCACAACTGATGTAAAACGGTGACCTTCACGTTCAATTAGGTGTACATGTACATTCGCAAAAGTAAGCCGACCGGTATGGTTTGAGCGAACGAATGTACGAGCAGCAGCTGATTGCTTTGCCGATGCGAATCAAAAACAAGTGATTCGTATGCCGCCTCCGATCCGGTCGGTGCGTTGTGAATCGGCGGAAAGACGGTGGCGGCGACGATGTATTTTGCTTTCGCCGTCCGCTCATCAGCTGGTGGACGGTATGTTGTTGTAATCGTGGTTTGGCACGACATGAGTTTCGTGTTGATATACTACGACGCTCGAGAAAAAGGCCAGATTTTGTAGTTTCTCAGTCACGGTCAAGATTGAGTAAATATTTGAAATTCTTATGTACGAACGAATACGTCATAGTGTTTGGTTTATCGGTGGAAAGTTTGTTGGATAGGAAAACATTTGTTTGCTAGCACATGTTTTGGTGATTAGTCTGTACCGTAAACATACAAACGCTTTCTAATCAGTTTTTATAGGTCGCTTATTTGACAAGACACATTGATGCAGCTTCAAGGTGCAACTTTTCCATTTTTACATCTTTTAAAATACCGAAAACTAAGAGTTTATATTTGAAGCTCAAAATTAGTTGAAAACAATTTACTGGATAGAGGAACGATTTTGATAAAAAAAAACAAAAAAAAATTAAACTAGGATACAGTTCGCTACACAAGAGCAGGCCCGTGCACAGAAAATGCTCATGGGGAGGGTTTTGATTTTTCTACGTTTCTTATAAAAGAAAGGGTAAACTTTGACGACTTTTTATGAGACCTGGAAGGCCGAGTATTGTGTACCAATAGATTCAGCTCAACAAATTGAGTAAATGTCTATTATCGAGAAGGAATGGAATTGGTTAGCGGTAGTGTCTGATTGACAACCTCCTGTATCTTGCCATCCTCATCCATCCGGCGCCACCATTAAACCGTATAAATATTGTTCCTAAAATCGTGAATAAAATACCATGAATTCCGTAATATTCACGTTTTTACGCTATGAAAACAGGACTATGAACAAAAATATTTTATAATAATGTTCAATTTCACTTTAGTGACGCCCTCATAACGCGGAAATAGTGTAAATATTTATTTTTGTTTTGTGAAATTCAGTCACGGTTTCCTTGTTATTACCAAATCGATTTTCTGTACGTGAACTAGTTCACAACTTTATGATCATTAAACTCAGCTGACTCATGATGTTATTCATAGATTTAGGCACATTAGTTCGCAAAATCAAAACATTGTGGATATTTTCTCGTGATCTATTTCACGAAACTCGAAATTTTATTCATGAATCCATCCAATCCTCGTGAACTAATTCGTGATGCCTAATATATTAGTCAAGACTTACCATTCGTGCTCCTGAAACAGTTCACAATATCATGAAATATTATTCATGTATTCGAGAACTCGTTCATGATTCCTGGTATAATAGTCACGACTGACCATGCGTACCCGTGAAATAAATCACAAAATTATAAAATGTCATTCATGTCGTGAGCTAGTTCATTTTATCTAGTATAATAGTCACAAGTTACCATTCGTGCTTGTGAAATAGTTCACAAATCCATCAAATATTATTCATGTAATCGTAAACAGGTTCATGATTCCTAATTGAGTTCTACAAGATGACGACACGAATGAGCTCATTTTGTGAGGTTATGTCGGTTGGTGTAAAACCTAGTATATTGCTCACGATGCAATATCCGTGCTCGTGAAATGGTTCCCAAGTTCATTACATATTACTCATGTATTCGTGAACTGGTTCATGATTTCTAGTATAATGAAATTTTTACGTGAAGTAATTTCACAAAATTTGGAGTATTAGTCGTGGAATCATTCTTGTTCCGTGCACTTTTCATGAAATATCCAGCTGCTAGCGACCAAGAATAGATACAAGCTGTAGATACAAAAAAAATTAGGACCTCGAACATCGTTATTCATTTTATACAGCTCAGTGTGATGTCTGGATAGAAAACGAAAACTGCGCTGGACGCTACAAATTGTGTTCGTGATATAGTTTGCATAACACTTTTATGATCCAGTTCACCTTATCACGTTACAACGAGTAAAAAACCGAAAGTAAACAAAAAATAACAGATCGCGACAAGACGAAAAGAAAATACGAATACCACGATGAAATTGCTGATATCATGTCACATTCCTTCACGTGTCAAATTTGAAAGTAAGCTCTAGAATAAAATATCACGATAACATAAACAGAAATTACAAAAATCGTGACTAAGGTCCTGAAATTATAATCATAAATCACACAACTCGTGACAAAAATAGCAAAAAGTGTCACTAAGATCCTGAAATCATGAACATAACTAAAAATGAATCCCTAGTCGTAACTAAAATATTACGACAACATGAACAGAAATTATGAAAACCATGACAAAGTTCCTGCAGTCATGGACATAAATCACATTACTCGTTAATGAAATATTCAAAATCGTGACTAGGACCCTGAAATTATGAGCATGAATCACTTTACTCATGACTGAAATATCACGATAACGTGAATAGAAATTACGAAAATCGCGACAAAGATCATGAAATCATGAACATAGATCCCACTACCTTAGCACAAAAATCGGATAGTAAACTCATGAATAAAATAGCACGGTAACGTCATACGAAATCACAAAAATCGGGGATTAGCTCCGGAAATCATCAAAATCGCTTGACTGTCGGATGTGTATTCCCAAATTATGAACAAGACTCGTAACAAAATCTGAACATGTCCAGCGAACAACAGTAACCCAACCAAACATTTGAATGTGACGCCATGTATATAGTCGGGACGATCTAGTTTTGTGGAAACACAAAGTGTTTCATGGATACGAGGTTTATTACACATAATTTCAGGAACTTGGTCACGGTTTTTGTAAATCGTTCAGTTCACGAAATAGCGATCATTTTTTCATAGATTTATGATCGGATTTTTTTCCGTGTAGGCACTATTTACTCATGCTCTTTTTATTTTGTGTTAATCGTTCATGTTTTTCCATTGATGCTTTTTCTTGTTTGCTGTCCAACCTTCTCGGTATATCTGACCTGCTCAGATCTGCTGCAAATGTCGTAATCTGTTGAGACATGAACCGATCCAGAGATGTCGACCATAATGATTTTCATCTCTTTACAACCATATTCGCAGGATTTCTTTTCCTTCTTGGCGTTAGTCGTTCCTATTTATTTGCTAGCTGCTGCTGAGAATTTTTCGGCGGCGGTATTCCTCCCGATACCGATGACTATTTTCGCGGGCCATTTAGCTGTCAGTCACTCCGATGGAGAGATCATCGGCAATAAATAATAATAATAACGATCTTGATTTTCTCTGACATCATGCTTTTTCCTTAGATCACTTTGCTAGTCCGCTGACCGACATTTGCTGTGAAGCTGATCTACTCACAACTAGTGCTAATATGGAAACATGCCGAAACATGAACCGATCCAGAGATACCGACCAACGTAACGTACACCCCTTACCAGCCACCTTTGCGAGGTTTCTTCCTTCGTTTTTTTAACGACTTGTTTCTAGAGTGACCGAACTCGAATGACACGGCTCGCTGTATAATTTCATCCCTGAACAGGAAGTTTATAATATTTTGAAAGTAATTCAAAACACCCATGGGAGGGGTTTGAACCCCTAAAACCCTCCCCTTGCGCACGGGCCTGAACAAGGGAGTTTAATTGAATGTTCGAATTGTATCTAGACTGCTCACCACGAGTCCAATGCGTCTAGCATGTAGTGATTGAACATGAACCGGTACATGACAGGAATAAAATCTTGAGCCGTAACAAAGGTTTCATCGATACCATCGGAACAGTAGAATTTAGCTACTATCCTAGATTTTAAATGTTTCATGAAATTTTTCAACTTTCTGGTGTTTTCTGATGAGAAATACTGAAGTTGTTTACGCAGTTTCGTCATTCATAGACTTTCCAATGCACCCACATTAGCTATAGTATATCTCTACAATATGCGTGAAGGAATAAAAATAAAAAAGGAATAAAAGGGTTAAAGCACTAATAGGCGGCCGATTTTTCCCAGGAAATACCGGAAGTGTTCTCTAGTTTTCATTCAACTTAGAGTTTTTATTGAGCTGAGGCTATCCGAAGGTTATTATATGAGCAAACTGAATAGCAGCTAATTTTGCGAGGTAAACTGAAACAGGATCACTGAGTTTGAATGAGGTGGTGAAGCAATGTTGAATATGTTGAAGCCAGTGGAACTGGATCACCTGCGAGCGTATGTGATCCGGAATTCCACAAATCTCTTCCAACAAGGATGTGCGTAGAATACAGTTCAGTTGAGACATCAAAGTACTAGACATGGTTGGGGTAACAGGAAAAAGAGTTCATGTTTATCCCTTGTAATCAAAGAAATCAGAATGAAGCTCGATAAGCCCAAGTATTAGGCGGGACAGGATCATGTCCTCGAACAACTACACTGCATTTCAAGCGGCCGATACGAGTTATGGTCGGAAGCAAGATTTCGTTATTTGGAGATAACGATGATCTTCATTTGCCTCCAGTGAAAAGAGTCAATCTTACTCCTAAGAAACTCATTGTATAAATTTAACAAGGGCCTCTTCGCTGAGAAATTCTTCAACAATTTGAATTTGATTCTGTCTAACTGCGGGAGTTAATTGTTGTATGATAGGAGGGTATTCTACGCCTTCGAAAACGGTGATCCGCTCGTCATATCGTAATGCTACGGAATAAGCTTTTTGTTGCCCCAATGAGTGTTAATCGATATTTCTCTCGTCATCCTGTCGACGAAACGGCGCCAGTAACCGTATTTTTTGACTTTCTTCAAACTTCTCATTTATGTCTATAATGCAGCGCATTTTCTAAAATTTTGGGCGACTTTTATCAAGGCGTTGCATGCGCAGAAATTTTTTGCGCACACTTCTGATCAGATTTTACCGCACCATGGAGTGCTCGTTGAGCCGTTGGCGATTGAAATTACAATCGACAAATGGTCGCTATCGTGGGAATCAGGAATATTGAAATTGTGTTTTTTGTGGAGAAGAAAAATGTTCAAAAACCCACTAAGGGAATGTGGCTAAAACAACTACTTTTGCTACCGAACCTGATTTCTTATCAACACTACCATACGGACTTACTATGGGAAGGAGGTTTTTATGTGCACAACACCCACTTCTTAGTAATTAGTTTCTTAAGTAGGCTTAGAGTACCACACCTTGACACACCACCATCCACATAACGTGGCCATTTCTGTATGGCAGTGCGAAAGCTAGCTGTGGGTCGAGAATTAGTGCTCTTCCCCTACAAGGACAGAAAACTGTTTGTGCACCGGATATGGAACAAAGCGCTTGCTTGCCTCATTGGTTGCTATAGTGTAGCGATTTTTTGCTTTGATCCGAAGATTGACTGAATTGCACATTGTTTGCACGAATCGCCGAAAATATGTGTACCATTGTTGTATTAAATTTCTAAGTTTGTATGATTTGTATGAAAAACGCAAAAAAAAATGATCTTCAGAAAGTTTTTCGGAAGCAATGCGGAAAGCTGAAATTTCGCAGCCAGTTTCAGGCAGAGTTATCGATATGACGCACCTAAGAGTCCTAATCAAATATTGACTTCCTTGAGTATTTATAGACCGCTCAAGGGACACCCTCGTACCTGTACGAGGAAGCTCAGTAGTGGAAATGATTTACCTCTTTCGAAAACTTCTAAAACGATGTTAGACTGTGGCCTTGTTGCTGCAACAGCCCATTTGTTTGCAACTAACGCAGTTCATAGTCAGCGGCACTAAAAGGCGTACAGGTAGACCAACGTGAAGCATGGGGTCCTTGAATGCCCCTATCATGCACTTCAGTAGATCTTTGTATTTCAATCTCGCTTCAGTGATTACGCCATCGATTTCAACTACCCGTGTGGGCACGTAGCGCGCTCAAAAAATTGTGTTTGTCGACTCAAAGCCATTCATAATCACTCTCAGTTGGTTCGGTCGAACCGTAGTTATATCAGATACGGCCAAGAATTGGTCTGTCAAATCTCGCGATGTCTCCATTATATCAAATGGATTACTTTTTATTCGAGAGAAGACCATGAGGAAATGTCGTTCGCAGGAGAATAAAAAATATCTATTATTTTCTAAATTTTCAGATATTTTTTACAACATTGCACAATGGCTTTTTCGCCAAAAACTCGCGAAAAATTATTCATCCGAAAACGGTAAAGCGTACAGCAATGATGTCTTCTGGGATGTTTTATGATGATCCAAGACGTTTATTTTGACGATATACACTACCAGTCAAAAGTTTAAGTTCACATGTTTTTTTTTGAATTTTATGTAAATGAGTGGGTTGCTCAGTAGACGTGCGTCTTGACTATATCATGTTGCTACACGCTACTGGTCAGAGTGTAGGAGGGGGTTTGATGCCTTTGGGTGACGCGTATATCACAAACAAACTTGTTATGACAGGTTGTGTTCTTTCGATGCGTCGGGTACATATTACCTGTAACATCTTAGTGCAACGAGAGCTCACTCCAAAATTATATTTCAAATTGTTTTTTTATTTTTCTTTATCAAAAGCTAAGTAGAAAGATTTTTATATTGAAAATCGTAATTGTCAAAAAAATATCTGTACAAATTGACCTAATTCGAAGCTTATCATTTCATTATTTAAAAGTGAAAAAGAACTACATATTTTATGTGTCTATCATAGAGAAATGGGTCAAAAATAAATATAAATAATAAAAATTAATATCAATAAATGAAGAAAACCATAGCTTTTTGAATATTACATTAATATTGTAGGGTGAACTTAAACTTTTGACTGGTAGTGTATGCCGTTACCAGAACGGAAGACAGCGTACCACCAGGCAGGATCCGAACGAAAATCTGAAACAATGTGCAAAAACCAAGTAAGCACTGATTGCCCATCTTCAAAACCTATTTTAATCCACCTAGCGGTGCAATTGTGCCTTTCTCAATCATGAATCACGAGAATGTGTGCGTTGTTTATATTCATTAAAAACTTTTAAATGCATATATTACATTTTATTATTATACATCACATGACAACTATATACTGGAAAATAAATCATTATTCGAGTTCTAAAATTTTGAAAAAGAAAAAACAGCCACGGTAATATTGAACTGAAAAAAGGTGCGAAATCGGCAAAGTCCCAAAAAGTCGATATTTATAAAAAAAAAATTTTCGAGATAACATAAAATCTCGACGTTTCATGCATTTTAAAGATGTTTGGCATCAAAAATACGAATTCGATTTCTGAAATTTCATGGGGTTCCCTTTGAAAAAATTATTGAGTTCCGGCTTATATGGGAATTTCATATGTGACCGGACGATTTAGTCTATATTTCCGGAACCATATAAGCGATCCGTACGAAATTTTATAGACATCTATGGGGGTATTATAGCTATCATTTGGGACTAAGTTTGTGAAAATCGGCCCAATCATTTCAGGGAAACTGATGTGAGTTCGTAAATTTTGAAAGATGGCCGCTTTTCCCGGGCACTTCCGGAACCGTCTATGGTGGTCAATGTAGTCAACGAAAGTTTGTTTGGCTGTCGGTGACCTAGAACTGCAAAGTTAAGTTATTTGAGAGACATTTTTGCGAAATTTTTACCTTTTTTGCTTCCATCGGAGTATCGATTTGAATCACAATTTGCTATGTGATCGCGCGCCACAACCCGTAACTCCGGAACCGGAAGTCGGTTGGGGATAAAATTTAATAGCCATTTACGGGGACGCAACATCTTTCATTTGATACTAAGTTTGGTTAATTCGGTCTAGCCATCTCCGAGAAACCGATGTGACTGTTAGTCTGAATTTGGATACTTCCGCCGGGGCTTCCGGAACCGATGATGGTGGCCAATGTGACCAAAGAGACTTTGAATGGCTGTTAATGACCTAGTACTACAAATCGAAGCAGTTGTGGTCACATTTTGGAAAATTTTTCACCATTATACATTCATTGCAGAATTTCTTAAAATCGACATTTTCTGCGTGATCGTACTCATCACCCTGTAATTCCGGAACCGGAAGTCGGATCCATTAGAAATTCAATAGCAGCCTATGGGAACGTTGCACCTTTAATTTGGGACTAAGTTTGTAAAAATCGGTTCATCCATCTCTGAGAAAAGTGAGTGAGATTGTGTTCGCGTACACACACACAGACGCACACACACACACACATACATACACACACAGACATTTGCCGAACTCGACGAACTGAATCGAATGGTATATGTCACTCGGCCCTCCGGGCCTCCGTTAAAAAGTCGGTTTTCAGAGCAATTGCAATACCTTTCTATTGAGAAAGGCAAAAATTTCGATACGAGACTTGAACAAAAACTATTGTTCAGCGAACTAAGAAACGATTCGGATGGAAGATCGCAAATCAGGATGAACTCCACCAAAGTGTTGCCAAAAAAACTCTACACGACGCTGCTAACGAAATACGTAAATACGAAATACGCTGCTACGAAATTGAAGACGAGATCTACACCGAAGCGAATTTTAAACAGTTCCCGTGACAAGAATATTAAGGCAAAGTTTGCTGTAGATGACCGTTTCAAAGGGAAAAAATCGCTTCAAAGGCACCATAAACGGATGGTTTTACAAAACTGAGTGTTTACAAATACAGCTTTTACCGTTTTTGAGATATCATGATCAAAAAACGGCTTGTTGCCCAATTTGGATTCATCTCACCACTACAAAATGATGAGGATGTTGAAAAAACTGAGAAAACCGTACCGGAAATGCTTGCACAGGCTCTGATGGAGAGCGTCAAGCGCAAATGTCGAGCTTTTTACTTAAACTTATACTAAAATATAACAGGCGTATGTAAGCTGGCTTAAACAGAACTATATCAGATTTACCAATCAATCTAAAATGTCGCAATAATTATCGACTCACCCTTTAATCAGCTCTTGATCAATAAATTGCGCCGGGCATGCCTCTTTTTTAACTTCCGTAATCTTTATTTGTTTTTTACGTTATTTTCCAATATTTCAATCTTAAAGTATGGTTTTTTGGTGTATCGGATTCTTTTCGTCAGTAACTGACACCAACTTAATGCTAGTTAGATTAGTTCAAACCAGAAAAAATTCTTGCGTGGACGCTAAACAACGGGCCTGTACCGAGTGATATCTCGACAGTAAGCACAGAAGTTCTGTTTTCCGTCGAGGAATGTGAGCCGAAACTGTATTTTGGTATAAGAACCAAACGCCTGCTAGTATGCAAAATTCCAAAACCATATCAAATTTTTGTGTGCATAAGGACACAAGACCTAACATAAATTATGGTTTTTAGTGTTTCGGATTCTCGTATTCTAATATTCCTGTTAATTTCAGTTTCACATTCTAATTAGATCGATATTTTTACAGATTTAATTCATTTTACTTTTAGGAACTGCTGATGTCTAGAAGCAGGGACAATTTGAATGTGATATCTTACATGACCTAATATTGATTACTGCTACATCAAAAATTTTGAACATTTGAACTCTAAGGTCTCTAATAGACAAAATTCTTCCCTCAAAAAGTATAGTAAAATTGAGTTATAGTTACCAAGTGGTTCTCCAATGATTGTAATTCCGTTTGATATAGGTACCAGTAAAAATGAAGCATTTTAAGCCATTTCGCTTATCCATGACCCTTTCGGTGTGAACAGCAGTAGTATTTTAAATCTTTTAATGCCCCATTCAATTGATAATGATCTTCCAACATCCTGAACGAACAACTAGAAGAGAGAGAAAAAGCTTTTAGCACGCTTATCCAATGCGATCGCGATTTTCTTAAAATTGAACGTGAGGAACAATTCAATAAAATATTTACTGCATCGGTGACATTTACCGCAGAGTGCATTCGGTTCCCATTACTAAATTTCCAATTTTTGTCCCCATCCGAGTGGACCACGATCAGAATCCGACATGACAATAAACACATGCCCTAATTTATTACTGTCATCGACTTTTTATAACCATAATTGGTTCGACTGTACATATGCCAATATGTAGGAACAAATATACCGGCTTAAAGGGTGAAGTAGGGTAAAAAATATGGCCTGGTAGAAATAAAGTGAATCAAGTTTTTCACATCTTTTCTAAGAAAGAGTCTAAAATTTTATTGTTTAAACACTATTTAACATTAAACATTGCTTAGGGCGTATAAGCAAACTGTCAAAATTCACTTTGAGTGGAAATTTCGCACAAACCGTTACTCGCCAATCATAGATGTTGGTAGTAAACAAAAGAGAAAAGTTTTCTCTTTCATTAACTGCTGTTCGACCAGTAACGGTATGTCCGGAATTTCCTTTCAAAGATAAATTTGACAGTTGGCTTTTACGCCGTAATTATATGTTTGTCGAGAATTTATTTCAATGCACGTAATTCGATAAATTTCATTGAGATCAACAATCGACTCTACAAGGATTTATCCCAAAAGAACGTTTTGCATCGAATACTCTCAAAGCACCTTTCTCTCCCTATTCACACCGCATTCCGCCGCCCCCTCTGACCGATCGCGGTGTGGTTTCCTTTCCGTGCGACCTCGAGAGAGCGCGCTCGATTCTACCCGCAGTTCCACACGAAAGGTATCAGATTTTTGCATAATCAACCGTTCGCTAGACGGTTTGCGTTGATGGTGGTCGGACTCCGTCATACCATAACCCACCCTTTTGGTGCACCTTTTGTTTTGTGAATTTATGGCATATTTCACACCCCGCGATTTCCGCAACCACTCAACCGACCGACCGGGAGACGAAATTATCCGACTGTCTGATACGGTCAAACCCTGCGACCAAAACGGCGTTGATTTCGTGCGGTGATATGTCCAACCGAAAGAACGAAGCTGTTAATCTCGGAATGATGTAAGCAAGTCAGTTGGGATCGGGTGGAATTTGATATCTCGGGACACGTTCAGACTGTGAACGATTTGTCCCCTTTATCTTACCGTTGGCGATCTGTGCACAAAGTGACAGTTCATTAGCATACTCCGGTCGTTAATAACATTGTCAAAGAAACTACATACTACAGCCGGCTTTTGATCTAATGTGCGACTGAAATTAATAGTCAATTGATTAGTAAACAATTATATTTGAAAGGTGTCACCTGCACCGTAAATGACTTCCCTCTTCGCTTCCCATTGTTATCAACATTCCTGTCAAAACGTTGAACGCCTGTTCGAATGCGTTTTTTTTTCGCTTGTTCGCGTTCCACTCTACTAATTGAAACCTGCTGGATGAAATCATTATTTCATTTTGGTCCGGGGAAAAGTGCAAAAAAACGTAACCAGCAGATAAAAAAGTCTGGCAGGTTTTGCTTTTTGTTGGACACTGCACGCGACTTCATCCTGGAAGAACACGATTGCACCTACGCGACTGGAACGTTTAAGTTTGATTGATTGCGCACGCGCAATCGCCGAACACAGGTATTGAAGTAAAGAAACGGGAAAAAAATCGGGGAATTTTTAATGAAACACGAGCTCGTGGTTCCTGCAAAAGAACTCGAAGATTTTATTGTGACATCATGACTCTTTAGATCCTTATCGGATGTTGGCTTTTTTGTGAGTTTGAATGGATGCGGTTGTCAAGTTTATTTAAAAGTTAAGCCTGTTGGTGCTGTTTGATAAATACTTCATAATTTTAATAGACTTGTTCAACTTGTTCAATGTGTAGATAGAACTGCTGCCAAATTCAATTCGTTCGAAACAACTTTCAAGCTGTGTTGGAGGATCGTATCGTATGTTCAAAATTGCAGAAAATATCAACACGTACAGGAGGCAGGATTTTGGTGCCTTCCTTAGATGACGTAATGCGAAAATCGATCGAAATTGACTCCCTCCTCCCCAGCGTAACAAATAATTGCATTCCTTTATCCTCCCCCCCCCCCCCTTGTACATAAGATTCATTAACAATTTTTTTTTCTACATTAAAACATGTTACGTAACGTTCTGGATTACTCCACTTTCCTCATATGAGACGCGCTATTGAATTTCATTTGGATTGGAGTTCTGGTTCCGGAGTTACGGGTTGAAGAGTGCGGTCAGACATCAAATTCCCATATAAACCGGTATCACCTTGCTATCTAAATCAGGCAAACATTAATAAAATGTTTTCTAAATTGCTGCGATTTATGATTCTGGCTTACTGACGCCTGATTAAATCCTTTTTATGACTTTGGCAAACCTACGATGGAACCGGAAGTTTCGAGGAAGCAAAAAAGTTCCTGAATTAAATACACATTTTCATCCGGGATGGCTAACTCGATTCTCCATCTTCTTCAATTTGTTATCCAATATGTTCGCTATCTGACCAAGATTAAAAAGTCGAGTCGTACCGTATCATCTCTGACTAGTGCGGATCGAGCTTCTAGAGAAATGGGCAAACCATCCTGAACTACCAGTGGTGTGGCCGCAGTGATATTTAATACAAACTACGTATCAGTTTAATACGAACGGAATTGCGCTGTGTTCAAAACATTGCCCAGTTTTTTTTTCTAAGAGTGTAACCAATCAATTTAAAATAAATCATGACAGTTTTTCTTCTTTTTATTTTCAGGTAAGTTTAGATTACTTTCGGTGTACGAATAGTACGAACAAAACAGGTTATTTCAGGTATGTCATTTTATGATAACACAATTACATTTGTTCAAAGATAACCCTGTCTTGCCCAACTTTGCCTAGTAAATATAAATTTTCCCTCACGGACCTAGATTCAAAATTGCTGCGAATATTTTCGATTAGATAGCACAAAATCGAGTTATTTAGTGCAGTACAACGATGGTTGCTCGCATTTAAATACTGGCCCGCTATTCTAGCAGAAAAGACAAGACTCTTGCATTGAAATTTTAAAAGTATTTTACTTTAAATCCTCGTTCGACGTCTCGTATGGCAACCAATCTTCTGGATCAACCAAGATGAGTTAGTCGCGTAAGCTAGAAGTAGTGCTCCGGCCAAATACGGTGGTCATTGACTTGCGGTCTTTTCGAATAAAACCGAACATTCGTGATGTGGAACAGTTACTGAAGGTGAAAATGGAGCCTAGGCTTTCATCAGTCGCCTTTATCCAGTTCAACCATGTCAGGCTTTCATTGCTGGTAACGTTCATTACGCAAAAAGAATCATTTTGTACACAAAACGAAACTTGTACAACAACTTAAAACGCATGACTTTGTGTGAAATTGCTAAAATTTAAATTCTAATGTATTTGGACAATACGAAAAGGAAGGTACGGTTACATGATCTGGCACAACATACTTACAAAGTGACCATTAAAAGATTTATGTCGCATTTCGTAAAAGTTGAATTCATTACAGAGGACACAAGGAGAAACTGCTTTCCAGATCTTTCAAATGATTTTTCCGGGATGAGAATGCTTGGTTACCGACCCATTCCCTCATATCTGAGCCTGCAGTATAAAACACTGTGCGTTAGTACCGTTTCACAGAGAACTCGTTGTACATATCAATGACAAATTAATACGTGCCGGTTCTGTTAACAAATGGCACATTACGAACAACTCATACTCAGGAAAATTCATCTACGGAAAGAAAATCCAAAACTTTATCTGAAATACCAATACGACTAAATTAGCTATGGAATTGTTGTTTCGACTTCGTCTCATCAGAATCCAACACTTGGTTAGTGGTAGGACTAAGCTAGCATCGAATTCACGCTAGCTCCAAAAACAGAGACACTAACTGTGTGCCTGAGCGAACTCCTAGTCAAACGCGATGTCTCGCAAGAAAAGGAGTTCATTTTTAAACTGACTTTGTGCCCTCAACATGCAAATGTGGTTTTAAACCATTTTCTCCTTAAATGTTTGTTTGCTATCCGGGAAAAAATGACGACGGTAAAAGCTGTGTCTAATACCTCAAAATCAGTGGCGGATTTAGGGGAAGGTCCTGGGAGTTCGGACCCCCCCCCCCTCCCCCACAAGATTTTCAAGTTGCTACACCCAAAATCCGACGGGTATGTTTCTATTACTTTTGGGTAAGATTCTATTGTCTTTTCGGTAACAGACCACGCAATTGCGCATTGCGGTATTAAACTCATATTCCCGCAAAGGTAGTAAACGGTGGAATGGCGAATTTCGGTTGCTGTTCATGTATGCGCATCTTGATTGTGTGATGCGCATACATGAACAGCAACCGAAACACTTTTTCAGTATGTGTCAACCTCGGCTCTGTTCGGATGTAGGTTAATTCGGTCGA
The DNA here is from genome assembly GCF_030247195.1 of Topomyia yanbarensis. Lineage (NCBI taxonomy): Eukaryota > Metazoa > Arthropoda > Insecta > Diptera > Culicidae > Topomyia > Topomyia yanbarensis. Next base: position 413,251,750 of record NC_080672.1, on the reverse strand, counting down.
TTTCTATGATAGTATTAGTACCGAGTCAAATCAATCGGAATCCTGGCGGATCTCTGACCAAATTCAGGCTGGAAACTGCCCCAATATTGGCAGAAACCAGCCAGAATTATAGATTTTTTACTGGGTAGGTTGGATAGTGGAATAAAAAGTTTAGGCGGTTTCCGGATCCGGCCTAACTGCCAGATCCGGACCAGTCCCCAAATCCGGACCTCCCGGATCCAAATCAGTGCCCAGATCCGAAGCAGTTCCCGGATCCGGACCAGTACCCGGATCTAGCCCATCCCCTTTTCCCCTACCAAGTCCGGACCTGAACCAGACCCAGACCTGGTGCTTAGATCCAGACAAGTGTCTGGATCCGGACCCTCGGTTCGGATACGTGGATCCAAACCATAGGTCTTGCTTCCCGTACATGACGGGAAGGACTGTTCATGTTTTGTGCAGTCGCTACCTTGCTGTTAACGTCCGTGATAGAAAAGAAATTTCAATTTAACACCAGCCGAAATACCCCACCACTATTCCGAGTCGTTTTTTTCTGACTGTGCTTTGAAGCTAACCGAGTGTGAGCCGATCTTCACATACGGAATAGGTCATGTAGAGAAAATCGAACCTCGTCTTTGTCCACATAGTGTTCACTTCAGTTGATGCGCAATACAATGACAAGCGAAGTGCTACACACTTTCAGACAATCCGACGCGATAATATTTATTGAATAAGAATTGATGAAAGATGAGTGCGACGCAGAGATTTAAATGTGTTGGTATTGCCGTTTGAGGAACTTTTTGTTGTGACCGTTTTAGCATGAAATGTCTTGCTATTAGAGCATTTTTTTTTTCTTATTACCGTAAAGGTATTAAAGCCGAGTTTTGGGTGTAAGAAATTTTAAATAAATTTCAATTTTCTATTAGTTTCACACTCAAATTCATTTCAAACCAAAGATGACCACTAAAACTGACTTTTTTAAGTGAGATTTTTACGTATAACGTATTGTGCAATGTTCATTAGTATAATATTATAAGTATAGTATAATTAGTGAGGAAGCTACTACGTAGGAAAGAGAGCTTACGCTCGTGTACCGTAAGGGCAAAAAGCAAGGAAGAACATCTAATCGCGACTATCAAGGCTAAAACCACGAGGATGGCACGGTCGTGTACAATAGAGAGAGAGAATTGAGCAACCCCCAAGATGCTCTTGTTTCGGAAACAAATGTTTCCCCGCAACGTAAAAAACATGTCCACGCGCAATGATAAGACACGCGCACAAGATCAAAACAGTAATCATTAATACCGTAAACCGGGGTGACATTGATCACTATTCGAAGTAATTATTACATATTTTTCGACGCAACACATTTTTTCAAATTCCACATTTTTAAACTATGTACTGATGTATGGTGAAGAAGATTGGATGGGTTTACCTGAAATTGTTCGCTTATAACTATTTGTTCAAAAATGATTTCAATTTCATGTCCGCTTTTGTATTCCGGGGTGACTTTGATAACCTGCATGTTCACCCACATTAAATTCTTGATGTCCATATTTTTCATTCAAATGTTTGTTTGGACTAATTTTGAAAAGGTATTCAATTATTAAATATTAAAAATAGATGTTAATTGGTATTGTACAAAGTATTTCAATCTACTGTGAAATACGAGTGACCGAAATTCGTATAATTCGAGCTCAACTAGTATTTCAGTAGTTTATCAATGTACAGAGAGTTTCATCTATTTTAACGCTTTGAAGTATCGAATATAAAAAAAAATTTTAGCTGGAAATAAGCTGAAATTATTGCCAACTAGTTTAACAAAAAAAATGTTTTTAAAATAAGCGAACTATTAAAAATAAACCCACTCTAAAGAAAAATTAAAACTCTCTTAGAATTTATTACTCTTGTTAAAATCTAAGATTTAATTGTTTTATAAAAAATAGGTACTATACGAAGTTCCGTAAAATAAGATAAAGTAAAATTTCGGTTTTTGTTTTTGTACCCAAAAACCGAACAATATACTTAAAAAATATAACAAATCAGTATTTTATAAGTTTTAGGCCAAAACTCATTTCGATTTTAAGGATTCGGTAGACTATTCTGGCCAAATAAGCAATCCACGAAAAAAGTTTCGAATGATCAAAGTCACCCCGGTTTACTGTACTCCTTTTTATTGTTTATATTTTTGCCTTTCTCATATAGAAAGGTTATGCAATTGCTCCAAAAACCATTCGACTCAGTTCGTCGAGATCGGAAAATGTTTGTGTGTATGTATGTGTGTATGTATGTGTGTATGTATGTGTGTATGTATGTGTGTCAACAAAATGTCCACATCGTTTTCTCAGAGATAGCTTAACCGATTTTCACAAACAGTCGCAAATGAAATGGTACAACGTTTACATCGGTTTCTATTGAATTTCGTGTGGGTTTGACTTCTAGTTCCGCAATTACAGGATGATGAGTACGATCACGTAGAAAATACCGATTTCATCGGATACTGCGACGAATGCATTAAGGTGATTTTTTTTTCCAAAAATGCGACCACAACTACTTGGATTTATACATTTATAGGTCACTAACAGTCATTCAAAGTCTCTTTGGCCACCATAGCCGGATCCGGCGGCCCAGGCGTATGTATATAAACTTAGAATAACAATTACATCGGTGTCTCCGAGATGGCTAGACCGTATGGACCAAACTTAAATGAAAGCTTTTACTACCTCGTAAACTGCTATTAAATTTAATTCTGATCCGACTTACGGTTCCGGTGTTGCGGGTTGTGGCATGTGGTCACATAGAAAATTCTGATTCAAAATGATACCTCGATGAAAGCTTTCGCTAAAATGAATATATCTATGTGTCAATCAACTCGTCGCTGTTGTGCTATCTTATGACAAAATCGAGTTATTTAGTGCAGTACAACGATAGTTGCTCGCATTTAAATACTGGCCCGCTATTCTAGCAGAAAAGACAAGACTCTTGCATTGAAATTTTAAAAGTATTTTACTTTAAATCCTCGTTCGTCGTCTCGTATGGCAACCAATCTTCTGGATCAACCAAGATGAGTTAGTCGCAGAAGCTAGAAGTAGTGCTCCGGCCAAATACGGTGGTCATTGACTTGCGGTCTTTTCGAATAAAACAAACATTCGTGATGTGGAACAGTTACTGAAGGTGAAAATGGAGCCTAGGCTTTCATCAGTCGCCTTTATCCAGTTCAACCATGTCAGGCTTTCATTGCTGGTAACGTTCATTACGCAAAAAGAATCATTTTGTACACAATAATAATGTATTTGGACAATACGAAAAGGAAGGTACGGTTACATGATCTGGCACCACATACTTACAAAGTGACCATTAAAAGATTTATGTCGCATTTCGTAGAAGTTGAATTCATTACAGAGGACACAAGGAGAAACTGCTTCCCAGATCTTTCAAATGATTTTTCCGGGATGAGAAGGCTTGGTTACCGACCCATTCCCTCATATCTGACCCTGCAGTATAAAACACTATGCGTTAGTATCGTTTCACAGAGAACTTGTTGTACATATCAATGACAAATTAATACGTGCCGGTTTTGTTGACAGATGGCACATTACGAACAACTCATATTCAGGAAAATTCATCTACGAAAATAAAATCCAAAACTTTATCTGAAATACCAATACGGTTAAATTAGTTATGGAATTTTCGTTTCGACTTCGTCTCCTCAGAATCCAACACTAGGTTAGTGAAAGGACTAAGCTAGCGCCTAACTGACGCTAGCTCCAAAAACAGAGACACTAATTGTGTGTTACTATGTTTTAATTGCCGCAAGGTTCTACTGTATCGATTTTGTTGGCTATTTTCGGCAAATTTGAGACTAAGAGAAACGAAAGTAGTGAAATTGAAAGACGTATAGGTATTCTAGAGCGAATCAGTTATAAACTTAGAACGGAAAACTAGAACTAGGCAGGCTCATATGGGCATGATCGAAAGGAAATGTGAAGAATACTTTGCCTTCTGCAAAGTAGGAGTTGGGCGTTGCACCCAAGTCTACCGCATGGTCTATGGTAGAACATAACTCATCATCATGTTTTACCGCCGACTCCGGCAAAAAATTCTTCACAAATCCTCGCCTAGAACGACCATGCGATCCAGGAAAAAATGACGACGGTAAAAGCTGTGTCTAATACCTCAAAATCAGTGGCGGATTTAGGGGAAGGTCCTGGGAGTTCGGACCCCCCCTCCCTCACAAGATTTTCAAGTTGCTAAGAAATTTTAAATAAATTTCAATTTTCTATTAGTTTCACACTCAAATTCATTTATTAAAAATAGATGGTAATTGGTATTGTACAAAGAATATCAATCTACTGTGAAATTCGATTGACCGAAATTCGTATAATTCGAGCTTAACTAGAATAAAAGAATCTGAAAACATTTTTAACTGCTATACTTGATTTATTTCAGTAGTTTATTAATGTACAAAGAGTTTCATCTATTTTAACGTTTTGGAGTATCTAATATAAAAAAAAACATTGAGAATTTTAGCTGGAAATAATCTAAAATTATTGCCAACTAGTTTTACAAAAAAAATGCTTTTAAAATAAGCGAACTATTAAAAATAAACCCACTCTAAAAAAAATTAAAACTCGCTTAGAATTTATTACTCTTGTTAAAATCTAAGATTTAATTGTTTTATAAAAAATAGACACTATACTTCGTAAAATAAGATAAAATTTCGGTTTTTGTGGTTTTTGTACCCAAAAACCGAACAATATACTCAAAAAACCTGTTTTAATCCACCTAGCGGTGCAATTGTGCCTTTCTCATTTCTCTAAACTATGGCACGGAGGCTTTTTATGTTCAACATAATTGTGGAAATGTCCATTACATTCTTAGTACACTTTGCACTTATACACAATGGCATGCCAGCCACGAACTTGATGAGCTACGTGTCGACGGTGAAACACTTGAAACAAAAAAATATCATACTTCATTAGCCTAATCAGCATTAGATCAATGTTATCTGCTTGCTAACTCATTTTGTCATGCGGGGGTGGGTATGTGAGGAGGGCGAAAGTCCCATGAACGAACGACTCCCCAGCTTAAATTGGTATGCTTTGTGATATAGTGGTGGTTTAAAGATGATGGGGTTGAAAGGGAGGGGTATAAAGGCTGGATGGGGTGGTGGTCTGAAGGGTGATTTAAGGAGATTTTTAAAGGAGGGGAGTGAACATAAGGGGGGGGGGGGTGTAATCCCTCTCCGTAAACCATCAACTACGCCCCTGTTAAAATCCAGAAACCTTATGCGAGTCGAAAAAAAATTTGGATTAGGTTGACGTTTTTCAGAGTGATTGCTTAACCTTTCTATATGAGAAAGGCAAAAATGTGCCAAAATCCAAAAAAGTGAATCGTCGTCAAATTTTTTTCGAGTTTGCATCAAATCTCGACGTTTCATGCACCTTGAACACATTTAGCATCAAAAATAAAAATTCTATTTTTAATTTTTCCTATAGTTTATATTAGAAATTTCTGTGTGGCCGCACTCTGAAACCCGTAATTCCGGAACCAGAATTCCGATCGATCCAAAATTCAATAGCAGCCGATGGGAAGGTTGCACCTTTCATTTGAGACTAAGTTTGGGCAAATCGGTCCAGCCATCTCTGAGAAAAATGAGTGACATTATTTGACACATACGCACATACATACACACACACACATACACACACACATACACACATACACACACACATACATACATACACACACACATACAGACTTTTTCCGATCTCGACGAACTGAGTCGAATGGGATATGACACTCGGCCCTCCGGGCCGGGATTAGGTTGACGTTTTTCTGAGTGATTGCATAACCTTTCTATATGAGAAAGGCAAAATCCAAAAAAGTGAATCTTCGTCAAATTTTTTTTCGTGTTTGCATCAAATCTCGACGTTTTATGCACCTTGAATACATTTAGCATCAAAAATAAAAATTCTATTTTTAATTTTTCCTATAGTTTTTATGAGAAATTTCTGTGTGGCCGCACTCTGAAACCCGTAATTCCGGAACCAGAATTCCGATCGATCCAAAATTCAATAGCAGCCGATGGGAAGGTTGCACCTTTCATTTGAGACTAAGTTTGGGCAAATCGGTCCAGCCATCTCTGAGAAAAATGAGTGACATTATTTGACACATACGCACATACATACACACACACACACATACACACACATACATACACACATACACACACACATACAGACTTTTTCCGATCTCGACGAACTGAGTCGAATGGGATATGACACTCGGCCCTCCGGGCCGGGATTAGGTTGACGTTTTTCAGAGTGATTGCATAACCTTTCTATATGAGAAAGGCAAAACAAATCAGTATTTTATAAGTTATAAGCCAAAATTCATTTCAATTTTAAGGATTCGGTAGACTATTCTGGCCAAATATTCCACAAAAAAGTTTCGAGTGATCAAAGCCACCCCGGTTTACGGTACTCCTTTTTATTGTTCATATTATTTTTTTTTACATTTTATAGAAAGATTATGCAATTGCTCCAAAAACCGACTTTCTAACCGAGGACCGGAGTTATTTACCATTCGACTCAGTTCGTCGAGATCGGAAAATGTCTGTGTATGTATGTGTGTCAACAAAAAGTTCACATCGTTTTCTCAGAGATAGCTTAACCGATTTTCACAAACAGTCGCAAATGAAAGGTACAACGTTTTCATCGGCTTCTATTGAATTTTGTGTGGGTTTGACTTCTAGTTCCGGAATTACAGGATGATGAGTACGATCACGCAGAAAATATCGATTTCATCGGATACTGCGACGAATGCATAAAGGTGATTTTTTTTTCAAAAATGCGACCACAAATACTTGGATTTATAGTACTAAGTCACTAACAGTCATTCAAAGTCTCTTTGACCACATTGGCCACCATAGCCGGATCCGGCGGCCCAGGCGGATGTATCCAAACTTAGAATAACAATTACATCGGTGTCTCCGAGATGGCTAGACCGTATGGACCAAACTTAAATGAAAGCTTTTACTACCTCGTAAACTGCTATTAAATTTAATTCTGATCCGACTTACGGTTCCGGTGTTGCGGGTTGTGGCATTCTGATTCAATACGATACCTCGATGAAGGTAAAAAGGTAAAAATTTCGCTAAAATGAATATATGTCTATGTGTCAATCCACTCGTCGCTGTTGTGCTGTCTTATGACAAGCGCCATTTAGCACATCTCTAGAAAAACGATTTTTATAGTTTGGGATCGAATATCTTGAAACTTATACACGGTATAAACAATTCAAAGAAGACAATTGATTCTTCTATCAACTCTGTATTAATATCTCAAATATTACGAAGATCGGTTGACTATGTTGCGAGTTTTTACTATAAATGTAAACAAAAGTCGCACTCACACGTGTCATAGGGTGCTTACAGAGTGGCCGCGAGAAGCTGAGCTGGGGCTGGTACTGACATTAGAGTGTGAGATGCGAGAAACCTGCTCGCAGCATATCAAATGGAACCTGTCAGAGTAAAAGCAGGCAGTCGGCGCCGATCCGCTCGGCTTTCACTCTGACATCATCCCTTTGGTTTGCAGCAAGCAGGTTTCTCGCATCTCGCACTCTAATGTCAATTTCAGCCCCGGCTCAGCTTCTCGCCGCCACTCTGTAAGCACCCATAGATGTGTATTGATGACAATATTAGTATGACGTGTCATAATCGTGCATAGAAAATTATCCAAAGAAAAAAATTATCAATTTTAAACTTATATTCATATCTTTGGCTTTATTTGGTCTATAAACAATCAGTGAGATGCATTTTGAGGGAAATGAGTCAGGGAATCTGAAAAAAAATAGTTTTTTTGGTTAAAGTGTTGCCAAATATGCTATATTTCCAGTTTAAAACTTAAACTGCATTTTTCCCACAATTCGCGTATTTTTGTTTTGAAAATGATTATGCCACTGTGTTTCTCAGATAGTTTCACACATAAAAACATCTTACACATAAAGACAACTTGAGCCAATTCCCAGAGACACCATTTGAAGCAAAAAAAGACGATTTTCACAAACTTAGTCCTACATGAAAGACATATAATTGCCATCGATGTCGATAAAATTTCATGCGGCACAGTAATACAGGGTGTTTGGTTCATGATTAAGAACCTCTCGAGGGATGATTGACTGTCATATTTGGAGAAAAAAATCGTTCTACACATACCGTCAAATCTCAACCGTTACAGAGTTATTGAACTTTTTGTGTAAAAAACTTATTTATCTTAAAATACCTCTAACTCAAAAACTATACTTCGTATTTTAAACCTTTTAGTTCCATTGGAAAGGTGAGAAAATTTTCTATTGAATGGTGTTCTCATATATTTCAGTTAATTAGTTCTAATTACCTGTAAGTTGTCAAGGTGTTAAAAGTTGGCGTTTTTGATGAGGTTTTTGTTAATTTTCTCGAAATAATGAATTATGATTATAGCAATATCTATTATCCAAAGGATGGGTTTAGGACGATTCATAATTTGCTCTTCAACATCATATTCCTATCTCTTCTCGTTTCTTTGTAATTTCATTACTAAACTTTTCCTGTAATCGACTTGCAAGTGTTTAAAAGTCTCTAATCTAAAAAATATGCTTTATATCGTTATTTCCAAGGCTTCATTAGAAAGCTGAGAAAATTTTCTTTCGATTTATGTACAAATATCCTTTAGTTAAGTGTACTGAATGGCTTTTTACTAGTAAAGTAACTCAAAATTAGCGTTTTTGGAGAGTTTTGTAATTATTCTAATTACTATTCAACTAAATTTATCCTAATTATTGTTCATTTGGTGTCACTTAACATTCTCTATGACTTGTTGTTTGACAGTTTATCCCTATCGCTTTTCATTTCACTGCAATTTAATAGTTAACACCTCACCACAATTGTAGTGGATTCGAAATCGTTGTTTTTGCATATGAAGCGAGGTGATAAAAATGATTTGGCTTCGAAACTAAAAGAGATAATTGAATGGAGTCAAAGAATTGTAAAACTTGCTGAGATGCATTATTTCGATGATAATAATGGTAATGTTTATTATTGACTTTTTTAAGTAAATTTACGAAAATGCTAAAAATCACATTAACTTTAAACTAATTCACTTAGAAAAAATACTAAATACACTTAACTGAAAGGTATTGATATATTTTTCTCTGCAAATTTTTTCTGACTTTCGAATAAAAATAAGAAAAGGTATAATAAGTGCCATACTTTTTCAATTAGAGCTAGTATTAGTGAAAATGAGATAAAAATATCAAAGTTCAATAACCCAAACTCATGAAAACAAAAAAAAAAGATAAGTGTATCATGTCAAAGAACAAATTATGCAGCTCTTCAAGACAAACAATCTCTATTATCAACATGGTGATGTTAACTATTAAGATTTTCGCGAAATGAACGAAAAATCGATCGAAATTGTTAAATTTTAAGTAAATTGCTGTGAAAAGGGTACTAAACCTCATTAGCTGAAACATGTGAATTTTCTTTCACCTTTTCAATGGATCTAAAGGATTGGAAATACAAGCTATACTTTTTGAGTTAGAGATATTTTAAGACGACTAAGTTTTTAACACAAAAAGTTCAATAACTTAGTAACGGTTGAGACTTGATGGTATGTAAAGAACGTTTTTTTCTCCAAATAAGGCAGTCAATCATCCCTCGAGAGGTTCTTAACCATGAACCAAACACCCTGTATGGTTCCGGAAATATAGCCCGAAGCTTCCGGTCACATATGAAATTCGTACATAAGCCGGAACCATTTTTTTTCTTAAGAGGTCCGCATGAAATTTCAGAAATCGAATTTTCGTGCTTTCGAAAATGCATGAAACGACTAGATTATGCTGAAAAAATGTTCGGCTGCTATTACTTTTATGTCAATCTGAATCCGTTTTCGGAGTTACGACTTTAACCCTCAAAAAGGCCCGGCTAGTTACTGTTCTCTAGTTTCAATGAACTTGTAATTTGAAATACAAAAGATCGAATGATTCCGGGGCTTCGATTCTCTCACTGATAAAACGACAAAAATGAGGCTTACGATTTCGTTGGGTCTTAGCAGTGATGCTTCTTGAAATCACAATTATAGCTTGCCTTTTTGAGGGTTAAGAGTGCGATCACACATATAAACTGATACCACTATTACATTCTAGATCACTAATGACACCCCCAAGTCGGTTTGACATTGGCCGCACCTACCACGGTTCCTGAGTTCATAGAAGTAGGAAAATTTAAAAATCGAATTTATATTTTTAATTGAAATCTCGAAAAAAAACCTGTTTTAATCCACCTAGCGGTGCAATTGTGCCTTTCTCATTTCTCTAAACTATGGCTCGGTGGCAGGTTATGTTCAACATAATTGTGGAAATGTCCATTACATTCTTAGTACACTTTGCACTTATACACAATGGCTTGCCAGCCACGAACTTGATGAGCTACGTGTCGACGGTGAAACACTTGAAACAAAAAAATATCATACTTCATTAGCCTAATCAGCATTAGACCAATGTTATCTGCTTGCTAACTCATTTTGTCATGCGGAGGAGGGTGAAAGTCCCACGAACGAACGACTCCCCAGCTTAATTTGGTATGCTTTGTGATATAGTGGTGGTTTCAAAATGATGGGGTTGAGAGGGAGAGGGGGGGTATGAGGGCTGGATGGAGTGGTGGTCTGAGAGGTGATTTAAGGGGATTTTAAAGGGAGAGGAGTGACCAGTAGAGAGGGGGAGGGGGGGGGGGTAAATCCTCTCCGTATACCATCAACTAAGCCCCTGTTAAAATCCAGAAACCTTTTACCAGTAAAAAAAAATTGGCCGGGATTAGGTTGACGTTTTTCAGAGTGATTGCATAACCTTTCTATATGAGAAAGGCAAAAAAATTGACAAAATGATTTCTTTTGCCTTTCTCATATAGAAAGGTTATGCAATCACTCTGAAAATCTTCAACCTAATCTTCTTTCGACTGACATAGGATTTATGGATTGAACAAGAGCGTAACTAGGGAAGTAAGGAGGACATCAGGTCCGTGGTTGGCGAGCGTGTGTAGGTGCAAAGTGTATTAAGAATATAATAGACATTTCCACAATTATATTGAATAAAATCGCTCATAAAGTCATAGTTTGAAGAAATGAGAAAGGCACAATTGCACCGCTAGGTGGATTAAAACAGGTTTTTTGATATGCAATCACTCTGAAAATCGTCAATTAAATCCCGTTCGTCGAGGTCGGCAAATGTCTGTATTTGTGTATGCATGTATATGTGTATGTATGTGTGTATGTATGTGTGTATGTATGTGTGTATGTATTTTCTAAGCTCAATCTCTTTTCTCAGAGATTGCTGAACCAAATTGTTGCTTAGTTTCAAATGAACGGTATAACGCTCCCATAAGCTGCTATTGAATTTTTAGTAGATACGACTTCCAGTTCCGGAGTTATGGCTTTAAGAGTGCGACCACACAGATTTTTTTCGACTGACATAAGGTTTCTGGATTTTAACAAGGACGTGCTAAGGGTGTATGAAAAGGGATTACATCCCCCTTCCCTTCACTGGTCACCATCCCTTTTTAATCCCTTTAAATCACCCCTCATTGCAGCCCCCTCAGACAACCACCCCATCCATCACTCATACACCCCCCCCCCCCTCAACCCCATCATCTTTATACCACCGTCACAACACATCTCAAATTGTTCGTGGGTTTTTCACCCTATTCACACACCCACCCTCATATGACACAATTAAGACAACATTGAACTAATGCTGATTAGGCTAATTAAGCATGATATTTTTTTTTGTTTCAATTGTTTCACCGTCGACACGTAGCTCATCAGGTTCGTGGCTGGCCAGCCATTGTGTGTAGGTGCAAAGTGTACTAAAAATGTACTAGATATTTCTTCAATTGAAACCAACATAGCCAGCCATGGAACCATAGTTTGGAGGAATGAGAAAGGCACAATTGCACCACGGATCATGTATAAAATTTCTTTACGCTCGTCCAGGACATGCCGCAGACTCAGGTGATTCGCATTTCAAATGCCAAAATATCCTAACTCCTGCGGTAGCAGACAAAAGGTTAAGTCGCCAGGAAACTTTAAGCTTGCTCATATGACCCTACACCACGCTTTTCTAAACTTTCTACCTTCAACTCCTTGCTCCCCCTTGAGTACTGTGGCTCTTAATACTGTAAAATATTGCACACCTTCCAGTCTCTTGCTAATTAAATGTTGTTACAACATAAACAAGTCATGTAGATAAATTTTATGCCCAAAGCTGCAATATGGTTAACTGCGCGGAACTTCAGTTAATCGAAAACTACTGAGCAATTACGAAGCAGCAGCTAAAAAAATCAGATGTGACTAACAATGAAATGAAAATGTAATGAAAGTAGAAGAAAGTTGGGGCAAAAGTTACAGATACTACTGTGTTAAAGTTTATGAGTGTAATTCAAAACTGTTGTTAATTATTATGTATCACAAACTGTATTTGTTTTCGTTATATGAGTAACGAATTAATGTTTGACCACGCTTTCTAGGTAGTACGATAATTTCGTGGACAAGCTTTAGGTCTAAAACTAAAAAATATATTATACACTAGAAGTACATATGATATAAACTATTTCGACGCAACATAAGTGCTCGTTGACACTCTCTACTGAAACATGAATCTCTATTTTGTCCTGTTAAGTCCAAACCCTTTAATCGGTTCCATCAGATTCAAATTAAAAAACTGAATCAACCCAATATTAGAATTTTGAACAAAAAACGCAACAGACTCTCAAAAGTGTAAAAGATTGGTGTATCAATAGAGATTGCTTTTAAGTATGGTATGATTTGACCGACTATTAACTATTCTCTTTGTATGAAACGAGTCTCGATAGCAGGGGCGGATCCAGAGGGGGTCTGAAATTTGGATTTTGAAATGCTCATTGTACAATACGTAATACATAATAGCCCCGTTTAATGAAAATCAGTTTTGGTGGTCGAATTTGGTTTGGAATGATGTAGAGTTTGGAATTAATTTAAAATAGAAACTACAGTCTACTTTCTACTTCTGCCGCAGTCAGACGTACAAGTGATCAACAGGCCTCTCGATCTAGTGTGCATTGTCTCGAGAACAAAGGAAACATCGGATTATTCTTGTCATCATGAGTAAAGTTGACGAAAAAGCTCTACTCCGACCCAACGCTGCGGTCGTTGACTTTAAATTTTGTTTAAAACGACCGAGTTTTAGTGAAGTGGAATTCCTTCTGAGGGTAAAAATGCAACTTAGACTTACGGAAGTGTTGTACCTTCAGTATCATCATCTTCGCAATGCAGTGTTAATATCATTCAACACGTTAGCACAAGCCGAGCGTTTCGTTTTGAAGAACAACTTATAACACGTGGTTGAAAGTGACAACGTTGGAATTAAGATTCCCGTATATATTGAGAATGATTATACAGATGTAAGGTTATATGACCTATCACCTCGTAGCCCTCCTGAGCCAATTGCAAAATGCATGTCGCAATACGGAGAAGTAGAATCCGTTACACCTGATACTTGGAGAAACTTCTTCCCGGGTACTCCTAACGGCGTTTTTGTAGTGAGGATGCGGGTTGAAAGACCTATACCCTCCTACTTGACAATAAAACTCAAAACTCACGGAACTACAATTATGCAAACTACGCTATGCACCCATGAGGGGCAAACTCCTACGTGCAAGTATTGTAATCAGACAGCTCATCATAGACAACCTTGCACGGAAGATGCAGAGGAAGACGCATCTCAACCGACTGCCAACTCATCTACGGCAAACCAACGCAAAACAGAGTTTTCAATACCAATGCCTGAACCACAGCAGTTGCACAGACCATAATGACAACCACAAAAGAAGCATCCAGTACCGCAAAATTAACTGTAAGCAACATTGGCAAGGATAACAATAACAGTGACGGATTTACGCTGGTCAACAATAAGTGCAAAAAAAAGGGAAAAACATCTGATCACGGACACCAAGACGGCTTCGATCTGGACGTGAAAAATAAAAAAAGAATTAAATGACCCCCCAGATGCAGATTGCCAGCAAACCCCGCGAAAGAAGGTCTCCGCTCGCAATAAAAAGTTGCGCGCACGAGATCCAATATTATAATAATATTTGTTTATATTTTTATTGTTACATTTGGAAACATAAAAGATCCACGGCTCCGTTAAGCTACCGCTATGAGCCGTGTCAAACAAACGAATTATAAAAAAAATAGAAACTAATTTAAAATTTCTCAAAAAGTTAAAATTTTTCGGGGGGAGTCCGGACCCTCAAGATCCTCCCCCTGGATCCGCCACTGCTCGATAGAAGTTTCTAGAATACCAAATTTAAATTTTCTAAACCGTTAATGAAGTATATTTTTTAAATGCCCGTTATGCGACTATGATAATGTACCAACTCATTTATCCATTGCAAGGGCAACGACATGAACTTTTTCGCGGTACTGAAACCGTCAGCTTCTTCCTAACAGCTTCAAGACCAGTCGGCAAATGACGGAAACAACCCGTTTATGCAAATGACGAATCAGCGAAAAATGTAGCCATTTAAGCCGCAACAGTAACAATCCTATCAGCAGTTGTGACGGAGAAAAAAAAATTTCTCGGCCCACGCCAGATGCTGTTTGCCACCTCACAACTTTTTTCTATCCCGAATGATCCAATTCTGAAAGCGCGTGTTCACTACATCATCGATGACGCCACTGACTGGCGGTGAGCGAATATGCATATTTGAATGAAATTGAGTCACCCTCGAGTGGGTTATAAATACGTTATCAATGAAAATGTTTTGATCAATCGGCCCAGAATAAAGTATGATTAAATGTTTCCCAGAAGCGGAATTATACCCAGAAGCGAATACACAATATAAACGAGAACTGAGTAGCAAATTATAGGCTTCATTCAGCGTGCCAATGGTATTTATGACTCCTAATTTGACAAATTGCTTGCGTTTCGCAATTCCAGAAAAATCCTTGTAACCACCGTATCCCCAACAGCAGCCGAATTGTCTGAGGTCACCGTCTGCCGAACGAACGGTCTCCAATAACAACCAATTTGGGAGATTTATTACCACCGCACCAACCACCAAGCCCGTACCAAGTGCCATCTTCGACCAATCACTCACCCAGTCCCCGGCAATCAATCAAAGTTAGATCACACTTGCACTCTGCACGGCCGGAATTGATGGAGGGTGGTCTCCGTGGCCGAGGTCAAGCAAAGAGTTCAACCCTCTCTTCTCGTGGCACTGTATTGATTCCGTTCTGCAGCATCAGCAACAGAAATTATGATGACAAATTTCAATTTGATAAACTCTTGCGATGCTAAACGGTTCCACGCCGATGAGGATCAATCAACGAGCGGGGAAAGAGATAGAGAGAGAACGAGAGATCGCGAATACGCGAACGATAGGATTGCATAATTTGCTGACTAAAGCTGGCGGCAAATGTCATTTTTATCGCGCTTAGCCTTAGCGCTTCGCCAGAAGTGTTCTTAGTCATATCAGCCGCCGCCACACGAAAGCCGACGCGGTACGCTGATCTCGTGGCAGTCCTGCAGTCTGCTCCCGAACGGCAACCTGAGTGGATGCGAAAAATTGTTCTAGCTAACAAAACGCGCTTTGCTCCTGTTTATAGTTGATAGTTATAGTCGCGACTCGGAGTGACACTTGGTTGAGCGCGACGGCGTACGACGATTAGCGCGAGTTTTTTTTCGAGCGTTGCTTCGAAGCCAACTGCAGGCAAAAAATAGATTCGCTGTGGTGTGCGATTGTGTGTGCAACAAGAACCAGCGACAGCAGTGTGAAGAAAGTGAGAGTGACAAATTGGTTCTCGACCTGATCCGGCGGGATAGAAGATCTTTCCGGGAGGGAATTTGGTGCAGGGCGAATACCGAAGGTACGACGGTTTGGAAGCGGCTTAGTCAGCCGCATTTTTGTTTTATTTTTTTTTCTTCGCGGTAAGCGTCGAGGGTCATTCGAATGTGGTGAAACATTTGTGCAAACATTTGGTTAGTGAGTAGTTTGTGACGGATTGAATGGAGTTACTACAATCGAGATAGTGTTGGCGAGAGTTTGCGGAAGTTATACTGAGTGCGTTGGAAGGTTAGGGAACCTCGTTTGGAACTATGGAGATGGTTTTTCAGCGCGAGGTTCCTCAGGGTAGTTTTCAAAATTAGTTATTATATCCAGAGAGGCAAAGTACAACTGGCTCACAAGTGATTTTTGTTCATAGCCTTAAATGGAACGTCTGAATGTTTATTATTCTATTGAGGTTTCAGGAGCAATATCGTCACGTGAAATTTTCAGATAGGGTAAGGAGTCTATTAGGGAGGGCGCCGCACTATTTCACTAATCATTTGACCTATAATCGATTGAATGCGTATAAGTTTCTAACAAACTTTTTACTTCGTTACTAAGAAACAGTATGTTAACAAATTATGTTAACAAGCCCGAACCGTGTGTAATTCTCGTGCTTTAGAGGAATGATAACATGAATCGAATGGCCCATTGAAAAATATTTCGGGATAGATTAGAACTTTAAATTGTAAATTTTCAATGGTTCAACAAAATTGGTTCTTATGTTGTAAGGATGTTCGTGGTAATAATTTTGAAGCAGTCAGAACTCTGGGAAACCTCGCTTAATCAATTTCCGGAATATTTTCGGACGATACAAAGATTTCCAATATCATTTAAATTTAAACACTGAATAGCTTTCTCTCCAGGGAACCTCACTCTTTTATAGTGATCGTGCGTTCTAAACGAGGTTCCCTCAGATTCGAAACGCATCATCATATTCATCACATTCATCTGCAAAATCTCAGATAAGCTCTGTCATTGAACCCAATGTTTACACAAATGATCGATTTGTATTGAGTTAATAATCGCTCTTCGGTGCTGTGGAATTTTGAAGGACAACATTATACCAAAAACGGGGGGTCCTTATTTTAGTTTCGATTACACTGTTCGACAAAAAAATGAACTTGTGTGTGCTGTTATCGCATATTATTTTTCGGAAAGTGGAAAGACTATGGTTAAAAATAACGGATTTGTTTTTATTATTTTTGATGTACATTTAAGTGCTTATTTGAATGACGTAATTGGATTTTTCATATTCAAGTTAGGCACTTTTTATATCAAGAATACTGAAATTATTAAAAAGCTGTTTTACGGTCAAAATCACCTAATTTTAAAACCATAAAGTTTGGAGGTTTAGTATCTTCTATAAAGTTTTATAACACAATACAGAGAATCCTTTGAAAAAAAAATTGATGATTCATCGCCCTAGAAGTAATAACGGAAAATCAATTTTCAAAAAAAAAATATTTAGGGACATGAAGGGATCAATAGTACGAAACTCTGAGCACATTTTACAAAATCTCAAAAACTTTTTTTCCATATAATCAATTAATATATAAATACTAGCCAATACCCATCGCGCGTTGCTGCGATGGGTATTGGCTAGTATTTCGGAAGAAATTGTGTGAGGAAAACACAATTTCTTCCGAAACGCCATCTGGCGGGAAGATAATTCCCAATCAATAGCACACAAACACGCTCCATAATAAATGTCTACTATGAGCGAATTTTGACGGCAATCGGTTAAGGTGTTTGGGAGTCCATAAATCATATACATACATTCATCAAACTTTTATATATATATATATATATATATATATATATATATATATATATATATATATATATATATATATATATATATATATATATATATATATATATATATATATATATATATATATATATATATATATATATATATATATATATATATATATATATATATATATATATATATATATATATATATATATATATATATATATATATATATATATATATATATATATATATACAGGGTGTTTGGTTCATGGTTAAGAATCTCTCGGGGGGTGATAGACTGCCATATTTGGAGAAAAAAATTGTTCTACACATACCATCAAATCTCAACCGTTACAGAGTTATTGAACTTTTTGTGTAAAAAACTTATTTGTCTTAAAATACCTCTAACTTTAAAAGTATTCTTTGTATTTTAAATGTTTCAGTTCCATTCGAAAGGTGAGAAAATTTCCTATTGAATGGCGTTCTCATATCTTTTAAGTAGTTAGTTTTAATTACCTTTTAGCTGTAAAGTAGTTAAAAGTTAATGTTTTTGAGGAGGTTTTTGCTAATTTTCTCGAAATAATGAAGTATGATTATAGCAATATCTATTATCCAAAAGTTGGATTTTTAGACGATTCATAATTTGTTCTTGGAAGTCATATTTCTATCTCTTCTCATTTCTTTGTAATTTCATTACTATACTTTTCCTGTAAGCGACTTGCAAGTGCTTAAAAGACTCTAATTTAAAAAATATGCTTTATATCGTTATTTACAAGATTTCATTGGAAAGCTGAGAAAATTTCCTATCAGTGTATGTACAAATATCTTTTAGTTAAGTGTACTAAATGATTTTTTACTAACGAAATAACTCAAAATTTGTGTTTTTGGGGAGTTTTTTAATTATTCTAATTATTAATCAACCAAATTTTGTTGTTACTATTGTTTATTTGATGCCCCTTAATGTTCTCTATAACTTTTTATTTGACACTTTGTCTATATCTCTTTTAATTTTGCTGCTATTTAATAGTTAACACAGCATGAGCTCGCCACAAATGTAGTGGGTTCGAATTCGTTATTTTTGCATATGAAACGATGTGATAAAAACGATTTTGCGTCGAAACCAAAAGAGATAATTGAATGGAGTCAAAGAAAGAACTGTAGAACTTGCTGAGATGCATTATTTCCATGATAATAATGGTGATGTTTATTATTTACTATTTTAAGAAAATTAACGAAAATGCTAATAATAGCACTAACTTTAAACTAATTTACTTTTAAAAGAATACTAAATTCACTTAACTGAAAGGTATTAATACTTTTTCCACTGTAAAATTTTCCTGGCTTTCGAATAAAAATGAAAAAAGTACAATAAGTGCCATAATTTTTCAATTAGAGCTGGTACTAGTGGAAATGAGATAAAAATATCCATGTTGAATAACCCAAAATCATGAAAATAAGAAAAGGTAAGTGTATCATGTCAAAGAATG
Organism: Topomyia yanbarensis; assembly: GCF_030247195.1. NCBI lineage: Eukaryota > Metazoa > Arthropoda > Insecta > Diptera > Culicidae > Topomyia > Topomyia yanbarensis. The sequence continues at coordinate 413,232,622 of NC_080672.1, read as the reverse complement.
AATTAAGCAGCACACCAAGACTAACAATCTGAATTATTAAAAGGATGAGGTTAACTATTAGGATTTTCAAGAAATGAACGAAAAATCGTTCAAAATTGTTTAATTTTCAATTAATTACTTTGAAAAGGCTACTTAAACCCATTAGCTGAAACTTGTGAGAGCATCACTCAATGCGAAATTTTCTCACCTTTTGAATGGAACTAAAACATTTAAAATACAAAGTATACTTTTAAAGTTAGAGGTATTTTAAGACAAATAAGTTTTTTACACAAAAAGTTCAATAACTCTGTAACGGTTGAGATTTTATGGTATGTGTAGAACAATTTTTTTCTCCAAATATGGCAGTCTATCACCCCCCGAGAGATTCTTAACCATGAACCAAACACCCTGTATATAGAAGAGATAGATGTATATAGTCTAGGCTCCGAAAATGGCAACCACAGGCGATATTTTTTTAATATATCGTTGCACCAAACTGGTTTTTACGTATGTATGTGTCCTCTAATATTGAATATTACGAATGTCGAAACCAAAAAATGTTTATGTCTGTCATTTATTAAAACTTGTTGAAGCTTCTTGCATGACCTCAAAAAGACTAAAAGACCGTAGGAAAGGTGAAAAGGGTAATAAAATCGATATTTCCAACTTGAACCACATTTTTCCATCGTAGTTTAATTTAAATTTGATAATATTGCTTGAAGATTTGAGATGAAAGTGGATTAATGCTGTCTTTTGAAAAGGGTCAAACTTTTTTCACCATTTTTTTTCAAATAGCTGTAGTCTAAAAATGACAAATCCTACAAAAAATGTTGTAGGAGTGATTTTCACAAAATTAGTCAAATTTTTGAATAAAAATATTGAAAAAAAATCTTCATCGACTCCTACATTGAAAAAGATCGATTTTAAAAATTTAATGTCGATTAACCAAAAAAAACTATCTTTGATATGGATGAAATTTAATTAATAATTAGTAAGATAGCATTTTGAAGTATGTTTCTAAATTTCTTAGTATTTGCCAGTCATAAATAGAGTTTTCTTACATAATATTGATACTAAATGTCATTTCGGAGCACAATGCTCTAAATAATTTTTTCCAAAATATTTAAATTAATTCTCTGGTTAAAATGACACATGAGACATTTGGAGTACCTAGAAGGGATGGAAATTCCTTGTTTTATCTCCAATTACTATGACTTTGTGTCAGAGTTTTCCCGAGCTGCTATATTTGGCAACCTCTCAAGAGAAAAATTTAAACCATTACAAGTAAACTCATCTGCATATAGTTTTGGAAGCAGTCGAAGATTTCCCTACATGGAAATAATCAGAGTCACACTCCTGAGTCAAGTTAGCATAATTTTTAGTATTTCTGTAAAAGAATTCTAAGAGCGTTTTCAAGGGAATGCTTGATATTCCTCGAACGCTTTTTGCACGCGGAGCATCGTTATATGGACTCTCCTGCCAAAGGTTACCTGACACGAGTTTTGAGAGGATACATCATTTCGTCCCGTCTAATGCAATTGCCATTCAGAATCTTCGCTCGCCGAAATAAGGGGTCCTTGATGCAACCAATCCTGTGCTTCAGTAAATACACGCATGACAAACTCGCATGGGGGACTACACCGTCGATCTCAACTTTGTGAGTGGGCATGTAGACGTGGTAGTCCTTCATAAACGACAGAATGTCACAATTCTTAACTTAACTGTGAAAAAAAACTGTCACCGCTGAATATTTTTGTGTCAGTTCTTTCGAAAGCTTTACGATACTTAGCGGATTATCTTTGATTCGAAGATCAGATACCGTTCGACTGAATACAACTTTGAACTGAAAGTTAAAGTCTTTGATGAAGAATCTTGTTCGACATCCATTGTACCAAACCTTTGTCAGCAATAGATCATGAAAGCGGCTTTGTTTTAATGGCATGAGCAAAAAGATGGGTGGATAATTTCGAATGTAATGAAACTGCACCTTAATCAATAATTATCCAGGTCACAGCTCCTAATAATAGTCTCCTCAATATATTGGTATTTATATACAGATATAGTACATCGAAAAAAGTCAATCGGAAAAAATATCATAGAATATCGAAATCGTGTGTAATCTCGAAAAAATTTCTCTCTGGGACATGATTTGGTATATTCTATAAAGTATTATAACACAATACAGCAAATCCTTTGAAAACAATTATTTTGATGCTTAGTCACCCTAGAAGTAATAACGTAAAATCATTTTTTCCAGAAACATTGTTTTAGGGACATTTACGGATCAATGGCAGGGAACTCTGAGCATGTAATCGGTTGATATATAAATCTGTATATGTCATCACTTTGAACTCACTCCAGGAATAGTGCCACGAAGCTAGATCCGGGCAGAAGATCGTAGGGCCCTCGTGATGCTGCAACAGAGGAAGCAGACGCTTCTGTAGATACTCTCGGTTGTCACGAACGGCGCACTCCATTTGCCACATGAGCAGATCGCTTGACAAATCATATATTTATAGGCAAACTTTGAAAAGTTTCTGATTCCTTAATTCCACCGGAACATCAAACTTGTGCTGGGCGGTGAAGAACAGTAACCCCGAAAGCTACCGGAAGTCCGCCTTGACGGCTTCGTCAGCATCTGGGTGTACAGTTTCCGGGTCCGTAACTTTCTCGCCGTATTTTGCCGTTCGTCACGATTTGGAGTCTTCTGCACTTTGTACGTATGCAGTTCCTCCCGGTCATTGGATCTTTGAACAAAAAACTTGGGCAGATTCAACTATTTGGCCACATTCCTGACCGAAGCGTTCGGATTCCGCTCAAACGCTTTCACTACACGCTTGTGATCCTGATCATTAATAGAACATCCGTTCTGACTGCATTTCTCCTTTCGTTTGATACTCAGAGTTTGGTAGTAACGTTTAATCACACGACGCACCGTTGACTGCACGATTCCGAGTGACTTCCCGATGTCCCGATGAGAAAGTTGAGAATTTTCCTGGTGCTTGCGCAAAATCAATTTGCGGCGCTGCACAGAGGAGCAACTGGGGTCGAATCCTGGCCAAAACTATTTATTGCGGCTATTGCTGTTATTTTACCTGATTATGAACTAAAAATAGACAATAACTAGTTTTTGGGAGAATTTGGCCTCTATCCACCTACCAATTTTCAATTTTCTATATCCTTCCGAATACTAGTATTTTTGAGGTGATCCTTGTGAATACATTTGTTTTTCCCGTTGCATGAGCAGTTGTCAGTGGAAAAGCATGAAGAAAAGGGATGCCTGTGCACATATTCACAGAGATACATTTTGCCAAAAATAGTATTTGGCACTACAGCATTTCGGCGTACCTCAAATTAGTATAAATATCAATATTTTCAAATCGCTTGGAATTTGTAGATCGGACAAGATCGGAAGAGATTCAATGTTTTTTAGATAGCCAGAATCTTGTTTTGTAATGTTGTTTCAGCAACAGTGCCGGATCGTGCCGTATCATGTAACTTTTTTCACATTCAAATTTGGAATAAAATGTTAAAAAAAGGTTTTTTTAAGCTGGTCCAATATACAGCAACACTGTTTTTTTCAGTTATTTTTAAGCTGAGGTTATACAAATAGTTATGTTCAACTACATTTGTTATAATATTGTCTTATTTAACAGTCATCATCATATGAAAGCCATTTTGCTAGATACATAACAAAAATGATTAAAAACACCTTAAAATATCACTATTTTGTATCCATGCAAAAATTCTTTAGCAATTTTTGACACACTCTTTATTTTGCCACATTATGCAGTATGCTTTTAGGTATGTAAAAAAATATAACTAATTTAAAAATCGTTTTGGTTATTGGCCAAGAATTTGTTCTAGTCACTCCTCTGTGCGCTGCTTGTCTTAGGACGCTATTTTTCCAATTTTCAAAAAATTGCCTGCGATAAAAATACAGTGTAAACAATACACTCTAAACTACTTCTACCCAAATTTCCGAGACAAAATACACAACAGGTTATTTTTTACAGTGTTTTTCCGTGATACAATTAAAATTACCCTACGCCCATATTAAAATCCAGATTTTTGTCATTAAAAAGTTTTGGCCGAGATTAAGTTGACGATTATCAGAGTGGTGGCATATCCTTTCTATGGGAGAAAGGCATAACCGAACTCTTTGACACATACCTTCGGAACCAAAACTCTCATCTAAATGAAATTCGACAGTAATTGATAAAAATATCATATTTTTCATTAGAAACTAAGTTTGTGAAAATCGAATTAGCTATTCCGGATAGACTTGTGTATTTAATTACGAACTTTGTTACTTACTCGAAGCTTCTGGTTCCATCGTAGGTTGCCAAAGTCGTCAAAGTGGATTTAGTTGGGCGTCAGTGAGTCAGAATCACAAATCCCAGCAATTGAAAAAAAAAATTGATATTTTGCGTCATTTAGATTTAAAAATATGATACCTGTTTATATGGGAATTTCATGTGCACTCTTCGACCCGTAACTCCGGAACCAGAACTTTGATCCAAATAAAATTCAATAGCAGCCTATTGCGACGTTATACTTTTTATTTGAATATAATACTATTGAAATCGTCCCAGTTATCTCTAAGCAAAATAGGTGAGATAATTTGACACACACATACATACTTACATTCGTACACACACGCTCTGAAGGACCAATGTGACCTGAGAGATACACTAATGGTAATCTGGATGTCGACGGAGTCGACACGGCTTTCCACGACCGTAGCTAATAAAATAGACCGAATCCAGGTTTGGTGGACAGTGTGTTGTTGCAATTATTGCGGAGTCGTATCGTATCCCATACAGAAAGTGGTCTCAAACTCATACGAAGATTTCGTGATTGCCAAAATTAATGGGATCTTTATATGTGCATCCCCTAGATGGACGACAGAGCAGTTCCATCGAATGCTAGACGAGCTTGCTGGAGAGCTGGCCGAACGAAGACCGGTAGTCATCGGCGGAGATTTCAATGTATGGTCAGTGGGGTGTGGAAGCAGTTGGTAGAAGGGTATAGCCTGTTGGAAGCTCTAGCCAAACTGGATGTTATGCTATGCAATGACAACTTTCCAAGAAATGCATGGAAACCCACGGTCGACGTAATTTTTTGTAGCCCGTGTCGTGAGTGGTACACATAAACTGAAGAGTTTGCAAAGACTACACGCATGGGGACCACATGTGCTTATCCGGTACAGTTTTGGTCAACTATATCAAGCGACAATACAGAGGGCGAGATCTCACAAGCGGAAGAGGACCGATATCCTTTTGGGACCACTTCAAGCAGCGAACGATTCCTATGACATAAACGCGGAGGAATTAACAAAAACGCTAGTAAGAGCATGCGACACCTCAATGCCAAGAAAACTAGAGCCAAGGAATGGACGGCGTTCAGCGCAAAAGTGGAACAAGGAGTTCGGAGACCTCAGCGCTAGTTGCCTTAGAGCCAGAAGATACGCTCAGAGAGCTTGCATCCAAGCGGACAGAGAGGAACGTAACATAGTGCTCCGCGCCGCAAGTGCCGCGTTTAAACGTGAGATAAAGCGAAGCAAACCGATCTGCTTTAAAGAGTTATGCCAAGGTGCTAACGGCAATCCCTGGAGTGACACATATCGTGCGAGGATGGCGGAGATCAGAGGGCCCATGACGCCCCTAGATATCTACCCTGATCAACTGAAAGGTTTCGTAGAAGAGGTCTTTCCAGAGCACAACCCAATGATATGGTTGATTATACCGTATGGCAAGGTAAGGCGAGACAATGCCGAAGTGATACAAATCTTCAACGAGGAATTCGTCGCATTGGCAAAGAGTTTAAGGATGCAGAAAGATGGAATTACCAACATCTCAGCGGCAATCCAGACACGCCCGGATATGTTCAGGTAAGTGTCTCAAAAGCTTCTGGACGAGGACCACTCCCTGACAAATGGAAGATACAGAAGCTAGGAATACTGCCTAAGCCAGGTAAGCTCCCCGAGAATCCATCGTCGTTTAGACCAATATGCCTGTTGGATACGCTTGGGAAACTCTTGGAGAAATTTGTCCTTAACAGGCTGGCAACTTTTATAGATAGCGATATCGGGTTGTCGAAAAGCCCGTTTGGATTCCGGAAGGGCAAGTGTACGGTGGACGTTATTAGGACAGTGAACGTGCATTTAGCAGGTCGATCTCTTCAACATCAAAAAAAATCGCTGATGTCCTACATCGATCCTTTAAAATCGGATGAAAAAAGATACGCAATTTTTTTCTCTGAACGAAAATGAAATCGTGCGACTAGCGAAGTATTCGTGCTATATACAAACGTTTAGTAAAAGAACGAAACATTTCGTTTCAATCACGAAATATAGTTTCATTTTCTACGATGAATTTCTTACAATGCACACTAAATATGTCAAATTAAAAAAAAATCGCCCTTCCAGTCACCAAGTATTTCGTCAAAAGAACGAAACCAACTACAGTAAAAACCCGTTTTTATCAGCCCCATGGTGAATTTTAGGCTGTCCCTAGATATAGCCTCATAGCTTTTTCTTATCATTTAGTTTAAATTTCTCTTTAAGGGGGTCTGACAGCGCAAAATTTAAAAAAAAGTTTATTTTGCATATTTCGGAACTGTAAGATTAGAAAACTAGGTTCAAAAATGATTTACCCGAATTTAACTTAGTTCGTCTGTTACAGCCTATCAAACAACTAACTATCAATTTTCATTAGAGACTAACTAAATCGGTTCAAATAGTTTATAAAATCGGGGGTAGACAAAATCGGGGACTGATAAAATGGGGTCTTCACTGTATTTAAAATACATGAAAATTCTCAGATCCGCGGATGAACCTATTCGTAGCAGATTTGCGAATAAATTCCTTCAACAATATGAATTTTTTGTGCATAATTATTTTAAGGATTCGGAAAAAAGTGTATATTACGAAATATGTTCATAAATATTAAGAAACTTTCGTATATTTCATCAAACAACAAACAATAATGAAACCGATTCGTAGTAATCCTACGAAAGTCAAACGACGTGTTTTTTTACGAAAAACTCTTAATACAAATAAAAACGCTTCCATAAACTACGAATGATTAATTATGTGTACGAAAAATTAGTTTATTTTACACAAGTTTTCTGTACTAAACATATTCGTAGAAGATTTACGACTACGTTGTTTCAGTTTCTTTCAGTCTCTTTGTTTTAGCGTTGTCATATTTGACGTCGTGTTGCATGTTGTTATTCACAGTGAAATACTCTGTTTCGGGTAAACTATTAAGCGTTATCAGTACCACATTACGCGTATGGTGGAACATTGAATATGGAACATTTCCGTAAGCCTGCACTCCATTTTAATCTCTACTAACTGTTCAAGCTCAGGTACTGTAGGTCAAATGCGATATCTGATTAAGTCAATCGCATTTGAATTTTTTTATTGTATATATTTATTTAGATCCAATTTCGGTAGCTTAAAGAGGGCATTTTCTTTTATTTGTCTAAAGTACTTTTCACATGCTAGTGGGGGAAGTGAAAGTCGTCTCCTCTTAGTTTAGTAATGGATCGGATAGGAAGATTGATACATATTGACTGATTGGCATTGTTGTTGGCTGGTTGATCGTTACGACAGATATAATGCATGGCTGTGCAAGACTGTCCAGAATAACAATGAATTTGTGCAAACTCAATCGACCCACCCCTGAGTCTGTTCCTAGTCCCACCAGAAAAACTTGCACCAAATTTTAACCAAATCGGACAATTCTAGCTACCGGACTAACGTGCCTGAAGTTTGTATGGGATTTTTTGACAATTTACATGGAGAAATCCTACTAGCTCGCATTTTCGCCGCTAGCTGGCACTGTATGCATCGTATTACTCTAGGTGAGAATAAGAAAAATAATTTAATTGTCTACAACTTTGTCGAAGGCTTCTAGTCAATCCGGCTTTGCTAAAAAAAGTTATTAAACTTTTAACGAAGTGGTGTCTGAGTCACTTTTGCAAGGAGACTAGTAGTGCATGGGTGTGTATCAGGACTCGTTTTCCACGAACCACACATTTTTGTGAAATAATGGCTAAGTTTAGCTCAATAGTATGATTTATGTTTTGGTTAGAAAATTTTAGTTCCACCTGTGGCCGCTTAGAGGGCACCAACACTAACTTTTCATTGGAGAAACGTTTTTTGCACGTGGGGCATGGTTATGTGGACCTTCCTGCCAAAGGTTACCTGACACGAGTTTTGAGAGGATACACCATTTCGTCCCGTCTAATGCAATTGCCATTTAAAATGTTCGCTCACCAAAGTAAGGGGTCATTGAAACAACCAACCCCGTGCATTAGTAGATTCACGCATGATAAAACTAGAATCGGTGACTACACCATCGATCTCAACTAGGTAAGCGGGCATGTAGACGTGGTAGTCCTTCATAAAAGACAGAATAGCACAATTCTTAGCTTAACCGTGAAAAAAAAACTGTCACCGCTGAATATTTTTGTGTCAGTTCTTTCGAAAGCTTTACGATACTTAGCGGATTATCTTTGACCCGAAGATCAGACACGGCTAGACAGAGTACAATGTAAATGATTTTGAACTGAAAGCTAGAGTCTTTGATATAGAATCTTGTTTGACATCCATTTTACCAAACCTGTGTCAGCAATAGATCATAAAAGCAGCTTTGTTTTACTAGCATGTGCAAAAATATGGGGAGATAATGTCTGGGACAAAACCGGACTGTCGTGATGGCACTTGGACTGATGATTCGAATGTAATGCATGTATGCACCTTAATCAATAATTCACTAACCATGTAATAGCTCCTAATAATTAACTCCTCAGTATACTGGTATTGATATACAGATATACAGATATTGCACATCGAAAAAAGTTCCTAGCAATCGGAGAAAATGTCATGGAATATCGAGATCTGGAGTAATCACGAAAAAAAAGATGGATGGGTAATGTCTAGGACATAACCGGAGTGTCGTGACTACTCGTTTGACTTGTAATTCAAATCGAATGATACTCAATGAAATATGTGGGAATGTTTCAAGTTATTCTTTATAATAATTATGGTGGTTCTGAAAAGAACCTTTGTTGTTGGCGTCTGCGTTGATAGGGGATGCGCTGGATTCTAAGCTCGTTGAGACATTCATTCATGAAATGAAAAATTTTCTTGCTTTGAAATATCAATGTTAAAATCTCTCGAAACAACCATCGGAATCTTTTCCGTACAGAAATGAACACGCTTAGCGAAAAACTAGGGGCGGGTAATGTCCGGGACATAACCGCGATGCTCATATTCTTAAAATTCTGCTTGTATCTCCTTCAAATGGCTAAATTTTGCGCATTAAGTTCGATTCACCGGGCTCAGCGAAATTTTCCTGGGGATCCCGTTCGTTAGTATATTCAGCAAAACAATTTTATTACCGAGTTCTCCGCGTTGAATACAGGTCAATAATTTCATATAATGATTTCAACATGCAGACAATGTACATGTATGACAGGTGGGAGTGTTCTGAAGTGGTTTTAGTGGAGGTAACAACATAAAATCATGTATTGGACATTTTACAATGATTCTCCTTAACCCTGCAAAACCACGTGGTTGGCAGCAGAGGGTTAAGTTGTTTGGAAGAGATGACAGTTAATATATGATATCTAAAAATATAAAATTGTTCTATAAATTGCAAAGTTATTGCCGCGTTGACCTGAAAATTTGTCATTTCATTCATAAAGGAACAATCATTGAAATTATGTCAATTTATGCTTTGCAAGATTTGAAATAACTTCGAAGTGTGGTCACGACACCCCTGTTATGTCATATACATTACCAACCCATCTTTTTCCATTTTGCCTTTGTCCTAATAAGGACGGTTTGTGGATAACTATGTTGATTCAAGACGGGAATCTTTTAAAACAATTCAAACCTTGCCGACGATTGTTTTTACTGCGTACATCCGTACGATCTTTCCCCTTTCGCAGCTCACACCGAATGAGCACGGTTTTCATCATGGTGTTCCTATTTATTGACTTTACAATGCAGATGGAAGGACGTCCTTTTGTTCGATAAATGAAAATATTTTCATCATTCGTTTTGGTGTAGCTTTCGCTTAGTGGTAGAGTTGCCACATTCACTGATTTTCTTGGAAGGATTTGCAAAAACCTTCGGGTTTGTAGATTGGAAAAACATTTTCTTATGATTCACTGGTAAAAGTACAGAATTACCAAGCGCAAACTTAATACTAGTTAATAAAAGAAACTTTCTAATTAAATTCTTTTTCCATTTTGCCTTTGTCCTAATAAGGACGGTTTGTGGATAACTATGTTGATTCAAGACGGGAATCTTTTAAAACAATTCAAACCTTGCCGACGATTGTTTTTACATCCGTACGATCTTTCCCCTTTCGCAGCTCACACCGAATGAGCACGGTTTTCATCATGGTGTTCCTATTTATTGACTTTACAATGCAGATGGAAGGACGTCCTTTTGTTCGATAAATGAAAATATTTTCATCATTCGTTTTGGTGTAGCTTTCGCTTAGTGGCAGAGTTGGCACATTCACTGATTTTCTTGGAAGGATTTGCAAAAACTTTCGGGTTTGTAAATTAGAAAAACATTTTCTTATGATTCACTGGTAAAAGTACAGAATTACCAAGCGCAAACTTAATACCAGTTAATAAAAGAAACTTTCTAATTAAATTCTTTTTCCATTTTGTATTCGTCCTAATAAGAACGGTTTGTAGATAACTATGTTGATACAAGACGGGAATCTTTTAAAACAATTCAAACCTTGCCGACGATTGTTTTTACTGCGTACATCCATACGATCTTTCCCCTTTCGCAGCTCACACCGAATGAGTACGCTTTGCAGCCTTCGATGTTTTGGTGGCATTTTTAGTGGCAGTTACTACCGCCTTTTCAGTGACTGCGTTTCTTAGCCTTTGGCTTTTTGGACTTCTCACTGCCACCACCTCCACCAACGTTTTTCTTCTTCTCTCCGATGGTAGCTGATTTGATTGGTCGTCCGATGCAGCTTCTCACGACCACGCACGTCTGTTATGCACTGCGTCTTACACACGTCTGGCTTAGAGAAAAGCTGCGACACCCCTATTTATAGGTTTTATCATTAATGTTGATTTCATTTAAAGTAGTTTTCGAACTATTTAAACAAATTTTATATAGCAAAGAACGCATCGGTAGCAAGCATTGAACGTTTTCCTTCCGATTTATGAAACAAGATTGGCAATCCGTTTTGTAGAAGAAAAGTTAATAAGGTTCAAAATGTACGTAACGCTTTCGCTAATATGCACTACTATCGCTTTCTCGCTCGTTCTCGTGGCGTGCATGAGCCTTTCCTTTCCGTCCGACTTCTAATGGCTTAACCAAAATTAATATCCCGGCTTTCCCCCACCAACTGCTCTCGTCAAGCAACCCAATACGAATAATCATAGGAACAAACATGTAGTGGACCTTTATATAAACTTTTCATTATTTTATTGTTCATTTGCTGCACCATTTTGACGGCTCTGTGCGGGATGGGCTGAAAATTTTCACTTTTCCGAGTCGTTTTCGAAAGATTTTTCAAAACACTATTTTTCCGTTGATAATGAATATCCTACATATTCCAAAATTTAATACAACATTGGTACAAATATTTTCGACAAAATGCCGAAGAAATTTATTAAATCCATTCAGTACAACAAAAGATATAAGCGTTCAAAATCTTACATCATTTTTCTTCCGAAATTTTGAAAAGGGGCCCCTATATTGAAAGGTAAGTCGTTAGTCACGACAAAAATTTAATTTGTGATGCGACCCATGTTTGGAAATGCAGCTTTTAATTGTTTGTGTGGCTTAGATATGCATGAAACATTGAAATCTGGTGACAATTTGAATTTTTTTTTTAAATTTTTTCGAAAATCCAAAAGTTTCAGAGGAGACCCTAATATGCAGTCTTCCGGATATATGCTGAAATTCGTGGCTGTCAAACACGATAGAACTTCGGTCGAACCTTTTAAAAATTGTTTTTTTCGGTAGTTTACAATCATCGAGAATAAATATAACGGTTGGTGAAGGGTTGAACGACAGAGTTGGATCAAATTCCCTAAAAATCGTCGGCTCAGTAAACTGATATACACATACAGTCAAGTACCAAGAATCGCTATAGATTAGCTTCGCAATATTTTGAAAATAAATCCTAACTGAGACTTCTCTAACATAACTCAATCTCTTCGCCTACCTAAATCTCCAACAAACCCACGCCTCTCAATACGCGCAAATCAAGTTGAGCCCGCCCCACGTATATTCGAAATATGAAAGGTGTGTGGCAATACGCTCATTACCATACGTACCCACAAATCACCAAAAACACACCGTCAACCCAATGCACACACAAGCAAAAAAAATCCCCATTCACGAACCCACAAGCAGCCCACACACGTCGCATTCTGCACCGCTGAACTCAATCTAAACCCACCCTACGCTTCCCACCCACATTGCTAATTAATGTGCGTTCACGATTCGAACCTAACGTATTTCCATTTTCGTTTATGTAAAATTTCAACTCACGCATTACTTGAAGCTGCTGTTGGAGAAATTTGCAATCTTCAAGTGAACGAACTAGACAAAAAATCTCGAGATCATCCGCGAAGGAGAATCCTGGAGTCTTCAGAACTAGATGTACATCATTGAAGTATAGCACAAACATCAACAATCCCAAGTGGTTTCTTTGTGTCATTCCTAGAGTAAAAGTGAATGTGGGGGTCTGGCATTCTTCTATGACAACAGCTATCTAGGTAGGATCGAATTCCGAATCCTTCCATGTTTGCTACTGTGATATCATGGTTTATCTTATCGAAAGCGGCAGCTAAATCAGTGTAAACAATGTCAGTTTGAGCTCTCAGTCGGCAGATCTCACAGATACATTGTACTTACCTGAGGTAGGTTTGCGGAAGCTCTACCACAGAACCGGGACGGCTGCTGGTTGCTGGCAGGAAGGGCTCGCCTGTGATGGCGGGACTAAGGACTTCCTCACGACTGGTGGCAAGTGTGAGTCCTGGTGACCAAAGAGACAAAATCACATGGGATGTATGCAATGCAGCTGGACTAGGTGCCTATCGAAATCTGCGGGTCGCTAGCAGGAAAAACGGTATGGATGGATACTTGCCAGAGTAGGAAGTTTGGAAGAAACATTCTCCTCTCTCGCACACAGGACTGGGACGACTAGTGACTGTTGGTTGCAGCAGCTGGACTATTGCAGGGAGACTTTATGGCGCAGGTCGAGGCGGCTTAGATAGACCCAGAATTGATCACGATCATCAGCAAGTGTTCTGATTTCACGCAAAATGGCTTGATGAAGACTCTGAACGCACTCTGTTGGATAACGAATTGGCACAGATGCTACTGCAAAATGAAGACGTCAATGTGTTGTGCCTCCTCGATGGACATTAATGGAAGAACCCAAAAAAGAGAACTCTCAAGTCATCGCGTTGGAATAGTTCTCTCAAGAATCACTGGTTGAATCCCATCCATCATTCCACTCAGACCAAACAATGCGTATTTCGTCTACATACTGACTTTTTTTTCTTTAAGCCACATAGGCTTTCAACATTGTTGCTCATGAAGCTGAAAGGTTCCAGACACACAAAAACTTTCCATTTTAAAGGTTGTAACTACAGATTTATACGCTTCTTTTTTCGGGTTACAAAAATTCCTGACTCTTTATGCGAAAGTTGAAAACCGAGACCGAGTGAGCTGCATATAAAGCAATAGGTTTATTTACTGCGCTCTACCTCCTTAAAAAACTTTCTGAGGAACCTTCCATACAGTGCCATATGCTGTTCAATTATTATCTTTCGTTGTTCTTTCCTAGCCTATTAAGGGGGTTACACATAAGTCGAATTTTTTAAAAATTGAATTTTTTTTGTTGGCCCAAAATGCGATACAAGCTTAAACGTGTTAATTATTAAAATATGTTTTAATTCTGTACCGTGAACATAGTATTAGGGTCCTTAACATGATATGCCAAAATATTAAAGGCGATAATAATATATAAATGTTCACATTTTCAATTCTCTCACAACACCTTTTTTGTATACTTGAGTGTACTGGAAACCGCGTTTTTCTCAAAACCACTTTTTTATGTTTTAACGACATTCAATCAGCAATAGACTGAAAGACATTTAATTTAAGAGTCACAGTACTCCAGGAAGAGCAAGGATTTGAAGGAAGAAAATTTAGAAAAGCGTGGAATAGGGTCATATGAGCAAGCTTAGAGTTTTCCGACTATTAACCCTTTGTCTTCTATCGCAGAGGATATGATATTTCGGCATTTTTTATCGAATGCAAATCATCTGAGTCAGCAGCATACCCGGCCAAACTTAAAGTAACTTAGTAATTTTTTTGAGCTGGCCTTAAATGTAACTCCAACAAACGACTAAGGAATCGAAGAAACTATGGTTTTTGGCTCTTAGTAAAAAATTATGATATTTACGGTTGTGAACCCTTTTCACCAAAAAAACTCACCAGCGGGAAAATGCTGCTCAGTTGCTATCTTGTGGTGAAATTACAATATTATTTTTGTGCGCCGAAATTAATACTATAAATTTCATATAGTCATTGTTATACATTCTCATTATATGTTCAATTGATTTACTGTATAAAAGTACATGGGAAGGGTACCTTACGATTAGAAGATCGGATAGTGGAGTGGATTACCAAGCTGAATCACCTGGCGGAAGCCTCCTGTTTTCTCCTGAACGTCAGGAATGAGTGGGACGCGCCTTTCTAACAAACAAACCATCAGGTAGGTTTAAGGTGTTATTGCGCAACTGTTTATTTTGTAGCCGGATTTTATTGTTGCAAGGATATTCTTTGTTCCCCGCGGAATGCGCGTAAACGGATCTATTTACGGATCCACTCATTCCTATTTTGCCCCTGCATTAACAGCAATAATATGAAAGTAGTCTGTTAAAAAAATTTAGTCAAGTAAGTATACCCACATCCTTTGGTAATACCTTGAACTTACGGTGGATTCTGACTAGTACATGTATACATTGATATGTTTTATCTGTTTCCATTAGAGATGGTAGGGTTTCAATTTTTTCGAACCCGAATCCGACCCGAACTCGAGAGCTTGAAAATTGAAAAACCCGAACCCGACCCGAGCCCGAAATATTAAAATTTTAAAAAACCGAACCCGACATGAGCCCAAACCTTTTAAATTAGCAAAACCCGAACCCAAAAATGAAAGTTTTGTAAAATCCGAGCCCGACCCGAACCCGATAATGTCAAAAATTTTAAAACCGGAACCCGACCCGAACCAGAAAATTTATATTTCGAGAAACCCGACCTGAACCGGACTTGTCAATACGGAGAATCCACCAAAGATCCCGAAGATTTTTAAATTTAGGCATCCGAGCTAGATCCAAGGCTCATCCAAAAGAATTGTAGAATCACTCGAACCTGAAGTAGCACCATATGCGACCAGTTATGTCTGCCTATGGCAAAACGAATTATTAACGAGAGGAATTGGCATTTGTATGTACTATTATTAAACGTAACATTTGTAATGTTCTGAGAAACTTATAAATCGTCGATCTTAACCGGAAAGTAGAGACATAATGATGACAGATTCAAACAACCTTGCCCGTCGTACTTAACCAAAATTTCTAATTTTTTATCGAAAACCATTCCTGCAAGAGTAATTTTGTATTATTTATTACATGTACTAAATTAAGCACTGTCAATTGGCAAGTCGTATTCGACAGTTTACACGACGTCACCCGCGTTACTGGTTGGTAGCTGAAACTTAAACTTGTGTCGAAGGAAGTCAATCAAAATTCTCGGACGCGTTCTTCATGTCACATCATTAGCTAGTACGGTATGCGCGCCAGTAGAGATGCTTCGGCATTTACAGAGGAGTTCTCTGCACGAATCCAAACTTCTACAAATCCGCTCATGACTTGAACAGAACACATAATATTTTTAAGATTAATTGCTTAAAATAGTGGAAATTCATGTATTCTCATGAAGGAATCCGGATCATGCAATGGCCTAGCCTGGGGAAAATCTGAAAGAAAGTTCTTGTTTCATTTATGTACCACTATGGCGCTAGTATACCATTACCATATGCGTGCAATCGTTGATAGATTGTCTCTACTTCCCGTAGATTTCTACTTGTTTGAACCAATATATTTTCTGACAAATTTACTTTAACTTGGTTTATTGATGATTGCCATAAAAAATAAATCGCATAGAGATTTTAGACGCGAAACACTTAATGTTGAATTCTCTCTCATGATTATTCTTTTAAAAAAAAATAAAATAATTCGAACAATTTGCGAATTTGAAGGGAAGACATTTTATACATGAATAAAAAAGACAATAGTTGAAAATCAGAAAATATACGAATTCTAGCGATTTAAAGGTGGTAAAATTTAGTGTGGTTATGTGTGTCATCCATTCGTATCATGAAGTAAAGTAAATGAAGTTAATACTACAAAAAGAGAGTGATCTGTTCTGAACCCCGACCCGGCTCCGAAAATTCCAAATTCGAAAAACCCGCACCCGACCTGAACCCGAGAAATTCAAATTTGAAAACCCGGAACCTGACCCGAGCCCGAGAAGTTTATATTTACAAAACCCGAACCCGACCTACTCTAGTTTCCATCAACCCGGATCTATCCTTGGCAGCTTTATTCAAGCGTATATTGATGAGATTTAAAGCAATAACCGCAATTCTACAGTTTAACCAATAGTAATTAGTACTCAATAGAAGGGCAATACTGGTTTTCGCGAGTAAAAGTTGCAAAGATCTAGATTTATAATTGTTTACAAATATTGCTTTTATTGGCACGAGGACGACAAACTCTTCAACTTTGTTCAGCAGCTTACCAGTCTAGCACCACCCGAAGGGAACTTGGCTCTATAACCACTTCTCTATCACCGATGTAAGCAGTTGTTTTTTTTCTGCTTAAAACATGCGATAAATTATTTATGCGATAACGGTAAAACGCAATGATGTATTCTGGAATGTTTTATGTTCATCTAAGACATTCATTTTGGTGATAAAGCTGTAGTGATTAATCCTCCTTGAAGTGAGATAATTGCTATAATTTTTTTAAAGTATGAAAAATCATATGATGCCTTCAGAAATGTCGAAGAATTTATTTAGTGCACTCGAAGCTATAGGCCGTTATTTGTGAATGACCTCTTAAAACTTTTTTTTTAACATCACTTCCAAATATCTTAGATAAATCTTCCAGCAAGTTGTTTGTCTTGTCAAGATACATATCTTCCCAGAAGAGATCATTGGTCTTGCCACTTAGAAGTTAACGGGTAATTTCTGATAAAATTAACGAAAGTTTCAAAAGTAACATCTTTCGAACGGACAAAAACAGGTGACCAGCTCTAGTTGCAATTGGAAGTACTATATTGACACTATAAAACTAATTTCTTTCATGAGTTCCTCACTGTATCCAGTAGAGTTATACAGGGAAACTTCGATATAACGTACATCTCGGTTCAAAAATTGTACGTTATATCGAAGCATGCAAAATCCTCACAGAATTGTTGTTCATGGTACTTTATTTTGTAGAATTTTGATGAAGCGTAACTAATTTTGAAAATCTAACCTACCTAACAGTGTGAAACAACTTTTCTCATAAAAAATTATAGTGGTTGTATAAAAAAGATGCCGCAATTAATTTTTGTTTGCTTATATGAATTAAATTTATTGAAAATATTCTTATTTTGACTCCTTTCCTAATTATTAAGTCATTAGTCATTATTATTCTGTCTGAGCTTGTTAAGTGTTTTTTAATATTCCCACCGTCAGCGCCTCATCAAATAAGAGCAATTTATGAACTTTCGTCATTAGAATAGACTATAAAGATCCACTTGTATCCACAATTCAAGAATTTCTGAAAATATATTTCAATCCGCTAACCGGTTTCCTAAATACCCCATACCAGTCGTAAAACGCACAGTTGTCCGTGTAATTACAAATATGATCTTTCACTCTTATTTATTTGACGTGACACATTTTAGGATGCGAAAACAATCTTCGATTCTAGTAACCGGATTCAAGAGTCTCAGAAACCACAAATTTTGATAAGTATCACTGGATTCCTCGCAGATCGTCAATGCGACGTCATTTCATGTGTCACATGATGGCAACATCAATGTAAAACAGACAAAACAATCACGAGTCCAGGGAACTAAATTCAGGGATATCCGAATTCGGAGTTGAATGTGTCCGCATTACTTGCAATATGATTCGTAGATCATATGGTTGATGTAATGACCCAAATGTCGAGAATAATAAAAAAAATTGTAATCCGAAGTACTGAATTCAGGAGTTTCAGGAAGCGATTGTAACTGATTGTCATCAAATATGATAGCACTAGACATGCTATTTTTTGTGGCACAGCATGCTATGAAACATAAACATTGTCATTCGGCCCAGAAAATCAGATTCGTCAGTCGCGAAACCAACCAACAATGGTCACACCAATATTTTTATTGTTGTTTTCAGTTAGAACTTACTGATCTTGTATTATTTATTGAGCTACATGTTTGGTGTTAATAAATTACAATTATCCGCAAATGAAATTGAAAAAAATCGCTCTCGTAGCCTTTAATGAAGTAGCCAATAGCTAACATGCTCTTCTAATAGCCCAATTAGTACGTTTTAAGATTGTTTGTAACATATTGAATTCTTAAAATATGGAATACATGCGAAATCGAAAAGAAATTTGGGCCTGAAAAATAAATTAAAAATTTTGTACGTTATATCGAGGAAAACTGTACGTTATATCGAGTGACGCTATATCGAGGGTACGTTGTATCGAAGATTACCTGTAGATGATTTGAAAGGTCAGATATCGACAATTTATGCAAGATGCAGTAATTTTTGCATCAAAGTATAATTTTAGATTTCCGAAATTACCAAATCTCACTTTGGCATTAACATCTTTAGTTCTCCATGCAAACTTACTTTGACTTAAAAATGTAACGCGCCAATCCACATTTTTAAAATTTCTTCACCACGGGTTGTAAAGGAGCCTCAACATCGAGTAATTTTTTATTTATTTTAATGCTCACATTTTTTTATGAAATTGTATATTTGTAATCTTTCTTCCTAATGAATTTAATAAACCAACTACCTATCCCATGTATAATAAAACCTATCACCATCGTGTATCCCCCCCGGAAATCCATGCACATGAAAACGACCGAAAGTGGAAAACCACCCAGAATGTCACCCATTTGTTAAACACCATAGCTTACATTATGGTCGCATATATGTGCAAGCGCGTAAGATGCCCCCGAGATCACGTGCTCAGCCGACTGTTGACGGATGATGCGTAGCGACGGCATCAGTCCAAACTATTGCTCGATTTGTGCAATAAATTTATACCTCACACCCGACTCTGGCGCCAGTCAGAGCGTGTTTTCCCCTCGGCTGCAACGGGGTTAATTAAAGTAGAATAACAGTTGGGACGAGACGTTATTTTTAAACATATTTTCCTTCACCAACTTAAACAGTTCGAAAATATTGACTTTTTGACAAAGTTCATATAGCGGTTAAACATTTTACGAGTTGAATGATCAACTCACTGGACAAAGACGATAAATTTCGCAACAGCAGCAGCAGCCAGACATCAATATTTACTGTGCAAACTGCGTACCCAGTTCATCACTTTACTGTCAGGATCAGTTCTCAGGCGCATTTTCGCACCGAGCCGCAAACTTTCTCTGTTTACCGAGGGATGGATGACATGCAGCTTGCTGCCATGTCGGGTCCGGTCCAGTCCACTCGATGTGCAAATGCGCTCATCAGTTTAAAATTTCTCGCCCATTTAGCACCTTTGTAAAGTATCCATCCATCCATCCATCCAATAGGCACACGTCATCATCAGATCGGCAGTTGGCCACCCGTCCGTCAATCAGAACCCCCGCCTGAACCGGCACTGATTGGTGCTGCCGGTTCCCTCTTCAAGAGCCCATCAATCAAATTGTCCGCAGCCGTGTTGCTGCTGCTGCCTCTTCCTACAGTCAGTGACGAGATGATGTTGATGTGAAATAATTTCCCTAAAAATAAGCATTCCCCCCATTTATTGGACGAGCGCGACGGCTGATGACTACTGAATAGCTGATGATGTTGCTCGGGAGGCTAATCTGGGCGTATTACCTCATATCGGCGGGCGGCAGTTCATACCTACTAAGGATTCTGAAACAAGTCGAAGCCGCGACTGTTAATACACTCTGTTGTTATAGTCATTGCACTCTGCCTCCCCCCTGTTCACATACCTAACCGACCGACCATCCATCCGACTGAGGTGTGTGAGCGCATTCTTCAAATATTCTCTGGTGGTTCTGGCCATCATCTCAGGCCGATTGGGGGACCGCTGGCTGTTGTTTTGTGTTGGCAAACATACTTTGCGCGCCCCACTCGAGCGAGGTTGCTTTTGGGAAGAAAAGCTGCTTAGTTTGTTGTAAACAGAAGAAGTAAAACGAAAACATCTAACTACGTATGTAGGTATCAGCTGAGATGACGGAATTTGGCGGTCGTGTGGGTTTGTCTTCCGAATTGGTGACAGTGGCAGTGGTGGTTATGGCCAATGTGTCATTTTGTCAAAGTCAAAAAGCGGTACAAAGCAGAAAAAGACTGTTGCCGCAGATTAGGCGGGTGGGGCGGCGTAAATTAGAGAATATTTCAAAGTAAACTAATTGCTTAGCATATGTACTAAGTTACTGAATAGAACCTTTCTCTTCTAATTGAAGTAATAAATTTAAAAGGGCCGTGTTTGTTTCACATTAGAAGATTCTTCTTATAAGATGAGCTTCTTTCAGCTGTGGGTTTAAATTAAAACGCGATCCTACTATCTTGTACTTAGTAGCACTAGATAAACCTTGATAAAATAACACTTAATTACAATAAAAACAATTTTGATTCAACCATCACTCACGTTAAGTTTGATTACGTACTACGTATAACGACTGTCACAAATTAACTGAACACTGTCAGGAATTTATATCGTAATTACCCGATGAATGCAAAGTTGATTAATTTTTTTTATTATTATTAATTTATGGCCTGTGACCTCGAGTGTCCAATCGGAAACAGAAACGTAATTAACAAGGCATCGGACACAGATGCAAGAACAGAAAAAATAGTGATTCAGTTATGTCGTTGTTTTCTCATCTGATGTCATGATGTTCTCTTGGCGCGTCAGTAACAGTGATCTTTCATTGAGTTTGAGGAATTATGGGAAGGGGAGCTGCCACGAAAGGCACAGGAGTACCGTTGGAAAAAGACAGGGGAGCAGTATATTTTCAAGGTTAAAACGAGATTGTTGATGGTTCGGAGGAACCGCATTTCCTCTGTTGCTAACAAAAAAAACGCCAGAGCACCCACGTCGAAAATTTATTTCTGCTCTAGGCTCACTCCAAGCACTTATATCGATTACCTAATAATAATCATAACAAAACTGGCACAATACTTAAGTTATTCTAGGTTATATCTGTATGGCCTCAATGGCCTACAATCGCGTAAATTTCACCACCAAAAAGTCAAAATAAAAAAAAAACTTATTCCTTTTTTTGACACGGCTTATAGCAGTAGCTTAACGAAGCCGTGCCTCTTTAGTATGTTTACAATATGTTATTTATGTGTTGTTGATTGTATGTTATTGATTATCCGTTGGATCTCGTGCACGCAACTTTCTATTGCGCGCGAAGATTAGGGTGTCCCAAAATGACATGATGTTAAAAAATTCATCGGGCTCACTTCTTAAATGAAAGGTTAGGGTATCAGGACCACTTTCTGCTTCTGAGTGAATTTGCTAAAACGCTCCCTACTGGTAGCGAATTTTGATTTTTCGAAAAATGGGCCGATTTTGGGTAAAATTTCAAATTCATGCTTGTTGAAGTGCTCTTGAATTGTCTTAGATTTTTTCAGCATTTTTTTTATTTTTCTGGAGATCAAAATGGAGAAGTTTGGTTAGTTAGTTTGTACAAATTATGGATTATAAGAGCGACAGAGCCTTTAAAACTTAGTAAAAAGTGTAACTTTTGGTGTTTTTCATTAGTTTTTCTTCAAAACTGGGGATCTACAAAATTTTAAAAGCATAAGAAACACTTCAAATAGTTGAGCCAAATATAGGGGCGTATTTTCGATGAAGAAAGTGTATAGCTACGGCTAGTGGGGTATGAGTTATTTAAGTTTTTGCTAGATAACTTTGTGACATTTTATGCTATTCACAGGCCCGTGTGCACGGCGGGGAGGGTTTGGGGGTTCGGGGTGGCAGCGAAATGGATCGCGAAAATTGGCATCGGTATAGGGTGAAATACTGCCGCCAAGAAGTTCTCAGCACCAGCTAGCAGATAAATAGGCCCGACTAGCACCAAGAAGGATAAGAAACCCGGCGAAGGTGGTTGTAAACAGATGAAAATTCTTATGGTCGACACCCCCGGACCGGTTCATGTCTCAACAGAGTACGATATTAGCAGCAGACCTGAGCTGGTGCGATATATCGCGAAGGTTTGACAGCAAGTAAGGAAAAGTAGCTATGAATAAAAACATGACGATTCACACAAAACAAAATAAGCAAGAACACAATCCTTACTAAAGCAGTACTTAACGGTTGCCTCGGATGGATGAGGATTACGAGATACAAGAGGTTTAAGTTTAGTCGGTTGGCTTTACGACTACTACAAACCAATCCGAATCCACCACGAGCCAGCATTCTATGCACAGTGGTCGGAAATGCCAAAAACGTCACTAGAGGCCAAATTATTAAATATATTCATAGGGTATCTTTGGAGGAATTGTTCGTAAGAATATTCCCCACAACCTGATAAAAATTAAATTGAGGCATGGTTTACTATGATTGAAATAGAGAAATTAACTTTTTTTACTGACGATGTAGAAAGTTGATGTCTTCTTAATTATTAACTTAATGTTATCGATTTTTAAAGCGTTTTCTAAGGTAAATCCCTTAAATTTAGCTATTTAATGTAGCTTTTTTCGCTGTGACTTTTCGTGCAAACGATGTTCCAGACAAATGTTGAGGTATTAACACCGCATCATATTGTTGAAGACTGCATGTAAAAATTAAATTATTGTTGAAGACTGCATGTAAAAATATTGTTGAACACTGCATATAAAAATTTTACCGGCGGCGCCGCGCACGCCTCTTGTAAAAGTACTCATTCGTTTTAGAGTTATTGAAGAATTTTATTTTATTTTTTACACCAACTTCAACTGCGTATAAGAGAGAAAGGTGCAAACCAAAATGGACGAGAAGGCACTATTTTCAACGTCCGGACACCGCATAATAAAGGTAAGAAGGTTTTAAGCTCATTTTGTAATGTTTTTTCTTGGGTATTTGTACTTCCAATCTTCAACAATATTATGTGGTTTTAATGCCTCCATAATTGTCTAGAGCACGGTTTGCAAGAAAAATCACAGTGGAAAAACTTATTAAAAAAACTAAATTTGAGGGTGTTGCCATAGAAAACGCTTTACAAATCGATGACATTAAATCCTACAAGTTCAACTAGTTCAACAAAATTCTTTATTATGAGCATTTCTAAAACTTTGTCGAAGACACCAACTTTCTACCTCGTCAGAATAAAAAGTTAATTTTTTTAATTTGATCGTAGTTAGCCATGCCTAATTTTAATTTTTATCAGGTTGTGGGGAATATTCTTACGTACAATTCACAGGGTATCCCTGTGAATATATTCGATGGTTTGGCCTCTAGTGAATTAAGTTCGCGTTTTGCCTTTCTCATATAAAGAAAGGCTATGCAATCACTGTAAAAATCGACTTTTTAACCGAGGCCCGGAGGGCCGAGTGTCATACACCATTCGATTCAATTCGTCGAGATCGGCAAATGTCTGTGTGTGTGTATGTGTGTGTATGTGTGTGTGTCATTTAAACTCACACAATTTTCTCAGAGATGGCTGAACCGATTTTCGCGATTAGTTTCATCTGAAAGGTATAACGCTCCCATAAGCTGCTATTGATTTTTTAGTTGATCTGACTTCCGGTTCCGGAGTTACGGGTTGAAGAGTGCGGTCACACAGCAAATTCCCATATAAACTGGTACCACCATGATGTTCAAATGATGTAAAACATATCAAAATTGATGTAACATTACTCTAGTTTGTGGGTCTGGATCACTAATGATCAATCAAAGCAGCTTTGACCATATTGTCCACCTATGACGGTTCATGACGCCCCCGGGAAACCCGCCAGGTTCCTAAGCTAATATAATACTCATTCCCCAACGAATTCTCTACCGATTTTTACAAACTTGATTTCAAATGAAACAGTAATACCATTGACTGCTGCTGAATTTCATTCGGTTCTGACTCTTGCTTCCGGAGTTACAGGGGTGTTAGTAAGAATACACTGGAATTTACCATATAAATCGGTACAATCGTAATACCTCAGAGGCTAAAAACTATTGAAATGGTCGCCAAATTACTTCTAATCGCAGATCTAGATCACTGATTGCCAATCAAACATTCTTTGAATATATTGTCCACTATCAACGATTCCGGAATCAGGAATTCCGGTCATATTCCACAATTAATGTCACATCGGTTCTTCGGTGATGACTGAACCGATTTTCTCAAACCAAGTCTCAAATGGAAGGCAAAATATGCAGTTGAGTATTGCGTCGCCGCCCCTCCCCCCACCTTGCCCTTACACCTCCCTCCTTCATCACTCTTCTCCCCTTGGACCACCCTCACGCCCGCATTTCCTTCATCCACCCCATATACCAAAATAAGATGAAGAATTTCTGACGCATCCTTCACTCCCACTCTACTAACCCCCCATTCCCTCCACTTTCAAACCCATTCCACCAACATTTCAAAATATAATCACATGAACATTGAACTCATGCTGATTAAGCTAATTAAATATTATTCTTTTGCCTTTCTCATATAGAAAGGTTTTCTATATGAGAAAGGCAAGGACTTTCTAACAGAGGCCCGAAGGGGCGAGTCTCATATAACATTCGACTCAGTTCGCCGAGATCGCAAAATATCTGTGTGTATGTATGTGTGTATGTATGTATGTATGTATGTATGTATGTATGTATGTATGTACGTGTATGTGTGGATTTGTTAACAAAATGTCCACATCGGTTTCTCGGAGATGGCTGAACCGATTTTTACAAACTAAGATTCAAATGAAAGGTATCATATTCCCATAGGTTGCTATTGAATTTCATTTTCAACCGACATCTTGTTCTGGATTACGAGTTGAAGAGTATGGTTACAAAACAAAATTTGTTGATTAGTCCACATCGGTTTTTCGGAATTTTCTGAACCGATTTTGACAAACTTGATTTTAAATGAAAGGTCCATCAGCTGCTGTTGAATTTTGTATGGGTCCGAGTTCTGGTTCCTGAATTACAGAGTGATACGTACGATCACGCAGCAAATCCCGATTCTAAAGAATTCTGCGATGAATGTAAAAAGGTGGATTTTTTCCAAAATGTGAACACAACTGTTGAATTTGTAGATCTAGGTCCCAAACAGTCATTCAAAGTCTCTTTGGCCACACTGGCCACCATCGACAAGTATCCAAATTCAGAATAACGGTTATATTGGTTTGTCGAAAATGGCTAGACCGATTTGATCAACTTAGTCTCAAATGAAAGGTGTTGCGTCCCCGGAAACTGATATTAACTTCCATCTCCATCCGACTTCCGGCTCCGGAGTTACGGGTTGTGGAGTGCGATCACATAGAAAACTCCGATTCAAACCGATACCGCGATGAATGCAAAAAGGTGCTCTTATATATACTTACCAAGTGTAATAAGAATGAAAGACATTTCCATAATGTTATATTGTACGAACCAGCCTTTTAAATCATAGTTTGAAGAAATGAGAAAGGCACAATTGCACCGCTAGGTGGATTAAAACAGGTTTTTGGGGTTTCCGACTACTATGCAGCGGTGGCTTTTGATGACTTCTTCTCGATAATAAACATTTACCCGATTTGTTGAGCAGATTCGTTTGGTTCACAACACTAGGTCCAGGCCTCTGAAAAAATCTTCAAAGTTTGAGGGTTTCTGTACGTTTCTTTTAAAATAAACGTTAAAAAATCAACCACCCCCCCCCTTGAGAATTTTCTACGCACGGGCCTGCTATTCATAAAAAATAACACTGTTCTATAAAGTAAAACAATTTCAGTGTGCTTAGTCCGCATTTTGTTTTTCGTAGGATATGAGGAAAATGATCAAAAATGGCGTTTTCTTCTTGTCTCTAGTACATCATAATCGGTTTTTATGAGCATTCGACGATTTTTTTTAAATTATTTAGTATATTAATAACCACCAAGTGGGGTTGAAAATCATGGAAATTAAACAAATATGTCGAGTTAGTGGCAAGTTATGGCGTATATTTGTATGCCGAATTGATTAACGCATTCAGATTTTGTATATAAAGTCTTATTCCCATGTCAGGTACCTTAGAGTGAAGAATAATGCAGAAGGGTGGGGTGAATGTTGAAAAACTGTTCCTTAAGTTTTAGATCACACATTTCCGAAATAGTCAATTTCGAAGGCTTTGTATTTTCGAAAAAGTTTTACGACAGAATACAACGCATCTTCTAGTACAATAATTTTGGTGAATAAGCCTCCAAGAAGTAGTTATGGAGAATAAACTTTTCTAAAAATAATTAGAGGCTTGGCATCATCTGTAAAGCTATCATAATTTTTATAATTGATGGTACAAAAAATCATCAAATTCTCATTAAACCCGATCCTGACGAACTAAAGACAAACAGAAAACGCCGTTTTAAATCATTTTCCTTCTATTCTCCAAAACACAATATGTGGTCTAAGCACATTTGAATTGTTTTATTTTTGGAACATTATTATTTTTGATGAATTGCTAAACGAAGGTTATATAACAAAAACTTATATAACTCATACCCCTTTTACCGTGGCTAAACACTTTGTTCAACAGAATTACGCCCCTTTATTCGGCTCAACTATTTGAAGTGTTCTCTATACTTTTAAAAATTTGTAGACACCCCGTTTTGAAGAAAAACGCCAAAAATTACACTTTTTACTAAGTTTTAATGGCTCAGCCGCTCTTATACTTCAAAATGTGTACTAACTAACTAACCAAACTTCTCCATTTTGATCTCCAGAAAAATAAAAAAAAGCTGAAAAAATTCTAAGACAGAAGCATGAATTTGAAATTTTACCCAAAATCGGCCCATTTTTCGAAAAATCAAAATTCGCCACCAGTAGGGAGCGTTTTAGCAAATTCACACCGAAGAAGAAAGTGGTCCTGAAACCCTAACCCCCTTTCATTTAAGAAGTGAGCCCGACGACTTTTTTAACATGATGTCATTTTGGGACACCCTAGCGAAGATCTTCATTAGCGGTGTTCGTCTGCACGGCTACTGCGTCATGGGCGTCATTCAATTCTCTCGTGTCTTTCATGTCAAGGTCATCATAGTTTAAGCTGCCTTGGTACCCGCCATCAGATGTTCTTCCCTGCTTCATGCCCTTACGAATGACCAATGTAAACTCGCCGACATTGTTATTGACTTCCTCGTCGAAGTTACTTTCCGTTGGTTTTGGGGCACTAGATACTGCTTTTTCGGTTCTGATTAAGGTCTGAACAGCTGCCACAAATTTGGCTACCATTCTGTAGTTCAGGTCTTGGTATAGGAAACTTTGTTTTGGACTAGTTTTCTGAAGATGAGTTGGCAATCGGTTGAGAAGCATTCTTCTCTACATCTTCCGCGCAAGGTGTTCCATTAGGCTGCCCAGAAAAATACAAATTTTTGTAAACTCAATTGCTCCACCCCTTAGTCGAATCCTAGTCGCATCAGAAGTCTCAGAAGCTTTGAATTTGAGCCAAACTGGAAAACTCTCGCTATAGAACCAAAGTGCTCGAAATTCCCGTTATCTACCTGTGACTGAACCTGTTGATGTAATCCCTCTGGTTCCGCTCCGAACATGGCGTTTGTGTGCTTCAAAATTGGGCTGAATCTACTGTGCCATGCTACTCTCGATATCCCTGGTTGCTGCTCCTGTAGTTCTGAAGATAATCATTTAACAAGGTAATGAGGAAGGCGGGGGTGTTGATACTCCTGCCAGACGCGAGTATTCTACAATCGACGGCGGTCACCGAGCATCACAGAATTCACTATAGGTTCAGCATTCCGCCATTCAATCGTCCATCTCAATATCAAAAACCATCAAATTGTAGACGGCGTGCGTGGACTACACATATATTATCAAAATGCGAGAGGACTGCGTACCAAAATAGACGAATTATTCCTTGCTGTGAAAGTATAACATCGGTGCAACTTTTCGGTGAAGAGTACACCGTGTACAGAAGCGATCGCGATAAGCGAAATAATCGTAAAATGTCTAACGCAGGAGTACTCATAGTTGTTCACAGGAATTTGGCAGTAGTACACGTTAATGCAGCTGCGGACTTCAAACTCGTGTTCGCCCCGATTCAAATGAAAAACTGTTTTCTCAACATATGTGCCGGCTATATTCCTCCAGAGGTTCGACAAAATGTATCATTTGTTAAATGTTTTGCTGAAGCTATTAGCAACGGACTCGATAACGTAGGCATCGACGATTTGACACTTGGCTGTAGCGATTTCAACCAGGCCATTTTCGTATCGAAACTGAATGCGATCTACCCGATCTCCTTGAACTAATCAACCGCTACGCCTTAACCCGAATTCTTCTCCCTCGAAAATTGCTATACATTGAAACGCGTAACACTAACTTCGCTGCCAATACTTCGATTATAGCGATGGTTCGTTGCTTCAACAAGTTTGCCGAGCACTTCGACTTCGATACCAGTTGGATTACTGGGATGGTTTGGATATAGCAAGAAATGCTTACGAATTGATTGGATGGCCTATCTAGAAAAGGAGCCATAAACGAGTGCAATAACTGTCTAGGCATAACGATCCCAAACATTGACTATAAGTGCATTGTTCTGTTTAACAAAATGCGTCCGTCGGTTGAATTGTTTGAAAGTGAATCTCAAAACGGACGAATAGCGAAGGACGGATGTTAACTCTGCGTTATATTTTGGGCAAATTTCGGAAATACGACTAGCGGATTCTCCATCCATTTGTGGTTTTCAAGACAGCGTACGATTCAGTGAACTGAAACGAACTGGGAAAACCTACTTCAGTATGGATTTCCATGAGAACTAACTATGTGATGCGACTGGGAGGGTCAAAATTCAGCGCAGAATAACCGAAGAGTTATCTAAGCCGGACAATGCACTTTCAAATGTGTTGCTCTAGCGAAACGAAAATATGGTGTGCAAAAGAACAGGACTAATATCACGACAACTCATATGCTTCTGGGGTTCGTGAACGACATTATTAGAGTCGATACTTGTCGAGGCTTCGAATAGTTCTACCCACGGTTTGCTTAGTGTCTCGTACCCTACGAATGTACCCAAACCATGCTCTATGCAAATTGCTGATACTCTCTCTTGTTCTGAACGGTCATGAATTGTGGTCGTGAAAAGAAACTATCTGGTGCTCGGTGTATTTGAAAGAATCATTCTGCTCTCAATACTCGGCTTGGGTTTAAACACACAATTCCTAAATAGGGTAAAACACTGTTTGTTCCTTTTCATGTAGAGTAATTATACAGAGTTATTGCCACGAGAATCTGGCATCGATGCTTGTGGATTGCCTAACATAATGAGAGTGTCATCTAAACAATGTGACAGAAAAATTGGATCACTTTTGTGAGATAAACGTTTCGGCAAAATTATCCCGATTTTGCAAGTATTCTGTATTCCGAACCTAGAAGAAACATCAAATACTACATTAAAATCACAATTAACGGAAATTTTATTGCAAACTCATTGAGAAGAGATGGCTGTAGACTTCATTTTTGGGAATTAAACGGATTTCGATAAATGCACTCGGGAAAAAAAATAAAGGGTTGTGTACAGGACAAGTTCACGGTGACATAAAAAATGTAGCTTTTTTCGCGAATCAATTTTAAGCCTCAAACGCTATAACCCCAAAATTTTCCGCTGCCGTTCCTAATTGACCCCTGTAAAAATTAATGCATAAAAATCACATCAGAATAAAAGATACAGAAATAGAAAACATGCAAAGTCTGTATATTTCTGTATGCACCGAGAAACAAAAACACGCAGAGCTCACACATCCCTTACTCCCGTCACTCACACTCCGCCGCGACTCCCATGTATCCCATAGAACACACCTCCAGTAAGCACTCAACGGGTGAACAGGTCGAATACGCACAACGCACAAATTCCACAGCAGAAAGAACGAGAGACAAGCAAAAAACATGCCATCGTTGACCAAATAAAGCGCTCCGTGTAGTGTGCATACCCACTTTTCAGTGGGTTCGTCATTCTCACTTTCGCAATAAATTGGTTCTTCTCACACTCTTGTTCGCAGCAATAGCGTTCGTACAGAAGTGCTGAGCGGCGGGCACGAAGCTGTCTTCGTTCGCCCTGCTTGTCTTCTCTCCTGACGATGCTTCTGCGGGGAAGAAAAACTTTCGAGAATCGCTTTTTCGAGTCGTTCTACTTCGGGAATTTTTTTCCTTCAGCCCAGTGACAACTATACAGCTTCCATATATTGAACTCCTTGCACCATAAACATTTTGTATATCAAACAAAATTGCCAATTTCTTGGCTCTTGGTGGTACATTGTACTGTTCGAGGACCTGGAGTCAAGATATGCCTTACAAGTTAAGATGTATTGATTCGAGTTGTTAGACCAACTTCATTCTTTTCAAACTTTCGCTTCAAACCCGCAAGGTATTTTACTTCTAGTTGGAACTCAGAATAAATTCACGCGAGAAGAGGTTATAAACTGGGTGTACCCCATTAGGCATAAATACGTTAGGCATAATGGACGTTAGGCATAATGGACGATTGGCATAATGGACGTTAGGCATAAATTATCACTTCCAGAAAATAAATCTTTGGCGGTGACAGCCTAGAATGAAAAGAGCGTAAATTTTTGAACTTTTTAGATGTGGTAGAATTACTCTGGAAGCTTATCAAACTCGATCAACATTTTATTCTACTGTATATACTCGAATAAATCTGAACTCAAATAAAAGAAGCAAACCGATTGCGTGGTATGCGGGAATTCAGCTTGCTTTGATTTCTCTACGTAAAACCTATAATTTGCAAATGACTAAGATAGAAATTTTCAACACTGAAGAAGACTACAACTAATAGTTGAAATACTAGTATCTGATTGATGCTGAAAAGTAATTGATTTTCATTATTATTAATATAGTGGAATTAAACGGAAGACATCTGTCTTAAGAAGATTAATTGTGACATTCCGCCAAGTCGCTCAAAAAGTTTTGAATTTTGTAAAAAAAAACCCTCTAAAAAAATCAACCCTCTAAAAAATGCAGAAAACCCTCTAAAAAAATCACGAACTTAGCTCGTTTTGACGCCACAACTTTGTATATAACCCCTTAATGTATGAATAACGCACATCAACTTGTATTAGCTCCTACATACATGTATGGTGCAATTATCCCAGAAGAAAATATGTGCACTAGAAGAACAGCTCACGAAAGAAAGAATGATGCATTTCATTATTTATTCAACGAATATAAGAATATTGCTGCTTCAATATTGATTATCTCCTTTACTATTAAGTTCAATTATTATAGTCTAGAGGCCATCAAAATAGAATTACGGAAACTGTCTGATACAAGGAAGAGTTTATTTGTGTACTGTGACGAGGTACCGAATCGAAAAAGGTATCGTCACGCTGTGTATAACATTGCAAAACTTAATGTTTTTTTCATTATTTGGCTTTTTTAAATATTTGGATTACACTGTATTGGCTATACATATAATAGGCTTGAAAAATGCTTGTACCAAACTATTGGCTTAATCCTAGAACTTTGCACTTGAGTTTTCCTAGAACGTTGCACTGGGGTACACATGTACCCCACGCGTTAGATCGCAATTTTTGTAGGTAAAAATGCAAACAAAAGAAATGTATAATATATCATTTTCTTCGTTTTTTAATTGCGAAAACAGCTGTGTAAGTGAAAGTACAGAATCTATTGTATCAATGATACATAAATTGGTTTAAATAAAAAGTGAAAAAATCGCTGTTTTGACTTTTTACACAAAAATTACTATAACTTTGTGAATTTTCAACCGATTTGAAAAAAAGTCAAATGATTCTAAAAGTTGAAAGAATGGTCTTGAAAGGGTATAAAATGGAATTTCCATATTTTTGAAAAGTGCAATTATTTTGAAGAGTGAAAGTTTAAAAATCGAGCTTTGAAAAATACCAGGAAATGGGTTGGAAATTGAAATGAAATAAATATTTCTGACCAGTAATACATTTGTAACACGCAATGTTACTGTTACAGCAGTTATTGTGCACAAATTATACTTGCGAGCCATTGCTTTGAAAAACTATAAAAAATAAACAATAAAACAATAAAAATCAGCTAAAATGAAAACGATTTTTTGTTCCGCTTCAAAATTAAATTAAATTAAATAAATAATTAAAACGATTTTATAATTCTAATTGGTACTTACGTAGTAAAACAACCAATATTTAAACTGGTATTGTCACGAATCACATTTTCACTGACAGCACGAACCTGACGAAACACTAACGGCAACCGTACACTGGGGTACAAATGTACGCCACGCCAACTTTGACACCTGCTTCCACGAAGGCTATAAGCAAACTGGCTATACCATCTTTTCCTACTCTTACTAGGAACTCTAAATTGAATTATGGTTAGGTCACAGGTCGGTAAATACCGAATTCTCGTGTTCACACGGCTCCAAAGAAGGCTTAGGGTACATTTGTACCCCAGTGCAACGTTCTAGGGTTAAATCAAGGGATACTTTCTTCATCTCGTCCACGGAAAAAATAGAAAAAAACCCTACTCTTACAAGGGATAAATATGTCGCATGAAATTTTTCATTTTAGAGTCTCGTTAAACCCGAAAAAACAATTGTTGGATTGATATCTCTATAATAACGAAAGCCTTACAATTACTTTTATATTTTTGTGAATTATGTCTAACGTCCATTATGCCTAATGTACTTATGCCTAACGTATGTATGCCAAACGTCGCGCACCCTTATAAACTCATTTGACATTTACAAGAAAATAGATTCAAAGGAAGTGGAATATAGCGAAGCAGATCCTGTGGATCAAATCGGAGTTTCTGAATATATGTCAACGGTTTGCTCTGAAATTTCTACTGGCGAGACTAGTTGTAATAATTCTATACGTATCGTTTTCGCTATCTTTTTATTTAATGATTTAACAGTATGATTTTTAATTGCGAAAGTCATGATAAGATCTTACCTAGGGGGAGGGGGAGTTCACCAAAATCTTACTCTTTTCTGGGGTGGAGAGAGAGGTTGGAAAGTTCTAAAAATCCTTACCTCCTATGCTTAAATAACAAAACTGCGTAGCTGGCACTGATTTAAGTATTATTTGGCTCATTTGTTATAATAATTCAATTACTTTGATATTTATTTTCCCAAATTTCTACAAGGCAGAGTAATAGGTAATTATACCTATACACCTTGTAATTGTTTACCCATCGCCATTCAATTCACTTCGTCCTGGAGGCCTATTCTTGTTTTCCGGCTATCAACTGTTTCCAATTCCGGCATTCAACCACCGACGAACCGACATGACAGAGGCATTCTAAAAGTGTCCCATACAAAATAACGATTGTTTTGAAATGAAGCGATCACTACTATCAAACTACTACAGATCGCTCCGCCATGTTTGAATCTGGGCAGGCTTCTCGATAAGTATCTTGATATTACAGAAGGTGTGCAATTCCCTCAGCTGCGTATGTGTGCATCAAAACAGTATTCAGAATTCATTGTAAAAGTATGTATTCTGTTACTTTTTTGCTTGTAACGGACAGTTTTGTTAAATAGTTCATACATAGGATAGTAAAGAGCTGGAAAAACGATCTTCAACATGCTAAAAGAAAGTTTGTTTGTTTTAGCATACCTTGTACAACGTCGATACACCTTGGTTTTTGCGTACTGTTGTGTTATGAACGAAGACTACCACGCGAACCATTATACAGACGCCGCTTGTGTAACAACGTATTTTAATTTAAACAATTAGGACAACATTAAAAATTACATTAACGCATATTTTTCATGAAATTTCAGTCTGCAGCAGACTAATGAGCGAAACAAGTTTGTTTACAAAAAACACTTTCGCCCTTTTGACGAATTAATATTCGGTTCGTCGGTGATTCAACTACCTTATTTTACTATTCTCGCAAAATCGTCGTATTTTCACATTCATCTATACCAGACGAGAAAGACCTTTCTCGTGCAAAACATTGTCAGACTAACCAGTCCGAGGGTCGAAGATCTACCTTCCGTTTGATTAGAACGATTGTTGGCAATGTTGAAATGCATCGTATCAGACTATAACGCCCCCGTACTAGTACTAGATTGGATACCGATTGTTCGTTCTGGAGGTCATACAGTGACAAAAAAAAATCTTCTTGCAGAACTTCAATAAGAATTTTAGAGAAATGGTATGGTCTCTGCTAAAACGGAAGCCCAGCTGACGCAAGCAAGGCGGACGTTTCTTGGCGAAGGCGGATTGGACATTGATGGCTCCCGACAACAATTTAGCGACGTAAAAATCTAGCCTAAAAGCAGAAACCATTCATAAATTGCGTAACGCAAAAATTGCACAAAATTTACTCCCCGCTGCTCCCATGTAACAAATTGTCACAAATTTCTCTAATTGCATAACAAATTCTTTAAAAAAAAATTTTTTTCTTCAGTAAAACATGTTATGTAACGTTTCAGCTTACTCCCCCTCCCCCACTTGTCACAATATATCACAACTTGTCAAGCACCCCCCCCCCCCTAAACGCGTTACGTTATTTATGAATGACTCCTCATGGCAGCGGTGTCTCTTTGTCCTGCGCAGTTTGTTGAAGGGTGTGAATTGCCAAGAATGACACGAATGCAAAACCGTACATAACGGTTTGCAAATGGTTCGTCGTGGTTTGGCATGCCAAAGAATGCCTTCAAGTATCCGGTACAGTTTCTTGACATCGACCATAAAGGGGCTTGGGTATTCTCGAAAGCTCATGACGATCGACAGCAGGTCCTCCTGGACAACATATCCAACGAGCGAAAAATCTTGACGATTTCGGTGTGCTAGATTCATTGAACACAGAATGGTGCATGAAATAACAGTGCGGGTCCACGTTAGCTGTTAGATCAACTAGATGCTTCATACGCGCCATGCGTGTATCCATAAATTTCATTATTGGTTTTTGAAGAGTGACGAGATAACGACCGCGAATGGTGGCAGTAGAATAAAGTGCATTTCACTATTGTTATGGGGTTAGCAGGGTTCAACAGCCTCCAGCTTTCAGATATTCTACAGAGCTTGTTCCAGGCTCCGATCGAAAGTGGTCAGATGGCAGATAGCGGTAGGTTGATGTCTTCTCTAAAAAACAATC
Organism: Topomyia yanbarensis; assembly: GCF_030247195.1. Classification (NCBI taxonomy): domain Eukaryota; kingdom Metazoa; phylum Arthropoda; class Insecta; order Diptera; family Culicidae; genus Topomyia; species Topomyia yanbarensis. The sequence continues at coordinate 413,197,114 of NC_080672.1, read as the reverse complement.
CATCCAAACGCAGTTTGTATCAGCAACGGTAGTCCCTTTTCCAGATAGATGTTCCCTGCCATGATGCAGCTCGTGGTACGCGTCGTCATCGAAAAACTTCTCAATATTGGATGGCATGTGGAATATGAGGTTTGCCAGCGATAACTTCGAAAGTCAATTGAAACGTCGGTCACTTGAGGATTAGCAACGCAAGCTTGCTGTAGTACGGAGTCGCCTCCGACTTCATCATAGCAGTCATTTTGGATTTGATCCACTTGGTGAATTCACCGATCCCAGCACCTTGATGGGATTAAGGATTAGGGAATTCACAAGTTTCTTGGTGATGAAGTTGTGCACAGCTCTGGAATCTAGAAGTGGGCGTACGGTAATCTCGGTGCTATTCTGATCTATGTCGAGGAGAGACAAAAATTCTAGCAAATCTGTGCTGTGCTCAGTGTGAGCACTTTTCGGTTTTACCTAAATAGAGGGGCCAAAGATGACGGAGGTCGAGGGATTCGACTGGCTTGGTGGATTGCATCTTCGGAGGCTGCTGATTCGTGACGCAATGGGGAACCAGATCACGACGTATGCGGACGGACATCTCAGAAAATACCGAGCATTGGAGGTGGAAATGCTTTACTGGACAGGCAAGATGCCCCAAGCACTACCGTAGGTAGCTTGTAGCAAAGGAAATTTAATAATTGGATGTCCCAGTAGTGAACCGGCTCGCTCACCGTGAGAAATCGACGGTGAGCCTCTATTGGATGTTATAGATGGTTTAATGTCTCCCAACGTGGCTGTGATCTCTCGATTCTTGAGCATTGCAAAAATCCAGTCTCCTGTCGATTTTTCGACTCCCCTTTTTGCCAGTGCCTTGTGAATTGATATGTAGGACGTATTATCAAAAGCACCCTAGACGTCAAGAAAAACATCAAAGAATAACTCCAGTGTATTTCAGAATGTCGTTGTTGTAACTTCACACCTCTAAATAGCACAGTGCAGTAGATACTAGTCTCGTTTTAATTCGTATTGGAAACAGAAACTTAGTTTCATTGCGGATTATTGACTTTCCGAAACTGATTTCAACACTGGACCAGCAAGAAGATGAAATTTTCAAGGTTCCAATTCAGAAAAATACGAAAAAGGTGTATCCGTATTATCGAATGCTGCAGCCTAGTTAACAAACACTTCAAAATCGAACTGCTTATAATTGAGTGTCAATCTTTCAGGCTCAACAGCTTGGTTGTTTTCTTTGCTGTCAAAGCTTCTATATGAAGCTGTCATCTGCTTACTTCACCGATTGTCAGATGCATCTCATTGCACGAATAAGGCCGACACGATCTGTCCAATCGGTCCCAGGCTTCAGTTCAAGTGTTATGACCTAATCAATGAGAATACGTAAAGTCAAAATAACAAATACTTCCGTGAAATTACCCCCTACCTGTCGAGCACTTCAAAATCCCCTGGCTGCAAACCGCACATCACCGCTAATCCATCACACAGGACATTTTCAATCACCTACCGCGCTAAATAGTCCGGTTCAGCTAATAAACTACGGCAAACCCCGTGCAGTGCGAAGAAGTGCTGCTCAAACAAAACTGCCGCCAAGAATGTCATTCAATGTCAAGCAGGCTCTATTTAGCGGACACTAGGTAAGCAGGCAGGTAGACCGGTGGCAGTTGGTGGTTCAACGCGTGCAAAACAAAACAAATCCGCGTTTCCACGGTAGCGAACGACCACAAGACGCTGCTGATAGTAAACAGCCGCCGGGGGCACTCGGTCACACACAGGCCTGCCTGTCAGCAGCTGACGATGCAATGCCGCCGCCGCCGCCGAAATGGAACTCACTCTCTTCGTCACTCACCTTATTCTTCGCGTCCAACGATGATTCTCGACGGGGAGCTCGCGCATGCTGTTTGATGGTTTCGATTCGAATCAAAAAAAAAACGAATGATGTTTATTTTCGTCTTCATCAATCAGAAGCGGTGGGTTATCGCTTGCAGACGATACCTGGGCGATATTTGCGAGCAATGGATTTTTTTTTTCGTCGGCAGCAATAAACTACGATCACCTGTAGCGCTGTGTCTCGAGGACTGACACGCTTCTGTTTGCAGCGCGCTTTCGGATGATATCATCGGGCCGTGCCAAAATTCCTGGCTTCGCATTGTTGTTTATTTCGGGTAGCCCTGCGCTCTTGAACTTCAGAGAGCAGACATACTTTGGTACTTTGGACGATGACCTGTGAAGATGAGCCAATCTTTTGGCGGAGAGGGATTGGTGTTATTTCATGAGTACTTATACTATTTTTTCAGAATGTATAGTGTTACCCGTCGAAAATACTGGGAATCTCTCTTAATTAATACAAATTTATTCGATAATATCTGCTGAAAATATAGAATATCTCAACGCATGCTAGGATGCGCAACCTACAAGGTCACGAAATGCTCCATTCTTTTGCATGCGAGTTGTATTGCGTTCAAGCGTTAGCATCGTACACTACGAATTGTGCATTTTGATTGATTATATCGAAAATTCTCTCATCCTGTGTGAAATTTTTTCATCAGAGTTGGTCAGCTTAATAATAATGTTGATGTATTTGAATGATTCTGATCAGTTCCTGTTTTTCTTCTCAGATTCCAGAATAACAATCTAGAGTAAAAATGTTCAAACTAACTGCCCTGCTGCTGGTGTTCAGCCTGGTGGAAGCGAATCGGTTCCGTGCGGAGTTTCCTGGTCCCTTCTGCGCCGCCCGGCGATACGACAAATGCTGTAACAATCGTCAGGATGGTTGTTCGCAACCCATCTCCAGTGAGTTACCACCTAGATTGTTCGCTAGACTGACTACAAACTAAAAACCTTTTGTTTGTTTATTTCGTAAACAGCCACACTCTGCTACTGCGACGAATTTTGCGAACGTGGCGAAACTGGAGATTGCTGCCCGGATTATGAAGAAGTGTGTCTTGGAATGGTACCGGAGCCAATAACGGAAGCTTGTTCACACAAGGGTCACACTTTCACGCCATTCGATCCAGCCGTGGTGGACAATTGCAATACCTGGTGAGTTAACGAACTCAACTTCCACTGAAACGATTGATAATGATTGAATTCCGTTTTCAGTAAATGTCAAAATGACGGCACCGTCAAATGTACGGATGATGTTTGTTTGGTAGATGATAGTCTGTTGGTGCAACTGGCTCATTTACAAGACTCGGTTGGTTGGTATGCTACCAACTACAGCGAATGGTGGGGTCATAAATACGATGAAGGAAAGACGTTCCGGCTGGGTACATTCTACCCGAAGTTCAAGGTGAAGTCGATGAGTCGTCTCACCAACGCCCAGGAACATCTGCCGACACATTTTGACGCAACTACTTACTGGCCAGGTTTTATCGGAGATGTTCGCGATCAAGGTAAGTTCGGTTTTCATTAGTAGTGATTCTTTTCATTACGCTTATCCGTTTCAGGTTGGTGTGGATCCTCGTGGGCCATTTCTACGGCTTCGGTAGCTTCCGATCGGTTTGCCATTCTGTCAAAGGGACGTGAAATTGTGCAACTCGCTCCACAACAAATCATTTCGTGCGTTCGTCGAACCCAAGGTTGCAGTGGAGGTCATTTGGATACTGCCTGGAACTACGTACGCAGAGTGGGGTGAGTACATTTAATTCACTTGTCATGTAATTAGACTCAAATGATCTTCCACCCATCAGAACTGTCAACGAAGAATGCTACCCGTACATATCCGCCCAGAATGCGTGCAAAATCCGTCATTCGGACACGCTGGTCACTGCCAACTGCGATCTACCGACGAAAGTGGATCGAACCAACATGTACAAAATGGGTCCGGCATTCAGCTTGAACAACGAAACCGACATCATGATCGAGATCAAAAAACACGGACCGGTGCAAGGTACCTAGATTTAGTTTCGCTTTAAGATCAAGTTAACGTTATCGACAATTTCCAGCTATCATGCGTGTCCACCGCGACTTCTTCTCGTACCAGAGAGGCATTTATCGTCACTCAGCGGCATCAACGGCGGCCGATCAACGTGCCGGCTATCACTCGGTTCGGCTGATCGGTTGGGGAGAGGAATGCAAAGGTTACGATGTGATCAAGTACTGGGTGAGTTCCATGCTTCCACCATAGCAAGTTGCATACCGTTAGGCGATAATTTTAACCCGTTTTATTTTACTTCTAGATCGCCGTCAACTCCTGGGGTAAATGGTGGGGTGAAAACGGCCGATTCCGAATCCTGCGTGGTTCCAACGAATGTGAGATCGAAAGTTACGTCCTTGCCTCGCTTCCCTACGTTCACCAGCAGGTGAAACCGATGCGACAGGTCGGGGAACTGCAGGAGATGATTGTTGGAACTGGGTACGTTCCGCATCCAAGCAGGAGGTATCCACCGTACGGACGTCGAACTGGTTGAGAAGATGAAGGTGAAGTGAGAAACCGGGAGGGCGGCGGAGGATCGCTTATGAATGGTTAAGAACTGTACAGTATTAAGTTTAGGTGGAAGCTGAGAGGAACCGAAACGCTTCCTAGAATAGTTGCGATATGGATCTGTGTTTGTTTACTCAGCCAGCGGCGAATCGGAAAGAGGTCGGATACTTGTTTTTATTTCGAATGTTTACTGCCTAGATCGCTTAGAAACGTTGTATTATTTAGTTTCTCTATGAGCACTAGTCGACAGCTCCAGTAAAGTAGTGTATTCAGCTAAAAGTGTTCAAGTACTCAAAATTATTTCTTTTGTTTTTTCGTGACTAGATGTAAAACAACTATAAACGAGTATGATAAGTTATTGTTTCTGTCAGAGTAATACAGTAGTAGATATATGTAAAATTCTATGGTGCCAAAATTTGAACGATGACGAGAATACGATTTGAAGCAGGAGTTAAGTGACTCGTGCTAAAAACTAAATTCCATGATACTGAACAGCCAGAAAAAAATCTTTTACGTTTTGGTTTGTTATTTTTATTTCTTGTTTTTGTTTATTAAGAATAATATTTAAACTAGAGAAGAGAAAAATTTTAATTGCATGTAAATCTTGGAAATAATATCATACTTTAAATTGTTTAAATAAATGTGTTCAGAGATCATCGTTTCTTTTAATTCAGTGATAAGCATTGGACTGTGACAAATGTTACTCAGGGGTGGTATATCGGTACAACCAGCGTCGCGTGAAATTGGAACTACACCCCAGAAGGGAGGATTCCATCTTAGAACCTGGGTGTCTAACAGTGCTAGAGTTCTCCGTGGACTGAGGTAGGCGGTCGCTATCTTAAGCAAAAGTCTATGCTTGAACGTAGCGAACGTAGGCGGTCGCTTTTGCTTAAGAGGACGTAAAGTTGTATGATCAGCTTCAATGGCATGTTTTCGTTGACGAAAGTGAAGTCACTTTCTCCGTGATCAATATAGAGGACAAAGGAAAGCTCGACAGTCGAGGCCAAGACGAAGGTCGCACCGCTGCAGCCACTCTCGATTCCTCGCATGGAATTACAAGCGGTAGTTCTGGGCAGACGCTTGGTGTCGTACCTTTACAAGAATCCCAGCGTAAAGGTGAATCAGCGCAATTTATGGAGTGATTCCGCAATAGTATTGGTCTGGTTACGCGTCGATCATCGTCGGTACACGAAATACGTAGCGTGTCAAGTAGAGGAGATATGGACAACGAAAGACCGCTCAGAAGCCAAAACCTGCAGGCAACAATCCGTGCACTGAAGTCATTGACGAGTGGTTCAAAGGTCCGGAATTTCTTCTGCGCGCTGAGGAAAATTTGCTGAAGCAAACGAAAGGTGTCTGAAAAGGGGTGTGACCCTGCCTCTGATCAAAGAGTCAACTATTCCAAAGGTTGTGGTAGATTTTTCTAGATTCTCTCTCTGCGTACACTGATTCGTCCACAATCGCAAGGGTAGATGTCGAGGAGAGATGCTGAAATTGCTGAATGCTCAAATCTCTCGAGCCGCATTAAGACTCACTTTCCGGCTGATTCTGGCTTTGTAGCTCAAAGGGGGCTGCTTATCAAGCGACTTCCAGAGGACCTGCACATTCCAAAACGAAGTCGCGAAAATTATGCAAAAATTCACGGTACTTCCGCCGCTGTCTGTGGCACTAGAGCCATTCAACGAGAAATCAGAATAGTTGCTGAGAAACGGGATCAGTTCTGGGTTTATCTGAGCCGCCTCGACCCGAGCCATACAGTGCTTGAGATTGTTGCTATAACCCAAGAATGCCTGGGAATAAGCGACACACCCAAAGCAATTATCTTGGCCTAATAAGATACCGATCTCACGAAACTCAATTTCGTCTCGTTCCGAGTTGAGCTTCCGAGCGAACTAAAGGACACTGCACTCAAAGCGTCTACTTGGCCAACTGGAGTACTCGTTCCGGAATTTAATTTCGACCATCCAAAGCAGGATAGATTTCTCTAATAGGATACAGAGATGCACCGCCGCTTGTATTATGGAAGCCCTCGATCCCCCCGTCACAGTCCAGCTACTGCAGCCAGCGTTCACCAGTCGTCCCGGTCCTATGTGCGGGAGTGGAGAAAGGGTCTTCCAAACTTCCTACCGCGTCAAGTATATATCCATTTCGAATAGTTTAAACGCTGAATACCTAGTCCAGCTGCATTGCATTCATCCCAAGAAATCTCGTTCCTTCCGTCACCGGGCGCATAATTCCCACCAGAGTTGAGACGAGGGGTTTTCCGCAAACCTACAGCAGGCAGGTGAGCTCTTCCTTGCCTCAAAGCTTTTCGATCTTCAGCCTTGGTCAACGACGGGAAAAACTGCTATTATACTACTAAAACGTTGGTGGTATCAATTCAACCGTTGAGGAATATCGCCTTGAAGCCTCCGATAACACTATGCTATATTTCACCCTAAGGAGAAAAATTTGGTAAAAACCAAAATTTCTCACTAGGGTGAAAATTTGTTGGTAAAAACCAGTCTTTGTACAGGAGGGCACAAATCCTTATTTCATACTCTGTTGCGTTTCGGCTTCGCCTCATCAGAAACCGACACTAACTTATTGTCGGAATAGATTAGCGCCGGCTTGACGCAAATCCCTTAAAACTAAAACACACTTTGTGTTTCAATCGAACGACTGATCAAACGTGATGTCCCGTTCGAGCACCGCTAATCTATTCCGACAATAAGTTAGTGTCGGTTTCTGATGAGGCGAAGCCGAAACGCAACAGAGTATGAAACTCCGATAACAGTTTTGACATCATCGTCTTTGTCGAAACGTGGTTTTTCGTTGCAACCGGAACCTTAGAAATAGCCGTAAATCTACTGGAGGTGGTGTATTACTAGCAGTTAACCGCAACTTGAAGGCACGAGTTGTTGCGAAGACTTGCTGGGATTGCCTCGAACAGGACCGCACGATAATAGAGCTTGGCGACCGTAAGTTATACTTGTGTGCGTTGTACGTCCCAGCCGATCGAGCCCGTGACATCGAATATATTGACGCACACTGCAGCTCAGTATTCACTATCCTCGAAGATGCTAAATCGGTTGACGAGATCGTCGTTCTAGGAGATTTCAATCTTTCCAGTATTCCGTGGAGATCTTCCCGCAATGGATTTCTTCACCCGGATTTCGATCACTCCGTTCTTCACTCAGGGGCGGTGAAGCTTCTTGACAGCTACAGCTCAGCAACGTTACTGCAAATTAATTCTATTGCCAACGAGAATAACCGACATCTTGACCTTTGATTTGTCAGCGATCAGGTTTCTGCTGCATCTGTAATGATGGCTCCCTCTCCTCTAGTGAAACCAGTTGAACATCATCTTCCATTGATCGCCACGATAGATCGCACCCTGGCACACGATTTCAATGTTTCTCTGGTCCACGTTTCCTACGATTTCCATAAAGCTGACCATCGATCACCTTTTCTCTACCATCGAGTGGCTAAATCTTCTGAAGCCAGAAGATGTTGATAACTACTTTACTAAGTATCGCACAATCCCACTTAGAAACTACTACACCAGTCTCAACCATGCTTACGCAAGATTGTTTACTTCGATAGCAGCAAAACATTCAGCGCAATCTCAAGTCACACCCTAAAAGTTTCTGGAAATATGTGAATTAACAGCTAGCACATCCCAAGATATATGCAGACTATTTTCGGAGAAATTCGCGAATATGTTTATTGATTAGACAGACGGTTGATCAAATTGAACTCGCTATTAATCCAGTTCCGGCCGTGAGCCAAACTCTGAGTGCTTTCGATGTCAACGAAACGATGAGTGAGTGTGAATCGATGACCAGAGCTTGTTCTCGGCTTGAATCATCCTTCAATTCAGAACCCGAAGGTTTCCCTTCAGTACTTTTGAAAAGGCACATCGACGTTTTAGTGGCTCGCTTGTTCCCATCTTTAGAGCATCTATTACCAGTGGCATTTTTCTATCTTGCGTGAAGTCCGCGAACATGTTCCTAGTCCATAAACAGGGAAATAAGCGAGACGTCAACAACTACCGCGGAATCACTGCATTGGGGCAATACCTAAGTGAGGATCAACATGGCTTCACGTCTGGGCGTTCGACTGCGACTAACCTGCTATGGCCAACATCTTACATAACAGAAAGTGAATCGTGATATAACAATCGCTAAAATAAAGCGATATGGCATCTACGGCAGTTTGCTGCGGCTGTTTCGATCCTATCTTACAGATCGAGAAATTGTGACTGTCATTGGAGACTGTCAAGCACCCACATTTATTTCATCGTCAGGAGTACCCCAGGGAAGTCACTTGGGACCGTTGATGTTTCTAATTTATTTAAACGACGTTCATCTAGTTCTGAAAACTCCACATCTGCCCTTCGCAGACGATCTCACGATGTTTCCACTCATCCGCTCTACTGAAGTTTGCAGATTACTTCAACAAGAGTTTGAAACATTCGCTGATTGGTGTAGCACGATGCGCATGTGTGTAAATCCGAAGAAGTGCTCGGTGATCTCGTTCTCACGAAAAATAAAAGACCCGATTCGTTTTAACTACCGTCTACTGAATACAGAAATTGAACGCCAGTCACGTGAAGGTTTTAGGAGTGATATTAGATTCGCAACATACGTTCAAACAGCACGTCTCCTATACAGTTAGCAAAGCATCCCGAATGCTGGGATGCATCTTCAGGATAGCTAAAAAATTTTTACGGATATTTATTGTCTTAAATCGCTGTGCTGCTCTCTGTCGCGGACAATTCTGGAGTACTGCTGTGAAGTTTGGAGCCCAAACTATAATGACGGAGTTGATACAATTGAGTCCGTGCAACGACGCTTTTTACACTTTTTTGTTTTTGGTGCATTTTAATTTGGAGTATATTTGGATGAATTCACTGAATCGCCAAAACCTAAAATGTATATATCTATAGGTTCTCGGTGATTCTCCCAAGAAAACATCCGGTTGTAGACGATTTCCATTAATTGCCCCATAGTCACCATTATGGTTTACAGTCAGATAAGTTTAAAGCTACATCCAGTATTCCACAGGGAAGTCATCTTGGACCGATATTTTTTTATTGTATTTCAACGATGTAAACCATGTTTTGGAAGTACCTCGCCTGTCCTTTGCGGATGATTTGAAAATGATTCACCTTCGCCCGAAAATGAGGAATTTTTGTATAAACCACTCCTTCAACTACAAAAATATCCAACTAAAAACAAAATTAGGATCCACTAAAGACTCCATCGAAGAATAAAACAAATCGGGAACCTGCCGAATTACATACCCCATCTGTAACAAAATATACAATAAAGTACTAAACACGAAAGATCGCATCGTAGTGTCACCAAAGCAAACAAAATATAAAATAATTTCTATTGCCGAAATAAGACACAAATAAAACCAAGACACTAAACTGAGAACTAACAACTTAAAAAAGTGCATGCCCAATGCCCAAGAGGTAAACAATTTGCAATCCTGTCCCAGTGTGCAGCGAAAGCAGCGGCATGCAACTTCTTTAACGTGACAAATTCAGTAGTATTGTTACATGTTGCATGAGTATGTTGCGCGACGTTGTTCAATGAAACTGCACATCCCACTGTGACCGATGGGACCGATTTGTTGCCTCGCGAAGTGTCATTTTAAGGAGAAGTCAACAGCAACAAACAATTTCATGCCGACTGATTAGAGTACATACAAAAAATATCTAGGGTGATGAGCCCATTATCGCTATGTTTCTATTATCACGCTACCCATTTGAAGCCGTTGGTTAGAGCAGTGTCTGCCATCTTTGTTTAACGCATTGAGTCAAATGGTAGCGCATCAATAGGGGCACTCGATTCGCGTTTTCGTTGCGCTCAAACACGAGAATTTCACTGTTTTCAGCGCATGTATGTTATTATCTTGGTACTTAACAGCGAAGCAAAGCTGTTGATGCCAATTTGTACGCATTCCATTGTTTGTAGGCCAAGTAATTAATGATTCAGTGAGGCGCCCTCCTTAGTATGGTGATAATAGGCACTTCACCCTATGTGGGTTTTGCTTGAAGCGAAACTTATCATGATTTAACTCTAACCGCTGTTAAAATGTGTGAGCTGACAACGTTTTGGGGATGGAGCCTAGCTCAGTTTCGAGATTAAGCAAAACCGACATTACTATATCACAAGGTGAAACGGGAAGTGCTATGGAGACAATTGTGAGAAAATTATTCCTTATGGGAAGGGGGGGGGGGTGGTTTGGTAAAGGTTTCAGCGTGATAAAAAACACTTTTTTGCGAATTTATTTTTTAGAATATTGCGTGAAGCAAATTCATCATTTCTGTACATTATAGTGTATCATTTCAACAACATGCTGTAATTTTTCTATGCAAAAATATCGACAAACGACTCAGTGACAAAGCTTTTTATAGAACATCTCTGGAAAAACATGATTTGCGGTCAGAGTTAAAAATAATCGAAACTCATTTTTGACGGCTGAAAATGAATCTGATGCGACTCGCGGTGAATAGAAAAAATATTCATTCAAATATCCATGTTATTCATTCAGTTGAATATCGTACAATATATTCATTTCACTAATTATATAGGAAAATGTTTTCAAATGCCGGTAAAGCATATGAAACAACAATCATCATCGCTTACATTGTGCCGAGGCCTACTTTGATGCGTTTGATTCGTTACTGCACGCCCGCTTCGTGTAATAATCGGGGACGAATGAAAATCTGCATGGATGAAAGGGCGGTTTGTTCGTTTGACGTTTTCAGCTGCGTCACTGAATATTGAAAATGAATGCGGCTGAATAAGATCAATTTTCATTCGATGAATTTGAATATTTTTAACTCTGTTTGCGGTGTTACCTGCCATTCAAAAGCTATACTTAACCGATTTCTTTCAAACTTTGCACACACATTTTATGTTAAAAATACCTAACCCCTACGTTGAGTTTTTGAGATAATTTTTCGATTAAGGGGGTGTTTACTCATAAAAAGGCGAAATTTTTCGTGAAAAATAGTAATTTTTATTTAAAATGAGTAAAAAAAACCCCTTAATTAAAAATTTATCTCAAAAACTCAACGTAGAGGTTAGGTATTCTTAATATAGAATGTGCATGCAAAGTTTGAAAGAAATCGATTAAGTAGTTTTCGAATGGTAGGTAACACCGCAAATCATGTTTTTCCAGAGATGTTCTACAAAAAGCTTCGTCACCGAGTCGTCTGTCGATATTTTTGCATAGGAAAATTACAGCATGTTATTGAAATGATATACTATAATGTACAAAAGTTTTTATCAATTCGCTTCACGCAAAGTTATGGAAAAAATCGCAAAAAAAGTGTTTTTTTCACGCTGAAAAATTGTTTTTAATGAAGCCATTAGCTAAATAAAATCCAGCAAAACTATCAATAAATAATACTCTAAATATCAACATGGTATCATTTGGTAGGTGAAAAAGTTTGTACCTAAATTTAAATTGGACTTTAAACAAAACCAGAGAGAAAACCAGTAGAAAATAAAAATGTCCGTAAATTTGATAACATTTAATGTTTACAAAAAAACTCTACAATAGTACCTCGGGAAATTAATTACGAACAACAATGTATACTTTGATCTCAACACCACTTGCACTGAGAACTGGGTCGTCAAACGGTGAGATAACATAGTATTCACTAAAGGGATTGAAATGGCAAGGAGACGCCATGTTCCGTTTGGAGTTTCAATTCAGCTGTAGAAGTTTATAGCTGCAGTGGCGTCGCTAAGGGGGGGAGGCGAAGGGGGCAATCGTCCCGAGCGGCAAAATCAGGAGGCGGTATTTCCTACTAAACAAATTTCTATTTCATTTTTTAGTAATTCTTCAAGTTTCATTAATCCCGATAAAAATCAAGTGCGGGCGAAACGCTTGAGTTTATAATATTTTGGCGCCTGCTGTTTACTATGAAAAAAGTAGGGATTAGGACGACGGATGCGTTCGACCAAAATTATATACATATTGCTCAGTCTCAAAAGATTCAACTGAGATGAGTTTCCGAACGCATTTGAAGTAGTGGGAGTATGCAGACTAATTTACTGGGATTAAACCAGGGAACTCTATCATATACAGAGTGCTTGGTTCATGGTTAAGAATCTCTCGAGCGGTGATAGGGAATCATATTTGGGGAAAAATCGTTCTACACAAACTATCAAATCTCAACAGCTACAAAGTTATTGAACTTTTTTGTAAACAACTTGTTTGTTTTTAAATGTCTCGAAATCAAAAAGTATGCTTTGTATTTTCAATCTTTTAATTCCATTGAAAGGGTGTTTCCGTCCCTGTTAAATATCGGGTGCGTTGGTCCAGCATAGTCGATGGGACAACCGGTCTAATAAATGTTCTATAGAAGGATAGTTTCGTGCGGTAGCGTACGTTATTCAACCGAAGGTGTTTTTTGAGTGAGTGGATCCGGCGATTAGCAAGGGGTAAACAAACCTACATTTTTTTTGTTCACTGATTGCTAGACGAAAGGGTATCCGAGAGCTTAACAATAATAAGGCTGTTGGGAAGGGCGGAATTCCTGGTGAACTTCTAAAAGTTTAAAAAAAGACCTGCTGTGAGAAGCAATCCACTCCGAGACCGGGATAATCAGCGTTGAAAAAAACATGCCCTCGGATCGGTTGAATGGCCTATCTTCAAGAAGGGCTACAAACTTGAACATAATATCTTACAAGGAATAACTCAATGCCGCCTACAAGATAGTCTCTCGTGTTCTGTTGAGGAGACTGCGCCTGTTGGTTGAATGCTTTGTCGGCGAATATCAAAGCAGGTTTCGAGAAGGACGATCAATGACGGACCAAATGATTACCCAGCGACAAATTCTGGACATATTCCGGGAATACAACTTGCGGACTCACCATCTGTTTGTGAATTTCAAGGCGGCATGCGAATCAGTAAAACGAAATGCACTGTGACAGATAATGATTGAGCGAGTTTTCCCAACAAAACTGATTAAGCTGATTCGTATGATGCTGGGTGGGATAAAACCAAGCGATACGAAGATCTGATGTGCAAAAGGGCGGAACCATCATCAGAAGATCTCACATACTTGTTGGCTTCGCGACATCATTGGCGTTGATCGCAGAGCAGTAGAGGAGGCATTGTTGCCTTTTAAAAGGGAAGCTGCAAGAATCGAACTGACTGTAAACTCTGATAAGACAAAGTACATGGTAGCTGGTAGAGAACGTGGCAGTCGTGTTGGGTTCGAGATGGAAATCTATAGGGTACGGTACGGTACAACAATCTCATATATCTTAGAACACTAGTGACACATGATAACGATGTTAGACGCGAAGGAAAAAATGCATGTTGCTGTTGCGAATGTGGTTTACGTAGTCAACTAAAGTCCCACAGCCTAAGGATGCGCACAAAATTTGCTCTATTGAAATCGCTGATACTCTCTGTTGATCTGTACGGCCATGAGGCATGAATGTTGAAGGAAGCAGACTATCGAGTGCTCGGTTTGTTTGAGAGAAGAATTCTGCGTTCAACACTCGGCGGCACAGTACCAAATGGAGAATTGCACAGTGGCATGAACCCCCGGTACCAAGTATACAACCATGCTGGCATAGGAAGACTGATAAAACACGGCACACTACAGTGAGCTGAGCTTGTAATGCGGAATGACAAAAGAGAAACCAGCTAAAGTTATGATCATCAGAGAACCTGGAAGAGGTCGTCGACTTCAGGGCAATCCCCGCAATCGCTGGCGGTGTGTTGAGGAAGATGCGCGTGCGGTGGGCGTCTGTGGAGGCTGAGAACCGGCGATCCAAGATCGAATAACCTGGAACTCTAAAATACATTCAATCGTGTTTCGGATTATCCAGATTGTTCGGTCACTAGATCACTAAGATAATGATGACGATTTTTAATTTGTTTACGTTTGCACTAATCTAGTTACTCGATATTCGAGTAACCATATTCGGCCCACAGATCACTTTATTTTGCACGCACAAAGGACTTGTAAAACGCGTAGCATCCGCCGTCCACGGGACAACCTGTCACGTCTTCCGAATGATCCGCGTTGAAATTAAATTTCTTTAGATATGGTTAATCGGGAAGACTAATTTTGCACAATCTTTTCTTGACACAAATGAAGCAAACACAAGAATAAAACGTAAATTGAAAAAAAATGCATTTCAATTTTCTTTTCGAAAAAATTGACGGGAACGAAAAAATATCCGTGACCGACGCGTAGGCCTACTGCGATCAGAATAATTTGGCTTAGCAGGCCAATGCCGTTAGATGCAGAATTAAATCTCTCTAAATTTTTAATAAAATTGTTGAGTAATTTTTCGAATTTACATGTAAAAATCTCAAAATATTGGTTGTTTACAAATTGTTGTTCCAAACCGCAGAGTATTTTAAACAAAGGAACATGACATAGCATACCGTTGTTCTTTGCAGAACATAAAAATTGAATATCCGTTAAAAACCGCGTAGAAAATCTCCGAAGGCTCCGAAAAATAAATTTTTTGGCTATAAATCAAGATTTTAAGGGTATACAGCATTTTTCATACATTATTTTATGTTGCATTTTATGAAATCTACAACCACATCACTATAGCATTGTTATTTGTAATACTCCAAAGGCATGAAGAAAGTGAACGTTGCGAGGATGGAAAGTTAATTATTAAAAATATACATTAACCCATACATGTTCCACTTTTCCCTGGTGCATATAGGGCTCCAAAACAATTCTTCATCAAAACTGTGGGGAACAAGGAGCATGAAAAACCTGTTCTAATTAAACATTGTTGGAGCTGGCATCAAATTAGCGCTCGTTTGAAAATAAGTGAAGAATATAGGTAAGCGTTTGTTTTTGGTATTGAACACAAAATTTTATTATTTTTTGTGCATATTTTGCAGCACCTCGGTCGGCAATCTTGTTACATGATAGAAGCCATAGCCGATTCATAGTACTCCTGAAACTATCGGGACTCCAAGCAGGATTTTTTTCAAACTGAAGAAATTAATATGTACGTAAATTTATTCTTATTATAGAAAAAATATATGTCAAGCAAAACAGATTAAAATTGTGTAATTATATTTATTTATTGAACCAAGGGCATATAATGTTTATGAAAATCATAACAATTCTTAATCAAATGTCATATTTGGGTTTAATGACTAATATAAGTATAATCTATGAAAGCTATAAGAATGTCTTAATAAATTCATATACCTGACTTATGCAATTCGTTAGTGACTCGATCGCCTACTTCCCCTCTAAATCATAAGCCAGACTTATGAATTCTATACCTAATACTTGTGGCGCCAAGTCATAATTGGTTCTTATGGATTTCAATAGTATTTTTTCCTCGGTGTAAGACAAAATCTCGACAAACATGTCAAATGGTCCTAAGTGCAAATGACAGTTTCTCTTTGTTTACTTTCTCTTTCGCTAATAACTCGGCAGTTTATACGTTTGTTACTCAACTCTCAGCAGAATAAGCTAGTCGATATCAGAGTTTTTAGATATATCCTGAAACAAAATTGAAAAGTTTTAAGATGACGCCGCAATAATCGAAAGAGAAAGTAAACAAAGAGGGGCTCTCATTTGCATTTAGGACCATTTGACATGTTTGTCGAGAAATATTGACAATAAAATGTGAAAAAGTTCATTTTCGTGTAGACCCTTTCTAATATTTTTATCATATTTGTTTTTATATGTAAAGGTAGGAAATTATTGAACTCTTTTGAAAATTCATTGTAAGAGGGGCGGCAAATTTATTTTTTGGACCCGAGCGCCAAAACACCTCGCGCCGCCACTGTATAACTGAGTTCGGATTCAGGACGGAGCATGTCGTTTCTTTGTTTTTTAATCTCTTTAGTTCTCACAAGTCTCCTATCTCATGCCTCCACGCGAGTCTAAGTCTATTGATGACATTTGGTCCTTAGACCGGCGACGACTGGGTGCTATCAGCCTTCTGCCGATAATAGCAGTATGAGAGGGTGCGAACAGATCTAATCAAGGAAATACTACCGTAGAAATGAATATCTGATCGGAAATCAACCGCAATATGACTTTAATCTGACTAGTGTCGATGAGCGCGGGTCAATACAACTGAAAATTTTTATTAACCTAATTTCAAGTTTCGTTATTGCTAATTAGCTCGTGTATCAGGTTAACAATTCTTTGTATTGCTTTTCAATGGTCGTTATTATCGCTCGGTTACGTGTATTTTACAAATCATCCGATACGTTAAATAGGAAATACATACCTTGATTAATAACATCTCGCACTATCATAACTCCCATTACGCAAACAATATTAGCTTTTCTAGGCAATACTCCCACGGTCGGCTGTGTTGAGTTCAAATTGGTTTTGTTTAGGAAACATAGTATACTCTCGGTAGCCGGCTGCCCAGAGTTTAAAAAGAACCAAAAACTAAACAAGATCTTCTCTTTTTCGAGTGATCGTGCACTCGAAGACTAAATAACTAACTACCTAATAAAATATGCTTTACAGGTCGCATCGCTTGCTTGGAGCGAATCCTAGACCTTATACCCTTCCAAACTACCAACTCCGCGACACCTATGGAAGAGTCTGATGAATCGTCGTCCTTCCGTTAAGTAGGTGGAGCATCAACACTTCCCGTATACCTTATTCTTTATCCTTCCCCGTGAACGATGGAGATGGGGGCGGCCGGCAATGATGGCTATCATGAGTTGAGGTTTTAATATGGGTCGGATTGGTATGAATTCCTTCTTATCACTTCCTAAGCAACTCTTATTAGATAATCAGCAGTCAAACATGATGAAGTCAGTGTGCAATCCGCAAAAATCATCGTCACAACGCAACGCAACACCACTTGCACTGAGAACTGGCATACAAGTGAAGTTTTCAATGTGTGTCAGAAATAGAAATGTCGAAATCCCACCAGCAAATAGCAACTTACCACTAGCTGGCGCTGCGATCGGCCGGCATACTGGAGTTGCGTGCAAACTTGAATACAATGACGATTCATGCATACGAACCTGCATGTGAGGGTGATTTCCAACGTATTTTCATTTAAATGTTTACACAGTTTCTAAGTTAAAGGCTAAAACTTTTGTATTGGGAAGACTTTATTATAAATATATTAACTTTTATTTCGTTACAATACTTTCGTTTATTTGGGAGATATTAACGTACAAAGTCGACTTCTTTCAGATTACTTGTCGTACATATACCTACTTTTGACATGATAGGGTGGTTACCACAGTTCTCCCTCTTAAGATGATACTTGTGATTCAACAGCTTCAGGAGCGGTTGATAGACGAGAACGATTTGATTCTAACGAAGGCAGATCGAATCATCATAAACCGCGAGTTAACTCTGCTGCGAAGTAGAGCCTATAACGATGGTCGAAGCGGTAGCAGGACCAGGTCCGTAGCGTAGGGTTGGTCGGGTTGGCCCTCGCCTAGGGCACCAGTCTTAGAGGGGCGCTGAAATCTGCTTTATAAAATAAGTGAAGATAATCATAAATCGTTGTTCGAAAGTCGACCAATTCCTCAATGCTGTAACAAAGATCGTGAAGAAAGTTAGATCGGTTATCAACGTAGAGAGGAGGCCAGGAGGAGTTCCGCAATATCACAAAGTTCTCGGTACCCACCCAGTCCTGCACTAAGTTGCATCTCTGGTTTGAACGTTGAGTTGGCTTTTTGTTGTTCCTGCAAACACTGTAAGGTCTCTGTTTTATCTTATATTTTCAAGACCAGGAACTGTTTGCTAAGGCTTTGTGTCAGTGCTTCCTCGAGCCGTTACATTCGGTGGCCTCTCAAGAGAAAATGTTTAACCTTTACAAGGAATCTCATTAGCCTGAAATTTTATGAGCAGCAACAGATGTTCCTACAAGGGGATCGTCAGAGTCACACACTACCTGAGCTAAGAGCGCAGAGCGATTTGTTTTGGGGAATGGTTTAGCTCTCTTTAGTATTTTTGCAAAAGAGGTTTTAGTGCGTCTTTTAGGGGATTTCATAGTTATGATTCTCTGTGCGCTTGCCACACCGGGTCTAAAATAGCCTGTTTGCTTGTATTTAGTGCAAAACATGGTGGGCGGTACAAACACGCAGTCGAACCTTGCCGAAGAACATGTAATTAGGCAAAGCCATCACGTTAAAGGTCACCCGATACGAGTTTAAAGGGACATACAATCTTTCAAAATCTTCACTCATTGGAGAAAGGGGTCCTTGAAACAGTGAACCCCGTTCACCCCACACATTACCAAATCGAATCGGTAAACACACCATCGATCTCAACTATGTGAACGGACATGTAGACGTGGTAGTTCTTCATAAAAACTTTGCCGTTAGTAAAATTCATTGCTTGTTTTAGACAGGAGATCACAATTCTGAGCTCATCTGGGCGAACATTATAGATATCTGTAACGGCTGAATAATTCTTTCGAAACGTTTAGAACATATATCATTGATCCGATTGAAGATCAGATCCAACCGAGTTCAATGCGTATGATTTTGAACGGGAACCGGAGTCTTCGATAACAAATCTTGTTCGACATCCATTTCACCCACTGAATCTTTTTCAATAATAATTCATTTATACGCGGGCCTTAAGTGTAAATTTGAGGAATACGAATGGTGAGACAGAAATTAGGCGAGTTCTACGAAACTAAAAGATGAGTCAGGAGGTAAAAAAGCACAAATGAGGTCGTCTATTTTTACTCAATATATGGCTAATTGATGGTAATACAAATCTAATCATATGAACCATAATCAATAATTAAGCACCCAGTTCACCGCTCCTAAAATTGGCTCATCAGTATACTGGTCTTGATATAAAGTCTTCAGAATAGACGCTCCGTACGTCGTCATCAAACACCTAGCGTCAACTGATTTCATGAATATACAGTTCCCGATTTATGACTGGATGAACGACAGTTAAACACGACCGAGTTTCGGTCGAATCTTTTGAGTATCGGGATTTTCGGTGTTTTACTGGAAACATGCCCATCGGAAATTAATATTACGGTTGGCGAAGAAACAGATATTCAAATAAATTATTCGAATTGTTGTATGATAGAGGCGGGTTGTATTCGTTAATAAATCGACTGCTCAGTAAATCGATCCACACGTAGTCTCCAGAAAAAATCGCCTTTAAACATCTAGCATCAACTGATTTCACGAAGTCTTCTGAAAAACCGATCAGTCATGTCAGTCGTCTTCAAACACCGGACTTCGAATCATATTCTGTATTAATATTTTTAATAATTAAATTAAAATTAAATGAATTAAATAAAAAAAAACCCGTCGCAAAAAGAAAACACCAACTTCATTGGCTCAAAATTGAGATATTAACATTTGAAAATCTATGTTTTATACTAAAAATACCCACTGAATGAGCTATCTCAAATCTATTTTTGTAGATAATATTCGCTCTAAAAGGGTACATCACAAATAATTTTCAGATATTTAAAGAAAATTCAAAAGAAGCCTCAACTGACGCAGATTATTTGTTCCGAATACATTAAAGCTCTAGATTTTTTTCAGTAATTTAGTCACAAATATTTTTGTCATCCTAAATTCTAGACTCCGATAATTATGAAAAAGTCATCTGCATAGCCTATCAGCAATTTTAACGGGTCACACATTTCGCGGTAAGTTTATCAAGAAATTGATTACAAATATATTACGAAAAGATGCTTACTAAACGGATCCCCTTGGCGAACAGGCCGATTCAGATAATAGATTTTCGTAGATCAGTATTCATGAACAACGGGATAAAATTATGATTTGCTCTAACAGCGTCACCATACCGTAATTGAAGCACATGCTACTCATAGTAACAAAAAAGGGAGCTATGGTTGACCCTATTCAATTCAAACTACACAGTCGCATCCCACATTATCTCGGAGTTTCAACACGGGGTCGTCGAAACGATCAACAACTTGTAACCTGATAGCTTACATTTCTACGTTGTTTCCCGCCATCGAGAAGCGCCATCAGGTGGACACAATTTGTATCGATTTTTCAAAAGCTTTCGACAAAATACCGCACAACATCGCAATCCTGAAACGTTTAGGATTGTCCACCTGGCTGATTAACTGGTTGCAGTCTTATCTTTCCAATCGGTCGACATTCGTGAGTATAAAAAACAGCACATTCAAAAAACCCACAGGTGCCCCGCAAGGCAGTCACCTGGGCCAGCTAATTTTTATTTTGTTTATCAACGATACCTGTGGTCGGATCAAGTCTGGGAAATTGCTATACGCGGACGATCTCAAAATCTTCCGAACTATCACTTCAAGAAGATATTTGTTTTATTCAAGAATGGGGCACGTTTAACGGAATGGAAGTCAACGTTAATAAATACAAAGTTATTAGTTTCGGACGCTTGCTTACTCCAGGATGTTATGAATACAGCTTACAGGGAAAAACAATTGAAAGCGTCGACTCGATCCGTAACTTGGGAGTGCGCTTCGATAGGAAGTTGAGCTTTTCCGAACATATAACCGCAACAACTGCTAAGGCTTTTGGAATGCTGGGCTTCTTAAAGCGGAACACCGTGGACTTCGATGATTTCTACGCACTAAAAGCACTTTACTGTGCCCTGATCAGAAGTGTTCTGGAGTACGCTGTGCAAGTGTGGGCACCTTACCATGCCGTTAAAAGTGATTGACTAGAACTAATACAAAGATGTTTTGTGCGAACAGGAAACTTCCATGGAATGATCCAGTTATATTGCCTACAACACTAGATTACTTTTTCTCTCGGTACCACCAACGGCCATCGTTGTCATCTTTTTCCGTCACTTTATTTTCGATTAAACAGACACATTTTATCATGGCACTCTATTTTTGTTTACAATTGATCTCTGTGATTCTGATTTTTATATGATAGCATGTACTGCCTCGAAAATAATTCTTTGAGAGTTGATTTTCGTTTAGTATACCTTTGATACTTTAGAATGCGTCTTATTATACTTACTGATGTATCGCATACATTTCCCAAACGAATTATCAGCATCAATAATTATGTAAAACCTGACTGGGACAAACATGTAGACAAACAAGCAACTCGCTTCTAACAAAAATGGATTTGGTCGCATTATAAAATGTATAGCAAACAGAGGCTAGAGCAAAATAGAGGTCGCAGTGGCAAAGTTCTCTGTGTTACTAGTTTTCGTTAGCGAAACTTTCATTCCATGGGCATGGAGGGTTTTGGACTCAGCTCTTCGAGCCTTGGAAAAGTTCTTCTTAACTTGAACTTGCCCTGTCTCTTATGGTTTTATGGCCCGACTACACACGGGGAACGTGCCATTTGAGCCAATATATTCTGATTCCTTATGGACTTAGTGCGTACCATTCAACGCAGAACTATAAATTGGTGGAATCGCTCATTACTTTGAGCATTTCATTCAAGCAACAGTCTCGATTGGGATTCAATCCTTAATAGGTGCATTCCATCGAAGTTTATACAAAATCTACAACATTCCACTCCAAATCGCTCGCGTCGTTAGCGTGCAAAACTTTCACAGCTCATTCCACATCCCATTACTGTCATTAGCAGTTCGCAAAACACGTCTAAAGTCCTTATTCACTCGATTTACCATGTTCCACAAACACACACACATCCACACTCCCGTAGTTACCGGAAAATGCGGAAGCTATAGTTGGTAGGAACGCGAAGGTCGAGTAAAAAGTTAGTTCAAAACAGAGCCCTTTGTTTTGGTCCGCCCCTTCCTTCGCCTACTCTGATCGGTCAATGTACATACAAATAGATAGAAGCAAATTGTATGCAATTCCCTCGTCGTCCGCTACAGCATGCTGTTCAGGTGGCTATCCTGAATTGTTGTTGTTGTTGTTGTTACTGTTGCAGTTTTTTGTTGTGGAATAGAAACGAGCTTTTCCTAGTTTTAACCCTCGTGTAAGTGACTGCTTCCGGCCGTTACTGTTGGTGATGTGAACCAGTGTTGAATAGAGCGCTTTTCTTTGCTTCCCCCTTCGCCTTCAATCAAAGTGGAGAATGGGTGAAAAAACTGACGACGGAAGAATAGAGCTGTAAAACAAGGTTTATTTTTTGCTGAATCTGAATAGAACTGGAAGCGTTTGTAGTTGGCGTGAAAAATTTGCAACTACGAAGAAAAAATAATCCGGATTCGGAGAACCCAGTGTAATGTTACTGGATTGTTGGTGCCCTAGTCATTGGAAGGAAATGAATTAAAATTTTTTAATTCGAGGAGAGAAAATAACAGAAAAGAAATCGTTTTGATACCCTTTTTAACGAATAATAAAACAAAAATGGAAAGAATATTGACGGCAAGTTATGTTTGAAGTAATTTAAGTAACGAAATAATTAATGTTCTTTCTGGTGGAACAGCAGCTGCCTTTTACTGACAAAATGTTACTGAATATTGAATGACTCTCTCCAAAGTCAACAGCAGTCGTATTAATTAAATATTTAAATCATAGGAAAGCTAAGGAGTTTGGTACCGAACGGCAGACAAAATAGACAAATTCAGCGAACTTGTGCTGTACAGTGTTTTAACGTTGAACTACGTTTTTGTTTTCGTTGCAGTCAATTCAACGAAATTGACGTGTAACGAAATTGATATTACAGCGTTGAATTTTTTTTAATAATGTAAAGCATAGTGAAAATACCATAAATTGCCATATAGAAGGTTACGCTTCCCTAGTCTGGGACGACAGACTTGGACTAAAGTTACTATATTAAGAGTTAGGCGGACACAAAAGCCAGAAAACTGGTAGCTCTTATTTCAGGAAAAAACACTTGTAACGGACTTACTTTCTAGCATCACAAATTATTCCCACAAAACCAATCCCTACATGCACCAATGTGAATCCTTCTCAGGTCACAGGTCATAAAAACCAAATTTAACATACCCTTTAGTCAGGCCACTTGAAACGAGGCCACACTCATATTTTCCCACAGATCGTAAATTACTTGAACGATCGTTTTCAAATCCAACTTGCATAACCAGATGGGCGCATTCCAGTTAAACCATTCTGGGTCGCACCACTTGTTATAGCAACATTCTCACTAGGTCATTATTATGCAGAGGCGACAAATAAACAGCGTAACCAAACAAAAGCACCGATAGCAACCAAGGCGCCCATACTTATTCATTGATTTGTTTTCCCTTTTTTACGCTACCCGTACATAATTATGGACTATGAAATTGTAACTCACTCCTCCCATTTTGATGTACATAGAATAGTTTAAGTCAGGTTAGCTAGGTTAGCTCGTAAGATTTTTAAATGGAATAAACCAGATTATGAAAAACTACCAACAAGGGAACAGCCTTGCGTTTAAATTATCAAATATCCAAAACACTGCATCCCATGTAAATGTTCAAGCTCTAGCTTAATAATTTCATTGTTGTCGTAAGTAAGAACTTTTACATGCACGAATAGAGAAACCAATGCGAAGATCTGATGATATAATTTCATACTTGCTACAGAAAAAATTTGGTTCCTTTCGTTTCTCTACACTCGATAACACAAGATAACAGTAAAATAGCTATGACCATAATCACAATACCTCTTCCATATACATCCAAAGAGAAAATGTTATGTGACGTCATGCTTAATTGGCTCCGCTCAGTGTCTCCGCCTAACTATGAATATAGTAACTATAATTTGGACACGCTACGCTTCTATGGATGACGTAATCCTTGATTATTTAAGAAATAGCATTGCTCGGACGACTGAGTCGAAAACAAAAGCAGCAGCAGATATATCTACACATTGCTCTATACACTGCAAGCACATAAAATCATTTGGGTTTCCATTGGTATTAAAAACTCAATTTATTTTTGGAGGATCGGACCGTGTCAGCCAAGAGAATAAACGCAATATTATTATACATCCAAATATACTAACAAATTAGTGCCGTGTGGTATCCATCGGGCTGAAATCTCTCGAAGTATTTCAACCAAGAATTGACTCACTGGTTGCTGTCTCCATGTCGCACGTGGCGACTAACAACAGATGTAGCTGTGGTTCACTAGGAGGTTGATAACAGTGTATTATTTTTCTCCTGGCAAAACCAGCCTAGAGCCCGTGGGGCATCCGGCGGGTTGAAGTATCTCAGCCAAGAATTGAATCACTGGGTTCCTGCTTCTATGTCGCAAAAGTCGACTGAAAGGAGTCGAAGTGTTTGTCCACACCGAGGACAGACTGGCTGGCATGATTAAAACAAATGTGCCAGTCGAACACGGAGTGTCGTGGGTTCTTGCTGTGTTAGGCGAATCTATGACGCAGTGGACGTTTGTTTCTTCGCAAATCGTGGGATTCAAATGGTGGTCATGTCCCTGATACCTATCGCGGGGTTCGCTATAAGCGATTACAAGCCAACGTATTTGGTATCTTCTAGTTGCTGCACAATAAGTGCCGGTGATGAAATGTGCAATGCTCTAATCGTGCATGGTTCGAGTAGCACAAATTAATCTTCAGCATAAACGTACAGCAACTATGAATCTATCCCGCCTTTTGCAGGAAGGAAAGCTTCCATAGATTCAAGAAAACGATTTCCATCAAGAAAAAATCTACGTTGGAGAGCTACTTAACCCCGTCTTCGTAGCTTACAACAAAATGGCATGACAAATCCACGTTAAATGTCTCGTGCTTGTAACCTTAGTGCTTGTGAATATTGCTATCGACGCATATTTTCTATCCGACCTCACAACTCGTGATATTTGTGCTGTCACAGTCAATATGACTGTTGATAATATAAACAGGAAATACCTCTATTGTTTGGCATATTTGCTGCATAACGCATCATCACCTTCTGGTGATTTTAAAAGAGTTGTATTATACTGTGGCAGAAATGGGTTTCCACTCATGATCGGCAGTGATACAAATGCCCACTACTTAATTTGTGGCAGATCAGATATAGATTTGAGAGGCATCGAATTGATGGAATATTTCAGTTGCACAAATTTGCATATATTTAATGTAGGAAGTCACCCAACATTTGCACGATCTGTCAGAGACGGGGTGTTAGATGTAACCCTCTGCTCTGACGGTATTACGCATGAGTTTCAAACCGGCGCGTAACCAATAGAGCTTCCATCCCGGGAATTTATTTCCCGGGAATCCCGGGATTTTTGGATTTCCCGGAATTCCTTTTTCCCGGGAAATTATGTTTTCTCATTCCCGGGATTCGGGAATCCCGGGAAAAAGATTTTTAATTTATTCCAAAAGGCTTAGGTTCTGCAAATGAAATTCTGTAGGAAATATTTTGACCGGTAAACATTTGGGGTGCGTAGTGATTGCAAATTATGCTTTTTCATCTGATTTTCAGATCAATGGAATATATAGCTTAAGCTCGCAGATGTTTTTTGTGTTTTTGTCAAGTCCAAGTCTTACTCAAGCCACTGCTAAAGAATGTGCGTATTTTCATGCAAAAATGGATGAATTTGCTGGCCGTTGTTCCGAAGCATTTCCTTACAGTAGCGTTAGCGGAGCGCAAGATATCTCTTCAACCGATAAGCCGACTGATCAGATTTTTTGACCGTTCTTTTAACAGTTCATTTTAATAGCTAGATCTTAAATGAAAGGGCCTGCAAACACAACTTAGTTATGGAAATAGTGTTACTTTCTTAAAAAATCAATCACTGTTTGTGTTAGAAATTGTTTGTAGAGGTATTGTGCGTAACTCAAACGCTATTTAAAATAAGAAATGTTCCTAGAGCATCTGCAAAAATATTTGGTCGGCTCATCGAATGCATACTTCGTATAATTTGTTTTAGCGGAACTGTAATATCTGCTTTATCGTGAATTTTGCATGCCCGGATATTTAATTTTTGGATGTATAAAAAGTAATACAGAATGCTGTATCCGTCATGTCACGTCCTATCATTCGCATTCAAACTCTTTGAAAGTCGCTTTCAAAGACGCACGCTGGATTTGTGAAGGACCTTAAAATCAAGAAATTCAGATTCTGACAGATACTCGCTCGTAACAGGAAATCGATGCTAGACTTCACCCATCGCTGCACATTTCGTCCATTATCTGCTTGATTTTGATTCATACTAAATTCGCAATGATGTTGATCTTAAAGTGACGGAAATGGATTCCATATATCATGTTTTCTAATTTTATCGAAAATAATTGCACACTACCCTGAAGCAGCTCAATCATTTCATTCAAGATTACCAAAGAAGGTGGTTTGCATTAAGTTAACATTCCATCGAAATGTTCTGATACGCATTCCAATTTTAGACAGTAACTCCAGCAGATGCGTTTAGTATATTGTCCTAATTATAATCCTAATTACCAAATTTAAGTTGTAAATATACCCAAGAAAAATCTTTAATAGAAGCTGATGTTATGCAAACTGAGTGACGATTTATCAAATGATTCAGTGATGTATACTCCACCCAATCGGCATCTTCTGACAACTGCTTTTAAGACAGATATACATGCAATCAAAAGAGTATGAAAACTTTTCAATTTTACCTTTTGTTTTTGCTTTTTTATTTTTTTCCATATTCCCGGGATCCCGGGATTTCCCGGGAAATTTCATATTTATTTCCCGAATCCCGGGAAGCTGAAAACCGTCGGGAAATGGAAGCTCTAGTAACCAACGAGTCGTTATCTAGATTAGGCTGTCCCAAAAAAAAATCGATGTTCGAAAAGTCATGGTGCTCAACCCTATAATGAAAGATAAGCATATTTTTAGCACTTTTGTAGAACAAATCAAGTTTCTAAAAATTCATCTAGATGTTCCGCAAATGCGATTTATGGAAAAAGGTCATTTTTGAGCAAAATTGTCGTATATAAGTGGTTTTCGCAACTTTTTCAAAGCCCAATTATTTCTAATATATTTTTTTTTTTATTTTTCTGTGGACCTTAGAGAATAAATCTCATTTAAAAGTTTTTTACAAAAAGTCCTTATATTAATTATAGAACCTCTTAATCATGGCGAAAAAAATATTTTTTTTGATTAATTTGGAAGAAAATCCACACAAAACGAATGTCAATAATTTGTTTTCAATAAACCAATAATACTAACATTTAAGTAGGAGTTGGGCGTTGCACCCAAGTCTACCGCATGGTCTATGGTAGAACATAACTCATCATCATGTTTTACCGCCGACGCCGCTCTAGAATACCTATCCGTCTTTCAATTTCATTGCTTTCGTTTCTCTTAGTCTCAAATTTGCCGAAAATAGCCAACAAAATCGATACGGTTCAGATATGTGCGAATGTAGGGGCTTCGCGATCGCATTTAACATCGCAAAGGGCTTGAGCGTTTGTACGTTAACGTGTTCGATTGCGTGTGGGTTTGTATGTTGCGTGTACTTCGCATGTAAACATTCTATTTTATGAGCGTGTGTCCTTTCGCATCTTCGCGTGTATTCTTAGATGATCAGGCGGACTGTCATTCTGATATTTAATTTTCGGTGCACGGTTCAGATTCTGACAGGGAGTGAGTTACCCCATATCACTAGAGCTCCCGGTTACGTCACCATGGGACGAGTGGTCTAATGGATATGGGTGTTTTGTTTTTTTTTTTTTTTACTTTGTCCAATTGAAGGCATGGACCTAAACTTCTGGTACCGGGGATAGAGATTTCCGGAAGTGGCCAAATCATGATCGCGCAAGCGTGGGAGTTTATAGGTTCACGCTTGAGACCGCGTATAAGTGCTGAGTCGTTCACTTTATCACCGGGATATTATAATGTTTGCAAGAACGCAGGTGTAGGTTGCGTGGATGATCGCGAAGGGCTCAAGCAATTGTATTGTAACGTGTTTGTCGCGTTGTGACTTCGCGTGTATAAATTCGACTTTTGTGTCGTGTTGTTTAGTGGATATGAGCCCCAATTTTTTGTTTGGTCCACCTGAAGGCATCGGACCTATACTACTAGGATAGGACTTCCGGACGTAACCGATTTATGATGGGGTGAACACGAGCGTTTGAAGGTTCACTTTTAGGACCGAGTTTGTAAATTTGTGAGTGTTACTATGTTTTGATAACCGCACGGTTCTACTGTATCGATTTTGTTGACTATTTTCAGCAAATTTAAGACTAAGAGAAACGAAAACAATGAAATTGAACGACGCGTAGATTCTAAAGCGAATCAGTTATAAATTTAAAATGGAAAACTAGGACTAGGCAGGGTCATATGGACGCGCTCGAAAGGAAATGTGAAGAATCATTTGCCTTCTGCTGGTTGGAGTTGGGTGTTCCACCCAAGTCTATCGTATGGTCGTTGATAGAACATAGCACTCATCAACATATTTTACCGCCGATACCGTTGCTAAACCGTTCACTTAGTCACCGGGGTGTTTTCATTTTTACGAGATCGCGAGCGTAGGTGAGCGTGGATGATCGCGAAGAGCTCGAGGGTTTGTACGTTAACGATTTTATGATCATGTGACCACTCGCATACTCGCGTGTATTCTTGAATGGTCGCACGTGGATTGTGAGTCTGATGCTCAATTTTGAGTGAATGGTACAGATGCTAGAAGAGAACCAGTTTTCCAATATCACTAGAGTTTCTGGTCATGTCACCATGGAACGTGTTTTCTAGTGAATATGAGCGTCAGTTTTTGATTGGTCCAACTAAAGGCGTGAGTCTAGGCTGCTAGGACCCAGTGTAGATACTTCCGGACGAGACGGGATTCATGATCATACGAGCGGTGGGTTAATACTTGAGACCGCGTTTGTAAGTTTATAGGTGCTACAATGTTCACGCAATTACCGGTGGGTTTTAAAGTTGGCAAGATGGCGCACGTAGCTATGTATAAATTATTGCAATTTCATGTTCGAGTTAAATTCCCCTCAAATAAAACTATCCTATCTTATCGCGTTTGTGACCAGGTTTGTGTTATCGCGAAAGCCACGAGTGTTTGTACGTTTGGAATGAGCGAGATTGTGAATATATATGATAGAATATGCAATTGTTTGTGTTATTATGCATCTAGTTTAAGATATAGTATAGAAAAAGGAAAAAAACATACCAAATAAAGATAATAAAGATACAAAGAGATTAAGTAGAAGCGTATAGATTGACGGATATAATATTTGGCGAGTAATGGAAAAGCAAAATAATAGAAGTACAACAAAAACAGATTAATAAAGCAGAAGAAAAGAACATATGTAACATGAAATCAAACTACTTGAACTCGTCTAAATAGCAACAAGTGATATTTATATACCATTAAGGAGTTATATACAAAGTTGAGGGGGAAAAGTGACCTAAGTTCCGGTTGGTTGTCACGGTAAAGATGGACACGTCTATACTCGGGCGATTCGTGGTTATGCTGCCTAAGCTCGACCCTCATTATCAGAAGACAAAGATTAAGCCCGTATGATATTAAGCCTGTTCTAATGACCCTGCCACTTCTAGTTTTCCGATCTGTTTACTTCACATCCTTGCTCTCACTTGAGTACTATGGCTCTAATTTTCATAACTTTCCCTACCCAGTAATCTCTAGCTAATTGAATGTCGTTAAAATGTAAAAAATGAAAAAAACTACTTTTTAAGATATCACGTTCACCGCAACCGTCCTTCTTAAGAAGCTCCCTTCCGAGATAATCGCGTTCAAAGTTTTCTGTTAACTTCATTCGTGGGTGGAACCAGCGCGTTGGGAACGGCTGTGGTTTGAAACCTAGTTGGTATGCTGACCGGGATTGGATGATACACATGTGTCGGTAAATTGCCTTAATTAGTGCTATAATTTATCTAATCCGATCTTCCTGAATGAATTGAATCGAATGCTCGAATTGAACACCAGAAAAAATGCCCAATTAATCCTAGGAAGGGAAAATTGACACGCAAGACAATAAATTACCCACTATTCTATCAAATACGCCAATTTTGCTTCCATTCCTTGACACACCTGCCACAAATACTCAGACGATGCACGAAGTATGCTTGATGATGTTTGCAATACCGTGAAATCCATCAACCTAGGGGAGGTATAAACTTGTTTAACTTAATTTAATACCTAGAGTAAATCATCTTGAGTGGGACCATTTGTTGTATTTACAGCGGTATCTTCGATGCATACTTCGGTATAACATTAGAAAAGTGTTGCAGAAAAACCAGATTAGAATTAATAGTTTCTATAATTTGTGGATTGGAATTCCAATTTTACTACGAGTGGAATCAGAAAACAGTCCTGATTCGCCAACTGGGCCACAGTCTCAGCCAAACTAACAAATTTGATTCACTAATTGTGACTGACAGACGTGAGATACACTCCAAAGGAAATGTTAGTAGTGTAAATCTATTCACATCTCTAATTATTGTCAGTTTGATTATTAAAGAAAATTTGACATGAGATTTTGACATCCAGATGTTTTTGGTTGAACAATCTTGATTAGGACTCTCAACCTGGGGTCTGGCCTTGAAGTCGCGTCTGGGGTCCCGAAGAAGAATACCTTTTCTGGATAGATATTAAAATTTCTATTGTTTTTTGCAGCAGCCTGAAAATATATCTGTATATATAAAAGTCAATGTTTGTATGTATATGATTTATGAACTCCGAAACGGCTTAACCGATTGATGTAAAAATTTGTACATAGTAGGCGTTTGTTATGGAGCGTGTTTGTGTGCTATTGGTTGGGGATTATCTGCCCGCCAGATGGCGCTTCGGAACAAATTGTGTTTTCTCCTATTTCGTTGAAAGTCGCAGCAACGCGCGATGGGTATTAGCTAGTATAATATATTGACAGCATACGAAATCGATGTTAAGCCCAAGGTGATTACGAAGGCGTCCGTGGCCACTCAGGATAATTTTGAAGGGGCCCGCAAGGTTGAGAACCGCTGGTTAATTTTAAACGAATTGTTGGCTTCTTAAAAAGAGAAAAAATATTTGGAGTTTTATTTTTCAAATCTCTATGAATTTTATACAGATTATATTTTATTACAACATGCCAAAAACAAATTCAAGTTTGCAGGGGCGGCGAAACACTTTACGCCCGAGTGGGTAGAAAGTATAGGGTGAGGGGTCCATTAGTAATGGTTTTTTCCCTTTTCGCAATGCACACGCGTACACCCAAAACGAATCTTTGAAAGCGAAATTGATTCTGTTTTTTCGCTCTCGAGCTGTGAGCGAAAAGCTCCCAAACGATGTATTAGTGTTCAACCAACCTCATACTTGTGCTATACAATATCATACCCGATAGCTACACGCTGTTGGCTCATGCAATGCAGGGATAACTTGAATAACACATAAGGGAAGATGGGGTAAAACGCACCCCCGGGGCAATATGCACCCCTTGCTTATATCGAAAACAGCTGGAAATTTCTAGAAAACGGTAACACCAGTCGGAAGTGCGCCATAGTAAACATACACTGTCAAAGTTTGATAACCGTACATCAATAGCAGCTCAAGAAATAAACAAAACACAATAACGTGCTCTTCTCATGTAATTATTGTGGCTCGTGCAACAAGGATTTTCCGCTCTTATAAATACTGTTTTACTATTATATTAGAGCATTCCAGTTCTATTTATACCGTTGTTCATTATTCTGTCGCACTACATATGAAAAATCTACTAAATAATGCACTTTTTACTAAATTAATATCTCTGCTCCATCGGGGGAAAAATGGCCTCATCTCTGATTTTGCTGCTTTTTAATCGAAAACAGAAAAATCGTTCTGAAAACCTACCAATTGCATAACCTAAGGCTATTTAATGGCACACTTTTGTTAAATCTCGTCAGAAAACAAAACTACTTGCTTATTCGCCGAGCATTATGCCCCGTTGTTGTGGTGCATTCTACCCCGTAGTTGTGGTGCGTTTTACCCCGCTTATTTTTCAAAAGGTGATTTTTAATGATTTTGAAGAATTGAATTATTTTCATGTTTTTGAATATTTTGCAAAGCGTTATGATTTTGATTACAGAGGAAAATGTTGGCTAAACGATATCATTAATTAAATTCTCCCAATTGATGTTCTATAGCTTAGTTATGATCATATTTCCTTAGGGGGTGCGTTTTACCCCATCTTCCCCTACCATCGTCCTGTCCCATTTGTGATCGCTGCTGCAATGATGCGAAGTTTATATAGCTCATTCGAACGCCTGCTCATTATGTCTCGTTATGGCCCAAGGTGTAAAGTAGGCGTTTTAGCGAGTAGATGTTTGTCGGTTCCAGTCCTGATGTTTTTTACCCATCAATCTTTTTTTCTAGTAAGGCTTAGTTCCCAATACATACATACAAACGAAATATTAATAACAGCGGGGAAATGGTACAAAGCAAAATGCGTCAATGACGATGCTGAAATACCAACGCGGCAGCGGGGAGGCAAACGATATTATCTCACTCATCGTTAGTGTGAAGCTTATATATGACATTTTACTACTCCACGAGTGTGCCGTCATAGTACGGGTAGTAAAGAGGTGTTTTACCAAATAGAAGTTTGTCGGTTCTAATCTAGAATCTGATATCAGAATTTTTTTACTAGAAGTTTCAGGTCACGAGCTATTTATAGCAGCGGAGAAAATAATGAAACAAAACAAAATGCAAAGCAGCAGCAATGGTGATGAGATTGCTTGTGGTTGGGTAGGGTGGGGGGAATGTAAGGTGTAGAAGAAAGATACGAAACCAAATTCTAACAAAGTTTCCTTGTGTGTTAGTGTGTGTCATCGTTTTTTTCGTGAGCTTTGCGCTCATCTCGAATTGTGCGCGAACAGCTCAATGTTCAAAAGGGATTGCTTTTGGGAATGAGATTGTGAGCCCAAAAACAGAAAATCTGAGCGCGCCGTTTTGGGTGTACATTACATTCACATTAAGTCACGTTCGTTTATGCAAATGGAATTTTGGTACATCGATGTTTTCAAATGTGTATAGTGCGAGATACATGTTTCAAAATTTCGAGTGGGTAATTACCCACTCGGTTATTTTCGAGTGGGTAGTACTACCCATACTACCCACGTTTTCCGCCGGCCCTGCAAGTTTGTACCCAACACAACAAATATAATCCATGAACTTAACATGGTAGTCTCACTCAATCACGAGTACGCTTTCAATATCTAGGGTTCGTCGCGGTTGCGCGGTATTTACCGCACCCGCACCCCAAAATCTGCGGTGCGGTGAGACACTTTTTCCCGCAGATGCGGTGCGGTAAAGAGCTTTTACCGCGCGGTTTTACCGCACCTCAAAAAAAAATATAATGTGATTATTTTGATTATTCTAAATTGATAAAAAAGACTGCTATAATGAAAGAAAAGCTAGCTGTGTCCGAAATATTTTGACGCTATTATTTTTACGACATATTTTGGACTTGTTATTTTATTCTTTTAGGTAAAACTTCACAAACTAACCATTTCAAATACATAAAATGCAAGATCCTAATAGAGACGAAATTATTAGATCATTTAGAAACAATAAATTTTTACTCTTAAATCCAATTTAAAAGTGCATCACTTCTCTCGATTTCTGTTGGAAATCGTGGAATTATGAATCGTTTTCGATATCAATTTATCAACTGTGAATTTCGACTAATTTAAAGGAATTAGAGATGAACTAATTATGCTGGGACTTAAACACAACCCAAAGAATATAATTATCTTCATCAAACCAAACGTATTTGGAGTAATTGGCAGTAAAAGATACAAATGTATGAAAGCGTCCAAAATAAGGAGGGGTCCAAATTAGGATGATTATTCTATCATTCGTTCATCAACATTGTATTTCTATCTTCTTTGATTGCTGTGTAAATTCAATGTGAATTTTCTGCAGTCAATTTTATTGAACTCTTTCTCAAAAAGTATGCTACACAACTTTTTTTTCGCGTACTTCCATTCAAATTTACTATAATTTTCTCATACTATGTTGCGTTTCGGCTTCGCCTCATCAGAAACCGACACTAACACATTGTCGGAATAGATTAGCGCCCTCCTGTACAAAGACTGGTTTTTACCATCAAATTTTCACCCTAGTGAGAAATTTTGGTTTTTACCAAATTTTCCTCCTTAGGGTGAAATATAGCATAGTGCTTTCGCATAGGCCTGCTAAGCCAAGACAAGTTTCGGCTTCACTTGTGTCTCATCGGCATAAACAGAACTTCTGCTCGAACGGGACATCACGTTTGATCAGTCGTTTGATTGAAACACATAGTGTGTTTTAGTTTTAAGGGATTTGCGTCAAGCCGGCGTTAATCTATTCCGACAATGTGTTAGTGTCGGTTTCTGATGAGGCGAAGCCGAAACGCAACATAGTATGAAATAAGGATTTGTGCCCTCCTGTACAAAGACTGGTTTTTACCATCAAATTTTCACCCTAGTGAGAAATTTTGGTTTTTACCAAATTTTCCTCCTTAGGGTGAAATATAGCATAGTATAATTTTCTACCAAATTAAGTCCTAATATTTTTCAGTGAAGACTATTTTGTAGCGTTTTTGAAGATTTTTTTGCCAAATACCACATAGTTTGACTCCCGTTCACTGCAATTGAAGTTTGTGCCTTTGGCGCTTTGGGAAAATATTAGCGGAAAATACATTAAATGCTAGAACTTTCGAACTAGCCTTTAGAAAATTACACCTAATACATTTTTAAAAGGAGCAATCTTAGTTTTTGAATGAGAATACATCTGTTTCTTGAAGAATGCGGAAGTTAGAGTTTTGGGATATTTTGTCCGTAAAACCCCCTATTTTTAAAAATCATTTCTGCTGTATGCTACAAATCATACATTTTTTGCAGTTTTTCTAATGTTCCATAATTCTGTACCGGTTGAGACCGGACTCCTGATTAGATGTAATGTATAGAGCAATTTACAATATGTTTTTATTTCGCTGTATTGGAATATATGCGCTACTATATAGAAGTACTGGTATTTCGACTTTCAATTTTTTTTGTGAAATTCCTTTAAGAATGAAAGATGGTTTTTACTACGTAAATGCGAAAATCAACCATATCATTTTCATATGTCAAAAACATTGAAAATATGAAAATTTAAAGAAAAAACTATGCAACTTCATTTCTTATTACATTTTTATTCCACTTTTTTCAATTAACTGAAGGGTTGCTAAAATAAAAATTTTCCTATTACTGCAGTAGAACGTTTTTGAATGTATAATGTTTGTCTTAAAATGTACGGAATTGTATTAATAGAGAATGCAAAAGTTGATTTTTTTTAATAAACGTTACATTCTGAGGAGTCTCTTAAAGTAAAATTTCGTGTGAATAAGAATAACATTTTATTATATATGGTTACACAAATAAACAATTTTTCAGCACTATTTTCAAAAATATAAAATTTTTACCGCATTACCGCGCGGTGCGGTGCGGTAAATAAGGCGCGGTTGGGGTAAGCGGTGCGGTTTTATTATTTTTTTTCGGTTGCGGTGCGGACAATCCATTTACCGCCCACATCCGCACCGCGACGAACCCTATCAATATCTACATCTTACCGAAATACTAATTTATGGTATTTTTCGTAGGATTTTCAATCAATGTAAACGAAAATGTACACTCGATTGATCACATTAGAATATACAAAAATGATTTTTGAGCGTTTTATCATTGGAAAGCTTGTTAAACAAAGCTCACTTAATACGAGAAAATGTTTCAGAAAGAGAAGAAATTTTGTTTCGGAACGACAGAAAATAATTATAACATTTTGCAGTATTTTGCAGTATATGATCCTTATTGCGCATTACTTAATTGTAAAATGCCGTTTTGTCTATGTTTCAAATATTCCAAATCATTCCTAATTTTTTATGGACCCACCCAATATTAGATACCTTACACATGAACAAAATTATTAATTTAAAATTTAACCTAGTCAAATGATTGTTCATTTGCATGACTTTAAGACCAACATATCGTCATATTTCTTAAGACTTTTTTTTTTCAAAATGACGCATCTACAATGAGTGACTCTCAATGTTTACTTTCGCTTTTGTTAATAATTCGGTCGCTTTAACATTTATCCTTCAACTCTTTGCATAATATGCTAGTTAAAACCACCGTCAATCGATCTGTACTGTAAATTAAGTGAAAATTGTTATAGTGACGTCGTAAAAATCGAAAGAGAAAGTAAACAAAGAGAATCGCTAATTGTAGATATGTCGTTTCGAATACAAGTTCTAGATTTGACCATCTATTCGTGTTTAACAATCCCATGCTTGGCAGCCATTTTGTCCTAGCCAACATCTGCCTTTGTTCAAATCAAAACAACCCAATGCCCATCGTATGTTGTCTACTGTCAACGTCTGTATATCTCCATAGGGAATGACAGGAGTAACATCCCCTGATGTTTAACCTTTCCATAGTGCGCTCTTTAGCTCGTTACAAAAACAAACGGAAGCTTCACATCAACGTGAAAAACATTTGTTCGCCATGCAGAGCATCGGAAACTGACACAGCTTGCTATCACGCTTTTCGCCAAGCACGTTCCACTGTCGCAGCCATCTTCCGGTCAGTAGAAAAAGTATCGACACTCGCTCTCTCAGAATGAACACTCAGCACGGTTAACACTCCACTGCTCTCGCCAAACCGAAGCGCAGAGAGAGCACACTTCATCCGAGATCATACTACTAAAACGAGAGAGTCTGACCCACCCAACCCCACCAACACAGCATCCAGCTGATCCCGATGGATTACGACGCGTCGTCAGGCCAAGAACTGAGTGCAGGCGGCCACAGAGCCCAGACCATACCGTTTCCCGCGCGTTGCTGAACCACATCAAACGTTCGGTTGCTTTCAGCTTTGGCGTGGCGCGTGCTGCTGCTACTGCTGCTGCACCAAGTAGGTATCGGAGAGTATTCCACTACTGTATCAAGCTCAACCGAACCTCTATGCCACAGCGTAAGGACTGTTTTTGGTGAAGGAGTAGGATACACTCTTCATATAGC
Organism: Topomyia yanbarensis; assembly: GCF_030247195.1. Taxonomy (NCBI): domain Eukaryota; kingdom Metazoa; phylum Arthropoda; class Insecta; order Diptera; family Culicidae; genus Topomyia; species Topomyia yanbarensis. The sequence continues at coordinate 413,159,890 of NC_080672.1, read as the reverse complement.
GACACATAAATTTATCCGGTTTGGGGTCGCTTTTATGTACTACCATGCGATCCCACTTCTCCATCTGGTTGGTGTGGTGTAGCTTTATTTGAAACGAAATGAAAAAAGGGGAGAAGAAGCCTAGTTATTCTTTTCTGATGTTGGTTCTGTTTCTTTCCAAATGGCTTTTGTATGTCTTGCCTCGATAGACTGCGTGTGCCTTGCGATGGCAGTCGTATAGCACCACTCATCGTCATCTCTTTTCAGCCGGATGGCCCACAGACCTATAGACCTGCATAGCGGCGGGTAGGGGGACCGTCTCGTATGGTTCTAGAACAGGGTGATGGCAGTCGGCTTCTGTGCGTTTGTTCAAGAATGCGTGCTCGTTCATTCATGCGAGTCAGAATGCGCGATGCTGGAGGGGGGAGTAAGGATTTTTCCCTAGCGTCTAGCATTCGGAAGGGAATTTTTAGGGAAAAACGCGTCATTGTGGTATGCCCTAGGGCGGTGCGGATTAGTGCTAGAAAATAGAATTAGAATTGCTTCGTCGTGCTCAGTTTTAGCTAAAAGGGTGGGTGGTGGGGATTGGAATTCGGGGCACTGAATATGTAATATGAAATTTTGTTCAGATTGGGTTAAACTTATGTTGATTTCGTTTTTGGATCGAGACTCGCTCTAATGTTTATAAAATCCGTATAAAAATGAAAGCTTCGAGCGAATCTAGAATAACTTGAATCCCAAAACGGAGAGCAGATTTCTACAGTGTCCGTAAACATCGGATTGTCTATTTCAATCGACGATGGGTTCTTTAGACGGCGGCATCGCTGCTTGTACCGGAGATTCCGGTAGTCCGCTGGTTTGTAACGGATGTGTACCATCATGCGGACTGGATTCGACGAGAAATTAGCCGGAACGGTTGCTCTTCGAGGGTGCTGTGGGTTTCCACGGTTCTGCTCTCGATGGCAGTGAGCTTTATGATTCAAGTTTGAAATATGACGGAAATATAGAAATGATGGTTGATCTACGCTGTTTTATCGTTTAGGGTTTGGTATTCTAAATTGGATTTCCGGTACATATACTTAACAGAGTTGACTTCTGTGTGTTTGTGATTCTCTGTTACCCATCTCATCAAGCAATCTGAACTCACGCAAAGTATTGAAATTTATGAGTAAACCCATCGGTACTCTGTCGGCTCGAGAGTAAAAATTAGGGTGGTCATTCAAACTACGAAACCACACGTAAAGTGTCATATCAGATCAAAAAGTCTTCCACCGGAGGAGACATACTTTCCGACAGGGATTTTATCTTGTCCATAATCGTAAAACAACCCTAACTTGTTGCGGCCGCGCAAAAGAAATAGAAGTCATAAATGCAAAAGTCACGTAAAAGATTCTTGCACAGTTCTTCGTTTTCTGTCATATTTCAAGCTATTAGCTTGCAGCGACATCCTTTGTCTGTCGTTGGCGGTAGCAGAAGTTGAGATTCTGCTTCGGAAGATGATGATTAGTTGTGATTTCATACAAAGTTGCAAGTCCAACTATGGCACTGGTACCAGACCTTCAACCCAATGAAACAAACTAGAAAGGAACGAGAAGTAAAGGATTTGTTTACTCATTGAACCTGGAATTGCTATTTTAGTGATATTTTCCTAACAATTTCATTTAAAATACCAAAAATAATAGCCGGAATTTCACTCGGAATTTAGCATGGAGCTTCGCACGCAATTTTTCACTGAATTTCACGCGGAATGTCGGAATTTCGCGGGGAATTTCACGCGGAATTTCGCACGGAATTTCGCGCATGAAGTTCCGTGCAAAATTCCGCGAGAAATTCCGCGTGAAATACCGTGCAAAATTCCAGGCGAACTTCCGCGTGAAATTTTGAACAAAATTGCGATCGAAATTCGGCGTGACATTCCGTGCGAAATTTCGGTCGAAATTCCGGGTAAAATTCTGTGCTGAATTCCGCGCGAAATTACGAAATTTCACAAAGAATTTCGCGCGGAATTTCGCGCGTAATTTCGAACGGAATTTCAAGAGCAATTTCACGAGGAATTTCTCAAGAAATTTCACACGGAATTTCACGCAGAATTTCGCACGGATTTTAGGACAGAATTTCGCACGAAATCTCACGCGGAATTGCGGACGGAATTACGCACGGAATTTAACGCGGAATTTCTCAAGAAATTTCACGCGGAATTTCACGCTGATTTCCGCACGGAATTTTGCACGGAATTTCACACAGATTTTCGCACGAAATTTCGCACGGAATTTCACACGAAATTTCACACGAAATTTCACGCGGAATTTCACACGGAATTTCGCACAGAATTTCACGCGAAATTTCACACGGAATTTCACGCGGAATTTCACGCGGAATTTCACGCGGTATTTCACACGTAATTTCACGGAAATTTCGCAAGGAATTTTGCACGAAATTTCACGCGGAATTTTGCACGGAATTTCACGTAGAATTTCGGACGGAATTTCATGTGGATTTTCACACGGAATTCCGCACGAAATTTCACGCGAATTTCACGCGGAGTTCCGCACGGAATTTCGCACGGAATTTTGCACGGAATTTCACACGGAATTTCACACGAAATTTCGCACGGAATTTCACGCGGAATTTCACGCGGAATTTCATACGGAATTTCACGCGGAATTTCACGCGGGACTTCACACGTAATTTCACGGTAAATTTCGCAAGGAATTTTGCACGAAATTTCACGCGGAATTTTGCACGGAATTTCACGTAGAATTTCGGACGGAATTTCATGTGGATTTTCGCACGGAATTTCAAGAGCAATTTCACGAGGAATTTCTCAAGAAATTTCACACGGAATTTCGCACGGGATTTCACACGGAATTTCACGCAGAATTTCGCACGGATTTTAGGACAGAATTTCGCACGAAATCTCACGCGGAATTGCGGACGGAATTACGCACGGAATTTCACGCGGAATTTCTCAAGAAATTTCACGCGGAATTTCTCACGCAATTTCGCACGAAATCTCACACGGAATTTCACGCTGATTTCCGCACGGAATTTTGCACGGAATTTCACACAAAATTTCGCAGGGAATTTCGCACGGAATTTCACACAGATTTTCGCACGAAATGTCGCACGGAATTTCACACGAAATTTCACACGAAATTTCACGCGGAATTTCACACGGAATTTCGCACGGAATTTCACGCGGAATTCCACGCGGAATTTCACGCGGTATTTCACACGTAATTTGACGGTAAATTTCGCAAGGAATTTTGCACGAAATTTCACGCGGAATTTTGCACGGAATTTCACGTAGAATTTCGGACGGAATTTCATGTGGATTTTCGCACGGAATTCACGCGGAATTCCGCACGAAATTTCACGCGGAGTTCCGCACGGAATTTCGCACGGAATTTCGCACGGAATTTTGCACGGAATTTCACACGGAATTTCACACGGAATTTCACACGAAATTTCACACGAAATTTCACGCGAAATTTCACACGGAATTTCGCACGGAATTTCACGCGGAATTTCACACGGAATTTCACGCGGAATTTCATACGGAATTTCACGCGGAATTTCACGCGGGATTTCACACGTAATTTCACGGTAAATTTCGCAAGGAATTTTGCACGAAATTTCACGCGGAATTTTGCACGGAATTTCACGTAGAATTTCGGACAGAATTTCATGTGGATTTTCGCACGGAATTCACGCGGAATTCCGCACGAAATTTCACGCGGAGTTCCGCACGGAATTTCGCACGGAATTTCACGCAGATTTTCGCACGGAATTTCACGCAGATTTTCGCTAGGAATACACGCGGAATTCAACACAGAATTTCATACGAAATTTCGCACGAAATCTCACGCGGAATTGCACGCGGAATTTCGCACGGAATTTCGTGCGGAATTCCACACAGAATTTCACGCGGAATGTCGTACAGAATTTCGCACGTAATTTCACGCTGAATTTCGCACGGAATTGCACTTGGAATTCCCCACGGAATTTCACGCGGAATTTCATGCAAAATTTCGCGCGGCATTTCACACGGAATTTCACGTGGAATTTCGCACGGAATTTCACGCGGAATTCCGCACGGAATTTCACGCGGAGTTCCGCACGGAATTTCACGCGGAATTTCGCACGGAATTTCACGCGGAATTTCACACGGAATTTCGCACGGAATTTCACGCGGAATTTCACACGGATTTTCACGTGGAATTTCGCACGGAATTTCACGCGGAATTCCGCACGGAATTTCACGCGGAGTTCCGCACGGAATTTCACGCGGAATTTCGCACGGAATTTCACGCGGAATTTCACACGGAATTTCGCACGGAATTTCACGCGGAATTTCACACGGAATTGCACGTGGAATTTCGCACGGAATTTCGCGTCACGTCGCCCAGAATTTCGCATGGAATTTCGCGCGTATTTTCTCGGAATTTCACGCTGATTTCCGCACGAAATTTTCCACGGAATTTCACAATGAATTGCACGCGGAATTTCGCACGCAATTTCACGCGGAATATCTTACGGAATTTAGCGCGAAATTTCACGCGGAATTTCACACATAATTTCACGGGAATTTTCGCACGAAATTTCACGCGTCATTTAACGCGGAATTTCGCACGGAATTTCACGCGGAATTTCGCACGAAATTTCAGGCGGAATTTCTTACGGGATTTAACACGTAATTTCACGGTAAATTTCGCATGGAATTTTGCACGGAATTTCGCGTGGATTTTCGCACGGAATGCACGCGGAATTCCACACGAAATTTCACGCGGAATTTCTTACGAGATGTCACACGTGATTTCACGGGAAATTTCGCACGGAATTTCGCACGGAATTTCACGCGGAATTTCACGCGGAGTTCCGCACGGAATTTCACGTAGAATTTCGCACGGAATTTGACACGGAATTTCGTACGAAATTTTGCACGGAATTTCACGCAGATTTTCGCACGGAATTCACGCGGAATTCCGCACGGAATTTCACACGGAATTTCGCACGAAATTTCACGCGGAATTTTGCACGGAATTTCACGTAGAATTTCGGACGGAATTTCATGTGGATTTTCGCACGGAATTCACGCGGAATTCCGCACGAAATTCCACGCGAATTTCACGCGGAGTTCCGCACGGAATTTCGCACGGAATTTTGCACGGAATTTCACACGGAATTTCACACGAAATTTCACACGAAATTTCACGCGGAATTTCACACGGAATTTCGCACGGAATTTCATGCGGAATTTCATACGGAATTTCACGCGGAATTTCGCACGGAATTCCACGCGGAATTTCACGGGGGATTTCACACGTAATTTCACGGTAAATTTCGCTAGGAATTTTGCACGAAATTTCACGCGGAATTTTGCACGGAATTTCACGTAGAATTTCGGACAGAATTTCATGTGGATTTTCGCACGGAATTCACGCGGAATTCCGCACGAAACTTCACGCGGAGTTCCGCACGGAATTTCGCACGGAATTTCACGCAGATTTTCGCACGGAATTTCACGCAGATTTTCGCTAGGAATACACGCGGAATTCAACACAGAATTTCATACGAAATTTCGCACGAAATCTCACGCGGAATTGCACGCGGAATTTCGCACGGAATTTCGTGCGGAATTCCGCACAGAATTTCACGCGGAATGTCGTACAGAATTTCGCACGTAATTTCACGCTGAATTTCGCACGGAATTGCACGTGGAATTCCCCACAGAATTGCACGCGGAATTTCGCACGGATTTTCACGTAATTATACGCGGAATTTCACGCGGAATTTCGTACGGAATTCCGCACGGAATTTCACGCGGAATTTCATGCAAAATTTCGCGCGGCATTTCACACGTAATTTCACGTGGAATTTCGCACGGAATTTCACGCGGAATTCCGCACGGAATTTCACGCGGAGTTCCGCACGGAATTTCACGCGGAATTTCGCACGGAATTTCACGCGGAATTTCACACGGAATTTCGCACGGAATTGCACGTGGAATTTCGCACGGAATTTCACGTCACGTCGCCCAGAATTTCGCATGGAATTTCACACGGAATTTCGCACGGAATTTCGCGCGTATTTTCTCGGAATTTCACGCTGATTTCCGCACGAAATTTTCCACGGAATTTCACACGGAATTGCACGCGGAATTTTGCACGCAATTTCACGCGGAATATCTTACGGAATTTAGCGCGAAATTTCACGCGGAATTTCACGCGGAATTTCACACGTAATTTCACGGGAATTTTCGCACGAAATTTCACGCGTCATTTAACGCGGAATTTCGCACGGAATTTCACGCGGAATTTCGCACGAAATTTCACGCGGAATTTCACGCGGAATTTCGTACGGAATTTCCCGCGGAATTTCGCACGGAATTTCGCACGGAATTTCACGCGGAATTTCACGCGGAGTTCCGCACGGAATTGCACGCGGAATTTCGCACGCAATTTCACGCGGAATAACTTACGGAATTTAGCGCGAAATTTCACGCGGAATTTCACGCGGCATTTCACGCGGAATTTCACACGGAATTGCACGCGGAATTTCGCACGCAATTTCACGCGGAATATCTTACGGAATTTAGCGCGAAATTTCACGCGGAATTTCACACGTAATTTCACGGGAATTTTCGCACGAAATTTCACGCGTCATTTAACGCGGAATTTCGCACGGAATTTCACGCGGAATTTCGCACGAAATTTCACGCGGAATTTCACGCGGAATTTCGTACGGAATTTCCCGCGGAATTTCGCACGGAATTTCACGCGGAATTTCACGCGGAGTTCCGCACGGAATTTCACGTAGAATTTCGCACGGAATTCACGCGGAATTCCGCACGGAATTTCGCACGGAATTTCACGTGAAATTTCACGCAGATTTTCGCACGGAATTTCACGCAAAATTTCGCACGGAATTTCACGCGGGCTTTCGCACGAAATATCACGCGGAATATCTTACGGGATTTCACACGTATGTCACGGGAAATTTCGCACGCAATTTCACGCGGAATAACTTACGGAATTTAGCGCGAAATTTCACGCGGAATTTCACGCGGCATTTCACGCGGAATTTCACACGGAATTGCACGCGGAATTTCGCACGCAATTTCACGCGGAATATCTTACGGAATTTAGCGCGAAATTTCACGCGGAATTTCACGCGGAATTTCACACGTAATTTCACGGGAATTTTCGCACGAAATTTCACGCGTCATTTAACGCGGAATTTCGCACGGAATTTCACGCGGAATTTCGCACGAAATTTCACGCGGAATTTCACGCGGAATTTCGTACGGAATTTCCCGCGGAATTTCGCACGGAATTTCGCACGGAATTTCACGCGGAATTTCACGCGGAGTTCCGCACGGAATTTCACGTAGAATTTCGCACGGAATTCACGCGGAATTCCGCACGGAATTTCATACGGAATTTCTCGCGGAATTTCGTACGGAATTTCGCACGGAATTTCACGTGAAATTTCACGCAGATTTTCGCACGGAATTTCACGCAAAATTTCGCACGGAATTTCACGCGGGCTTTCGCACGAAATATCACGCGGAATATCTTACGGGATTTCACACGTATGTCACGGGAAATTTCGCACGGAATTTCCCGCGGAATTTCGCAAGGAATCTCACGCGGAATTTCGCACGGAATTTCACGCGGAATTCCGCACGGAATTTCTCGCAAAATTTCGCACGGAATTTCACGTGGAATTTCGCACGGAATTTCACGTGGAATTTCGCACGGAATTTCACACGGAATTCCACACGAAATTTCACGTGGAATTTCGCACGGAATTTCACGCGAAATTTCGTACGGAATTTCGCACGGAATTTCTCGCGGAATTTCACGCAGATTTTCGCTAGGAATACACGCGGAATTCAACACGAAATTTCACGCGGAATTTCACACGGAATTTTAAACAGATTTTCGAACGGAATTTCACGCGGAATATCTTATGGAATTTAACACGTAATTTCACGGGAAATTTCACACGGAATTTCGCTCGAAATTTCACGCGGAATTTCACACGGAATTTCGCACGGAATTTCACGCGGAATCTCGCCCAGAATTTCGCATGGAATTTCACGCGGAATTTCGCGCGTATTTTCTCTGAATTTCACGTGCAATTTTGCACGAAATTTCAAGCGGAATTTTACACGGAATTGCACGCGGAATTTCGCACGGCATTTCACGCAGAATTTCACGCGGGATTTCACACGGAATTTCGCACGGAATTTCGCACGGAATTTCACGTGGAATTTCGCACGGAATTTCACGCGGAATTTCTTACTGGATTTCACACGTAATTTCACGGGAAATTTCTCGCGAAATTTCACTCGCAATTTCACGCGGAATTTTACACGGAATTTCACGCGGAATTTCGCACGGAATTTAGCCCAGAATTTCGAATGGAATTTCACGCGGAATTTCGCACGGAATTTCGCGCGGATTTTCTCTGAATTTCGCGCGGAGTTTCGCACGAAATTTCACGCAGAATTCCCCTTATAATTTCAAGTAGAATTCCACACGGAATTAAGCGCGAAATTTCGCACGGAATATCACGCGGATTTTCGCACGGAATTTCACGCGGAATTCTTCACAGAATTTCGCACGTAATTTCACGCGGAACTTCGCACGGAATTTCGTATTCATTTTCGCACGGAATTTCACGCGGAATTTCTTACGGAATTTCATACGTAATTTCACGGGAAATTTCGCACGGAATTTCGCACGAAATTTCACGCTGAATTTAACGAGGAATTTAACACGGAATTTCACACGAAATTCCACGTGGAATTCCGCGCGGAATTTCGTACGGAATATCGCACGGAATTTTACGCGGAATTTCACGCAGATTTTCACTGAATTTCACGCGGAATTTCGCACGAAATTTCACGCGGAATTCTCCATAGAATTTCACGTGGAATTGCACGTGGAGTTTCGCACGGATTTTAACATGGAATTTCGCGCGGATTTTCACGCGGAATTTCGCGCGGACTTTCTCTGAATTTCACGTTGAATTTCACAGAATTTTACGCGGAATATCGAGTTGATTTTCACAATTGCACACGCAATTGCGCACAGAATTTCACACGGATTTTTGCACGGAATTTCGCGCGGATTTTCACGTGGATATTTCACGCAGATTTTCACGTAATTTCACGCGAAACTTCGCACTCAATTTCACGCGGAATTCTCCACAGAATTTCACGCGGAATTTCGCATGGAATTTTGCACGGAATTTCGCACGATTTTGGCACGAAATTCGCACGGAATTTCGCACGATTTTGGCACGAAATTTCGCACGGAAATTCGCGCGGATTTTCACATGGAATTTCATGCGGAATTCCGCACGGAATTTCGAGCGGATTTTCACACGGAATGTCGTACGGAATTTAGCGCGGATTTTCACGCGGAATTTCGCGCGGACTTTCTCTGAATTTCACTCGGAATATCGCACGGAATTTCACGCGGAATTCCCCACAGAATTTCGCTCGTAATTAATTTCACGCGTAACTTCGCACGGAATTTCGCGCGGACTTTGACGCGGAAATTCGCGCTGATTTTCACGCGGATTTTCACTGAATTTCACGCGGAATTTCGCCCGAAATTTCACGCGGAATTCTCCACAGAATTTCACGCGGAATTTCGCATAGAATTTCGCATGGAATTTAACGTGATATGTTTACCTATGTGTAGTCAAACCCGTTTGTGGTTCAGTCTTTGTACCCGGTTGTGGGTCCCCCTGAAAAATCATTACATATGACATTCGTATCAGTGAATATGATCATATCAATTGTATTGAAATAGCTTCCCCGGCGGACAGTTAGATATTTATTACACCTTTTGATTGGTATATAGAACTTATCAGACAATCGAAATGTATGGACAAAATCAAAGCCTGGTCCACCACCATACAAAATGATTATTTGAATGGCCTTTTCTGTATTGTTTTTATTTATGCTTTCTGAATTTTTACTTGGTCTTCATTTCGCTATTATTTACAATTCAGCAGGACTAACTCGACTATCCTAGTTTGGATTGGCCCCAAGTTGATGTCAGTTACTGATGAGATAAACTTTATCTAAATTATGCATGAAACTTTTAAGTCCCTTTCAAAACAAAATCTTGGCCACGTGCCTGCTTATTGTTGATACTTATAACTAACATTGGATTGAAACAGTAGTATGATTCGAAACAATCAAGTCCATATAATATACTAATTGTCATGACTGTTGCTTTGTTGGTTCTTCCATTTTACCACAACAGCAACCCTTTCTCTATTCTATGATGCACAAATTCAACCAATTTCTAGTCTTGTTCTCGTATTCGCCACAGCAAAATTGGTTCCTCTAGATTGCTTCAAAACTCGAAAGCTGCATATATTTATCAACAAAAAACTCGATGAAAGAACAAAAAACGCTCTTAAGAGGATAATTAAAATTAAAATTCAAACTACCCAAGAATAGCAAAGACAGTCGGATCGTTTACTCCTGCCGCGTACAGAATACTTATAGTTCCACTTTCCTCACTTGCCACAACAGGCAACAGAAGAAGAGGACACAACCCGTCTGCGGTCTCGACTCGACTCTCGACATGAATAATTTAATTCTGGTGTACCGGAGAGGAAAAATAATTCAATTTTCGTCGGTCGCCGCCAAAAGTTTTACGACGACGACAATCTTCGACCATCGTCAGTCAGTCAGCTTCATCCTTTTCGTTCGTGTATTTGGAGGAGGGGTGGTTGTATTGTACGCTCCCTAGTTGCTGCATCCGTTGGACCGACTGGCGACCGATGGGTGGTCATTAGAAAAAAAAAAAAAAAAGGGTTACGAAACAACGGGTCCAACCCAACCCAACCCAGCGTGTCCGTTCAGTCATTACGTTTAATTTTACGCTTCAATTAATCTGTCGACATTAGGTTAGCCTGACTGGGCATGGGAAAGGGTGCTAGAAAAATGAAACGGAGCTGCCATCGGACTCAATTCCAGAAGTGATGATAATATCGGAATTCACCTTCAGAGCATGAAGTGTTTTGGTAGCTGCAGAGATACAATTGTTTTATGAAATGATGATGCCACTATTGCTGTTTGATGAGTTTAAAAGGAGCGGATCCTTAAGCGGAGTCATTTATGTGCAATCCAAAAAAGGCAGACAATCTTTTTTCCAAGGATAAGATCCAGTTATTTTAATAATGCAAGTTTTAGGTACTGCTTGGCAGTGGCAGTGATAAGGGAAAGTTTAATTAATTAATTCTTCGCATATAAGTTTAAGCGAAGAATAAATGCAATATAATTCATAAGTATAGATACTAAAATGGAAATAATATATGTAGTTATAAATATCCATTCCAGAATGGGTATAGTTTCGTCCAGTGTTACATTTCTCTAGAACCTCACCAGTATGCCGGGGCGTTATGTTCCGAATAAAATAAACTCGAAGAGGTCACTCCTACGATCATATTTTCAACGTGAAGCGATAGCAATAAAAACACAAGATGTCTCAAGGACACTCATCAACGTGCTTCGAGAGGATACCGATAGCTATAAATAAACCAATTTTCTTGCACCACTTACGGTGGTATTTAACGGTACCAGCCGTCGGCTGTTATTGAGTCTTGCTTAATAAAGTTTCGGATGCTTAATCTAAGAGAAGCTGAGCGAAGCTATCTATTTACAAATAGTAATATTTTCCGGACAATAGAATATAAAGGGTTATTCGCATTTTGATTCGAACAGCACTTCACCGAAACTGTCATCGAGCTTAAAATTGATGTGGCACAATTCACAATTCACTCGTTCAGTTGTCTCCGTACCCAGCATATCTGATTACTAGGTATAACTTTCTACAGTGACTATACTTGAAGACAGAAAGCTATCAGGATGAAATCAAACCGACTGAGAAGAATTACACACCCTCCACAACTTTACCGAAATAGATAGCGTGTCGGTTTCAATTTCACTCTGCCGATGTTCATTTTCCTTCTCAGCTATCCACTCTTTTCCAGTCGAAAGTATCCGTAGCAAACTACGAAGCATGTAGCGGGTTCGTCCTTCCCAACCGTTGCAATGGCTGTGGCCGTAAAGCGAAGATGGGGAGAAAAACCGCTCCAGAACAGGAAATTGAATAACACGATATAGTAGTTCGTGTACTTCGCAAGCTGAATAAATGGCGTGCGGTTGAATCAGTTGATGGTAACTGGTAAAAAAGCATCGAAAAACTAGGAAGATTAAAAATTTATAACGAAAGACGGATGATGCATGGCATAGCAGCCGATGAAGTTTACCTGTAGAGCTGGTTCTCGAACAACTCCCTGAAAGAATTTCAGGGACAACCGTCACCACCTGCGGTGTTTTCTATATGCGAAAACTGAACTGGAAGCGTATGCTCAACAAACAAAAGCAAAAGTAGAAATGGGATAGAACTAGTTCGATTGACTCACATTCTTTCATCAAAGAAGAGCTACAGGTAGAACAATTGCTGAAACTGTAAAAAAGTGGTCGTGTAAAGCTTAGAAGACATCTGCTCTGGCCACCCAGTTAATATATTTATTTTATTTTACGAACATAAAAATAACATTTCTTTGGTAAGTCATGAATTCGAGTTTCGAATTCGTCTCATCAGTAACAGACAGACCGACTTGACCACCGGATGGACGTTCAATTCAAAACAGAACATTACTTGTTACTGCTGGGCCACTACCTACAATCTGAGGTCCGCGCATTTAGTGTGTAGGCCGGCGAGGATGTTACTGCTGCGCGCACTTTCCAAAATCTGGGATATGCGCGTTTAGCGTGTAGGCCGGCTATAAATGTTTCTGCTGGGCGCACTGCCCAAGATCTGGTGTATGTGCGTTTAGTGTGTAGGCTGGCTAGAAACGTCAAACGCCAGAGAATCTGAAGACTCATTGAGAGTTCGGTCGAGAAGATAATAGCTAAATTTATTAGTGCTAATTAAAATATCCTAATTCTACTTAAGTGAGAAAACTAAAATAAAACCCAAATTTAATATTCTAGTTTAAAAGCGTAAGTAAAAAATAGTAAATTGCGTAAACACATGCGTTGTGCGGGAGTAACCAGTTCGATAGAGGAACGGCCGTGGACGTGCCGCAATTGTTTACCACAGAGTGTGGTATCGTCATCCAGCAATCAGTCTGCGCGGGTCGCATTACGACTGAAGCTCCTAGAGGAAGAGCGCGCAATTGAGCGGCGCTAGTTGGAGGCCGAAAAGAGGGCTTTAGAACTGGATCGGAAGGCAATCCAGGAAAAGTATAGGCTGCTTGAAGAACAATTGACAGAAGGGAGCCGGCATAGCAGAGTAAGTCGTCGTACCAGCATGCAGCGTGTTAATCTCTGGGTCGAGAAACAAATGGCAGAGGATACAGCATCGGCCGCTGCTGTAGTGGACAACAACGACTTACAAGAATCAACCGATAGCAGTAAGTTGGCAACGTCCGACCGAAGGATGGTCAGCCGGCAAAAGAAGGAGCCAGTACAGCCGTCGGCAACGAACCAAAAGGGCAAGGCATCGATAGCGGGTGCGGAGCGCCCTACAGATCGAAGTCAAAAGCAGGAAATTCAGCAGCGAAATACTGGGGTGATTCCCAAAGAGGTTCCGTATTATCGCTCGAATTCGTATGGAGGTAACCTTTTGTAACGGGGTTACAGATCTTGTAAACAAGATATGCCTCAGCCCATAGTGATCTTCACGGTTAGTACGCGTTCTCGGTCTCTGTTCCTTTTCGACTGAGGTTCGCCAAGAAGGGTGGATCAATTATGTCGACCACAAAGTTCGAACCCATCGATCGCGTTCGGGAAGGCTTCGGGTTTCGTCGCAATAAGGCTATTTTTTTTTTTACAATGGAGAAGACCTTTATGTCCTAGCCCAGTACACGTGCTAACGGTAGGGTCCAATCTACCACACGGGGTGCACTGGGGGCGTGTCGGACTCGAATGGTGACCAGCCATTAATACCGACTAAACTCCATTGGGCTCCGCCATCATTCCTCCCAGGAACTACCTCTCGGTATTACTTCTGGGGGGATGGCTGTACTAAGTGTACTCATTCACTCTCACTCACGCGATCATACATCCTGTATGAGGCTTACTTGGGTGCTCTCTCAATCGCACTTTGATTCACTCTCAAACACTCCCACATGAGGCTGACTTTTGTGCTCACCTTTTACGTTCCATGCGAGGCTTACTTTTGTGCTCGCCCTACCCATCCATGTGAGGCTGACTTGGGTGCTCACCCTATCACCTGATTCACTCTCAATCGTGCCACTCTATTGTACCTTTGTCACTCCCTCTGGCATCCCATGTGGGACATTTTTCTTAGGCCCCACTTCTGACATACCATGCGAGGCTGACTTTTGTGCTCACCTTTTTCATTCCTTGCTTGCTACCAACCTGTGAGGCTGACTTTTGTGCTCACCCTTAACATGCAGTGTGAGACTGACTTGGATGCTCACCCTTTCACTCCTCTGCCACGCCATGAGGCATCGATAGCTTAGCTCCAACATACTACGCTACGACCCTCCCGTCTTGGCATGAGGCAGTCCACTTATACGCCTATACACTCACTCTTCTGTCTTGCTTCGGGGTGGCTGGGTTTACCCCTTACGCGGTTGCCATTCGCTGCGCCAAACCTGCCTCGGCATGAACAGACCATTCACTCCCTTTTTTGCGCTTGGCCTTTTTGCTCCAGCTAACCAATCACTGTTAGCCGTGCCCGTCGTCTGTTGCTCGGTTCGCCAGATTACCTGTAGCCTACTGGCAATCTGGATGGTAGCAGCCGAGACTGCGTTCCACTTCTCCACCGTTTGACACATCCGCTGGATAAGGGTATCCGGGGTTGTGTCCCAGCCCCAGACGTCAAGCATTGCTCTTCTTTCGACGTCGAACCGATGACATACGAACAGTATGTGTTCGGCAGTTTCATCTACACCTGGGCAGTCCGGGCAGACTGGGACCTCCGCGTGCCCGAACCTGTGGAGGTACTGACGGAAACAGCCATGGCCTGACAGGATTTGTGTCAGGTGGAAGTGAACTTCCCCATGGGGTCTTCCCACCCAGCTCGATATGCTAGGTATCAGCCGGTGGGTCCACCTACCTTTCGAGGAGTTGTCCCACTCACGCTGCCACCTGGCGACCGAGGTCACCCTGGTGCGCTCGCGGGCTCCCCTATTTCCACGTAGCTCAAAGCACTCCTCATCTTCCCGAATGACCAGCCCGACTGGCATCATGCTCGCTATCACGCAGGATGCATCGTGTGATACCGTGCGGTAGGCAGATATCACTCTGAGGCACATCACGCGGTAGGTGCTCTCCAGTTTCTGTAGGTAACTGGTTACCCTCAGTGCTCTTGACCATGACGGGCCGCCGTACCTGAGGATAGATACGGCAACGCCTGCCAGTAACCTACGTCTACTGGCGCACACCTTTGAGCTGTTGGACATCATTCTCGATAGTGCCGCAACAGCAGTCGACGCTCTCTTGCACGTATAGTCGACATGGCTGCCGAAGGTCAGCTTGTCGTCTATAATGACTCCGAGAGACTTCAGACTTCGCTGTGAAGTGATCGCGACTTCTCCCACATGGATAACTGCATGTTGTGCCGACTTGCGGTTGTTGACGATAACTACCTCCGTCTTATGATGAGCGAGCTCCAGGCCTCTCGCGCTCATCCATTCCTCCACCGTGCTAATCGCGTGTTCTGCGGTTAGTTCTACCTCAGGAATTGACTCCCCGTAGACCTCCAAGGTTACGTCGTCGGCAAAGCCGACGATCTTGACCCCAGGAGGGAACTTCAGTCTCAGAACCCCGTCATACATGAGGTTCCATAGCACCGGGCCTAGGATCGAGCCCTGCGGGACTCCGGCGGTAATCGGAACCCTTTTCTGACCGGCATCGGTCTCGTATATCAGTACGCGGTTTCGGAAGTAACTTTCCAGGATCCGGTACAGACCCACCGGTAGGCTAAGCCGGTGTAACGAGAGCGCGATGGCATCCCAGCTTGCGCTGTTGAATGCGTTCTTCACGTCAAGTGTCACTAACGCACAGTATCGAATACCTCGCCTTTTTCGTTGGATCGCTATCTCGGCAGTATTTATCACTGAGTTGAGAGCGTCCACTGTGGACTTACCCTTTCGAAAGCCAAACTGGTTGCTTGACAGACCGTCCGTACCTTCCGCGTACGGGGTGAGCCTGTTGAGGATGATCCTCTCAAGCAGTTTGCCAGTCGTGTCTATCAGACAGATTGGTCTGTACGCCGATGGGTCGCCTGGCGGCTTCCCGGGCTTCGGCAACAGCACCAGTTTCTGCCTTTTCCATCTATCGGGGAAACGGCACTCGTCAAGGCATCTCTGCATAGCTAGCCTGAACATGTTCGGGTTCGCTATGATCGCTGCCTTGAGAGCGTTGTTCGGAACTCCATCCGGCCCTGGAGCTTTGTTCATTGCTAGGGATTTAGCCACTGCGAGTAGTTCTTCATTCGTCACTGGAGCCACCATTTCGACCGTGCCCGCACTGTCTCGTAGTGCTGGTGGCCAGGGGCTTGTGGCTCGAGACGGGAAGAGTACTTCGATAATCGTTGCCAACCGGTCCGGAGACCGTTCTGGGGGTGAGGAGCCCCCTTTGGTCTTGGCCATCACAATCCGGTAGGCGTCACCCCACGGATTCGCGTTGGCACTCTCACACAGGTTGTCGAAACACGCTCTCTTGCTGCTTTTAATAGCCTTGTTAAGGGCTAATTTCGCAGCTCGAAACGCTTCACGGCGGTTCTCTCTTGCATCCTCGGTGCGAGCTCTTTGCATCCTACGTCTAGCTCTGAGACAGGCTGACCGTAGAGCTGCAATCTCGGCACTCCACCAGTATACCGGGCATCTACCGTTTCTTGGCAGTGTTTTTCTCGGCATAGTGGCGTCGCACGCGCGTGATAGAACAGCTACCAGCGCATCCCCGCTTAGACTGTCGGTGTTGGCCTCCAGTCCCAGGGCCGCGGTGAAAGCTTCGCTGTCGAAGTGATTGGACTTCCACCCGCGTACCTGACAGGGATCTCCCGCCCTCGGATGCTGCACACCATAGTTGATCTTAAAGCGGATTGCTAAATGATCGCTATGGGTGTAGCCTTCGTCTACCCTCCATTCCATGCCTGGAGCCAGACTCGGGCTGGCAAAGGTCAAATCAATCCACGCCTCCACTCCGTTTCTACGGAATGTACTAGCGGAGCCATCATTAGCTAGCACAGTATCGAGTTTCGCAAACGCTTCCATTAGCGCTTGACCCCTGCTATTTGTACAGCGGCTGCCCCACTCCACTGCCCAAGCGTTGAAGTCTCCCGCTATTACTACCGGTTTCCGGCCCACGAGGTCCGACGAGAGCCTGTCGATCATCTGGTAAAACTGTTCTATTGGCCACCTTGGTGGGGCGTAGCAGCTGCAATAGAACACACCATTGATCTTGGCAATCGCCACACCCTCGGCGGAGGGGTGTATTACCTCTTGAACCGGGAACCTTCCCGTTGTACAGATTGCCACCATTCCAGACCCGTCCGACACCCAATTGCCGTTGCCGGCAGGGATGCTGTACGGGTCTGATAAGAGGGCGACATCTGTCCTCGACTCCGAGACCGACTGCCACAGCAGCTGTTGGGCTGCTGCACAATGGTTAAGATTTAGCTGTGTGACTCTCACGGCTTCTTCTTATTTAACTCGCCGAAGGGACACGAAGGTCCGCCCATAGCATGTTTATGGGCTTGCTGCTTAGCGGTGCAGATAAGGCACTTGTGCGCCTTAGTGCAACCCCGCTCTTTATGCCCCTCCTCGCCGCAGCGACGACATAGCTTGCTCCTGTCTGTGCCTTTGCATTCGTAAGCTTTATGGCCGGATTCTAGGCACCGATAGCACCTGTCCACTGAAGGCGGCTGGGGTATACTAATAGGGCATACCGACCAACCGATCTTCAGCTTCCCTTTCTCGGTTACCTTTTTGGCATCCGCATTCAGTAGCCTGAGGTAGGCTACTTGGGTGCCGGAGGGTCCCCCTCTAAAACGCACAGAGGCCCGCTCGATTGTCACGTCGCATTGCTCCTTGACGGCTGCGACGACATCTTCTGCGGTCGTGAACTCGTCCAGATGCTTGCACTGGAGAGTCATTTCCGCCCCTAGCGACCTGACCTGGGCGCCTTCACCAAGGACCTCTTGGGCCAAGGCCTTGTACACTGCACTAGATTGTGCGCCTCGCTTCAGCACCAGAAGCATTTCTCCCGTGTTGGTGCGTCTCACGCTACGCACATCTTGCCCAAGGGCCGAGAGGCTTTCGGCCGCCTTCATCGACTTTAGGACGTCGGTGTATTTGTCCTTGTCGGTTTTTAACCACAAGGCCTCGCCTCTGTCCTTGGCCTTTTTCGCGGGCCGCGGTAACTCCGGTGTCGGTGCCGGCTTCTTCTTGGTAACCAGCGTCCAGGGGTTTACGCCCCCCTGCCCCGGTTGCGCCGGGTTGCTGGTACCATCACTCTGCCCAGCGGAGTCACTCTCACCCCCGCTTACTTCGACCAAACGGAGCTGGGCTTGACGGTTGCACGCCGTGTGGTGTCGGTTTTTGCACCCTCGCCTGGTGACTTCCTAGGGCGCTTCGCGTTCGACGCCGTCTTGCGATTACCCTTGCCTTTACCCTTCGGGGGGAACTCAGCCGCCGCTTCAAGCGACATGGCTGCTCCATAGAAGGTGAAGGCCACTGTCTGGGTACCTATGTCGACCTTCTCTCTTCCCTCCCTCTTGGAAGCCACTGTCCTCTGTCGGACTTCTCCCGACATTCCACCCTCTTGGCGTAAGCCTGCTGTTCCTGTCTTGCGACACGAACAGCTTTCCGGAGCACCAGGAGGCTCTACTTCAGCTCTTTGCTTATATTTTGCTTCGCGCTAGTGAACTCGATTATTGAATCGAGCTGCTCCACCACTTTGCGCATCGCGGATAGTGGCCCGTCCAGTGCGTTGGTAGGACTATTTTCTACCACTGCTGGGGGATCACTGGTGCTATCAGATGCAGCACTCGTCGCTCAACTACTCTCCCCACGGGGGGAGACCTCGCCAAACCACCTCTAGCAAAGGGGTTTGGCACCTCCGTTTGTTTATTGTTTTTGTTTTTGTTCACTTCCATGTTAATACCCACGAGTTGCGCGAGAATAAATGTCCGCAACGCCAGAGCTCCGCAGTAACGTGGTAAGGGACGCTTACTGTGGGGGTTGCCCAGGTACCCCACAGGCTCCGTTAACGATCGAGCATCTTTTTCACCCCCTCGATCACTCATCTCTCGGCACGGATCGCTTCACGCCTTGGAATTGGGGTTATGACCTATCTTGCTTTACGTGGTGACCGCGGCCCAGATCATCACAACCATCCTCCTTTACCTGGACTTTGGACTTGTAGCTCTGGTTCTCAATAGTCCCAGGTACGTATATTATTACAGACATGCTACTATTGAGATCCGTCATTCGCTAGCGGAGTTAATCTTCATACATCTGGGGCAACCGTTAAGTAATGCTGTAGTAGGGATTGTGTTCTTGCTTATTTTGTTTTGTGTTAATCGTCATGTTTTTATCCATAGCTACTTTCGCGATATATCTGACCTGCTCAGGTCTGCTACAAATATCGTCACCTGTTGAGACATAAACTGATCCGAAGGTGTTTACAACCACCTTCACCGGGCTTCTTATCGTTGTTGGTTCTAGCCGTTCCTATTTATCTGCTAG
The DNA here is from genome assembly GCF_030247195.1 of Topomyia yanbarensis. Classification (NCBI taxonomy): domain Eukaryota; kingdom Metazoa; phylum Arthropoda; class Insecta; order Diptera; family Culicidae; genus Topomyia; species Topomyia yanbarensis. Next base: position 413,140,144 of record NC_080672.1, on the reverse strand, counting down.
TTGGTGCTGAGAACTTCTCGGCAGCGGTATTACACCCTACGCCGATGCCCATTTTCGCGATCCATTTCGCTGCCACTCCAACGAAATAACCATCGGCGGTAAAATTTCTCTAGACAACGATATCCCGATTTCCTCCAACTTCATGTTTTTCCTGCTTAGCTGCCGTTGCTAGCCCGCTGATCGACAACTGCTGTCTACTCACTACTGCTGCTAATATCGAAGCTTGACGAAACGTGAACCGATCCTTCAGAGAAGCCGTCCAACTTAACATACATCCCTTTCCAGCCACCATCGCAAAGTTTCTTCCTTGGTTTCTTCATTGACTTGTTTCTAGAGTGACCGAACTCGAATAACATTTCATGTGTCAAAACGGCGTACAGTATATTTTTTCTTGAACAGGAAGTTAATAAATTTTTTAAAGTAATTCAAAACCCTCAAACCCCCCCCCCCCATCCCTTGCGCATGGTCCTGATTTCGGCATTCATCCACCCAACGATTTCTTTACATTACTTTCCGCTCATGCTGCCTAGTTCTAGCTTTCCGTCCTAAACTGATAATTAATTCGCTCTACAATATCCATCCATCTTTCAGCTTGATAAACATTGTGCTTATCTGGCGAAAAAGAGGGTCCGAATTGAACCATGACAAAAGGTCCGAATCTCTTTGATTTAACGAACACAGTTAAAAATTCTATCAAAGCAAAATATCATATGAAAGATGTTATCCGAAAGTTTCAGAAACACAATAGTCTCTTTGATTCAATTTAATATTGATGCAAATAAGATCTTAGCTACATAGCAGATAAGCGTTCCGTTAGAGCGCTCCAAAACAACATGTTCCACTATTTCACAAACGCGATGATTGATAAACCTCCAATTTCTACTTTCAACTCAACCACGAATATAAAAAGCAAAGCAGACGCGCCTTTTCTAGATACCGGCGAAACGTCGAGCGTCAACTGCAATCTAAGCCTCAGTCGTTCTGGAAGTGTGGAAGGTTTACGAGCAGATATCTTTCGATAATAGTTTTCACTCAGATTCCTTCAATCTTACTTCACGTCCGTGTATGCACATCCTTCTATCTTATAAATCCAAAGGCCTCTGCTTCACGAATATCTTGCAGGCCTGCTTAAATTCTCTTAGGTTATTAGTCCGCTTGGCGTATTCTGGCATTGCGTTGAACAAATTATAACCTTTATAAAATAAAGAGTTGCTAGGTTTGTGAACGAGCAGGGAAAAGAGTCCGGTTTACCATCTTCTTTGTTATCTATTGGAGTTTTAGGCACCGACACAGGCCACATCAAAACTATTCGAACTGATTGTTTTAGACCCTATTTCCTTATAATGCAAACGCTATATTGCAGGTTTTCGTTCAGGCAAACGATCGACAACGACAAACCTGCTTTCGTTCACAACATACAAACTCTATGGATTTGCTGACGGATTGCAAACCGATGCTACTTACATGGATTTATCTGCGGCCTTCGACGAAATCAACCACGATATCGCAATAGCGATGCTAGACAAACTCGATATTCATGGACAACTTGTGTGCCTATCACGATTGAAGGCAACTGCAAATCAGCATTAAGGACTGTCTATCTGCATCATTCCGAGCTACATTCGGCAACCCGTAAGGAAGCCATCACGGCCCAGTAATATTCCAACCCTATTCTGATGTCAATAACAAATTACAAGGATTACGCCGACGATATGAAAATGTTTCGACAGGTACGGAATCCAACCGATACCGAATTTCTTAAAAGTGAAGTGGTCAACATCAGTACATGGTGTGGTCTGAACAGAATAAGCATAAGCAGAAGCATAAGAGATCACCAGTGGTTGCAACACCATCATTGACTAGAACCAACTGAGATTACAAAATGTTCATTGTAACAATATGCTTGGGCATTACATGATGAGCCCCATTCTGCAATCTATATTGATCCCTGCATGCTGATCAATACCGACGCCGCCACGTCCGAATACAGATCTTCTGTGAAAGGAAAGAATGTTAGTCCGATACATGTCTGCTAGAGACTGAGGAATCCTCTGCAACGCCACATGTATTACGGGAAGGAGCGAGTTATTAGTAAGTATGCCAATAGCGTAATCATGTAATAATTGCTCTGGGCAACCGGCTGCCTATGATTTGGAAAATTTAACATTTGTCATATTAATACGATTGGCCAAGTAAGCAACTTGAACTCCGGATAGCCGACTATGAGGAGCATTGCTAATATTTTAATAAATCAGTAAGGTTCACTTTTCTATCACGCGACGCATTTTTCATGTCGGTGCTAATTTTACCCGGTAATCGTTTGAATAAAATGGGAAATCTTATGCAAGAGGTATTTGTGTGCGTTTTAATTGAGAGGAGCTTTTATTAATATTAAACTGCAAAAATAAGATGAAAACAGGAATGGAAAGTGAGTTTTTTCCGTTGCATTAGTATAACAGAGTGCTATTTCTAAGCAAACATTTCCGCGCGCGATTTATTTATTGTTACCTACTAGTTATGCCAAGTGAGTAACAAAGAAGCATAAAAACATGAGATAGTTGACAGTATTACAGCTCTTAGTGAAGATATAGAATACAGTTAATTCAGACATTATTCCTACAGAAGACAAATCAGCAAATGGAAAAGCAACAAAAAATCTCGAATTGAAAATAACTAGAGTGGAAACGAGTTGGGGCCACAACTAATCAATATCGACCGTTTTCGCAACAGGGAAATGAAAACATTTCTTCGTTCTGATATAACTGAGCAAAATCGAATACTGATATAACTGAGCAAATTAGAATACTTAGAGAAACTTCGATATTCACGTACTCGTAGACGCATACAATCTCCAAACATTAGACACACAGGTAGCTTAACCATGCATAAGAACGTTAAAGATAACAAGAACGAATGGACCAGATATTTAAGCAACATTTGTATTCCAACAACGCGTACGATTCCGTGTAACAATACAAATCACGGTAGATTGCTAGAACAGAAGTATTTATTGTGTATTTCTCCAACTGAACAGTGATATCCATTTCCATAAAAAAAAATTTTACCAGAAAAACGGCAAAACCCATAACACTCCGACCGTGCATACAGATCGGAAAACTACAAGTGGCAGGGTCATTAGAACAGGCTTAATATCTTACGGGCTTCACTTTTGTCTTCTGCTAATGATGGTCGAGCTTAGGCAGCATAACTACGAATCACTCGAGTTCACAGCATGTCTCCTGGCATCTTGTCCATCTTTACTGTGAGAACCCTGTCCGAATGACCCTGCCACTTCTAGTTTTCCGATCTGTATACTTAACATCCTTGCTCTTACTTGAGTACCATGGCTCTAACTTTCATAACTTTCCCTACCCAGTAATCTCTAGCAAATTAAATTAAAATGTTAAAATGTAACAAAGAAAATGTGACTAACATAGTCGAAATAAAAAAGGAAAAAAAGATATTATTAAGTGATATTTCAAGTCAATAAGTGTTTTTTATCTTTCCATTTGTCATTACACTATGTGTCATTTGTGAGGCCTGAATGCTGAATTATCTTTATGCAGTATTGCTTTATCACTTGCTCTCTCTAACTCTACATCTGTTCAATTATAGGAGCCCCTCAGTCTAATCGTGTGCATCCATCCATCCATGATAGGGCGATGATGATAGTGGAAATAAAAACTTTAGATTTGTGCCATTATTTTACTACCAAGCGTTTCACTAAACCGCTCGAATAAATACTATTAAAAGTCATTTTGGATTTGTGACAAAACGAGCACGTAATAACACATTTTGGCACGTTCAATCATATCCAGAATGTCCGTTCCTAAATTTCAATTAAAATGCGTTCCAACCAGAACCAATCGTTGTGCATTTGGTTTACGACGTATGACGTCCAGTATTTGGCACGAGTAAAAAGCTATCACATGAAATTGTTACATACATGTGCAACAGCTGCCGTTGCATAGCCAGCACTCATCAGAGCTAGGCAAGTTATGGGTAAAGGATATCCAAATGTATCCTATAAGTGTATACGCTTGTTCGTGTCTAAAGCGAGGTGGGACTAGAAATCAATGTAACGAATGTTGTTACGGGTGTACGAGTAGTAGGCAGCATGTAGGAGGACATTTTTGGCAACGACAGCTTTGAAACGATTTGATTTTCGCATACTTGTATAGTTGTCGTAAAAAGGTTGGGAATAACTATTTTATACAATTTTTAACTAATTCAATGGTTTTAAATTTTCACTGCTAATCCTGATTTTACCTCTTTAGATTGTTTTTTTAGTTCATAAACTCATAAACTAAACAAAAACAATCACTGTATCAAAATTTGAATACTCTGATGTACATGCACAAAGAGAATACACGCCTATCTCCAATATTTTAAAATTAACGGCCTATACAAAACGGAACACTCGCCGATATTATTTTCTCCAAGGTATCATAAATTTGGAAACATCGATACTGATGCTTTTTGAAATTTTGAACCGGGCAAGCGGATAGGAGCGTCCGGTTAGGAGAATTAGCCATCTTCTGCGGGATTTGACAAGAGTGTGTATTGTTTGCTGCAAAGGGAAATGGGAATTGTACTGCTGATATAAAGAAGACTATAGTGGGACCACAAATAGTTTGATTAATCTTAAGAGATTGTTTCGCAAAACATTTTAATTAGCAATCCACTTGGAATGAAATGATTGAGCTTTTTGTGCAACATCTCATCCATGAGATGAGAATGAGAACAAGACCCGTGATGATAGTACCTACCTACGTGATATAGACAATCCCTCACGATCAAGTGGGGGAAAGTTGAAATAAGACATAAAACTTGACTCTCCAAAGATATTTTTTTTTGAAAAGTTGGATTTTAATGTTTCGTGTTCCACTCGGCAGTAACTGGCAGCAACTTGCTGCCAGTTAGACAATCTATCAAAACTAACACCAAATTGGTACCAATTCGAGTGAGACATTGCTCGGTATCACCCAGTTGCTTTACACGTTGAGTAAACTGTTTGGATTTTGTGTCTAACTGGTGCCAACTTGGTGTTAGCTTGAATATATCGTCTACCTGTCAGCAAGTTAGTGTCAGTTACTGACGAGTGGAATACGGAACATTAAAGTCCAACTTTTCAAAGTTAGGTCTTCCGGCCTTATGCACAAATTGATTAATCCATTTTTTTTCCATTAGGAAAAAATAAAGTTTGCATAAAGTTATTGATCTCACTAGTTAAAAACTAGTACGGTTTTATTTAAAAATTGTTGGACAGACAGATTAAAATTAAGAACTATAAATGTAAGTGACTCTCATATTTGAATGAATTTGGTCCAAATTTAATTGCAATTCTAATTAAAATCCACAAAATTACCGGTAAATGTAAACTCTAATGTGAACCTGAGTTTCGTTCCGCGCATCCGAAAGAATTTTTTCGCCTTCTAACAATTAGGTATATTTTCAAAAGTGTTGAAATCGACCGAAAGTACGCTGTTCCATACAAATAGACCCTATTCATTTTAGGCAAAGGTAAAACACCCTGAAACATACAACCCAAACTTAAACATTAAACGCTAAAAACCATTCGTCAATCCCATTTCCAGCAGCACATGTGTCCGTCGTAATAAAATTCCCCAAAAGTCTCCAACGCGAAACCCTACCACATCGATGTACAACTTCCGTCAACTGTTTTTCTTCCCTCAAAACATCATTCCCCCAACAACAACAACCGGACGGAAACGTTTGTCGTCACACAAGGGTCAACCGGCCAAAGCTACCTCGAGCTGCTCCCAGTAAAGCGGTCGTAAATCTCCTATTCACGTTTTTTGTTTCGCCTCCACGGACGACAACGACGACAACGACGTATGCTGTATCCCTTTCAGCACTACCTCCCCACTTTGTTTTTCTCTCTCTCAAACTGACGCGAAGCGGAAAGAAAAATCAAAACCCCACTTTAGTAGCCATTTTCCCGCTATTTTCACACGAACGGAAGCCGCAACCATTCGCTTCAAACAAAATTACGACCCACAATAGGCAGTATAACAATTCTATTATTCTCAGCTTGGCCGGTTTTTGTACCGTGACCCGATCGGGTTGATTCCCGAAGCCGCTCCTTCTACCATCATCGCAAAACGTACGTCGAAACGGCCACGAGCCAACCAACCAGCCAGAGTTGGCATTTTAAACACCCCCGGGTCGGGTATCATATTTATAGCTTCATTCCATTTTCCACAGCTTGAGCTTCTCAACGGCCCGTTCCCGTTCCTATGTAAGGGTTCATCAGGCCCCGGAGAAACGTTTTTATTTGCATCTTATAAGACCGTAAATATGCAATTTTGCTTCGTGCTACATATGTGCACCTCTGCCGCTGGTCCTGGTAGGCCATGAGTGTATTTGCTAAACGAAAATGCGGGACCGTGCGAAAAAGCGGTGAAGTTGATGCTTTTTTTGTTGCATTTGTGAAGAGTTTTCCCGGCTGTGTTTGCTTTACTTCGCAAAGACGGAGGGTGTGGATGTGGTTTAAGCATACGTTGGTGGAAAATTATACGACCTGTGTTGTATCAAGCAAAATTTCTGTTGAGACTGCGGGTCGCTAGTGGAGTGCATTGTTGGCCTTGTCACGGCTAATGGGGTTGGGTTTGGGATCCTGCTTTGGCCGCGTACTGAACTATGACAAGCCATAATTTTTGACAATTTATTATCAAGACGATTATAGTTTCTCTGTGAGTTAGTGATAATGAACGTGCTGTGTAGGGTGTGATATTTCAGAAGATTCCACGTAATTTTAAACCATATGTCGCTTGCATATCAAAATGGGTGGTGGTGTAAGTGCAGGGAGGGGACGGCGATGCAACACCCAACTGCACATATCAATGGATTTTTGACATCTGAGGGTATTATGATTTTAACGGTTTATATGGGGAATTCCAGTGTGACCCTACTAACCAACATGTGATTCCGGAACCAAAAGTCAGATCCGAATGAAATTCAATAGCAGTCAATGGGATTATTGTATCTTTCATTTTAAATGAAGTTTGTAAAAATCGGTAAAGAATTCGGTGGGAAATATGTGTGACATCAACTTAGGAACAAGAAACGCCTACATTGATTGATCATTACCCGATCAGAAGGAAATAACAAGATTATAGCAGAGTGCAATAGTAAGTAACAACGCGAGATAAAATTAGGAAATCTTTTTGATATGTGTTTCTGATAGGTGATCCAGACCCGCAAATCAAAGTAATGTTGTACACATTTTAATATGAATTACATCATCCGGGCATCAGGGTGTTACCATTTTATATGGAAATTTGCTGTGTGACCGCACTATTCATCCCGTAACTCCGGGATCGGAAGTCGGATTCACAAAAAAAATCAATAGCGGCTTATAGATGCCTTATACCTTTCATTTGAGACTAAGTGTATGTAAATAGGTTCAACTATCTCTGAGAAACTTGTGTGCGTTTAAATGACACATACATGTACACACAGAAATTTTCCGACTTTTCGACGAACTGAATCGAATGGTATATGAATCTCGGCCCTCCGGGCCCCATTTAAAGGGTCGAATTTTAGAGTGACTGCATAACCTTTCCTTACATGATAAAGGCAAAAGGTGATCCGGTGATAACAAAACCCGAACCCGCCCCAATTTCTACGGGTTCGGATTGGGTTTCCGTTGAAAATACTCGAACCTGCCAATATCTATTTTAAATTCAAACAGCTGCAAATGGTAGTCCAAATCAAGACCGACGGTTTAGAGAACATCACGGTTTACTCAGGGCCGGTGGATCACGTGGGTAGTATAAATAGTGCTACCCACTCTAAAATAACCGAGAGAGGAAGTACCGAAAGTTTGGAACAAGCTAAAACCTGAGTTTAACCCTCCGGAAAAATGGCTCACTGAACGAACAGAGATGCGTACACTCAGTGCACTATAGTGCGAGCGACGGAAGGTTAACCACGTATGTGTCTCACGCACAAAATGTATGCGCCTGAAGCTCTAGAGGTTCAATAATTTTATTTTTTTATTCAGATTCAATTTTTTTTCCAACTTAAATTTCTTGAAAATATGGGATAATAGTTAGGATTTGTTTGAAATTTAAAATTATTTTTGTGTTATTACATTTTAAAACAAATCGATGCACAAAAACTAGGGTTCGTCGCGGTGCGGATGTGGGCGGTAAATGGATTGTCCGCACCGCAACCGCAAAAAAATAATAAAACCGCACCGCTTACCGCAACCGCACTTTATTTACCGCACCGCGCGTGTAAAATGCGGTAAAATTTTTATATTTTTAAAAATAGTGTTGAAAAATTGTACATTTGTGTAACCATATATAATAAAATGTGATTCTTATTCACACAAAATTTAACTTTAAGAGACTCCTCAGAATGTAATGTTTATGAAAAAAAAATCAACTTTTGCATTTTCTATTGATAAAATTCCATTCTTTTTAAGGCAAACATTATACATTCAGAAACGTTCTACTGCAGTAATAGGAAATCTTTTATTTTAACAACCCTTCAGTTAATTGAAAAAAGCGGCATAAAAATGTAATAAGAAATAAAGTTGCATATTTTTTTCTTTAAATTTTCATATTTTCGATGTTTTTGACATATGAAAATGAAATGGATGATTTTCGCAATTACGTAGTAAAAACCACCTTTCATTCTTAAAGGAATTTCACAAAAAAAAATTTAAGGTCGAAATACCAGTACTTCTATATAATAGCGCATACATTCCAATACAGTGAAATAAAAACATATTGTTCATCAATAATAACGACGCCATATTTGACGAAAAAAAATTGCTCTATACATTACATCTAATCAGGAGTCCGGTCTCAACCGGAACAGCATTATTGAACATTAGAAAAACTCCATAAAATGTATGATTTGTAGCATACAACAGAAATGATTTTTAAAAATAAGGGATTTTACGGACAAAATATCCCAAAACTCCAACTTCCGCATTCTCCAAGAAACAGATGTATTCTCATTCAAAAACTAAGATTGCCCCCTTTAAAAATGTATGAAGTGTAATTTTCTAAAGGCTAATTCAAAAGTTCTAGCATTTAATGTTTCCCCTAATGTTTCCCCTAATATTTTCCCAAAGAGCCAATGGCAAAAACATCAGTTGAAGTGAACGGGAGTCAAACTATGTAGTTGGCCAAAAAAAGCTTCAAAAAAGCTACAAAATAGTCTTAACTGAAAAATATTAGGACTTAATTTGGTAGAAAATTATAGTAAATTTGAATGGAAGTACGCGAAAAAAAGCTATGCAGCATACTTTTGAGAAAGAGTCCAATAACATTAACTGCAGAAAAATTCACATTGAATTTACACAGCAATTTGGACCCCTCCTTATTTTGGACGCTTTCATACATGTGTAACCTTTACTGTCAATTACTCCAAATTCGTTTGGTTTGATGAAGATAATTATATTCTTTGGGTTGTGTTTAAGTCCCAGCATAATTAGTTTATCTATAATTTCTTTAAATTAGTTAAAATTCACAGTTAAAAAATTGATATCGAAAACGATTGATAATTTCACGATTTCCAACAGAAATCGGAAGAAGTGATGTACTTTTAAATTGGATTTAAGAGTACAAATTTATTGTTTTTAAATGATCTAATAATTTTGTCTCTATTTGGATCTTGCATTTTATGTATTTGAAATGGTTAGTTTGTGAAGTTTTTCTTAGAAATATAAAATAACTAGTCCAAAATATGTCGTAAAAATAATAGCGCCAAAATATTACAGACACAGCTAGATTTTCTTTCATAATAGCAGTCTGTTTATCAATTTGGAATAATCAAAATTATCACTTTAACAATTTTTTTTTTGCAGTGCGGTTGCGGTAAAAGCTCTTTCCCGCACCGCATCTGCGAGAAAAAGTGTCTCGCCGCACCGCAGATTTTGCGGTGGGGGTGCGGTAAATACCGCGCGGTTGCGGTAATTACCGCAACCGCGAAGAACCCTAACAAAAACTATAAATACAATTTTAAGGATGCCGTTAGAAATATTTTTAAAGGCAATTTGTAATAACAAAAATAACAAGAGCTGTTATTTGATTACCAATTGAAACAAGGAAAAACACTATTAGGATTTTTGTGAGGAAGACAAAAACACAATAGGGACTGATTTCAACATCAATGTAGCAGAGTGATGTGTGAAGAGGACGGACCACAATGACAGGAAAAATAAGAAAGTAAACCAAGGTTTGCTAATACCTTTAGTCATCCTAAATTTCCATTGTCCCACGAATTTTACCAATTCTCGAGCGTCCTATGGTAAGAATCACTGAAAAACTCGTTGAAGCGACGCGATCTTTCATAAATATCATCTTCTAATGCCTATCTGCCTTCTCATTACTATTCTAATCTAAGTATCCTCCTTTTCATTACCTGGAATAAGGCAATGTGTTTGAACTGTAACTTAGGTAATTTGGTATGAATTTTCAGATAAAGCACTCAAGAATTTTTATTTTTTCCCCAGGAAATACAAGAAATGTTTTCCATGCTCTATCGAACGGAGAGGCATCTTGGAACTATAACGATGTGGGCATGGTCGTTGATAGGTAAATATAAAAGCATCAGTTTTGTGTAGAGAAAGTTTATTTAATTCTCGCTTGTTTTCCACGTTCCGGTCGAAGCTGGTTTGATGTCGGCGACCAGATATTCTTCCCAGCACGTATTATTGACTAGTGTAAATCCGTCATCATTGCTATTACCTTCCTTGCCGATTTTAGGGTGCTGGATGCTTTTTTTGCGGTTGTCATTAAGGTCTGTTACCCGACTCTACTCGGCTAGCGCACCTTAATATTCCAACACTAACTCAGTCAACGACGGAGCTCACCTGGAGGTGATAGGTAACATCTTGGGTACGACTGTCAAACTGTCATCGCGGTTAACATAATAGCCAGCTCACTAGCAGAATTCTCCATTCGCTCCTTGCTACGATTTGCTTATCGACCAAAAACCTGTCAGAATTCCCTGATCGTATTCGAACAGTGGCGTAGCCAAGGGGGGGGGGGGTTTTGGGGGTTAAAACCCCCTCCAAACCAAAACATTTGAATTGAAGAAAAAAAAAGTGTGATGCTGACTAGTTTATTAAATATTCAAATAATAATTTTGGAAGTTTATTATCGGTTCATTACATTGAGAACCTAACGTTATGGGGACTTTATGTAAATTGTAAGAATGGGATCTTGTAACTAATATTTTAGTGAGGATCCTATAGTTGATAAATCATGTAAATATCAAGCAAAATAGCTCAATGAAAACGCCTACATAGAAACTGATGAAAAATGGCGTTTTACGCTTGTCTCTAACAGGTCAGAATCGGTTTTTATAAGCATTTGATTTTTTTTTGGGTTATCACTTATGTAAAGTGCCACTAGCTAAGATTGGTAATAAGAAAAGGTTTAGTATTTAGCATCATAATTTTGTTGATTAATTTTTCCAGTTGGATGCATTACTAATTCCAATCAAATTTAGTTTGAGACTTAGCGTCTTTAGCAAAGTTTTCAAGAATGTTATTGCAAATAGCGTGGTTGAAGCTATGAATGCAACCCGTATTTGTGCATTATAGGCCATATTGCTCTACGAATTCCCTTACTAACGGTTATAGGCTGCAATAAAGAATTTGGGAGAACACCTTGTAGATGACGTTTACTATCCTAGTATGCAAAAGTGACTTCAACGCCACTTTGGTCAAATTAAACTTTTTCGTATTTTTAAGTTCACTGCGAAAATTCACATCTTTCAGTGCAAACGACTTCAAATAAAAATAAAAAATAACCTGTTGAAATGCGAAAAGCAAAGTGGCGAAATCATGCTTTTACCCGCGCCATGCAAGATTTGAAAATTGATTTCCTGAAAAATATACTCGATGGCATTTACGTCACCTTTGCAAGGGGAGTTCAGTAATGCGATTAATCGGTAATTAGTTGCAAAAATCCCGCCTAACACTATTTTTATAGATGGGACATACTACTCCCTACATTCTATACTTCGGTAAAATCTCCTCCTTTCAGATCTTCAAAAGCACCCAGTGGAGCGGTCTAGCCAATTCCTCTACTATGTGTTTGAGTAGCTCACATGACAGTTGATCATTGCCAGCGGTTCAACCGACTTATTTTTTCATAAATCTTAGGTAGATCCGGAATCTGTCGTCGACTGCGCGTGTCTCCAATGTGATTCTTGCAATACTCTTGTCGTCTACTGCTTCGCTATTTAGGTGTCCGTCAATCGTGAGAATTTATGCACATTATTTATAAGGTGTACAGACTACCCTGTGCAATAACCGGTTTATAAAATGCCCCGGCCTATCAGGATGTTTTTGTCACCAATGGCGAGCTTAACATTCCGCCATTGGCAGCTATCATAGACATGCTCCAGCTGCGCATAAAATGCATCTTTCTCGGCTTCGTGAGGTCAGTGCACATCGAAGAAATGGCCATTGCTCCACACTACACACATCCTTTTGCTGATCGCCTGCCACTTGATCACGCGTTGGCGCATTTTGTCCAGCTCTTGTGCCGTCGCTCGATCCCCGCATTTCCACACCTTCTGCCCCGTCTATCAAAGCTCTTCCAATGCTACGGTTTCGAAGTTGCGAGTTTTCAGTTTATCCTTTTCTGCTTGATTGTTAGTAAAGTGGTGTTTTTGGGCCACTCGTTGAACTTGACCTAACCTGTCTCGTAGTCCGTCACTCAACATAACTGACACCTGCGACAGGTATTTAGCTCTGCGAACGGTAGGGTTATAGCGTCCATGCCCGCTCACACCATCCCATTTCGCTATTACTGCAGAATACGGCAGTACCCAGTCGATCGCGGCCTACAGATTAAATGTCATCAATATACCCGCCAACATTTTTGAAAAATCTAAGATTTTCGTCAAAACCCCCTCCAAACCAAATATCTGGCTACGCCACTGTATTCGAATAGACGAGAGGCAGAAAAGGACTAAACGTGAGTAATTTAAATATGAAATTATAATGCGCATACCATACAATATTTATACTTACACATATGAGTTATATATGTATACTTAGTTACGGTCTACTTATCTAAACTTATAACTATGCGAAAATGCGAGATAAAATTACAGTAGAACTTATTGTTTTCTCGATAGGAAAATTATAATCTCCCGTTACAAAACCCGAGCGTTTTATTGGGGATTACGATTCCGGAAACTACCTTCTGTCAAACGGTTGACCAAAGTCAACAAGGTCTGAACAGCTGCCACAAATTTGGCCACCGTTTGTGGTTCAGGCATTGGTATTAAAAACTCTGTTTTAGGTTAGTTTGCCGTAGATGAGTTGGCAATCGGTTGAGATGCATTGTCCTCTGCATCTTCCACGAAAGGTTGTCCATGATATGCTGTCTGATTACAATAATTACACGTAGGATTTTACCCCTCATAGCAGCATCCTCACTACAAAAGCGCCTTTAGAAACACCCGGAAAGAAGTTTCTCCGAGTATCAGGTGTAACGGATCTTACTTCTCCATAGTGCCACATGCATTTTGCAATTGGATCAGGAGCGGTACGAGGTGATAAGTCATATAGCCTTACATCTATATAATCATTTTCAATAGATAAGGGAATCTTGATTCCAACGTTATCACTTTCAACCACGTGTTTCGTTTGACCTTTAATCGCAGTGTCGAGAATCAAGCCAGCTAAAACCTTGTACGCTTCTACCGGAGGTATTTCTTGTTTTAATTCTATTGTTTCGGATATAACGAATGTGTATCAATGGTCACACTAATTATAGCAAAGGTGAGTATAATGCTAAATCTAACGTGCTTGGCCGCACTGGTTGAATAAGAATCCGTGGCATTTCTACCGCCATGATGGTCATATTGAAATTATCACATATATCATGCAGAAAGATAGATCAGTTATCATCGATAAGACAACTCCATGACATACCGTGGGAGTTTTTCTGAGATTTCCGATACCAGGAGCATACTCCTTCGGTTTTGTAAAAGCACCCTTCGAGGGACACTCTTAGGCTTTTACGAGGATGCTTAGGAGAGGAAATGATTTTCCTCTTTCGAGAATTTATAGGTCCATTATAAGATGATCCCATAATGTGATGGTCAGACTCTCGCTCTTTAGTGAACAAGAGAACGTAGAAATTAGTCGTTGGGGTATGCCGAGAGATCATGCGTAGTCTCCACAGTACGAAGACTTTTCATGGTTATCTTTGGATTTTCCACATCGTGCCTTGCTTCCACAGCAGGTTGCAGTACACAGATAAAATATTTTGTAATTTTAAATTTATTTTCATGCACATATATGGAGCACGAATATAAATGTAACATTAAGTCCCGCCACAAATACACGCGACTTGTCGTGTTTTCTTCAATGAATTTTATTGTAATTTTACACATTTTTTAAAAATTACCTTAAACGGAAAACAAATGCACTTTAATGTATTTTTAATCCAAAATTGCTGTAAAATAAATGACATGTAATATCACTAGAATGAAAGTGTAAAATCATATGCTTTTTGCTTTTCAATAAAATTTTTGATTCAAGCTATGTATGTTTACATTCGTATTAATTTACATGTCGTTTAAAATTCATTATTTTTTGGTGTGTAGGCCCAATAGTTTTGAACGACGGCAATTCATGCCTTGCTACACAAAAAGGCAAACACGTAGAGCAGCCCCGTTCAAAAGAACAAATTTTGGAAGAGTAGCTCCGGCGAAAGGTTCGAAATGAGGCTGATGGAAAATGAGTTGTTTTCTTATACTCCTCGATTTTTGCGGAGCGCAATTGCTTGCAAACCAGAATTTTCACTGACTGAGACAAATGGTTCCTTGAAGGAACCAATCCCATACTTCGCAATTAAGAATACACCATTAATCTCTACTTCCTGGGCTGGTACGTATACAAGATACTTCTTCGTACACGGCCAATTGTTGTTTAGTTAGATCACGTATTTATCGATGATGTTAAATGATTTATCTTTGTCCGGAAGTAGCCCATCCAGGAGCCAGTTGTATTAGATGAATATAATTTGTATGGAAAAGGAGACTTCTCGGCATTATATTTGCCATCGGAGAAATATTCAAATCGACCTCCATTGAGTCTGAGGGGATACCGGTCGTCGGATAAGGTCCATAAGTCGACACTACCATGCGGGCTTCGGTACCCGCGAAAAGAAGATTGTATCGGAGCGAACGGACAAATAATGCAACTAAATTTAAAAGAATGGAGTAATTGGGTTATTGTGGAACATTTGTGGTATCAGTAATCAACAAACACATTAACAAAGGATGTTTCCAAATAACCACCTGTTATTATCCGAAAATGTTTATTTTCACGTACACACGCCATTTCTGAACTTTCGTCACTACGGGTAGAAATCACTCCGAATCCTTCTACCCACTCGAGGAAAAAAATATTCCGCCGACCCAGGTTACTTACGTCTGCATTAAACCGTCGGTATTGCATGCAACATTTTTCCCAATGGAGTTTGAGTTTAAGTTTGCGCGACCACCCCTGGCTGCTACTCCATAAATGATCAGGACTAGCTGAAATTTCGCAGATAATAATCAATAGACGATAATGCCTGGGGTAACACACTATCCTTTAATCCCAAAATGTTTATTGATCAATGCCAGCGCCGGCCAGGCCCGAACGTAAATCGCATTAGGGAAGAGAAGGAATGTTAGTACGGCACTTGCTTTTACTGGAGGCTACTTTTTGATAACAAATACAATTAATAAAATTATTAAAAATAAACAAAATAAATGATTGTTTAAAAGTGTTAAAATGAATAAAACAAATTTTAAGAATGAAATGGATTAATTGAATAAAACAAAAAAATAAACGAAATGGAAAAAAATCAATAAAATGAATAAGACAAATGATATAAATAATATGAATAAAACGACTAAGACGAATGAAATGGATGAAATAAATAAATTAAACAAAAATAAAAAAGCGAAATGAATAAAATAAATAAAATAAATAATATGGACACAATTAATAATTTCTATAATATAATGTATGGTATTGATAAAATGAAATTATCCTTTTTTGGTCAACCGAATATGTATTGAACTTCACAGTTGCAAGATTCGACCATCTGTTGGTGAAAACGAACGTTTAATGGAAGAAAGAATGTGACTTTTCCCGAAGTGTAAAGATAATGTTGTCGGCTTTCTTCTCATCAGCAACGCTGAACTGCTCATGTTCAAGAAGTTGAGAAGAAAACTAAACGGAAGAATGTAACTGCTTACTACTCACAGTCAGCTGCCTCAACAGCGAGAAGGGAAGAAAAAGGAGAGTTATCGAAAAACTTTAAAAATGATCAGAAAAAACGAATGATCCAAATATCATGTCCACGATGTCAGAGAATTTTATCAGCTCAACACATGCGTATTTTTTCGTCTCCCTAGAGGCACCGGAAACTAGTTGTTCGATCTCAAATTTCCAAGACCAGAAGCTATTTCCTTCCACTTTATGGCAGCGCTTCTTCGATCTGTTATATTCGGTGGCCCATTAAGAAATCTATTTAGGCTTTTACAGGGGATCTCAGGTGAGGAAATATTTCTCCTATTCGAATTCGTATGGCTTCTAAATACAATAAAATAATCCAAGAGAACCTATGTAAGAATTTGTCATGGTCGGTTGCGAAGCTTTCTTTAGCAATTCAGCAAGAATACTCACTTAAGAGAACGCTTCAGATTCTCCTCACGCTGCTTGTACATGAGACACGTCGAGCGCTTATGTAAACCACCCACACACTTTTCAATAATCCAGCTGCAAAACTCATGCAGATCCACGCATGTAAAACTCAAACCGATAACTACGCCATTTATCTCTACCATGTGGACGGGTAGGTAGACTCGATACTCATCCGTAAAGATCTTGTCTCCAACAATGTCACTCGCCTGCGTATGACTGGAAATCACAACCTGAGCTAATCTGGGTTAAAATTGACCATGATTTCATCAGCTTTTTCGAAATTGTCAGTAAACTTAGCGGTCGGATCGAGTTCAATGGGTAGTGCTTCAAACGGTGAATCGGAATCTTTGATGGCGAATCTTATACGACATTCATTTCTCAATCAAAGCCATTTACGCACAGGTTAAGACCCTGGCACAAAGTAAGAGCGTATATAATACAAAAGGAAATTGTCAAGCAGAAATGTGGGCATCTTTACTAGAAGTACGGTTGGATGTTGTTGATAGCAATCAACTGGCCAACAACAGAACACCGGAACTGAAACGGATTCACTTTGTAGCTAGAGCAATGAATTTGCAGTAACCTTGATCTGCAAGGATTCACAAAAACATCTTCATTGCGCACGCCTAAAGAAAGTTCGAAGAACTTTGAGCAGTAAAGCGTCTTAGTTTCATTCGTACAAAAGAATGTGTTGAAACCTTAATGAGACACATGCACAACCACGCCTCTTTAGCTTCTCTCAGGTACAGATCACTTCACAAGATTCACGTCCGAATGATCCAAGCGAGATAATACGGTTGGTTAGGGAAGCTGCTTAACTGACGTGACCTAAACATTAACTATTCGCAAAATTGGCATTAGCCTTCTGATTTCATTAGATAGATATGCGCATTCGCAGATTATTATAATTCAACAAATTTGAAGATTTCTATCACAAATAATGCTAAATTTTTCGAAACCGTTATTACGTAGAGCTCTAGTAACTTATACAAAGTTTTTCATATTAATACTCTCAATAGTCCTGTTAAAGAAAATAAATCTCTAGCTAAATTTTAATAAAACCATAACAGTCTCATACGCATCTTTGCCCAAGATAAGTTATCTGTTATGTACCCTTACTTCACAATGCCCAAATAAAGCTAGAAGCTTTGTTTAGAAAGTATTACGAAAATGCCAAAACAAAACAATGTTCTATCCATAAGTCGCAGTGGAAAAGTAAATCTTGAAAGGCATTTCTATCGGCTTGCCATTTTTTCTTCTATGAGACATATATGCTACTTTGAGGTAGTTTAGGAAATTTGAACACCCTACTCATTACGTCAAAAGATGTGTCTTATCATATCAAAAAGCGTCTTCGAAGAAGTACAATCTTCACGATAAATAGTTTAGTTTTCCTTATAAAAAGTGAATCGATTTCGTTTTTAATTTTACGATGATGCTAGAACTAAAAACTATCGATTTTATCCACGATGTGAATGTGAAATAATTTTGAGCGGCCTAAAATATAGAATTGGACTTATTCAATTTGGATCGTGAAAAATGCCTTTTGAAACACAGTCTTGCCCGGAAATGTATGCGTTTTGGGGCAGTGAGGTAAGAAGTGATTTTTTAGCATAAGAGTGCTGAGGTATTTTCTGCAAAGATAGCTTCTATTTTTCTACGCACATTTTATATACGAAACATGCTAAGAAGTCATGATTTTAAAGCATTTATTGCGTGTATCATACACTTAGAGCCCACAGCATTTGCTGCATAATGCCTTAGTGGAACAGTAGGGGGCTGTGCGGTCTTTATAATTAATTTCATTTTATAACAATTAACAGACACTTGAGCCCTCACAGTAACTACATAGTTTGTACAAAACACTGATTAGGCTGCCTATTATACATTGTAGCACGTACAAACATACCTCCAGGCGGTATTATTTTAATGACCATCAACTATTTACTTTCCTCCAAAGCCCACAAAACGACCAGCGAAGTGGAAAATTATGACCACGGGCACAAATCAAATGGCAAATATCAAAACTGCTAAAAGGATAAATCAGCAATGCATTAGAATTCATTAACAGGTCAGGCAAGTTGCTCACATTAGTGTTTATGTGTGCTCCATAATTAAATTCAACGACCACAAATCAAATGGTACCAATGTTTGGTGATGCGGTTAATAAGTCGTCGTTGGTGTGTTAACTTGTTTCACTCAATATTATCTAGGCGGTTGCTTTGTCATGTATATCTCTCAGAAGAAAATTGTATTAAAACCAACCTGTGCAAGATGAACACAAACCATAGCTAAAGTAAATCAAGGACTTGGAGTTTCGACTTAGTCTCATCAGAATCTGGCGCTGACTTAGCGTTGCATACATGCTAGTTCAAAACTACTATATTTTTCTACAGCAAACGAAACTGTATTTGCAGGATATAACTGCTAGTGAACAGTTGTTTAATTGTTAAAACAAATATCTGTTTCATTTTTTGAATTGATGTCTATCTGGTGCTTAATTACTGCCAGATACTGATGAGACGAAGTAGAATTTTCTAGACTTACCTCGTACCAAGTATTAGCTCTTCACTAACATCGTTCGGGAACAAATTATCACCCCACCGACGACCTGCGGTTACCAACTGAAGCATTCATCGTCCTGTATAACAACGGTTGAAACAATGTCGAAAACAGTAATGTAACATATCGACATCATATTTAGACGTAGCATTCGACTGTAAATACCAACAATAAACAGCACTTTCCAAATCAGTGAAATGCAAATCTGAATCAAGCAAATAGTCAGAGTCTATCGATCCTTTCGAAAAACAACTCCCATGAACAGAGGAACTGTCGTACTGCTTCGGGACTGACAGTGCTCGGCAAATGATTGGATATTTTGCCAGCTTCGCATATTGATTACACTACCAGTACAACAGTTCGGTGGTGCTTCGTCGCGCTACGGAAAATTTATGCTAACTAGGGAGATGATTCCAGGCGCCTGTTTATGTGTGCGTGTGTGTGTGCTTCTAATTCAAGGCGAGATGGATAACGTGTTGGCTTTGGGATCAGTGTACTCTCCATATGCAAGGACAATAGAAGTCATTCGGGATAATTTGTTGGGTAATTGAACTTTCAAATTAGGATGTAAAGTAATTTCTATGCAGCATGGTTTGAAAATTTCCCGTATATTCGCTTACAAAAAATATCTTAGGACCATAGGATCATTTAACTTAAATTAAAAAACAGATATTAAGAATGAAATGGGAATTTTTAATTTTAGGTAATTTTGAGATTTGCCTTACACTGACAATCATTATTGTTAAATAGAACAAAACGTGAGATTCAACTCAGTCGACCTCAACAAAATGCTTTTGGGTTGTTTAGAATATACACAGATTTTAAAGTAAATTTAACTTAAATTTGAGTATTCTATACCCAACGTGGAGTTTTAGAACCTAGTTACGAGTTTTGATTTTTGCTGTGATTTAATGGAAACTCTATATTTGCAAAATTTGCCTTATTGATTATACACTAAAATTGAGTCAAAAAATTCAAATTTAGTTACTTTTTGATATCGGTGTAGGCTACTTGGATCCGGTGTTCGATTGCATGTTTAAATATTTATTATATAACGGATCACTGACTACAGTGTAGGAAACATTCAATTTCAAACTGCCACCTTTCGCCGTTCACCAATATATCAAACTGGAGTTTTATTCGACAGTATCCTCAGCTATATGCCCAGAAGGAAACACATCCATTGTCGAGAATTTGAGGTAGACAAAATGAAAACTATATCACATGCATATGCAAGCTCGTAGCCAGGATTAGGTTTTGGTAGTGTTTAAAAAATTGATGCATAAATGAATCAAACTTTTATGATTTGAGATAGTCACTGAAAACTAAATGATATTGGGCAAGGGTAATATTTTTTGCAATCAAAACGCAATTACAAAACAAAGATGATATAAACTAAGAACTGGGAAATATGTTTCTAGATATGAGAAAGGCTAGATATGAGAAAGGCTATTCGTTCAATTTGCATGCGATTTTTGTAAGCTGTTTACAACCAGAGTTATAAGATGGCACATTTATCATGGTTGGCAAAATTGAGACAGCTGTCGTTTTTTCCAATCAAATATGGAAAGAATTAATTGATAATGACTAATACTTTCTACATTTCACTGGTGAAAAACAACAATTGTTGTATTTAATAATCAGATCTTTCCACAGATTTTACTTTTGATATCACTGAATTAAACGAACTGAAAATAACGTAGACAGCATCTCGCAAATTAGTAAGAGAGTGAAATTACAAAGTTCAATGCAAATAAACATCGCGTCGTCGTTCTTTCCGATCGAACAAAAGCCAACGAGATTACGAATAGTCCATGATGTTCAATTTCGCTTGTACATTCCGGCAAACATCGTCGAGATAGACGGCGTAGTATATGAAGAGTCCTTGAATGTCACGGATATTAAAATTGAGACGGGAATTTTTAATATTCAACACCTTCCACAGATAAAGGTACTTTAAATTAACCTCGGTATCAAGCACTAGCGATACAAAAGTTATTACTCCTTCGAAATCATTTTGAGTGACAATAGAAAATGCTGCCTTACCAAACTACCCTCACTCGAGCAACCTTCTACTTACCGTGTGTATATAACAATTGTTGAAGCGAATTGCTGTGCACAAAATGCGACGAAGAATATAAAAACAGCTCATGTACGAAGTAGGCTGAAAAATTACTTCTTTGTTGATCAGCTATCAAAGGCAAATAACCGAGGCATGGTACTACAGATAACTCTAACAAACAGCCACCGATGCTTACAGACAAACAGGCACCCAATCAACTGCGAAAGAACAATGACTACGACAAGCGCCTCTAAACCAACAACCGGCTTCACCAATCAAGAAGTAAATGCCAATGAAGACGGATTTACACAACGACCTGTAAGAACAAGAAACAAATGAGAACATCTGACCATGAACTACAAAAAACAGGGCCAATGGCGATTCAACAGTTAAGTGAAAATATTTTTTAAACTTAAACTTTAAAGGTGTTTTACCGTTTTAGGAGAAATCGAACAGTAACAGTAATTATTGGGTGCGCGACGTTTGGCAGAATGAATGTTAGGCATAATGGACGATTGGCATAATTCACAAAAATATAAAAATAATCGCAAGGCTTCCGTTAGAGATTTCGCTTGTTTTTTCAGGTTAGGAAAAAATGACGCTTTGCTATACCATATTTCGCATAACTCTAGTGAGAGACTCCAAAATGAAAAATACCATGCGAGATATTTAACCCTAACAAGAGTAGAGTTTCTTTATTTTTCTGTAGACGAGATGATTCAGTTTTGATACAAGCAAATTTTTAGCCTTTCAGATGTATTACCAATACAGTTACATCTAAATATTTAAAAAAAGCAAAATGATGAACAGACTGTTGCAACGGCATTTAATTAGCAAGGGACTGGAAGGTGAAGTATATTTTTCAACATTAAGAGCCATAGTACTAGTAGCAAGGAGTTGAAGATCGGTTCAGACAGCATGAAATACAAAGTTACTTTACGCTCGTCCGGACATGCCGCAGACTCAGGTGATTCGCATTTCTAATGCCAAAAGATCCTGACTTCTGTGGTAGCAGACAAAGGGTTAAGTCGCCGGGAAACTCTAAGCTTTCTCATATGACCCTTTCCACGCGTTTCTAAACATTCTTCCTTCAACTACTTGCTCTCTTGCTTGAGTAATATTGAAAAATATACTTATCCTTCCAGTCCCTTACTAATTAAATGCCGTTACAACATTTAACAAAATGACTCAATAGGTAGTTAACAAAAAATGGGAAAAAATAATGAACAGATATTAAGTTTTGGATCCAATGGAAACCGGCAGTGTTATGTACAGGATCCACATCCACATTGCTAAGCACAATTCTCCTAGAAAATTTTCAATTTTCTATATGCTAAGAAAAGATCGTCGAAGATACGCTTTAGCAGTTTTCAATAATAATGGAAAATAATGAAGATATATCAAATTTCATTTATCGACGCCAACTGTAAATATCCTTAGTGGTACTGCTCCAGCAGAGTTATATCAGACTAATAGCAATAACTTTAGTTCTAAGTTCTAATAGTCCCAGTTGCTGATCTTCCTTGTTTTTGTAAGTAAATTCTGCCTAAATCAAAAGTTTTAGCAGTTTAAAACGTTGTTATTTACAAACAACATTGGCATGAAGGGGTTGATGTGCTTTATTCATACTCTAATACAAAATAGACTGATTTTAAACAAGAGTATTTAGCCTAGTTTAGAGAGTTGCAATTTGTTCATTCGTTCATTAAATGTTCATTCGTTCTGCATCTTTTATTTGAATGAAGATTTCTTCAGATTTTCCAAAGATATCAAACATTTGCGTTTTTACCACCTGACGCTGTCACCACGAAAAAGTTATTTCCTTAAAGGATTCCTACTTCAATATGATAATTTATGCCTAACGTCTTAACGCTTAACGTCCATTATGCCAAACGTCTTTATGCCTAACGTCCATTATGCCTAACGTATTTATAATTAATGGGGTATACCTGTAATTATTATAGGTAAAATATTTCGGAAGGCGTTCAAAAAAATTGTGTTTATACGCAATTACAAATGTTGTAGTGTATATTATGCGCATAACCTTCTCCGTTCTAAACTATTCGCTAAAAGTGTTTACTAATGAAGAGTAAATCGCTCAACCTTATCTACTAATATCTTGCAATTTTCGTAAAACTCGTTAAATGGTTTAATGTCAATCATATCACAGTAAAAAGCTATACAAAATATTAAACGGAATAAGTTGCAGCTATTTTAAAACAATAAAGTCCAAAAGAAAGTCTCCTCCGACAAGCAGGAACAAAAACCATAGAGACGTGATGAGTTATTTTCTGTCTGTCGGAAACGAGTGGTGCTAAAATATTGTGCTTACCCATATTTATAATTTCGTGTTATTTTGAGGTTGTCATTATTAACCCATTCATGCCCATGTTGTTTGTGGACAACAACGTTTTTAAACAACTATAACTTTTGATTGAGGCGATTTTTGCTTACAAAAACAAGTAAGGCTCAGTAATGTGATTATTGCCTTTAATTTGAGTATTAACAGTTACAAGGATCAGCTCTAGAACTGAAGTTATTGCAATTTGACTGATTGGATTTCTATGGAGCAGTGCTGCCAGGGACAGTTTACGTTGACGGCGGAAAATGATTTTTTCATATATCTTCCTTATGGTGCAATATTATTTAAAACTGATAAAATTTATCAATTTAGACTGTCGTTGGCTACGTTTTCCACGTAATTGGACTATTGTAATTATTCTAGGAGAATTGTATTGAGCATTAGAAGGTAAAAATTGACCAGCTTCTAGCACTGCCATGGAAGCACCTATCTTTATGAAAATATGATTTTCGTGTATCTTGACTCCACCGTTTTCAAGGAAAAATAGTTTTGATACCCTACATGCACTACAAAAAAGTTGGGCATGAAAGGGTTAAATCGAGTAGTCTTATAAACCTCTCGGTTATGGTTTTGACAAAACCCATCTCTAGTTGTAAAATGTTTTAAATAAATCACAAATACCGGAATAAGCCCATTCATCGTTGAATAGTGCGTTTCTAAGGCATTTTTTTCTTCACATGAATGGCCACTTTTTCATTTATTTATTTTATTTTAACCCTCATTTCTTTGTCGATAACATTTGTATTTGTATTTGTATTTCATTATACTTGCAGAGTAAGGGACCACCCTTATAAAATTTCTACAATCGGTTTACACGTTGCTCACACCACAAACTTTTTCATACTAAATAAAAAAAAAATATTTGTAAACTATAAACTAAAAACAGACATGTGAACCCTATTCCACTATTTGTCGCTCATTTCACTCGAGTTAGTTCCCTTCATTTAGCCAGGCCATACATTCACGACGGAATCTTGCTATTGAATTGAGAGATTTTATTCGGATTGGAAGCAGATTCCACTGGATAATTGCACGAACGAAAAAAAGTGCCGTTGTAATGAGAAGAGTTATGAGGTATAAGAACAAAGTGGAGGACTCTAGTGCTTCTGAAAGGTTGCAACTTGTCAAGGAGGTAGTTTGGACCATTGTGTATAATATTATATAAAGTGACATAGCATCGATATTGGAAAAAGCTATAAAAAGAACATCCCAACAGTTGCCGCTGTAAGTGGGTTACGCTAGCAAATCTAGATAGATTGTAAACTCATCGAACACAATGGTTCAATGATACTCTTAATCGATTATAAGAAGCAGCTGAAGCATTCAAAATCAATTCCAAACCATAAGAAAAATAGGGTAACAGAAGTGATTTAAACAGCTTAAGTTTGGTAGAAACATGAAGCATTCCCGCTGTAAGTCTCAAGTGTCGCAATCCTGCATAGATGCGCCCACACTGAACATTTATTTGAGAGTCCCATTCAAGGTTCGATTGGAATATCACACCTAGATTGCGAGCTTTGGCAACGTATTCTATTTTTTCATTGTGGATAATTATATCTGGTAACACGGTACGAATCTGCCTTCTGGAAATACACATGACTTTAGTTTTCGACGAATTAATGGGAAGCAGATTACTCGAGGACCAATCCAAAATGTTTTTTAAATCCGAATTGATAAGTGTGGCTAAGTCCTCTAAGTTGGAATCAGTTGAGCAGATGTACAGTTGTACATCATCTGCGAACATATGAATTAAGCAGAATTTTAGAACTGAAGGCAAATCGTTTATGAACAACGAGAATAAGAGCGGTCCTAGAACGGATCCCTGAGGTACGCCTGATAAAATGTTAATTGGACTTGATAGACTTCCACCTATTTCTACTGCTTATGTACGTGAATTCAAATATGACTTGATGAGAGAAACAGCATCACGACTGAAACCAAACTGATATGATAGTTTCCGAAGCAATTTGACGTGAGATACTCTATCAAAAGCTTTAGAGAAATCTATCAAAAGCAAAAAGGCAACACCTTTTTTGTCGATACACTGGTGTATATCATCATGTACTTTAAGAAGTGCCGAGGTGGTACTGTGTCCAGATCTGAAACCAGACTGGTACGGACTGAGGAGATTAAACCGTTGAATATGGCTTGCACTTGAGTTTTCAAAATAACTTCAAATGCTTTGGACAGTGAACATAAAATGCTGATTGGACGGAGATTATTCAAGCTAGATCCGGCAGGTGTTTTTCGTATCGGAATTATTTTGGCGGTCTTCCATGCTCGAGGAAATTTAGCAGTTGAGATGAATAAATTGAAAAGGTACGTTATTGGGGTGAGGATATACGGTAAAATGACCTTTATAAACCTTAGTGGGATATTATCCATACCGATGGCATTTGAAGTTATCGAAAAAATAGCATTAGAGACTTCCAGCTCATTGCACGGCGTGAATAGAAAACCATTAGAATTTGATGGTGGTATAGATTCAGGTTCAGGATCCTGTGTAAAGCTGTCACCAAAAAATGCGTTAATTTCGTCTGCAGTGTTATCGAACTTTGCACAGTTCTTCGTGCCACCAGTAACGTTTAGATTTTTGAGTTTCATCCAAAGCTCTTTACTTGAATTAGATGATTCTAAGTTAGAGGTCATATAGTTCGATTTAGCTTTATTAACGAGTTGAGTTACTTTATTACGAAGTCTTTTGAACTGGACCTGGTCAACAATTCTTTTACTAGAAGTCCATAGGCGATATGCAGTATCTCTGGCAATCATTGCATTCAAGATTTCGTTATTGAACCATGGAGCATTGGATTTAGGTCGAGGAGCTCGCAATGGTACGAAGCTATCATAGAGTTGAACAATATGACTATTGAAGAAATCGAGAGCTAAATCAGAATCGGTTATACTATAAAGTAAAGACCAATTTATAACATTCAAGGCGTCTTGTAATGCCAGAAAATTGATTCGATTATAGTCTCTAGGGGAGAGAGGGTAACAGTGGATCAGCAGGAACTATGAAACATTCGCAATAAAATCACAATGCATGATCGCAATCGTCTAATTCCCTCATATTTCACAATTTCTAATTCTTTACACGTGTTGCTATATTTTGGAAGAGATCTGCTAACTCTATCTCTTTTAATGGATATTTGTTTGTTTTGTGATAGCCAGAGTAAATTTGCAATGATAAACATTATTCCATCTTTATGAATTACCATTCATTGAATAAATGTTTAGTCTATTGCTATTTATAGCAAATTTTATGCTCAACATTTGCCGCGAACAAAGTTTTTTGGTAACTACTCATGGTTCTGTGTGATTTCACAATTTTCATGAATAGACCCATTGGGTAACTGTGAAACGATGGCGCATGGGGAACAGTGATTTTTGTTTGTTTTTGTGGTCTGTCTCAAAATGTCAATGGGTTCCGATTTTCCACACTAAATACTACTCATATAGTGCAAAATTAGTAAATTTGGCCAAATTTTGTAGAAATTGTCTCTTATTTCAGGATTGCAGCTAATATGCATATATGGTGGTTCGATGTTACGCGATGATATAGTGGATTCTTTCGTAAACAAACGATTTTCGCCTCAATATAACTTTAATTCAAAGCGTTAGGATCATTCTTCGTCAAAACAAAAGAATAAAATTTATAAGTAGAATATTTCACTATAGATGACATCGTGTTTCATAGTTCCTACCCATGGGGCACACTGATACATTTTACCACCAACTGTTTATTATCCAAAAAATGTTATTTCCCATGAATTTTACCAGCTGGAAAAAATATATGTATTAGTTAACAACATAGTGGCACTATGTATCACTTTTGATTACACAAATAACATGTATTATCATCAAAATTAAATTGTAGAAAAAATGTGTTTCATTGTTACCCTCTCTCCCCTATACATGTTAGAACGGTTGTTACTGTTGCGAGTTATATTGAGAGATGCAAAAATCATATCATGATGGGAGAAACCAGGGGCTGACACTTGGTTAAAATTGAGAACAAAGTTTATGTCATTTGTTATCAATAGGTCTAATAATGAACTTCCACCGGGATAAAAGTGGGTAGGTTCATTGTTAATGCAAAATAAGCCAGAATTATCTAGAACTTCACAGAGACGAGCAGTTTTGGTGCTAACTTTTTTCAAATTTGTATTAAAATCACCTGTCACAACAATCTTTTCATAATCAAGTGACAATTCGGAGAGTTTCTGATCAAGGATATTAGAGCAATCGGCCTCTGGAGGAGAATAGACTACACCTAGAAGAAATTTATCGTTATTCACACGAACTTCAATAAATAAATATTCAGTTCGGTCACCATCACCCTGACCCGCATGGTTTCCAGAACCAGCAATTACTTTGCAATCCAGATCAAATTTATGATAAATGCAGATTCCTCCACCACGACCGGTAGTACGATCGTTTTACATTTCTTATAAAAGAAATGTATAGAATTCGCTCAAACTTTCAAGATTTTTTCCGAGGCCCGGAGGGCCGAGTCTTATATACCAATCGACTCAGCTCGACGATTTGGGACAATGTCTGTGTGTGTGTGTGTGTGTGTGTGTGTCTGTGTATGTGTGTGTATGTAACGGACAAATTCTCATTCGTGTTTCTCTGCAATGGCTGAACCGATCTTATCCAAACCAATTTTAAATGAAAGAACTAAAAAACAGTATGAACGCTATTAATTTGTTTTTGATTCTGATGTTTAGTTTCCAAGATATGAATGCTTGAATGCGTAAAAATGGCGTTTTTTGCAGTTTTTTTAAATTATCTGCCGAAATTTACAATGTGGATTAACGATTTATATGCTTTTAGAAAGCTTTAACGAACACCTTTCGAACAAGCTATAGATTGTTGAAATCGGACTATTATCAAAAGAGATATTTAACATTAAATGCGGACAAAAGATTTTTATCATTTCCCATTGCCAAAAATATGACCAAAAACATGTAATCTATTATTAACGCCAAAACGGCTTATTTTAGGTCAATAGTATCTTCGGAGAATTTAATGGAGGTAATATGCTCTTTCTTTTGGTATTGTGATTTTGCTGATTAATCCCCCTATGAGTGAGATATTTTCACAAATTTTCTTGGAAGCGATTATATCGAAATGATGCCTTCAGCAAATTTGTAGCTCTTACTTTTGCGAATAGCTTTACTAAAGACTTTAAATATCTATTTTGAATACTTTAAAAGTTATGGCTTGTTGTTTGTTGATTACTCTTTGTCGCCTATTTATTGTTCAATATAGTAATAATCCATTGAAATAAGCTAAACATTATTTCGATAAAAAGAATTTTGTATTTCATTTTACTATCTACAACCGCTAGAAATAATCACCGAACACTTCCAAGTTGTCTGGAAGGAACTTGATAACTTATCAGTGCAAAAATGTTCATTTGTGCGAACCTTCTGACTGCAATTTTTCTAACTTATAACCATCGGATCGATCTGAAACATATCGGAAAATGAAAAGCGAAATAAATAACTCCAAGCAACGGCGTAGCCAAGAGAAAGTTTTGGGGTTTAACACCATACAACACCCCCTCCCCCACCACACCCAAAAAAAATATTGGATTGCAGTTGAACATTTATTGATGCTGATTTAATTCAATATTACAATAACAATTATCTGATCCGTATATTGATAACCTGTTGTTGTAAACATCATGAGGACTTTTGATAAATTGTCGGAATGGGGTCCTGATATGTAACAGATCTATTAGTCGTGATTTCACAGTTGTCTAATAGCATCAATATCAAATTCCTGCATGAAAACATTCCAATAGAAAATTACAGAGTTCTGTAATCAATCATAATCCTCAGATTTATTTTCAAATTGAGCTCGTTTTTGTAGAAATGTACTGTAATAAGGGTCTTTATTTAATAGGAAGCGAAGTTAAAATTAATTTAATGTCTATGAAACATAGAACTGCTCACCAAAAAAATGCATAACTTTCAACATTTGCTAAAAATGTTTTTGCCTTTCTCATTCACTCTACAATTCGTCAATCTAATCCCGAACCGGAGGGCCGAGTGTCGTATGCCAATCGACTCAGTTCGTCGAGATCAGAAAATGTATGTGTGTGTATGTGTGTATGTGGAAAAAAATGTGACCTCTGTTTCTCAGAGATGGCTGGACCGATTTGCACAAAGTTAGTCTCAAATGAAACCTTCCCATCGGCTGCTGTTGATTTTTTTTTATTGATTGGACTTCCGTTTCCGGAGTTACGAGTTGAAGAGTGCAATCAAACAGCAAATTTCCTATAAACTGAAATGAAAAATTTTCAAAATCAAATTTGTATTTTTGATGCCAAATGACTTTAAAATGCATGAAACATTGAGATGTTTGACAAAAATTGACTTCTTTGGACTTTGGTACATTTTTGCCTTTCTCATATAGAAAGGTTATGCAATCACTCTAAAAATCGTCAATCATACCGGCCAGAAAGAGTATGCAGTGAGGGGTTGCTACTTTAAAATTAAAACTAGTTTAAAATTTCTTAACAAGTTGAAAATTTTCGGCAGGACCCGAGCCTCCCGGATCTTTCTCCATGATCAGCCGCTGGTTTCAAGCGATGTTTCAGTATCACATAGTATCTCAAGATCGTGGCTGTCGATCCATTGTATGTATGTGCAAATCGTACTGAACATGTAATATTCATTTCCACCATTGTATTGAACATAACCAGCCATGGAATCTGGAAGTCTGGATAAATGAGAAAAGCACAATTGCACCACTAGGTGGATTAAGACACGTTTTTATTTTGGGAATGCGTCGAGTTGAGACGAAAACGTAATATGATTAATAACGAGAATAACACTTTCCGAATGTAGAGAGAAATTTATGAAAAATGACGATTTCCATTCGACTCTAGCAGGTCCTGATCGATTATGATGAGAATTTGATTTTTGTTGTATGACCAATTATATGTATAGGTCAAATGTTTAAAAACAGTAATTTAAGGTCAAGATAGCATCATTTTGAAACCGCCAATTTCGGAGGTTTAGTATCTTCGATGAGTTTTACAAACGTTAAACAGCGCATCATCTGATAAAATAATTTTGACGGTATATCGTCCAAGAAGTATTTATGGTGAATTTTCTCAGGTTAATATTCATGACTACAATAAAGTCTCAACAAATTCTCCAAAGACACGAACTCTGTTACTATTTTCTGAAAAATTAATTCTGCATAATTTTAAAACTTCAAAAATTACGGTTTCGGAATTATGCCGTTTGGACAGTATGATCGATTTTCACCAAACTCCAACTAAACCGAATTTCTGGCTACGCCGCTGATTTCAAGTAAGTAGAAACAAAGTCGTTCTACACTCGTTCAAAAGAAACTTCTTCGAATGCTGAATATCTATTATAACACATTGAAACCCCGATTTTATCAGCCAAATATGAACATATGTTTGATGGGCTCTAGCAGACGAACAAGACTGAATTGGAGTAAATCCTTTCTTGCGCATGTTTTCCTTATCATGAAGATGGAAATATGTAAAAATAAAAAGTTCATCATAATCAGAAATAGTTATCAGACTACATCAAGGGACTGGAAGAATATTTTAACAGCTTCAGTTTATTATAAAGAAAAAAAAATGCCCGATTTAGTCAATGTTCCCATTTTGTCAGCCTAAAATACACCATGAGATTGATAAAAATGGGTCTTTATTGTATGTATTATTCGCTGTGTTTCACATTAATAGGTACATTTCATTTTCGGGGATTTTTTATTGCATCGAACTACAACAATTTTTAGGTAGCTTTCAAGGGGTTATTTTATAGACTTCTTCCAAAATTTGGCGAACCTATTCCAATTCGTATACCAATTAATTGGTATACTTAAGGGTTTATATGTTGCAGATAGAGAAAATACTGAAATTTTCAGCTTTTTTCCTACACAATATTACGAAAGCTTATTAAACAATTTTTCCTAATAAGTTTGTGAAAATTATAAACTATTTGAAATTTTTTAATAGTTTTATTTTTTATTTGACCGTGATTTTTTAATAAATAGTGACCATCGCTTCACAACGTAGTCTATTTTTCATGGCTTGCGGTGAGCACGATCTCTCGAATTACTGAACTGAAAATTATGGAATAGAAATTAATTTTTAGTATTCTTTACAGATTTAACTCGCCGCGCAAATAGCTCTGAATTAGACCCACTGGTGCCCTAAGACGATTTCGCTAGATTTTCAGAGCACTGTGCACCCAGTGCATTAACGCAACTGACGGAAAGTTATCGAAAAGTTTCGTGAAAATGAAAATTCCAGTAATGACGATGATTTTCCCAAACGGTTCGTTTTCGTGAGGTTTTTATTTGTTCTTTGGCATTAGGATTAGCGATAATAATTCAAATCAAGGATGGTACTGGGAAGTCATCTTTAGAAAAAGTCGATGTCGAAGTAAAATTTGATACTATGCACGCATGCACTTCAGAGATAGCGTGATATCAGGAGCTGCGATTTCACTTCAACGCTTTTTTGTGAAAAGGGTGATACTTACAAATGTAAACATAAGGCTTTTTTCATACACGCTCCATGCAAACAAACAGGGCGATACTTTTTTTGCTAGCAGTTTAGAGGCGAAACTGTTATTTTCGTATTTTTTAGGATTATCAAGCTGATACCAGGTGTAAATAGTAACAATGATCTCTATTGAAAAAACACGGACGAAATCGGTGGTGTAGAATGGTAGTTATTGTTAAAAAACGTAAGGGCGATACTTCAATGCTGATAGGTGGGACCGAAAAAGTAAACAATCGCCAAAAGGCGATATTATCATTTTGTCAATTTCAATAGCAAAAACAAATTTTAATTTAATAATTTCAAATACTTTATGAAGTTTTCGATTCGGGTTTCGATCACTGAATCATGCAATCTAGGATGTAAAAAAACACAATAGTTCTTAAATAGGAAATAAAACCAAGTCTGGAAATATTCACTGTTGATTTTCTTTGAATGGTATCACTGCTAGTATCGCCCTTTTCAAGAAAAAGCGTTGATTTCTTAGTTCTCAGTCGCGTTGGAAATTTGAGTAAAGTATAAACTTCAAACGAATCCAAAAAAAAAATTCGATTTTTTTGGCTCAGTACAATATATAACCCCTTTAGGAAAATTCAGTTTTCCCACCACAATTTAGATATTTTATTAACAGAGCATTAACAATAATTCGTTGGTCTGTCTATTTTATGGGCCATTTTTTCGCTTTCCATTGATTTGGTTTGAGATTTCTAGCACTGATGTTGTCCTATGCTGATTTGAGCGATTCTCTGAGTCCTGCCACTATCCCATGTAGTATGTGTTATCGAAAACATCGCGAAGCATCAAGTTCTAAATGTTCTCAAACGATATAATATCCGAAGAGAGTGATAAGAGTTATAAGAAATATCTCATCACACTGTTAGGTGGATTAAAATCGTTTTTTAGAATGCAGTAACCATCAACGGCAACTGTTGCATCGCTTATGTTTTCGTTTAACCATGATTCCGTTATGCATACTATGTCAACTTTACTGTTCGTGAAACAAATTTTGAATTCATCGAGATTGCTTAAACTGAGATCTGAAATTATCCTACGCATTTACAGTTAGTTGGCTTAGAACCCAATTCGTTCACTTGTATCAAAATTATGAGTGAGGAGAATTTTGGGATATGAGTTGATGAGAAAATACTTAAAAAAGTCTAATTGGAGCTAATCTGCTCAATTATTATCTCACATTCACCATCATTGGAAGAAATGTTCTGTTTAAAACCAGCCACAATTCCAGCCATTAGACGGCGACACTGCAAAAATACTGCTGTATTTCCTCTGTATTCGACTTAGTTTTCAGAACTTCCCAGTAAACTACCCACTAACAAGAATTATGGAAATCTAGCCTCATCAAAACATAGCATTTTTCAAACATTCCTTTGGATTCCACGGAATGTAAAAGAATACCCTTTTCTAGTGAAGGCTATATGGTTCGACAATAAAACGGAGGACCCCTGCCCTTCCACTTATCTCCTATAATTTCTGTTTCAGCTGTAGCTTTGTTCGTTATCTGGAGGTAATCAAACAATACCATACGTAGAGCCAAACCCACTGAAATTGTGAATGAAAGAGTTTGGAGGGATTGAAAAGAGACATCCGTGAAGATCATTCTTCAGCGCAATCAAAAGGATACATTTCTCCAACCTTGCCAGCACTCGATAAGTATTGGGATTCAAAGGCCCTACACAATGAGTAGAAGCAATTTTCAAAACGCGCCTATGCAATTTAATTTTTATCTAATTTTTTACCCACTGTCTGTATTAACTTATTCAAAATTGAATTATTACAGAGATAAAATGAGACTTACTAACTTCAAGATGCAACCAGTTGCAACATTTTAGTCGCTCCCTGACAGTTTACCTATTTATCTGTCACTGGTATTTTTCGAGTCATGTTTACAGCTTTATCGACATCAATTTTCAATCATGGAATGCGATTATAAAGATGCTACTGGTTTCATTTTCAAGTACGTTGCGTGAACATTGCCTAAGAGTTCAAAATGGATCCAAAAATGAGTAATACTCATGTGACTGATACATTGAATTGATTTATTGATTGATTGAAGTTTGGTAAGTTCGCTTATAAAGCGACAATGTCATATCAAATTTAAAAAATACCATGTTTATCAGATTGCGTATATTATGTGTGTACTACATCATATTTCATCACGGAAAAAAAACTCTATAGAAAATTACTCAATGGACCGATCATTTTCAAACTTTCAGTCAATACAATATGACCCATTAGTAAGCTTTTGGCATATTTCATTCAACTTCAATACCATTACAGTAAGCTCGCACCTTACGCTTAACTCCACTCATTAGGCTCTGCACAACGTCTGGCTGCAGCGTCTCCTGTACCCTCTTTTTCTTCATGTCTTCCTCAGATTTGACCTCCTTGGGATGCTTCCGTATTGCCTGTTCCATAATTGCCGAGTTTTTTTCTATGGGCCTTAGATCTGGTGCGTTGGGGACCCCGTTAGCTTCGTACCACTCCAAAAAAACATTGAATAGTGACATGAAGCTAGATCCTGCCACAAGATAGTAGGGTCACCGTGTTGCTTCAACAGAGGTCCTCCGACGCTTCTGTAGACACTCCTTAAGGTAGATCTCCTCGTCTGCAGATCCGGTAGTCACTTCATTTGCCACATGAGCAGATCGCTTGCCAAATCATGTAGTGATTGGGAAACTTTGAAAGTTCCTGCTTCCTTACTTTCAAACACTAAACTTGTGCTGGGCGCTGAAGAACAGTAGCCCAAGAAGCTGCCGGAAGTCCCCCTTGACGTAAGTGTCGTCATCCATGATGAGACAATGAGGTTTTGTCAGTATCTGGGTGTGCCGTTTCAGGACCCGTGATTTTCCCACTGTATTTTTCCGATTGTCACGATTTAGAGCCTTCTGAACATTGTACGTCCTTCCCGGTCCATGGCTCTTTGAACGAAAGACTTGGACAGATTCAACTTTTGGGTCACATCCCTGACCGAAGCACTGGGATTCCGCTTAAACGGTTTCACTACACGATCGTGATCCTGATTACTAATAGACCATCCATTCGGACCCCGTTTCTTCTTCCGTTAGATGCTCAGAGAATGGTTGTAACGTTTAATCAGACGACTTACATTGACTGCACGATTTCGAGTTGTTTTCCGATGACCCGATGAGAGAATTGAGAATTTTCCAGGTGCTTGTGCAAAATCGATTCGCGACGTTGCTTTTCGGGTGACGCCATTTTTTCCAATTTTCGAAC
The DNA here is from genome assembly GCF_030247195.1 of Topomyia yanbarensis. Classification (NCBI taxonomy): domain Eukaryota; kingdom Metazoa; phylum Arthropoda; class Insecta; order Diptera; family Culicidae; genus Topomyia; species Topomyia yanbarensis. The sequence continues at coordinate 413,104,635 of NC_080672.1, read as the reverse complement.
AACTGACTGCGATATCAATACAATGTAAACAATACACTCTAAACAACCTCTTAAAAGCATTCTGATACATTTTCTCCCTATGGTGCAAACATTTTTGAAACAGTTGACTGCTAAATGGCCCCTCCTTGCAGCGATCGTATCCTTCGATGGCTAAGTCATCAAACGAGGTCACTGATTCGATCACTGTCCTACAGTGGAATTGCAGAAGTATCCTCCCGAAAATCGATTCCTTTAAATTCTTACTAAACAGTTTAAAATGTGATGTTTTCGCATTATGTGAAACTTGGTTAACTTCCGATATAAATCTCAACTTCCACGACTTTAATATAATCCGTCTGGATCGAGAAAACCCTTATGGAGGAGTACTTTTGGGGATCAAAAAGTGCTATTCTTTCAACCGAATTAACCTCCCTTCGACACCAGGCATTGAAATTGTCGCTTGTCAAGTTCTAATCAAAGGTAAAGACCTTTGCATTGCTTCCATCTACATTCCTCCTAGAGCCTCGGTAGGGCACCGAACGCTTTGTAATATCACGGAATCCTTACCGGCACCGCGGCTAGTTCTGGGAGACTTTAACTCGCACGGTACGGTATGGGGCTGTCTTCATGATGATAATAGATCAACATTAATCCAAGATCTTTGCGACAATTTCAACATGACCATCTTAAACACGGGAGAAATGACGCGGATTCCTACACCACCAGCACGCGCAAGCGCGTTGGATTTATCGCTATGCTCGACATCGCTACAGTTAGATTGCAGGTGGAAGGTGATCCCTGATCCCCACGGTAGCGATCATTTGCCTATCGTGATTTCAATTGCTAACGGTTCAAGACCATCGGAAACAATCAATGTCTCGTATGACCTCACACGGAACATTGATTGGAAGAGTTACGCGACCGCGATATCCGTTAAAATCGAATCCACTCAAGAACTTCCTCCGGAGGAAGAGTACAGGTTTTTGGCTGGCTTGATTCTCGACAGTGCGAATCAAGCTCAGACTAAACCAGTACCCAGCGCGAATACCCATGGACGGTCTCCCACCCTGTGGTGGGATAAAGAGTGCTCAGAGCTGTACGCGGAAAAGTCCACTGCATATAAGGCCTTCCGGGAAGACGGGTTACCCGCTAGCTATCTACAGTACGCGTCGTTAGAAAGGCGAATGAAGAGTCTAATGAAAGCCAAAAAACGCAGTTATTGGCGCCGGTTCGTCGACGGGTTAACGAGAGAAACAGCGATGAGCACTCTTTGGGGTACGGCTCGACGTATGCGTAACCGTAATAGTACCAACGAGAATGTGGAATATTCAAACCGTTGGATATTCGCTTTCGCCAAGAAGATCTGTCCGGACTCTATCCCGGTACAGAAAACGTGCCGCGCCGCGTCTCCTCACGATACCGCGAACGAAACACCGTTTTCGATGGTGGAGTTCTCACTTGCTCTCTTATCATGCAACAATAACGCCCCAGGGTTAGACAGAATCAAATTCAACTTGCTGAAGAATCTGCCTGACACTGCAAAAAGGCGCTTGTTGAATTTATTTAACAAGTTTCTTGAGGGTAACATTGTCCCTCATGACTGGAGGCAAGTGAAGGTCATCGCCATCCAAAAACCAGGAAAACCAGCCTCCGACCACAACTCGTATCGGCCGATTGCAATGCTGTCCTGTATTCGGAAGTTATTCGAGAAAATGATCTTGTTTCGCCTCGACAATTGGGTTGAAGCAAATGGCTTACTGTCAGATACACAATTTGGCTTCCGCAAAGGCAAAGGGACGAACGATTGCCTTGCGTTGCTTTCTACAGAAATCCAAATGGCCTATGCTAACAAAGAGCAGATGGCATCAGTCTTCTTGGATATTAAGGGGGCTTTTGACTCAGTTTCTATCAACATCCTGTCAGAGAAGCTGCACCAGCATGGTCTTTCACCAATTTTAAATAACTTTTTGCTAAACCTGTTGTCTGAAAAGCACATGCACTTTTCGCATGGCGATTTAACAACATTGCGATTTAGCTACATGGGTCTTCCCCAGGGCTCATGTCTAAGTCCCCTGCTCTACAATTTCTACGTGAATGACATTGACGATTGTCTTGCCAATTCATGCACGCTAAGGCAACTTGCAGACGACGGCGTGGTCTCTGTCACAGGGCCCAAAGCTGCCGACTTGCAAGGACCATTACAAAATACCTTGGACAATTTGTCTGCTTGGGCTCTTCAGCTGGGTATTGAGTTCTCCACGGAGAAAACTGAGTTGGTTGTTTTTTCTAGGAAGCGTGAGCCGGCGCAACTCCAGCTTCTATTAATGGGTGTAACGATCAATCAGGTTTTCACATTTAAATATCTCGGGGTATGGTTCGACTCTAAAGGTACCTGGGGATGTCACATTAGGTATCTGAAACAGAAATGCCAACAAAGGATCAATTTTCTCCGAACAATAACTGGAACATGGTGGGGTGCCCACCCAGGAGACCTGATCAGGTTATACCAAACAACGATATTGTCGGTGATGGAGTACGGGTGTTTCAGTTTCCGCTCCGCTGCGAACATACACTTCATCAAACTGGAGAGAATCCAGTATCGTTGCTTGCGCATTGCCTTGGGTTGCATGCACTCGACCCATACGATGAGTCTCGAAGTGCTGGCGGGCGTTCTTCCGCTAAAAAATCGATTTTGGGAACTCTCATATCGATTGCTCATCCGATGCGACATTCTGAACCCGTTGGTGATTGAAAACTTCGAGAGGCTTGTCGAGCTTAATTCTCAAACCCGATTTATGGCCTTGTACTTCGACTACATGGCACAGAGCATTAACCCTTCTTCATATACTCCCAACCGTGTTCGTTTCCTAGATACTTCTGATTCTACTGTGTTCTTCGACACATCCATGAAGGAAGAGATTCATGGAATCCCGGACCATATATTCCCGCAAGTGATCCCCAATATATTTTATAATAAATTCCGAGAAGTCAACTGTGACAAAATGTTCTACACTGACGGATCAAATCTCGATGGGTCCACTGGCTTCGGTATCTGCAACAATACTATCACCGCTTCATTCAAGCTCAATGATCCCGCTTCAGTTTACGTCGCAGAGTTAGCTGCAATTCAGTACACCCTTGGGATCATCGACACTCTGCCCACAGATCACTACTTCATCATTTCGGACAGCCTCAGCTCTATCGAGGCTCTTCGTGCGATGAAGCCCAAAAAGCAATTCCCATATTTCCTGGGGAAGATACGGGAGTCCTTGTGTACGTTATCTGAAAAATCTTATCAAATTACCTTTGTTTGGGTCCCCTCTCATTGCTCTATTCCGGGCAATGAAAAGGCCGACTCATTAGCAAAGGTGGGCGCATTAAATGGTGACATATATGAAAGACCAATCTGCTTCAACGAATTTTTTAGTATTTGTCGTCAGAGGACACTCAGCAGTTGGCAAACCTCGTGGAGCAATGGTGAACTTGGACGATGGCTACATTCCATTATCCCAAAGGTATCAACGAAGCCTTGGTTCAGGGGGATGGATGTGGGTCGGGATTTTATTCGTGTAATGTCCCGACTTATGTCCAACCACTACACCTTGGATGCGCATTTGCGGCGTATTGGGCTTGCGGAGAGTAGTCTGTGCGCTTGTGACGAGGGCTATCACGACATCGAGCACGTTGTCTGGGTGTGCGCCGGGTATTTGGACGCCAGGTCTCAGTTAAAGGATTCCCTTCGGGCCCGAGGTAGACCACCCAATGTCCCAGTCCGAGATATGCTGGCAAATCGTGATTTCCCCTATATGTCCCTTATTTATACTTTCATAAAAACGATAAATATCCCAATTTAGCCCCTCTCTTTTTATTTCTCGTTTTAGAAGTTTTCTCCTGCTTTTTGGGACCGATCAGCTCCAGACTGCAACTATGTAACCGCCGTCGCACTTACCACTACGGAAACTGAAGCGAGAGCGACTCGAGGTCCGATGACTTTTGAAGGATTCCCCGCGGGTCCGAAGAATACCATCCGCCAATCCGACCTACTAGACTGAGGCGCTAATTTGTCTCGCTGATCTCCCGTTTGCCCGAAAGTTGCAAGTTTTGTTCTTCTCTCCCGGTCACCATCTACGCTTTCTCTCCCCTGTCCTTGATACAACTGCTTCTACAGCCCCCTCTGAATATCTTGACCAAGCATAAGTCTCCGCTAAAAAAGTTCAAATTTGTATTCTGTATTCCTAGTTTTAAGATAGTTGTAATTTTACCTCTTTGTTAAAACTATTGTCCCCCATCTTGTAAATAGAATTGTATCCCTAGTTTTAAAACACCGGTGAATTTTCTCATAAACATTTGTTCCCCCTTTTGTGTACCAAACTATATTGTTAGTTTTAAGATAACTGTAAATATTTCCTAAAAAACTATTACTATTGAATTCCTTGTTTTAAAATTTTTCATAAAAAAAAAATCTTTTGCTCCCTCTCTTGTATATAGAATCTTATTTCTAGTCTTAAGATAGCTGTAAAATTTTTCTTTAAAAAAAAAAATATTCACCATTGTAACCTCCTAGTTTTAAAATATCCAAAATGTAAAAACAAAAGAATTTGGCACCGCCAAGCTAACGCATTTGTGCCTATCAAATAAACGAAATGAATAAAAAAAAAATACACTCTAAACTAATTCTACACAAATTTTGAATTGAAAATACCCAATGGATTATTTTTTACAACGTATGTAAACTTTCCGATAAAAAATCGGAAAATTTTGAAAGTTGTAGAATATTTTATCTCATCTCGCTACAAACACGTTTTTCTTGAAACGAAGTTTAAAAAACAGGGTTTTCGATATGGCGAGAATGGCTCGACCGATGTTAATGAAATTTTGGCAAGTTAAAATCGAGGAAAAAATTCATGCTTGTTCTTTTATAAACATTCTTCTACAACATTTTGACATCAACTGGGTCAAAAAGATTTCTACTAAGAGTTGTAGAGATGCAAGTTTCTTATGTAGAATTCGCTTATGTTTCATACATGCGTGCAACGAATAGCTTTTTAATTTGTGCCAATCTATAATTATTTACAGACAAATTCCGTGGATTGAATCTGCGGGTTAAACAACCAGCCCCCCCCCCCATCTCCGCACCTCTGACTACGTCCCTATGTATGCATTGGAAAAAAAAATTCTACAGAAATTACAGCATGGTTAACAGATTTTTGAAAACGTAATCGTGTATGATTATTTTAGGTTTTGGGCTCAATATTGTTCTCGGTGGAAATATATAGATTTGATCGAGACCATTTCGATTGAAAACACCGGTAGTTTAGAAATATTCCACACCACACATACACGCAGAAAAAAAATAGTAAAAATAAACAAATTTTGGTTTTAAATAACAATTTTCCCGTTTGATATAGTGACAAAGAAGATTCAGATTTGATTCAATCAATACTGTTGGTTGAAATTACCAACAAATTCGTTTGTTGCTTTTTCAGTAGTTTCAACAAATATTTCGTTTGAAACAACAAAATCATGATAAATTTAACCGAACAAACAAGTTCGAAGAAACAAAAACAAATCTTTTGTGTTAACCAAAGGAGAGAACAACTCAAATTTAATTGAAATTAAGCAAAGATTCTGTTGGTTTTTAACAAATGGATCAGTTAGATCTAACAAATTTTATTTTGATTCAACAATGTTTCTATTTAAAATGTTAACAGAAGTATTTGTTGAACTAAACTAAATACATGCTTCCGAAAAACACCCATTTCAGTTTGAAACAGTCATTCGCCACGTTTTAGATTCAACTAAACGTTTTGTTGATTCAAGGCCTGATTCTTCTGCGTGTACACGGCACTCCATAACCATCCAACACCAATCAACCAAAGGAAAATTATTGCAATCGAAACCCCGTCCGAACGGGGAAGCTTGATTTAACTGTGTGGCTGCTACGAGTCCCACGAACCACGACATCGACATATTAATTATGTGAATGCAATACATACTGTTTACAGAGACTGGCGAATGTAGAAACACTAAAATGATCAAAAGTCTAAAATAACAAAAATTTACCTGTCTGAAAAAAATCTTCTAAATATGACTTTCTATGGATGTTGGTCAAACTCTCTTCAGGAACCATCGAAATTATCACGTTCGACTGCACTTTTTGACACTTCCCTAGTCTATGAGTAAGGTGTCTGTAGAAAGTGCGATGTTATTCGTTGGTTTAGTTATAAATTGAAATTGCCACTCAAATGGGGGAACAGCTCGGAGGTAAAAAATAGGCACGCATGAGGATTGACTCTTCTCGGGGAAACAAACTATTTTGTATGCCAATACGAACTATATCGAAGGACAGGGGGTTTTCAATTTATAATTAAGGGTGCCGCATGCAAAAAAAGATTAGTAATTAAATTAGTTCTTTAGAAATTGATTAGAAATTATTACCTCCGACACATTCAGACTGCAAGAGCAACAAAAACCATCATTTCGACGAACAGATTAATTAAATAGCTTTATTGTGCTATTCCGTGTCGAATTCCTTACGTAGTAAACCTCTTCAAGATTGCCTTTCCATCGGCAGAACATTCAACAATTATTTTACGTTGGCATTAATCTCCGGCTCCTGTCGTGTAGCGAAACCAAACTACAGCTTTCGTTTTCGTTTTCCAATACCCAATTAAAATCTTATTACGACTTCATTAATTAGCCTCGCTCGAGTGTCAGGTTCAGGGACGAGAAAAACAAATTTCTAGTTTAGATTGATGAAATGGAACAGTATTTCGAGTTCCGTTGATGTGGAAGGAATTTCTCTGTCTACCTCTGTCTGCTCAGTGGCGTCGAAATTGCTGAACACAATTGAGCCAAACAGAAGTCGAAACCATTTGCCGTACCTTAAGAATGTCATTAACTGTGATTAGTTGAAATTACGGGATGTCTCTCCGGAAGTGGCACAATTTTAATTAGTAACACAAGTTGCTTTCAAACAAGAGTTCAAGTGCGATTTGAATTCCACTCGTGTTGGTGTCAGTGAGTGTATTATACTAATAAAAGATATTTAGTCGATTTCCAATTATTTCGTGAATAACAGAGATGAATCCCAACCTTCTCATCCAAAACAACAATTCAAATAATTTAGTAATTGTCTCATTATACTTATCATTCTTGTCACATCTATACACAAACACACACAGTCACCATCCATTGTCCTACTTCCTAATAATAGAACCTCCATTCGAAAGTGCCTCTCGTCTAGGCTCTACCTCTACCTCGCAGCGGAGATCAGGAAATGCGAACGTTTTTCTCCTCGGTGCCTAATTACTGTATAATCATCAATATTATGTGTATCTGTCTAGCTCGGTGTAGCCAATGGCAATATTTATGTAGGGTTACTGCTCCCTAATTCATCTTAACACCTCTATTCATCCCACCCATTTGAACACATTAGTTAGAGCAGTATCTGCTATCTCTATTCAACGCATTAGCTCAAATGGTAGGATGAATAAGGGTACGTTGTACTCGACTTTTCGCTTCGCTCAAACGCGAGCATTATACATTTTACAGGCAAATTTTTTAACTGTACTGCTTCTTAGGAACGAAGCAAATAAGATGACACCTATTTAAGTGCAATCCAGTCAGTCTAAGTCGAGTTATCAACGAAATAGTGTGACATATTGACTAATGAGATGAATAAGGGCTCGTCTACCCTACATAACTATAAACCCGTCAGTTCCGAAGTAGCAAGCCGTGCGTTTCATGTAACGATATGCTCCGATAAATGTAGTCCATTTCCGGTTCAATGTTTCCTTTCGAATGGGATGTCTAGGATTGTTTTAAGCTATTGTAGGGACTGGCACTGTGCAAAGTTTGTTTTATTTTTGCAAATCGCAATTAAATAAAAAAAAAATTAATTTTGTTTATAGCTCGTGTCAGTTCAAATTTACACATATCAAGAGAGCAGGCATCGCAATTCTCACTCACTCATGCAAGAAGAAGCTACTGATAATCATTCCTCTTACAAGAGACCGTGGCATGTTTTTACTATCGTGGAAATAAACAAAAGTTTCACAAGTTCCATGAAACAAGAAACAAAATAAAATAGCCTTGATTCGTTATGTTTATGACGAGTGTCAGCAAGTCAGCGAGAGCACAAGGGATGCCATGATACACTCCTGGAAATTATCCGGACTACGTAACTGATATGAGTAATAAAGGCTATACCTACAATAAAGTTATGTATTCTTTAAATATAAAGTTATTTCTGACCGTTAAGGGAAGAGGTGTAAGGGTTTCAGCGTAAAATCACTATTTTTGCGATTTTCTTTAGAACTTTGCGTGAAGCGAATTGGTCAAAACTTTTGTACATTATAGTGTATCATTTCGAAAACATTTTGTAATATTTCTATGCAAAAGTATCGACAAGCGATTCGATGTCGAGGCTTATTTCTATAACGTCTCTGGAAAAAAAACATGATTTGCGATGTTAACTGATTAACCGATTTTTTCAAACTTTGCATACACATTTTATGTACCCTTACGTTGAATTTACGAGATAAATTTTAATTTTCAATTAAGGGGTTTATTTTACTAATTTGAAATAAAAATTGTTATCTGCACGAAAAATTACGCCTATTTATGAGTAAAAACCCCTTATTTTTACATAGAATGTATATGCAAAGTTTGAAAGAAATCGGTTAAGTAATTTTTGAATGGCAGTTGGCAAATGGTCCCTCATTTGAAAAATATTTTTTTGATCCGGTTTATATAGGGATTTCATGTGTGTTCGATCCGTACGAAATTTTATAGCAGTCTATGAGGATAATATCCCTTTCACTTGAGACAATTTTTTTTTGTGAAAATCGGTCTAAGCATCTCCAAAAAACTTATGTGAGCTTGATAATTTTGAAAGATGACCATTTTTCTCGAGACTCCGAATGGGGGGAGGTTCATGGGAGGTGCAACTAACCGCATATTATGCCTTCCATTTGATACTTGGTTTGTGAAAATCGGTTCAGTCATCACCTTATAACCGATGTGACTGTAATGCTGGAGTAAAGGGCGAACACGAAATTATTGCGACACCGAAAATGTCATGCCAATTTTCTTATAATGTTTAAAATCAAACCAAAATTTTAGGGTAGTTTTATACATATATTTACTTCAAAAATCAAAAGAAAAGTTAATCGATGGAGCCTTGAGTGTAAAATTGAACGCATTTTCGCTTGATGCCCTCCATCAAAGTCTTTACAGTTCATCCGGTACCAGTTTCTCAGTTTTTTTTCCATTTTCTTAACATGTCCTTCTCGTCTTTGACTGTCTTCTTGCTCTTCCGAAGTTCCCGCTTCATCATTGCCCAGTACTGCTCCACCGGGCGCAGCTCCGGACAGTTTGGCGGATTCATGTCCTTTGGAACAAAATGGCCTCATACCACTCCAGGACACTTTTAGAATAGTGGCATGATGCCAAATCTGGCCAAAATAGCGGAGCTTCGTCGTGCTGCTGCAAGAACGGCAAAAGGCGCTTCTCGAGGCACTCAGATTTGTAGATCTCGCCATGTACTGTGCCCTTTGTCACGAAAGGCTCACTCCTCAGTCCGCAAGAGCAGATGGCCTGCCAAATTGAGATATTTGGAGGCGAACTTCGACATTTTCTTCTTCTTAAATTTGTCGTCCACATAGAACTTGCTCTTGCCGGTGAAAAACTCCAACCCCGGAATTTGCTTAAAATCGGCTTTTATATACGTTTCGTCGTCCATCACTCAGCAGCCATATTTTGTCAGCATCTTCTCGTAGAGCTTCCGTGCCCGAGTTTTAGCCGTCGATTGTTTCCGCTCATCGCGATTTGGGAAGTTCTGTACCTTGTATGTATGTATTCCAGCTCTCTTCTTTGTATTCTGGACGTAGCTCTGCGACATGCCGATCTTTTTAGCCAAATCACGGCTTGAGACGTTGGGATTTGCTTTAATCATCCGCTTCACCTTTCCCTCCGTCTTTTTGTTCTCCGGTCCCGGTTTTCTTCCAGCTCCATTTGCCGTGGTCCAACGTCAACCGCTCCTGGAACCGCTTCAACACTCTGGAGACGGTTGAATGGTGAATGTTCAACATTTTTCCCAACTGCCGGTGCGACAGGTCAGGAAATTCCAGGTGTTTGAAAAGAATCGAGAGCGCACCAGTCATCGTCATCAAGACCATCCTCTGAAGATGGTTTAACTTTGATTGGATTGTCATGACTTCTCCCTTCTGCCACCAAACAATGCACACATATGCCAGTATTGGTCTAACAATTGTTGTGTAGATCCACTGAATGTTCTTGGGTTTGAGTCCCCAAGATTTGCCGAAAGCCCGTCTACATTGTCGAAGGCCATGCCAGCTTTCTTGATCCTGAAATCGATGTGAGCAGTCCAATTAAGTTTTGAATCAAGAATTAGCCCAACGTACTTAACTTGATCTGCGATAATAGTTTTATGCTGGTTGCATCAAATCAAAAAATGTGTGCAAATACCTGTGATCATTATATGATAATCATCGGCGAAACCATATGTCGGAAACCCAAGCTCATTAAGTTTCCTCAACAAGCCAGCGGCAGCAAAGTTCCATAGCAGTGGTGACAGCACACCAACTTGAGGATATCCGCAGACACTCAGTTTTCTTATCTCTACTTGTCTTAACGATGAGCACAGATGTCGGTTGCTAAGCATTGCGTGTATCCAGTTCGTGATATATGAAGGTACTCCATGACCTCGTGCTGCTTCCAAAATAGATTCGAAAGACACGTTGTCAAAAGCACCTCAATATCAAGAAAAACTCCTACACTTGATTGCTTTTGTGAAAAAGCGTTTTCAATGCTGTAGACAACATTGTGTAACAGGGCGGTAGCAGACTTCCCCCGCTGATATGCATGTTGCATTGCATGCAGCGGGCACTCGCCCAAGCTAACATCCCGAATGTAGTGGTCGATTAAACGCTCCACTGATTTGAGAAGGAAGGAGGTCTGACTAATCGGTCTAAAGCTCTTTGCCTCCTCATAAGTGACGCGGCCACATTTGGGAATGAATTTGACAGTTATTTTCCGCTACGCTAATGGAGTGTATCCTGTTGCAACACTACAAGTAAGAACTTGCCAAAATATTTTTAAAATGTGTCATATCCTCTTTGTAGTAGAACTGGAATAATTCCAATTTTTCCGGAGACTTACAAACCCATTTGTTCGATTCGTTAGTCACAATTCTACGCACAAATGGTCAAGAAAAAGAACAACCTGGAAGGAACTCAGGGGAAGTCGCCAATGATGGCTCTGTGCAGCCTAAAAACTGTGTGTCATGAAGAAACTAACTATCATGAAATTATTTCGATTTTGAAAGTAATTTATTTAATCTACTAGCCTCGTTAAGATTTGAGACAATTGGGCGGAGACTTCGACTTCGCTCGGAAGATTGAAGGGCAGTTCTGTATACTTTGCGAGGCAACTTAAATGTCTCCGACCCGTCCCTGCGTCTGTGATTCCAAGTTCTTCTACATAACTCGAAGCGAACAAGCCTCGTGGTACGCTGCTACTATGAGTGAGTTTGTTTTTTTCACCACCTCATCCAAGTCACCTGGAGATTCAATCATCGGAATTTACCCATAGTCGTTAAGCCCTCTTCGTAGCGGTCGCAGTTCGTGGTTTTGGGATTACGATATGTGACGATATCTAGTGAAACGTTTAAATGATCAAAGACAATGAACTTATGATCAGATAACGACGGCTCCAGCTCGTTTAGTACGAGTCAGTTTGCCAACTCGTGCGTAATACCGTCAGAGCAGAGAGTTGCATCTAACACCTCTTCTCTACCAGCTCGTGTAAATGTTGGGCGGTTTCCTGGATTAAGAATGTGCAGATCTGTACTACTTAAGTATTCCGTTAATTCGGTGCATCTCAAATTGATATCTGAGATGCCCCAAATTATGTGGTGGGCATTTGAATCACTGCCGATTATGAGGGGAAACCCATTTCTGCCACAGTATTATACAACCCTTTTGAAATCATCAGAGGGTTCATTATGCGGCGAATATGCCGACCAATAGACATTTTTCTTGTTTATGTTATCGACAATCATAATGATCGTGACGGCACCAATATCGCGAGTTAAACGGTCAGATAGAATACATGCGTCAATAGCACTATTCGCAAGTATACATACACGAGGCATTTCACGTGGATTTGTAATGCCATTTTTGTTAAAATCTACGAAGGCACTTATCCCCGCCAAGCCTTCCAACATTCGGAAATACGGCTCCTGAGCCAAAGTTGTGGAAGCTTTTCTTTCTTGCACATGGCTAGATTGATTCATAGTTGTTATACGTTTATGCTGAAGGTTAATTTATGCCATACTACACACCAAAAAAAATCTGAATTTTATCGTCGACGTAATTGCAAACATGACACAATTCAACAAACCGTAATTTACGAAATGACGGAACATTACCGTGTTCCGTTTAATTTTACATGAAACATATACTTTACATGCGCCATGACATAAAATTACACTTCCTACCATTCAAAACAAACGCTGCATGAGGAGTAAAATTACATGATTTACGAAATTAAACGTCATGTAAAATTAAAATCAAATGTAAAACTAAGTCATTTTTGATGCTCGTATATGTCAGGGTCAGGAGACGTAAATTTACACTACTTTTTCTAGGTGTGTAGATCAAAGCACTGCACATTCCATAGCAGCACTTGTTGTACAGCAACTAGAAGATACCCCGAAAGGGTATTAAGGACATGCCCATCATTTGAATCCCACGATTTGCGAAGAAACAAACGTCCACCGTGTCAAAGATTCGCGTAACACAGCAAGTGTAAGACCCACGACACTCCGTGCGCAACTGACATATTTTAGTCCTGCCAGCCATTCAGTCCTCGGCATGAATAAACACCTTGACTTGAGGACACCTGTTCTAAGCTGCCACTTACGTTATGGGAGCAGGAACCCAGTGGATCAATTCTTGGTTGAGATACTTCAACCCGTCAGATGCCACACGGCCCAGTTAAGAAAGAAATTGTCCCTATCTTTAAGATAGTCATAAAAATGCTGCTCTAAAGAAAAGTCATACTGTAATATTCTAGTTTTAAGAAATTTATAATGTAAATTGCAAAAGTTGGTAATAGTATCGTGCCTTGTCAAATAAACAGATTGCTTAAACAAAACATGAAATACAATACCTATAGTGTAAAATACAATAAGGAACGGGTGTTTAATAAAAAATGAGAAAGATTTCAACACCTTTCTGTAATTAAAGTAAAGAGCGTAATTTTTTTCCGTAAGAATTGCTCTCTGGACTCCCCAGAAATGAGTCGCATATTTCTTTTCGCTTGAGTGCTGTCAGTTCAATCGAAGATGGTGGCGAAACAGCAAGCACTCCGCGAGCGTGTTGTACGGTTTTACGAAACACATGGTCATCGTCGAAAAAAGTTTACGGTAGACCCCTTTCGAGACGAAAACGTGCCCGTGAGTACAGTTTACTGGATCCTGGCATCTTTGAGCGTGGAGCGGAAGGCTTGTAGCGGCCGTCCGGCACAGATAATGAAGAAGAAGAAGGAAGCTTGAAAAAACTGTTTGACAACAAGGACGGAACGAGTTTGCGTGACGCCGGCCGAAAATATCACTGCTCTCATACCTTGTTTCACCGAACCCTCAAAATGGAGGACATCATCTATCGGAAGAAAATTTGGTCCCCGAGTACACGGACAAGAAGATAGCGATCGTGAAATCGCAGTGGCGGTGGATGACGAAGAACTACCGTGGGACGTCGTTCGTACTGAACGACGAAAGTTACTTTCCGCTTTCGAAAACCCATATTCCACGACAAGTCGGCCACACCCCCCGAAGTAAAATATAAGTTTAAGCATAAATTTGAAAAAACGTAATGCTGTACATCGCCATATCGGACAGAGGGATTTCAAAGCCGTACACGGCTCCCGGGATTCCCATTATTCCAAGAAGACGCTGGAGTATCTTGAGCAGAAAAAGATACCGTACGTGCCGAAAGAAAGGAACCCATTAGGGATTTTTTCTGCACCCTCTGAGCCCTAGTGAACAAAAATAATTGGCGAACCAAGGATACGAAGCAGTTGACCACCAGGATTCGGAATTAAATCAGGAAGATGGACGTCAGTGCCGTCCAGTGCTCTTGTGAGAGCATCGTGACTAAGTTGCGTTATACGGCTGACCAACTCTCCTTCTCCAATATCCATTGACGTTTTTTTGAAGAATAAACATTATGTTTTTAATACAAAATAAGAAATCCGCTGAATTTGTTTTGTTTTTTAACTACATGACTTAAAAAGATTCTCATTTTTTTATTGAACACCCGTTATGACCATCATGTTTGAATTAATAGGGACAAATGTGGTATCAATTATTACAACAAAAGTATGTATTGCACATTTTTAAAAGATTTACTATGTACAACAACAATGTTGCCAACAACGATACCCATTTGTTGCAAAATCAGAGTGTGCCAAAAACGGTTTCCCTTATTCAATTCAAGATCATAAACACATTGTCCGGCATATGTAAGTATTACGCAATAACACTAATCTCGTGTGCTATTAATTATTTTATAAAAGTCTAAAATGTGTTTTCAAAGCTACATCTATTGGCAGATGAACGCGATTCTGTGATCCATTAGTAGGTTGATAACAGTATATTATCTTTCTCAGGGCTGATTCAGCCTACAGATCGTTTGGCATTCGGCGGGTTGGTGTTTCTCAGCCAAAAATTTATCCGCCGGGTTCCTGTTCCCATGTCGTAGAATCCAACAGAAACAAGAGTCTCTAAGTCATGGTGTAGCCCCGTGGCGAGGGGCTAAAAAATGTCGGTCGTTCCTAGTGAATCTCTGACAGAGTGACTTTTTGCTTCATTGCAAATGGTAGGAATAGGATTCAAATTGAAAATTTGTTAGTTTAGCAAAAAAATAGCTGCAGATCTTAATTTCAAATATTTTGAATAAAATCCGAATGGATCCGCTTCTAACCCTTCTAGTTTTAATCAGTTTCCAAGCAAGTTGAAACGGCTTTATGACATACACAAATACGCTACTGCTTTGAGCTATATCAACAAGCTCCCATCCCTTTTCACAGTGCCCCAAACAGCAGTTTGTTACCGACGCGACATCGCGCCAATAAATCTTCGTTAGATGGTCTAATTTGTTCTTCCGTCTCCGCCTACCGCGGCCATCAGCCGCCGCAAATCACCCAGTCCCAGCTTTTCATTCACTTTCATCGTTCCCGTTTTCCAAGAAGCTACTCCTTGCAGAATGTAATTCAAAGCCTCACTTCTACCCATTTCCATCAACACCGCTGCCGCTACCGGTCCAGAATGACTGGGCTGTGTGATCTATTGGAACATTTCTAGATAAACGTGTATGTGCCATATCAGCCATCTATCTTTGACGGTTTTCCGACCCAGCAATTGGCTTCCACCTTGAATGAATAATATCCCACACCTTAGCACACGGTCCGACTGGTGCGAGGAACTTTGATCAATTTTTATCCTATTTTCGAGAAAACGCGAACGCACGTAAGGCAAAAGCGGTCCGTGTTGATAAATTGATTTTTATATACTTTTACTCTGACGTTGTTCCCCCTTGCCAGCGTTTGTTACGTCTCAAGAAGACTTACGTTTCGATAACACACGAAGAGGTTCTCAGGCTACACTTGATTGATGTACGTTTTTGCTGGAAGTGCTCACTGGGAGAGATTAAAATCCTTGAGTAGCACTTCACGTTAGCTGCATCACAAAGTTTTTCATTGAAGTAAATTTAATAGGTTAATGTATTGCATGACTCTGACGATGAGATAGAAAATATAATCATCTCTAATAGGAGTACATAGTATATCATCTGAGGCAACAGCTTGCTCATAAAACAACAAATTGACATACGACCACGTTTTCCGGGAAATTATCCACGAGACCACCACCACCCCCACACCACGAACTCTGCCCCAACAGCCCATCAATAAACTCCCGTCAAAGGTGAACGGATATGTTGCTTTGCTGGTATCGCGTTGATCGTCGATGGAACCGGATCAAAAAACGACGATGATAAATTGTCCATTCAATAGAACCATAAATAATTCATCCATTCGTTCTGCTACTCGCGGTTCCCGTCCCCCCCCCCCGCGCACAACATGCGGGTGTTTCCTGCGGCGTGGTGAAGGGAATGCAACGGCGGAACCCGATACCGGACTGGACAGGACACTCAATTAACGAGCTGCCATTCAGTTGACACTATTTACTCGCATCCGGTTGTAAAAACAACGCTGCCAACACGCATCGGATGTCTGATGTGGTTCTGTGAGGGTGGGTGGAAAGGTTTGATCGTCGATGATCGGAGAGGTAAATTGACGTTGCGAGGAAAATGGACTTCCCGGCTTTTGATGAACTGTCGTTTAGGGGGATTTACTGAAACTATACGTGAACCGGATTAAAATTGGATGATGTATCGCGCTTTGATTGCATTGGAATGCATGATAGCGTATATGGTCAATAATTTGTTAGGGGGCCGCCTACATATCACGTGGTCAGTAGGGTAGGGTAGGGAGAACGAAAAAAATCACGCTTGTCCATGGAGTGGACAATGGAGGTATGAGAATTGTTCACGAAGAGTCTTGATTATTTTTGCTTTTTTTTTAGAATGTAGAACAAATTTGCACCGTAGTTGGCATAAGCGCTAGTTTCTGCCTTCCATTTTTTCTCGTTACTAAGAAACACTTAAATCGCACATAAAATTCTGTAGCTGACCTCACACAATTCTGCTCTCCGAAACATTGGATCCGATCTTCTGTAATTTCGTCAATTCCCATTTTTGGATTTGATAACGTGCTACAGGACCCAATTGAAGAAATTTTATGTTACTTTAATTTTGAGTTAATATGATTAGTGCAAAAAATTTGTTCAATTAACCCAAATTTTTTAAAAACTTCAGTTCGGTTCATTTGGTTCTAAAATGAGATATTGTTACAAACTTTAAAAAACTAACTGTGGAAAAAGTTTAAAGGAGGGGTAAGAGTTTATGCAACAAAAAACACTTTATTACGATTTTTTAGAACTTTGGGTGAAGCGAATTGACCAAAACTTGGTAAAATAACATTTAATATCAATGTTTGGACTATGGCCATACATTGGAAAAATCCTTAATTGCCCAAAATTATAACACTTTTTTTTAATTTACCGGACAAAAATTCACGTTGATATCCTGGGTAGCAGGGGGCGGCAGGCCTACAAAAATTGTCCACACTTGTCCATGGAGGAGAAGGAGAGAGCCAAAAACCAACGTATTTTTGTCCGCGTAGTATCTGAACGGTCCCTTACTAAATGTGTGACCCGCCAAAAATGACACAGTTTTCTGGTAACATGAAGTTTATTATTTCAAAATATGCTAAGTTACGCGTCGTCTTTAGCCACGATATGTAAAATAGGTTTGTGTCGTACACTAGGAATAATGAGGATTGGTGATGACGATGAAGATTTGTTTTTCAAAATATCTTCCTATGCAGGATTTGTGATAGTTAGAAACTAGAGTTCTTAGTAACAAAACAATCTTAAGACCCGCTTCGATTACTCGGAAAATTCTACAAAGATACAAATATAAAACATTACACTTAAGCAACTTTTCCCTTTATTTCTTTTCAGAGAATATTTATTCAATTGAATCAATCATCGACCATGCGTCTCCATCGAAATAACATTAATGTCCATAAACAAGTGTACACTAGATTGCCCAGAAAGTAACGAATTTTTAAAAACTCTATCGGCCAACCACTAAAAGATGAATGGATATTGTAGAGCAAATTAGTTATAAATTTAGAACGGAATTCAAGATCTGGGCAGCATGAGCGGAAAGAAATCTGATGAAATCGTTAGATGGATGAATGCCGAAATATTCGTTCAATTCCGGACACATTTCAAGAAATTCACTAGAGCTTCAGAAGATTCGCCAGTGCTTCTATTGCTATTGTTCGAGAGACGACATGATGGCAAACGCACACGGTGACTGGAAGACTGTCATCTGTTTATCCGAACAGACAACAAGGATGTAACCGAGTTGCAGTGCAGTGTAGAAAGCGACAGCTGATTACCTTTTCACGGTGGGAGACATCGGAGAGAAGATTCTGGAGCGATGTTGGCTGATTTGCCGGCATCCTGCAGCAGTAGCGGAGCGGAGAACGTCGGCGATTAACTATTTTCCAGTTAGAGGTGTGCGCCGATGCATTTTTAATCGGCGGCGGCGTAAGCGACATATTTGGCCGGCGGCGGCGGCGTTGGCGGCGTCACGCCGTTGGACCCTATCGGCGGCGTGTGTCGGCGTGACGAATATTGACGCCTATGTAACTGAAAAAAATTCTTGGCAGTACAATTCCTTTTCCAAATTTTCGGTTTCTATTGTGTCAGGCACATACAAACAGACGTTACAGCTTGAAGAAAATTCTAAAAAAATCATCACGCACAATGTACTAGCGACATCTGTTTTTTTATTCATTTCGTTTATTTGATAGACACAAATGCGTTAGCTTGGCGGTGCCAAATTCTTTTGTTTTTACATTTTGGATATTTTAAAACTAGGAGGTTACAATGTTGAAATATTTTTTTAAAGAGAAAAAATTTACAGCTATCTTAAGACTAGAAATAAGATTCTATATACAAGAGAGGGGGCAAAAGATTTTTTTTTATGAAAAATTTTAAAACAAGGATTTCAATAGTAATAGTTTTTTAGGAAATATTTACAGTTGTCTTAAAACTAACAATATAGTTTGGTACACAAAAGGGGGAACAAATATTGATGAAAAATTTCACAGGTGTTTTAAAACTAGGGATACAATTCTATTTACAAGATGGGGGACAATAATTTCAACAAAGAGGTAAAATTACAACTATCTTAAAACTAGGAATACGGAATACAAATTTAAACTTTTTTGCCGGAGACTTATGCTTGGTCAAGATATTGAGAGGGGGGCTTATTTCCAAAATCGGTGTAGAAGCAGTTGTATCAAAGACAGGGGAGAGAAGGCGTAGATGGTGACCGGGAGAGAAGAACAAAACTTGCAACTTTCGGACAAACGGGAGATCAGCGAAACCAATTAGCGCCTCAGTCTAGTAGGTCGGATTGGCAAATGGTATTCTTCGGACCCGCGGGGAATCCTTCAAAAGTCATCGGACCTCGAGTCGCTCTCGCTTCAGTTTCCTTCTATGCAGGCGTAGTGGTAAGGGCGACGGCGGTTACATAGTGGCACTCTGGAACTGATCGGTTCCACAAGGCAGGAGGAAACTTCTAAAAACGAGAAATAAAAGAGAGGGGCTAAATTGGGATATTTATCGTTTTTATGAAAGTATAAATAAGGGACATATAGGGAAATCACGATTTGCCAGCATATCTCGGACTGGGACATTGGGTGGTCTACCTCGGGCCCGAAGGAAATCCTTTATCTGAGACCTGGCGTCCAAATACCCGGCGCATACCCAGACAACGTGCTCGATGTCGTGATAGCCCTCGTCACAAGCGCACAGACTACTCTCCGCAAGCCCAATACGCCGCAAATGCGCGTCTAAGGTGTAGTGGTTGGACATAAGTCGGGACATTACACGAATAAAATCCCGACCCACATCCATCCCCCTGAACCAAGGCTTCGTTGATACCTTTGGGATAATGGAATGTAGCCTTCGTCCAAGTTCACCATTGCTCCACGAGGTTTGCCAACTGTTGAGCGTCCTCTGACGACAAATACTAAAAAATTCGTTGAAGCAGTTTGGTCTCTCGTATATGTCACCATTTAATGCCCCCACCTTTGCTAATGAGCCGGCCATTTCATTGCCCGGGATAGAGCAATAAGAGGGGACCCAAACAAAGGTAATCTGATAAGATTTTTCAGATAACGTACACAAGGACTCCCGTATCTTCCCCAGGAAATAAGGGAATTGCTTTTTGGGCTTCATCGAACGAAGAGCCTCGATAGAGCTGAGGCTGTCCGAAATGATGAAGTAGTGATCTGTGGGCAGAGTGTCGATGATCCCAAGGGTGTACTGAATTGCAGCTAACTCTGCGACGTAAACTGAAGCGGGATCATTGAGCTTGAATGAAGCGGTGATAGTATTGTTGCAGATACCGAAGCCAGTGGACCCATCGAGATTTGATCCGTCAGTGTAGAACATTTTGTCACAGTTGACTTCTCGGAATTTATTATAAAATATATTGGGGATCACTTGCGGGAATATATGGTCCGGGATTCCATGAATCTCTTCCTTCATGGATGTGTCGAAGAATACAGTAGAATCAGAAGTATCTAGGAAACGAACACGGTTGGGAGTATATGAAGAAGGATTAATGCTCTGTGCCATGTAGTCGAAGTACAAGGACATAAATCGGGTTTGAGAATTAAGCTCGACGAGCCTCTCGAAGTTTTCAATCACCAACGGGTTCAGAATGTCGCATCGGATGAGCAATCGATATGAGAGTTCCCAAAATCGATTTTTAGCGGAAGAACGCCCGCCAGCACTTCGAGACTCATCGTATGGGTCGAGTGCATGCAACCCAAGGCAATGCGCAAGCAACGATACTGGATTCTCTCCAGTTTGATGAAGTGTATGTTTGCAGCGGAGCGAAAACAGAAACACCCGTAGGTCTCCTGGGTGGGCACCCCACCATGTTCCAGTTATTGTTCGGAGAAAATTGATACTTTGTTGGCATTTCTGTTTCAGATACCTAATGTGACATCCCCAGGTAACTTTAGAGTCGAACCAGACCCCGAGATATTTAAATGTGAAAACCTGATTGATCGTTGCACCCATTAATAGAAGCTGGAGTTGCGCCGGCTCCAGGCACGTAGCCAGAGGGGGGGCTAGGGGGCTAAAGCCCCCCCCCGAAAATTTTCAAAAATAAATTTAAGAAACAACATGTTTTTCGGTGACTCTTAAAAAAATTGTATCTTGTTTGGTTTCAACAAATTAATGCGAGAATTGTGAGGAAGATTGCTATTTCGAACCACCGAAGACAGCGGTCAGGATATCTACTCAGTATGCTGAGTGTGATAAAACAGTTCCCTTCATATTGTGTGACTCGTCGGAAGACAAACGAAACTGTTACTTTAATTCTTGCTGTGGGGATCTGTCGAATGATTGAGTCGCAGAAGCAAGAAGTAGTGCTCCAGCCAAATACGATCTTATGCGAAAAGACCTGAAGTCAATAGCCTCCGTATTTGGTTGGAGCAACATTAATGATGTGAAATATTTGCTGAAGGTGATTATGGAGGTTATGCTTACGAACATCGCCTTTAACGAGTTTAACCATGTCAGGCGTTCAGTGCTGATGCCATTTAACAAATTAGCCCAGGCGAAACCAGTCATTTTGCATAACAATTTGTAACATGTGGTTGATCCTCATATATATGGACGATGAGAAAATCAATGCTCGGCTACAAGATCTGATACCACTTACTTGCACCGTGGCTATTAAAAGATTCCTGTCACATTTGGAAAAAATGGTATTCATTATAAAGGACACATCTAGGAAGTATATTAAATGGTGTTTTTGTGGTGAAAATCTAGGTGAACAGACATATTTCCTCCAACCTGACCCTGCACGTAAAAACTGAATGCGATAGTATTATTTTACACATTATATCTTTGCATATACATAGTCTCCAAAACCATTTCCTGAAAAACAAACATTTGCCAAATTTTGGCTGCTGTTCGGATAATATTGACGGCAAAAACTGCGTCTAGTATCTCAAAATCAACGGTCGGCACCATCATTGAGGAAGTCGACACTCGTGACCCGTCAGAAATTTGCGAACATGGACATGGCAGTAACCACTATGATGATAAGGAAGTGTACGAGATAGAAATGAACACCACCGCGACACTGTTGGTTAGGAAAAATATTTCTCAGCCTAGTAAATAGTTCTC
Source organism: Topomyia yanbarensis (assembly GCF_030247195.1). Classification (NCBI taxonomy): domain Eukaryota; kingdom Metazoa; phylum Arthropoda; class Insecta; order Diptera; family Culicidae; genus Topomyia; species Topomyia yanbarensis. Next base: position 413,082,719 of record NC_080672.1, on the reverse strand, counting down.
CACATGCAATCGCTAGTTGTTCGCACGAGATCTGTAGGACAACCATTTACGTTTTATCACTTTCATTGTTCACATCATGGAAATATATTGAAGACACAAGGCTTCATTTAGCTAATGCATTGAACCGAATAAAATAAACGAAATATATAATAAAATTGCAGAAGTTTTATAGAAAAGTGAGCTCAAAAACTGTCCCAAAATGAGAACTTTATCGCTAGTGGTTGTGTCTAACAAAGCTCAGATATTATGTTATATATTAGCCAGAATAAAGTTAGTTAAAGCATAAGCAGATTGAATTTCTGTAATAGGTTAGTGCACTGTACGCTTAGTAGAAACATCAGGCATCTCACTCAAGCGTGCTAGACAAAAACATTTCCGTTAGTTGATGACAATATAGTCGAGAAGACAGTTTTTGTTTTCGCGTCATTTTAATGCAATAGTATTTCTGTTGACACTCAATTTCATTTTATGCGGAGAATGCGGTCCGTATTTAAACATTATTAGTCCGCAAAGTAGTGATATTTTAAACAATCGAACAATAAGCAAGAAAAATGCCAAAAAATAAACAAGCCAAAAAGTGGTAAAACAGCGGTTTTTCTGAGGTGTTCATCAACCCAAGAATTGTATATCGTCGTATATTACTAATGTTGTTCACATACAGAAACGTACATAGTAGCGGTAGGACTATCTGTTGTGATTTTATCCTTACTTTTCAACGGATGTCAATAGATGCTAAACCACATATTAGTCAATCAATCATAATAAACTTAATGTTGTAAGCAGCAGCATTTCTGTCTCTTTCGATGGTTTCCAATTAATGTCCATGTAAGTCTAAAAACGACGTGACGATACAGTGAACAAACATCAGTAGCCTATCACGGAGAGCGACTAAAATGTTGTAACTAGTTGAGTCTACAGTCAATAAATTGGGATTAATGTTTCGATTTCATGTTTTCGTTTTATTTGTGTTCGTTATGGAATAAAATGAGAGAGATGAGCAGAGATCACGAAGAAAAAGAGAGAAAAAATAATAAATAAATTGAAATCGACCCAAGAGCAGCTGTTCTATATTTTCTGGGCACTCAACTACAGAACAACAGAAATCATCAAAGAAAGTTGGCCTTACACCTACGTTACTCTTCGACAGAGGTGAAGTAAGTGCGATGTATACCCGTCCATATGTCGGAATAAAGAGATGCTGAAATTATTGAGCTTGTTCATATTTATAATATTTCTTTTTTTTTCAATCTAAAATTTTATTTGAAACGGCTCAATGCGTTAGCACAACTGATCCGTGGGTCTTTTAATTTTTTTTACAATAAGTAAAAATAAAAAAATTCTAAGAATGTCGGTCTGCCAGATCTTGTTGACGCAGTTTGCTGCTGCGTGTTGAGATCTTTTTCCTTGGCGGTGAGGCCGCTTGGTGGTCATTCAGTCTGCCTTCTCTCGCGTTACCGTTCCCGTCCATGTCGTCGTCGGTACTGCTTTCTTCCTGTTCACGATCAGAGGTTCTTATTTGTTTCTTGTTCTTATGGGTCGCTGTTGTATATCCGTCTTCATCGGTATTTGCTTCTTTATTGGCGATGCTAGTTGTTGGTTTGGGAGCGGTTGTCGTGGTCGTTGTACCTGCATTATTGGGTAATTGGATCGTTGTTTTAGGTTTATCTGAAGGTATCGGTGGCTGCTTGTTAGAGTTGGCTGTAGTAGATGAGTTTTGACTAGTTGCTTCGGCGCATGTTTTTCCGTAGTAGGCTGTATAGTTACAGAATTGGCATGTTGGGGTCTGCCCGGGATATGTAATTAGCGTTGTTTGCTTATAGGTCACGCCATCCTTCGGTGATTTGCATTCGATAGTCATGTAAGAAGGTATTGGTTTAGTCACTCGCATTCTCACAATACGAACGCCATTGGGAATGCCGGAGAAAAAATTTCTCCAGGTGTCATTCGTAATAGATTCTACTTCTCCATATTGCGACATGATTTGTTTGATGAAATCCTCCTTCGTGCGCGGGGCCAAATCATGGATACGCACGTCCACCATGTCGTTTTCTATATGCACGGGGATCTTGATTCTGGTGTTATTAAATTCGACCTCGTGTTGCATGTTGTTCTTTGCAATAAAGTTTTCGGCCTGTGCTAAGCTTCTAAACGTGATCAAAACACAGTTTTTACGTGATGTAGCTGAATGTAGGTAACTTCAGCGAGATTAAGCTCCATTTTCACTTTAACTAATTGTTCCACTTCCTTAACTGTTCGTGTTATCCCGTAGCACAGGCACTTTTGCGTCATTTGGCAAACTCATTTTACTCCGCAGCCGGGGGCAACGATACAATTTGTATGTGCACTGATATAGAACAATAGCTAGCTTGATTCACTGGTGCCTGTAGCCTGCTATAGCGTAGCAATTTTTTTTGCTTCTGCTTTTTGCGACATCAGAAGGTAGACCTTCTAGTTCTTTTGGTAATACATTTAACAAATTTCACGTACCGTCAAGTCCCCAGTTACCGTGCGTTTAGGTGGATTTGACGTGACTTCAAATCCTGTTTTTTCATCAAAATGAAAACCGCCCTCATAGTCACCGTAAAAATACCTATCTAAATACGTCACAATTTAGAAATAATATAAAACTATTACCAACAAAACGAGAATAAGTAGTTGAGGACATTTGTTTGGCACCAGTGCACGTTATATGATCAACTTACGGTGTATTTAAAATTTTGATTCAACTTTAGTTGGAATGTTTCAATAAAACGATGAAACGAAAGGATTTGGGATCTGGATCTCTCCGATGGATTTAGGGAGCTAGTTCTTTAAATTTCGTGATTTTGAAACTGCACGGTGAACGACACATGCACGGCGACTGGCGATTTGAAGGAAAATTAGAAGATATTAGTAATCAGTGTTTTCATTCGATTTGTAGACAATTTTCTTCAATCAATTAAAATGTGGGCAGTTTCCTTCAGTTGATTTAATCATTTAAATTTATATTTTGATCCTATTGATTACCAAAAATCCTTCCTAACTGGGGTTCTAATCTACCCGACCAAGGCTAGTCTTGAAAATAGTTTCATTTAAATAGAATATATCAAAAAATTGTGTTAGCATGATGCCTTGGAACTGGTAATACTCGCAGAACACCAGACAAAGAAAATAGAAGTTGAACCGTCTCTGCGCATCTACAAATCGCTTGCTAAATCAGAAGATTTTGTACGAATTTCGACATTCTCTTCGTTCGAACATTTTATGGATAATTTTCTACTCATTTCGGTTTAGCATCTTCTACGCCTTTTAAAGGTGTAGTTTGGAACACCTAGTGTTTTCCAGCACCGTCAAGCATTGTCATATTCGGTTAGCGCATAAATACTGTGAACTCTAGAATATACTTTGTTGTAACGAGAGTAAGTACTATAACCTTTCTTGTGACAACATATTTTTAGGATTGTCTTTGATTTGGAATTGATTTCATTATGAACTTTTCAAAATTTAATTTAGTTTCTAGTGACTATATCAAATTGTCAGAATTAAAAGCTTTATGCAAATTTTTTTAAGCCCCTCCCGAAACAAAATCCTGGCTACGGGCCTGGCCGGCTCACGCTTCCTAGAAAAAACAACCAACTCAGTTTTCTCCGTGGAGAACTCAATACCCAGCTGAAGAGCCCAAGCAGACAAATTGTCCAAGGTATTTTGTAATGGTCCTTGCAAGTCGGCAGCTTTGGGCCCTGTAACAGAGACCACCCCGTCGTCTGCAAGTTGCCTTAGCGTGCATGAATTGGCAAGACAATCGTCAATGTCATTCACGTAAAAATTGTAGAGCAGGGTACTTAGACATGAGCCCTGGGGAAGACCCATGTAGCTAAATCGCGATGTTGTTAAATCGCCATGCGAAAAGTGCATGTGCTTTTCAGACAACAGGTTTAGCAAAAAGTTATTTAAAATTGGCAAAAGACCATGCTGGTGCAGCTTCTCTGACAGAATGTTGATAGAAACTGAGTCAAAAGCCCCCTTAATATCCAAGAAGACTGATGCCATCTGCTCTTTGTTAGCATAGGCCATTTGGATTTCTGTAGAAAGCAACGCAAGGCAATCGTTCGTCCCTTTGCCTTTGCGGAAGCCAAAATATGTATCTGACAGTAAGCCATTTGCTTCAACCCAATTGTCGAGGCGAAACAAGATCATTTTCTCGAACAACTTCTGAATACAGGACAGCATTGCAATCGGCCGATACGAGTTGTGGTCGGAGGCTGGTTTTCCTGGTTTTTGGATGGCGATGACCTTCACTTGCCTCCAGTCATGAGGGACAATGTTACCCTCAAGAAACTTGTTAAATAAATTCAACAAGCGCCTTTTTGCAGTGTCAGGCAGATTCTTCAGCAAGTTGAATTTGATTTTGTCTAACCCTGGGGTGTTATTGTTGCATGACAAGAGAGCAAGTGAGAACTCCACCATAGAAAAAGGTGTTTCGTTCGCGGTATTGTAAGGAGACGCGGCGCGGCACGTTTTCTGTACCGGGACAGAGTCCGGACAGATCTTCTTGGCGAAAGCGAATATCCAACGGTTTGAATATTCCACGTTCTCGTTGGTACTGTTTCGGTTACGCATACGTCGAGCCGTACCCCAAAGAGTGCTCATCGCTGTTTCTCTCGTTAACCCGTCGACGAACCGGCGCCAATAACTGCGTTTTTTGGCTTTCATTAGACTCTTCATTCGCCTTTCTAACGACGCATACTGCTGATAGCTAGTGGGTAACCCGTCTTCCCGGAAGGCCTTATAGGCAATGAACTTCTCCGCGTACAGCTCTGAGCACTCTTTATCCCACCACAGGGTGGGAGACCGTCCATGGGTATTCGCGCTGGGTACTGTTTTAGTCTGAGCTTGATTCGCACTGTCGAGAATCAAGCCCGCCAAAAAACTGTTCTCTTCCTCCGGAGGAAGTTCAGTGCATTCGATTTTAACGGATATCGCGGTCGCGTAACTCTTCCAATCAATGTTCCGTGTGAGGTCATGCGAGACATTGATTGTTTCCGATGGTCTTGAACCGTTAGCTATTGAAATCACGATAGGCAAATGATCGCTACCGTGGGGATCAGGGATCGCCTTCCACCTGCAATCTAATTGTAGCGATGTCGAGCAAAGCGATATATCCAACGCGCTTGTGGTGTAGGAATCCGCGTCATTTCTCACGTGTTTAAGATGGTCATGTTGGTTCCATCTTCTTATCCAACTCAATGATTATCGAACTGACATCCTGCACACCAGAAGGCTGGCCTGATAAACATTTCGCATACTTGTAGCAAAGACTTGCATTATCAGCCATCCAATTTACCATGGCCTTTGTTAACCCGGAACATTTTTTGTGGTATTTATCGCCGCAAAAAGGCATAGTACAAGACCTTCGGCGAGACTCACCGTGCCCGTACAGTTTGCACACAGGCCACAGGCAAATTAAACAATAGCTGGAGAAGCGGGACAAAAACAAAAAAAGATGAGTGGGTAATGTCAGAGACATAACCGGAGTGAAGTAGAATACACTTTGAATTATTTGTATGAATATGTAGGTAAACAATGGGATTTTTCGGAAAAGGAAAGACTTCTAATTAATTCTTCATTAAAATGATGGTGGTCCTGAAAAGGACCGTTTATGTTCGCTTTGGCGAATGATGCGCTGGATTCGATTCTCGTTGGATGCTGCTGACTTCTGCTCTCTATTTCCGGATTGAACTGTTGTCCATGGGTGCGATACTGACATGATTGGTGTAGCTGTAGCGTTATAAACCGTTTATGATTTCTTTCTGCATCGTATATTGAAAATGTTAAATTTCTGGATCAATTAAAGAGAGATGGCGTTTGGTCACGGGTTTATTACAATAATATTTTATTGCGTCTATCACTTGCGTTTCGAAGGTCTATGCCTTCATCTTCTGGGCAAAAAGCACTAACAATATTATCTTTGTCATGTTGGTTTGAGCATTTAAACTGAAAACGCAACGTACTGATCTACCTCAGACGGTTCCCGCACACATCACTAGCAGACTGAGCAATGAATCGGTTCGCCAGTCTGCATCGCCGAAGGCTCCTGCCTCTTTCGCTTGCGGCTTGCCTCGTACTTCGCCTCGTACTTCGCCTGCATATGCCGGGAACGCGCCATACCACAAGCTTTCTTGCGCATATTATTCAAACTGAACAACTACGTAGCATACTGTTCAATCTTTTATAACTTTCTGCAAATCTGAATAGACCAATCAGCGAACTGCATTGCAATGGAAAAAATTTACCCGCCAAAAAAACCATTTCCCGAAAGGAAATTCTCTGCGAAAGTACTGCTGGAACAAACAATTTCTATGCGATTTTGTGGTCTTTGGCACTTTAGGTTTTTGGGAGTATTTTTGGAATTATCAAGTTGTTTTCCAATTTGCAATATTCTTTGAAAATATTGTTGAAATTTTATGGATGAGGGCACGAAAACGAGCGAGAGAGCGATAGTAATATCGGCCGGTAGGGTCTTTCGTTTGACCGTCGTCATACTACGAATACCAGTATCAGAGCAGTAGCAGATCAACATTTTTCGCTACATGGCCCGTACCAAACAGACCGCTCGTAAGTCAACCGGAGGATAGGCTCCCCGCAAGCAGTTGGCAACGAAGGCCATGTAAAAGTACCCCAGTCACGGTTGGCGTTAAGAAGCCTCATCGCTACTGAACAGAAACTGTCGCCCTGCGAGAAATTCACAGCTATTAGAAATCGAGCGGGCCTAAACTGTGACCCAAAATAAACCACAAACCAACGGGTTCTTTTCAGGACCAGCCAATTATATTCCAGTTAGATATAAATAAAATTTAGGTTTGCGCGTTTTTCCCAAAAGTTTTATAGCTGTGCTGTTTTCAAGGAAGTTGTAGTTGAATTCAGAATAAAATAGTTTACTTCTATTGTCAGAAGTGGACGAACGAAAACTACTCTGGCTCGCTTGGAATCGAATTGTACGGACCAACCACTACTTTCAAAATCCATTATTTTCAGTAATTGTACATTCTACAGAATTAGTCACAACTATTTCCAATCAGCGCAAAAATCGAAGGTTTTCATTCAATACAACAGCAGATTTTCACGTTTGAAAAAACAGGCAGCATTCTGGCCGAAAATTTTGAAACGGAGCACCTATGTCGAAACGTTAGAAAACGTTCGATTTTTGTAAATTGAATCATTACACTAAACTGTCTATAAATCACAAATAACTTTTGATTTTGTGCCATTCTACGTGAAAGCTTGTGAACAATACCGTCGTTCACAAGTGGCTCACTTACCATCCAACGCTCTTGACAAGCTGATGCTTGTAATAACAAAACTTCAATTTCATTCTTTGTCGATAAATTGATGGCCCTGAAAAGGGCCTTTTCTTTGGGCAGTGTTCGAAATTTACTTGGAGCTGGTGTATATGGTAACAGTTTTGGTGCCATCGAAGACGGCGTGCTTGGCCAACTCTTCTGACAGCAGCAAACGGACGGCGGTTTAAATTTTGCGGGAAATGCTGCAAACGAACTGCTGCATGCTGATGCTGGAAACGAACTGAGCGTGAGCAACAGCATGCTGAGTTTTTATACCTGACTACAGCACAATGCAAGCTCGTCCTTTTTTGTGTTGTCCTCAATATGTGTTCTTCGAAGCTCCACCCCTTCGTTGGTCGACCACATATTTTTGATAAAGAACAAAATTGAAATTGTGTTTCCAATACGGAGATTATCGAACACTCAGGGTAAAGAGAGTAATGTAATACGGCACCTTGGTAAAATGTTTGAGAATTGAAACCTTTTTTGAATGCGCCTAGTAAAAATGTTTTCCACTTCACTCCAGTTTGTTTCAGGTTTTATTTGCAATTTGCGTACTGAAATAAATCATAATTTAGGGTTTAACCCAAATTGCTCTCCAGGGAGAAACAGTCCATAAAACAGAAAATGCAAACTTATTCTTTGAAATGAGTGGTGGCCCTGAAAAGGGCTTTTTTTATAATGATACAAGTGAGTTCTACCATACAATGTGCGTCCCTGCCGCTACAAAGTATATACGACATTCATTGAGATTTTGCACTTGGCGCGTTCAGTATAGGTCACGGCATCTCGGATGACATTTTCCTGCACACCATCAGCATTCGTAGATTAAATCGGAAATTTTACATTACCACGACGAGCCAGACGCCGAATGGCGGATTTGGTGATTCCCTGGATTTTATCACGAAGAACCTTGCGGTGACGCTTGGTAGGGAACGCAAACATGATACCGCTCATTGTACCGTCCGGACGAGCATGTTGCTCGTGTGGTAAGCGAGCACCCACTGATACAAAACAAGCTCGCGTGACCTGTATATATAACATTCCCGTATGTAATGAAACGCTTACATGCTCTTTTTTGACGGCTCTGCGTGGGATATGCTGGCAAATTGCGCATTTTCCTCGCTGTTTCCGAAGGATTTTCTAAAAATCCTTGTTTTGGTTTATTTATAGTAGTTGCACTAATTCCGAAATTTAATACGAAATACGTGCACAAATTTCCGATCAGATAGTGCAAAAATATTGCGATTTCGTCCAGTAAAACGGAAGATATTCGCATTTCAAGTCTGGGAAAATTTCTCAACTGAAATTTTTGAAACGGGACCCCATATTGAAACGTTAGAAGTATTCTACTTCAAAAAAATATAACACTGCGTCACCTCGCTGCTGAGAAACTTACAAAGCCAGCCGATGCAGCGAAATGAAATCCGAAAATCACAGAACAATAATAGTCTGTATGACTACACACTATACTTATCTGAATGATATTCCGATTAGCGCCCACAAAGTTTTCAACGAAAAGCAAAATATTTCTCACAAATTTAATCGATTGCTTCCAGCACTATGTACACACAAGTTACCATATAAACTTTCACATTCACATTCACGAATAGCACCGTGCTTCACAACGCAACGCATAGATGAACCTTTATATAGGGAGCTACAATAGGTATATGATATTGTCGATAGTCCTACATGGAAACGAGCTATAGGTTTTGTCAGTAGTGTTCAGTATTCTTTCGGGAGTTGGTATTGTGCAAACAAACGTCGACATTTGCTAGAACCTCCCCACCCCGTCCCACCATGAATCTACTCTTTCTTCATCTACAACATTGAAAATGATTCGTTAATTAAATATCGCGCACACAAAATTCGACAAGCACTTTATATTATTCGATTTATTCATTTTAATTTACACTGTTAATATAAAAAGGCGTAAGTCTCAGTCAATTTGACGTAGCTGTGTCAAATAAACGAAAACATAAAATAAAATGTTCCTATGATGTCCAATTACTGTCACAAAATGAAATATGGAGGGCTATCACCTACAATATACCATCCGTCTCCATTGAATGCAAACGTAAGATTCCCTGTCGTTGCTGTTGTAAACCCCCGGCAAATGCTTACATTATTAATCACGTTTCCTTTTCAACCGACAACATTTCGCTTTCCCCGGAACCGGAACACAACGAGTCGGATCAACGCAAGGATCATCAAAGTCTCAACGTTCGCAAATCCTTTCGCATTCAACCCGATTCGATTTGCATCATTTTTCCTGTAACTCGCTGCATCGAAGAAAGAAAATTCATTCTGATTTCGACTAACCTATTTCCTATTTGCCATTCATCATCGAATCCAGTTGAATTTCATTTTCCGATTCGAAATGTTGTTCTCTTCCCTTTTATCCTCAGCGTTGTTAAGGTGCACTAGAAATGGAATCTTTTTTTTTTCAGGGTGCTATTTCTTTTACCTGGACATCACTATAGCTTTCGTCATGAGACGAATGATCAAAATCGCATGAAAGAGTTCAGAAAATAGCTACTATTCGATGAAATCGGAGAAAACCTAATTGTGCAATTGTGCATAGCAGTACTGAAAGTTTCCTGAGGGACATTATTAACAAATAACAAACAAGGTGTCCAATCGTAGGAAAAAAATTCTAGTAGCACTCTTAGCAGCCATTAGTAACACCATCGTAAAGTTCAAAGGAACTCCGACAACAACAAAGTGTCATCCATCAAGGTTGACGAGCAAACAGGAAACTTCGCCACATATCCTGTGCTGTGGCGATTATCCCTGACAACGAGGTCATTATTTGTCAATCTCTCAGACGGCCAGTTTTTCTAGTCATTCCTATATCCGTTCCGTTGGCGCTAAAACAATTCAACAACAAACTTTTACTAACAGAATGATCCCAAGGCGGCGAAAATCGTCGCATTTCAAAACCTACCGAAGCGGTTAATGTTTCGCTAACCGACCACGACACAGGCCAAACGCCGCCTTTTCGCATTAATTCCATTTGGCTGTTTGGCAATCAGCGGGTGTTAATTATCGAGACCAAATTATCCCAATCCTTTCCAGCGGAACCCACAACGGCATCCTAGGCCGATAGATTCAATTACCGAACCGATGTTGGTCGGAATTCGTTGCCTGTTAATTAATATGTATGTATTCCAGTCCATTCCATCGTCGTGTTGCTTCCCGTGGCATAATATTTATATTCGATTTTGTGCCCAGCCTTTTTCCGATAAAGTGCGCGGTTATCGAAGCTTATCATGGTTATCGAAAATCGGAACAACTCCCAATTATCGTTGAATTTTATATTCATTCCCAACTTTTCGAAACTCAACTCGGTTGCTTATCTAGGCGGGGGAGAGTAATGCTAAATATTTGTCGAATGATTTTATGCCCATTCCGGTTTAGTTACGCAATCCATTACGGATTCGGGAGGAGATTTGTTTACCAAATCCATTTAAATTCAACACTGGCATAATCGTAGCATTCAATCGGAACAGTTCGGCTAGTAAAATTGCTATCGATGTTTCGTTATTCTAATTTATGTTTGTGTTTGGATCACGGCTTTGTCATTCCAATGTGCATTCTGTGTTGAAAGTTATGTCATGAATATAAAGACAATTTAAAACCATTCGCATAGCTATACTCAGTACGCTTTTTGAGATTTTTAGGATTTATCATATAAGATACATGATAGAATTTAAGCCATTTATGGCTTAAGAAAAAAGCACTTAATTGCTGTCTTTTTCTTATGATTCTAGCCATTTAAGTCATTTTTATTAGTTTATTAAAACAAATATTTTAGTGAGGTCCATGTGAATATAAGAGCCAAAATCATTGATACGTCCATTTGAGACTAAGTTAGTGAAAATTCACTGAAGTGGGTTCGGGAATATGTCCGCAACACGGGACTTCCGCAATTTTCTATAGCGGATAATATATTCTAAGAATCTTAGATTTGCCATCAGTCCTGCAAATCGAAGTAATTTGATGTTCATTTCAATAGATTTTTAACCTATGAGGTATTACGATTGTACCGGTTTATATGCGAAATTTCTATGTGACCGCAATAATCAACCTGTAACTCCGGAACTAAAAGTCACAGCTGAATGAAATTCAATAGCAGTCAATGGGAGTATTATATCTTTCATTTGAAATCAAATTTGAAAAAATCGGTTAAGAGTTCGCTGAAAAATAGGGGTGATTTTAGCAAAGGAACTTAACCAGTTCCCCGGGGCATCACGAACCGTCAAGTTGCTCAAAGCTACTTTGACTGGCCATTAGTGATCTAGCCCGTAAATCCAAGTAATTCCGAACCCATTTGAATATGTATTACATTATAATATAATAGTTTTTATGGGAATTTTCTGTGTGGCCGCTCTCTTAAACCCGTAACTCCGGAACCGGAAATCGGATCAAATAAAAATTCAATAGCAGCTTATGGGAGCGATATACCATTCGTTCCTTGCCATGTCGGTTCATCACTTTCCTGGTGAGAAGGGAAAGGAAGGTGAAGAAAGGGAGGAAAATGGAAAATAACAACACAATTCAATAAACAGCCTAGATTCTTCACTCCCAAAGGAATAATGAACCCCACTGACAAAGCCTATCGCTCGTTACCATGCTGGGCTAGGAACAATAGTAAATCCTTAAGTTATAACTCCCTATACACAGGTTCATCTAGTATATGAAAAATCGAAAATCCGGATACGCTATTGCATTACTGCAGGCCAGTTACATATCAAATGATATGAGGTTCCGTAATCGGATTCACAAAGACCACACGAATAATACTCAGCACACTGAATAAGAACCATGTGATAATTGAGTTTGCAATGTCCAGTCAGTGCCCTGACTGGAATATTGCAATTGTGCTTGGAATAATAAGACGAATTCTTTGACATTTTCGAACTCACATCCGGCAGAAAAGTCTTTGTTTGAACGCAAATTTGCAAGCTCCGCCAATGGTTGTCATATGCGCATGCAGCCCAAGAGCTTTACCCAACTTATCAACAGTGGTAGAAACATATCCGTAATTATATCTAATATTTCCCAGGATCTGACGTTGTGTTGATGACGACTGGGATAGTTTATTCTTGAGGAATTTGAACGGCTGTCTCAGTCAAATAAATGCAAAACAACTGTTGTTTACTGCCCGACGTTTCGGTCTTTTAAGTTGGCCTTTTTCAAGAGAAATGCACACTCTCGAGCTGCGGACTATATCTTCCTGAAAGTTAGGTTTAGAGCCGGAAAGTACTACAAAAACTATGATATTATTCCAACAAACGTCACTAAAACATATGATTTAAATAACACAAATATAAAATGGCCAGTTCATTTTCGTATTGTTTAAATATGAATTGACACATCTCCTAAGTAACATTTGAGTTTTATAACACACTACAAATGTATTTTCAGTTTTAAAAGCGACTTCAAGAGTACCATAAAACCTGAACTATTACTTGGGCTATTATATATTATTTACTTAAGCAGTATTTCGTTTCTCTTTTACATTTTTCTTACTATAAAGCATACACTATTTTTCATAGGTTAATAGGAACTGCAACTACAGTTGCAAATTTGTGTAAATTTTTTCACACTTGGCCGAAATGAACCAAATTTTGCCCAATTTCTCTTTAGAGTGTATTGTTTACGTCCACTAAGATTTGCAATTGTCAAAGACAGGGCCGGCGAAATACTTTTTTTCCCGAGTGGGTAGTAAGATTCGGAGTGATTTCTACTCGTAGTGCTCAGACATGGTGTATGTAAGTAAAAGTGAAATTTTCCTGATAATACCAGGTGGCTATTTGGAAATTCCCTTTGTTAACGGGCTGTATAACCGACGGATCTGCGAAAATGTGTCTGTTGATTACCGATACTACAAATGTTCTACAGCTAAGTACCAATTACTCTATTGTTTTAAATTTCGTTGCATTAATTTTCTGCTTCCTCCGATAAAACCTTCTTTGCGCGGGTACTGAAGCCCGCATGATAGTGTCAACTAATGAGAAGGTATCTCCTACACCAGACAGCCCCTCTGGCTCAAAGGAGGTCGATTTGAATATTTATCCGATGGCAAAATAATGCCGATAAATCTCCATTTCGATATATATTATATTCATCTAATACAACGGGCCCCTGGAAGCTCTACTTTCGAACCGAATATAACCCATTTAACAACATCGATATATCGTGTAAACTAACTTCACAACACTCGACCGTGTATGAAGTAGTATCTTGTCTACGTACCCGCCTGGGAAGTAGAAATTGATAGTGTAGTCTCCGATAGGAGACTTAATTGCGAAATTTGAGGTTGGCTCATTCCAGAACCCTTTGCTTGCAGTCAGTGCAAACAAATGCGTTCAGTATAAATCGAGGAGTATAAGAACTTATTTTCAATCAGTCTCATGACGGGCCTTTCGTCGGATCTACTCTTACGAACTTTGTTCATTTGAACGGGGCTCGTCTACCTGTTCGCCTTTTTGTCGTCATTGCGAATAACTGGTCATACAGCTACCCAATGTAGAAACGTAGAAACCACGACTAATTTCTCGGCAATCCTAGAAACTACCAGAAATTTTGTCATGGGACATCAAAAACCCCTCGTGTCCCTATAGTTCATTCCCATGATTTTCCTAGGTTTAACACGAAGTATTTGGTTAACTTCCGACGTAGATCTTCCACAATTTTAACATTATTCGCCAGAGCCGAGTTAATCCTCGGTACCAGATATTGAAGTTGTCAGATGTCAAGTCCGAATCAAAGGCAGACATGGTTCCCCTTTACATCGCACCTCAGCTGGTTCAAGAAGACTTTAAACTCCCACGGTATACCATAGGGTAGGTCTTCACGTTGATAATCGATCTACCTTACTGCATGATATTCACAAGAATTTCAATATTATCATGATTACTCCACCACCTATTGATTTGAACAGCTACGCGTCCGCTATATCCGAAACAAGGCTTGATTATCGACACTGCGATTAAAGGGCAGACGAAACGAGATCTGGCGCTAACATCAGTGGACGGTCTCCCACTTCGTAGTGGGTAGAGAGCACTCAGAGTTGTACGCGAATAGGTCCTATAAGAACTTTTTTAATGTCGGATCGCCCTATTTTCTCCGAATACATGCAACGTTATAAACGCAAATGAAAAACTTTAGGAATGCTGAAAACGCAGTTATTGGCACCGGTTTGTCGACGAATTAACGGGAGAAATAATGTTTCATCTAGTGGATAGGTCCTATGTTGTACATACTATTCAACCGTTGATCGGAATACACGGAACTAAAAATCCTTTTTCGGTGACAACAGCATTCCATATATACATATACACACATATGCACACACAAACACTCAAACAATTGATATTTCGCAATGAAATGACAATACTTAAGCATTGTAGTGTAATATACTGTAGGGTTCGTTAGATGATGACAGCTATGCATCGCTTCTATGCTAATTATTATGACAGATCATAAAAGAGGCTGTGCTACATACATTCTCACAATAAAACTGACGGTTTTATATTTACCCATCAACGAGCATGTCCACATCGTTACGGTTCCAAGCATGCACTCCATTCGATGAATCATGGAAAGCATACCTTGCATTTTTGGACACTTAGATTAGAATGGTAATGAGAAAAGGCGAACAGTTAAGCATTAGAAGGTGATATTCGTGAAAGATTGCGTAGCTTCAACGAGTTTTTCAGTATTTGGTATAACAATGGAAGTTTAGGAATTCCAAAGGCACAAACAAGCCTAAGGATGGATAAGGCTCGTGACTTCATTCGAACGATATCTCAGGTCCAGTCATTATACGTTGGATGAGCATGTCCGGTATAAGGGGGTCGCGGAGAGCGGTCTCAGCACTTATGGTGACGATTCGCAACATTAAACATTTTGTCTGGTCGTGCGCTACCAGACCTACCAGCTGTACCTGTAAATCTGGTCACAAAAAAGTGCCCAGCGAATCCAAGGATCCGGTTCATGATGTCCTGAAGTATTCTTCCGTTTGCCAACACGCAGCGAGTTTAGTTTCTTAATTTCCCTAACATTGTTGTCCGTCCTCTCTTCAGTTTCCTTGATACGATCTCTGCTACTCTGATGTTGAAATCAATTCCTCTTTTGCCTTCTTTATAAAAAGCCTAATAGTGTTTCCCCTTGTTTCAATTGGTTTATTTGATTACCAATTTGATTAGTTCGTGCTAAAAAATAACAAATTATACATCTAATCTTTGAAAATATTTCTAACTTCATCCTTTAGTCTGAATAAAAATGCACTAATATTTTTTCTGCGCATCGATCTGAATTTCTTGTTTTAAGATGCACATGTGTCAAAATATATTCCCCTTAGCATTACTAAAAATAAGTTTAAATTTTAAACAAATCCTTATTATTAAACCATATTTTCAAGAAATTTAAATTGTAAGCAAAAATAAATTCCCGCTAATTGTATGCACCGAGCCGAATAGAAAGAATTGTGATTTTGGTCGATTTCTATTAGTTAACCTTGTTGGATGGAGACTACTTTTCAACAACTGGAGAGAAAATGATTATTAGGATTCAGCCGGCTCCTCAGACAGAGTGTAATAATTAGTTTATACAGCTCCGTGCTAGTAATGAGTAACGAAATTAGCACACACATACACACACGGAAACCCGATTTTAAATCATCTGACTGAAGCTCATTCCTGATTGGCATGCACCGAGCCGCAAATCTTGAAGTCTTTGTCGATCGAAGCAAAGCGGATTTTATTCGATGGCCTGACCATTTGGCTTCGAACGCACACAGAACCAAGTACAAAACAGGGGGTCGTATGCGAGTGCAAGCATCATTCGTGTGTTACACTCGTACTGGCAACATTCGCTTGTCTGGTCGCGGAATAGGAGGAAAGACGTAGAAAAAGCAAAAATTCCGCTTGGTTCGTGCCGGTTTCCAGTTTTCTCTTTTGCCGTTTGCTGAGAAGCCGGAGCACTCGTCTACATGACAGCAGTGAAGATCTTGCCATCGTTTCGAAGCTGACAGGAAATACTACCCGTGATAAAAAGATCAATAGAGGCCTGCGCAACTAAAAACAAACTTTCTTTCCAAACAAAAAGAACAAAACGCCCTTTTTAGGGCGACTATTTTTTTCGCATAAAGAATTAAATTGTTTTCACTACGGGTCGTGGCGCTTCTGTTGCTGATGCCGACTGGAAATAGGTTTGGTCCAGTATACGGAAGTTGCTCCGGAGCAACTTCCGGCTGGTTCTAGTTCGTATTCCAGCTCCAGTAGCTCAACCGATTTTAGTTAGATTCGGTTGTGTCACTGGAGCCGGAATACTAACTATAACCGGCCAGAATTTCGGCTCGTTTTCGGGGAAACTGGACTTTTACTTTGCTTTGCTACCAAAACAAGAAAAAAAGAAATGAATAGAGGAACGGTTTTCTACGTGTTTGGTCCGAAATACTACCTTGGAATGGGCTATGTTGCTGCGATTTTTTCAAAATCGATTGATTGATTTCGAAAATCGATTTTTTGCATCCGATCTTTTTGGTTCGATATTTGACAATCAGTTTTGCTCTGAATATTCTGTATATGTTTGCTGAGTAGAATAGCCTGCGTACTTTTGCAGGATGGATCAGAAAATAGACTTCTGCGTTGCTTCGGCAACTGTGTATGTCGTAGTTATGGTTGCCAGATACTGCTTTCTTTCTGCACAAGATCGGTGAAAACTTTCTTCTCAAGTTGCAAGCATCGAAGTGGGCAATGAAAAGAATTTACCGCTATTAGCTAATCGGCATGTCCTTAAAATCGCTTAGGGTTTCAATCATTTTTCAGAGCGAAACCATTAAAAATGATTTCAATTAAATAAGGTTTTTACGTATTATGCATTGTACAATGAACATTTCAAAATCAAATTTTCGGAACCGCCCCCCCCCCCCGAAATTTTTTTCTTAATCCGCCCCTGAAAGGAACCAACAAGTCTGATGTCAATTTATACGCATTCCATCGATTGAAAGGCCGTGTAAAAAATAGTACAGCACCCTTCCTAAAAGTTGGTTTCTTATTCTACTTTTGCCCAGAGTTGTAACTTTATCGTAAATACTTTCAGAATTCATTCGCGATTGCTTTGATAAAAACTAATTGGCATATTTTACTGGTTCGTTGGATTTGTTTCGGCATATTTCACTGATTTGTCGTTCTTGGCTAAATGCAATTTAGCATCAGCGAAATGTACAAGGTTTCATTTTGAACTACTAAAGCTAAAGTTTGACAGTGATACCGAGTGTATGCGCGGAGACAGATTATGTAGTCGTACCTCGCTTGCGTTATCTTCATAATACACGAGCATCTCAACCCTAACATTGACACTTTCAGCATAGTGGCGCATGTTGGTAATAGAAATAAATTACTCAGCTAAGAGATTATTTTTTAATTCTCTCAGCACAACATCACGTACATGGTGAAACTGAATATAAATAACATCAGTTTGTTTGAGACACATTTTATCTTTCAAACGAGCGCTCCACTTCCCGCATGGGTAGTCTATCTTTGGAACCACGGAAATCCACTACGGCAGTACAAACACGCCAGAAAGAAATCTCCTCACTATCACTGAAGGTCATCTCGATCGATACAATCCTCATTGTCGGAACGAGGATAGTGGTACTTAACTTCCAACGCGAATGGTTGACGGTTTATTTCTCCCATTTGCTATTCAAGATCAATGTCTTCGCTGGATGGAAGCGGACTGAAAGCCCAAAGGTTCTTCATTACCTTTGGGCTTCCAGTCCGCTTCCATCCAGCGAAGACAGAACCCAACAAACATTTCGTGGTTTTATAAGCGTTTTGACAGCTGCTTTATTCAGCTCTAGCTGAACATTGGAGGTAGAAGTGTAATCATATATCATTTATTCCACCCTTAAATATCCGGGATTTGGAGAATTTATTCAGCTTGTCTGATTAAGACGAATTAAAGAACAATTCTTCAGCATGTATACAGCCTGAAGAAAACCACAGTTCAGCTTTATCACAAAACCTTTTCGTTACCGCTATTCAGCTGAGAAAAATATAGAAAAAATATTAAAAAAAGACATTTATTTCACAGTTTCAATTACACACGCCATCAATCTCTTTAGAAGCCATATGCTTTTATTAGTGTTACGTTACAATTAGAGAAAAATTGTATTTACCTTGTTGGATATCATATCACGTACCTGGATCCGAACCAGCAACCTGTTGAATACTAAGCACTTACCTTACTGTCTGCACCAATCTTGCATACATCGAATGCTTAAGATTTCACCTATGTACCGAAAAGTCTAGGCTGCTGAATAGAGTCTGTACAAAGACTACACTAGCCTTTTATAGATTTGAGTGAACCTAGTTGGCTTGGGTTCGAATCCCAGCCCACGATAATTTTTTTATGCGATAATTTTTAGAACATTCTGAAATTTTAAATTAGACAATTTACTAATTTCAAAGACTAATGATTGTAGACGTTTTTTTGTATCCAACACGAGGACTTACGGATGTCACAAAACTTTTAGACAAGTAAAAATTAGTGTCATATGAAAGTGGTAGTAACTTAATGGTGGATTGAAGCCATTTATAATTCTAAGGTGGCAAACTCCTCGATTTATTTACCGTTCCCTGTCAAATGGTCCATGATAACAATTCTGGTGTCAAAAATTTACAGCATCGTTTGAACAAAAAATTTCTATAGTGTTCAGTAAGTAAACAGATCATTTTGAAATAAAAGGTAAATTTACATAAACAAGGGTGCGTATGATTTGGTAAGCTTTTACATTGAAAAACTGTAAATCGTTGGGTTCACATGCTGAAAACTCAGTAGATTTAAAACAACAAAATAAATTTGCTATTGTTATTGCTTCTAAACCGTAATATATGAAAACATCTCGTTTGAAATATATCGAAACACTTAGAAAATAGTGTTTTCTCGCTTGAAACCAACCACCAGTTGTCGCCAATGTAATAATCATATGTTATTCCATGGACTTTATAGTCCACAGATAGGCACTTACTTCGAAACAGCAATGGTCGATGTCGAAACGAATTTTTCAAAATCGATTTTGGTAACTTAAAAAAATTGAACTGGTAAAATCGATTTTTGCTTCAAAATTGTCATTGAAAAAGATACGATTTTCTTACAATCGATCTTTTTGTCCTGAAAAATCGAGAATTTTCCGAGATATCAGTATAAAACATTACTTATTACTCGACTGCGCGCAGATTTGGCTGGGTTCAACTAAGTTTGTGTATAGGCAAGTCATTGGTATGAATTATTTTTAGGTTTACTAATGCATCGAACCAACTTAATAGCTTCTTTTTGTTAGCAGACATTTTTTTCAGGACGAAATTGAAAATTAACTGCATGAAATTGAAAAAAAAACACTGCATAAATGTTACAAGAGCAAAGTGTTGAAGCAACAAATAGAATAAGAAAAGGGTTCTAAGTGAGAAGTACTTTAACTTTAAAGTAAAAAAAAATAATGTGCGTGTATTGGGACTCGAACCCAGGTCGGTTACCATTCGTCATGGTTCGCTAATCGTGTCAAGTTTTGGAGTAGGTACAATTACCTTCGTTAAACACATAATTCAGCTAAAGGTCAAAGGTGGTATAAGAGCAAATGTATAGGTAGACTCAACCTTTTGAAGATATGTAGTACAGCTTAATAACCTTTAGTATTAGTATTGGTAACAGCATCGTTTATTCAACTCATAATTCGGTCTAATTAAGATGGTTGAATAAAAGCATTAATATTGCCGCTACTACATTTGTTAGTAGTATAGTTCAGCCTAGTTTGAAGTGGCGAATACGGGAGATTAAATAGGCTGAATAAACTGTTAATGTTTAAATAGTTCAGCGAAAGTATTATTCAGCTTAAATAACCTTTAATCTGCTTTTAATCAGCAAGTAGTCTTATAGTTCCGCTCCTAATGTTTGTTGGGAAGTGCCACAAACTGCGAAAACCGTATCGTATCTTAAAGTTTAACCGACGTATGTGAGCTGAAAAATGTTGAACTACACGGACAAAATTGTTCCTAAGATCGTGAATAAAGTGCCATGTGTGCTGAAAAATCATGTTTTTACGTTACGAAAACAGAATCATGAATAAAAAATAAAGTTTTTTATAATTATGTTCAATTTTCCTTCAGTAACGTCAGCATAACGCTTATATTTTTTTTTGTTCGTTTTGTGATCTTCAGTCACAGTTTTCGCCAGATTATTACCAAATCGATTTTCTGTACGTGAACTAGTTCACAACTTCATGAACATTATTCACAGAACGAAAAGTTGCGTCGTGATTTTATACATAGACAAACATAAGTTCCCAAAATCAAAGCAGTATAGATATATTCTCGTGAACTATTTCATGACACTAGGAATTTTATTCATGAATCCATTCAATCCTCGTGAACTAATTCAGGATTCCTAATATATTAGTCATGATTCAATATCAATGCTCGTGAAGTAGTTCACAAAATCATCAAATATTATTCATTAGGGCACGCATTTTTTAGATCTCAACAAATGTGACAAATGTTAAAGTAAACTCAGATGCCAAATTTCACATCATTTGGACAATTTAAGACTTCCCTTAAAAATTTTGACATTGGCATAATGGGAAATATGAGGAGAAAATATGTTAAATAGTATAACTTTTGTAGCACTTAAAAAATTATAATTTATACCTTATTTTAAAGAAAAAATTCTCTACATTTTAATGAAAGTATTTTCCTCCCATCCGCCTCCCAAAAAATAGTGGAAGCTGGAGTTTTGGGCATTTTGTCCAAAAAAATCCTTATTCTTAATAACCATTTTGCTCCATGCTGCAAATCATACATTTTTTGCAGTTTTTCTAATGTGAAAAAATCTCAGAAATCGAACGGGATCTTTGCGACCTTTGTCAGAATACGAGAAGTTAGGGTTCTAGGGCATTTTTTCATTCAAATCAAATTTAATCATTTTTCGTGCATACATCTCTAATATTCTTCAATCAAATTTTATTAAAAGTACCTTGTTAAGCGTGAAAAATTCTAAGGAAACAAAATAGAAGAAGATTTACCATTGGTAAAATTGAGATACATTAGATTTTCTGACATTTAGTCTCGAATTCATATTTAATCATTAAATAGCACATAACAACTCCATTTAGCAATGAATTATTTTTAATTTACTAGCTCCGGTGTGAAAAATGATCAAGAATCACAAGGTAAAGGCTTCATATCAGGAAAAATACGGGTAGTTGGGGTATTGGGGTATTCGATTAAAAAGATTGGTTTCTAGCCTTAATGTCGAAAAATCTGATGTTTCTGAATTTTACCGGCAACTATTCCCATTTTGTTCCTGAGAATTTTTCACCTTCGACAAGGAACTTTAAATAAAAATTGATAGAAGAATAATAGAAATATATGCACGAAAAAATGATTAAATTTGACATGAATGACAAAAAGGGAACTCAAACTTCTCACACTAGAAAAATTAAAAAAATTCTCACTCACATTGGAAAAAACTGCAAAAAATGTATGATTTGTAGCATAGAGCAGAATGGTTATTAGCAATAAGAATTTTTTTGGACAGAATGCCCCAAAATTTCAGCTTCCCCTATTTTTCGGGAAACGAAGATAATTTCATTACAATGCTAAACAAATTTCATTAAAAAAGGAATAAATTATAATTTTTCTGGTGCTTCTTCAAAAGTTATAGCATTTAATATATTTTTTCCTCATATTTTGCCATAGTGCCAATGGGAAAACCTTAAAGCGAAATGGGCGTGGTCTAAAATTGTCCAAATGATGTAAAATTTGGCATCTGAGTTTACTTTGACATTTATCACAATATGAAACAATATGAGTGCTTTTTTGCAATTCCCTATTATTCATGTATTCGTAAACTGGTTCATGATTCCTAGTCGTGACGACTTATCATTCGTACGCGTGAAATAGCTCACGATAAAATATTTTTCATTCATACGTGAACTGGCTCATGATTCCTAGTACAATAGTTACGACAGACTAATCGTACTGGTGAAATAGTTCACAAAACCATGAAATGTTATTCATGGATCCGTGAACTGGTCCTTAATTTTAGCACATAATTTACGATCTATCTTGCGTACTTATGATATTTAAAAGATACCCCTAATCATTTTCAATTTTATGAAACATGGTCATTAAATTTTCACATGAACTTTTCCACAAAATCTGGAGTATTGCTCGTGGAATTAAATTCCAGAAAAGTTTCCAGTCTTCCAGTCTTCATTGAAGTTTGTTATGAATATATACCAAATTCGTTACTGATACTTTTTGCATATATCAGGCAACTAGCAGTTGGAAAATTGGGTTCTGAGATGATTATGACTTTCTTTGGTTTAGTTTTTAATAAAAATACACTGCAAAAAAAATCAGTTTGGACGAGGAAAAGTTTTTTCAAATAACTTTTTTTCCTTGAAAGTGTACAACTTGAATTTATGACGGTAGGTTGGGAACATAATTACCTATCTTGGAACAAAATTTCATCCAATTCAAAGATGGGGTTTTTTGTAAATCGACTTTAAATTTTCAAAATCGATTTTTTTCAGTGTAGGAGTCGATGAAGAACTTTTTCAATATTTTTATTCAAAAATTTGACTGATTTTGTGAAGATCACTCCCACAACATTTTTTGTAAGATTTGTCATTCTTAGACTATAACCATATTAAAAAAAATGTTTGACCATTTTCAATAGACAGTCTAGATCATTTTTGGAAAAACAAAGTATGCAAAGTAGCCGTTTGTGACAAAGTTCTCATGTACAGAAAGTTTCATTAAAATCTGAGAGAGTGCTGCCAACATTTGTTTGAGTTGGCGCGAAATTCGTCTATTAGAACCTCGAACATCGATATTAATTTGATACACTATGCTTAGCACCAAAATGCTTTGTAGAATAAAATCATGTTCGTGATATAGTTCACAGAACGAGCTACCGCAAATCAATCACACTTTTATAATCCAATTACTGTTGTCGCGTTACTCCAAGTGAAAACTTCAATAGTAACCAAAAAATAACATATCGCGATAAGGCGAAATGAAATTACGAATATCATAATAAAAATGCTGATATCATAAACATGAGTCATATCACTCCACGTGTCAAATACAACAGAAATTAAGCTCAAAAATATATGATAACGTTCAAGTAAATTGTGGAAATTGTGACTATGATCATAAATATCAAAAATCGTGCCTAAGATCCTGAAATCATGAATATAAATTGTAGCACGATAACGTGAATAGAAATAACGAAGATCGTGACTAAGTTTATGAACATAAATCGCATTACTCCCTATTAAAACATCAAAATGAATAACAATATCAATATGAAATGTTGAATATGAATCACTCGACTCATGACTAATATATCACGATGCATGAATAAAAATTACGATAATAGCGACTAAGATCCTGAAATCATGAACATTAATCACGCTATTCTGACAAAAAAAAATCCGACAGTAAAGCTACGAACGACAGCGTGATGAGAAATTAAGAAAATTGCGAATAAGCTCCTGAAATCATATACATCGTTAAACTGTCGGCTGTGTATTCCCAAAATATGAACCAGAATCATAACAAAAACTAAACATATCTAGGGAACAACCATAGTAACTCAACCAAACATTCGAATGTAACGCTATGCATGAATAAATTCGGGGTGAACTAGTTTTTTGGAAGCACAAATAGTTTCATGAATACGAGGTTTATCATTCCTAATTTCAGGAACTTAATCACGGTTTTCGTAAATCGTTCAATTCATGAAATCGTGATCTTTTCTCATGAATTAACGAACGATTTTTTCCGTGTTCTGTAAAACCTTGCTTTCATTACGATAACTATGGCTGATGTAACAATCCATCTAAAGTGTCGCAATAATTATCGACTTACCCTTTATTCGAGAGAGATTGAACTATTGACTGTTTCAAAACAAAAATATCGCTCATGCTAGTGTCGATTATTCGACTCAAAAACGATCAACTTTTCTTTCATTCTATATCGATAGGTATAATTTTGAGCCAGCTAACTCCACACACAAAACTATTCAACGTAATCAGCAAAATAAAAATTGAATAAAATATTGGCTGCTTGTACTACCAGTCGTACTGGAATCGTACAACAGCAGACATAATCATGAAGAAGGACTAGGGTTCGTCGCGGTTGCGGTAATTACCGCAACCGCGCGGTATTTACCGCACCCGCACCGCAAAATCTGCGGTGCGGCGAGGCACTTTTTCCCGCAGATACGGTGCGGAAAAGAGCTTTAACCGCGCGGTTTTACCGCAACCGCACCGCAAAAACAATTGATAAGGTGATAATCCGAAATGTTTTGACGCTATTATTTTTACGACATATTTTGGACTAGTTATTTTATACTTCTAAGTAAAACTTCACAAACTAACCATTTCAAATACATAAAATGCAAGATCCAAATAGAGGCAAAATTTTTAGATAATTTTAAAACAATAAATTTGTACTCTTAAATCCAATTTAAAAGTGCATCACTTCTCCCGATTTCTGTTGGAAATCGTGGAATTATGAATCGTTTTCAATATCAATTTTTCAACTGTGAATTTTGACTTATTTAAAGGAATTAGAGATGAACTAATTATGCTAGGACTTAAACATAACCCAAAAATATAATTATATTCATCAAACCAAACGAATTTGGAGTAATGTGCAGTAAAGGATACAAATGTATGAAAGCGTCCAAAATAAGGAGGGGTCCAAATAAGGATGATTATTCTATCATTCGTTCATCAACATCGTATTTCTATCTTCTTTGATTGCTGTGTAAATTCAATGTGAATTTTTCTGCAGTCAATTTTATTGGACTCTTTCTCAAATAGTACGCTACATAACTTTTTTTCGCGTACTTCCATTCAAATTTACTATAATTTTCTACCAAATTAAGTCCTAATATTTTTCAGTTAAGACTATTTTGTAGCTTTTTTTAAGCTTTTTTGCCAAATACCACATAGTTTGACTCCCGTTCACTTTAATTGAAGTTTTTACCATTGGCTCTTTTAGAAAATATTAGAGGAAAATACATTAAATGCTAGAACTTTCGAACTAGCCTTTAGAAAATTACACTTCATTCATTTTTAAAGGGAGCAACCTTAGTTTTTGAATGAGAATACAGGTCGGACTCGATTATCCGGGGATTCGATTATCCGGGGATTCGATTACCCGTGATTCGATTATCCGGGGAAAATGATTCGATTATCCGGGCGTTTCGAAAAAAATTCAAATTTCAACTAGAATGTCTGATTATAGTGCTAATTTGATCATTGCAGTCAACAAAACTTTTTTCGGGGGTCTAGGCTTAACCTCCTCACAAATTTTGGCCTACCTCAAAAATAGCTCATGTATGGGTCATTCCGCGCAAAGTGGTCCAAAAACTAAAACTTGAGATCGACCTTCACTGATTGGAACTAATTTTGAAGAAATTATTCATCTACAGCCAATATATAATATCCTAAATTATGTCATTTTTAACCACCCCTCGGTCCATGGGAAGACTCCTAATTTGCACTGATTGTTTCAAAAAAATAATTGTTCTTCGGATTATATCTCTGGTACTGTTTACACTAGAATCAATCAGAGAGATAATTTTTGAAGGATTTGTTCAATGTATTTGTAAAAAATGCTAGTTTTTACGGCAGTATTGCCAAATATGCAACTTTTTAGTTTTAAACTAAAAGTACATTTTTCTTGTAATACACATACGGTTACTGCAGGTCTTTTTTACGCACAAATACTTACTTATAGTTACTCGGTTGATTTCTGGCACTCTTTTGGGATTATGATGACATGCTTTTCAGGATTCTGTTTGGATACTTTCTAGGATTCTGATCGATGTTTTCTTAGAATTCCGATGGAGCCAATTTAATATTTCGATTGAATCCTTATCCCTATTTCTATGGTTTTTCTCTGAATTTTGATGCAGGATTCTAGAGAAAAGCTTCTCGAAGGCCTGGTGGAATCCTGCTCAAAATAGCATTCTGAATATGAAGAATATGATTTTTTCAAGATGCTGATAGAATCATGTTCCTATTTTCAATGAAATACGGTGTAAATTTCTGATGAATATCCTGCTCTGAGTTCCAGTGGACTTTGACACAATATTGCTCTTCTACCATTATCCCCTTCAACAATTGATTCCTGCTCAGAATTCTAATGGGATCTTTAACCCATTCATGCCGATGTTGTTGATAAATAACCACGTTTTTAAACGACTATAACCTTTGGTTTACACAACGTATGTTTGCGATTAGTAAGCTAATAGCTGGGACTAATATCTTTCATTCGAGCACTAACAGTTATAAATATTATGAGCAGAAAAGATGTTATTACTATTAATCTTATTGGGTTCCGCTGAAACAGTGGTGCCAGGGATAGTTTCTGTTAATGGTGAAAGTTAAATTTTGGAATATTTTCGTAGCCCAATATATTTAAATATTATTGGAAACTGATAGAACTTTCTAATTTAGACTACCTTCATCTACCTTTTTCATGAAATTGGACTTGATCGGAAGGTAAATATTAAGCAGCTTCTAGCACTGCGAAAGAAGCACATACCTTTACTGCCCATAATCGTAAGTCAGTCCCATGTTCCCTATCTACATGGGACTGACTTGCGATTATGGGCAGTTTAGTAAACCAGTTTTTTCGTGTTTATGATGCCAAAAGTTCTAAGAAAAAAATAGTTTTGGAACCCTATATCCGGTAGAAAAAGTTGGTCAAGAAATGGTTAACAAGATTCTGATAAGAGACCCGGCAGTCTCTTGAGGCGATTTCAATTCTTGGGTAGCTCTAGCAAAAATGGATGTTGGGCTGTGTAAAGAGGGCGCCAGCAGTACTTCTTGAGGGTTAAAAGAAACGTTAGCTGGGATATGTAACACCACCACGTACACTAAACTGGTGCCGAGGAGCAGACGACCCGCAGCTTACTTACTTACTTTATTTTTCTAGTATACGAGTAATCGAATCATTTACCCCGGAAAATCGAAGCCCCGGTTAATCGAGTTTGACCTGTATTGCAGAAGACACACCTTTTTAAAAAGTTTGTCTTAGAATTCTTGCACAAATATCTATAAACAACTAATACATACCGTTAGCTCGTTACCAATATAAATAATACGTTAAAACCAACTAAAAATACAAATTACACCTTGAAATTCTGAAGAATCGATTAGGGCCAAAATAAGTACATTTACATTTTCTATAATAGGAAAATTTACCCTGATCATTTTATTTGCAATTTCTTCGCAAATAAAGCTTAAATTCATAAAATAACACACAAAAAAGTTTGATTCGATTATCCGGGGTGAGATTTTTTTAAAATCCCCGGATAATCGAGTCCGACCTGTACATCTGTTTCTTGAAGAATGCGGAAGTTAGAGTTTGGGCATATTTTGTCCGTAAAACTCCCTATTTAAAAAAATCATTTCTGCTGTATGCTACAAATCATACATTTTTTGCAGGTTTTCTAATGTTCAATAATTCTGCACCGGTTAAGACCGGACTCCTGATTAGATATAATGCATAGAGCATTTTTTTTGGTCAAATATGACGTCGTTCTTATTGATGAAATACAATATGTTTTTATTTCACTGTATTGGAATATATGCGCTACTATATAAAAATACTGGTATTTCGACTTTATTTTTTTTTTTGTTAAATTCCTTTAACCCTTTCATGCCCAACTTTTTTCTAGTTAAGGTAGAGTTTCAAAACTATTTTTCCTTGAAAACGGTGGAGTCAAGAAACTCGAAAAGCCTTTTTTCATAAAGATAGATCCTTCCCTCGCAGTGTTAGAAGCTGCTCAATTTTTACTTTCCAATGCTCAATAAAATTGTCCAAGAATATTTACAATAGTCTAATTGCGTGGAAAACGTAGCGGAAGACGGTCTAAATTGATAAGATTTATCAGTTTTCAATAATATTGTAACATAACGAATATATATGAAAAATTCATTTTCCGGCATCAACGTAAACTGTTCATGGCAGCACTGCTCCGTCGGAATCCAATCAGACTAATTGCAATAACTTCAGTTCTAGAGCTGATCCTTGTAACTGTTAATACTCAAATGAAAGGCAATAGTCACATTTATTAGCCTTACTTGTTTTTGTGAGCAAATCTTGCCTCAATCAAATGTTATAGCTGGTTAAAAACGTTGTTGTTCACAAACAACATGGGCATGAATGGGTCAAGAATGAAAGGTGGTTTTTATTACGTAAATGCGAAAATCATCCATTTCATTTTCATATGTCAAAAACATTGAAAATATGAAAATTTAAAGAAAAAACTATGCAACTTCATTTCTTATTACATTTTTATTCCACTTTTTTCAATTAACTGAAGGGTTGCTAAAATAAAAGATTTCCTATTACTGCAGTTTTTTGAATGCATAATGTTTGCCTTAAAATGTACGGAATTTTATTAATAGAAAATGCAAAAGTTGATTTTTTCATAAACATTACATTCTGAGGAGTCTCTTGAAGTTAGATTTCGTGTGAATAAGAATAAAATTTTATTATTTATGGTTACACAAATGAACATTTTTTCAACACTATTTTTAAAAATATAAAAAATTTACCGCATTACCGCGCGGTGCGGTGCGGTAAATAAAGTGCGGTTGCGGTAAGCGGTGCGGTTTTATTATTTTTTTGCGGTTGCGGTGCGGACAATCCATTTACCGCCCACATCCGCACCGCGATGAACCCTAAGAAGGACTACACCGCAGTAGTCCCTAATTGAAGTCATAAAAGCTAACTACGTTTCATACCAGTCAAGTAAGCCTAAAGGTCCTGGCCTGTGGCACCGTTACTCAGAAGGTAAACCATTTACCTCCAGCGAAGCTGCTTCCTGCCATTCACAGTAACTTGGTTCCTATCTGAAGCCCAGATCGACGAAGATGATGTGACAAGTTGTCCTTGTCTGACAAACGCACATCAGTGTGGAACAAGTGGCACTTTTTTTCTCCGCATTCAGCAGTATTATAATTTTATTAGCATACGGAACTCGATGTCAGGCTACCGGAAAAATTCACTTTGTTGAAGTTTTCAGCAGGAAAATATATTACCTACCCATGTAAAAATCCACCAACGATGTAAAACGTCCCGAGTTCCCGTTTCAAAGGAAAACATTTTCCTTGTAAAAAATTATACTAAAAGTAAGTACTTTTAAGAAAAGCTTTAAATTTGTGACCCGCGAGCCATGCGCCTACGTCCCACGGCAGAACCAAGTCCGGCACACCCGGCACACAAAGGGAAAAAGTTTTTCCGCTACCTACTTTCCATAAGCGGCGCCTACCATTCGTGATTGTCTTGTCTTGTCTGTTCGCGCGTCCTACACGTCCCCCCGTCCACAACTCGAACCCCACTTCAGTCTGCTGGGTTTCGTGAATTTATGAAGCACTGTCATATGGATTGCGATTGTAGTAAATGAACGGGAACGGAGGGAGATCTTCCTCGCCTCTATCATGAGAAGTGGCAATAATGCGTGGCGCGCGCGGAGGAAGGGGTGGGGGAAAAGGAGTCGGGCATGATTTGTATGGGAGATAAAATGTGATGGAAATATGCATATGGCACGGTAGTTTGAACGGCTGCCAACGGTGGTTAGTAGCAGCAAGGTTCTGTTCTTGTCCGAAGACGGTTTCGTATAAATTATACCAAGTGTAATTTCATAAACGTTGATGAGGAATGGGGCAACAGCTTTTCATTTCAATTGCAAATAATGATGACCACACATGTTTGTAAACGTTTCTAGTTGAGTGATTGAAGTAGGAGGTGGGCCATCCTTTTAGTAATGTGACACGATAATCAATAACTGAGTGATGTATGTGCCATGTTGAAGAGTTCACAGAAACTAAACCAAGCATTTCATAAACAAGTTAAACGATTTTCCTGTAACGATCCTAATCGCACGATACTGGAACATGGTAATCAAACTATCTCTCTCAGGAACAACCCATCTTCGAAAATTTCACTAGCCAGGCAAATGATAGAATACGTGTATACGACTCAAGTCGGCTTCCTCCGGCTGTCGGAAGCACGCTCCAGATTAGCGTCCTTTTTGTCAAATGAAACAAGGACAGTGTCTCGACTACCAACCAAACCCGTTCCCATCAAACGGTCGGTCGGTCATCAAATTAGCAACGGAGCAGATTCGGGCGCCAATTAGGAATTGATTACTGTCCCCCGGAGGCGGTGCCAAATTGAAATGAAATGCTAGCTTTGATTATGCCCGACGGGATGTGCCCAGATGGACGTTCGAGCGTTGATTGTTTGGCGTACTAGAGCTATAGCAGATGATTTTCTGTGCCATTTAGCAATTAATACATCGTTGGTAATGGACGATTGCACAGTGGTGGCGAAGGACAAACTAAGCCAGGGAAAAATGGGTCGATTCGAATCAATACGACAATCTATCTGATAGAGTTTGTTTTGAATCAGATACTGGTCACATATTCGTTTCTTGCGGAACAAAAAAAAGTAACCAGTAGGGCCTTTGTGGCCAACAGTTTTGACGAACTGTAAATATAAAGATTAGCAGACCACTTTAGAAAGTTTAGAACTCGAAAAAAATCTAAAAAACATTCAGAAGCCTTAAAAAAATCAAAATTAAAACTAATTAACATAAAAAAATGAGAAAATATATGAGATTAAAAAAATCAGAAATTTTCAGTATATTCCAGAACATTTCAGATAATTTCAGTTTATAAAAAAATCCAGAAATTTTGGAAGATTTAAAAAATATGAAATAATTTCAGAGGCACCAGAAATTTTTAGAAGATTTCAAACAATTTCAGAAGACCAAAGGAGGTTCAAAATAATTTCAGAAAATTTCAAAACATGTCAGAAGCAGTGCTTAGCTCCATCACGGTACTAATGGCAAATCTACTAGACAAATGAGAATGAAATGGTGAGCAGTGAAAACAGTAAACGATACTTATATTGAGTTCCGGTTCTCACTTCAATGAATTGGAAACAGTAAGACGGTTCTCCCTTTAATCGCTCACTCATTGGAATCATCATTGAGAGGAATTGGACATGACCATTATTTTATTTACAGCATAAACATGGTTATGACGGTCATATTATATCATACAATGAACTAGTATTAACAAACGGGCGGTTTCCAATAAATAGAATTGCATAAAAGAAACAGAAAGGTGAAGAATAAACCCAACAAAACACCGCATGCTGCCTGAATACAGTGCAATAATAGTATTTCGCTTACCATTCCAATACAAAATAAATGGTACTCAACCTATCTGTCATTTCAATAAGCTCTCTCTCGCACGGCTTCTGTGAGAGATGGTTAACTGAAACACTATGTAAAGAAAATGGAAAAGAAATGACGGTCTTTTATTGGTGTGATAGGGTCATTTCATAGTTACCGTCAAAATTCAAAGAACATCCTGATATTACACAGCACTGGTCAGAAAACTGCAAAGAATTTCAAGAACTATTTTAGAAGATCAATTAGTATTTCAGAAGGTTATAAAAACACGATGAAATCAAAAGATTCCTGATGATTTCAAATGGTTCCAGAGGATCTCCAAAGATATCAGAAGATTTCAGATAATCTAGGAAGATTTGGACAAATTTTAAAACAAGTCGGAAGGTTTGGAAAAATTTGCCGTTTACGAAAAGTTTATTTTAGTTTATAAAGGTTCCCGAATTTTTTGGAACATTTAGAAAATACGAGAAGGAGAACGAAAACAATAATGAGGACGAGAACGAGAAGATGTACAGGATTGAGAACGCGAAAGAGAACATAAACAAAAAAGAATAAAGGAACGAAAATGGGAACGAAAACCAAAAAAAAAATAACGATAACGATGAAGCGAACGGAAATGAGAACGAGAACGAGTCTTCAAATAAAAATGAGAATGAGAAAGAGAACGAGATCGTGAACAAGAATGAGAACAGACATTTAAACAAAAAAGATAATGGCACTGAAAACGGATTTGAAAACAAGAACGAGAGCAAGAACAAGAATAAGAACATAAACAAGAACGAAGAACGCAGAACAAAGAACGAAGAACGCAGAACGAAGAACGCAGAACGAAGAACGAAGAAAGCAGAACGAAGAACGCAGAACGAAGAACGAAGAACGAAGAACGAAGAACGAAGAACGAAGAACGAAGAACGAAGAACGAAGAACGAAGAACGAAGAACGAAGAACGAAGAACGAAGAACGAAGAACGAAGAACGAAGAGCGAAGAGCGAAGAACGAAGAACGAAGAACGAAGAACGAGGAACGAAGAACAAAGAACAAAAAACAAAGAACGAAGAACGAAGAACAAAGAACAAAAAACAAAGAACGAAGAAAGATGTACGAAAGACGAAAGAAAAAAGGCGAAAGACGAAAGATGAAAGACGAAAGACGAAAGACGAAAGACGAAAGACGAAAGACGAAAGACGAAAGACGAAAGACGAAAGACGAAAGACGAAAGACGAAAGACGAAAGACGAAAGACGAAAGACGAAAGACGAAAGACGAAAGACGAAAGACGAAAGACGAAAGACGAAAGACGAAAGACGAAAGACGAAAGACGAAAGACGAAAGACGAAAGACGAAAGACGAAAGACGAAAGACGAAAGACGAAAGACGAAAGACGAAAGACGAAAGACGAAAGACGAAAGACGAAAGACGAAAGACGAAAGACGAAAGACGAAAGACGAAAGACGAAAGACGAAAGACGAAAGACGAAAGACGAAAGACGAAAGACGAAAGACGAAAGACGAAAGACGAAAGACGAAAGACGAAAGACGAAAGACGAAAGACGAAAGACGAAAGACGAAAGACGAAAGACGAAAGACGAAAGACGAAAGACGAAAGACGAAAGACGAAAGACGAAAGACGAAAAACGAAAGACGAAAGACTAAAGACGAAAGACGAAAGACGAAAGACGAAAGACGAAAGACGAAAGACGAAAGACGAAAGACGAAAGACGAAAGACGAAAGACGAAAGACGAAAGACGAAAGACGAAAGACGAAAGACGAAAGACGAAAGACGAAAGACGAAAGACGAAAGACGAAAGACGAAAGACGAAAGACGAAAGACGAAAGACGAAAGACGAAGAACGAAGAACGCAGAACGCAGAACGAAGAACAAAGAAAGCAGAACGAAGAACGCAGAACGCAGAACGAAGAACGAAGAACGAAGAACGAAGAACGAAGAACGAAGAACGAAGAACGAAGAACGAAGAACGAAGAACGAAGAACGAAGAACGAAGAACGAAGAACGAAGAACGAAGAACGAAGAACGAAGAACGAAGAATGAAGAACGAAGAACGAAGAACGAAGAACGAAGAACGAAGAACGAAGAACGAAGAACGAAGAACGAAGAACGAAGAACGAAGAACGAAGAACGAAGAACGAAGAACGAAGAACGAAGAACGAAGATCGAAGAACGAAGAACGAAGAACGAAGAACGAAGAACGAAGAACGAAGAACGAAGAACGAAGAACGAAGAACGAAGAACGAAGAACGAAGAACGAAGAACGAAGAACGAAGAACGAAGAACGAAGAACGAAGAACGAAGAACGAAGAACGAAGAACGAAGAACGAAGAACAAGAACGAAGAACGAAGAACGAAGAACGAAGAACGAAGAACGAAGAACGAAGAACGAAGAACGAAGAACGAAGAACGAAGAACGAAGAACGAAGAACGAAGAACGAAGAACGAAGAACGAAGAACGAAGAACGAAGAACGAAGAACGAAGAACGAAGAACGAAGAACGAAGAACGAAGAACGAAGAACGAAGAACGAAGAACGAAGAACGAAGAACGAAGAACGAAGAACGAAGAACGAAGAACGAAGAACGAAGAACGAAGAACGAAGAACGAAGAACGAAGAACGAAGAACGAAGAACGAAGAACGAAGAACGAAGAACGAAGAACGAAGAACGAAGAACGAAGAACGAAGAACGAAGAACGAAGAACGAAGAACGAAGAACGAAGAACGAAGAACGAAGAACGAAGAACGAAGAACGAAGAACGAAGAACGAAGAACGAAGAACGAAGAACGAAGAACGAAGAACGAAGAACGAAGAACGAAGAACGAAGAACGAAGAACGAAGAACGAAGAACGAAGAACGAAGAACGAAGAACGAAGAACGAAGAACGAAGAACGAAGAACGAAGAACGAAGAACGAAGAACGAAGAACGAAGAACGAAGAACGAAGAACGAAGAACGAAGAACGAAGAACGAAGAACGAAGAACGAAGAACGAAGAACGAAGAACGAAGAACGAAGAACGAAGAACGAAGAACGAAGAACGAAGAACGAAGAACGAAGAACGAAGAACGAAGAACGAAGAACGAAGAACGAAGAACGAAGAACGAAGAACGAAGAACGAAGAACGAAGAACGAAGAACGAAGAACGAAGAACGAAGAACGAAGAACGAAGAACGAAGAACGAAGAACGAAGAACGAAGAACGAAGAACGAAGAACGAAGAACGAAGAACGAAGAACGAAGAACGAAGAACGAAGAACGAAGAACGAAGAACGAAGAACGAAGAACGAAGAACGAAGAACGAAGAACGAAGAACGAAGAACGAAGAACGAAGAACGAAGAACGAAGAACGAAGAACGAAGAACGAAGAACGAAGAACGAAGAACGAAGAACGAAGAACGAAGAACGAAGAACGAAGAACGAAGAACGAAGAACGAAGAACGAAGAACGAAGAACGAAGAACGAAGAACGAAGAACGAAGAACGAAGAACGAAGAACGAAGAACGAAGAACGAAGAACGAAGAACGAAGAACGAAGAACGAAGAACGAAGAACGAAGAACGAAGAACGAAGAACGAAGAACGAAGAACGAAGAACGAAGAACGAAGAACGAAGAACGAAGAACGAAGAACGAAGAACGAAGAACGAAGAACGAAGAACGAAGAACGAAGAACGAAGAACGAAGAACGAAGAACGAAGAACGAAGAACGAAGAACGAAGAACGAAGAACGAAGAACGAAGAACGAAGAACGAAGAACGAAGAACGAAGAACGAAGAACGAAGAACGAAGAACGAAGAACGAAGAACGAAGAACGAAGAACGAAGAACGAAGAACGAAGAACGAAGAACGAAGAACGAAGAACGAAGAACGAAGAACGAAGAACGAAGAACGATGAAAGATGGACAAACATAAAACGAAAAAGGAACAAAGAGCTATGACAAGAAAAGATAAAAACTAATTAATCAAATCAAATAAAAAATAAGTAATTATATAAAATAAAAAATAACCCGAAAGAAAACAATTAAAAGAAAATAAGGAAAAATAAAATCTAAAAATGAAGAAAGAAAACACCAGAATAGAGATAATAAAAGTACCAGGAAAAGGAAAAATACAATGAAAAGAAAAGGAAACAAAGAAGACAAACAAACAAAAATATGTAAAAGAGGACATCGAAGATAAGAAGAAAATAAATAAAGGAACGAGAAAGAAGAAAAAGGAAACGACATAAACAAAAAAGGAAAACTGAGAAAATTTAAGATAAAAAAATAAAAAATTGCATATAAATTAATAAAAAGAAACAAAACATTAACAGCGAAGACAAAGGGAAAAGTAAGAAATAAGGAAATGGAAAAAACTAAGAAATAAAAAATGGGAATGCCGAAGTAAGAAACAAAATTACAGAAAAATGTAATGAATAATTTTTCAAAACGAAAACTAATATACAAAGAAGTAAAAGCAAGTTAGAAACATAGAAATAAAAGAGAAAAGAGAAAAAGGTTCTAACAAAAAGAATAGTAACGAGAATAACATAAGAAGCAAAAGACTGACAAAAGTAAAGAGAAAGATGCAAGAAATATAATAAAAAATCTAAATGGAAGAATGCAAAAAGGAAAAAATAGGAATCGAAGAAAAAAGAAACAAGCAGAAAGAGAAAAAGAAACAAGCAAAAAGAGAAAAATAGAAGCAAAAAGAGAAAAGTCGAAGCAGAAAAAATAAAAAGGAAAACGAAGAGAGGAAAAAACTAAAAAGGAAAAAAATAGAGGAGAATTTTTTTTTAAGAAAATACTAGGAAAGATGCCTAAATGAAAAAATATAGAAATAAGAAATAAAATCATAAAAAACAAGGAAATAAAAAATAACGGAAAATAGAAAACATAAAATTAAAAGATAGATAAACGGATAAAAATCAGAAAAAACCTGAAAAATTGGAAATGGAACTTTAAAATTTAAACTTTTAAAAAATCCAAAAGTAAAACGGTATAAAAGCTAACACAAAGGTACAAATATACAAACCAAGAAATAAAACTATAAACTTGAAACTAAAAAAAATTAAACAGATGCATAGAAAGCAAGAAAATAAACTGAAGAGTAATAATAGGCAAACAATAGGAAGAAAGAAGAAAACCTGCAAAAAAAAAACAATAAAAGCAGGAGCGGGCATAGCGTAGTTGGTAAATCGATTTTCTTGTACGCAGCTCACCTGGCTTCGTTTCCGAATTCAGTCATAGGATTAGGTTTCTTTCTAAAAGAGGTTTTTCTAATCCGAATGGAGAGGTGAATGGCCCTAAGGTTGAAACCTTAATAAGCGAAATAAAAGAAAAAAACAAAGCACAAACAAAAATCATAACTGAAAAAGGAAATACATAAAATTAAATCAAAAAAAGAAAAAGTGTAATGAAAATACAAAAAAAGAAAAAGAAAGATCGACAATAAAAAAGAAAGAGAAATACTAAAAGAGAAAAAATTAAAAACAGGAGCTACAATAAATAAAGAAGGAAGAATAACCCAATATCCGTAAAAGAGAAACAAATATTAAAGTAAAATTAATAAGAAAATACTGTATAGGTAAATATAATAAGAGAAAAAAGTAAACAAGGAAAATAGGGAAAATTAAATATGAAAAATGAAAATGAAAAGAAAAAAGTTAAAAGTTAAAAGTTAAAAGTTAAAAGTTAAAAGTTAAAAGTTAAAAGTTAAAAGTTAAAAGTTAAAAGTTAAAAGTTAAAAGTTAAAAGTTAAAAGTTAAAAGTTAAAAGTAAAAAGTAAAAAGTAAAAAGTAAAAAGTAAAAAGTAAAAAGTAAAAAGTAAAAAGTAAAAAGTAAAAAGTAAAAAGTAAAAAGTAAAAAGTAAAAAGTAAAAAGTAAAAATGTTAAATGTTAAATGTTAAATGTTAAATGTTAAATGTTAAATGTTAAATGTTAAATGTTAAATGTTAAATGTTAAATGTTAAATGTTAAATGTTAAATGTTAAATGTTAAATGTTAAATGTTAAATGTTAAATGTTAAATGTTAAATGTTAAATGTTAAATGTTAAATGTTAAATGTTAAATGTTAAATGTTAAATGTTAAATGTTAAATGTTAAATGTTAAACGTTAAATGTTAAATGTTAAATGTTAAATGTTAAACGTTAAATGTTAAATGTTAAATGTTAAATGTTAAATGTTAAATGTTAAACGTTAAATGTTAAATGTTAAATGTTAAATGTTAAATGTTAAATGTTAAATGTTAAATGTTAAATGTTAAATGTTAAATGTTAAACGTTAAATGTTAAATGTTAAATGTTAAATGTTAAACGTTAAACGTTAAATGTTAAATGTTAAATGTTAAATGTTAAATGTTAAATGTTAAATGTTAAATGTTAAATGTTAAATGTTAAATGTTAAATGTTAAATGTTAAATGTTAAATGTTAAATGTTAAATGTTAAATGTTAAATGTTAAATGTTAAATGTTAAATGTTAAATGTTAAATGTTAAATGTTAAATGTTAAATGTTAAATGTTAAATGTTAAATGTTAAATGTTAAATGTTAAATGTTAAATGTTAAATGTTAAATGTTAAATGTTAAATGTTAAATGTTAAATGTTAAATGTTAAATGTTAAATGTTAAATGTTAAATGTTAAATGTTAAATGTTAAATGTTAAATGTTAAATGTTAAATGTTAAATGTTAAATGTTAAATGTTAAATGTTAAATGTTAAATGTTAAATGTTAAATGTTAAATGTTAAATGTTAAATGTTAAATGTTAAATGTTAAATGTTAAATGTTAAATGTTAAATGTTAAATGTTAAATGTTAAATGTTAAATGTTAAATGTTAAATGTTAAATGTTAAATGTTAAATGTTAAATGTTAAATGTTAAATGTTAAATGTTAAATGTTAAATGTTAAATGTTAAATGTTAAATGTTAAATGTTAAATGTTAAATGTTAAATGTTAAATGTTAAATGTTAAATGTTAAATGTTAAATGTTAAATGTTAAATGTTAAATGTTAAATGTTAAATGTTAAATGTTAAATGTTAAATGTTAAATGTTAAATGTTAAATGTTAA
This sequence comes from Topomyia yanbarensis, assembly GCF_030247195.1. Taxonomy (NCBI): domain Eukaryota; kingdom Metazoa; phylum Arthropoda; class Insecta; order Diptera; family Culicidae; genus Topomyia; species Topomyia yanbarensis. Next base: position 413,044,035 of record NC_080672.1, on the reverse strand, counting down.
ATGTTAAATGTTAAATGTTAAATGTTAAATGTTAAATGTTAAATGTTAAATGTTAAATGTTAAATGTTAAATGTTAAATGTTAAATGTTAAATGTTAAATGTTAAATGTTAAATGTTAAATGTTAAATGTTAAATGTTAAATGTTAAATGTTAAATGTTAAATGTTAAATGTTAAATGTTAAATGTTAAATGTTAAATGTTAAATGTTAAATGTTAAATGTTAAATGTTAAATGTTAAATGTTAAATGTTAAATGTTAAATGTTAAATGTTAAATGTTAAATGTTAAATGTTAAATGTTAAATGTTAAATGTTAAATGTTAAATGTTAAATGTTAAATGTTAAATGTTAAATGTTAAATGTTAAATGTTAAATGTTAAATGTTAAATGTTAAATGTTAAATGTTAAATGTTAAATGTTAAATGTTAAATGTTAAATGTTAAATGTTAAATGTTAAATGTTAAATGTTAAATGTTAAATGTTAAATGTTAAATGTTAAATGTTAAATGTTAAATGTTAAATGTTAAATGTTAAATGTTAAATGTTAAATGTTAAATGTTAAATGTTAAATGTTAAATGTTAAATGTTAAATGTTAAATGTTAAATGTTAAATGTTAAATGTTAAATGTTAAATGTTAAATGTTAAATGTTAAATGTTAAATGTTAAATGTTAAATGTTAAATGTTAAATGTTAAATGTTAAATGTTAAATGTTAAATGTTAAATGTTAAATGTTAAATGTTAAATGTTAAATGTTAAATGTTAAATGTTAAATGTTAAATGTTAAATGTTAAATGTTAAATGTTAAATGTTAAATGTTAAATGTTAAATGTTAAATGTTAAATGTTAAATGTTAAATGTTAAATGTTAAATGTTAAATGTTAAATGTTAAATGTTAAATGTTAAATGTTAAATGTTAAATGTTAAATGTTAAATGTTAAATGTTAAATGTTAAATGTTAAATGTTAAATGTTAAATGTTAAATGTTAAATGTTAAATGTTAAATGTTAAATGTTAAATGTTAAATGTTAAATGTTAAATGTTAAATGTTAAATGTTAAATGTTAAATGTTAAATGTTAAATGTTAAATGTTAAATGTTAAATGTTAAATGTTAAATGTTAAATGTTAAATGTTAAATGTTAAATGTTAAATGTTAAATGTTAAATGTTAAATGTTAAATGTTAAATGTTAAATGTTAAATGTTAAATGTTAAATGTTAAATGTTAAATGTTAAATGTTAAATGTTAAATGTTAAATGTTAAATGTTAAATGTTAAATGTTAAATGTTAAATGTTAAATGTTAAATGTTAAATGTTAAATGTTAAATGTTAAATGTTAAATGTTAAATGTTAAATGTTAAATGTTAAATGTTAAATGTTAAATGTTAAATGTTAAATGTTAAATGTTAAATGTTAAATGTTAAATGTTAAATGTTAAATGTTAAATGTTAAATGTTAAATGTTAAATGTTAAATGTTAAATGTTAAATGTTAAATGTTAAATGTTAAATGTTAAATGTTAAATGTTAAATGTTAAATGTTAAATGTTAAATGTTAAATGTTAAATGTTAAATGTTAAATGTTAAATGTTAAATGTTAAATGTTAAATGTTAAATGTTAAATGTTAAATGTTAAATGTTAAATGTTAAATGTTAAATGTTAAATGTTAAATGTTAAATGTTAAATGTTAAATGTTAAATGTTAAATGTTAAATGTTAAATGTTAAATGTTAAATGTTAAATGTTAAATGTTAAATGTTAAATGTTAAATGTTAAATGTTAAATGTTAAATGTTAAATGTTAAATGTTAAATGTTAAATGTTAAATGTTAAATGTTAAATGTTAAATGTTAAATGTTAAATGTTAAATGTTAAATGTTAAATGTTAAATGTTAAATGTTAAATGTTAAATGTTAAATGTTAAATGTTAAATGTTAAATGTTAAATGTTAAATGTTAAATGTTAAATGTTAAATGTTAAATGTTAAATGTTAAATGTTAAATGTTAAATGTTAAATGTTAAATGTTAAATGTTAAATGTTAAATGTTAAATGTTAAATGTTAAATGTTAAATGTTAAATGTTAAATGTTAAATGTTAAATGTTAAATGTTAAATGTTAAATGTTAAATGTTAAATGTTAAATGTTAAATGTTAAATGTTAAATGTTAAATGTTAAATGTTAAATGTTAAATGTTAAATGTTAAATGTTAAATGTTAAATGTTAAATGTTAAATGTTAAATGTTAAATGTTAAATGTTAAATGTTAAATGTTAAATGTTAAATGTTAAATGTTAAATGTTAAATGTTAAATGTTAAATGTTAAATGTTAAATGTTAAATGTTAAATGTTAAATGTTAAATGTTAAATGTTAAATGTTAAATGTTAAATGTTAAATGTTAAATGTTAAATGTTAAATGTTAAATGTTAAATGTTAAATGTTAAATGTTAAATGTTAAATGTTAAATGTTAAATGTTAAATGTTAAATGTTAAATGTTAAATGTTAAATGTTAAATGTTAAATGTTAAATGTTAAATGTTAAATGTTAAATGTTAAATGTTAAATGTTAAATGTTAAATGTTAAATGTTAAATGTTAAATGTTAAATGTTAAATGTTAAATGTTAAATGTTAAATGTTAAATGTTAAATGTTAAATGTTAAATGTTAAATGTTAAATGTTAAATGTTAAATGTTAAATGTTAAATGTTAAATGTTAAATGTTAAATGTTAAATGTTAAATGTTAAATGTTAAATGTTAAATGTTAAATGTTAAATGTTAAATGTTAAATGTTAAATGTTAAATGTTAAATGTTAAATGTTAAATGTTAAATGTTAAATGTTAAATGTTAAATGTTAAATGTTAAATGTTAAATGTTAAATGTTAAATGTTAAATGTTAAATGTTAAATGTTAAATGTTAAATGTTAAATGTTAAATGTTAAATGTTAAATGTTAAATGTTAAATGTTAAATGTTAAATGTTAAATGTTAAATGTTAAATGTTAAATGTTAAATGTTAAATGTTAAATGTTAAATGTTAAATGTTAAATGTTAAATGTTAAATGTTAAATGTTAAATGTTAAATGTTAAATGTTAAATGTTAAATGTTAAATGTTAAATGTTAAATGTTAAATGTTAAATGTTAAATGTTAAATGTTAAATGTTAAATGTTAAATGTTAAATGTTAAATGTTAAATGTTAAATGTTAAATGTTAAATGTTAAATGTTAAATGTTAAATGTTAAATGTTAAATGTTAAATGTTAAATGTTAAATGTTAAATGTTAAATGTTAAATGTTAAATGTTAAATGTTAAATGTTAAATGTTAAATGTTAAATGTTAAATGTTAAATGTTAAATGTTAAATGTTAAATGTTAAATGTTAAATGTTAAATGTTAAATGTTAAATGTTAAATGTTAAATGTTAAATGTTAAATGTTAAATGTTAAATGTTAAATGTTAAATGTTAAATGTTAAATGTTAAATGTTAAATGTTAAATGTTAAATGTTAAATGTTAAATGTTAAATGTTAAATGTTAAATGTTAAATGTTAAATGTTAAATGTTAAATGTTAAATGTTAAATGTTAAATGTTAAATGTTAAATGTTAAATGTTAAATGTTAAATGTTAAATGTTAAATGTTAAATGTTAAATGTTAAATGTTAAATGTTAAATGTTAAATGTTAAATGTTAAATGTTAAATGTTAAATGTTAAATGTTAAATGTTAAATGTTAAATGTTAAATGTTAAATGTTAAATGTTAAATGTTTAAATGTTAAATGTTAAATGTTAATGTTAAATGTTAAATGTTAAATGTTAAATGTTAAATGTTAAATGTTAAATGTTAAATGTTAATGTTAAATGTTAAATGTTAAATGTTAAATGTTAAATGTTAAATGTTAAATGTTAAATGTTAATGTTAAATGTTAAATGTTAAATGTTAAATGTTAAATGTTAAATGTTAAATGTTAAATGTTAAATGTTAAATGTTAAATGTTAAATGTTAAATGTTAAATGTTAATGTTAAATGTTAAATGTTAAATGTTAAATGTTAAATGTTAAATGTTAAATGTTAAATGTTAAATGTTAAATGTTAAATGTTAAATGTTAAATGTTAATGTTAAATGTTAAATGTTAAATGTTAAATGTTAAATGTTAAATGTTAAATGTTAAATGTTAAATGTTAAATGTTAAATGTTAAATGTTAAATGTTAAATGTTAAATGTTAAATGTTAAATGTTAAATGTTAAATGTTAAATGTTAAATGTTAAATGTTAAATGTTAAATGTTAAATGTTAAATGTTAAATGTTAAATGTTAAATGTTAAATGTTAAATGTTAAATGTTAAATGTTAAATGTTAAATGTTAAATGTTAAATGTTAAATGTTAAATGTTAAATGTTAAATGTTAAATGTTAAATGTTAAATGTTAAATGTTAAATGTTAAATGTTAAATGTTAAATGTTAAATGTTAAATGTTAAATGTTAAATGTTAAATGTTAAATGTTAAATGTTAAATGTTAAATGTTAAATGTTAAATGTTAAATGTTAAATGTTAAATGTTAAATTTAAATGTTAAATGTTAAATGTTAAATGTTAAATGTTAAATGTTAAATGTTAAATGTTAAATGTTAAATGTTAAATGTTAAATGTTAAATGTTAAATGTTAAATGTTAAATGTTAAATGTTAAATGTTAAATGTTAAATGTTAAATGTTAAATGTTAAATGTTAAATGTTAAATGTTAAATGTTAAATGTTAAATGTTAAATGTTAAATGTTAAATGTTAAATGTTAAATGTTAAATGTTAAATGTTAAATGTTAAATGTTAAATGTTAAATGTTAAATGTTAAATGTTAAATGTTAAATGTTAAATGTTAAATGTTAAATGTTAAATGTTAAATGTTAAATGTTAAATGTTAAATGTTAAATGTTAAATGTTAAATGTTAAATGTTAAATGTTAAATGTTAAATGTTAAATGTTAAATGTTAAATGTTAAATGTTAAATGTTAAATGTTAAATGTTAAATGTTAAATGTTAAATGTTAAATGTTAAATGTTAAATGTTAAATGTTAAATGTTAAATGTTAAATGTTAAATGTTAAATGTTAAATGTTAAATGTTAAATGTTAAATGTTAAATGTTAAATGTTAAATGTTAAATGTTAAATGTTAAATGTTAAATGTTAAATGTTAAATGTTAAATGTTAAATGTTAAATGTTAAATGTTAAATGTTAAATGTTAAATGTTAAATGTTAAATGTTAAATGTTAAATGTTAAATGTTAAATGTTAAATGTTAATGTTAAATGTTAAATGTTAAATGTTAAATGTTAAATGTTAAATGTTAAATGTTAAATGTTAAATGTTAAATGTTAAATGTTAAATGTTAAATGTTAAATGTTAAATGTTAAATGTTAAATGTTAAATGTTAAATGTTAAATGTTAAATGTTAATGTTAAATGTTAAATGTTAAATGTTAAATGTTAAATGTTAAATGTTAAATGTTAAATGTTAAATGTTAAATGTTAAATGTTAAATGTTAAATGTTAAATGTTAAATGTTAAATGTTAATGTTAAATGTTAAATGTTAAATGTTAAATGTTAAATGTTAAATGTTAAATGTTAAATGTTAAATGTTAAATGTTAAATGTTAAATGTTAAATGTTAAATGTTAAATGTTAAATGTTAAATGTTAAATGTTAAATGTTAAATGTTAAATGTTAAATGTTAAATGTTAAATGTTAAATGTTAAATGTTAAATGTTAAATGTTAAATGTTAAATGTTAAATGTTAAATGTTAAATGTTAAATGTTAAATGTTAAATGTTAATGTTAAATGTTAAATGTTAAATGTTAAATGTTAAATGTTAAATGTTAAATGTTAAATGTTAAATGTTAAATGTTAAATGTTAAATGTTAAATGTTAAATGTTAAATGTTAAATGTTAAATGTTAATGTTAAATGTTAAATGTTAAATGTTAAATGTTAAATGTTAAATGTTAAATGTTAAATGTTAAATGTTAAATGTTAAATGTTAAATGTTAAATGTTAAATGTTAAATGTTAAATGTTAATGTTAAATGTTAAATGTTAAATGTTAAATGTTAAATGTTAAATGTTAAATGTTAAATGTTAAATGTTAAATGTTAAATGTTAAATGTTAATGTTAAATGTTAAATGTTAAATGTTAAATGTTAAATGTTAAATGTTAAATGTTAATGTTAAATGTTAAATGTTAAATGTTAAATGTTAAATGTTAAATGTTAAATGTTAAATGTTAAATGTTAAATGTTAAATGTTAAATGTTAAATGTTAAATGTTAAATGTTAAATGTTAAATGTTAAATGTTAAATGTTAAATGTTAAATGTTAAATGTTAAATGTTAAATGTTATTTAAATGTTAAATGTTTAAATGTTAAATGTTAAATGTTAAATGTTAAATGTTAAATGTTAAATGTTAAATGTTAAATGTTAAATGTTAAATGTTAAATGTTAAATGTTAAATGTTAATGTTAAATGTTAAATGTTAAATGTTAAATGTTAAATGTTAAATGTTAAATGTTAAATGTTAAATGTTAAATGTTAAATGTTAAATGTTAAATGTTAATGTTAAATGTTAAATGTTAAATGTTAAATGTTAAATGTTAAATGTTAAATGTTAAATGTTAAATGTTAAATGTTAAATGTTAAATGTTAAATGTTAAATGTTAAATGTTAAATGTTAAATGTTAATGTTAAATGTTAATGTTAAATGTTAATGTTAAATGTTAAATGTTAAATGTTAAATGTTAAATGTTAAATGTTAAATGTTAAATGTTAAATGTTAATGTTAAATGTTAAATGTTAAATGTTAAATGTTAAATGTTAAATGTTAAATGTTAAATGTTAAATGTTAATGTTAAATGTTAAATGTTAAATGTTAAATGTTAAATGTTAAATGTTAAATGTTAAATGTTAAATGTTAAATGTTAAATGTTAAATGTTAAATGTTAAATGTTAAATGTTAAATGTTAAATGTTAAATGTTAATGTTAAATGTTAAATGTTAAATGTTAAATGTTAAATGTTAAATGTTTTTTAAATGTTAATGTTAAATGTTAAATGTTAAATGTTAAATGTTAAATGTTAAATGTTAAATGTTAAATGTTAAATGTTAAATGTTAAATGTTAAATGTTAAATGTTAAATGTTAAATGTTAATGTTAAATGTTAAATGTTAAATGTTAAATGTTAAATGTTAAATGTTAAATGTTAAATGTTAAATGTTAATGTTAAATGTTAAATGTTAAATGTTAAATGTTAAATGTTAAATGTTAAATGTTAAATGTTAAATGTTAATGTTAAATGTTAAATGTTAAATGTTAATGTTAAATGTTAAATGTTAAATGTTAATGTTAAATGTTAAATGTTAATGTTAATGTTAAATGTTAATGTTAAATGTTAAATGTTAAATGTTAAATGTTAAATGTTAATGTTAAATGTTAAATGTTAAATGTTAAATGTTAAATGTTAAATGTTAAATGTTAAATGTTAAATGTTAAATGTTAAATGTTAATGTTAATGTTAAATGTTAAATGTTAAATGTTAAATGTTAAATGTTAAATGTTAAATGTTAAATGTTAAATGTTAATGTTAAATGTTAAATGTTAAATGTTAATGTTAAATGTTAAATGTTAATGTTAAATGTTAAATGTTAAATGTTAAATGTTAAATGTTAAATGTTAATGTTAAATGTTAAATGTTAAATGTTAAATGTTAAATGTTAAATGTTAAATGTTAAATGTTAAATGTTAAATGTTAAATGTTAAATGTTAAATGTTAATGTTAAATGTTAATGTTAAATGTTAAATGTTAAATGTTAAATGTTAAATGTTAAATGTTAATGTTAAATGTTAAATGTTAATGTTAAATGTTAAATGTTAAATGTTAAATGTTAAATGTTAAATGTTAAATGTTAAATGTTAAATGTTAAATGTTAAATGTTAAATGTTAAATGTTAAATGTTAAATGTTAAATGTTAAATGTTAATGTTAAATGTTAAATGTTAAATGTTAAATGTTAAATGTTAAATGTTAAATGTTAAATGTTAAATGTTAATGTTAAATGTTAATGTTAAATGTTAAATGTTAAATGTTAAATGTTAAATGTTAAATGTTAAATGTTAAATGTTAAATGTTAATGTTAAATGTTAAATGTTAAATGTTAAATGTTAAATGTTAAATGTTAAATGTTAAATGTTAATGTTAAATGTTAAATGTTAAATGTTAATGTTAAATGTTAATGTTAAATGTTAAATGTTAAATGTTAAATGTTAAATGTTAATGTTAAATGTTAAATGTTAAATGTTAAATGTTAAATGTTAAATGTTAATGTTAAATGTTAAATGTTAAATGTTAATGTTAAATGTTAATGTTAAATGTTAAATGTTAAATGTTAAATGTTAAATGTTAAATGTTAATGTTAATGTTAAATGTTAAATGTTAAATGTTAAATGTTAAATGTTAAATGTTAATGTTAAATGTTAAATGTTAAATGTTAAATGTTAATGTTAAATGTTAAATGTTAAATGTTAAATGTTAAATGTTAAATGTTAAATGTTAAATGTTAAATGTTAAATGTTAAATGTTAAATGTTAAATGTTAAATGTTAAATGTTAAATGTTAAATGTTAAATGTTAAATGTTAAATGTTAAATGTTAAATGTTAAATGTTAAATGTTAAATGTTAATGTTAAATGTTAAATGTTAAATGTTAAATGTTAAATGTTAAATGTTAAATGTTAAATGTTAAATGTTAAATGTTAATGTTAAATGTTAATGTTAAATGTTAAATGTTAAATGTTAAATGTTAAATGTTAATTTAAATGTTAAATGTTAAATGTTAATGTTAAATGTTAAATGTTAAATGTTAAATGTTAAATGTTAAATGTTAAATGTTAAATGTTAAATGTTAATGTTAAATGTTAAATGTTAAATGTTAAATGTTAAATGTTAAATGTTAAATGTTAAATGTTAAATGTTAATGTTAAATGTTAAATGTTAAATGTTAAATGTTAAATGTTAAATGTTAAATGTTAATGTTAAATGTTAAATGTTAAATGTTAATGTTAAATGTTAATGTTAAATGTTAAATGTTAAATGTTAAATGTTAATGTTAAATGTTAAATGTTAAATGTTAAATGTTAAATGTTAAATGTTAAATGTTAAATGTTAATGTTAAATGTTAAATGTTAAATGTTAAATGTTAAATGTTAAATGTTAAATGTTAAATGTTAAATGTTAATGTTAATGTTAAATGTTAAATGTTAAATGTTAAATGTTAAATGTTAAATGTTAAATGTTAAATGTTAAATGTTAAATGTTAAATGTTAAATGTTAAATGTTAAATGTTAAATGTTAAATGTTAAATGTTAAATGTTAAATGTTAAATGTTAAATGTTAAATGTTAAATGTTAAATGTTAAATGTTAAATGTTAAATGTTAAATGTTAAATGTTAAATGTTAAATGTTAAATGTTAAATGTTAAATGTTAAATGTTAAATGTTAAATGTTAAATGTTAAATGTTAAATGTTAAATGTTAAATGTTAAATGTTAAATGTTAAATGTTAAATGTTAAATGTTAAATGTTAAATGTTAAATGTTAAATGTTAAATGTTAAATGTTAAATGTTAAATGTTAAATGTTAAATGTTAAATGTTAAATGTTAAATGTTAAATGTTAAATGTTAAATGTTAAATGTTAAATGTTAAATGTTAAATGTTAAATGTTAAATGTTAAATGTTAAATGTTAAATGTTAAATGTTAAATGTTAAATGTTAAATGTTAAATGTTAAATGTTAAATGTTAAATGTTAAATGTTAAATGTTAAATGTTAAATGTTAAATGTTAAATGTTAAATGTTAAATGTTAAATGTTAAATGTTAAATGTTAAATGTTAAATGTTAAATGTTAAATGTTAAATGTTAAATGTTAAATGTTAAATGTTAAATGTTAAATGTTAAATGTTAAATGTTAAATGTTAAATGTTAAATGTTAAATGTTAAATGTTAAATGTTAAATGTTAAATGTTAAATGTTAAATGTTAAATGTTAAATGTTAAATGTTAAATGTTAAATGTTAAATGTTAAATGTTAAATGTTAAATGTTAAATGTTAAATGTTAAATGTTAAATGTTAAATGTTAAATGTTAAATGTTAAATGTTAAATGTTAAATGTTAAATGTTAAATGTTAAATGTTAAATGTTAAATGTTAAATGTTAAATGTTAAATGTTAAATGTTAAATGTTAAATGTTAAATGTTAAATGTTAAATGTTAAATGTTAAATGTTAAATGTTAAATGTTAAATGTTAAATGTTAAATGTTAAATGTTAAATGTTAAATGTTAAATGTTAAATGTTAAATGTTAAATGTTAAATGTTAAATGTTAAATGTTAAATGTTAAATGTTAAATGTTAAATGTTAAATGTTAAATGTTAAATGTTAAATGTTAAATGTTAAATGTTAAATGTTAAATGTTAAATGTTAAATGTTAAATGTTAAATGTTAAATGTTAAATGTTAAATGTTAAATGTTAAATGTTAAATGTTAAATGTTAAATGTTAAATGTTAAATGTTAAATGTTAAATGTTAAATGTTAAATGTTAAATGTTAAATGTTAAATGTTAAATGTTAAATGTTAAATGTTAAATGTTAAATGTTAAATGTTAAATGTTAAATGTTAAATGTTAAATGTTAAATGTTAAATGTTAAATGTTAAATGTTAAATGTTAAATGTTAAATGTTAAATGTTAAATGTTAAATGTTAAATGTTAAATGTTAAATGTTAAATGTTAAATGTTAAATGTTAAATGTTAAATGTTAAATGTTAAATGTTAAATGTTAAATGTTAAATGTTAAATGTTAAATGTTAAATGTTAAATGTTAAATGTTAAATGTTAAATGTTAAATGTTAAATGTTAAATGTTAAATGTTAAATGTTAAATGTTAAATGTTAAATGTTAAATGTTAAATGTTAAATGTTAAATGTTAAATGTTAAATGTTAAATGTTAAATGTTAAATGTTAAATGTTAAATGTTAAATGTTAAATGTTAAATGTTAAATGTTAAATGTTAAATGTTAAATGTTAAATGTTAAATGTTAAATGTTAAATGTTAAATGTTAAATGTTAAATGTTAAATGTTAAATGTTAAATGTTAAATGTTAAATGTTAAATGTTAAATGTTAAATGTTAAATGTTAAATGTTAAATGTTAAATGTTAAATGTTAAATGTTAAATGTTAAATGTTAAATGTTAAATGTTAAATGTTAAATGTTAAATGTTAAATGTTAAATGTTAAATGTTAAATGTTAAATGTTAAATGTTAAATGTTAAATGTTAAATGTTAAATGTTAAATGTTAAATGTTAAATGTTAAATGTTAAATGTTAAATGTTAAATGTTAAATGTTAAATGTTAAATGTTAAATGTTAAATGTTAAATGTTAAATGTTAAATGTTAAATGTTAAATGTTAAATGTTAAATGTTAAATGTTAAATGTTAAATGTTAAATGTTAAATGTTAAATGTTAAATGTTAAATGTTAAATGTTAAATGTTAAATGTTAAATGTTAAATGTTAAATGTTAAATGTTAAATGTTAAATGTTAAATGTTAAATGTTAAATGTTAAATGTTAAATGTTAAATGTTAAATGTTAAATGTTAAATGTTAAATGTTAAATGTTAAATGTTAAATGTTAAATGTTAAATGTTAAATGTTAAATGTTAAATGTTAAATGTTAAATGTTAAATGTTAAATGTTAAATGTTAAATGTTAAATGTTAAATGTTAAATGTTAAATGTTAAATGTTAAATGTTAAATGTTAAATGTTAAATGTTAAATGTTAAATGTTAAATGTTAAATGTTAAATGTTAAATGTTAAATGTTAAATGTTAAATGTTAAATGTTAAATGTTAAATGTTAAATGTTAAATGTTAAATGTTAAATGTTAAATGTTAAATGTTAAATGTTAAATGTTAAATGTTAAATGTTAAATGTTAAATGTTAAATGTTAAATGTTAAATGTTAAATGTTAAATGTTAAATGTTAAATGTTAAATGTTAAATGTTAAATGTTAAATGTTAAATGTTAAATGTTAAATGTTAAATGTTAAATGTTAAATGTTAAATGTTAAATGTTAAATGTTAAATGTTAAATGTTAAATGTTAAATGTTAAATGTTAAATGTTAAATGTTAAATGTTAAATGTTAAATGTTAAATGTTAAATGTTAAATGTTAAATGTTAAATGTTAAATGTTAAATGTTAAATGTTAAATGTTAAATGTTAAATGTTAAATGTTAAATGTTAAATGTTAAATGTTAAATGTTAAATGTTAAATGTTAAATGTTAAATGTTAAATGTTAAATGTTAAATGTTAAATGTTAAATGTTAAATGTTAAATGTTAAATGTTAAATGTTAAATGTTAAATGTTAAATGTTAAATGTTAAATGTTAAATGTTAAATGTTAAATGTTAAATGTTAAATGTTAAATGTTAAATGTTAAATGTTAAATGTTAAATGTTAAATGTTAAATGTTAAATGTTAAATGTTAAATGTTAAATGTTAAATGTTAAATGTTAAATGTTAAATGTTAAATGTTAAATGTTAAATGTTAAATGTTAAATGTTAAATGTTAAATGTTAAATGTTAAATGTTAAATGTTAAATGTTAAATGTTAAATGTTAAATGTTAAATGTTAAATGTTAAATGTTAAATGTTAAATGTTAAATGTTAAATGTTAAATGTTAAATGTTAAATGTTAAATGTTAAATGTTAAATGTTAAATGTTAAATGTTAAATGTTAAATGTTAAATGTTAAATGTTAAATGTTAAATGTTAAATGTTAAATGTTAAATGTTAAATGTTAAATGTTAAATGTTAAATGTTAAATGTTAAATGTTAAATGTTAAATGTTAAATGTTAAATGTTAAATGTTAAATGTTAAATGTTAAATGTTAAATGTTAAATGTTAAATGTTAAATGTTAAATGTTAAATGTTAAATGTTAAATGTTAAATGTTAAATGTTAAATGTTAAATGTTAAATGTTAAATGTTAAATGTTAAATGTTAAATGTTAAATGTTAAATGTTAAATGTTAAATGTTAAATGTTAAATGTTAAATGTTAAATGTTAAATGTTAAATGTTAAATGTTAAATGTTAAATGTTAAATGTTAAATGTTAAATGTTAAATGTTAAATGTTAAATGTTAAATGTTAAATGTTAAATGTTAAATGTTAAATGTTAAATGTTAAATGTTAAATGTTAAATGTTAAATGTTAAATGTTAAATGTTAAATGTTAAATGTTAAATGTTAAATGTTAAATGTTAAATGTTAAATGTTAAATGTTAAATGTTAAATGTTAAATGTTAAATGTTAAATGTTAAATGTTAAATGTTAAATGTTAAATGTTAAATGTTAAATGTTAAATGTTAAATGTTAAATGTTAAATGTTAAATGTTAAATGTTAAATGTTAAATGTTAAATGTTAAATGTTAAATGTTAAATGTTAAATGTTAAATGTTAAATGTTAAATGTTAAATGTTAAATGTTAAATGTTAAATGTTAAATGTTAAATGTTAAATGTTAAATGTTAAATGTTAAATGTTAAATGTTAAATGTTAAATGTTAAATGTTAAATGTTAAATGTTAAATGTTAAATGTTAAATGTTAAATGTTAAATGTTAAATGTTAAATGTTAAATGTTAAATGTTAAATGTTAAATGTTAAATGTTAAATGTTAAATGTTAAATGTTAAATGTTAAATGTTAAATGTTAAATGTTAAATGTTAAATGTTAAATGTTAAATGTTAAATGTTAAATGTTAAATGTTAAATGTTAAATGTTAAATGTTAAATGTTAAATGTTAAATGTTAAATGTTAAATGTTAAATGTTAAATGTTAAATGTTAAATGTTAAATGTTAAATGTTAAATGTTAAATGTTAAATGTTAAATGTTAAATGTTAAATGTTAAATGTTAAATGTTAAATGTTAAATGTTAAATGTTAAATGTTAAATGTTAAATGTTAAATGTTAAATGTTAAATGTTAAATGTTAAATGTTAAATGTTAAATGTTAAATGTTAAATGTTAAATGTTAAATGTTAAATGTTAAATGTTAAATGTTAAATGTTAAATGTTAAATGTTAAATGTTAAATGTTAAATGTTAAATGTTAAATGTTAAATGTTAAATGTTAAATGTTAAATGTTAAATGTTAAATGTTAAATGTTAAATGTTAAATGTTAAATGTTAAATGTTAAATGTTAAATGTTAAATGTTAAATGTTAAATGTTAAATGTTAAATGTTAAATGTTAAATGTTAAATGTTAAATGTTAAATGTTAAATGTTAAATGTTAAATGTTAAATGTTAAATGTTAAATGTTAAATGTTAAATGTTAAATGTTAAATGTTAAATGTTAAATGTTAAATGTTAAATGTTAAATGTTAAATGTTAAATGTTAAATGTTAAATGTTAAATGTTAAATGTTAAATGTTAAATGTTAAATGTTAAATGTTAAATGTTAAATGTTAAATGTTAAATGTTAAATGTTAAATGTTAAATGTTAAATGTTAAATGTTAAATGTTAAATGTTAAATGTTAAATGTTAAATGTTAAATGTTAAATGTTAAATGTTAAATGTTAAATGTTAAATGTTAAATGTTAAATGTTAAATGTTAAATGTTAAATGTTAAATGTTAAATGTTAAATGTTAAATGTTAAATGTTAAATGTTAAATGTTAAATGTTAAATGTTAAATGTTAAATGTTAAATGTTAAATGTTAAATGTTAAATGTTAAATGTTAAATGTTAAATGTTAAATGTTAAATGTTAAATGTTAAATGTTAAATGTTAAATGTTAAATGTTAAATGTTAAATGTTAAATGTTAAATGTTAAATGTTAAATGTTAAATGTTAAATGTTAAATGTTAAATGTTAAATGTTAAATGTTAAATGTTAAATGTTAAATGTTAAATGTTAAATGTTAAATGTTAAATGTTAAATGTTAAATGTTAAATGTTAAATGTTAAATGTTAAATGTTAAATGTTAAATGTTAAATGTTAAATGTTAAATGTTAAATGTTAAATGTTAAATGTTAAATGTTAAATGTTAAATGTTAAATGTTAAATGTTAAATGTTAAATGTTAAATGTTAAATGTTAAATGTTAAATGTTAAATGTTAAATGTTAAATGTTAAATGTTAAATGTTAAATGTTAAATGTTAAATGTTAAATGTTAAATGTTAAATGTTAAATGTTAAATGTTAAATGTTAAATGTTAAATGTTAAATGTTAAATGTTAAATGTTAAATGTTAAATGTTAAATGTTAAATGTTAAATGTTAAATGTTAAATGTTAAATGTTAAATGTTAAATGTTAAATGTTAAATGTTAAATGTTAAATGTTAAATGTTAAATGTTAAATGTTAAATGTTAAATGTTAAATGTTAAATGTTAAATGTTAAATGTTAAATGTTAAATGTTAAATGTTAAATGTTAAATGTTAAATGTTAAATGTTAAATGTTAAATGTTAAATGTTAAATGTTAAATGTTAAATGTTAAATGTTAAATGTTAAATGTTAAATGTTAAATGTTAAATGTTAAATGTTAAATGTTAAATGTTAAATGTTAAATGTTAAATGTTAAATGTTAAATGTTAAATGTTAAATGTTAAATGTTAAATGTTAAATGTTAAATGTTAAATGTTAAATGTTAAATGTTAAATGTTAAATGTTAAATGTTAAATGTTAAATGTTAAATGTTAAATGTTAAATGTTAAATGTTAAATGTTAAATGTTAAATGTTAAATGTTAAATGTTAAATGTTAAATGTTAAATGTTAAATGTTAAATGTTAAATGTTAAATGTTAAATGTTAAATGTTAAATGTTAAATGTTAAATGTTAAATGTTAAATGTTAAATGTTAAATGTTAAATGTTAAATGTTAAATGTTAAATGTTAAATGTTAAATGTTAAATGTTAAATGTTAAATGTTAAATGTTAAATGTTAAATGTTAAATGTTAAATGTTAAATGTTAAATGTTAAATGTTAAATGTTAAATGTTAAATGTTAAATGTTAAATGTTAAATGTTAAATGTTAAATGTTAAATGTTAAATGTTAAATGTTAAATGTTAAATGTTAAATGTTAAATGTTAAATGTTAAATGTTAAATGTTAAATGTTAAATGTTAAATGTTAAATGTTAAATGTTAAATGTTAAATGTTAAATGTTAAATGTTAAATGTTAAATGTTAAATGTTAAATGTTAAATGTTAAATGTTAAATGTTAAATGTTAAATGTTAAATGTTAAATGTTAAATGTTAAATGTTAAATGTTAAATGTTAAATGTTAAATGTTAAATGTTAAATGTTAAATGTTAAATGTTAAATGTTAAATGTTAAATGTTAAATGTTAAATGTTAAATGTTAAATGTTAAATGTTAAATGTTAAATGTTAAATGTTAAATGTTAAATGTTAAATGTTAAATGTTAAATGTTAAATGTTAAATGTTAAATGTTAAATGTTAAATGTTAAATGTTAAATGTTAAATGTTAAATGTTAAATGTTAAATGTTAAATGTTAAATGTTAAATGTTAAATGTTAAATGTTAAATGTTAAATGTTAAATGTTAAATGTTAAATGTTAAATGTTAAATGTTAAATGTTAAATGTTAAATGTTAAATGTTAAATGTTAAATGTTAAATGTTAAATGTTAAATGTTAAATGTTAAATGTTAAATGTTAAATGTTAAATGTTAAATGTTAAATGTTAAATGTTAAATGTTAAATGTTAAATGTTAAATGTTAAATGTTAAATGTTAAATGTTAAATGTTAAATGTTAAATGTTAAATGTTAAATGTTAAATGTTAAATGTTAAATGTTAAATGTTAAATGTTAAATGTTAAATGTTAAATGTTAAATGTTAAATGTTAAATGTTAAATGTTAAATGTTAAATGTTAAATGTTAAATGTTAAATGTTAAATGTTAAATGTTAAATGTTAAATGTTAAATGTTAAATGTTAAATGTTAAATGTTAAATGTTAAATGTTAAATGTTAAATGTTAAATGTTAAATGTTAAATGTTAAATGTTAAATGTTAAATGTTAAATGTTAAATGTTAAATGTTAAATGTTAAATGTTAAATGTTAAATGTTAAATGTTAAATGTTAAATGTTAAATGTTAAATGTTAAATGTTAAATGTTAAATGTTAAATGTTAAATGTTAAATGTTAAATGTTAAATGTTAAATGTTAAATGTTAAATGTTAAATGTTAAATGTTAAATGTTAAATGTTAAATGTTAAATGTTAAATGTTAAATGTTAAATGTTAAATGTTAAATGTTAAATGTTAAATGTTAAATGTTAAATGTTAAATGTTAAATGTTAAATGTTAAATGTTAAATGTTAAATGTTAAATGTTAAATGTTAAATGTTAAATGTTAAATGTTAAATGTTAAATGTTAAATGTTAAATGTTAAATGTTAAATGTTAAATGTTAAATGTTAAATGTTAAATGTTAAATGTTAAATGTTAAATGTTAAATGTTAAATGTTAAATGTTAAATGTTAAATGTTAAATGTTAAATGTTAAATGTTAAATGTTAAATGTTAAATGTTAAATGTTAAATGTTAAATGTTAAATGTTAAATGTTAAATGTTAAATGTTAAATGTTAAATGTTAAATGTTAAATGTTAAATGTTAAATGTTAAATGTTAAATGTTAAATGTTAAATGTTAAATGTTAAATGTTAAATGTTAAATGTTAAATGTTAAATGTTAAATGTTAAATGTTAAATGTTAAATGTTAAATGTTAAATGTTAAATGTTAAATGTTAAATGTTAAATGTTAAATGTTAAATGTTAAATGTTAAATGTTAAATGTTAAATGTTAAATGTTAAATGTTAAATGTTAAATGTTAAATGTTAAATGTTAAATGTTAAATGTTAAATGTTAAATGTTAAATGTTAAATGTTAAATGTTAAATGTTAAATGTTAAATGTTAAATGTTAAATGTTAAATGTTAAATGTTAAATGTTAAATGTTAAATGTTAAATGTTAAATGTTAAATGTTAAATGTTAAATGTTAAATGTTAAATGTTAAATGTTAAATGTTAAATGTTAAATGTTAAATGTTAAATGTTAAATGTTAAATGTTAAATGTTAAATGTTAAATGTTAAATGTTAAATGTTAAATGTTAAATGTTAAATGTTAAATGTTAAATGTTAAATGTTAAATGTTAAATGTTAAATGTTAAATGTTAAATGTTAAATGTTAAATGTTAAATGTTAAATGTTAAATGTTAAATGTTAAATGTTAAATGTTAAATGTTAAATGTTAAATGTTAAATGTTAAATGTTAAATGTTAAATGTTAAATGTTAAATGTTAAATGTTAAATGTTAAATGTTAAATGTTAAATGTTAAATGTTAAATGTTAAATGTTAAATGTTAAATGTTAAATGTTAAATGTTAAATGTTAAATGTTAAATGTTAAATGTTAAATGTTAAATGTTAAATGTTAAATGTTAAATGTTAAATGTTAAATGTTAAATGTTAAATGTTAAATGTTAAATGTTAAATGTTAAATGTTAAATGTTAAATGTTAAATGTTAAATGTTAAATGTTAAATGTTAAATGTTAAATGTTAAATGTTAAATGTTAAATGTTAAATGTTAAATGTTAAATATCGAAAATAGAGAAAGGAAAGAGACAAAAGGAAAAAGACAAAAGAATGTTGGGAAAACGAAAAAAATTAAGAATAATGCTTATTGTCATTAATTCTTGTACAAAACAGATCTCGAAGAACATTATGTTTGTATGAAATCCACGTAATCATGTGCTTATTTTGTTAACTAACGACCCACTTCAAGTGTAGGGTATAATGTACATTAAAAATATTAGAGTACAATTCAATATCAGTGACAAACACGCTGTATGTAATAGTATAAGTACAAATTCTCTACCGGAGCTTTTCACAAATGTTCCACATACAGGCGCTTTCCCGCAGAACTCACAATATTTACAATACAGAATTTCACAACACAGTCACGATTCAATGCCTCGGGGATCTGCGAAGTGAGTGTTGATGCTACTTTCAGCAGTAAGAATAATCACACACAAAGAATCAAACAGTTCCTTTGTCAAGCGAAGAATATTCCCCCGGCATTTGCTTGAGGAATGACAAAACTTCATTTCCACATATGAGTGAACCAAACCAGTTACAGTGCGTCACGCCAAAAGAAGGTCGAGAAACAGTGAGAATCTGTTTGTGTTTTATTTTCACTTTAATGTTCTAGTTCATCTCGAGAACATCCTAACATGTGCGGTACGAGATTAGCATAGTACCTGTTTAGGTTTCAGGCGACGCATTGAGTCACACGGTCGGTGATGGGTTCAAAAGATCTGCTCTTTTTGGATTGTCAACTTAAAAATACATAATTTGACTGAAAAAAGATCGTCAACTACGTTGAGATGACAGCCAAACTCCAGCTGACGTACTAGTACTATCAACGCTAACAATGCTTTCTGCGAAACCCTGCACCAACGACCGTCAGCTGAGATCAGTTTTTGTGAAAGTTCTACGACGTTGTTGTCACTGTTGTTCCCCCATACATCAAACGGTTCGCTTCTGTGTCACTCCACGACACTCAAGTAGAAACCAACCAGGAAACGGGATTCACGGACCACCCGGAGCAAAAGGTCGAATCTCATGTGGATAATTCAACACTTTGCCGGTAGGCACCGGTTGAACCGATTTTACGGTGGCTTCCCAACACGGACCAAAGGATGTCAATTGTCTATCGAAGGTCGCTTAGTGAAGCCACGAACGGTTGAAGAGGGAGGGAGATACACAAACGTTGCTCCGTTGGGAATTTAATAGCAATTTCACGGAGTGCGTGTTTGAACTATAAATTTTAAACCAATTGCAATTTCCTGTGGTGTATCTACTTTCGGATCTGATCCCTTATGTAATAATAGTTATTTGGTTGTTGTGTTTACCTAGATTCATGACTGTCTACAATTACTTCTTGTCTCATTTCCATATTTCCTACCGCTCAGCCGGTTTAATTACCATTTTCAAGTGTACTATTGGTGATTGTGGCTTGATCTAGCCAATATCTAATGTAGGTATCGGAAACAGAACCACATCGGGATGTCTCATCTAGCCATGTTTCAACACCCTTGAGTTTCGGATCCAACCCTGATTCAAACACAGTACAGCGGTCTCTTATCTGAGCTCCAGCATACCTCAGATAGTAACGGACACTTCATAAATACTCCAACAGTGTGCCATCCCTTCAGATGAGCAAACACATTTCCTTATACAAATGATGATTTAATGCATGTTCGGAAGCATATGCTGTCAGAGCAAAGCGCATTACAGGACACACACACATACCGGTTCCTTCCGTTTGGCTGGTCATTCCTTTCTTGAACTTTCTGGACCCTCATCACGAAACATTGCGTATTGTTAGTCTATTAGAAGAGCGGTAGCCAGGACAGCATCCCTCTTGGGAACAATCCTTCTACCTATTGCCGTGTGTCGTCTGCAACGCATCGGTCGCAGGTTGTCATGTGAAGCTACGGTCTGTTGAAAACGGGAGGAGTCACGCACATGACATTAGTTTTCAGTCCTTCATGCCATCGCATCGCAAATAAACACCCGGGACAGGCAGTGATCAAAGCAAGCGTTGTGTGGTGGTGCAGTGGAAATTGCTACAATGCCGAATGCCCATTTTGGGCACACGCGTAGGATCCATTGTGCGGTGATAACTTGTTCCTAATTTCACCTATCGACAACGCAAAACAAAATAATCGCGATGTCGAATTATTTATTGATGATTTTGTCTTTGGTATGTCAAGGTACAAGAACGTAGCCAGAGGGAGGCTAGGGAGCTAAAATCAAAATTTTACAATAATAATTTGAAGAAAAAACCTGTTTTTCGGTGACTCCTAACAAATTTGTATCGCGTTTGGTTTGGGCAAATTAATGAGAAAATGTTGAAGAAGATTGCTATTCCGAACCCGAGCCAATGTGAAATTAACGACAAAAGCAGTGTTCCTTTCATATAATGTGCCCCATCTGAAGAACAAAGGAAACTTACCTAACACTTGCCGTGATGATCTGTCGAGATGAGTGAGTCACAGAAGCAAAAACTGGTGCTCCGGCCAAATACGGAGGCTGTTGATTTGCGGCCTACCGAAGACGTTTTATCGCGTTCTACCAGGTATTCAGGGCCGGTAGTGATCAACGATTTGGCCTGGACCAAGCCAGTCATTTACTATAACAACTTAAAATAGATGGTTGTGTGTGACAACTCTATAGTCAAGATCCTCATAAATATGGACAATGAGGACACAAGGACGCCAACTCTAGGGGGCACTGAGTTCATTAATTACTTTATAAAATAATTGAAATAAGTTAAAAGGAGTCAACATCAGTGTGCCACTTCCAGGCACCCACTAAATTATTGTTCGCTAGTCCAATGGAGCACAAACCCAAGATTTCACGAAAGGCTCAAGAAGACTACGCTATGACGCTATCAGTCCCATTCAGATTTTCAAAGGCAGTGCAGTAATGTAGCCGTACAATTTGCAAAAAGTGGCTTTTAAATAGCATTTATAACTAGTCGACAATCACACCGTCTATCTCTACTTTGTAGTCGGGAGTTTAAACCGCGGTAGTGGTTTATAAAATACTTATCGTTAGTAATATCAGTTGCTTGCTTTAGATAGGATATCACAATGCTGAACTTATTTGGGCGCCTTTCGTGATATCCGTCGCAACTGAATATTTCTGCGTCAGCTTCTTCAGCATCGTTCTTTTTAGGCTAGTTCATTTAAGAAGAATGTGTAAAAAAAATTTAACAGCAGCAGAGTAAGTTGGAAAAACGAGTGATTCCTTGCGAGAGACCGCCACTTCCGACGACGAGTTGGCGGCCACCTCATCCTACGGATCCTCAGCAATTTTACGCGGCTTCGGTCTAGGTCTCGGTTATGCAGTTAAACCGCATCGTATTGCAAAACGTTGGACAGATGTTCCTGAAGGGTATCGAATAGTTACCGGAAGTTTCCTAAAACCTAATCTGCAATTTAAAATTATTCGACAACTCCTCATTTCTCTGTTAAACTCCACCGATTTTGCCACCTGGGTGCCAGTTTGACAGTACATAATGAACGACGCCGACGAGTTTTGATTCGAGCTAACAACATTCCGCCTCTAGTTTGTGTCAGTAGAATGTTATTCATCTTCTGTTGTATTGTTGTATTGTTGTGTTATTGTCTCGCTAAGAGCGTCAGAAGACCACGCTACGCCTCTGATTCCCGGTATTTCAAATGAGGGTTTTGTGGTGAGAACCCGAGTGGACCGACCCATTTCCTCCTACGGTACAAAATGTAATGCGATAGTACCATTACACAATAATAACAACGGCAAGAGCTGTATCAAGTACCTCAAAATTAACAGCCAGCTCCATCATTAAGGTAGTTCGGACTGGTGACGCGTAAGGGCAGGAAAAAAGGAAGAAATCAGATGTTCGCGAACATGAAGGCAGCAACCACGATTAGGGTTCCTATTACCGACCCTTTTTGGTGAGAACCGGTACTGCGGCATTGAAGCCTCGATGTTTTTTCAAGAATTGGTAGTACCGGTACTCGATTTTTTTTTTTCAAGAAAATCGAGAAACGCGTTGAAGTGAAATTTAATGCTCAAACTGATAGTTTTTTTTTCTTTTTTCTTATCGAAAAATAAAGTTAATTGTTTGTAATTCCTTCGGAATGATAGGTTTCATTTCAGCAGAAGATATTTTTCGTATGCGGCACCATCTTTTGTTTCGAGATTTAGGCCCCTTTGAAATCAATAACTGCTGAGCGGTGCTATTTTCGTCGACTTCAAAAGATGGTAAATGCAAGGAACCTTGTTATTAACAGAAAATCAAAGCAAGAATGCCAGTAAAACCGAGCGGGTTGCTGACCCCTGTCTTTTCCGATCACCAAAAAAATATTTTAAAAAAAATGTTAGTTACTAAATCGGTGTTCGTTCTTTCATAGATAAAAATTTAAGAGAAAACTAAATACAAACGTAACTTGGACCATGATTTACTGGCAGCAATGTTCTACTGTAACTGTAACTTGAGTCAGCCCTATAACGCGCCACCCAGTCAATAATGGGAACCAATCAGAATGTTGCAAATAAAAAAATCAATTTTTTACGTCACTTGCGCTAGATGTGGATACTTTGAAATTTAATACAAGATCGTTGAAATTTCATTTCAACCAAACAGTACAGGAATAAAAA
Source organism: Topomyia yanbarensis (assembly GCF_030247195.1). Lineage (NCBI taxonomy): Eukaryota > Metazoa > Arthropoda > Insecta > Diptera > Culicidae > Topomyia > Topomyia yanbarensis. The sequence continues at coordinate 413,020,716 of NC_080672.1, read as the reverse complement.
TATGACATTCAGTTCAGCGGGAGTTCGTAATGTTTAACTTCTAGAAACATTTTGATGTTGGCTCCGCCTCATTAATAATATAATAATTAATTATTACAATAAAACGCCACCTTGAAGACCGATATTTTGTAATTGGTCCCTATTAGGTAGCACATATTTTTCATGAAAATGCTTATATGGTACCGAAAATACTGGTGCTGTTCAGTACCGGAATTACGGTACTAACAATGGATCAATATTCCCGAGATTTTTCGTACCGATATTCCCGAGCAAACGAAAAGCCCATAATACCCCTATGGTCATGGTCCAATTTCACCCCCACTGCATGGTGTTATGATAGTGTTTTAAATGGGGTCAACCCATGAAAACACCATCACCATGGTCCGGTACATCCCATATAAAAGCCATATTTTGGTGTATTAATGGGTTACTAAGATCATTTGATGGTGTTTTGATGGTTTTGAAACTTGACACGGACCATATTCATGGTTTTTAAGGGGTTGTACGGTGTCTGAACCCATGAGAATTTGCTCGGGTTACCGGTACCACAACCCTAACCACGATGACGACACGGAAGTGTACGAGATAGAAATGAACTTCCGCCAAGACGCTGTTTGTGAGGAAAAAATATTTCTCCGCCTCGTAAACAGGTCTCCACGCGCAATGGCTAGTCGCTCGCACGAGATCTACTACACAACAATTAAAACTTGTTTTTATTAGATTGCTTGTTTACATAATGAAAACACACAAACGACTAAAGGTCAGGGATGCCAGTTGCACAGATTCTTAAAACTATAAACATTTTCTCATATTACTGTTAGGGTGCACAGATAAGCACAGATTTACCAAATTTAATCTCTGAATTCGGTTCAGTCAGAAAGAAATGACAAGCGTTGCGATCCCAAAAAGACTTTGCGCGATCGGAACGGATGATCATGAAAAACCAAGTGACAATCGATTGTTGTACATCAACAGATCTGACATCAAAACAACAATTATCGAATCCTTGAAAAAGGTCCCAAAAAGACCGAAACGTCGGATGGAGACAGAGTAGTTTGTTTTTGCTAAAAAAATAGTCTGCAAATCCATACGCCTAACCTTGAATCATAGAAAAAAAATCAGCACCGTATCAGTAATTCCATTCAACTATCATTCTCATTTGCTAAACAATTTAAGATTGCAACTTGCAATCTAAAACTTTTTAGCATAGGCCCTTTCTTGAATATCACTGAATGGGAAAACGCCTAATCCACCCACTGAGAAATCGCAAAAAAAATGTTTGAAACCCGTCCAACACGGTCACACATTGACCAACGGAAGACCATCATCGGACCTGACTTTACTTTAAACCAGACTGTTAATAGAGGGGAGATAAAAAGATGGGTGGGTAATGTCAGAGACATAACCGGAGTGAAGTAGAATACACTTTAGACCGGTAAATTCTGCTCTGGAATAAGCAATTTCTATGCGATTTTGTCGACTTTAGCACATTCATAGTTTATTTGGAGTATTTTTGGAATTATCAAGTTGACAATTTGCAACATTCTTTGAAAATATTGTTGAACTTTTATGAATGAAGGCACGCAAACGAGCGTTTGACCGTCGTCCTACTACCAGCATCAGAGAAGTAGCAGATCAGCATTTTTCGCCACATGACCTGTACCAAACAAATTGTAAGTCCACCGGAGGAAAGGCTCCCCGCAAGCAGTTGGCAACAACTCCCTGGCAACCCTATACCATCATATGGAGTTTGAGAGCGACCGACATATATGGGGCGTTATAGCTATAAAGCCCCAAAGAATTATGTTCGGCACTATGCTCGATATTCAAGCATTTCACACGACGTTTTGCATCTTGTGGGATGATTTAATATCATATCATTCAGAAAATCGACATTTTGTAACTAAATACAGCTTCTAATCATTCGGCTCAAAATCAATGTTTTGCCTTTCATGGCAGTGATGCTGGCTGTACAGAGACGTCGTCCTTGACAGGGGCTGGTTGGCAACGAAGGCCGTGTAAAAGTGCCCCAGTCACGGTTAGCGTTAAGAAGCCCCATCGCTACCGAACAGAAACAGTCGCCCTGCGAAAAATTCACAGCTATCAGAAATCGAGCGGGCCTAAATTGTGACCCAAAATAAACCACAAACCAACAAGTTCTTTTCAGGACCAGCCAATTATATTCCAGTAAGATATAAATGAAATTTTCGTTTTTCATTGCCTTACAACCTCTTTCCTCCCGGCTTGAATTACTATCAATCTTGATGATGCTGTGCGGCTGGGCACAGGCAGTTTCCATTATAGTGAAAAATTTAGGTTTGCGCGTTTTTCCCAAAAGTTTTTTAGCTGTGCTGTTTTCAAGGAAGTTGTAGTTGAATTCATAGTAAAATAGTTTACTTCTATTGTCAGAGGTGGACCTTCCAACGAAAACTAGTCTGGCTTGGAATCGAATTGTATGGACCAACCACTGCTTTCACAAAATCCGTTATTTTCAGTAATTGTACATTCTACAGAATTAGTCACAACTATTTCCAATCAGCGCAAAAATCGAAGGTTTTCATTCAATACAACAGCAGATTTTCACGTTTGAAAAAACAGGCAGCATTCTGGCCGAAAATTTTGAAACGGAGCACCTATGTCGAAACGTTAGAAAACGTTCGATTTTTGTAAATTGAATCATTACACTAAACTGTCTATAAATCACAAATAACTTTTGATTTTGTGCCATTCTACGTGAAAGCTTGTGAACAATACCGTCGTTCACAAGTGGCTCACTTACCATCCAACGCTCTTGACAAGCTGATGCTTGTAATAACAAAACTTCAATTTCATTCTTTGTCGATAAATTGATGGCCCTGAAAAGGGCCTTTTGTTTGGGCAGTGTTCGAAATTTACTTGGAGCTGGTGTATATGGTAACAGTTTTGGTGCCATCGAAGACGGCGTGCTTGGCCAACTCTTCTGACAGCAGCAAACGGACGGCGGTTTAAATTTTGCGGGAGATGCTGCAAACGAACTGCTGCATGCTGATGCTGGAAACGAACTGAGCGTAAGGAACAGCATGCTGAGTTTTTATACCTGACTACAGTACAATGTAAGCTCGTCCTTTTTTGTGTTGTCCTCAATATGTGTTCGTCGTAGCTCCACCCCTTGGTTGGTCGACCACATATTTTTGATAAAGAACAAAATTGAAATTGTGTTTCCAATACGGAGATTATCGAACACTCAGGGTAAAGAGAGTAATGTAATACGGCACCTCGGTAAAATGTTTGAGAATTGAAACCTTTTTTGAATGCGTCTAGTAAAAATGTTTTCCACTTCACTCCAGTTTGTTTCTGACCATATTTGCAATTTGCGTAGTCCACCGGAGGAAAGCCTCCCTGCAAGCAGTAAGCGACGAAGGCCGTGTAAAAGTGCCCCAGTCACGGTTGGCGTTAGGAAGCCTCATCGCTACTGAACAGAAACTGTCGGCCTGCGAGAAATTCACAGCTATCAGCAACCGTGCGGGCCTAAATTGTGACCCAAAATAAACCACAAACCAACAAGTTCTTTCCAGGACCAGCCAATTATATTCCAGTAAGATATAAATGAAATTTTCATTTTCCATTGCATTACAACCTCTTTCCTCCCTGCGGGGGCGCAGGCAGTTTCCATTATAGTGGAAAATTTAGGTTTGCGCGTTTTTCCCAAAAGTTTTATAGCTGTGCTGTTTTCAAGGAAGTTGTAGTTGAATTCAAAATAAAATAGTTTACTTCTATTGTCAGAGGTGGACGAACGAAAATTGTCTGGCTCGCTTGGAATCGAATTGTACGGACCAACCACTACTTTCAAAATCCATTATTTTCAGTAATTGTACATTCTACAGAATTAGTCACAACTAACGGAGCACCTATATCGAAACGTTAGAAAACGTTCGATTTTTGTAAATTGAATCATTACACTAAACTGTCTATAAATCACAAATAACTTTTGATTTTGTGCCATTCTACGTGAAAGCTTGTGAACAATACCGTCGTTCACAAGTGGCTCACTTACCATCCAACGCTCTTGACAAGCTGATGCTTGTAATAACAAAACTTCAATTTCATTCTTTGTCGATAAATTGATGGCCCTGAAAAGGGCCTTTTGTTTGGGCAGTGTTCGAAATTTACTTGGAGCTGGTGTATATGGTAACAGTTTTGGTGCCATCGAAGACGGCGTGCTTGGCCAACTCTTCTGACAGCAGCAAACGGACGGCGGTTTAAATTTTGCGGGAGATGCTGCAAACGAACTGCTGCATGCTGATGCTGGAAACGAACTGAGCGTGAGCAACAGCATGCTGAGTTTTTATACCTGACTACAGCACAATGTAAGCTCGTCCTTTTTTGTGTTGTCCTCAATATGTGTTCTTCGAAGCTCCACCCCTTCGTTGGTCGACCACATATTTTTGATAAAGAACAAAATTGAAATTGTGTTTCCAATACGGAGATTATCGAACACTCAGGGTAAAGAGAGTAATGTAATACGGCACCTTGGTAAAATGTTTGAGAATTGAAACCTGAACCAAAATGTTTTCCACTTCACTCCAGTTTGTTTCAGGTTTTATTTGCAATTTGCGTACTGAAATAAATCATAATTTAGGGTTTAACCCAAATTGCTCTCCAGGGAGAAACAGTCCATGAAACAGAAAATGCAAACTTATTCTTTGAAATGAGTGGTGGCCCTGAAAAGGGCCTTTTTTATAATGATACAAGTGAGTTCTACCATACAATGTGCGTCCCTGCCGCTACAAAGTATAGACGACATTCATTGAGATTTTGCACTTGGCGCGTTCAGTATAGGTCACGGCATCTCGGATGACATTTTCCTGCACACCATCAGCATTCGTAGATTAAAACGGAGATGCATTTTACACCACCACGACGAACCAGACGCCGAATGGCAGATTTGGTGATTCCCTGGATTCTATCACGAAGAACCTTGCGATGACGCTTGGTACGGGAACGCAAACATGATACCGCTCATTGTACCGTCCGGACGAGCATGTTACTCGTGTGGTAAGCGAGCACCCACTGATACAAAACAAGCTCGCGTGACCTGTATATATAACATTCCCGTATGTAATGAAACGCTTACATGCTCCTTTTTGACGGCTCTGCGTGGGATATGCTGGCAAATTGCGCGTTTTCCTCGCTGTTTCCGAAGGATTTTCTGAAAATCCTTGTTTTGGTTTATTTATAGTAGTCGCTGTAATTCCGAAATTTAATACGAAATACGTGCACAAATTTCCGATCAGATAGTGCAAAAATATTGCGACTTCGTCCAGTAGAACGGAAGATACTCGCATTTCAAACCTGGGAAAATTTCTCAACTGAAATTTTTGAAACGGGACCCCATATTGAAACGTTAGAAGTATTCTACTTCAAAACAACCCGAAATCATTGAGGCCAAACGGATCACTATGAAAAATGTGCAACATTACGATAGATTTCCATTTCATATAACGTTTGATAAACTTGGCTCAATAAGTTGAAATTATCAATCAAAATTATCAATCAAACATTATTGAAGAATAAAGAAAAAAGCAACGGTCAGATATTGCTCCCCTTATCATCTTTTTAAGAACTGGATACATTACTGATTTTTTCTAACACATGGGAAGCACTGATTGCGACAGTGATTGGTTGAAAATTAGTCGTAGAGGTGTACACTAGAGTGGGACATGGTTATATGAAAAAAATAAAATTTGGCTCCGAGTAACTTTTTGGGTCCCATTTAGCTCCCAGAACAACTCTTCAAATTTTTAACTCGATCGGTGAAACTATATTTTTGGGCCCACGGTTTGAAGTTTACATGGGATTTTGTATGGGAAAATTGTCTTTTGCAAATTAATTCTTCCAAGAGTCGCCCGTTATCTCCTAAAAGTAAACAGATGTCTGATTATTTTAAGATATTTGTCAAGGAAACAAAGTCTAGAAGACTGCAAAACGATCTGATGCTTGTGGAAAAAGTTATTAAGCAAAAACCGATTGATGCCCTGAAGATTGATGAAAATTTCACTTTTCATAGCATCACTGCTTCTGACGGTTTTATTATATACAAATTTTTTAATTTTCTTTTATTATGTACAAAAGAAGCCTCAATTTATAACTCAAAACCTTACGAAGTGGCCAAATACTATAGATAAACGATTTAGATACGTTAAGAGAGGATTAAAACAAAATTGCGTAAAATTGGACAACCAACAGCAGTGGTGCTAGAAAAAATGAATATTTTTTCAATCGTCAGAGCATCAATTGGTTTTTGCTTAATAACTTTTTCCACAAGCATCAGATCGTTTCGTGGTTTTCGAGACTTTTTTTCTTTGTTAAATTTCCTATACAAGCCTCATAACGATTTATTTTTAGGAAGTAATGGGCGACTCCTGGAGGAATTATTTTGTAAAAGTTAACTTTCCCATACAAAATCCCATGTAAACTTTAAACAGTGGGCGCAAAAATATAGTTGCACCGATCGAGCTAAGAATTTGCACAGTTGTTCTAGGACCCAAATGGTACCTAAAAAGTTGCTCGGAGCTGGAATCTATTTTTTGTCCCACCCTAGTGTACACAATCTCATCATAAAGAACCAGCTGAGGACAAATTTACATTGCAAAAAGTGGAGGATGATGTGCATCTGAAGCAAACTAATGACTCAAGTCCTTCCGAAACGGTGCAGTTCATTGAAGCTTCTTCATTTACAAACAGGAAGTCCAGGATTCAATTTCGTCTATTATTCACTGTACACATTTTTCGCATGTTCAGTACAGATATTTCGTCCAATAAGGTAGTACTCGCCCTCGTAAAGGCTGATTCAGAAAGGTCTGAAAAAGCATACCCAGAGGGGGTACACTTCCAAAGCAGTCCAGGTTGGTTATAATCTCCAAACAGTAGATGTACCATGTTGAGTTCAATGGAAGTTGCCAAGCCTATGTTTTGCTGAATAACTTTTACATCACTTGCAGAATCGGGGGGAACTTATAGTACACCCACACAAATATTTGTATCGGAACCACCAACATTTCCCCAGAGTTGCTTAAGATTGTGAGTGTCATGTTTTTGTTTGAATGAGAGTCGGTTAGAGACAGCAATGAGCACACCACCACCACGTTTTCCGTGCACTGTAAGGATCGCGGTCAGCAAGTCGATTTGATTATTCAGCCACGTTTCGGTCAGGACAATAACATTATGATCAACATCTGAAGCAACGACGAACAGCTCATCAATCTTTGTGCGCAGTCCTCTCACGTTCTGATAGTAGATTTTAAAATGCTCCTCCTGACGGCGCCTATAATTGGGGTGGATTTTCAATGGGGGCAGCATTTGTATGTCCTACTTTGGAAGAACATTCATTGTACTTACCTGAGCAAACAGATACAGGATTTCCATGTTCTTCGAATTGGTCTGAGTTGTTTAGAGCGTTATCTAACCGAAAAATATTGACTCCCGGAGTTTAAATTTGATTTTCATCCATCAGTGGCAAGACGTGCTTGGGTTAATAATTCTGAGGATGGCTGAAAGGAAATAAAAAAGTAGGCTAAAACGTTAACGGTAAACTGTGTTTTTTCAATAAATTATCACCGAAAAATATCCACTAAAAACGACAACATTCATGAATGCTGACAAAAACCTGGAAACAAAACAGACATATGGTAGCGCATTGTTGCTTATAAATTTGGTAGCAAGATTCGAAGTGATTTCTAACCGTATTGACGAAAGTTCAGGCCTGGCATGTGTTATTTTTTTATTTTTATTTTGATTATAGGGGTTTTAACCTTGGGGTCATTCACCTCTTTGTCGGGTTAGAGAAATCTCTTTAGAAAAATCTCTAACCCTATGTGCGGGGTTGGGAATTGAACCCAGGTGATCTGCGTACAAGGCAATTGATTTACCAACTACGCTATCTCCACCTCTATGGCGTGTGTAAGAAAAATTGAAAATTCCTGGTGACCATTTGAAAACACGCTTTGTTAACGGGTTGTATGACCGATGGCTCAGCGAAAATGTGTATGTTGATTACCCGCAGGGAAGAAAACTGTCGTCGTCGCAAACACCGAGCCATAGAGTTACCCATTGTAGAAACAAAGCACGGTTTGGAAAATGCGGAGAAAATCATGAAAAGTTTTGCTTATGTGGAGAGACTTCTAATGAACTATCGACATATCCCGCATGTAAATTATATAGGAAAAAAATTGAAGCATTATTTTTAGAAAACCCTTCGAGAAGAAATTCTGGTCACGACTAAATTCTACGCTCCCTTGTTCACTAAAGAGTGAGATTCTGACAATCCTATTGAAAGAACATCTTCTAAAGTGCTTATAAATTTTCGAAAGAGGAGAATCAAGCTTCCTCGTAAAGTCCTGAGAGTGTCCCTTGATGGATGCTTTTACAAATAAGTGGCTCCTGGTCTCGAAAAGTTCACATGGGACATCCAAAACTCCAAGCTTCTATATTTCAGTCCTATTATTGCATTTGCATTGTGTGAAACCGTGTTAGCTTCCAACGTAGATCTTCCACATTTTTAAGATTATTCGCCTGGGCCGAGAAAACACTATGGGATCAAAACGTGCTATTATTTAAGTCGAATTATCCTTTGCTCGCTTGTCAAGTCCGAACCAAAGGCAAAGGCTTATTGACATTGTTTCCATATACATTGCACTTCAGAGGATTCTAGAAGACTTCAACTCCCACGGTATGGTATGGGGTTGTCTCCACGATTATTATCTATCTATCTAATGCGATACGGTGGAAATGACAGTGCACAACGGCTTGATTCTCTACGCTGCGATGAAAGGTCAGACGAATCGAGCACCTGGCGCAAACAACCGTGGACGATCTTCTACTACATAAGAGGCAAAGAGTGGTCAGAATTGTACGCGAAAAGATCCTATAAGGACTTTTTTAACGTCAGATCCCCTGAATTGTTCCGAATATACGCGACGTTAAAAACGTAACTAAAAAACTTCATGAAACCTGAAACAACGCGGTTATTGGCACCGGTTCGTCGACGGATTTACGAGAGAAACAATTTTTCGTCCGGGGGCTAGTCCCTATGTTGTGTACTCGATTCAACCTTTAATCGGAATACACGGAGCCAAGCATTCTTTTTCGGCGACAACAAATCCAAATTTAAACGTGCGCATATCACCATAACGTTCGTCAGATGATGAGAGCTGTGAATAGATTCTATGCTAATTATCAGGACAGTAGTGGTGAGGGCTACCATAAAAGAGGTTATGTTGCAAGCATTCTTCCCACCAAACTTATGGTTTTATATTAATGCATCAACAACCATGGCAACATCGTCACAGTTCCAAGGAAGCTCTTCATTCGATGGAGCATGGAAAGCACACCTTGTTTCCTGGGGGAAAATATGGGAGTTCCTGAGCGGTTTATCTGAAAAATTATACCAGATTAACAAGTACAAATATTAGTTTAAGTTCTTTCGCATTGCTCCAATCCGAGTAATGAGAAAGGGGACATTTTGATTAGAATGGTAATAAGAAAACGGACACTTAGGCATTAGAAGGTGATGATTTGCTTGAAAAGTTGCAATTTTAATTTCTTTTTTCCCTGTCATTGTTGTCCGTCCTTTCGTCACTTTCCCTGATACGGTCGCTGCTAATGATGTTGGAATCAATCCCGCTTGTGTATGTCGTTTGCCTTCCTTATAAAAAGCCTACTAGTGGTTATCCTTGCTTTAATTGTTAATCTAATAATTGTTCTTGTACATCTTTTAGTCTGAATAATATTGCATTAATATTTTTTGTGTATCGATCTGAACTCCTTGTTTTAAGATGTAGGTAGATGTATTTGGCTTTGTATTTAAGCAATTTCAGTCCAACTGACATTGAGTCTTACTACTATAACTATGATTAAACTATACAGAATTAACCTACAGTGGAAACAAGCGGTTCCCAAACTTTGCAGAGCTAATGACAAAGTCGAAGATGTCGGTAAAATCGTTGAAGCAACGGATCATTGTTAATATCGGGTTGTTGGCAGCGTTGCTAGTATTGCGCATTTCAGTCTGTGGCAGTGTTCAAGGACGTAGGACACGGGTTGGTGCGTACAGGTTAATTTGTGATAGGAGATCGGGAACATCATATTCGGCGAGAAGAAGCTTAGATACGAAGGTGGCTTGCGAGGCGTACCAACGGTCTTTTAAGGTGTGTAGACCTGACAATCGACAACGGTCTTCGTATGGTGGCAAGTTCAGCGGATCATTCCAAGGCAATTGACGTAACGCATATCGTATGAATCTGCGCTGGACGGCTTCAATTCTTTGGCGCCAAGTTGCATGGTAGGGCACCAGACGACGTTCGTGAATTCCAACTGGGAGCGCACCAATGAACAATATAACGCTTTGAACATGAAACCCAGTAGACGACAAAGCATTTAGCAACACTAAAAACCATCATATTTCTTTTACGCCAACTGTAAAAGCTATCGGCTTCTTTCCTTATAACTAGAAATATTTTCAAGTCGTCGACGAAGAACAGTTTTTCTCCACGCATTAAGAAGAAAACCACATCATTCACGAACAGTGAAAACAGTAGCGGACCAAGCGTACTACCTTGAGGAAGCCAAAATGTATTCCCCTAAATGGAAATATAAAAAATATCTAATTTCAAACAAATCATAATTATTATCCCATATTTTCAAAAAAATTAAATTGCATCTGAAAAAATAAATACGAAATTGTTGTACATCGAGAATTTCAACGCATGCATTTTGTGCGCGAGATAAATACGATGTTAATCTCAGGTTTTGGTTTGTTCCACACCTTCGAGTAGGTAATTCCCCTCTCGGTAATTTTCGAGTGGGTAGTACTACCCATACTACCCACGTGTTCCGCCGGCCCTGTAAATTAGCATAAATAAAAAATCACATCACTCATAACTCAAAGCTACAGCATATCTCAGTCAATATTACTGCTGAAGATCAAATCTTATCCAAGCGACATAGAAATTTCCACTACCCAACGTTTTTTTTCAATTACATGTCATTTAATAGTTCATGTAAAATTATGTTTTATTCAAACGAAAATCGTGTTAATTTCAAATCACGCGTAAAGTTAAGTTTCAGGTCATGTAGCACATTTCTTAGTAAATGTAAATTTACTGGTTTTACTCTGTGTATAATGCGCTAGAAATTTTTTGACACTTTCTAACCGAGTGTAAGAATAATGTAATGCCAGTCGGAGCGACACCTACCTTATTCTAGGCCTCCAATGAACTCCCAAACGAAAATGAGATCCCAGCGAAAAACTCTGCGCGCAAACTCTCACGTGAATCCCATCAGCAAGAATGTAGCATTCCTCCGTTCTGAACACTCCCTCTCTCTTTTTCTCACTTCCTCTCGCACTACAAACCCGAAATTTTCCGGCAAACAACCCTACCAATTTTCCCTCTTCATCTCCAGCAGCAGCAGCCTACTCGGATGCCAGCTTGGATTGCAGTCGCTGCTGGCAGAAGCATCATCGCGAAGGAAGGAACAGATCTCTGCCCGTCGCCATCGGAGTCAGTCGCCAAAGTTCAGGTTGGTCGGTCCGTCGGTCGGTCGGTTTCTGTGTTAGTGTTTGTGTTGATTTTCCTTACACGCGCGGCTAGTCAGCCACGGCCAAGCAGATTTCACCTCAACCCCTCCGGTGGTAATCATTCTGTCTGTCAGTGAAAATACCGCGATTCGCTGTCGCTGGAAAGCCGTAAATACGACGACGCACGGTGGTCGGTGTGGTAGTAGTGGCAGCGGAATTGGAAAACTCCCGCGCCAGTCAATCGGTGGATAGTGGCTTAAAAGATTGGTGAAAAGTGTCGTCGGCAGCAGCAGTGTTCAGTCGCAGTTTGAACAGATTAAAACGAATTTGGTGTGAGTTTCTCTTCGTGCTTCTTTTATCAACGTAAACAAAGAACGGGGTGACGGAGCATCCTCAGACAGCAAAAGTTTCTAGAAACCGTAATCCCTTTTACGGGTGATGCTGATGATAAAACGGATTCAACGATACTGAAAATACTGAAAAGGGGTGAAGGAAACTTCTATCGGAAAGTTTTACGTCAAACGGTGGTAAACAAGTGAGAAGTGAAAGCGAGAAAAATATTCAGTCAGGTTAATGGATAACAAGAAGAAAGGTGCAATTTAGTATTTTCTGCTCTTCGAAGATCGTCGCTGATTAAAGGTGTTATTAAACGAAGGTAGACGTCTGAAGTCTTTAATTCAAATTCATTAAAGATGAAAAGAAACTAGTGTCTTCACCGACGAAAGTGGAAACAATTTTTCAATAGCTTTTTTACCCCCACAAGATTAATTGTACCGATGAAAAGCAGCAAATGATTGAAAAAATCGTGTGAATAGTGATAAAAGATGTGAGTTCTTTTTGTGCAATCCTGGAAAAAATAACCCGGATTATTTATCACTTCACGTGGATAAACCGAGCGGAGGAAGAATCTTGTTTTTTCATCTGAGTGGAAAGAGTGCGAGCAACAACAAAAAAAATTGCGGGTGTCAACGGAAATTCAATTTGCAGTTTCGCCACCGCATTCGAAATTCAACGGTGGAAAACCGCTGGAGTGAGGAGGCAAGGAGGAAACGTAACGAAGAAGTGAGAATTTTGTAAATGAAACGAAACACGATCGAGTCGATCGGCCGAAACTAGGAAGAAATCAAACTCTTAATTGGATTATAACTTTTGGTCCGGAAGGAGGCGGGAAACGATCCGGCCGCGTGCCAACAGCAAATAAGTGGATCGCTAGAGCGAGCGGGAGACGGACGGAGACGAAAAAAGAGGTAAGGAATCGATGGGGAAAGAAGAAAATCGGAAAAGCAACGGAAATCATTCTGCGAGTCGTCAAGCTGATAGGCACTGTCATGGTTGATCGGAGAATTTTCGAACCGCTTGCTACGACTTGTTACGTGCTGGGGGATTTGGATGTTTGGAGAATCTGACGTGGGGAAAGTTTTGACCTGTTTTTAGGGTTTTTCAACACAATCCTTAACCCACAACTTTGATACGCAGCGATGTATCAATATTAAGGATTGGGGCTTGTAAAAACAGGTCAAAACTTTCCTTACGTCAGATTAACTAAACATCAAAATTCCAAAGCACGTAGCAAGTCGAAGCAAGCGGGTAACATTTTTCTGATCAACAGTTTCTGAACAGTTTATTAGCTTGACGAGAGAATCTTCATACAAAAAAAGTTTTTATTTGCGACAAAGTTCTGTGAGCAAAAGTACTTAAATTCGCAATACTTTTTATTTCATACAAACAAAACAAGAGCAATAAAACAGAGGACATCAAAGAAACGTCAAAACTCTATGTTAACTTTTCAAAAGAGCTAATAAGATTTGTAGACAAACTTTTGTATTGCTGATTTCTCTAAGTTGGCTATAATTTCAACGTAGAAAACATGTTGATTAACCTGTATTTCTGCAAAACAAGTTTGTTTAAAAAAAATCTTTAGCCTTTTTGAAGAATCAATATTGAATTGTAAATTTATTGTTAATTTTGATTTATGCCCAACGGAATAATAGTTTGAAATCTGAATAAACCAGAGCAACTATGAGACAAAAGCATTCCATTGTACACATGATGAAGAGAAAGAAAGGTGGGAACATTTGTCACTTTTGAGTGTATTAGTTTTACACTTGTAAAATTAATCATGGTGTTCGGGCCCCTGAAAGTAAACATCAGCATCCGGACGAGCATCCTGGTTCTTTGGCGCACGATGAATAGACTGAAAAGACCAAGCTTCACCTTTGATCTTCCGAATCGAACACTTAGGAACACTTCTTATCTCCAAACTACCGACAAAAACTAATTATGACCGAACCGAAACTCATGGCAACAGAAAAGCCCACTACGTCATTTGTATATGTTTGTCTTCTTAATATCCTCCTGTTTTATAGGTTTTATCGATGAAAAATGACAACCGCTTAGAAAAAATGCCCCACCTATACCGTCTTGCATTGTAACAGTACATTTCACCACTAATGATTTAGTGCCCCAACTGTATTTCGAAATAAAACATTTTTCATGATAAAGAATAAATCAATGCTTATGTTTAATATTTCGCAGAAAAATGTTTTCTCGAGTAAACTTCTGGAGCTAAATATAGACGAATATGTCAAATGGTCCTAAGTGCAAAAGAGAGCCTCTCTTTGTTTACTTTCTCTATCGATTATTATAGAGCAACAAAATATTTTTTTTGATATTGTTTCAGTATATATTGAAAAACTGATAGTATATTTTGTAAAGAGTTAAAGCGCAAACGTATCAGTGACCGAGTTATTACCGGGTATAGAAAGCTTTCCTTTGCATATAGAACCTTCATTTTTCTCTAGAAATCATGATATTTTCGTTAACATTGTTTCCCAACGAATAAAGTTGATCAGAGGCAACAGGACTTACTTACTTACCCACTGAGTTGCTTACTTACTTACTTACTTACTTTATTTTACTTTACTTTACTTTACTCTAGCGTGCGATTCAACAAATATGACGAAAGTCATATTTAAATCGAAGGTCACAATTTTAACCCGGCAGATTTCAAATTCCCTACCAAATGCTATGACATATCAAATCCATTATTTTACAGATGTTGTGTAAAAACTTGATACTGACATTGCACATTCGAGAGAAAAAAATCCACTGCTGCTTTTAACATTAAAAATGTCTTACTCCATTATCTGGTGTCCAGGTGTCATTCTAAGACCCCAAATATCTCCTATGCAACGAAACTAAGGTGTGAACGCTTATAGCTCCGCTATTACTAGATGCATTTTAATCACTTATACATCAGCCGATTCAGAAACGTCTAACTTGGAAATTATTTAGTATCAGTGCAATGAAAGTAATCTATTGATAATCGCTAAAATAGAAATGTTCTTGCAAAAAGGAAACATTACCATTCATGCGGCAGTTTTTTCAGGAAGAGTCGTCAATACGAAGCACCTAAGTGGCTCAATAAAAAACGGTTGAATCATTCGTTGCTCGCATGTCAAACGCGCAACATCATGACTATAACGTCCGGACGGTACAGCACGCGGTACAGCATGCTATGGACCTTCGGTAGTGGTGGCATTAACCCGCACACAACCAAACCCTGTACGAATCTTTCGGGTACCAGTATCACTTTCACCCGCCCCTGGCTGTGTGTAAGGTCCATAGTGCGATTTTCATCAAGCCGTTCGGACCGCATACACGAACGGGTATAGAAATGCGACAGGGTCGAGGCGTGTGCACACACACACGATCTGCAATGTAGGTGAAGGGTAGGGTTAGGTCCGGGTTGAGTTCAACATTACAGAGTGCAACGTGTGTGCACCAGGGATGCCACATTGAAATCTATGTTTCGGCCAAAAAGATATTTTTTATAATCTGTGACAGCACATGGAAGAGACAAAATTTAGTTATACTCGAAACATGTCATATTGCAAACACACAACACACTGTCAATAAACGTTTGACAAACACGTATGCAGGGGTTTTATACATAGTTTAAAACTTAACGCCACAGAGAGTAGAGAGTGAGAAGAGAGAGAGAGAGATAGAGAGGAAAAACAAATCACGAAAATTTATCACGGATCCCACCTAGAGGGGATACGATCACTGATCATGAGTACCGCTGTAATCAAAACAAAAGAGTAGTGGATACAAAAACAGAAAACAGATTTCTTAGTTACAGACCGTTGTCGGATAACTACTAAACCGCCTCGTACGAGAGTCTATGGCAATACGAAAAAAATAGCTTAAAGAGTTGCACCAATATACGAATGTGTGCTTGACGATAACACGGTTAATATTCCATTTGTAAAATATTTGAAAGACCGAACATAACCCCTAAAACAAGAAACAAAAAAAAAGGAAAGTCTTTGAACATCTGTGTGAAATTTCCAACAAAAACGACATAATCCACCTAGGAGTGAGATGTGACATTTCTAACACATTTCCCCGTGGGGCATTAATGAGTTTGCAGAACTCATGCGAGTAGACCATCAACTAGAGGTGGGATGAGTTCGGCACAAATAGAACCCCGAATAAACTGAATAAACTCTAGAAAACCAATAAAACTAATGAAATGAAAAGAAAAATAATAAATAAAAATAAAACTTTTTTCCTTTTTTATTTCGACTATGTTAGTCACATTTTCTTTTTTTTTACATTTTAACGACATTCAATTAGCTAGAGATTACTGGGTAGGAAAAGTTATGAAAATTTGAGCTATAGTACTCAAGTGAGAGTAAGGATGTGAAGTAAACAGATCGGAAAACTAGAAGATGGACTTGTCTGTCTATACTAGGACACATGCTAGTGAACTCGGGTGATTCGTAGTTATGCTGCCTAAGCTCGACCCTCATTAGCAGAAGACAAAAGTTAAGCCCGTACGATATTAAGCCTGTTCTAATGACCCTGCCATTTCTAGTTTTCCGATCTGTTTACTTCACATTCTTCCTCTCGCTTGAATACTATGGCTCTAATTTTCATAACTTTCCCTATCCAGTAATCTCTAGCTAATTGAATGTCGTTAAAATGCAAAAAACATAAATAAAAATGAAACTTTTCCCATCAGCGAAGCCCGAACTTCTGTGTTTGACTTCTGAGACATCAGTCGGGACAAGCCAGTCGTTTATGCAAGCCGTATGACTTTTTGGATTTAGCGTCTAACTAGTGCCAAACTTGGTACTAGTTTAGATTTAGCATCCAATCGGTACCAAGAAGGTGCAAGTTACTGATGAGGAAAAACCGAAACGCACAATACTAAAAATAATGTTATCAAATTCATAAAATGAGTAGATGGATCAATTTTAATCAAATGTATAAAATAAATAAATCAAATTAGTTATGCTCATCAAATAAAAAATAAGAAAGGTTAAAAAAGTTGCAAAATAGATAGAAAAAGTTTAATTTACAAATTGGATGAAACGAATAAGAGAGATGACTGAACAGAAATAATAATATTGATAAAATTCAGAAACTAAATCAAATGTATAAGCTGAAAAATTGAATGAAATAAATACAACGAACAAATTGAACTAAATAAATTAAATGACTCAAAAGAATTAAATTAATAAAATAATAAAGTGAACGTAACGAATGAGAATAATTAAATAAGTGTGCTGAAGCATTTGGATAAATTAAATTTAAAAAATAAAACTAAAAAAAAATAATACGGATAAAATGAAAAAAAATTAACAAAATCAATAAATGATAAAAATTTTAAAAAATAATAAAATCATAAAATTATAAAAAATTAATTATTAAATTAAAATTATTTAATTATTAAAATAATAAAATTATGAAAATAATCAAATTAATTAAGTGAATGAAGTGATTAGAACGAATGAAAACATTAAAATGAATTAATTGAATAAAATAAAAAAATAAACAAAATGAATAAAGTAAATAGAACTGTTGAAATCAATAATATGAACAAAATGAATAAAAATAATAAAATTAATAAAATTAATTAAAATAATAAAATTTAAAAAATTGTTGCGGCAGGGCGCAATTTCTAGTCGTCCCCACGCCACTCATTTTAGTTTATGCAATTGAAATTGAACATGTGATATAGAGCAATAAAATGAGTTCAGTCTAAGTCCAGTCCATCTTTGTGTTGTATTTCCGTATTCGTTGGAGTTTTGTGCGTTGAAAGTTGGATGACAGGATACAAGTCCTACCGCTGAGAACGAACAAAAATACTAAAATAATAAAATTAATGAAAAGAATAAAATGGATAACATGACCAAATGAGTGCAATGGTTAAAATGAATAAAATAAATAAAATTAGAACAACGAAATGACCAAAATAAACAAAATAAAAATATATGAAATGAATAAAATAAATAGAACTTAAAAAAATGAATAGAATGAATAAAATTTGAAGTGGTATGTGAACCTCGGTTTTCAAAATTGTGCGAATTTGTTTTGCAAAAAATGTAAAAAGCTGTAAAAACCGGTATATTGCCAAAAAGTTATGGAAATCCGTGAATTTGTAACAAAAATAATAAAATTAATAACAAAAATAAAAAGACTAAAATGGATAAAATGAGCCAAATGCATGAAACGCATGAAATATGAATAAAATAAATAAAATTAAAAAAAAATGAATAGAATGAATAAAATTGGAATCGGTACATGAGACTTGCCCCCTATGGCCTCGTAAAAAAGTTTTCAAAATTTTAGCGAATCCTAGACATTTTTTTAAAGAAATGTAAAATGTAAAAAATGTAAAAAGCTGTAAAAACAGGAATATTGCCAAAAACCTATGGAAATCTGTGCAGTTTTCACAAAAATGCTAAAATTCTGCCATCTGAGAAACAGGATCTGAGACGAAAAATTGTTAAAAAAAATCTATGAATGTGGCAACCCTGATGTGCGCCACTTGAAGGCCTGCGTCGGTTTATATTCATGCTTATTTGTGCGTCTGGGTTGAAATTCTCAAGAAAAACTATTTTCGGCGATTTGTAGCTAGTCGATACTTAGAGAAATTTATTGACACACACACTTTTCATATTTCGGATATACGTAACGCGTTTTGAAGTAGATTACTCTTCTCTTTTCAAGATAGGGGAATCGTTTCAAAATTTTCGGCGGAAATTTAGCCCGATTTGAACATTGTACTGAATCAAAAAATTAGATTGGATATGGTAACTAATTTCGTAGAACATACTGTTACTGAAAATAACGAAAACAAAACAAAACCGGAAGCCGTATTCGAGTGCGGTTTCATTCGAGTGTTACACTCGTGCTGCCTACACCACGCATACGCTCGCTATGTCTGGACACGCGGTTAAAGAGGAAAGGTGATGGGAAAGCCAAAATCCCATTCGGTTGGAGCCGATCTCTTGTCGGTCGAATCCATCGTTTGCTGAGAAAGGATCACTATGCCGAGCGTGTCAGTGCCGGAGCACCCTTCTACCTGTCAGCAGTGATGGAATATCTTGCCGCCGAAGTATTGGAACTGGCAGTAAACACTGCTCGTGATAACAAGAAGACCAAGATCATCCCCCGTCATCTGCAGCTGGCAATTTGAAATAATGATAAGCTGAACAAATTGCAATCCGGCGTGACCATTGCTTCCAAAGAAGACCGAAAAGAAGGCGCCGAATTAGGTCTTGCTTTGTTGGCCGATGAAACGATGTAGAGAAAAGACCAACCCGCTCTTTTCAGAGCAGCTAATGTATTCGCATGAAGATTTTTGATTTGATATTCCTAATCTTTCCATCGTTGGCGTTCGTTAGGCCGGTAATTTTCAAGTCAATATGTTTTTGATGGTGTTTAGGTACCTAGAGTAATGAGCAGATTGGCACACACGTTTCATAGTTTGAACATACGTGATGTGTTTGTATCACTCAGGCATCTGCCAACATGCTTCTGTAGGCATTTCTAAAGCACGGACGAACTCAATTTTGTTTGTACTTACTTAAAGGCGGAGGTTAGTTGGATATTTCGGCAGATGAAGACATTGAGTTATATTAGAGCAGTGAACAAGAGAACGCAATGAATGGTTTATTTTATCACATTAGTATTTAATACCGACCAAATTCCGCCGCCGTTCGATTTGTTACTTCATTTGAAACACGTTTAGAACTGTTTTATTTTCAGCACATACACTCAGGTTCGATGGACTGCAGAAAATATTTTCTAGTCAAGTAATGATCTAAGGGCACGTCCAGGAATGGTTCAGTTCTACATTCATAATTTTGACTGTTCTCAAATATAAAACTGAAAATTTTAAAACTAATACTGTCCCTCCACAACAGCCCAGTTTGAGCGGGTGTTCTTTTTAGTTTAAGATTCATGCCTTATCTTGTCTTAAGCGCTACTGTACTTAAAATCACTTTCCTCAGTTTATCGATTCTGAGTATCTGTAATGCTCTATGTATTTAAAGACCGTTCTAAACGTGTTTTAAATTAAGCAAAATAGAACGCTAGTGTATGCCAAGTTGAATGTTAAAACAATACTGTTTATTAAGAAACATTATTAAAAATTTTAGTGAGAAATTAAATTTCATATTTTGTGGAAAAACTGAATATATCCTTTGGCGAACGTGGGCTTCCTCATCATAGTCCTGAATATGGAGCTACTAGTTTTTAATATATTTTCTGAACAGACTAGCCTATTTTTGCGTAAGGTGTTGTATTTGGTTTTGGATTTTTTTTGCTGTTAAGGGCCTATTAATACAGTTTAATGGGAGAAGGTGTATAACGGATTACAATATAGAAGCGGAAGAGTAAGCTAGAACGTGACGTATGCAACACATATTTTTCCCGAAGGAAAAAACTGGATGAACCAATTTGCGCATGAGGGCACAGCCAAATGAGAAAAACTGGGTTTGAATGTTTCGTGTTCCACTCGTCAATAACTGACACCAACTTGCTGTCAGTTAGACTATGTATCTAAACTAACACCAAATTGACGTCAGTTGGCCACTAAATTTAAACACTTCATACCGGATAGCCAAGCCCAGCAGCTATGAGTCACTGACGAAACAATCAAATCAAACTTTTCTAAGTTAGGTGTTGTGCCCTCATGCGCAAATTTGTTCATCTATTGGAAAAAAATACTCGTAGCATACCCGTACAGACGTTTGGCTCTTATTCTAAAAGAGTTCGTTACCCTATACTCGTCAGCGACACAGAGCTTCTGTGCTTTGCCAACCGAGACATCACTCGGTACCAGTCAATTTCTTTAGACGATTTGGTATCCGTTTTGATACATAGTCTAACAGACAGCAAGTTGGTGTCAGTTACTGACGAGTGAAACAAGAAACATTCAAATATAACATTTCTAGAACGAGTCGATGGTTTTGCTAGATTAAAATTCATTCACGAATTATATTGTACGCTCTTGAAAAAGATACATTTTTAATGTCACCGTGGTCGTATCCTGTACACAATCCTTTGACCTTCTTTATATCAAAATAAACCTAATGAACTTTCGAAATGCGATAACTATACAAGTTTTTTTCCAAGAAACAGTTTATTGAATTACTAATAATTAAATTCCAAAGTCGAACTTATCTGAACACAATCGATGCGAAATATCTCTCGTGCAACAGGTTCCGAACTGCGTAAACGACTCCGAAGAGATACGAGCTGGTTACTATCCCTCGTTTAATCTTCCAGGTAGTACGATAGCGAGCTCTGTCTCGATGGGGAACCAAAGGCGGCAAAGACGTAAACACTCTTATCATGCACCTATAAACCCTACCAGCAGCGGTGGTAACCTTTAAGAAATTGCGGAGGGGAAATTTCCCGTTCGCTGTTCCACGAGTGATAAAACGCTGTTAAACGAAGATAAAAGAAAGTTTATAATCGAGGATGTGTATATAGTGAAAAGTAACGCGGATCATTGCACGAGCAGGGATATAAAGCTACGCTTTATTGGCTATATATTCTCATACCCCGCAGCCAGAAGTTGTTTAATTGGGAAAAGCACCCGAGGGCCACTTTCGAGATAAAATTATCAGTACTATAAATTTAGCCTTCGGCCACTAATGGACTTGAAGTAAATCAACGTGCTTTGTTTTTCGCCCTGCCCCCCGCCATGTTGTTATATTGAAAGAAAATCGAAACTTTTAAGAGAAGTATTTCCTAATACTGCTCATCGTTTACTACGAATAAACTAAGCTGGGAACAGCACTTGTAAAAATCAAATGATTCGATTATTTTTCTTTACAATAAAATAAATTAGTTATGGAATTTGCGTTTCGACTTCGTCTCATCAGAAACCGACACTAACTTAGTCACAGTACAAAGCTAGCGCCTCCACTAAGGAGAAATATAGCATATTACAATAAAATATTGATAGCTGTACCTCAGTGAATCATCTCAATCAGACATTATAATAGTTTAGCAAGTCGCTGTTGTAGTCAGGGTCGTATCATGGTCTTCTGGCGCCATTGACCAGATGTTTTCTTTTTCAGTTAGCCTTCCGAAAAACAGTTAAGTGCGTACATGGAAATGGCATACTAATCCTGGCTTAATTTATGACTTTTCCTCACTAAGTTGATAAAGTAGATCAATATTTCAGCGCTGGACTAAGGCTGGCGTCCTTGGTGGGGATCAACCGAGCCAACAGCACTCTACGGGCCTGAGCAAATGAAATTAAACTGTTGAAAGTTGCGGCATTTATCAAGGCTAGCAACATTTTCAACGCATATGCCGCGATGAACGTTTAAAGAATGAAATTTTTTACCTAGACTAGTGAATTTAACATTAGTTGTATAACATTCCGTTGACACAACACAGGAGCAGAACTTTGCCTTGGATATGACAAAGTTCACTCGTGAATTAGGAGGATCAATGATCTTGAAAACAATTGAGAACAACGCCCGTTGCAGAGCCCAGCTTATTATTTCCTCACAAGAGGGTGAAATACACCGATAGAAAATTGGAGATCCGTCGAAAGCGACGCGTAAAATCGAAATTTCCCAGTTTCTTTCAGGCAAATTCATCAATTTGGAGCACCAACAAAACAGTAAAGTTTGGTGGAATTTTAAATATATGTTCACTGCAGAGACTTTTCTCAAGAGACTTGTGAAATTATCTGACGCTAGGTGTTTAAAGGCGACGGACGGACAACGTGCACTGTATGAACAGATCGGTTGAATGAACACATGATTTGTTGGGGAATTCAACCCAACTCTATCATACATATTTCTGAACAATTTATTTCAATATTTATTCCCTCTTCAACCATTATATTTGTTTCCCACAGTTCAAAATATGTAAAAATCATCGAAAATCAGATTGCCAAAAGATACGATCGACGCTTAACATATTTTATGAACGGCTACTGAATCTACATGCCTGCCCACATAGTTAAGATTGACGGTGTGGTCATTTGGATCAATAGAAGCTTTCAATCCATATTTCGTAAGAAAAATAGTTAAACCGCAATAAAACTATTTTTTGCTATTGTTATTTCTATTTGGTATAGTTGTGCATCTCATTGATTTCTCAACAAAAACTAAGAAATGTAAAACACCTATGGGTGCAATGTTTTTAAGGGAAAACAATATTTCGCTTCCTTTTTGGACATGGATGAAGTTTTTTTATCTATTGTTTTAGTGTGTTTCACTAACTCAACAGTATGTCATGGTGATTTGCAGATTAATTATGTAAAAAACTCATCTGCCCTGACTATCGAGACATAACCATTCTCAATGTCGCATAAAAGGTACTCTCCCATATTCTGTTTAGCAATCTGCACCTGATGACTGAATTCTTTATCAACGAATACCAAAATCGTAGGTTTCGAGAAGACCGATTAACGGCGAAATAGATGTTTACCCTTCGACAAATGCTAGATAAATTTCGGGAATACAACATGCAAACTCACTATCTGTTTGTAGATTTTAATGCGGCGTACGATTTAGTGAAACAAAATGAGCTATGACAGATAATGGTTGAACTTGGCTTTCCCACAAGTCTTATTAAACTGATTCGTATGACGCTAGACAGGTCAAATACTGCCATCTAAATAGCCGAAGGGACATACGACTTGTTTATGACGTTATAAGGATAAAGCAGGGCGATGCACTCTCTAATATATTGTTCAACATCATACCCGAAAGTGCGACACGCATATCTGATGTGGGAAGGAACGGAACCATTATCATAAGATCTCACATACTTTGTTCGCTTGGTGGACGACATTAGCATCATTAGTGCTGATCACAGAGTAGTGGAAGAGGCTCATTTACCTTCTAAAACGGAGGCTGCGAGAATCAGACTGACTACAAACTAAGACAAGACAAAGTACATGGTAGCTAGTAGAGAGTGAGGTAGTCCGAACGGTGTTGATTGCGAGATGGGATTCGGGGTACGGTACCCATTTGACGACAAATTCATATATCTTGGAACACTAGTGACACGATAGCACGATATTAGTTGCGAAGTAGAAAACCGTGTAGGACATTATGTGGTTTCCGAAGTCAGCTGAAAAAGTAAAACCCTGCGAATGCGCACAAAGCCATTCGAGTGTCGGTGCTTTTGACAGAAGAATTCAACGGCACAGTAGAAACTAGAGACTGGCGCAAACATATGAACCACGAGCTATACCAAGTATACAAACATGCTTTCGGTAAACAAGATGTTCGAAAAAACATGATACCGTAGAAATGCTGAAAATATTTTGTGGCAAAAGTGAATCAAATGTTTCAAAAAAAAACCGGTAGTCACGTTCAAATTGTTCATATAAAACACGTCGTTGCAGTCAATTAATTAAATATAATAATGTCATGTCTATTATCAACTTAATTTGATCTTGTTTGAAACAAAAAGGCAGGTATACGTTTGTGTTAATTTTAATGGAGTACAAAATAAAAAGTAAACAGTAAACAGAAACCAGTAAACAGTACACAATAAACAGTAAACAGTAAACAGTAAACAGTAAACAGTAAACAGTAAACAGTAAACAGTAAACAGTAAACAGTAAACAGTAAACAGTAAACAGTAAACAGTAAACAGTAAACAGTAAACAGTAAACAGTAAACAGTAAACAGTAAACAGTAAACAGTAAACAGTAAACAGTAAACAGTAAACAGTAAACAGTAAACAGTAAACAGTAAACAGTAAACAGTAAACAGTAAACAGTAAACAGTAAACAGTAAACAGTAAACAGTAAACAGTAAACAGTAAACAGTAAACAGTAAACAGTAAACAGTAAACAGTAAACAGTAAACAGTAAACAGTAAACAGTAAACAGTAAACAGTAAACAGTAAACAGTAAACAGTAAACAGTAAACAGTAAACAGTAAACAGTAAACAGTAAACAGTAAACAGTAAACAGTAAACAGTAAACAGTAAACAGTAAACAGTAAACAGTAAACAGTAAACAGTAAACAGTAAACAGTAAACAGTAAACAGTAAACAGTAAACAGTAAACAGTAAACAGTAAACAGTAAACAGTAAACAGCAAACAGTAAACAGTAAAAAGTTGAAAGTAAAAAGTTGAAAGTAAAAAGTTGAAAGTAAAAAGTTGAAAGTAAAAAGTTGAAAGTAAAAAGTTGAAAGTAAAAAGTTGAAAGTAAAAAGTTGAAAGTAAAAAGTTGAAAGTAAAAAGTTGAAAGTAAAAAGTTGAAAGTAAAAAGTTGAAAGTAAAAAGTTGAAAGTAAAAAGTTGAAAGTAAAAAGTTGAAAGTAAAAAGTTGAAAGTAAAAAGTTGAAAGTAAAAAGTTGAAAGTAAAAAGTTGAAAGTAAAAAGTTGAAAGTAAAAAGTTGAAAGTAAAAAGTTAAAAGTTGAAAGTAAAAAGTTGAAAGTAAACAGTTGAAAGTAAAAACTTGAAAGTAAAAAAGTTGAAAGTAAAAAGCTGAAAGTAAAACGTTGAAAGTAAACTCGGGGTCCCTGGGCACAACCCTATAATTGAACAAGTATAAACTGATGTAGAGTAGGATGACCAAAAAATGATCCCCAGCATCAGATTTATTTTTCAAATTTAAGCCAAATTCAACAATATGAAAATATTAAAAAGTACTGTAGGAATGAAAAAATATATGAGGAATAAAAATTTAGATTTCCATCAGGTGGCATTGTAAACGTCCATGGAGCATCGAAAAAAGCAAGATGATTTTGATCGATCTTAAAAAGATGTTAGCATTTCTGACCAATCTGCCCAGCGTGGCAAAGGGCCAAACACACTATATGCGGTTGTGGGAGTTCTAACTCAAGTGAGCTGCGTACAGTGTAGTGCACTTACCAGCTGCGCTATTGCCTGGCCCTGGCCCAGTGGGCCCCTTGCGTAAAGACGGTACTACCTGAAGCAACCTCAAATACTAAACTTCCTCCTATCTACTTGTTTCAATGATGAGCAAAGAATTCGGTTGCTAAGTATTGCGTGAATCCAACCCGACATACATACAGGATCTCTATGATCGAGCGTCGCTTCCGAAACGGATTGAATGGATTCATCAGAAGCACTTTCAATATTTAGGTTACTAGATTGGTTGAGCGAAGCCTTTTAAATGTTGTAAAGTAATGCTATCATGGATTTTCCACGGTGATATGCAATCTACATTTTGTACAGCTAATAGTCAATTAAACTCACGTTTCTAATGTGAAAATCGACTATCCGACTTAGAAGCAAAAAAATAAACTGACAGGCCTAACCGTGTTCTCCTGCATGTAAAAAAACAACTATATTTTTTGCATAGTGCCAGGCGTTTTGGCTCACAAACCAAAAAATTGTTTCTGATTCCGCATTTTCATCAGCAAATCGGAGCTTCCGTGCTTGTCTTCCGAGACATCACTCGGAACATGCCAGTTTCTTAGTTCATGCAAGGCAAAAGACTTTTTGGATTTATGATTGAGCGTCTAACTAGTGCCAACATTGGTGCTAATTTAGATTAATCGTCTAACTAGCCCAAAGACTGGTGCTAGATACTGATGAGGAGAATTCGAAACGATAAAGACTATTTTTTTTTGTAATTTAGTCGCCAACTTTTCCAAGTTAGTAGATTAAGGATTGTGATATATTACTACATTAAAAGTGATATCAAGATAATCGAAAAGTATGTATTTATGATCCGATAGAGATAGTTCAGTTTCATTTGGAACCTGCCAATTTTTCAGCTCATGCGAAACTCTTTCAGAGCAAAGCGTTAAGTCTAACACCTCCTCTCTCTACATTCATAATAAGTGGTTTGTATTATTTTTGTACTCGATCAGTCTTTCAGCTTGTGCGAGCGGCCCCAAATGGTTTGATGAGCATTTGCATCACTGCTCATAGTGAGCGGTAGTCCATTTCTGCTACAACATGAAACAACGCTTTTGAAATCATCAGAAGTGAATGACTCGTTATGCGGCAGATATGCCGGACAATGTTACTAACTGCTCAAGTATCTGTGACAGTAATGATATCGCGAGTTGTGAGCTCCGATATGAGACACGCGTCATTGACACTATTTGAAAGAATACACGCACGAGGCATTTCACGAGGATTAGTCATACGATGGAGAAAGTATTAAGTAACTTTCCTATAGAGAAGTTTCTTTATGGAAGTACGGTTATTTAACCAATACTATAGAAGCTTTACCTTTCTGCATAAGTCGAGATAGATTCATGATTGTTCTACGTTTTTGTTAGAGATTCGGCATTACTCGAACTTTTGTTGATGAGAAAACTGTACATTTATATTGTAGTACATATATTGTACAACAACTAGAAGACACCAAGCACGTATGGTTGTAATCGCATATGGAGAACCATATCAGGTTTGAATGAAACACGATCATAACTTGAAATGCTGTGAAAAGTATTCCCAACGAAGCGAAACGTTGGCTGCAGTGCCAATGGATTTATTAAAATCGATATTCATTCGGCCTGACAGTACTTATGATTAAAACGATTTCAAACACTCCCTTTCCCTATATTAGTAATCTTTAAAACTGCTTTCGTTTATATTTTTACATTTCTTATAAAAGAAATGTATAGAATTCGCTCAAACTTTCAAGATTTTTTCCGAGGCCCGGAGGGCCGAGTCTTATATACCAATCGACTCAGCTCGACGATTTGGGACAATGTCTGTGTGTGTGTGTCTGTGTGTGTGTGTATGTAACGGACAAATTCTCATTCGTGTTTCTCAGCAATGGCTGAACCGATCTTATCCAAACCAATTTTAAATGAAAGAACTAAAAAACAGTATGAACGCTATTAATTTGTTTTTGATGCTGATGTTTAGTTTCCAAGATATGAATGTTTGAATGCGTAAAAATGGCGTTTTTTGCAGTTTTTTTGAATTATCTGCCGAAATTGACAATATAGATTAACAATTTATATGTTTTTAAACAGCTTTAACGAATACCTTTCGAACAAGCTATAGATTGTTGAAATCGGACTATTATCAAAAGAGATATTTAACATTAAATGCGGACGAAAGATTTTTATCATTTCCCATTGCCAGAAATATGACCAAAACATGTAATCTATTTTTAACGCCAAAACGGCTTATTTTGTGTCAATAATATCTTCGGTGAATTTAATGGAGGCAATATGCCCTTTCTTTTGGTATTGTGCTTTTGCTGATTAATCCCCCTATGAGTGAGATATTTACACAAATTTTCTTGGAAGTGATTATATCGAAATGATGCCTTCAGCAAAATTGTAGCTCTTACTTTTGCGAATAACTTTACTGAAGACTTCAATTATCTATTTTGAATATTTTAAAAGTTATGGCTTATTGTTTGTGGATTACTCTTTGTCGCCTATTTATTGTTCAATATAGTAATAATCAATTGAAATAAGCCAAACATTATTTCGATAAAACGAATTTTGTATTTCATTTTTCTATCTACAACCGCTAGAAATAATCACCGAACACTTTCAAGTTGTCTGGAAGGAACTTGATAACTTATCAGGGCAAAAATGTTCATTTGTGCGAACCTTCTGACAGCAATTTTTCTAACTTATAACCATCGGATCGATCTGAAACATATCGGAAAATGAAGAGCTAATTAAATAACTCCAAGCAACGGCGTAGCCAAGAAAAGGTTTTGGGGTTTAACGCCATACAACCCACCCCCCACCACACCCAATAAAAAATATTGGATTGAAGTTTAAAATTTATTGATGCTGACTGATTTAATTCAATATTACAATAACAATTATCTGATCCGTAGATTGATAACCTGTTGTTGTAAACATCATGAGAACTTTGGATAAATTGTCGGAATGGGGTCCTGATATGTAACTGATCTATTGGTCTTGATTTCACAGTTGTCTAATTGCATCAATATCAAAATCCTGCCTGAAAACATTCCAATAGAAAATTCCAGAGTCCTGTAATCAATCATAATCCTCAGATTTATTTTCAAATTGAGCTCGTTTTTGTAGAGATGTACTGTAATAAGGGTCTTTATTTAATAGGAAGCGAAGTTAAAATTGATTTAATGCCTATGAAATAGAGGTGTGCGCCGATGCATTTTTAATCGGCGGCGGCGTAAGCGACATATTTGGCCGGCGGCGGCGGCATTGACGGCGTCACGGCGTTGGACCCTATCGGCGGCGGCGCACCGGCGTGTGTCGGCGTGACGTATATTGACGCCTATGTAACTAAAAAAAAGTTCTTGGCAGTACAATTCCTTTCCCAAATTTTCGGTTTCTATTGTATCAGGCACATACAAACAGACGTTACAGCTTGAAGAAAATTCTAAAAAAATCATCGCCCGCAATGTACTAGCGACATCTATTGAACACATTGCACAAAATGTAATTCTCGCAAAAACATCAATTTTTTTTAAACTGAAGCTCTAATAGTGCTCACCCTGCTTGCGAAATGCAAGATAATAAATGAAAGGTGGAACTATTTTTACAGTTGTAAAATTTGAAGAACGAAATAGAAAAATTGTCGATGTCGCATACTACGACTTCGCATGAAATAATGATTGTAATGGACAAATTTGAAGAATGCAGAGTAACGACTGTATTTCTATGACCCATAATAATTATTTATTGTTCTATATTTGGGAAATTAAGCAACTGTAAAACAGTTTTTGTTTTGTTTGAGGAAATTAATTATTATTGTTTCATTGTTTTTTTCTTTCTATTTAGTCTTCTTTACCGTCGCTCTTCTAGAATCCCACAGATATCAGGTACCCTAACACGAGGCGTTATTAATGGCATTACTGCGCAGAAATGTCACTTTTAATGATTTTAAGGACACCTTTCAAGGTAGACACATCCCAGTTAAGCTCAGCCGGAAATGAACCGGAATTCTGGCTGGTTCCAGTTCGTTTTCCTGTTCCAGTGACACAACCGATTCCCGTGTACAACTGGAACCAGCCAGATTTCCAGTTCAATTCCGGCTGAACTTAACTGGGATTACTTCATTTTCCAGGCTGGCGTTTACTTTTACTTCTTGTAAGTACAAAATCGCTGCGATAATAAGGCATATACGATTCCATGGCACTACATTTTCTTTCAACGTATGATTTGCTTCTATGTTGAATGCAAAGTATGCTCGATGTGCTTGAATCATACAGATCTACACCCTGACGAAACCTAAATATACAGTTACCAGTGCTGCATTCGGTAACCATAAACAGAAAACCTTCCTACACAGTTGCAAGTACTCATATTCGACTCTCTTTCCGTATAAGTTCTCACACTGTGACAGCAACATAAAGTGTCAGTCATACTACGTGAGTGCCTTTGCGAAAAAAAATGTTCTGTCTTTTTGCTCTTTGATTCACTCAGTTTGACTGAAGCCTCTAAATGACAATCAGTTTTGAAAATTATTGTCATTAAGCCTCGCAAAGGAAATTTTAAATTCTGCACGATGCAAGTCTTGAATTCAATATTACAGTTTAAATACATCACAATTGGTTTGGTTGCTAACCGAAATTGTTTGAGAAATGTTTCCGTCATTGTTTGCGAGCCACGTAAATTGCTCATGCAATGTCATATTTAATTATATAATATTCATTCTGTATTCTATGGGATTCCATAATAACATAAAACTAACATCTCTTTATTCGCAGTCTAGAGCACCCAATCACAGTAGGTAGGGTTAAAATGCAAGTAAGTCAAAAGAAATATATGTTGTGTTTTGATCATGTTGATGTGTTCGTTTAGTTAAAAATACGCTCTGTCTGTTGACAAATTTTTTTGCAGTAATCCAGGTCAAAAAACCACATGCATTACTACCAATTCAAGAGCATATAAGCTATAAGTATATTTCAAGTTTAACTATCAGTATGTTACTGATTTCGATCGATTTTAAGGCAAGTGCGAAGGGTCAATAAACACTGGCTAGTTTTTTTATTTCGATTATAAAGGTTTTAACCTTTCGCCTCTTCGGGTTAGAAAAATCTCTTATGAAAAATTTCTAACCCTATGTGCGGGGTCGTGACTCGAATCCAGGTGCGCTGCGTACAAGGCAATCGATTTACCAACTACGCTACGCCCACCCCGACTGGCTAGTGAGTGAATCGTATATGGTGATTATTTAGTGAATATAAACTACCCTTGTTGAATTTGCGTGGTAGACAAAAAGGAAAGAGAAATTATCATTGTGTTGTCACTTGACTCGGCTCTCTGTGTCCCGTCAATTTTTTTTCTCACTCTCCCTCGTCACTGTTGTTGGTACTCACTATGCTCAGTTTCGGTTGCTCAAGTTCTCTCAACTGAAAAAGACGATCATTTTGATTTGTGACCGAAGCTTTGCGTACATTTTGAAGAAAAAGTGATAGTCATGATTTTGTGCAACTCTGACAGTTACTATCATTCATAATAATTCCACGACTTGATGTTTTAGCTCCTGTTGGATTGAAATTGATCACTAAACAAGTCTGATTGAAAATGGTCTGAGCGTATCTCTAGTTTTCGTTGAACCTGCACACCGCCAATTTCTCCAGCAGTTTCGGAGATCAACAAATTCTAATTCATTACATCTAGCCAGATTCGATACACCGAATCAATTAATTTACTAACATCCTATCACAGAGAACAGACGTCCATTTTCAGCATTCAACTTGTGTAAAATCTCTAACGGTTTCGAAGGTAGTTGGGATATCCTAACCAGGTGCGCTATTGTCGTTATGTTTTTTGTGGCCGAGTTCGACAGAATTGACAGCGGTTATTCCCCTACCCAGTCAAACTAGTCCGGAACCGGTTCGGACTTCCAGCATGAATTCCAGCTCAAATGTATCAACCGATAGAGTCGGAATCGGTTGTTTTCTTTGAGCAAGATTCCATACTGAATCCATTCAGGATTTCGAACCGGTTCCGGAATGGATTTGACGGATAGTTGGGATAGGTTGGTGTGGCGGCGCTAGTGTGTATCGTATATTAATTCAAATATTTACACACGTTTTTTTAATATTTTTGTTCGATCATAGATGTCTGTTCTCTGTAATCATATTATGTGCTCCCGCCTTGGGCACTTCGACAAGAATGAGTTTCACATTTCCAGCCCATTTTGTTTGTTTTAGTTTGCATGAGACGGTAACGTTTTCGGGTGAGTGCAGAAACTGAGTAACGCATTTAGCTCTCTGTCAAAATCTTTTCACTAACGTCACGCTCGCTGATATGGCGCATTTTTGTAATTTAAATCGACCGTTTTTCCTACGAGTGATGAAAATTCATCTTGTGTTACGTCCTACTTGTCTGTGATACCGGGCTGATGCAACTGATACTGAAAATCTTTCCTGAGTGGAGCTAGATCACGCGATGAATAATTTATGAGACTAGAAATCTTACCCTCTGCTTCGCCACATCAGTGCACTAACGTCACGAAAAGTCAAGATCACTCTGCCCAACTATTCTTCAAGAAAAAGATTTCAAAATAAGTCACGAGTCAATCAATGATAAATAAACCTCGCATTGAAAATAATTTTTGTGTTTTCACAAAACTAGTTCATGCAAAAAAATGATTCCATTATACTCAAATGTTTAGTAGGTGGTTGTATCTTAATATGTTTAATATTTTTATGATAGAATCATAAAAATATTAAACATATTCAGGTACAACCACCTACTAATTTCATAATTTGATGATACATTGATTTATATTAACTTTATTGACTAAAAAAGTCAAGAATTGAACGATGTGCACTAGGGGCAGATCACTTGCGATGCATTTTTAAAAATCAGCTAAATTAAATGCATTTCTTTCCATCAAAATAGAAATTCATAATGCATTTTGCGTTGCGTGCAATATATTTTGCGTTGCGTGTAAGACGTCAAAACACTACAAAAAATTAGCCCCACATTAAACAAAACGTCGAATAAAGTGAATCAGCGTAGGACGTTTGTTAAACAAACTTTTCTGCGAGGGAGTGCAAAGTTGATGCAAAAATGGTAAGTTGATGCAAAAATGGAAACGCATTTTTTTCTAATTTGATGCATATTTGTTATACATATACAGTGATCTGCCCATAGGATGTGCAACGATTTTCGTAAATTCTCGTCGTGTTATCGTGATATTTTAGTCTTGAGCTTACCGTCGGATTTTTGACACAGAGTTACGTGTCTTATAGTTTTCTTAATTATTTCACGGACATGAATTGTGGCTAGGTAATGTATTTTTGGTGCTCAGCGCAGTTTCATTTAATTCCGAACATTACACTGAATCTTAACAAACGAATAACAGTGTTACAGGTCCAAGTAGTTTCCTTGTATCTAATGCTCGCGCCTATGAGACTGGTTGCTAGCAGTTGTACACAATAGCTCACATAGAAATTTCAAAACCAAAGAGTAGAGCGAATCATCCATGAATAATAGTCTGAGTTCCTTGTAATTGTTTACGTAGGTTTATTAAGATTAAGTGAAAGATTTATTACTTTATGAACTATATCATGAACAGTTTCACGAGCTCGACTGGTGAATCGTGTGTAACAGTTAACGTCGTATATTCGGACCATAGACAATGTTCATAGATTTGTGAATAAAATTATGAGTCAATGATTTTCGAGTTCGCAAATTGTCGGCGTGAGAAAAAAGCGTCGGCGGCGCGCCGCCGGTCTACCTTTCGGCGTCGGCGTTTGTTGAAATTTACCGGCGGCGGCGGCGTGGCACGGCGGCGCACAGGTCTACTATGAAACATAGAACTGCGCATCAAAAAAATGCATAACTTTCAACATTTGCTAAAAATGTTTTTGCCTTTCTCATTCACTCTAAAATTCGTCAATCTAATCCCGACCGGGAGGGCCGAGTGTCATATGCCAATCGACTCAGATCGGAAAATGTCTGTGTGTATGTATGTGTGTATGTGGATAATAATGTGACCTCTGTTAATCAGAGATGGCTGGATCGATTTGCACAAAGTTAGTCTAAAATGAAAGGTACAACCTTCCCATCGGCTGCAATTGATTTTTTTATTGATTGGACTTCCGGTTCCGGAGTTACGAGTTGAAGAGTGCAATCACACAGCAAATTCACATATAATCTGAAATGAAAATTTTTCAAAATCAAATTTGTATTTTTGATGCCAAATGACTTTATAATGCATGAAACATCGAGATTTGATGTAAACTTGAAAAAAATAATGTTTGACAAAAATTGATTTTTTTGGACTTTGGCACATTTTTGCCTTTCTCATATAGAAAGGTTATGCAATCACTCTAAAAATCGTCAATGATACCGGCCCGGAGGGAGTATGCAGTGAGTGGTTGCTACTTTAAAATTGAAACTAGTTTAAAATTTCGTAACAAGTTGAAAATTTTCGGCAGGACCCGGACCTCCCGAATCTTACTATGTGATACTGAAACATCGCTTGAAACCAGCGGCGATCAAGCGATGTTTCAGTATCACATAGTATCTCAAGATCGTGGCTGTCGATCCATTGTACGTATGTACAAATCGTATTCATTTCCACCATTGTATTGAACATAACCAGCCATGGAATCGTAGTCTGGACAAATCAGAAAGGCACAATTGCACTACTAGGTGGATTAAAACAGGTTTTTATTTTGGGAATGCGTCGAGTTGAGACGGAAACGTAATATGATTAAGATCGAGGATAACACTTTCCGAATGTAGAGAGAAATTTATGAGAAATGACGATTTCCATTCGACTCAAGCAGGTCCTGATCGATTTTGATGAGAATTTGATTTTTGTTGTATGACCAATTATATGTATAGGTCAAATGTTCAAAAACAGTAATTTAAGGTCAAGATAACATCATTTTGAAACCGCCAATTTTAGAGGTTTAGTATCTTCGATGAGTTTTACAAACGTTAAACAGCGCATCATTTGATAAAACAATTTTGGCGGTATATCGTCCAAAAAGTATTTATGGTGAATTTTCTCAGGTTAATATTCATGACTACAATAAAGTCTCAACAAATTCGTAAAAAACACGAACTCTGTTACTATTTTCTGAAAAATTAATTCTGCATAATTTTAAAACTTCAAAAATTACGGTTTCGGAATTATGCCGTTTGGACAGTAAGATCGATTTTCACCAAACCCCCACCAATTGTAAAAATGGGTTTGTAAAAAAACGTAAGGGCGATACTTCAATGCTGATAGCTGGGACCGAAAAAGTAAACAATCGTCAAAGGGGCGATACTATCATTTTGTCAATTTCAATAGCAAACACAAATTTTAATTTAATAATTTCAAATACTTCATGAAGTTTTGGGTTTCGATCACTGAATCATGCAATCTAGGATGTAAAAATCCAAATAGTTCTTAAATAGGAAATAAAACCAAGTCTGGAAATATTCACTGTTGATTTTCTTTGAATGGTGTCACTGCTAGTATCGCTTTTTCCAGAAAAAGCGTTGATTTTTATGTCTCAGTCGCGTTGGAAATTTGAGTAAAGTATAAACTTCATTTCTATTCAAAAAAAATTCGTTTTTTTGCCTCAGTACAATATACATGTATAGGTCAAAAATCCCCTTTAGGAAAATTCAGTTTTCCCACCACAATGCATTTATTGAGGAATTTAGATATTTTATTAACAGAGCATTAACAATAATTCGTTTGTATGTTTATTTTATGGGCCATTTTTTCGCTTTCCCATTGATTTGGTTTGAGATTTCTAGCACTGATGTTGTCCTATGCTGATTTGAGCGATTCTCTGAGTCCTGCCACTATCCCAGGTAGTATGTGTTATCAAAAACATCGCGAAGCATCAAGTTCTAAATGTTCTCAAACGATATAATATCCAAAGAGAGTGATAAGAGTTATAAGAAATGTCTCATCACACTGTTAGGTGGATTAAAAGCGTTTTTAAATTTCAGATCTTGTCAAATTGAGAAATCTAGAAGTTTGTGGCCGCTTATGGATCCCCCAGTACTTTTCGAATATAATTTCTTTGTAAATTCATGCCATGAGCACGGGCTTCTTCCAAATGAAAAACATGGTTAGATCCAACGAAAAAAAC
Source organism: Topomyia yanbarensis (assembly GCF_030247195.1). NCBI lineage: Eukaryota > Metazoa > Arthropoda > Insecta > Diptera > Culicidae > Topomyia > Topomyia yanbarensis. Next base: position 412,984,869 of record NC_080672.1, on the reverse strand, counting down.
CCTTTATTGAACGAAAATCGCTTTTGCTTTACAAATTACTTTTCCCGGACGAGTTGTGTAACCAAATCAGAATGTGTATCCATTAGTGCCCCGGAGGGGCTGGGGCAGCCAACTAAATAACCACCCAAACACAGTTTCACGGTTCACCAATAATTTGCGGAAAAACCATTAGCACAGTTATCATAGTTCAGTTTTGAAGCACTTCCGAGATTCCGAGCAGTTAGATTCAATTTTCCTGGAACTCTGATTCAATCAAGTAATTTGTATCCATCCGTAGCTCCAGGCATAGATGCTGTTCTCGTTGCGCATAGCACTCTGTGGCGAGCGAAATGCACTTGGTCTCGGGAATGGCCTGCATCTCACAAATTGATGAAGAACCTTTCCATCCATCCACCATCCAATCAGCCAGCCAGCCCCGGTCGGTCGGTCAGTCATCCATCAAACAATTCCCCCGCTGGGGAGTGTCTGTCTCTCGACAGGAGGTTCATGCAAAATCATCGTCTCATATGTCCTTCGTCATTTTTTATCTACCTCCCCGCCCGGAACGGACCTGCGGAATAGATAACACTCGCTAAAGCCAACCAACCGATTGCTTTTTATAGCACTGAGCCAACGGTTTTATCTTAGCGAACACATGTTAGCTCCAATGTTCTAGGGGACTCACTACCTGCAAGGTACTAACTTGTGGCTGCAGCCAGGAATAGTTGGCGATAAATTGAAAAACTTTCTCTCCCAATCATGATGGACGTATGCAACTGCATTTTCGTGTGGTTTTCGATAGAAGTTCATAGATAAATATTGCCCGTAGCTGGTGGCTTGGTGGTTAGTTGAAGTTTTACACCACGGAACAAAAACGAAGCCAGCCCCCGGAACGGACTGGTCATCGGGGTTCATGGTTTCAGCAGGGGGGATCTAAATTGATTCTGGATGGATATAGAGTTCGATTTTTTGTTGATGTTTCTACGGATGATAACATTTGGTTTCATTGCATGTTCGGTGATGCATAAATTTTAATTTAGGACGTTTCAGACGAAAACAAATTATTCACACTCAGTTCAGCTCGGAAATTTGGCAAACTTTGAAATTGACATTTTTGGAAGATAGACTTACTTTCTACGAAATATTTTTCGAGACCCAGAAAACAATCGTTACTTTCAGTGAGTTCTCGATTGAAAAAAATACCTGAATTAGTTCGTCTGATCTTATCTAGTAGTGTTTCACCCGTATTAATTATTGTCAAAACTAAACGAGAAATTCTATTCAGTCAAAATTTAATATTTTTTAAATATTTCAGACATATCCGAAAACAACTAATATTAACGTTAATTTAATATGTTTAACGAAAGGCTGAGTATATAAAACCTAGCAATTTTGAGCACGGTCGTCATATTAGACAGTTTTTCATTACCGTTCACCATCCCATCACTTTCCCATCATCTGAAAACATACAAAGATCAACCAGTCAACAAGTTCATCTTGCTTCGTACATGCTATTTCATAGCAAATGAGACACGACTCTCCTTCCTTCTAAAGCGCAGCAACCAGATCGGCACTAGGCGCCTTTTCCAACAACGAAACGTTGGAACTGCTATATGAATGCCGCATCCTAACAGGCTGCGGTGCTAAAATATACAACCACTATCTTACTGCAACGAATCAATGCAATGCCGTAGTTGTGTTGTGATATGAGACCATACCAACTAACGAAGGATAAACAAGAAAAGTTTTGCCATTTAGAAACGGTCTATCTACGCCGTTATGACCGAAACTATAGGTAGCTAGCTAACCAGTGCCTGTGCGAGAACACCGACGCGGCATTTATTTTCCTAGGTTATGAAGTCAAAAACCGGAAACTATCTAATCCCGTAATTATTTTCTCCCGTGCCCTCGATTGCTCGTCCGTCGTGATGGGGGCGGGGGAGTGGATAGAATGCGTTCTAAGCGAGGAACAATTTACTGTACAGATATGAGATCACGTTTATCGGGGACAGGGAGAGACTGTCCTTGTTTCAGTTCATAATTTGATTGGAATTGGAAACGATAAAACAGGCGACTAATTAACCAATCAGATAAAACAGAAACGAATCATAATTTCCAGATACCGTATAACGAGTTGTACGGGCACAAGCTGTTGTACGAGGATTGCCCCGAGGGATTCAGACTATGGTGTGTCATATCTTTCACATACGAACGAATGATATGGGACATTGCCATTAGATTATATTGGGTGGTAGTGTATATGTTGTGTCATATCTAACCTACACACGTATTCACAAGCAACAAACATAAGCCGTCGGAGGATACATTCAAGCAATCAATTACCTAACTTGAAATTGGAATGAATTTTCCTCAAAGGCTTTGGACTGTACGAGACACATATTTTCCGTAATTAGAGAAGGATAACTTTTTCCATTGTTTTGTGTGCTGACAGAGCCTGAAACGCATAAGTTTTCCTCTTTCTTTCTATTAATTGACGACATTTGTTCCACTGAGACAGCGTCGAAGTGTTTCAAGAAGTTTATTGCAACGGAATGTTGGGCTACGCAATAGGTATGGGAATGTTTCTGAGAAGGCATATAACAATTCGTTTATTTGGCGTGCCACGTAGTGCGAGTTTCCCAGATGTGGCGTATCAACTTTTCACTTTTACTCAATCATTAACAATTTACATTAAAAGGCGTAGAGTCTCAAATACCTCCACGAAAAATTATAATGTAATTATCATGTTTTTACGACAATTAAATTTAACGCATTACTTGCTGGTTCCCGGGCTGACTTAACACTTTTTGCCTGAGTGCGTAGCAAGTAGGGTTCGTCGCGGTTGCGGTAATTACCGCAACCGCGCGGTATTTACCGCACCCGCACCGCAAAATCTGCGGTGCGGCGAGACACTTTTTCCCGCAGATGCGGTGCGGGAAAGAGCTTTAACCGCGCGGTTTTACCGCAACCGCACCGCAAAAACAATTGATAAGGTGATAATCCGAAATGTTTTGACGCTATTATTTTTACGACATATTTTGGACTAGTTATTTTATACTTCTAAGTAAAACTTCACAAACTAACCATTTCAAATACATTAAATGCAAGATCCAAATAGAGGCAAAATTATTAGATAATTTTAAAACAATAAATTTGTACTCTTAAATCCAATTTAAAAGTGCATCACTTCTCCCGATTTCTGTTGGAAATCGTGGAATTATGAATCGTTTTCGATATCAATTTTTCAACTGTGAATTTTGACTTAATTAAAGGAATTAGAGATGAACTAATTATGCTAGGACTTAAACATAACCCAAAAAATATAATTATATGCATCAAACCAAACGAATTTGGAGTAATGTGCAGTAAAGGATACAAATGTATGAAAGCGTCCAAAATAAGGAGGGGTCCAAATTAGGATGATTATTCTATCATTCGTTCATCAACATCGTATTTCTATCTTCTTTGATTGCTGTGTAAATTCAATGTGAATTTTTCTGCAGTCAATTTTATTGGACTCTTTCTCAAATAGTACGCTACATAACTTTTTTTCGCGTACTTCCATTCAAATTTACTATAATTTTCTACCAAATTAAGTCCTAATATTTTTCAGTTAAGACTATTTTGTAGCTTTTTTTAAGCTTTTTTGCCAAATACCACATAGTTTGACTCCCGTTCACTTTAATTGAAGTTTTTACCATTGGCTCTTTTAGAAAATATTAGAGGAAAATACATTAAATGCTAGAACTTTCGAACTAGCCTTTAGAAAATTACACTTCATTCATTTTTAAAGGGAGCAACCTTAGTTTTTGAATGAGAATACAGGTCGGACTCGATTATCCGTGATTCGATTATCCGGGCGTTTCGAAAAAAAAACAAATTTCAACTAGAATGTCTGATTATAGTGCTAATTTGATCATTGCAGCCAACAAAACTTTTTTCGGGGGTCTAGGCTTAACCTCCTCACAAATTTTGGCCTACCTCAAAAATAGCTCATGTATGGGTCATTCCGCGCAAATTGGTCCAAAAACTAAAACTTGAGATCGACCTTCACTGATTGGAACTAATTTTGAAGAAATTATTCATCTACAGCCAATATATAATATCCTAAATTATGTCATTTTTAACCACCCCTCGGTCCATGGGAAGACTCCTAATTTGCACTAATTGTTTCAAAAAAATAATTGTTCTTCGGATTATATCTCTGGTACTGTTTACACTAGAATCAATCAGAGAGATAATTTTTGAAGGATTTGTTCAATGTATTTGTAAAAAATGCTAGTTTTTACGGCAGTATTGCCAAATATGCAAATTTTTAGTTTTAAACTAAAAGTACATTTTTCTTGTAATACACATACGGATACTGCAGGTCTTTTTTACGCACAAATACTTACTTATAGTTACTCGGTTGATTTCTGGCACTCTTTTGGGATTATGATGACATGCTTTTCAGGATTCTGTTTGGATACTTTCTAGGATTCTGTTCGATGTTTTCTTAGAATTCCGATGGAGTCAATTTAATATTTCGATTGAATCCTTATCTCTATTTCTATGGTTTTTCTCTGAATTTTGATGCAGGATTCTAGAGAAAAGCTTCTCAAAGGCCTGATGGAATCCTGCTCAAAATAGCATTCTGAATATGAAGAATATGATTTTTTCAAGATGCTGATAGAATCATGTTCCTATTTTCAATGAAATACGGTGTAAATTTCTGATGAATATCCTGCTCTGAGTTCCAGTGAACTTTGACACAATATTGCTCTTCTACCATTATCCCCTTCAACAATTGATTCCTGCTCAGAATTCTAATGGGATCTTTAACCCATTCATGCCGATGTTGTTGATAAATAACCACGTTTTTAAACGACTATAACCTTTGGTTTACACAACGTATGTTTACGATTAGTAAGCTAATAGCTGGGACTAATATTTTTTCATTCGAGCACTAACAGTTATAAATATTATGAGCAGAAAAGATGTTATTACTATTAATCTTATTGGGTTCCGCTGAAACAGTGGTGCCAGGGATAGTTTCTGTTAATGGTGAAAGTTAAATTTTGGAATATTTTCGTAGCCTAATATATTTAAATATTATTGGAAACTGATAGAACTTTCTAATTTAGACTACCTTCATCTACCTTTTTCATGAAATTGGACTTGATCGGAAGGTAAATATTAAGCAGCTTCTAGCACTGCGAAAGAAGCACATACCTTTAGTAAACCAGTTTTTTCGTGTTTATGATGCCAAAAGTTCTAAGAAAAAATAGTTTTGGAACCCTATATGCGGTAGAAAAAAGTTGGTCAAGAAATGGTTAACAAGATTCTGATAAGAGACCCGGCAGTCTCTGGAGGCGATTTCAATTCTGCGGTAGCTCTAGCAAAAATAGATGTTGGGCTGTGTAAAGAGGGCGCCAGCAGTACTTCTTGCTGAAGCCGCCGGGAACCCATTATCTACGTAATCTTCTGTAGTCCTTCGCTGGTGACAATCATGAGTGGGAGAGTTTCCGAAGACTACATGCGTAGTGATCACCTGACAATCCGGTACGACATTGGTCATCTAAATGATGCTACAAGGACAAGGACAAGGATCTTTTTTGGAGACAACGTGCTAACTAGAATGAGGGTTAAAAGAAACGTTAGCTGGGATATGTAACACCACCACGTACACTAAACTGGTGCCGAGGAGCAGACGACCCGCAGCTTACTTACTTACTTTATTTTTCTAGTATACGAGTAATCGAATCATTTACCCCGGAAAATCGAAGCCCCGGTTAATCGAGTTTGACCTGTATTGCAGAAGACACACCTTTTTAAAAAGTTTGTCTTAGAATTCTTGCACAAATATCTATAAACAACTAATACATACCGTTAGCTCGTTACCAATATAAATAATACGTTAAAACCAACTAAAAATACAAATTACACCTTGAAATTCTGAAGAATCGATTAGGGCCAAAATAAGTACATTTACATTTTCTATAATAGGAAAATTTACCCTGATCATTTTATTTGCAATTTCTTCGCAAATAAAGCTTAAATTCATAAAATAACACACAAAAAAGTTTGATTCGATTATCCGGGGTGAGATTTTTTTAAAATCCCCGGATAATCGAGTCCGACCTGTACATCTGTTTCTTGAAGAATGCGGAAGTTAGAGTTTGGGCATATTTTGTCCGTAAAACTCCCTATTTAAAAAAATCATTTCTGCTGTATGCTACAAATCATACATTTTTTGCAGGTTTTCTAATGTTCAATAATTCTGCACCGGTTAAGACCGGACTCCTGATTAGATATAATGCATAGAGCATTTTTTTTGGTCAAATATGACGTCGTTCTTATTGATGAAATACAATATGTTTTTATTTCACTGTATTGGAATATATGCGCTACTATATAAAAATACTGGTATTTCGACTTTATTTTTTTTTTTTTGTTAAATTCCTTTAACCCTTTCATGCCCAACTTTTTTCTAGTTAAGGTAGAGTTTCAAAACTATTTTTCCTTGAAAACGGTGGAGTCAAGAAACTCGAAAAGCCTTTTTTCATAAAGATAGATCCTTCCCTCGCAGTGTTAGAAGCTGCTCAATTTTTACTTTCCAATGCTCAATAAAATTGTCCAAGAATATTTACAATAGTCTAATTGCGTGGAAAACGTAGCGGAAGACGGTCTAAATTGATAAGATTTATCAGTTTTCAATAATATTGTAACATAACGAATATATATGAAAAATTCATTTTCCGGCATCAACGTAAACTGTTCATGGCAGCACTGCTCCGTCGGAATCCAATCAGACTAATTGCAATAACTTCAGTTCTAGAGCTGATCCTTGTAACTGTTAATACTCAAATGAAAGGCAATAGTCACATTTATTAGCCTTACTTGTTTTTGTGAGCAAATCTTGCCTCAATCAAATGTTATAGCTGGTTAAAAACGTTGTTGTTCACAAACAACATGGGCATGAATGGGTCAAGAATGAAAGGTGGTTTTTATTACGTAAATGCGAAAATCATCCATTTCATTTTCATATGTCATAAACATTGAAAATATGAAAATTTAAAGAAAAAACTATGCAACTTCATTTCTTATTACATTTTTATTCCACTTTTTTCAATTAACTGAAGGGTTGCTAAAATAAAAGATTTCCTATTACTGCAGTTTTTTGAATGTATAATGTTTGCCTTAAAATGTACGGAATTTTATTAATAGAAAATGCAAAAATTAATTTTTTCATAAACATTACATTCTGAGGAGTCTCTTGAAGTTAAATTTCGTGTGAATAAGAATAACATTTTATCATTTATGGTTACACAAATGAACATTTTTTCAACACTATTTTTAAAAATATAAAAAATTTACCGCATTTACCGCATAACCGCGCGGTGCGGTGCGGTAAATAAAGTGCGGTTGCGGTAAGCGGTGCGGTTTTATTATTTTTTTGCGGTGCGGACAATCCATTTACCGCCCACATCCGCACCGCGACGAACCCTAGTAGCAAGATAAGCATAGGGTTTGTATTACTAGAAATTATTCATATTTCCGCAATATACACGCTTGCTCTGATAGTGTTGACTAATGGAACGGCATTTCTGACGACCGACATCCTCTCAGGCTCAATAAAGGTCGATTTGAATATTTCTCCGACTCCACCTAATACAACCGCCCCTGTATGGTCTACTAACGGACCAAAGATAAGCCATTTAAAATCATCGATATATATATATATATATATATATATATATATATATATATATATATATATATATATATATATATATATATATATATATATATATATATATATATATATATATATATATATATATATATATATATATATATATATATATATATATATATATATAGCGTGATCTAACTATACTAAACTCAATCGTGTACGAAGAAGTATATTGTCTACGTACCCGCTCGGGAAGTAGAGATTGGTGGCGTAGAAGCCTTAATTGCGAAGGTCTGCTGAAGCCTTCTCTTCAGTCAGTTTAAAGTCTGGTTTGCAAGCAATTGCATTCAGCAAAAATCGACGAGTAGAAGAAAACAACTTATTTTCCATCAGCCTTTTTTCGAGCCTTTCGACGAATCTACTCTTCCAAACATTTTTGTTTTGAGCTGGGTTCGTCTACCTGTTCGCCTTTGTGTACCGCGGGGCATGAACTGTCGTCATTGCCAGCGATCAGGCCATACAGCTGCCCATTGTAGAAATAAGGCGCTGAGTGAAAAATATGGAAATAATCATGAGAAGTCTTCCCACTGTGGAGTGACTTCGCATGATCTCTAGGCATACCTCGTCAATTGTTCACTAAAAGGCGAGAGTCTGATAATCCCATGGCGTGAACATCTTCTAATGTAGAGTAGAATGGGGTCATTATCTTTGCTATGTTATTGCAGAGGTCACTCGTATTGCGTGAATTAGATACACGGTAGAGAACATCATTTACGACTGTCATTTCGGCTGGTACTGTGAATCAGCTGTATTAGTTACGGCGTCGTTTATGTTCTGACTTGTTGTTCAGCGAAAACGCATTGTCTTTCATCCTCAGTACAGTACATTTAATCCATGTAAAATTAATGTAAAGTGAGTTTTTTCTTACGTTAAAATTAATGCTGACCATGAGTATTGTATTGGTTTTTCGATATGTTTGTTTAAACGCTTGGGGGCACGATAGGTCCGCCGTTTGGAGACACTATTGGTCACTGCTATAATCTAAATTTAAATTATTTTGACAGGAAAATTGTACGTAATTTCACCAAAATGATATGAAGAGAACATAAAGAACACAATTGCATCTGCACGAGATGGCGCTTGTATTCGACCAGCCTCTAAACAATTCAAGGTATCGTTCGAAACATTACAGGGTCGTGTGAACGGAAAGTACTCGTCATCAATGAAAGTGCGTTTGATTTCCCGCGCGAGTCAACAATATAATAATTTAAGGTGTTGTTAAAGTAGAAAATCGAAAAAAAAAACATTTTTGAAAAAGAGAAGGAAAAGAAATTCAAAAAAAAATGTTCCGAAGCGCAACCGTGATCGTCGCACAGCTAAGCAACCACGTGAGCCGGAATACACAACTTCAATTTCACACTCTGGCGACGACGAAAGCACCAAAGAAGTGATTTGCAAGTACAAAACCAGATGCAGCGGCTGAAAAGACATGTTTTTGCCTTTCTCATATAGAAAGGTTATGCAATCACTCTGAAAAACGTCAACCTAATCCCGGCCCGGAGGGCCGAGTGTCATATCCCATTCGACTCAGTTCGTCGAGATCGGAAAAAGTCTGTATGTGTGTGTGTATGTGTGTATGTATGTGTGTATGTGTGTGTGTATGTGTGTGTGTGTATGTATGTGCGTATGTGTCAAATAATGTCACTCATTTTTCTCAGAGATGGCTGGACCGATTTGCCCAAACTTAGTCTCAAATGAAAGGTGTAACCTTCCCATCAGCTGCTATTGAATTTTGGATCGATCGGAATTCTGGTTCCGGAATTACGGGTTTCAGAGTGCGGCCACACAGAAATTTCTCATAAAAACTATAGGAAAAATTAAAAATAGAATTTTTATTTTTGATGCTAAATGTATTCAAGGTGCATAAAACGTCGAGATTTGATGCAAACACGAAAAAAATTTGACTTTTTTGGATTTTGCACATTTTTGCGTTTCTCATATAGAAAGGTTATGCAATCACTCTGAAAAACGTCAACCTAATTTTTTTTTCGACTCGCATAAGGTTTCTGGATTTTAACAGGGGCGTAGTTGATGGTTTACAGAGAGGGGTTACACCGCCCTCTACTGTTCACTCCCCTCCTTTAAAAATCTCTGATCGCGACGGATCGTTATGCTGCCGGTTTCCCACAGGGTTTTCTTAATGCATATAGCTTGCGGCGAAACAGAATGAGATCTCACTATGAACACGAACAATTCGACGGACCCTAATTTGACGATACACGGATGGAACTAACTGGTTTTGGAGTCGCGATGTTTCGGAACGTATAAATAAACACAATTTTTGTAATTCTTAAAAATACTGGCGGGTTTCGCGGTCGCGGTCTTTCGCTTTATTCACTGTCCCTTTTATCCTACCAAACAATCCATCTAGCTCTCCCCATCAATATGTGTGTGTTCGATTATTATTTCAAGTACAGTGGGTAAATACTTAAATTCTAGAGATTTGGGCTCATAAATTAAAAATGTGAAATAAATACTGGAATTGGGCGCCAACATTCCGGCCACCTTGAAACAACTGTTTCAACGAATCATCATTATCTCGACGGCAGCTGCTTACTCCTTAGTGTTCGATAGAATTAAGGAACCAACAATTTCTAGAATGTCAGCGACTGCTTAAACAGGATACAATTGAATCAGAAGTACTGATCGGATGTATTACTATGACGAATTGCGGGTTGTTTATTAACTGATCCAAGGCTTGAAACGGTGGCGCGCGAGCGGCAAGATACCGGCGAAACGTACGCGGTGGTGGCGGAGCAAGACGAAACGAACGGTAACACGACGGTACGAGCAGGATTGGCTTTAGTGTTCATGAGTTTTTGAGAAGTGTCTTGTTGCAAATTGTTCATTGCGGATATTAGACAAACTGGGTTTCTTTCATTGACAGCGTGATCCATTCCACCTGATACAGTCCAACCGAACACAGTCTCGACGAGCATTGGAAAACCATCTCCTAGGGAAAGTCTCCTGCCGGTGTGCAAACTCTGGTACAATTCACCACCAATGATGAGGTCGATCCCACCAGCACTATGAAATTGAGGATCTGCCATAGTTATTTCTGGAATCTTCCATCCTGATACATCGACGGAAACATTAGGTAATCTTAAGCTGGGTTGTGATACAAGCAGAAAATTGAGTGTCGCAGTAAATGGTAAAGAAATGGCCTTTATAGTAGCGGTAAGTTGCCGGTTAATGTTAATAACTTGTCCAACTCCTGCAACAGTGATGTCTACCTGTGACGTTTGTCCTAGTTTGTCTGCAAGTCGATTGGACATAAAATTTGATGTTGACCCCGAATCAAGTAAAGCTCGTGCGATATGTGCTTGTCCACACCGGTCGACTATGTATAGACTGACAGTTTCAAGGAAAATACAGTTGTCTATATGTTGAGCGGCCATGCTTGTATTTGTAGAGGGCAATGGGAGTCCAGAAGATGTCGAAGGTTGTTGCTGTAACTCAGATTTCTTCTCAGGTGAAACGACAATATCGTTCTCGGAAGCATGAAGCAGTGAATGGTGTCTTTCGTTACAATGGCGACAAGAAAACTTTGAGTTGCATTTTCTACTTAAGTGACCCGGAGACAAACAGTTCCAGCAAAGCCTTCGTGTGGACGCCACTTCGCAGCGCTGACCAGTGGCCATTTGATAGAACGTTGGGCATTGGTAGATGGAATGTCGTTCCGAACATACGAGGCACCCAGTATCAATGTTCTGTGGATCAGAAAAACTTAAAACAGTGGGCTGGATGGATGCAGCTGCATTCGAGGCCACTCGTGAAGCATGCGGTTTGCCAGCCACAGGCACAGAGCGGTACTGTATATCGGAAGCAACAGATTTCAAAATTCGAACTCGTTGGTATAGAAATTCCACCAAATCCTCATACGTAACAGAATCTTTCCCGCAGGTTTTTTCTTCAAAGCTCTGAAGGGTTGTGGAATCAAGTTTGTAAGACAACATACTGGTAAGTGGAGTGTCCCAGTGATTAACCGGTTCACCCAGCTTCGCAAGTGCCTTAACGTGTCGTTGAAAATCATCAGCTAGTGTATGTAGTTCTTGTGGTGACTCCGAGAGTACAGATGGCAGATCGTACAGTGCTCGAAAAAGTTGACGTCTTAATAATCTGCGATTGTCGTATCGTCTCAAAAGAGTCTCCCAAGATACGGCATAGTTATCGGCTACAATATCAGTGCTCTCAAACGGCTTTTTTGCTTCACCTTCTAGCGATTGTAACAAGTATTGAAGCTTGGCGACTGCAGGAATTTCTGCATTGACGTGGATCATTGATTGGAACGAGTCGCGAAAAGCCATCCAACGGGAGAAATCACCGTCAAACTTGGGCAAGTCTATCTTCGGGAGTCGCAAGTGAAAACCTGCAGCAGTTGGAATAGAGGAAGGATTTACTGAACTATTGAGTATCGATTCGTGTGCTTCAAGGGGACACTTTGAAAGCAAGAAACCCTTAGCTAAACAGTAGCGCTCTTCGAAGTCCGTTCGCTCCATGAATCGGGCATCTAACGTCTCCGGTCTCTCATTTTTCTCGATTTCTACCTGAGCCTCCAGAAATTCTTGGTAGGCTCGGTCTAAAACATCAATACGCACTGATATCTGTACTCGATCTCGCTCCTCTCTATACTCCTTAATAAATTTCTCCACCAACTCGCACGTAACATAACAACCCTTTCGCTGGATAACCTTTTCCATTATGATTTTCTCGCTCTTAGACATTCTAATCTTTCACTGGTGGACCACACGCGGCGCGAACGCAACAGTTTTTTTTTCGACTCAGATATAACGACACGCGAAGCTCAACGCCACCACTTACCTGCTGCAAAATGTTTGCCCACTGTGATTCGAGCACTGCTACAATTCCAAACAACACTAGTATGATTCGCTGCTGAATCGAATGGAACACATTCGCACACACGGAGATCAAGTTTTCTTCACTCGCATTCCCCTTCGCACTCGGCACTAGGTAGCTTCCTCCACTTGTACACACGCACTGGAAGCACAGCAATATTGGGAGATGCGTGTTATCACAGAAATAATGTTCGTATGCAGTCCCAACAGTAACGCAATGATTAATTTGGGAATCCGTTAGTTCGTCAAATAAACTTCACAGCAAACTCTGTTTCTGGATATCCTTGGTATCCGGTTCGAAGGACCAAATGATCGCGACGGATCGTTATGCTGCCGGTTTCCCACAGGGTTTTCTTAATGCATATAGCTTGCGGCGAAACAGAATGAGATCTCACTATGAACACGAACAATTCGACGGACACTAATTTGACGATACACGGATGGAACTAACTGGTTTTGGAGTCGCGATGTTTCGGAACGTATAAATAAACACAATTTTTGTAATTCTTAAAAATACTGGCGGGTTTCGCGGTCGCGGTCTTTCGCTTTATTCACTGTCCCTTTTATCCTACCAAACAATCCATCTAGCTCTCCCCATCAATATGTGTGTGTTCGATTATTATTTCAAGTACAGTGGGTAAATACTTAAATTCTAGAGATTTGAGCTCATAAATTAAAAATGTGAAATAAATACTGGAATTGGGCGCCAACAATCTCCTTACATCACCCCTCAGACCACCACCTCATACCCCTCCCTTTCAACCCCATCATCTTTAAACCACCACTATATTACAAAGCATACCAATTTATGCTGGGGAGTCGTTCGTTCATGGGACTTTCGCCCTCCTCACATACCCACCCCCGCATGACAAAATGAGTTAGTAAGCAGATAACATTGATCTAATGCTGTTTAGGCTAATGGAGTATGATATTTTTTTGTTTCAAGTGTTTCACCGTCGACACCGTAGGACATTTCCACAATTATGTTGAACATAAAAAGCCTCCGTGCCATAGTTTAGAGAAATGAGAAAGGCACAATTGCACCGCTAGGTGGATTAAAACAGGTTTTTCAATATTTCCTTACGCGGTTTCATGATTTTTTTTTTCATTTTTATGCATATGCATTCATATGCTCTACGAAGGAAGAGGTGCAAGCGCACAATCACCTCCCGATGTAATACCCAGCCCCGGAAGGAAGAGAATACGGAGATACAGTAGGATTTTCGGAGCATTTAAAAAATGATTGCATTATCAATTCTAAAAATGGCAACCAGAAGGACTTAGGGGAAGTGGTTTGAGTGTGACGCGAATAACTGAATAACGCTATTTGAAAAAAAATACGTCATTTATTTGACTATGAATAGCAAATCCAATTAGGCTTAAACATATAATTTCATCAATCTGTAAGCGTCACACGCAAACCAAAACATCAAAATACTCTAGTACTTTAGTTCAGAAGAAATAATGCAGTTGTGCTCCGGCTAGCGAAGCAAGGTGATGAAATTTTAGTATGACACTTCAATGCATATCTATGCATAGAGTGGTCCCCTTAAACATTGCGCGTCACGATGAAGTGTTCTCAACAGTGTTCTTGTGCTGAAAATGCGGTGGATCCGACTAATCCCTTCCAACTTGATTTGATGAACTCGAACACTAACGACTATGATTGCTCATTCCACGTGTGTACTACCCATGATCGCATAGTTGTCCCGTTTTCTATGGGATTTCCTATCTTTATGGGACTGATATGCGATCATGGGCAGTGTAACAAAACCAGATCGTCATGTACCACCCAGCCAGCCTTTTTGATAGTATATCCAAGTTGCAACTGAATAATACGTTTTTATATCCCACTAAGAAAGTCGCAGAAAATCGGCATATGCGTACCAAACTATGTATATAGCTACTGAAATTGACGATATCTGAAAACAATATGCACGTTAAGCTCGATAATTTCTAGTATGAAAGCGATTCTAGAGAATGTATTTACGATGGATAAACAATCTCAGATTATATACGATACCCATAACTTGTATACGAGTCCGGAACACTATGTACGATTAACTCTAATTCGTTGGTAAAGAAGATTATATTATAAAAACAGTACTTGGGCACATCAAACATCTCCAGCATAACATAATACGTAAAAAAGCGGAGTCTGGAGAGAAAAAAACCAATGCTGATAATTGTGAACCGATGCCAAGCCAACCCATAGAGGATATTATCTTGATCGGATTCCAACTTGCGACGTTTGAATTGTAGAACAGAACTGACTACACGGAACTATTTTAATTATTATGAGTGTGACAATATTTCATAATCATATCTTATCTTCAAGTAGAGAAACTCTATTTCGATAAACATTCGCCCCATATATGCAGCAATCTTATTTCAAAGAAACGAGGTAAGTCGTAAGTAATTTCGTGACATTGGTTTTGTTACATGTTGTGATATATTAAGTCGAATCTAACTTTTTAAAGTTATTGTGATGTATTTCGAAGTTGTTGCTTACTGACTATTCCCATACATAAGAATGACCATAATGACGTTATTGAGTTGTTGACATTGATCGAAGTAAAATACGATTAAATGTGAACAGAAATACGATTTTTAATGAGTCCCATATTGAAAAACAACAAGCTGAGAAAAACGCTGTTCAGGATTTACATTTTCATTGAGCACAAGATGGGATAACCATGTTTTAGTATTTTTTTCGATATTATCTAAAAAACCCTATTAATCTTATTTGTGCACTGTGATTCAGTGGTGCTACATTTTATGGGCAGTATAGGTAAGCAGGTGCTCTACTACCACCTCTGATCTAACACGATTTAATTAGTACATCAATGCGATTCTGTATCAAATATCGTGTTAAAATGATGGTTCTAGTAATATGCGATTACAAATCAATTTCTGCACACTAAATTCGATTCTCGTAACGATTTTGACTCTTTGTAGACAGCATTACGAGACAGTTTCTACATTTATGGTTTGCTGGGCAGTACTGAAGTCAAAGCTTTACTTTGGGCAACGGGGGTGTAAAGTGCGAGTAAAGGCGCTATAACCTAGGATCATTAGCCAGGACAAGATTAAATACCTCTGTCTCATCTCAAGAAGGATCAAAGGAGTGACATTAACCCTCTTAGCCAAGTCAAACCGCCATCAAATTGAAACGGTCGGTACGGTTGTCCACGTTTCTTTCTTATTCGTGGTTCAAAATAAATCGCTGATTAAATTTCTCATTAAATGAATAATTTGATTGCCGTATAATTTTGAACCATTTTCATTTTGTACGCTTCACAGTTGGCCTGACCACTTTAATGATTGTTTCACATACCACATGTACCACAAACATTAATATTGACAAGAAAAATTGTAGGCGAATATCTGCCTTTTTCCAAGATCCCTGCAAGTATTGGCTGTGTATGTGTAGGCTAGACTAGACTAGACTAGACAAAAGGATAACGGGGGTGTCAGAAACCCGGCTGGTGAATTCTTTAGTTTGACTGAGCTTGTAATTAGAAATAGAAATGGACGAGCGTTTGCTGGTTTCAATTCTCCCACTAATAAAACAACTAAACGAGTCTTTATTTTTCTATATTTTGGCAAAGAAAGACTAATTGGCGGTGGTCAGCTATTTTCGTCCGCGTCCCTTATCGCCTATTTTATACGGTGATTCATCAACAGTGCTATTTATTGCAAATAATTTAGTAGTCTTCATTTTATTTTATTGTACATATTCTGTCGTATGTAATTTTAAATGTTCTTTGATTAGATGGCATTGCAAGGGAACACGTATCCGCCGGTTGATGCCAATCGAGCTGACATTTCTTTGGACTGATCAAACTAATTTGTTTCTTTGTTCAGTGTTTATTTTACCAACCAGGAAACTAATCCACTGGGTATTGTGCGTGAGGAATACGCATGATCTTGCCTGAGTGAAATGATGACTGTCGAATCATATATGAGAGTTGAGAATTGATAGTTCGCGAGAAGAATCAGAAGCCAGTTACCAATTTTCAGCAGTCATATCAGCACGAATAACATATGCTTCATTGCTATATTCATTGGCTTACTTTTAGTCCAATAAATCAATTAAATTAAATCAAATTAATTGTTCTTATTATATTGAATACTTTCACTTGCTTTGAAGTAGTGCATGCACTATATTATTGATTGTCATGTTAACTATATTCCTTCATGAGTATAAAAATATTCTAGCTTGATTATTGACGTCAAAGGTTTGGTTAGTTTCTTTTAGTTCTTATTGTTTCCAATTTTGTTCCAGTAATTAGTGCAAAAATTAGCGTCCTCGTTTATATATTCGACATAAAAAGCTGGTCTTTTCAGGTATTTCGGAAGTGCTTATTTTATACCGTCTTTAAGGCTCAAGAAACCTTTTTTGAGCATGTGTATGAATTGAGCGCTTGGTAGTATGCGTAAAAAAATTATATTCAGCTTTGCCACCAGTTTATTCATATAAAACCATTTCAAAACTCTAAAAGAAGAACATCAGTCGGTTTTTTAGATTATCACGATTCAAATTATGCAAAATAGTTGGTAGAAAAACAATTAACCATGCGGAATGGTGCTTTTAAAAAAGTGGCTGTGGTTTTTTCATTACGCAGTTGTGTGTCGTTCCCCGGCACAGTGTGGTAGTGTGACAAAAAATCACAGCCACTTCTTCAAAAGCACCATTCCGCTTGGTTAATTGTTTTTCCACCAACTGTTTTGCATAATTTGAATCGTGATAATTTAATGAATCGACTGATGTTCTTCTTTTAAAGTTTTGAAAAGGTTTTATATTGATAAACAGGTGGCAAAGCTGAACACAATTTCTCCTACGCATACTACCAAGCGCTCAATTCATACACATGCTCAAAAAAAGTTTCATGAACCTTAAGCACTAACGGCCGTTAGTTCAGTGAGCCATTTACGCAATCTCCGAGGGAGTAACAACGCGCGCGAATAACAGTCGGTACCTTATTAAATTGTTCGCGGAGAAAGAAATTAATATATAATTGTCATTTTATTTGCTATATAAATACCAAATTTTATATACGATAAACAGTGCTTGTATTGCGAAGTCTTTAATTGCATAGGTATTACCGCATCTGTTTCGACAGATCTCTTGAGACGCTAAAGGTAATCGCTTTTCATAATATTGAATTCTTTTTTGAATATTGTGTTTCGCCGGAATAAAGAAACAAAGAATAATAAAATTGTTCACATACCGTCTGATTCTATTAAACATAAGCAACACTACCGACTGTCGGCAGTCCGGAGCTGAAGTTGCTTTTTTGCAAACCGGGCATTTCCAAATTAATTCAACAAACGATAAATGTTTCAAATTCTCGGCAGCCGGCTGCCCAGAGCCATAAACACATGATAACACTTCTGAGAGTTGCATAGATCGTATCACTTATCAAGGTGAATCCAGGTTTGTGTAACTCTTTACCCCATCCTACTAACAAAAATTGAGGATGAATCACGGAGTAGCAACTACGAATCGTACGGACATCATGCTCATGCTCATGTTCATGCTCATTTTGGCAAAGAAAAGCTAATTTTTTGACGCATTCATATGAACACATGAATGCTTATTTTGAGTCTTTCTCTTTAAAATTTAACTCCGTATACCATCTAATTTTAACTGATGATTTTTGACCCACTCTAGTCATAGATAAAATGTCTATTATTAACCTTTTTCTAGGCCAAATTTAATTGAACTTGCCAGAATTAAATGAAACATCTATTTTTTATCGTTACGATGTAGTATTTTTGAATCAACCCATTGAACTGAAATGGTAGTGGCATCATTGTCAATATTTAGACGACCACCTGATATTTAAGATACCTTCGCCAGAATTTCACAACGAAGTTCATTCAGTGCATTACACGACTTTCAGAGGGGTAGCAAAGTTGTCTAAAACCTGTGTTCTAGCCAAGATTAAATCGTATTGTTTTGATTCGTTACAGTTTTCCATTGAAAACCACTTAATTTAATTCAATTTGTTCAACGAAAATTGGGGTATTTAAATTTGATACGATTTGTCATTCTTCTCACTATTCGTCGGTTCCAGTTCCAACCAGTGCACATTGAGCAAGGGCTGGGTGTAGTACCTCTAAATAAACGGACAGCACCTTCTGTTTAAATAAAAGCGGGGGCCCCGTGGTGAAGGTTTTCATGTATATCCAATGTATTGTTTGAGCTAAACGAAGAGATACAGATAAATGGTGGTTTCTGGAATTGAAATTTTCGCCTATAAGAATTGTATAAAATGACAAAATAAACACGACTGATAGAAGTTTAACATGTTTCAAAAGATCTGATTTTTTGTTTCGACATATTTGTTGTAGAGAATATTTTTATCTTACGTTTATTAAACAAATCCATATAATTAACGTGTTCTGCTGATCAAAGATACCCCGTTTTACGGTTCAAGCAGCAGTGTTTTCAAATCGAAGCGGTAATATCGCATTAGAGGGTGTACCGGCAAAAATTTGCGCCTTGAACCTTCTCAGTACTATAATCTCCATCAAGTGGCGCGGGCAGGGCCGCCGAGAGGGGGGGGGGGCGGGGTGTTTCCCCCCGGGCCCGGAGTTTTGAAGGGGGCCCGGATTTTTAACAGAAACTAAAATTTTGACAAATACTTTTTCGACAAAAATTTATTTGAGAATGCAATTGAAAATTCAATGTCTTGTGCATGAGGTAACTAGAATAGCGAAAATTCTAAACTACTGCATATTTGACATTAACTATATTTATACCAACCTAATTCTCGCATCGAAACAAGGTCAGACACGAGCGGGCATCGCGGAATTTGTACATTGAATGTCATGTACGCAGTTCACCTGGGTTCGAATCCCAACACAGGAGTAGAGATTTTTTATAGGAAAATTCCTAATCTGAATGAAGAAGCGAATGACCTTAAGATTAAAATGTCTATAATCGAAACAAAGATATGATCAGACTTGTAAGGGTTAAACAATTAAATGGTTTGATTAGAAGTCATGATTTTTTCGCCAATATGAAATCGATTTTTAGCATTGAAAATGCTTTACTCCATTATATGGGGCTGAGACTAGGTGTAAAACTAAAATCTAAAATTCGATCCGCGTCGCGAAAATGTGGCATAATTTTAAACGACTGCAGCGTTGTTAATTGTTGATGGAATTGCATCATTTACATACCAATCGATTCAGAAAAGTCCAACTTGAAAATTGATTGCAACTTTAAATTGGTATTTCAACTGTACACTATTGAAAAATCCGTATTATTGTAAAAGCTTTGCAAAAATGTAAGAAGACATACCAAGTTTTCACTCACATTTTATTAATTGTTGAAACATTTTCATGATTCGAACACCAATCGATTTAGAAAATTGCCAGTGAAAAATTGTTATCAAATTTATCTGTGTGTTTTATTAGCACACTATTGAAAAATCCGTAAATCCGCAGGAAAAAAATATACAATTTTCACAAATTTGCGCAACTCTTTCCCTAACACAGACCTCATCTCGACACTCATAAACGTCTTACACATTTCATCGCATGACATAAAAGGAATGTTTCTGAGCGAATTAATTCACTGCCATACCTACTCTGCTGATGGAACGAGGTAGGTTATTGCTACTGCTGCTGGTAGGATCTCAGATACATCTTTCATTTGATACGAGCCATGGAAGGGGAGCGTTTCTGTGTGCTGGAAGGATTTTGCTCGCATTTCCAAGCGACGATGGCGGAACAAATGGCGAATTGCTGGTTTATGCAGTGCGTTTAGTGTTTAGTCGTATAGGCAAGTCTCAAATCGTTTCATAGGATTCTCCTCCTGTATCACAAGACAGTTATTGGCAAATCGACCTTATTAGGACGAATATATAATGGAAAAAGAATTGATGAAGAAAATTCCTTTTATTAATTTGTATTAAGTTTGTGCTTGTCGATTCTGTATCTTTACCAGTAAATTATAATATAAGCAAATATTTTTCAAATTAATAATGTACAAACTAGAAGTCTTTTGCAAAATGAATAAACGTGGCAACCATGCCACTAAGCGAAAGCCACCCCAAAAAAAATGATGAAAATATGTTTATTTGTCGTACAAAAGGATGGTCTTCTATCTGCAACAAAAAGTTGATAAAAGAGATCACCTTGTTTCAGTGCTTATTTGACATGAGCTGCGAAAGGAAAATGTTCGTGTGTGTACGTAGCAGAAGCGAATCACCGGCAAGGTTCGAATCGTTTCAAAGGATTCTCGTCCCGTATCACAAAACAGTTAACAGCAAACACTCCTTATTAGGACGAATACATAATGGAAAAAGAATTCAATTAGAAAATTCCTTTCATTAATTTGTATTAATTGTGCGCTTGGTTATTCTGTACCATTCCCCAGTAACAAATTAGGTTTTAAGGTTGTTTTATAGCCACTTATAAAACTTAGATTGCACTTGTAGCGTGCTATAAAACTTCAATTGTTACTTGGGTAACCAGTGAATCATAACATAAACAAATATTCATACATTATGCAAAAATCCCTTTTATTAGCTTGTCTTAAATCTGTGCTTGTTAATAATCAATTCTGTATCTTTATCAGTGAACAATAACAATAAAAGTAACAACAAGTAACAAGTGGTCGTGTCTTGTAGACAACCCTCTATTTTTTCTGATTTATTGAATTTCCAATCTTCGAAAGCGTTGGATTAGTATCGAAGCTAATTATTGAAAAAAACCCTGCTTAGGGTTGCCACACCGGTTTTTGGAGACGAATTTCGTGTCTTCGTTCAGGTAAATCCGAATTCACCCGGAAGAATCCATTGGATTATTTTGCAATTTTGCGTTGCCCTTTTCTTTACCAGGAATCGTCCAGCACGCAGTCGTTATAAACATCATCATTGGGTTGCAGGCCCTAATTGTTAAGGAGGGCCCCTCTTGGTATTGACAAAAATTATTATAAAAGTGCCATTTGGGTTTACTTTACCCCATTGAACTTTCGGTTCAATGGATCATTGTTCCTCACAAAGATTCTCGAAAGAAACTGAAGTGTGATTTCATAACCTGTGTTTGTTTATTGAGGAGCAGAGCAAAGCTCGCTCGGGTTATCCTTCACAGCGAGAGTGGCTGGTGCTTTTAGATTCTTTGTAGGAAGGAAGGAGAGCGAAGTACTACACCCAACTACATAAATCGACAAAACTGTTAACAAATGCAAAAACATACAACTAAATGTGAACGGCACAGAAAGTGCTTTAGCAAAACATTACACTCTACGGTGAATGTGACGAAAATAAGATATTTTTCCTCCTAGTGCTACGAGCTACGAGCTACGAAGGAAATAAAAAAGTGCATATTTATTTGTTTTTAAGCGTTTTATACAATAAAAAGCAATGGAAGCGCTCCAAACTTATGTCGAGTGATCACTTTAATTCGAAATTGTAATTGATACCCATGTGTCTCTTGAAATCTATCCCCTGCTCAGTAAAACTCTACTGGTGAAAGTACCACTAGAGGCGGTAAGGGGAGTGGGCGTAGCGTATTGGTAAATCGATTGCCTTGTACGCAGCGCACCTGGGTTCGGGTCCCGACCCCGCACATAGGGTTAGAAATTTTTCCTAAGAGATTTTTCTAACCCGAAGAGGCGAATGACCTTAAGGTTAAAACCTCTATAATTGAAATAAAAAAAAAAAAAAAAAATAGAGGCGGTAACCCTACCTCTATTTGAGAGCTCAATTGGTCAAATGAGTCATCAAAAACTCTTGATATACCTAAATAATTTGAAATAATCCAAAAATTTAAATTTAAAATTTAAAATATTTTGTTCGCCGTTCATTGTTACACAATCCATAAAAAATCATATTCAGATACGATATGATACCGAAACATTTTTGTCTAGGGGTCGTAGTCAAATGATGTAGCTTTTTTTGGAGATTTGCTTGCAAAGCGGCCAGGAATGGAAAAAAGATAAATACGTTTTACAATTCTTTCAAATACGGCCTTTTATCAACATTTTCATTATAACAGCAAATTGCGTACACAACAAGCCCCTTTTATGAGGAATATAGTGTTAATAGTTTTGTTTTGAATTTTATATGTCATGGATGATCTCTCAGTTCACAATCCTGCAGCTGCCAATGATTCTAAGAAGCATACGTACAACTAAATTGTGTTTGATTGATTTCGAAGAGAAAATAACTCTGCTACCAAACTAAATCAACCAGTTAGCAAGATTAGCTTAATGTAGCAAGTTAAATCCGCATACAAAATCTTTTCGTTTTGGAGGAGTGAGCGTGAGATTTTGAACGTCGCTTCCTGAACGTAACGATTTTATTTTTATTTTTGAACTATTTACTAGAAATCAGTTACAACATTCTTGTAAAATATTTTAAGGTTTTTATAGGATTATGAATGTTTTCGAAACCAGCATAGCGTAAAATCCAACCCCAACCCTGGATTGTATTTGTATTTCTACAATTTTAAGATTCTGACTTTTTTATCTATTTCCATTCTTTTATTTTATCCATCTTTTTACGTTCCTTACTTTTGCTTTTTTCTATTGCTATCACTATCACTTACTTTAATTTATAGTTTTTTCTTTAATATTTAATTTTATTCACAATTTTTCGAGAAAATTCTACTTTCCTTATTTCATTTTAATACCCTGCTTTTTTATTAGTTTCTTTTTTCATTCCATCCAATTTTTAGAATTTGTCTATTTACTACATTTATTCTTATCATAGCCTATTTCTATTTCCGTTTTTTTTTCATATTTTTTTTGCATTTCCATAAGCAATTTTACTTATTCAAATTCATTCCAATTTGTCTTATTGTTTAATTTTTCACCTTTCTCCTATTTTCTTCCTTATGTTTTTAACTTTCCGTTTTTCATAGTTTTCCCACTGATCGTTTAATTTAATTTTATTTATTTCTTATACCTTTTTCTTAAGATTTTATTCGTTATTGTTATTTCTTCATTATTTCCATTTAACCTATTTTGAAAGTACTTTTTCAACTAAACATTTGATCTTTTTTAACACTATGCGCACTTTTCCTTGATTTTACATTTAGTTCGTTATTTTAATTTTTTTCAAATTTCATTTCTAGTGTTTTTCTATTCTTTAAATAATTTAATCCATTTTATTTATTTTCTTAGTGTTAATTTCTCCATTTTTTGTGTTTCTATAGTATACCATGTTGGCTTTTTCTTACTATCATTGTTTTTCATTTTGTCTGTTTGCTCCGATTTTGTTCATTATCCAATTTTCTTTACTTTTTGTCTTTTCATCATTCCACTTTTCCATTTTTTCAAAATTTTCCGGTTTGTCCATTTATTTTAATTTCTCTATAATTATTTTATTCATGTCTTTTATATACACTCCTGTAATTTTATGCATTCTTAACGTTCTATTTACTTTTTCTATTGCTTTAAATGGCCTGTGTTAAACCAAAGAGGACCAAGCACCATTTTGAGGTACTTTATCTAAAATCGCTTTAACATCCAATGTAACACCAGGAACTCTAATATCTATTATGTTTTGGGAGCTCAAATAGCAAACGAAAGCAAGCAAGTGTTCTTTGACTTTCTACGTAAATGGTAAGTTATCGAAAAATGAATTTTGGTACGAAAAATACACGAAAAAAATTATGGCGCTTAGCTCGGTTTGGCTTAACGCAGGCCAAATATGTCTTGTTTTAAATGTTAAATAAATTTTATTATTCTTGATTTATCGAGTTTTTCAGTTTTATGCATTTTTTATATTAATGTTTGTATTCTTTTTAGTAGTTTTTCTTTCATTTTTATTTATTCTTAAAAAATTTTCTACTTTCTTATCGATTTTTCATTATTTTCAACATTTGTTCAATAATGTTCGAATATGTTTTTTTCTAGTTTCCTGTTTTCTTTTATCAAATTTTTATAGGTTTTATTTTGGTTTTTCTAGATTAAACATTTTTTGACAATTGACATCAATTTGTTTATTTGGTTGATTTTGTTGTTTGTAGCTCTTTTTTACATTCTTTTAATATTTAGTTTCTTATTGTTTTTCTTTTATCTTTTGCCGTTGATCGCCGTTTAGATATTTTTAATTTTTGTAATAACTACATTTTTAATCTTTCCATTTCCGTACTTTTATAAATACTATTGACAAAAATGACGCTTTTCAAAGTCACCAAAACTGTCGAAAAGGTATTTAAAAAAAACTCCCACAGTAATGAATTTCAAACATTAACTTTTTTTGTACTCAGGCAATACACAGTGGTGGGGGCCCGTACGTTGGACCCCCCAGGCCCGTATTTTCTCTCTGCGGCCCTGGGCGCGGGACTATACCGTACACCTGTATCTCATTCCAGTACCTTCCGACATGACTCGTCAATGAAATGTGACCATGTTTTCCCTCTCCGAGCGAAGGCTCTCCAGTGCAAATGGAATGTTTAATGACATTAACTTTTTCCATGGAATCCGCAAACTCACAACATAACATCATTTCCCACCGGAAGAATACCTAACAGGCACGTTAACAAATGATCTATTCAACAACTTCTATTACAATTCAGAGCACCACACAACATTCCCGGAAGCCACGTGAATTGCAAGGCAAAGAAGGATGTACAAAAAACACCTCACACAAAAGCAATGTAAGTACGGACAGACGAGCCGAAAGGGTTCCGCATCCTTTTAATGTTCATCGAAAAAAATGAGCTTGCTCCCACAGGAAGAGACACCCTACAATACTACCATTAGTCATCTCAACTCTACCAGGTGCGAGTCCAACTACCAACATTCCTATGTGTGCTGGGATCGGGAACATATGATACAATCTACATTCCCTCATTTTTCAGCAGACTAAGAAAGAAGTGGCTCATAAATCACCACTATTATAAAGCGGTTGCTACTTCCTAGTGCCGTTGTCAACGAGGCTACTTCATGCATGTTGTTGCTGATGGCAGGAACTGTCCGAGCCAATGTCTGGTATGAATGTACCTACAAGCGAATATGAAGTGCGGAAATAATACTGCTCTAACTGCACCGAACATCGTTCCGAGAGGGGACAAACAAATGTCTTCCGAATGGGACGCCTTTTAGTTTTATGTGTCTGTGTCCGTCGGTTTCGTTTACTATCAAAATAGAATCCAACACGAACGTGCATCCTTTTATCAGGGAGGGATTCTCGAAAAAAAATGGAAACATTGGTTCTGTTACAAATTAGTTTATTTTTTTAACTATTTTACTTTTCGCTAGGTACCCGTTTTAGATTCCAATATATGGCAGCATCGATGATACTGGTTCCCCGAACAAAATCCACGGCAACGATGTTCGCCGCAGGACCCAATTCTTCAAAGTACCACTTGGTAACGAATCGATTCACGGAGTCGGCCATTTTTCGCAAACCTCCGTACCGATCCGTAATTACTCCCCACGGGTCGGGAGTTAGTTCGGCCATATCGGTTACCGGCCGATTCGAAAAACCGAACAGATGCCGATTGTGGATCCTGAACAGATAACTTTTCAAAGCTTCCATACTCTGAACGTCGCCCCATTTTTGCTCCGTCGATTGCCATACCAGTTCCGGGTAAAATCGGACGGCATATTCATGATCGTAGCACAGAATCACGGTTTTATTACCAGCCCAAACGTCCTCCAACCGTCCGTTCCATGTGATTGAAGCATCGGCCATCACCTCCGCCAACGAATCGTTCAGCAGATGTATCAGCTTGTCGTGAATAGCGTAGTCTTTCCCGAATCCGACCGGAAATTCCTGCACGTCCAAAATAATAATCTCATTCGTTTCCACGGCGTAATCCCTCACCTGCTGCAGGATATTCTTCAACGGGTGCAGCCTCGATATGCCATGATTCGCCCAAAACTGTGGATTCGTAGACCGGTAGTAACCCACCCGCAGATCGATGTAACGGATGCCCTGCAACAGCTGCTGCCTCACATCGTCGTCCTGGGTTAGCGTGTACTTGGTAACGATATTTTCCTGACTTTGGTGGTTGAAATTTTTCTTGAACGATGCCGAATCGTGTGTGCCCGGAATGAACAGCTCCCGCATCCGGAACTGACCCAAATGCGCGCGAAGATCGTTCATCCACGTCGGGTACAGTTTCATGCAGTGCTCGGATTGGATCGTGCCGTTGCCGTCGATAAAGTACGCATAGTAACCGTAGCAGGTGGTCGTGATGTCAACCCGCTCCATTAGATCGCGGTTGAAGATTATATCTGCAATTATAGGGAGAGAGAGAGAAACAGGGAAGAAGGAAGTGAATCAGCAATTAGTGTGTATGTGGTTTAAAATGTATGCCGGTGGGAATTTAATTTGTGTCTGATTCATTCGTTGCATTGTCTCTCGTGAGATTTTTTTCCCGTTAGAAATGATCTGAATGTCAAATTCTTGACTCTTAGTAATTGGAACGAGTTTTTGTTGAAGTAGCTGGTGATTTAAAGATTAATTTAAAAATATTGATTTTAAGCAATACTCTGAACGGCCAAATTATCAATTAATAAAAAATTATCAAAAATCCCACCAGGAATTTCACGCTGCTCCACATACAAATAACCGATATGGGGTGCATCAACGATGAGGTCAGGTAATAAACTGAAAACAAAGAATTTCTCATAATTTCAATCGGAAATAAATATATGTGTCCCCACACCCGATCAATATCACGTAATTACAGCAGCTCTGTGGTTGGTGACAGTGTTGCCAAATTTTCTGCGGTACCTGATTACAAAGTTACCGAGACAAATTGGAACACTAGTGATGTCAATAGAATTTTCTTCGCTTTGTGTAGTCGGCTGAAGTCTCGTAGCCTGGGGACGCGAATGAAACTTTCTCTATACAAATCGCTGATACTTCTAGTTGCGCTACACGGTCATGGGACATATATTATGTAGAAGGTAGATGTTTAAATGTTCAGTGTGTTTAAAGCGACAAATTCCTCACTCAATGCACGGAGGGACAATATATAATAGAAAATGGTATAGCATAACGAGCTGGATATGTAGTGCGAATGCCGTAAGCCGAGAATTACAAGGATAGATAAGAGGAAGATAGACTTACGGAAAATATACAAGAAGTCTGCAGTGTTCTGCCACGATGATGATGATGATGATGACGATCTTTCCATCACCTGTACATGCGGCAACACTGCCCCGGTGGATATTCAAACTAATTAAAACCTCCTTTTTTATTTGCTTATGTGGGACGCCATTCAAACAATCGCACAATTGAAAAACCACCGGCACCAACCAGCCAGCAGGACGACGACCGATGATGCACCAGGCAGCCAGGAATTCCTGATGAGAAGCAATCAGGTCAAAACTGACGCAGGCCATCTGGACTCTGGCAGTTGCTTCGGGAAGTGCACTGTACTCACTGCGATGGCTGCTTGAAGGGGAAATCAAATTATCATAACGTTCGGCGAGCGGGACTTTTTGTGTACATTCGGATACAAAGTGAACAGAAATTAATAGCTGGTGCAAATCAGGGAGTTGGTGCGTGGGAATCTGTCCTACTGGCGAGTCGGATTCGGATGGAACGTGAAGCCATCGATGCTGACGGTTGGGGACTTGTTCATTAGAGTAGTTTGAAATAATCATGGCTCTGAAAGGATTTAATTTCGAATATCTAGGAACGTAGTTGTATTTGAATATAAACCGATTCATCAAACCTGGTGACGAAATTTGTAATGCTTGAAATTAATGATTAATTGTTATCAATCTAAAGAATCAAATTAACAAAATGGTTTCCGCATACAATTCGAATATAGGCTAAAGAGGAATAGTTAAACATGTTTTTCATGAGACTAATCAAATTTTGAAAATGATCGTTTATCCTAACATGTTTCACGATTGCAAAATCTAACGAGAAGGCAAGATCCTAAAGATGACTTATCTTGAGACCCAGGACTACCTTTGGGAGGGGCGTATGTATTTTTGACATACATTTAAAAACGTATCTTGAAAGAATTGCAATGTAATAATTTTTGAGCATTCTTTTGTTGCTAAAAAATGACACGCTAAAAATAATTGTATAAATTTTTCAATAAATCAAAAATCTAATTATTTTGCAAATTACCATTCCGACAAAGAAGGATCGTCATTTGGTTGAAACAGTTTCATTCGACCAAAAATGGCCCATTTGGCCAAATATGCCTTTCGGCAAAAATACCTTTCCGCAAAAATAACTTTCGGCTAAAAATGGCTTTCGTCCAAAACGGTTTTCGGCCAAAACTGTATTTCGACCAAAACTACCTATCGGCCATAAATACCTTTCTGCCAAAAATTCCTTGCGGTCAAAAATGCCTTTCGGGCCAAAATGGCTTTTGGCCAAAAATGGCTTTCGGCAAAAAAAATGCCTGTAGACCAAAAATGCCTTTCATCCTAAACTCCATTTCGGTCAGAACTGTCTTTTGTCCTAAAATGCCCTTCGGCTTTGGCTTTCGACCCATTTTTGCTTTCGGACACAATTGGTTTTAGGCCAAAAATGACTTTCGGCCAAAAATTGGCTTTCGGTCAAAAAGTGGTTTTTGTCAAAAATCTTTCGACCAAAAATCGCTTATTCGGCCAAAAGTGGCCCATTGCACTAAAAAATTTTTGGGTCAAAAATGGCTTTCGACCCCACAATTGGCTTACGGCGAAAAATGCCTTTTTCCCAAAAATACCTTTCGGCCAAAAATTACTCATTCGGCCATAAATGACTAATTCGGTTATAAATTACTCATTCAGCCAAAAATGGCTCATTCGGGCAAAAATGGCTTTCGGTTAAAAAATTGCTTTCTGACTTTCGGCCAAAAATGCCTCTCGATCCAAAACTGCCTATCGTCCGAAAATGCCTTTCTGCCAAAAATTACCCTTTCGACCAAAAATTCTGGCTAATTCTGGCTTTCGACCAAAAATTGCTTTCGACTAAAAATTGGCTTTTGATCAAAAATTGGCTTTCAGCCAAAAAAAAGCTCATTTGACCAAAAATGTTTTCTGCCAAAAATTGGTTTCGACCAAAAATGCCTTTCGTCCAAAAATGCCTTTCGTCCAAAAATGTCTTTCGTCCAGAAATGCCTTTCATCATAAACTGCCTTTCGCTCAACACCCATTCGGCAAAAAAAATGGTGAACTATGCCAAACATGATGCGTTCTGCCAAAAATGACTCATTCGCTCAAAAATACCTTTCGCCCAAAAATGGCTTTCGGCCAAAAATGGCTATCGGCCAAATTGGTATTCGGCAAAAAAAAACTTTCAGCCAAATAGTGACTTTCGGTCAAAAAGGCTTCCAATGAAAGGTGGTTTCGACCTTAAATGGCTTTCGGCAAAACAAAAGATATTCGGTCAGCAATGGCTTTCGGCGAAAATTGGTTTTTGTCCTGAAATTCCATTCGGCCAAAAATGCCTTTCTGCAAAAATGCTTTTCGGCCAAAAATACCGTTCGGTCAAAACTGCCTTTCGCCCTAAAATGTCCGTCGTCCGAAAATGCCTTTCGGTCAAGACTGTATTTAGGCCAAAAATGACCCTTTCGGACAAAAGTAGCTCATTCGGCCTAAAATGGTTTTCGGTCAAAAATTGGCTTTCGGCCAAAAACAGCTCATTCGAGCAAAGGCGGCTCATTCGAACGAGAATGTTTTTGGCCAAAAATGTCTTTCGATCACAATTGGCTTTCGGCCAAAAATAACTCAGCCGGCCACAAATAGCTTATTCGGCCACACATGGCTCATTCGGTCAAAAAAAGCTCACTTGCCTTTCGACCAAAAACGCCTGTTCGGTTCATTTCGGTCAAAACTGTCTTTTGATCTAAAATGCCCTTCGGCTTTGGCTTTCGACCCATTTTTGCTTTCGGACGCAATTGGTTCTAGACCAAAAATGGCATTCGGCCAAAAATTGGCTTGCGGTCAAAAAGTGGCTTTTGTCCAAAAACCCTTCGGCCAAAAATACCTTATTAATGGCTTTCGACCACAATTGGCTTACGGCGAAAAATGCCTTTCATTAAAAAATGCCTTTCGGCCAAAAATTACTCATTCGGCCATACATGGCCGGTTATATTTTACTCATTCGGCCAAAAATGCCTTTCGGTCAAAAGTGGCTTTCGGTCAAAAATGACTTTCGGCCAAAAATGGCTTTCGGTTGAAAAATTGCTTTCTGACATTCGGCCAAAAATGCCTCTCGACCCAAAACAGCCTATTGTCCGAAAATGTTGGAATAGCGAAGAACGCAGACAGTCGAAGAGTGATCGCCCGCCTAGCGGTGGAGAGTAAGCGATAGTAAGCGTGAATAGAGATGCGTGATATAAGTTTATGCGTCCGACGATGGCTGAAGAACAGTAAGCCGAAACGTTACGTGTAAAAATGGGAAAATTTGCTGTTTCTTTTTCACCGAGAAAAATCAACAAGTCCACGAAATAAATATATTGCGGTGACCATAAAATCTTATAAAAATAGCTCTTTCGGCTAAAAAGTGACTTTCGACCAAAAATTGCTTTCGACTAGAAATTGGCTTTCGGTCAAAAATTGGCTTTCGGCCAAAAATAGCTCATTCGACCAAACATGTTTTCTGCCAAAAATGGGTTTCGACCAAAAATGCCTTTCGGCCAAAAATGTCTTTCGTCCAAAAATGCCTTTCATCCTAAACTGCCTTTCGGTCAAAACTGCTCATTCTACTAAAAATGGCTCATTCTACCAAAAATGGTGAATTATGCCAAAAATGGTGCGTTCTGCCAAAAATGACTCATTCGCTCAAAAATACCGTTCGCTCAAAAATAATTTTCGGCCAAAAATTGCTATCGGCAAGGTTTTCGGCAAAAAATAACTTTCGGCCAAATAGTGACTTCGGTGAAAATGGCTTTCAATGGAAAATGGTTTCGACCTGAAATGGCTTACGGCAAAAAAAATTTCGGTCAGAAATGGCTTTCGGCGAAAATTGGTTTTTTCCGTCTAAAATGCCATTCGGCCAAAAATGCCTTTCGGCCAAAAATACCGTTCGGTAAAAACTGCCTTTCGCCCTAAAATGTCCTTCGTCCGAAAATGCCTTTCGGTCAAGACTGTATTTAGGCCAAAAATGATCCTTTCGGACAAAAGTGGCTCACTCGGCCAAAAATGGTTTCTGCCAAAAATGGGTTTCGACCAAAAATTTCTTTCGGCCAAAAATGTCTTTCGTCCAGAAATGCATTTCATCCTAAACAGCCTTTCGGTCAAAACTACTCATTCGACCAAAAATGGCTAATTCTACCAAAAAATGGTGAATTATGCCAAAAATGGCGCGTTCTGCCAAAAATGACTTATTCACTCAAAAATAATTTTCGGCCAAAAGTGGCTATCGGCCAAATTGGTTTTCGGCAAAAAATAAATTTCGGCCAAATAGTGACTTTCGGTAAAAATGGTCTTCAATGAAAAATGGGTTCGACCGGAAATGACTTTCGGCAAAAAAAAGATTTTCGGTCAAAATGCCATTCGGCCAAAAATGCCATTCGGCCAAAAATGCCTTTCGGTCAAAAATACCGTTCGGTAAAAACTGCCTTTAGCCCTAAAATGTTCTTCGTCCAAAAAATGGCTCACTCGGCCAAAAATGGCTGTCGGTCCAAAATTGGCTTTCGGCCAAAAACAGCTCATTCGGCCAAAGGCGGCTCATTCGAACAAGAATGTTTTTGGCCAAAAATGGCTTTCGACCACAATTGGCTTTCGGACAAAAATAGCTCAGTCGGCCACAAATAGCTTATTCGGCCCCACATGCCTCATTCGGTCAAAAAAGGCCTCCGGCCAAAAATCGGTTTCGGTCAGAAAAAGCTGTCGGTAAAAATGCCTTGTGGCCACAAATTCCTTTTGGCCAACAATGGTTTTCGACGAAAAATGCAGAGACCTGCTAAGCCAAGACAAGTTTCGGCTTCACTATGTCTCATCGGCATAAACAGAACTTCTGCTCGAACGGGACATCACGTTTGATCAGTCGTTCGATTGAAACACAAAGTGTGTTTTAGTTTTAAGGGATTTGCGTCAAGCCGGCGCTAATCTATTCCGACAATAAGTTAGTGTCGGT
The DNA here is from genome assembly GCF_030247195.1 of Topomyia yanbarensis. Taxonomy (NCBI): domain Eukaryota; kingdom Metazoa; phylum Arthropoda; class Insecta; order Diptera; family Culicidae; genus Topomyia; species Topomyia yanbarensis. Next base: position 412,952,287 of record NC_080672.1, on the reverse strand, counting down.
TTCTGATGAGGCGAAGCTGAAACGCAACTGAGTATGAAATAAGGATTTGTGCCCTGAAGTGCAAAGACTGGTTTTACCAACAAATTTTCACCCTAGTGAGAAATTTTGGTTTTTACCAAATTTTCCTCCTTAGGGTGAAATATAGCATAGACGAAAAATGGTTTTCGGCCAAAAATTGTCTTTCGGTTGATAATGGCTTTCAACCAAAAATGAGTCGACCTGAAACGGCTTTCGGAAAAAAAAAAAAAGATTTTTGCCCAGAAATGGCTTTCGGCAAAAATTGGGTTTCGGCCAAAAATTGCTTTCGGCAGAAAATGTCTATCAGCCCAAAATGGCATTCGGTCGAAAATGCCTTTCGGCAAAAAATGCCTTGTGTGTGTTCTGTTTCTTATATGATCCAATCTCCCCATGCAAAAACTTATTTTCAGGATGTAAAAGGTGCTAGCTCTACCGATTTTCCAATGACCCATTTCAGAATGACAGAGACCAAGCGGTACATTCCGAGGCCATTTTTCCGTCGGCAAGCCCCGCTCAGTTATAAAACGTGTACCATTATGATACCAGTATTATGATCAAACTTTCGATTCCTTGCCACGAATGCGTGTGCAAGAAATTGACGCGTATTTAGAAAAGCCAATTGCATATGATTTGAACAATAATTATTGAATTAAATTATTATAGCAACGTTTCGAGAAAAATACTCATCTATTTTTTACTGCAGTTTTTCCGTTGATTTGACCATCCTCAGTGGATTCGGCTGTACAACGCTTCTGTAGCTCTTCGAGTGCAGTATTATAATGTCACGCTAATTCTTGCAACGAGTTCAGCTAAATTCACTGTGATTTTCGAAACCAATCACAAGTTATATTTTTAATATTTTTAAAAGGTTTCAAGCACGATAAAATTATGACTGTGAAAAAATTTCACCTCCTTCGCCGACGGTTGCTACGATTCCAATCGCCTTTCGGCAAAAAATGCCTTTCGGCCAAAACTGCCTTTCGGCCTAAAACGCTCTTCGTCCCAAAACTGCCTTTCGTCCAAAAATGGCTCATTCGGCAATTGCTCATTCGATCAAAAATTGCTTTCAGCCAAACATGGCTTTTGGTCAAAAATCGCTTTCGGCAAGCTTTTCGATCTAAGCTGCCTTTCGACCAAAGCTACCTTTCGGCCAAAAATGACCCTTTTAGCCAAAAATATGCCTTTCGGCCAAAAATAACTATCGGCCAAAATGTCTTTCGGACAAAATTACCATTCGGCCCAAAATGACCTTCTCATTCGGCCAAAAGTGGTTCATTCAGCCAAAAATTACTTTCGGCCAAAAATGATTTTGCGCAAAAAGTTGAATTTCGGTAAAAAATGGCTTTCGACTAAAAAATAGCTCTCGGTTAAAAGTGCCTTTCGGCCAAAAATGGTTCATTCGGCGAAAAATTGCTCATTCTATCAAAAATTCATTCATTGTCATTCATATCATTCGGACAAAAATGGCTTTCAACCAAGAATCATTTTAGTTTAACGAGTCGTTCTTATGAAAATTTAAACGTTCGTTTCGATGCTGAAATGTGTACGAATTTTTCATAACTCAAATCTGAAAATCAGACCAATCGGTCAAACATGACATATCGATCAAATATGACAATCGGTCGATCTTGACAAATCGCCGAAGCTTTACAAATCGACCAAATCTAACAAATCGGTCAAATTTAACAAGTTGGTCAAATTTGACAATTTGGTCAAATTTGAGAAATCAGTCAGACCTTATAAATCAATCTAATCTGATATCATCGATGAATCGATCATCGGTCTATTGTGACAAATCGGTCAACTCTGACATCTTGGTCAAGTTTGACAAATCAGTAAAATCTAACAAATGGGTACAATCTGACAAATCGGCCAAATTTAACAATTCAGTCAAAACTGACAAATCGATCAAATTTTATGAATCGGTCAAATCTGATAATTCGGTCAAATCTCGCAAATCGGTTAAATTTGACAAATCGGTCAGATTGGCAAGTCGGCCAAATCTGACAAATTGGTCAAATCATCCAGTCAAAAATGGCGCATTCGACCAAAATGGCTTTCGGCTACAAATGGCTTTCGGACAAAAAAGGCTTTCAGCGAAAAATGGCTCATTGGCCCAAAAAAATTATCATTCGGCCAACAAGGCTCATTCGTCCAAAACTGGCTCATTCGTCTAAAAATGGCTCATTCGGCCATAAATGGCTCATTCGGCCAAAACTTTCAGCCACACATGGTTTATTCGACCAAAAATGGCTCATTCAACTAAAAACGGCTCATTCGGCAAAAATTGCTCATTTGGCCAAAAATTGCTCATTCGGCCAAAAATAGTTCATTCGGCTAAAATAGCTTCCGGCCAAAAGCTGTTCTTTCGGCCTAAATGACTTATTCGGCCAAAAATGGCGCCTATTAATAAAATTATCATTTGGCCAAAAAATCTCAATATGCCAAAACTGACTCATTCGGCCAAAAATGACTCATTCAACCAGAAATGGCTCATTCGTCCAAAAATTGCTCATTTGGCCAAAAATAGCTCATTCGACCAAAAATGGCTCATTCGACCAAAGATGGCTCATTATACCAAAAATGGCTCATTCATCCAAAAATTGCTCACTCGGCCAAAATTTTCTCGTTCGGCCAAAAATGGCTCATTCGGCTAAAATGGCTTTCGGACAAAAATGGCTTTCGGCCAAAAGATGCTCTTTCGACCAAAAATGGGTTTCAGACAAAAATGGCGCTCATTCGGCCAAAAAAGTCTCAATCGGCCAAAACTGACTCATTCGGCCAAAAATGACTCATTCAGCCAAAAATGTTCTATTCAGCCAAAAATAACTCATCCAGATAAAATGGCTCATTTGACCAGAAAAGTTTCATTCATTCAAAAATGGCACATTCGACCAAAAATGGCTCATTCGGCCAAAACTGACTTATTCGGCCAAAACTGACCCATTCGGCCAAAAAAGGCTATCGGCCAAAAATCATTTTAGTTTAACGAGTCATTTTTACGACAATTGAAACGTTTGAAGCTGAAAATTGAACGATTTTTTTTCATAATTTACAGTTGATCTGTTTAAACCTCCGGAAATCGGGCAAATGGCTCACTAAACAAACAGCCGATGATGCCCTAAGACGATTTCGCTAGATTTTCAGAGCGTTTAACGGTTATCTCAAGCCCGAAAAAGACGATGATAAGTGTTTATTGACCTTAGGCGGTGTTTGTGTTCTTAGATATCTTCGGTAACGTTTCATTAAGAGGTAATAACGCATCTAAATTTTGACAATTCGGACAAACCATCAACATCAAATCGATCAACACTAGCAAAGCGGCAAAATCTAAAAATAATCGATAAAATATAAAAAATCGTCAGTAACTAAGTAATCCGAAACACTAAAGCAAAAAAACCATACTTTATTTAAGGTCTTGTGTCCTTATGCACAAAAATTTGGCTTTGTCCAAAATTTTCCCATTTGGGAATATTGCATAAAAATCGGTCAAATTCAACAAATCGGTCAAATTTGCAAAATCAGACAAATCGGTCAAATATGATAAATCTGTCAAATATGACAAATCGATCAAATCTAACAAGTCGGACAAATTTTACAATTCGGTCAAACTTGATAAATCGATCTAATCTGATAAATCGATTAAATATGATGAATCGGTCAAATCTGACAACTCGGTCAAGTTCGACAAATCAGTCAAATCTAACAAATAGGTAAATTCTTATAAATCGGCCAAATTTGACAATTCAGTAAAAACGGATAAATCGGTCAAATCTGACAAATCGATCAAATCGTATCAATCGGTCAAATCTGATAATTTGGTCAAAACTCAAATTTGACGAATTCGGTCAGATTAGCAATTCGGCCAAATTTTACAAATTCAATCAGATTAGCAAATCGGTCGGATAACTCTGAAAATTGATTAAATCTGACAAATCGGTAAAATCTAACAAAACGGCAAAAGGCAAAATCGGCAAGATCTGACAATTCAGTCAAAACTGAAAAATTGGTCAAATCTGACAATTTTATTAAACCTTATGAATCGGTTAAATTTCAAAAATCGGTCAAATCTGACAATTCTGTTGAATCTAACCTATCGGTATAATGTCACGAATCGTTTTTATCTGAAAAATTGGTCAAATCGGCAAATGTGACAAATCGGTAAAATCTGTAAAATCCGTTAAATATGATAAATCGGTAAAATTTGACAAATCGGTTAAACCTATCGGTATAATGTAACGAATCAGTCTAATCTGAACAAATCGGTCAAATATGACAAACCGCTAAAATCTGACAAGCCACTAAAATATGATAAATCGGTAAATTTTGAAAAATCGGTCAACTCAGACGAATCGGTCAAATCTGACAAATCGATTAAATCGGTGAAATCTGACAAATCGGTCAAATATGCAAAATCGGTCAAATTAAGCAAATTGGTAAAATCTGACAAATTGGTCAAATGTTACAATTGAGTCAGATCTGAAAAATCTGTCAAATCTAACAAATCGGTCAAATTTGATGCATGGGTCATTCCGCGCGAAGTAATCAAAAAAAGATAGAAACTTGAAATCGACCTCCACAGATTTGAACCAATTTTGGAGCAATTGTTCATCTAGGGCCAATACATAGACATCTAAATGTTTGTGTCACTTATATTGATTTTCTCTTGATTATATCTTCGATTCTATTTACTCTAAAATCAAACCACAAGATGTTTTTAGAAGGAAATTATTCAACGAGTCTAGAAAAAATATTAGTTTTTAATGGCAGTACTGTCAAGTATGCGCTTTTCCAGGTTAAAATTAAAACTTCGTTGTTCTCGCAATACTTATCTTTTAATTTTGAAAATTCTAATTTTATCGTGTTCTTCAGGCATTTTTACATTAAAAAAAACTTCTTATCTCAATGTAATTTGAGCCAATCCCGAGATACACCGTTTTGGAGGAAAAAACTCGCATTTTACCACATAAAATTTCAGTTTTATCGACAAATTTTGAGAAAATCTTCAAATGGTCATAAAAATCGATCCTGAATTGCTAGAGGCAAAACGGAAACCTAGTTTTTAGTCATTTCTCGTCTACTTCACAGTAAATTATGTGTGAACTTTGTATATTAAAGTTGAATTTTTGTCGTTGTGCACTTGCCATTCTATATGACCAAATCTGACGAATTGGTCAAATTCGACGAATTAGCCAAAGCTGGAAAATCAGCTAAACCTGATAAATCTTGATAAATCTGTCAAATCTGACAAATCGGTCAAATACGAAAAATCGGGCAAATTAGAGAAATCTGACAAATCAGTCTAATGTAACAATTTGGTCAAATCGGTCAAATTCGACGTATCGATCAAATCTGGCGAAGCGGTCAAAGAAGACAAATCAGTAAAATTTCACAAACTGGTCAAAATTCAAAAATCGGCCAAACCCAATAAATCGGTCAAATCTGAGAAAACGGACAAATCTAATAAAACGATCAAATCTGACAATTCGGTCCAATCTGACAGTTCGTTCAAATTTGATAATCGACCAATTCTGCAATATCGGTCAAGTTTCACAAATATGTCAAACCTAACAACTCGATCAAATCTGACTAATCGATCAAATCTGACCAGTCGCTCAAAGTTGAAAAATCGGCCAAACCTGATAAATCGGCGAATCTGGCACATGGATCAAATCTGACGAATTGGTCAAATTTGACGAATCGGCCAAGCCTGATCAATTGGTCAAATCGAACAAATCTAACAAAGCGATCAAATCTAACAAATCGGTCACATGTAATAAATTGGTGAAATCTGACAAATCGGTCAAATGTAATAACTCGGTCAAATCTAACAATGGGCATATCTGATAAATCGATCAAATCTGACAAATAAAGTATGGTTTTTGTTAGGTCCTTACGCACAAAAAATTGATCTCATTCAAAAATTTGTTCCGTTTGGGGATTTTGCATAGTGCCAGACGTTTGGTTCTTATACCAAAAGTCGGTTTGGGTTCACATTCCTCGTTGGCAAACAGAACCTCGGTGCGTAGTATCGAGACATCACTCGGAATAAGCCATTTGTTTAGAGTTCATGAAAGCCGTGTGACTTTTTGAATTTTTAGAGTCTAACTAGCGCGTTTTTGTGCTGGTTTGGACTTATCTAACCAGCATTAAGATGGTGTTAGTTACGGACGAGGGGAATCCAAAACACTAAAAAAACATACTTTATGTTAGATCTTGCACAATAAAATTGGCCTCATCCAAAAAAATTCCCATTTGGGAATTTTGCAAACTAACAAATAAGCCAAATCTGCAAATCGGTTAAATTTGACAAATCGGTAAAATTTGACAGTTTGATAAAGTCTGACATATCGGTGAAATTTGACAAATCCGTCAATACTGACTGATCGGTCAAATCTAACAAATAGATCTCTCACGAATCGGTCAAATTTGACAAATCGGCTAATTTGATAAATCAGCCAAACCTGATAAATCGATCAAAGCAGTCAATTTGGAGTAAATTTGCTAAAAATACTATTTATTTATAAATTTTAGCGAGCGATATAAGGGTTACAGTACCTCAAAATCAAATGTATTATTCTCTGTGTACAATGGATTTCTATCACTTTTTTGGTTAGGTTTATTCCAGAATGTTTTAGGCACTAGCAGATTGCATAACTTTTCTAAACTCATCAATGTAATTGTATGTCAATATTTGGTTCAAAATAAAAAAAATCATCAAAGGAATGATTCTTTTCAAGATGATTTTTTTCTCTAAGTTGTGAAACTTTGTGAACCCTTAAACCCCATCCTTTTACGATTTGGAGCCACCGTGCGTAGCTTATACCTCAAAATGGACAAAAAAACTAGATCGCATGTTCATGAAAGTTATGTAATTCCTTTGTGTCTGAAACTTCGTAGACTAAACCTATGTGATAAAAATTTAATGCATGGAGAAAACGCAAAAAACTGCACATCTTCCAAATCAATTAATAGGAAAATATTATCTTCAGCTAAGTTATTTTAAGAAAATTGCAGAAACAAAATCATTTTTATCGATAAATTAAAAAATTGAGAGTGCCGCCTTAAATATTAATGTGCTAACCGATTCAGAAGCTTTATCAGATTTTAAGAAACTTTGCACCTGGTTTTCAACCACAAATGGCTTTCGACCAAAAATGGGTTTCGGTCAAAAATGGCTTTCGGTCAAAAATGACTTTCGGCCGAAATTGCCTCTCGGCCAAAAATGCCTTTCGGTAAGCTTTTTGACCTAAACTGCCTTGCGGCCAAAATTGCCTGTCGATCAACTGACGTTCAGCCAAAAGTGCCTTTCGACCAAAAATGACCCTTTCGGTAAAAGGTAGCCATTTCGATCAAAAATGTGCCTTTCGGCCAAAAATAACTGTCTTTCGGACAATATAACCGCTCGGCCAAAAACGACCTTCTCATCCGGCCAAAAGTGGTTCATTCGGCCAAAAATGGTTTTCGGCCAAAAATGGTTTTCGGCCAAAAATGGATAATTGCTAAAAATGGCTTTGCAAAAAATTGACTTTCGGTTAAAAATGTCTTTCGGCCACAAATGGCTTTCGGGTAAAAATGGTCCATTCGGCGAAAAATTGCTCATTCCATCAAAAATGGCTCATTCGGCAAAAAATGGTTCAATCGGTCAAAAATAGCTCATTCGGCCGAAAATCATTTTAGTTTACGGATCGTTTTTACGAATCGCTCACTAAACGAACACCCGCTGGTGCCCTCACACTAGATTTTCAGAGCGACTAACCGTTAACCCTAACCCGGAAAAGACGATGAAAAGATGGCGTTTCTGTTGTTAGATATATTCAGTAAAGTTTCATGAAACACAAATCGGACAAACCTGAAAAATTTATCAAAGCTAATAAAACTGCCAAATGTAATCAATAAAATATAACCAATCGGTCAAACATGACAATCGGTCAAATCCTAAAAATCAGACGAATCTGTCAAATATGACAAATCGGTCAAATTTGACAAATCGGCGAAACTTGACAAATCGGCCAAATCAAACAAATCGGTCAAATTTGACAAATCGGTCAAACCCGATAAATCGATCTAATCTGATGGATTGATAAATCAGACAAATCGGTCAAATCTGACAAATCGCTAAAATATGACAGATTGGTAAAATCTGACAAATCGCTCAAATCTGACATATCGGTCAAAAATGACGAATCGGTCAAATTTGACAAATTGATCATGTCTTATGAATCGGTCAAATCTGATAATTCAGTCAAATTTCACAATTCGGTAAAATTTGACAAATCGTTCAGATTGGCAAGTCGGCCAAATCAGACAAATCGATCAAATCTGCAAATCGGTTAAATCTGCAGATCAATCAAAACTAACAAATCGGTAAAAGGACAAATCGGCCAAATCTGACCGTCTTAAAAATTAACGCGTTAACCGATTCAGATACTTTATTAGGTTTTATGAAACATTGCGCCTAAGCACGAGAACTTTATCGAAAGTCAGTAAATACTTTGGACAGTCTTGTTTGCGTTTGGGACCACTGTGCGGCGTGCACTCACCGCACTAGCACAATATACAAACAATACAAACAAGTGCTGTTAAAAAAAAATTTCAAGGGGTCGTGCACAAAGAGCAACTTTACATGTTTTCCAAGTTTGAAACAAATGTAGCAAATATCTCGCAGACACACCGGTTGAAATTCTCTAATAAAGCTCTTCGATAAAGTTTTGAATATAGCACCCATTTCCATTTGGATTAAATTAGTGGATAATTCATAATAATTGTTATGGTAGCTGTTTTAAAAAGTTGTTGCTATAAATCCCAACTTCAACCCACATCGGTTACTGCCTCCGGAAATCGAGCAGTGCGCTCCGTACAGCATGTTCTGAAAATCAACAATTTATCTTCTCTAGAGTGTTACCCTTGCATTCCATCCCTTGCTCTTACCAGTCATAGTCCATCCGTTCTGGTAGATCGGCTTAATCGCAAACAGAACCTCCTTCTTCCGTTCTCCGTACTCATCCCGTACATCATACTCCCAATCAATTTCCACCATTTGTGTGGTAGCAATCACCGGCTCTTCCGTCGTCGTCGTTGTCGTCGTCATCGATTCTGTTCCGTCATCTCCACTACCATCCTCACCAAACGACCGACCACTGGTTGCACCTGCAGCTGTGCTACTCTCCTCCGCCGCCGCCGATGGCAACTCCTCTCGCAGCGTGTAGTAAAACAACTTCTGCTGAAACGCTCTAATGGGGAAATCTTCCGTCAACACAATGTAACCGTCGGGGTCGTCAAAGTTTCGCCAAGTCAGCTCCAGCGTCTGATGGCGCGCGTTCACCGTGATGTAAAGGTCGGAGATCTTGGGCTCGTACACACGATCACCTATACGGAACGGGCAATCAATTGTAAATTAAATCCACTTACGGTCGCCCCGAGCAGAAGTTATGAGAATAAACCTCACCAATGAATCGCTGCGCTTGAACTAATTGAATAATCGTGAGCAGTTGCAGCAGTACTAGCAGCATCACTCCAACCGCAATCAATCCTGGTGCACTATTTCCAGCGTTCATTTTTTTATCGTATTTTTTTTTTACTTGGCAATTCAGTTACCAACAAATAATCCGACACACGAAACGGAAGCAATTTAATTGACACACCAATCAATTTCGCACCACTCACTTTTCGGTGCAGGTGCGGGAACGGGGCTTAAAACGTAGCTCACAAATTTTCGCGGATATACGCACAACGCACGACGACCGTCCGACCGACGCGACAACTATGTTCACATGTCAACGCGTCGATCCGCGCCCAGCCAGCACTGTCACCCAACTGATTAGCACTAGCACCGACCAGTCGACTGTCTGACTGACTGACTGACTCTGATTGAGACTGAGTGTGGTGTGTCTCTCTGCTCTAGCTCTGGTCTGGTTTGAGAGGCTGGACAAAAAAAAACCGAGATATATGCGGTGACATGCGGTATCTACACATTTATGAAGTGGTTCGGCGGTCCACTGATAGTTTGTGTAAAGTTTATTGTGCTAGTGCCTCTCTGGAAGCGTTCGAACCTCCGGTAACTAGGTCGCGAGAGAAGAAATAGGTGGGCTCGGGAAGGGTTAGTACGGACACGGGACAAAATTGGTAAGACGTGCGTTGGATTGAAGTGGCTAAATATAGTTAGGATTGCAAATTAATAATTTATTTGTTCAATCAGTATTCAACTATTGCGAAATCAATTGATCTTGGGTGTACACCAACCTTCGTTTTAGAAACAGTGGCGTTGATACAGTACAGAGAGTAATGTTGTTCGAACTCCGGTTCAGCAAAGGCCAAAACGAAGGCTATATGTGAAAACTCATTGATGTACATTGAGAAATGGCAATCTTTAGAAACATTAGTTGTGGAACATTTCCTAAATAATCCAGATCAAAAGGAAAAATCAGTCGAGAACAGATACCATTCAGTTTGATAAACTACCATAAAAATTCCCGACTCATATCCTTTGTTTAAAAAATGGTAAATAAACTGAAAAAATACAATGTAGAATATTAGTGAACAAATTCCAATAATCATGAATATTTCAACTCCTGTTCATGAAACTATCTATGTTTCTACAAAACTAGTTTACGCCAAAAATATATGGTGCTACATTTCAAACGTTCACGGAAAAAAAATTCGTTCATAAATTCATAAACACAAAATCACGATTTCGTGAGCTGGAGCGATTGGCGAAAATCTTGACCAAGTTCATGAAATTATGAATAATAATCCTCGTATTCATGAAACTATGAGTGCTTTTAAAAGAAACTGGTTCGCGCAAAAATGTACCCTGGTCACAGGCCAGTGCGCAGGTTTTGGGGGTTCAAACCCCTCCCATGAGAGTTTTGAATTACTTTTGAAAATTTCTTAACTTCCTGATCAGGGAAAAAGGCTGCGAGCCGTTTTGACACAAACAATATCATTTGAGTTCAGTTATTCTAGAAACAAGTCTTTGAAGAAACCATGCCAGAGTGGCTGTAAAATGTTGTAAGTCAAGTTGGTTGGCATCGCTGGACCGGTTCACGTCTCGACAAGTTTCATTATTAACAACAGTTGTGAAAGATCGGGCTAACAACAGCAACGAGTGAGGAAAAATAGCGAACGAATAACACAAACTCGTAGAAAATCGGGATATCATTGTCTAGAGAAATTTTACCGTAAGTGATCTCTGCGCCAGAGTGACTAAGAACTAAATGGCATCGGGAGAAATTCCGCCGCCAGGAAACTCTCAGAACCAGCTATTCGATACATAGGGACGAGTGTCGAGAAGAAGCATAAGAAACCCTCCGAAGATGGTTGTAAAGAGATGTAAGTCATTGTGTCTGATCAAAATACCTTCTCGATAACAAATAATGTCACAATTTGTTTAGCCAAGTCGACGCAAAACTTGGGGCCTCGGAAAAAAAAATCTTCAACATTTGAGGTTTTCTATACCTTCCTTATATTAGGAACAAAAAAATTAACCCCTCCCTTGAGAATTTTCTGCGCACGAGCCTGTCTGGATAAGTTTAGTTTTTGTTTATACTTTTGGGATACGCTGGTTTGTAGCATATCAACTAAAACGATGGTCATGATTTCAGGGGCTTATTCGCGATTTTCGTAATTTCTCATCACGTTACTGTGATATTTTATTCAAGAGTTTAACATCGGATTTTTCTGGCAGAGTAGCACGATTTATGTTTATGATTTCAGGGTTTTAGTCACAATATTTGTAATTTATATTCCCGTTTTCGTGATATTTTCTTCACGAGTTTCGTGTTGAATTTTTCTGGCAGAGTAGTGTGATTTATGTTCATGATTTCAGGATCTCAGTTACGTTTTCCATAATTTCTATTCACGTTATCGTGATATTTTAGTCACACGTAGAGTGATTTGTGTTCATGACTTCAGGATCATATTCACGATTTTTGATATTTTAATCCCGATTAGTGTAATTTATGTTCATGATTTCAGGATCTTATTCACGTTTTTCGTAATTTATATATACGTAATCGTGATATTTTATTCTTGAGCTCACGTTCGAATTTGACACGAGCGGTAATGCAACTACTGTTCATGTTTAATTACTGTCGGATTTTTTACTCGAAGTAACGTGATAATATGGTTTGGATCATAAAACCGTAAATAATTCGCGGTATTTTGTTTTGTGAACTACATCACGAACAGGATTCGTGGCTATCTTCTATCTTCTTCTTCTATATATATAAAAGTCAAAGTTTGTATGTATATGATTTATAGACTCCCAAACGGCTTAACCGATTTCCGTAAAAATTTATACACAGTAGGTATTTGTTATAGGGCGTGTTTGTGTACTATTAGTTGGAGATTATATGCCCGCCAGATGGCGCTTTGGAACAAATTGTGTTTTCCACCTATTTCGTTGAAAATCGCAGCAACGTGCGATGGGTATTAGCTAGCATAATATATTTTTGATGCTCAGCTTAGTGTTCGTTTTCTGTCCAGACATCACGTTGAACCTTACCAAATGAATAATGATGTTGGAGGTCCTAACAGCTTTCTTATATCTGCTGCTCTCACCTATTGCTAGCCGCTGTAGGTTGTACATAAATATATGATATTTTACCACAAAACCCATTTTTTTTTGAAATAGCTCACAAGAAAATTTTAAGGCCATGTGCAGAGTTGTATGAAATAAAAAAAAATTACGGATGACTTCTAAATATCACAAGCACTCAAAATAGATCGTGAATCATGTACTACAAATCATGAAAAAGTTCACAAATCCATGAATAATATTTTATGATTTTGTGAGCACAAATGGTGAAAATTATACTAGGAACAATGAACTAGTTCACGAACACATGAACGATATTTTGTGACTTTGTAAACTATTTCCTGGCCAAACATGGTCAGGTGTAACTGTTATATTAGGAATCATGAATCAGTTCACGTTTCTATGAATAGGATGTCATAATTTTGTGAACAATTTCAATAGCACGAATGGTCAGTCGCTAGGAATCACAAATCAGTTCACGTATACATGAATAATATTTTGCGATTTTAATTCAATTAATTTAAAATTCTGCGATTGATTTATTGCACGAGCTCGAATGGCTAGTTCACGAATATATAAAAATTATTTCATGGTTTTGTGAACTAGTTCATGATCATGAATGTGACTAATTCTCTGGAAATCATGAACCAGTTCACATTTACATGAATAATATGGTGTGATTTAGATAACTATTTCACGAGCACGGATATTGAATGGTGACTATTATATTTGGAATCATCAACTAGTTCACGATGTTTAAAAGGATTCATGAATAATATTACAAGTTTCGGGAAATAGTTCACGAGTAAATATGTTTACCATAAGGTATGCAAAAAATCACGATTCAACCTTTGGTTTTATGAATAATGTTCATAAAATTGTGAGCTAGTTCACATACAGAAAATCGATTTAGTAATGATATGTTGGAAACCGTACAAAACAAAAACGTTATTTCGCTAACAAAAACGTTATTTAGGCGTTACTGACTGAAAATGAAACATAATTATAAAACACATGATTTTTGTGCATGGTCCCGTTTTCGTAACGTAAAAACGTGATTGTTCCAGAATTCATGACACTTTACTCACGTTTTTGGGAACAATTTTTAAACCGTGTTTGGATTGGATCATGACTGTCTTTTTTTCCGTCTAACGAATTTCGTTCATTATGATCACATTTCATAATTTGGAGGTCGACTGATTTGTATAAAGTAGATCGCCTAAAACAACCAATTTACACGCGAACATACGAATGACCACACGCTTATAAACATAATGTGTCCACGCGAAGTTACATACACACTAGCACGCACGACAAAAACGTCAACATACAAACGCTCGAGTCCTTCGCGATCATCCACATACAACCACACCCACGATCTCAAAAACAGGATAACACCCCGGTGGTTAAGCGGTTTAGCACTTATAAATTCACAAACGCGGTCTTTGGAGTGAACCTCCATATGCCCGTGTTCGCGCGATCATGAATCAGTTTCATTCGGACACCCCTATTCTCGGCCCTAGTTACATGAGTCCATGATAATGCTCACATCCACTAAACTACACGTTCCATGGTGACATAAAAATCGAATTTAGACACATGAAGTCATATACACGCGACAAACAGACATACAAATGCTTGAGCCCTTCGCGATCATCCACGCAACCTACACCGGCGCTCTCGCAGACATGATAAAGATTCAAACGCGGTCTCAAGCGTGAACCTACAGTCCCCCGCACTCGCGCGATCATGAATCAGTCACGTCTGGAAGTCTCTATCCTCGATTCCAGAAGTCTAGGTCCATGTCATCAATTGAAACAATTAAAAAGAAAGCTCTCATATCCACTGGACAACACGTTCCATGGCGACGTGACCGGGAACTCTAGTGATATGGAGTAACTCACTCCCTGTCAGAATGTGATCCGTACACCGAAAACCGAATATCAGAATGACGGCCCGCGTGGTCATTCAAGAACACAATAGCCACAGGGTTACAAAATCGAATTAATTCACGCGAAGTCACATACACGCGAGGACACGTCAACATACGAAGGCTTAAGCTCTTTGCGATCATCGGTAACAATGTGACCGTTTTAGTACTCACGAAGAACAAACGCGGTCTCAGTTGCGAACCTGCCAACGCGCGCGATCATAAATCGGTCACGTCCGGAAATCTTTACGCTCCATTCTAGCAACTTAGGTCCATATATTCAGTTATACCAATCAAAAAATAAAGCTCGTATCTACTAGACAACACGTTCCATGGCGACATGACAGGGAAACCCACTTTGTCCTAGAATCTGAACCCTGCACGAAAAATTAAGCATCAGATTCATGGTCCGCGCGCGATCATTCTCGAACACACGCGACTATGCGAAAGGCAAACGGTTTTAATATAGAATTTATACACGCGAAGTTACATACCCGTTAGCACACGCGACATACAAACGAACACGCGATCGAACACGTTAACGTACAAATGCTCGAGCCCTTCGCGATGATACATGCGATCACGAAGTCCCTACGCCCGCACATACCTGAACCGTACAATAAATATCACATTCAGAATCACGGCCCGCTACAATTGGCCTAAAGCAGTGTTTTAGTGGGCGCCATTGCCTGTTTCGTCTGCAATTGTAGTGTGTGATTCTGAAGAGAACCTAGCTCTACAGCTCCAGTAGGACAACTCTCGAAAAAGAGAAACTAATGAATTTACTATTAATTATTACTTTCACGATTCTTCACGATTTTAGGAAGGCTCATGGTTTTCATAGTCTCTAAATTTCCTTTCCATCGTAGGGTTACTGCGCCCTAATTCATGTTAGCTCCTCTATTCATCCCACTCATTTGAACACATTGGTTAGAGGAGTGTCTGCTATCTCTATTAAACGCATTAGCTCAAATTGAATAAGGGTAAGTTGTACTCGACTTTTCACTTCCCTCAAACCCTTCTTTTTACATTTCTTCTTATTTGCCTTTTCACATTGTGTTTACATTCACCATTTTCTTTATTATTATATCTTTACTTCAGTTCGAATCAATCTACAGTGTCTTTTTAAACAAAACCAAAATTGTTAATGAAATTGTTAACTGTACTTTATAAAAATACTAAATACAATTGATTTTCTGTCATTTCCCTCTTCTCTACATTTACTTAGTTGTTGTAAATTTTTCATTTTCGCTTTTTTATACGTTTGCTTCATTTCCTTCAATTCCTGTGTAGTCTTTAAGTTCCACTTTCTATAATTAATAAGGGTAATGTTTCTATTTGTTCATAATTAAATCATCATTAATTTATTATTTTCTATTAATTGTGGATTTGTTTTGTACAATTTCTCATCTTTTAATTATTTTAGTATTACCAACTTTCTTTATTTTTTTTTATTTTCTTTATTCATTTTATCAAGTTTCTGGGTCTTAATTATATTACATATATTTAATTTTTTAGCAATCAGTTGGCTTGTTATTATTTTTTTTCCTCTGTTCCCAAAATGGATGTCATTATTTTTGGTTTCTTTATTTTTTTTTAGTTTCCTATTTTTTTCTCATTTTTGTGTCCTCTTTTTGTGTATTTTTAATTTTCAATGAACTCAATAATAAAATTAAATTGATCCTGCTAAGGGGGTCCTCTTATATAATTGTGCAAAAAGTACCTAATATTTGATTTTTTTTTTGAAGGAGTAAAATGACTTAGATATGTGCGCTGTTCTGCAAAATGTTTATTAAGGTTTTATCTACAAAATAAAAATTTTAGAGCGTAAAGTGTTAAAAATGGCGTCCAAAATGGCGGCACCAGCAAAAGGTGTTTTGAAAACCGACCTCATCTGTGGGCACGATACAGGTCGTCGTCTACAAGCAGCAATCCAAAACGATCTTGAAGATTACATTCCGTAGAGGTGCCCCAACCTAAAGACATGAAAAAATTCGATATAGAATCAAAATGGCGGCCACTTGAAAATAAGGTATCGTTAATGATCAAAATATTACTATTTTGTAGGTTACAGCACCCGAAAATGTTGTCTTCTTTTTGGAGGGCAAAACCCGAAGTTGATTGGTTGAGTGGTTCAAAAATGAGAAAGCCCGCAGATTCGAAATATCTTGATCCGAGAAAGCCGCCATTTTGGACGCCATTTTTGGCACCTGACGCTCGAAAATTTTTATTTTATAGCTGAAACCTTAATAAACGTTTTGCAGAATAGCGCACATGTCTAAGTCATTTTACTGCTTCAAAAAAATTATTAATCATTAAGTACTTTTTGCCTCAATTATACTAGAGGATTTCCTTAGTATACGGAATTATATTCCTAGTTTAAAAAAAGACTTATAATTGTTCTACCCAGTATTTATATATGTAAATTTAAATTCTTCTGTATCTCTATTTTAAAATAAAAATAAAAAGGACAATGAAAAACCCTGTTCGAAGCCAGCTGTATTCTATCAAAAAAGCTGCCATTTGCAGCACCATTGTCGAATCGCCCAATAACAATTTCACCGTCTCAATCGTTTTCCATCATCTTTCACATGCTCTAATACCAAAGCAGACTTATCGAGCGGACACCAGCAGTGAAAGGCGTCGCTTCCATGAACCGCACAATTTCGTTGCTCCCCAATCGACAGGTTTTTCTTTGTTTTTTTTTTCTGATAGCTCTCGTTAGTCCTCTTGGGTGATTACTGACAAGACGGTCGCCATGTAGAGTTAGTGTATGGAAGAAGAAAAACTTTAAGCTCAAACGAGCTTAGGTATTTTCCATTGAGAAATGCAATCTGTTTCGGAATCCTACGATTTGCCCCGATCCTTGCGCGGAATTGGTTTGTCGTTTATCGTTTGCGACGAATGGTAAAAAAGGGATAAAGTTTGACGAATATTTCTTCCAATAAAATACAAGCACGATTGAATTACCACCCTGTTCTGGAAGGGGTGAGAGAACCGTATTTGTTCTAAAAATTTAATAATAAATTCTTAGTAATGAAAATCCAAAGAAAGAAAGAAACGGAACAATCTGGGTGGTAATAAAGTTTTCAGACACGGATTCGTCCTGTGCCTTTTCAGAGACGAATGGGGTGGAACATTTCTACAATGGGATTTTTTTTCAGGAGAGAAGAAAAATGGCATAACAGTCAGTGAAACAAAAGGGCGTATTTTATGGGACTTTTATTACACACACACACAATCGAGATGGTGAGATCTGATTCATTTTATACTTATTGGCGTCATAAATATTTCAGCGGGACAGCAGGATCAACAGAAGGGTTCCATGCTGGTTTGGTAATAGGTTGGTTGTTAAAACGTGTTTCGCGATTATGCTTTTTGTGCAATCAAATTATAGATTCTGTTATTGGTTTTGTCAATTGGATTACCTTAAAATATTTGTAATTAATTTGTTTGCTCAACTAGTTATGAATTTATAACCGATTTGTTTTACAATAACTGACATAATTTCCGGCAAACAACTGACATAACTGAAACCGCATGAAACTATAAATGAAATCGTAAAACTTGTGCACGGATAATTGTTGCTTTATTGTGGCACAACATAAACAACCGTCATCTGAAACAAAAAACTTTTTCCATGCAATTTACAAATTTCACTTGCATTACAGCGCGAGGTCTCACCAGCAAACACGTCAAACAGAAGCGAGGAGTGCACTCTCAAACTTTCTCCTCAGCTCAACGGTGAATTTCCCGGTTTTCACGCTCAACCGCAGAACTGAAGTTTTCCTTGTCCTATCCCCGCCAGTAGTCATACTTGTCACTATTTAATGGACATTCCTGGTATATATGAATCCACTATGGTCGCGACCGACGTCTGACTGCTGCTGTTGCTGCTGCTGTCCAATTCGTTCGTTCGAACATTGGACCAAAAAACCGACCATAAAAATAAATTAAACTTTTCATTTTAACGATCATCCAATGGTGATTCCTTTCCCCGGCACTGCCGCATATTTGTTCGTCGCGGGAAACAGCAATCTAAAATTCATCCTAGGCCAGAAAAGTGGGCAACGTAACATTCCGAAATGATTGTGGTGGGAATTGGACGACATTCCGGACTTTTTAATCCATCCCAAGGCGGGTTTCGAATAGCGTAGTCTACCTTCGTCTCTTTTTGGGGTTAGAATCGGGAATTTGTTCGAACGCGAAATGACTCTTTGCTACCAAAAACAGTATACAAACGATGTTGGAACCAAGGTTCGGTTCCAACCTGGAAGAAGGACTTCTTTCGGATGTAGCAGGAAGTTGCTGTTGTTTGGTTGGCGTGGCGGAATAAAATGGGGGAAATATCGTGAGATCCTCCCCCGATAGTGCCATTAGCAAACTACTGAATTTTAATGGACCCCTGGCTTGCTCTTGTTGCTTGTGTTCAGCGGGAGTTTTTTTTATCGTCGTTCGAAATTTGCACCGGAAAGTCACAGTTAGTCAGTCTTATACTACGTTCACAGTACCAGTTAAAATATGTTTTAACGTTGTATTGATGACGTTTTTCCCGTTGTCAGTTATTCAAACATGGTTTAACTTTGTTGTTTGAATGTAGTCAGGTCCGTTGGCAGAGTTTTGTTTGGGAGAGGAAAAAATAATGCTTAAATGTATTAAGTCTGATGATTTGAGATAGTTACTAAAAATTGAATGGAATTTTTTTAAAGTTCATAGTGAAAATGAAAAAAATATTTGAAAGTTCGTAGTGAAAGACAATTTTTTGGTAGTACTATCGAAGAAAAAAAACAAGTTGAATTAAAAAAACATTGTTTCAAGTTGTCGAAGTTATGGCCCCTTTCCCGAAGCAAGTTTATTTTAAAGAGGCTTGTGCACACTCTCCAAGGTAAACCGCTTAACTAAAATAAAAAAGTAAACTTGTACCGTTCGTTTTCCCAAAAAACAATTTTTTTTCCATGAAAGACCATGTTGATAAAAAACGACTTCGATTTATCGACCCTCAAATTTGTATATAACTCCTTATAATAGTGATATAAAATCATGTATTCAGAAAATTCAAATCACGAAAATCAGAAAATTCATCAAAAACTAAAAAAAAATCTATGAAAAGTATAAAAAAGAAAAGTTTAAAAGTTTTGAACAATCATGAGAGTCATGCAAATCATGAGAGTCACGAAAATCGCAAAATCAAGAATTGTGTTAAGTTTGAAATTTTCTGTGTCGAATTCATCTCGTCAGTAACTAGCACCAACTGGGTGTCTAGTTAGACGATGTCTCTAACCTAGTACCCAAATTAGCCCTTGTTAGTCACACAAAAAAATCGAAACAATTCACACGACACATTTGAACGTTCAAACCAACTGCCCTGTCCCGAGTGATAGCCCGGGAAGCAAATGCAGAAGCTGTGGTTTGCTGATGAGAAAGAGAAAGCGAACTCTTGTCATTTAGCTAGGGAATCATTATGCATCCCAAAAGGGTTATTTGGATTAAACCAATTTGCGCGTTAAGGACACTAAATCAAATGGACTAAGTTAATGAATGAGCTAATGAACTAAAAAAATTAAAAAAAAAATAAATTACTCAAGTGAATAAATTTAAAAAAATTATTAAAATTAACAAATGAAATGAAAGTAAGCGGACGCAATAAATAAAATAAATTAAATTAAAAAAACGAAGCAAATAAAAATAATAGAATGAATAAAATTAATAATACGTTAACATAACTAAAATAAAATATATCAGTTAAATTATAAATATTCATAAAATTAATAAAACGAAGAAAATGAATAAAACTAATAAAATTATTCAAGGAAAAAATTAATGAAATTGATGAAATTATGAAATTAATGAAATTAATGAAATTAATGAAATTAATGAAATTAATGAAATTAATGAAATTAATTAAATTAATGAAAATAATGAAATTAATGAAATTAATGAAATTAATGAAATTAATGAAATTAATGAAATTAATAAAATTAATAAAATTAATGAAATTAATAAAATCAATAAAATTAATAAAATTAATAAAATTAATGAAATTAATGAAATTAATGAAATTAATGAAATTAATGAAATTAATGAAATTAATGAAATTAATGAAATTAATGAAATTAATGAAATTAATGAAATTAATGAAATTAATGAAATTAATTAAATTAATGAAATTAATTAAATTAATGAAATTAATTAAATTAATGAAATTAATGAAATTAATGAAATTAATGAAATAAATTAAATTAATGAAATTAATGAAATTTATAAAATTTATAAAATTTATGAAATTTATGAAATTTATGAAATTTATGAAATTAATGAAATTAATGAAATTAATGAAATTAATGAGAAATTAATGAAATTAATGAAAGGAATTAATGGAATGAAAGGTATGCAAGGAATGAAAGGAATAAAAGGAATGAAATGAATAAAATGCTTGAAATGAATGTAATGAATAAGATGAATAAGACGAATAAAAGAAATGAACTAAACGAATAAAAGTAATAGAATTAATAAAATTAATAATATAATGAAATGCAAATAAAATATATTAGTAAATGGAAAAATATTCAAGGAAAAAATGAACGAAATTAAGAAAATTAATAAAGCGCATAAAATAAGTAAAATGACTAAAATGCATAAAATGAAGAAAATGGATAAGACGAATCAAATGAATGAAATAAATTAAATGAATGTATGAAAGAATAATAATAATAAAAGTAATAAAAATAATAAAAATAATAAAAATAATAAAATGAATGAAATAAACAAGATGAATAAAATGAATTAAAATAATGAAATTAATTAAATAAATTAAATAATAAATAAACGAATGAAATGAAATATAACGAAATCAATAAAATGAATTATTAAATTAAATAATATAAATAAAATAACAAAACAAATGACATGAACAGAGCAAATGAAATCTGAAATTGAACAGAATTGATAAAATTAATAAAAAGACAAAAATAAACGTAATAGAACGAATTAAACGTTTAAAATGAAAAATTAAACAACATTTAAAAGGAAACATAATAAATTAATCTGTGCAATATCTATGATAAGGGTGAAATGATTAAAATGGATGAATCAACAAAATTTGTAACGTGACTAAACTGAATAAAATGTATGAGCTTAAAATCTTAAAAGGTTTTGAATAATCATGAGAGCTCCATGAAAGTCATTTAAAACATGAGAACGACAAAAATCATAGAAATCATATATATCCTAAAAATCAAAAACATGGAAAATCATGAAATATTAGAAAAACCAGGAACTGTTATGAAGAATTGTGAAAAATCTGAAAAAATATAAAAATTGCGAGAATCACAAAAATTATTAAAATCATGAATGTCGTGAAAATTATAAAAATCATGAAAATCTTAAATCCTTAAAACCATGAAAATTACGAAAAATCACAGTTAAAGGGTTATATACCTTTTTGTGAGAAAAATTTACGTAAAGATATGAAGCAATGATTTAATTACATCAAAGTTATAGTATTTTGGTAGTACATTTTTCAGTGAAAAAACAAGCATTAGGTTATAAAAATATATTGATAATTTTCGGAGTTATGGCCTTTTCTCCGAAATATTTATTTATTTAAGATATTTACAGTGATCACGATTGAAGGCCAAAAGATGAACTAAAATCCTAAAGCTCATTTAATTCTATTAGTATAGGAGTAATTAGTTGAATAAATAATATTTTTATTCTTCCTTCGGGAACGTTTTTCCTAAAAAAAAATTGTATTAAATAGTCCTTATCCATAAAACAAAATTTTATATATATAAAAAAGGTATCGTTAAGGTACGAGAAAAAATGATAACTATCAATCGAAAAAAATTAAGAAAATCGGTTGAGTGGTTTTCCGGCAATCGTGATCACACGGAAAAGCCATTTTTGGGAAAAAAACACATTTTGAGATAATCGAGATTAAAGTTTCAAGTTACCACTGCTCTTAGTCGGCGAAGCCTACTTCGAAGCGTTGTAACTTTCGATCTATTTCTCGAATCTGTATAAAAATTTGGGAAAATATTGTCAAGGAGGTGTACTTTCAGATAAATTAATAATGTTTTTTTTCGATTTTTTTTTTGAAAATGAAGAGGTATGTAGCCCCTTAATTAAAAGAAATTCAAAATAATTGCATGAAAATTATTAAAACCTTTATAAATGATTTGCAAACAAAACCAAGGATTTCCCTCATTTACAGTGTAACAAACAATGGTTTTATTATTACACACACATACTCAACGAAACCTTCTTGAACCTTAACGAAAGCAGAATGTGATGCCAAGAGTTTTACCGAAGATTCGAAACTAGAAAAATGCAACTATTGCACCTTAGTGGATAAAGTTTAGGTAAAAACTATTTTTTCTACTAAAGAGAAAATTGTTTAAAACCACATTTGCGCGTCAAGGGCACAAAACCTATAACTAAATTAATTAGGGGATTTGTGTTTCGACTTCGTTTCATCAGAATCCGACACTAACTTAGTGAGCTAGCGCTGGAGTGACGCTAGCTCCAAAAACGAACGAAAACAGGATTTACTCAGAATCACAAATCGTGTTTTCGTTTTCTGAAGCTAGTGTCAATCCGGCGCTAGCTTAGTCATGTCACTAAGTTAGTGTCGGGTTCTGATGAGACGAAGTCGAAACGCAAATTCCATAACTAATTTACTAGAAAACTTCCGAACGGAATGGAATGTAACTGGCTCTCAAGGGACATAATATAAATATACCTTATAGGGGAGGACCTGGCAAGTTGGTACACCCTGATCTAGCTTCGATCTAAGTGAAAAGAAAATCAACAAATCGAAAGAGTTGCAGGAACAGTTTGATAGAACAGATTCCGAAAACCTAACCACTTTTTAGATCTCACGGATATATTGAAAATTAATAATTCTACATAGTCCCCTATGTGTTACTAGAAGGACGAAATATTACTTAAAAGTTTTTGAAGCAGGATCGTTTTGTCCCCCAGAGGTCTGGAAATGAACGAAAAATCAACAAAGTTTTGTCCGTCGATGTACGAAAGGTTTAGCATCAAAGTCTCTAAAGGGTGATAGAGTAGACTCCAACAAATGAGCCATTGGAAGTTTCGGAAGTCTGATTTAAATTTTCACCAATAATAAGCTTAAGGGGCTTATTTTGTACCACCCTACTCCGCGTAACGAATTTGCGAATTGAGTACTACAATTCAGAATTCAATTTGAGTCCATGTGTTACAGAAGATCGGTAGGTGCTATACTCAATCGCAATTTGGCCCATTTCGAATGACAATAGATTTTCTCCTCCTGACGTTTCAATTCATTCATTTCGCAGTCAAAATGCCATAAACTCGACACACAAAGTAACCGGCATATGTCCGCATCGATTTACCGCAATTCCAATCGAATCAACTTTAGACAGAATGTTACCTAACGAGTGTAACATAAACTCCCCTTTCGAGTGCCATGGCGCTCCCGGATCCATCGAGTGAAGGCACTCTCTATAGTAGCTGTAAGGCTTATGAGCCAATATTGGCATTACGGTACAATTTTATTAAATCCTCGTTCGTTTCGGATTTTACCGGGTTTGGTTGAGAGGTTTTTTTCCGTCTGTTCCATCTGTTACTATTGGCTTAGATTTTTGATTGTGTTGCACGAATGGAGTCTGATGTCCGATGCTATCAGTTTGAGGAGGGTACTAAGTCAAAAAAAATCTGTAAATAGGGATTTCTATTCTTTTAGGTATTAACGTAGTTAGAAAAGAAGTATTTTCATTCTGATTTAGGTATACTTAAGATGAGGAAAATACCACAGAATGCGCCTTAAGCTAACCTTTTTTCTAATAACGGGGTAAACACTTTCGTAGAAATCCATTTATAAGCTTCCGTTCGATTTTTTTTAATAAAGCCTACAAATAGCACAGCTCTACGCTATCCTCTTATCAGTACTGCTTCGCCACGAGCTCTACACAATGATGAAAAGCATATTCCTCTAACAAAAATGGAATGTGCTAGGTCAAATGCCCCCTTTTAAATGTATATATGTATAGTCCCAAAACATGAGAAGCCTCTCCTAGCCCAGGGTAATAAAAGCAAAACGATTTACAACAATCCGCTTCCCCCGGTTGTACAGCTCCGGGCGGACCGACCCGGCACGGAGTCCTTTTGGAAGCGAACAGTTAAAGCCTATATTGACACTGTCATGTTTATCATCCTTTTTCATCCCCACCCAAGGGACACTCACTCACTGTTCAGGGCAAGCCGTTGATGCCCATCTACCAGCCAGCCCGAAACCAAAAGTCCTACGACTGAGCCCCCCCCATTAAACTCAGGGACGGTCCCCGGATTAGGAGAGCTAGAACACTGTCTGTCGGCGGCAGGCGGAGCGTAAGCGGAGGTCCCGAACTTGCTTTCAACAGTTCCGACGTTCTTCGGTCGGGGCCTGTTTGCTATATAGAGGAGATTTTCTTTTGCACCGAAAATCTGTTCCATTCATCTACTGCCGTGACCCGGTACGATGAGGATGATGATGATGATGATGATGATGGGATGAAAGATTGTTTCCTACGCATTTGGGCTCCGCTCGAGGCAACGGGGTGCTGCTATATTTGGATTTACGGGAACTGTTGACAAATTTTGTTTGTTCTCGGATGTTTTTCACTCGAAATTCATACCTCAAAAGGATTCTCGGTTGTTTTCAGCATGGTGGAGATTTACAGTTTTCTGTACCGGTGATGAAACTCGAAAAAGCATATGCATTGGGCTTAACCATGCGAAAGTATTAGAAAGAGATTTACTATAGATACAGGAGGGAGCAATCTCTAACGAGAAGATCCAATTACCGTACGATGAAACTGATGCAAGATGAGAAGTGTTCCATCAAAAATATTCAATGGCCTTCCTCTGATAGCTAAAGTTTGTTAGTTGACTATGTGGAACACACTTCAAAGCCACTGTTCCAATTGGGTCGGTTAGATGACATAAAATTGCCTCAGATTATTAATTTCGGAACCATGAACTGTAAATCTACCTCTTTTGAACTATCCGAACATTTTGATTTGAACTGTAGATCACTCTAAAAATCTAGTTCGGAAAATATCTATGTGTGCATGTATCAAACAATGTCACACAAATTTCTCCGAAATGGCTGAGCCGATGTGATAAGATATGAAAGCTCGAAAAATTTACAGTAATAGCGGCTACACTCATCGTAGTCTCGCAATGGTTTATCAAATAACTTCCACATTATTTTTGTTACTGTAGAGGGATCTAAAGTGATTGGGCGGACCCGTAAGCAGAGCCCCTTATGCGCATTTAGCGGTATGATAAGATTCACAATCCCAATCCCTTCTTAACTGATTCATGAAAGCTAATCGAGTTATCAATATTACACTCAAAGCTATAGTTTGGAAAAGCAGTATAATATAATCACGTGCTTCTTGCCATGAACTATCACTAAAATTATGAAAATATTGTCCATAACTGGAGTTAGAATCCAATTCTGAGACACCTTAGCTATAAGCTATACCTAAAAAAAATGTTGTTACCGAATTTCTGCTTATTTCTCTCCACGCTGCAATTTTTCGCACAATTTAGTTGGGCTCTGCAATTATTAATATAATTCCTACATATGTAGAGGACATACTAGATATCTTGACTAAAATGAAATTTTTAAAAATTGTATATAATGCGTACAATACTGTATTAAATGTACGAAAATAATATCTATATTAACCCTCAAAAAGGCAAGCCAAAATTGTGACTTCAAGCAGCATCGCTCCTAAGACCCAATGAAATCGTAAGCCTTTTTTTGTCGTTTTATCAGTGAGAGAATCGAAGGCCCGAAAACGCTCGATTATTTGTATTTCATATTACAAGTTCATTAAAACTGGAGAACTGTTACTAGCCGGGCCTCTGCGACCCCTTGTCTTTTTGAGGATTAAATAAAATTTATAACATACTACATTAAATAAAAGATATTATTTGTGCATCTTCTCCCTCCCAGAAAAGTTGGATTCGACGAATGTGTCGTGTTGCACCCGTCAGTAACTAACACAAACTTGCTGCCAGTTAGACGAAATATCCAACTAACACCAAATTTTACGCTAGTTAGACACTAAATCCATTCACATAAAATGTGTGAACGCGTAAAGCAACTGGCTGGTACCGAGTGACATCTCGGAAGCTCTAAGTCGCAGACGAGTGTAGAGAAACGAACTGTGTTTTGCCGTGAGAGCCAAACACCTGAGAGTATGTTTCGTCCAACATTCAAATCCCACTTTTCTAAGTTAGGTTTGTGCATTTTCCCATTATCCCATTTTCTTTTCTTTGGAAAACAAAAGTTACGTGAAAATTTGGCAAATTCTCAAATAGAAACAAAATCTTCGGTTCTACATGGAAAAAAATTGTTCACAAAATAAAGTATAAAGTGCCATGAATTCTTGAACAATCACGTTTTCACGTTACGAAAACAGGAGCATGAACAAAAATAATGTGTTTCATAATTATTTTCAATTTCCTTTCAGTAAGACCTGCGTAACGCTTTTACTAGTAGAAGTATTTGTTCTTGTTTTGTGAACTTCAGTCACGGTTTCCGCCATGTCAGTACCAAATCGATTTTTTGTATGTGAGCTGGTTCACAACTTTATGAACATTGTTCATTAAATTCATAAAACCAAAGGTTGACTCGTGATTCAATTCGCAAATTCAGGAACATCATTCAGAGTCCGACTATACGACGTGAACTGGTTCTTAATTTATCAGTACCTTACATGACCTGGTTCTCGTGGTGCTGAATTAGTTCACAAAATCAAAGCATACTTTCTCGTGAACCATTTCGCGAAACTAGTTTATGAATCCTTTTAATCATAGCGAACCAGTTCATGATTCCTAATATATTAGTCACATTAGGTTCATGATTCTTAATATATTAGTCCCAACTCGCCATTCGTGCTCGTGAAATAGTTCACAAAATCGGAAAATGTTTTTCATAAAATATAAAATATCAGATGAGTATTCATGAACTGGTACATGATTCCTAGTATGTTAATCACAACTTACCATACGTGCTCGTGAAATAGTCAAAAACATCATGAAATATTATTCATGGAAACGTCAACCGATTCATGATTCCTAGTATAATAGTCAATACTGACCATGCATGCACGTCAAATAATTTACAAAATTAAAAATATTATTCATTGATTCGTGAACTGATTCATGATTACTAGTACATGATTAACGATCTATCTCGAGTGCTTGTGATATTTGGAAGATATACCTATTCATTTTAAATTTCATGCAACTCTGCACATGATCATAAAATTTTCACGTGAGCTAATAAATTTGGATTTTTTCATGAAATATATGGTTATGTCCAGCTGCTAGCAACTAGTAATAGGGGCGACCAGCAGATATAAGAAAACTATTAAAAACTCGAACATCGTTAATAATTTGATAAGGTTCAATGTGACAGAAAACGAAAACGGCGCTGACCATCAAAAATGCATTAAATCGTATTCGTGATACAAAATACCGCGAATCAGTCACACTTCTATGATCCAGTTCATATTGTCATGTTACTCCAAGTAAAAAATCCGATAGTAATTATAAATAGCATATCACAAAAGGCGAGGAGAAATTATAAACGTCCTGATCAAACTGCTAACAGTCTGCTTTCTCATCTCGAACAGATGAGAAGACAAAAAGCGCACCGTTCACGAACAGCATACAAACAAAAATTACTACCCGGGTAACATTTAGACGCAGCAATGTTTCATTTCCCGACTGCAAATGAAATGTGTGAACCATAGAATAATTTTCGCCCATTGCTTTTCGCAGACCCGTTCTAGACCTACAGTGAAATAATTGATCAAGGTAAAAGTGGACTTGTACTTACAGAAGTGTTACACATACAACTACATCGTACGAGACTAGTAGTACTAATAACGTTCAACACCTTAGCCGAAGCACAAAGCAACATGGAACACGACTTTGAATACGACAAATTTTGGCATATTGTGACATATGGAAAAGGGGGAGTAAGCTAGAACGTTACGGAACATGTCTCCACTGAAGAAAACAAATTTCAATCAATTTGTTACGTCATAGGGGAGGGGGGATAAAGAAATTTGTGACAATTTGTTACATGTGAGAAAGGAAGGAGTCAATTTTGGGCAATTTTTTCTTACGTAATTTATGAATGGCCCATAAGTCATTGCTAAAACAACTAAACAAACTCATATACTGCAACCAAACAGCTTACGAAATCTGCTGATACACCACAGACAGCCGGCCAAAAAAATGACATGTCGTGCTAACAATATTCCACGCTATCCTCAATCCAATAGTTAACATACCTAGATAAGAAATAAACAAGAAGACGAAAACACGAAAAGCATTAAACATGTAACAGTGAAAATTAAAGCGCTTGACACAACGACATGGACACAAAAAGATTCGAGGGAGAAAGCCGACGGAATGATCAGCAAGCGGCAGAGGGTAAACTTTATCATTGCTCACCACCAAGAACGAAAATTAACACGAGAAGCGGAGAGCAGTTTGTAGTGCGTGTATACGAAATATTAATTTTACGAAATATTAATTTTATAATTAATATCAACAGACACAGTGTGGTCCTAATGATAATTTCTTAATCTATTTAAAAAGTCAAATTGTAATCTGCTACGTGGAATGTGAAGATCGAACTCGGATGAAACTCTGTTGAAAGTCCGCTGCAAACCAATGATGGCACCGTTCACTCCATAGTTAGTCCGGCGAAGAGGTAATCGGAGGAATAAATTATTGCGAAGGGCGCGAGGGCGAACGTTCATGTTTATCGCACTGAGAAGCTCGGGGCAGTCAATTCGATCTTGCAAAATATCCGAAATCGTCATAGCACGGAATAGATCCCGTCGCACTTGCAATGTATCGAGTCCAATAAGCAAACCCCGGCTTTCATAACTTGGCAGCTGGTGAGGGTTGCTCCAAGGCAATCGACGAAGGGCAAACCGAACAAATCTGCGCTGTACTGCCTCAATTCGATGGACGCCGTTGAGATAATGAGGGTTCCACACAACTGAACAATATTCCAGAGTTGATCGAACGAGTGAGCAGTAGAGAGATTTCAAGCAGTAAATATCTGAAAAGTGCTTAGATATTCTCATTATGAACCCCAAACAGCGTGATGCCTTTGCGACAATATAGCTGATATGCTGTTTAAACGTCAGTTGTTCATCGAGAAAAACTCCGAGATCTTTGACGCAATTCGCTCTGTCAATTGTGGATTCAGCTAGACAGTAATCGAATCGAATTGGCGTTTTTTTCCTCGAGAACGTAATGACCGTACATTTCTTGGGGTTTAGGGTCATTCGGTTGATCTCGCACCATTCCGCAAAGGTTTCCAGTTGGCGTTGAAGGAAAGCTGCATCATGAGTATTCCGGATTCTATGGTATAACTTGAGGTCGTCGGCGAAAGACAACCGTGGTCCTTCTAAACAAAAGTTAACGTCGTTGAAATACAGAAGAAAAATCAATGGACCGAGATGGCTGCCTTGCGGAATACCAGATGAAGCACAGAACTCTTCGGATACACAATCACCTATCTTGACTGCTAGACGACGATCACTGAGATACGATTGCATCCAACGGAGAATATTAGTACCAAAGCCGAGTCTATCCAATTTTGCCACTGCAATAGCGTGATTTATCTTGTCAAAAGCAGCTGAAAGGTCCGTGTAGATAACGTCAGTTTGAAGGCCGTCCGACATAGCATCTGTAACATATGTTGTGAACGACAGAAGATTCGTAGATGTTGAACGTTTCGGCATAAATCCATGCTGAGTCTCGGAGATATACTGTTTGCAGTGGCTGGAGATGGGTTCCAACACAGTCATTTCAAACAGCTTAGGAACTGCGCTTAGCGTTGTAATACCACGGTAGTTGTCAACTACCTTTTTATCACCTTTTTTGTGAACTGGAAACATGAAGGAGGATTTCCAGAGTTCGGGAAATACTCCGGTTGTTAGCGACAATTGAAACAGATGACAAAGAGGTTCAATTAGACCGGCAGAGCATTTTTTTAGAATAATAGTTGGTATACCATCTGGGCCTGCCGAGGTTGAAGCCTTCATTTTCCTAACCGCCAGTTGTACCATATTATTGTCGATATTGATAGAGTTCAAAGACTGGTATGATTGAGGTATATTGAGAGCCGCGCGTGAAGCCTGGGTCGGTGTCAACTTCTCGTTGGAGAAAACACTCGCGAACTTTTCAGAGAATAGTTGGCAGATCTCCTGTAAACTAGAGCTCATACGTCCTCCATAGCTCATCGTTGAAGGCAACCCGGATTCCTTTCTTTGCTCGTTTACATGCTTCCAGAATGTTTTAGGTTCGGACTTCAACTTACGTTGCACGTTTCGCAAGTAATCGGCATGGCAACGCTTCGATGTCTTTTTATAGACTTGGTTAACATGAACGTAGTGATGTCGCAGCACGTAGCCCCCAAACTTGGAGTACTTCTTCAGAGCGGCTCTTTTAGTCGCTTTTAACCGTCTCAGCTCGGCAGTGTGCCACGCTGGGTGCTTAGATTGAAGGCCACTTCTTTTGGGTACATAGCGATCGATAGCATAGCTCATAACATTGGAGAAGGTCTGCACTGCAACGTTGACATCATCATTGTCGAGAATTTCAGTCCAGTGGATATTCGACAGGAAGTCAATAATGCTATTATAGTTGGCTTTTCTAAAATTATAGCTGACGGTGTCAGAAGCATTGCAGTCATGCTTCACTCGAATGGCTTCAAGCAATATATGCAGGGGAGGGTGGTGTCTAACAGTCTTTACCAGGGGGAACGGTGCTGCGGTAACTTTTGGCGCGTAGTCAGATTTGCTCGAAAAACAGAGATCAAGGATTCTGTTGTTCTCGTTCACCACATTATTCGTTTGGCGCAGCAGATTTAGACTGTAGCAGTCAAGCAAACTGGTGATACCAGCATGAAAAGATGACATTTCGGGATCAGCGAACATAAATCCGTCAGAAGCAGAGCGCCATTTTAATCCGGAGAAATTGAAATCACCAACAATCAGGATCTCATCAACCGGGCTTGCTTGAGCGGAAATCCGTTCCAGTGACTCAGTATGTGAATCAATCAATGTCGAATCGCGAGTGCGATCCGGTGGAAGATAAACCACGCAAAGATAAAGTGCGTAGCCAGCCAGTTTGATTCGCACCCACACCTGCTCGACACAGACCCCCAAAGTATCGTCAATCAGTTGCGCTTTCAATCGACGATGGATAGCCACAAGTACCCCGCCGCCGGTAGCCTTGAGACTGTTGCGTGAGCTGCGATCAGTTCGGAAAACATCGTAGTTGGCACCAAATGCTTGCACTGACAGAGTGCTATCGCTAAGCCACGTCTCTGTGAGGGCGATTATGTCGAAGCATTCATCTGAACTTGCTACCAGATAATCTTCGATTACTGAATTCATACCACCGGCATTCTGGTAATATATTTGTAGGTTTGAATGCCGCGATTGATTGTCGTTGGTATCGATTTGGAAGACCCCTTCACCACTCCTGCACACAGGACCGTGACGACTGGTGAACGCTGGCTGCAATGGCTCGACTGTGGCAGGGGGATCAAGGGCTTCCATAGTGCTAGCTGCAGTGCGTCCCAGGGTGCGATGAGTCATACCAGCATAGCATAGAGTGCTTAGTCCTTCTGTGATCGTTGTAGAGCCGAGTGTGCTGTGAAGAGACGAGCTCGTTACGATGGGATCCAAATTTTGTTTTTGACATTGAAGATTCACAGCGGCGGTAGAGTTGTGTTCATCAGCAGACTGTAAGTGAAATTTACATTGAGGGGGTGCAGCATCTTGTATTGCTTCGGAAGGACATATACCATTCTTGGCTTTACCTGACACAGAAGAAGTCGCCGATTCGCCAGGTAGACCTGAATCGCTCGCCGGGATACAAGAAGTTGGACAGATGAGTTTATCCGGAACAGCTTGGCGCTACTGTCCACCACCAGATGGATTCTTCTCCGCCGCAATCCTGATGATAGGTCGTTGGATTTTTGAATTGGTCACAAATTCACGGAAGTAGATGTTCTCCGGCCAAGAATCTTTGGACAGAGCCTTATCCCTGTATGATTTGCTAACGCCAACTTTGAAAGTAATGAAGCTCAAAGATGAGAGATCCTTGTCCTTAGGAACTAGACGAACTATTCACGGTTGCAGATTCTCCCCCAGACAATCTTTCACAAGGGTAGAAACTTCGTCATCCGTCGTGCTGGGATCGAATGCTGACAAGTAAACCCATAACAGCTCCTCAGGTGGTGAAATTGTTTTTATTGTTTCAAACGCAGCTTTGGATCCACGAATATTAGGAATTTTTGTTTTGGGCGAATCATCTTCGCGTTTGCGCTTAGGCGTGTTTGAAACTGGATTATATTCCCCCTTAAATTAAAATTTTCCAACGCCATATTAAACTACTCAAAAAATAAATAAACCTTTCCGAAGACATCAAAGTGCCATAACCAATAGTTTCGTCGCAAATATCAATATCCGGTTTTTTTTTATTTCATCCCATTGTGCGTTCGGGTGAATTAAGTTGCAAAAATTATTTAGCATCTTTTTAACCCTTTCATGCCCAACTATTTTCTTTTTTAATTTCGATTATAGAGGTTTTAACCTTAAGGTCCTTCGCCTCTTCGGGTTAGAAAGATAGCTTATGAAAAAGTTCTAACCCTATGCGCGGGGTCGGGACTCGAACCCAGGTGCGCTGCGTACACACCTAGAAAAATTGGTGTAAATTTACGTCTCCTGACCCTGACATATACACTCAGGTTTTTTTTTACGCGGGGGATACGAGCCGCGTAAATTTAAACCGCGTAAATGAAAACCGCGTAAATTTCGAAATCCGCGTAAATGAAAACCGCGTAAATTTCAAAATCCGCGTAAATGAAGACCACTTAAATTTAAGAATCCGCGATAAAGGGAACCTCATTGATGGATACCGCGTAAATTCCAAAATCCGCGTAAATGAAAACCGCGTAAATTTCAAAAACCGCGTAAATGAAAACCGCGTAAATTTCAAAATCCGCGTAAATGAAAACCGCGTAAATTTCAAAATCCGCGTAAATGAAAACCGCGTAAATTTCAAAATCCACGTAAAAAAAACCGCGTAAAAAAATACCGCGCAAAAAAAAACCGCGTAAAAAAAAACTTGAGTGTACGAGCATCAAAAATGACTTAGTTTTACGTTTGGTTTTAATTTTACATGACGTTGATTTTTGTAAATCGTGTAATTTTACTCAACATATGGCGTTTGTTTTCAATGGCAGTAAGTGTAATTTTGTGTCATTGCGCATGTAAAGTATATGTTTCATGTAAAATTAAACGGAACACGGTAATGTTTCGTCATTTCGAGAATTACAGGTTGTTAAATTGTGTCATGTTTGCAATTACGTCAATGATAAAATTCATAATTTTTTGGTGTGTACATGGCAATCGATTTACCAACTACGCTCCGCCCACCCCCAACTATTTTCTAGTGCATATAGTTTTCCAAAACTATTCTTCCTTGACACTGTTGGGATTATGAAACACGAAAAACTTGTTTTGGTCAAGATAGCGGTTTTTCTTGCAGTGCTAGAAGCCAGTGAAATGAAGCCAGCCGTAAACGAAACATTAAATTGCAACTTTTTTAGGTTAGGTCTTGTGTCCTCATTCGGACATTGGTTTATCTATTTTTCTTTCCTTTAGAACAGTGATACTTACTGGAGTGCTCAGGAACAGGATTCTGATTGTGAAATTATGGTTTTCATCAAATTGAAAATTATTTTTTTCTGACAGGGTAATGATGGTAAGCAATTTTCAGAAAGTGGGTACATCGTGTGAATCAATATTCGGAAAGGGGTACATGGAACGAAAAAGGTTGAAAACCACTGCTTTAGGAAAAGGCACTTGATTCTCAGACCAAAAGGCAAGGGTTCTTTTTTCTATACTCGTCTGCGATCCAGAGCTTCTGTGCTTGGCTAGCCGAGACGTCATATGCAGCGTAAGCAATTTTTATAGCGAATACAGGAATCATGCAGGATTAGGGATTTACTCTGGAAAACCAGAACGTCTGGTCAGTGGTCACCCTAGGTTTGAAGAGTCCCTAGCCCAAATATGAAAAAATTATGCACCCGGACATTTTTTTATTAATTTGCTTACAGTTGTTTCCGGGGTGCTATCGGTCAAATTTTGAGTTATTGTGCAACTTAATCTTCTTGGCTATCAATACAGTTCATCCAGTTTTTTGATGGATGAAGCGATTGGTACAAACGAACGCACAGTGGCTCGGCTTAGAGCAAAAGGTGGACTAAAGTAAAAATTATTGTCGTATCAGTACAAATAGGACGATTTTATGTAATTGTGGTACGTTCAATTCGTTTTTGATATAAAAATACATTAAAAATAAACATTAACTGTTCATTAGGGTGGCTCAAAAATATTTTTTTAGTCGAAACGGTTCATAAATTATTTCAAAAGTAACTGTTGTGCGCTAGGTTAATTTTTTGATATTAAACCATGTCAGAAAAAAAATTCTCACTCATTAGGGTGGCTCAAAAATAATTATTTTTATTGAATCGTTCATTCATCGTTGGTTCACGCATAACGAATGTATTATGATAAAGTATTTCGGGGCTGCCGTAAATCTACCAGCATCCACTGCAAAAAGCCTTGAAATGATTGTGGCTTCACATCCCATCACATCACATGTGATTTAGTCAAACAGATTTTATTTTATTTGGATTATTTTGAGACACTTAATCGATTCTTCTACAAAAGGTTGAACAAACAAAAATTTGAAAAGATACAGTTTGATTTTATGTTGATAAAAAAATCTTATGTTAATTCATTTATTTAAAAAATCAAGCATAATTAATTTTAATCGTCATCCGATTCTGATGATGATTCGTCCGATATTTTCTGCCTCATGGAATGGATACTATCAGCATCTAAGTAATTACCCTTTCCACTCGGCTCCCCTCGTTTGTGCACTTGTAAAAACTTCGCAGATCATCCTCTCAATATTATTTGAAAGCTGTGCATGTCTTCATGTCATTATTCTAGTTGTAAAATAATTATTGAAATTTTATATCAATAAAAACCACCCGTCTCCATTCGCAGTTTTTTTTTAATTTTTGATTGCTTATCGCAAGTTTTTGCAAATCTACCATGGGCTCATGTGAAAGAGAAAATTAAAAGTTTTCGAATGAGAATAGTGCGATAGCGGGCGTTCGCGGGCGTCATAGTTTTTATGGATTTAGAAGTTCGTGCTTTGTTAATTGTCACTAACGGCTATTGAAACAATGAATAAACAAACTAGTAACTCATTTGTAGTAATTGTACGATGTAATTTAATCAAACAAATAATTTTGCTGAAGTAACCTATGCCATAGGAACAACTGTTTCTTCGAAAAACAAAAATAATCGGATAAAATTCCGATGAGCAAATTATGCAAAGAGGGGTGGGCGTAGCGTATTGGTAAATCGATTGCCTTGTACGCAGCGCACCTGGGCTCGAGTCCCGACCCCGCACATAGGGTTAGAAATTTTTCATAAGAGATTTTTCTAACCCGGAGAGGCGAATGACCTTAAGGTTAAAACCTCTATAATCGAAATAAAAAAAAAAATTATGCAAAAACACTGGATACCCTTCTAAAAGCTGCGAAAAATTCATTTTCCATCCAAATAGCCTAAAATTTTGCCAAATTGTCTCCGGCACATAAGCCAACACAAAAAAATATTGATGAACTTATCGCGTAACCTTCATATCTGGACTTAAGTCCGGGCTCGTCCCACTGTGGAACGGTAAAATTCACCCATGCACTGCTGATGCTTTTTTATTCGATCGGAGTTCCAACTGCGGAGTTACCACGTTTTCGAATAATATGAACCATGTTTCAATGTTTTTCATATCCACTCTCCCATATCCACTGAAATCATAAAATCGTAATGCTTCCTTATGTAAAAATTTGCGAATATATTTGCCAAGGTAACCGTTTGGTTTCACTGGTGTCAAATTATGGCTAACGGGAAAAGCACGTGTCGCATACACGGATACATTTATTTATAGCTTATGGACTGGGTGTTAAAATTAAAGAACGTTTATATCATAGCCTTCCATTCAAAACTATATTCGCGATAATTCTATACGGACACTCTGTCATCTATTATTCAAACTGTAACCAAGCCTATCCACGCTCTCAGGTCCAGACCATAATTCAGTGAAACGACACTCGATGGCAGTCGCAAGCGCTCTGTAATCACTACCACCCGTTCATTACTCACAAACATCCCAAACAACAAGTAGGATGTAAGTGCTCCAATATTTAGCATCACACAAAATCTCGTTTCCCCCGTCTAAGTCGAAAGTGCTGATGAGTTTGTGACTGCACTCTCCACAAAAGCGTGTACCTACTGTTCGGTGCGATACGTCTACACAACCGCCAACCAACAAACACTGCCTGTAGGTAAATAGGTTCGTGTGTGTGTCACCGCGAGAGTTAAGTAGGTACTAAAGCCAACCGACCGCCCACCGCACTGCCGCGGCACAGTTGATGATGAAAACAATAAAGCCCGGAAGTATGTATGTCTGCAGCTCCAGCAACATGCATGAACGAGCATGGTCTAAAGTGTTCTTTAATGTAATTTATGCTGCCGTGGGTCCATCGTTATGCCAAGCACAGTCCGATGGCAGCACGTGAGCTGATCAAAATATGCTGCTCGTTGGAGTATCGTACTTTAAATTATTTGTTATATTATATGAAAATTACGGAGCAGCCGGATAATTAGCCCTTGTAAAGGGACATCCATAGATCATGAAACAATTATGCATAAACGCGGTTGCGATTAGAGCAAATACCAACGGTGTTTTGGTGGCCCAATTATGACAAGTGTTGATATTTTTATCTCGCTGAAACTAACATGTTACGACAGTACTATCTCTTATCGCACTGAGTAAACAAAAACAATCAGTACACCTCTGCATTCGTGAAACTAACAATCATTAAACGATTGTCCCAGAGTTAAACAAAGATATCGGTTGGTAGCGTTGCGTGTATTCGGTTGGTGATATATGAATTTTAGGGCATTGCAATTTTTTTTTTTTTTGAATTCTCAAAGGCTCCCCTTCTCAAATTGTGACAAATGTTAAAGTAAGCTCAGA
Source organism: Topomyia yanbarensis (assembly GCF_030247195.1). Classification (NCBI taxonomy): domain Eukaryota; kingdom Metazoa; phylum Arthropoda; class Insecta; order Diptera; family Culicidae; genus Topomyia; species Topomyia yanbarensis. Next base: position 412,914,596 of record NC_080672.1, on the reverse strand, counting down.
TGCCAAATTTCACATCATTTGGACAATTCTAGACCCCCACCTACATTGCTTGAAATTTTCAAATTGGTACTATGGGAAAATATGAAGGAAAAAGATGGGTGGGTAATGTCTAGGACATAACCGGAGTGTCGTGACTACTCGTTTGACTTGTAATTCAAATCGAATGATACTCAATGAAATATGTGGGAATGTTTCAAGTTATTCTTTATAATAATTATGGTGGTTCTGAAAAGAACCTTTGTTGTTGGCGTCTGCGTTGATAGGGGATGCGCTGGATTCTAAGCTCGTTGAGACATTCATTCATGAAATGAACAAATTTCTTGCTTTGAAATATCAATGTTAAAATCTCTCGAAACAACTATCGGAATCTTTTTCGTACAGAAATGAACACGCTTAGCGAAAAACTAGGGGCGGTAATGTCCGGGACATAACCGCGATGATCATATTCTTAAAATTCTGCGTGTATCTCTTTCAAATGGCTAAATTTTACGCATTAAGTTCGATTCACCGGGCTCAGCGAAATTTTCCTGGGGATCCCGTTCGTTAGTATATTCAGCAAAACAATTTTATTACCGAGTTCTCCGCGTTGAATGCAGGTCAATAATTTCATATAATGATTTCAACAAGCAGACAATGTACATGTATGACAGGTGGGAGTGTTCTGAAGTGGTTTTAGTGGAGGTAACAACATAAAATCATGTATTGGACATTTTACAATGATTCTCCTTAACCCTGCAAAACCACGGGGTTGGCAGCAGAGGGTTAAGTTGTTTGGAAGAGATGACAGTTAATATATGATAACTAAAAATATAAAATTGTTCTATAAATTGCAAAGTTATTGCCGCGTTGACCTGAAAATTTGTCATTTCATTCATAAAGGAACAATCATTGAAATTATGTCAATTTATGCTTTGCAAGATTTGAAATAACTTCGAAGTGTGGTCACGACACCCCTGTTATGTCATATACATTACCAACCCATCTTTTCATCATTCGTTTTGGTGTAGCTTTCGCTTAGTGGCAGAGTTGCCACATTCACTGATTTTCTTGGAAGGATTTGCAAAAAGCTTCGGGTTTGTAGATTAGAAAAAAAATTCTTATGATTCACTGGTAAAAGTACAGAATTAACAAGCGCAAACCTAGTACTAGTTAATAAAAGAAACTTTCTAATTAAATTCTTTTTCCATTTTGCATTCGTCCTAATAAGGACGGTTTGTAGATAACTATGTTGATACAAGATGAGAATCTTTTGAAACAATTCAAACCTTGCCGACGATTGTTTTTACTGCGTACATACATATGATCTTTCCCCTTTCGCAGCTCACACCGAATGAGTACGCTTTGCAGCCTTCGATATTTTGGTGGCAATTTTAGTGGAAGTTACTCCCGCCTTTTCAGTGACTGCGTTTCTTAGCCTTTGGCTTTTTGGCCTTCTCACCGCCACCAACGTTTTTCTTCTCTCCGGTGGTAGCCGATTTGATTGGTCGTCCGATGCAGCTTCTTACGACCACGCACGTCTGTTATGCACTGCGTCTTACACACGTCTGGCTTTGAGAAAAGCTGCGACACCCCTATTTATAGGTTTTATCATTAATGTTGATTCTCATTTAAAGTAGTTTTTGAACTATTTAAACAAATTTTATATAGCAAACAACGTATCGGTAGCAATCGTTGAACGTTTTCCTTCCGATTTATGAAACAAGATTGGCAATCCGTTTAGTAGAAGAAAAGTTATTAAGGTTCAAAATGTACGTAACGCTTTCGCTAATATGCACTACTATCGCTTTCTCGCTCGTTCTCGTAGCGTGCATGAGCCTTTCCTTTCCGTCCGGCTTCTATTGGCATAACCAAAACTAATATGCCGGCTTTCCCCCACCAACTGCTCTCGTCAAGCAACCCAATACGAATAATCATAGGAACAAACATGTAGTGGACCTATATATAAACTTTTCATTATTTTATTGTTCATTTGCTGCACCATTTTGACGGCTCTGTGCGGGATGGGCTGAAAATTTTCACTTTTCCGAGTCGTTTTCGAAAGATTTTTCAAAACACTATTTTTCCGTTGATAATGAATGTCCTACATATTCCAAAATTTAATACAACATTGGTACAAATATTTTCGACAAAATGCCGAAGAAATTGATTAAATCCATTCAGTGCAACAAAAGATATAAGCGTTCAAAATCTTACATCATGTTTCTTCTGAAATTTTGAAAAGGGGCCCCTATATTGAAAGGTAAGTCGTTAGTCACGACAAAATATATTAAATGCTATAACTTTTGAAAATTAAAATTCATACCTTAGTATTTGAATGGAGATATTTCTGTTTCTCGAAAAATACGGGAAAGTGGGGTAGTGGGTCATTTTGCGCCCAAAATTCTTTATTTTTAGTATTTTTCTGCTCCGTGATGCAAATCATACATATTTAGCAATTTTTCTAATGTGAAAATCGAACGGTACCTTTTTGACTATGGTCCAAATACGGGAAGCTGGGGTTATTGGCCCATTTGTCATTCATATTAAATTTTATCAATTTCTCGTGCATATATCTCTATTATTCTTCAATCAATTTTCATAAAATGTAACTTGTTGAACGTAGAAAATTCTTAGGAATGAAACAAAAATAGATTTGTTTCCAGTAAAATTCAGAAACATCATTTTCCGATTGGCTCTAACACAACAGTATCGATATTTATGGGCATTTGAATTTTTTTTTGTGTTATCAATTATAAACATATCTACCCAGCAGTGGCGGTTTCAGGAGGAGGGTTCTTGGGGTCGGGATCCCCCCCCCCGAAAATGTTTATCTCCTTAAGAAATTTTAGAATACTTTCTATTTTAAATTCGTTCTAAATTCCAAATCATTCCAAACCAGATTCGACAACCAAAACTGATTTTAATTAAAAAAGGGTATTACATATTACGTATTGTACAATGCACATTTCAAAAACGAAATTTCGGACCCCTTCCGAAATATTTTTCTGGATCCGCTCCTGCTACCCAGTGGGCTTGAATATTGTCGGGCGTTTTCTAGTTTTGCACTTTGCAGTACTGAAATAAATGTTCAAAATCAGCTTTTACGGTCATGATCACAAAAGTCCAAACCCATCAGCATCGGAAGTTCAGCGTCATCCAGTTTCATAAAATAATAAAATGCGTCTTTTGAAAACATCAGTAATTAATCCCCCTACAAGAAATAATAGAGAATCAACTCTTCCAAATTATTATTTTGAGACGTAGTGTCTTCAGCAAAGGTATAGAGAATTATATTATTAACAACTTTTTGTGAAGTTTCAGCTTTTACCGTCTGAACAATACCCGATGTTTCAGCCACTGGTTGTAGCATTTTTCAAAGGAAATAAATTATCGTTCTTCGCCAGAACTTATTTTTCTTGCAAAAGGCCATAAGCAGTGGCTGAAACGTCGGGCAGTATACACTTATTTTTACACCGCACAAACCGAAAATTCACAACAAACTGTTTTCGGTTATTTTTCAACAAATTACAAACAACTTCTGCTGAAGATATGTACACATAACAGAAATATTTCAAAACTATATCTCACATTGTTACTTGTTATAAATTAACCTCTAACGAGACCTAATTTATAGCACAATGTTACAAAAATTGTGTTCTGTTATAACCTTGTTATTTCATTGTGGTCGGGAAGGCTCTCAGCATTCAGGGCACAGAGATATATTAGCACCATCCCGGTGCCAGCTGAATGATAAATCCAAAGTAGCACCTAAGTTGGCACTAGTTAGATGCTATGTAAATAAACCCATACGTCTTACATGAACGTAAATAACTGGCTGGAGCACTGAGCATTATTTTGGTTTGAAACCAAACGGATATACAAAAACATTTTGGATCGATTCAATTTTGAGAGGGTATCTTAGAGTAAGTTTTTAGCGTCTTGAATTCTCCTCATCAGTAACTAGTACCATCTTGGTACCAGTTAGATGATAACACTAAACTAGCACCAGTATTGGTACTAGTTAATTGAGTTCTAATGGAAATATTTGGTATCAAGACTAAATGTCAAAAAATTAAAAGTTTCTGAATTTCACCAATAACAAATCTACTTTCATTTTATAGCTGAGAATATTTCACGTTCAACAAGCACTTTTAATAGAAATCGATTAAAGAATATTAAAGATACATGACGAAATGGTAAAATGTGATATGAATGAAAAAATGCTACAGAACCCCAGCTTCTCGTATTATGACTAATATCGCAAAAAATCCATTTGATTCCTGAACTTCTTCATTCTAGAAAAACAGCAAAATATGCTGATTTGAAGCATAAACCAGCAAACCTATTTTTAATAATAGGAGATTTTTTGGTCGAAAAATCCCAAAACTCCAATTTTCCGTATTAATCAAGTAACGTACAGGGTGGGCGTAGCGTAGTTGGTAAATCGATTGTCTTGTACGCAGCGCACCTGGGTTCGAACCCAGACCCCGCACATAGTGTTAAAAAAAATTCATAAGAGATTTTTCTAACCCGAAGAGGCGAATGACCTTAAGGATAAAACCTCTATAATCGAAAAAAAAAGTACCGAACTAACTAAGGATTTCATTTCACTTGGTCTTAGAAGGCCATGTCTTTTATTAGGGTTGCCACCCCTCCGGGTTTGACCCAAAGTTTCCGGTTTTCGGGAGCGATCTCCGGGCCTCCGGGTTTTACATCAATTTCTCCGGGTTTGGTGGGAATAAGCATAATTTCTATTTTATGGAATTGATTGATTCTTTACAAAATATTTAAAAGTCTAAGTTAATGATGCTATAACTATATATAGCTATTACTCTGGTTCAGATTTATTTTACCCGACTAACCTTTCGTTTCAAGGTGGCAAAGATGAATTCACTAAATATTTCTGATTTCTTTCACAAAGCAATGAAAATGAAAAACAAAATAAATTTACAAATTGAGGAAAGTAATATTTCGCTATATGCTACAATTAAAATATTGCATTCCACTGTAAAAAAGTTATTTTGCTGCCATTTAACAAAATCACTTCATTGTTAGTGGTGCTTATCACCAGCTGCACTAAGGTATGGAAGATTTTTTCTAATCCAACTAACTAGGTCAACATCAAACGAGTTCTTCCGGTGTTCTTGCTACTCCTGCAGCGACCCTTAACTGTTGGCTAGGGAGATGAGTTTTTCCCCTTTGTTGCGACCTCTGGTGATGAATAACCGACACCACATATTGCTTCCCATATGATGCCGCAGCCCAGGCTCCTTTTCTCTCTTTTTCCTGTTAGTTGTGGAGGAGAGCAATGGTCATTCGACTTATCCTCCACAGTGAGAATAGCTGGTGCTTTTGTATTCTTGGCACTTAGTCGGTAAAGTGAAATACTATACCAGATTAAATCGATAAAACCGTTCTCAGACGTGAAAAACTTACAGCTTTGCTTTAACGTAGTAATAAAAAGCGATTGAAGCTCTAAAATGCCGAGTAATCTCTTTGATTCCAATTTCTGTCTCGTTCTACTTAAAATCCACCACCCCCAGTTCAGTGAAAATCTCCGGGTCAAAGCCTCTCTAGAGGTAGTAACTCTATTTTTTATGTTAAGATTGTAGCTTTTTTAGGACTAATAAACGCTAACGGTAAGAAATATAGAGGACCGCTTTTATTAAACAAATGAATTTTCCACTAAAACATACGAAAAAATACATGCATTTCCATTATAAAACTTCAACGGTTTAGGGGCCCGTGTTAGTATGGTCCAATTTCGCTCAAATTCTGCCCAATATATTGTACGTTCAATGATTTTATGCTAGATAAAATTCCATCATAACAAAAATAAATGACACCCTAATACTCAATCTACTTACCTACACCAGCGATCAGCCAACGACAAAAACACTTCGATCTAGGGTGCATTGTCATTGTCAATTATTAGTAACTTTTATTCTCGCCGTGGTTACACGTTGAGGTGAGCAAATCTCAGAAGAACTAAGTTCCGTTTCGGCCAAATATGGTGACCGTTGACTTTTTAGTACATCCGTGTTAGGATTCGGGAGCTGGAACATTTACTGAAGGCGAATATGGAGTTTTAGATTACAGAAGTTTTCTGGTTCTATGGCAGCATCCCCGCGGTATAAACATCATGATTAGGTTAGACGACGTTCGAATCGAGATTGCCGTATTTAAGAATGATGGTGAAGTCGGTGTACGAATATACGATCTCGCATTGCATATTTGCGAAATTAGCTATTGAAAAATTATATCAGAGAAGTGGAATCCGTTTGGAGAGTACATGGAGAAATTACTTCCCTGGTACTTCCAATATTACTTGAGGTTTCTATCTCACTTTGCTGTTCAAAATACAGTGCTTTACTTCTAACAAGGTTAGATTAATTCTTGTTACCTCTGTGATTCATTACAGAAAACCAGGCGCATACAGAAATTAAACATAACACACAGTTTTCAACACCATCAATTCAACCACAGACGGTTGCCACATTCGAGGTTACTGTTCAGACAATAATGACAACTAAAACAGCTACTTCCAATACCTCAAAATCAAAACCATTATCATTAGCAAGGAAGCTAATACCAATAACGAAATGTTTATACTTGTGATTCGTATGTGCAAAAAGCATGGAAAACCTCTGATTTTAAGCACAAAGTCAACATTAGCAATGACGACATGCATGTGTACTTGAACGCGAGAGAAAAACGAATGATTCCTAGTTTGTAGTTGGCAAGGAAACAAATGTTTCCACACTGCGAAAAAAGGTCTCATCACGCATTAGCAAGATTGCCAATATGCATTAGGAGCCACGGTTCCGTGAAGTACACGCGTTAAGCCGTGTTGAAATAAATTAAATAAATAAAAAATACTTCATCAGTCTACCTTCTCATCTCGCTCAGAACAGTAGCTAGAGTACTCCGTTGCGACTTTTAAGGCAAACAAATCGATAGTGATATAGCAATGCCGGTCGATCCACAGCAAAAAGTTTCCCCACTACGGGCGAAATGTAGTTTCCATCGATTGTTGTGAATTTCTCGTAAGACCAGCTATTTTGGAAGTGGATTTACTAAGAATGCAGTAAAAATCGCTTGCCGATATTTTTGCCTAGAAAAATTACACAATGTTATTGAACTGATACATTATAATGTACAAAAGTTATGATCAACTCGCTTCACCCAAATTTCTAAAAAAAGGGTTTTTTCACACTGAGACCCTTAACACCCCTCTCCCTTAATCCTATCTCTCGGCCAATTTTAATATAGAGACATGACAGTTTCACTGAAATTTTCGGAAAAAATCCGCTTAATAATACACATTTGGTCGGTGTTAAGTCAGACCGGACTAAGTCGCAAAACATCAAAAAATAGTTAATGGTAGCACTGGATAAACAATTTCTTCATCTACATTCCACTTTTACCAGATTTGAAATATGAAACAATAAACAAGAATTATGGCAAAAATTATTTTCCAATTATAATGTAAAGGATGCTGCGATTCAAACTTTAAACGCGTTTTTCTCGAAATCAATGCACTGTCACTTAGTCCGGTCTGACCTAACACCGACCATTTGTGCAAGAAACACACAATAAGTAGAGAATAGCCATGCATAGCAAGTACTTAAGCGGCAGTCACCTTCAGGAACGACTGTTCGGGTCGAAAACGTCAACGTACTAAAATCGGTTTTAAAAATAATCGTCAAATGACAGTACACGTGGATTACTTAGAATTATCGAACCCCTCTCCCCTTTCCCCAGCTCAACAGACGGGCTATACTGCTCAAACTAATACATCGCTTTATACAGTTTGATAAGCTAGGTACTGATACCTGGAGAGATTAATATACAAGGGGCATGCGCATTGTTCGGTATAAGTAGAATGATGGCTGATTTTTTTAATATCAACCAATCAGTGACCTCAGATTAAATAGAGCATTCAAAGAGTTCGGGATAGACGCAAATAAGTTTTTATCGAGAAGCGACGGGTTGGTGTTGGGCCTGCGACCATCGACTGGCATGGCATGGTCCATTTTCATTGGTACGGATGTCTTCATGACTGGTGGATATGTATTCCCACTTATAAGTAAATTGATCAATTGAGTACAAGTGGATCCTGCTAGATCCCGGGTATGATGGCTGGTTCAGAGTAGGAGTACAGGACCGGGACTTGAAAGAATGTTCTATTCGTCGACGCGTCACTTTAGTTCCTGGAAATTACGTGCCGCTTCCTGAGATCAATGTAATTTTTTCAAGTCGAACACCCATTTGTTAAAATGGGCAATCGGACCTCATAGTCTCCGAGAGTAGAGGTCAACATTTCTCACGTATCTAATGAAGGGAGATGTTTGTTGCGGATTAAAAATGCTGTCATAAGAACTAGATCAAAATCTAGATCGAGAGCCACCCGCCCTCACAAACGACTGTTCGGGTCGAAACGTCAACGTAGAACGCACCCCAACTAAAATCGGTTTCATAAATAATTTACAAATTGCTCAATTCTACTAGAAGTGCTAAAATCTAATTGCAGACGCCTTGTTAGCGACGAATTGAATGTGGGTGTGACTTACGCGACAATTAATTTATCGACATTCCATAAGCAGCTTTAATTCTTTCTTTGAATCAAGGGATTATATGTCTGTATCATAACCCCATTCACAGGTAGTTGTTTGCAACAAAAACTACAAGGGGCAGCCCTATGGGGTCGCACGAACTGTAGACGTAGGACTATACTAATTAATGTAAAATATTTATTTTCTTAGTACTTAGTGTGTGGGAAAAAACACCCGGACCGGTGAAGAAAAATCAAATTTTAGACAATATAATCACATCTCATGTATAGAACAAGCTTTCTAGTTGCTCTCAAACAGATCCTAAAAGTTCAAACACCTATGGATAACCCCAAGTTTGTAGATGTGTTTCGATGCCACAGGATTGTAAAATGGTTAATATTACGTCATGAAAATTCAATTCTTCCGTGACAATTTTCTTTGCCTGCAAAATGCCCTGTGTGTATGCAAAGCTCATGATTTGTTGGGATATAAGCATTGATCGGAAAATGCTTTCCAACGCTGCGCATTGCATACATACAGGATATTTTGCAGGTCACCAGAAGTTGTTCATTTTACCACCGCCACATGTTCATTTTACCCACTCGCTATAAACATGTCTCATTTTTGCACATTTGTTTAGAAATCAAGAATCATGTTTGAAAAAATGTGTTTATGACGAAGTATTTTTACCAGATATGTACAAACATTAGAGATGGTCGGGTTCGGGTTTTTGGACCCGAAACCCGGACCCGACCCGAACCCGACGGGTTTCGGGTCGGGTTCGGGTTTTGTAAATTTAAGCTTCTCGGGTTCGGGTCGGGTTTCGGGTTTTCAAATTTGAAATTCTCGGGTTCGGATCGGGTCCGGGTTTTTGAAAAAATGAACATTCGGGCTCGGGTCGGGTTCGGGTTTTTCATATTACAAATTATCGGGGTCGAGTCGGGTTCGGGTTTTGAAAAAAACACCCCATCCATTTCATGACACTGTTTGCGTCTATACACAAAACGCAGTCTTTTTTGTAGGAGTGAATTATACTTCGTAATACGAATGGATGACACATATAACCATACCAAATGTTAGCACCTCTGAATCGCTAGAATTTGTCGTATTTTCTGGTGCTCAAATATTGTATTTTTTCATTCTTGCATAAAATTCCGTCTCTTCAGATTCGCAAACTGCCTGAATTATTTAATTTTTTAAACGAACATTCGTGAAAGAGCATTCAACAATACGTGTTTCACATTTAAAATCTCTTTGCGATTTATTTTTCATGATAATTAGTAATAAACCAAATCAACAGGAATTCATCGGAAAATATCGGTACAACTTTCTATAATGGAATATAAGTTTCGACAGGTACTTTAAAACCGATACTTAGGCCGCGGCGACTTTTTCTCTACGTAAACGGTTTTGTGGGGTACATTTGTACCCCAGAACTAAAATCGCTCTAGTGTGTCTAATTTTTATTAAATTTATAATTAAATTGGATAGTTTTATTCTAAAATCATTCGCAAAGTAACCTGTTTAAAAATATTCGTGTTTTGACTATTTAATTATGTAATATTTCATTTTGTATAGAACAAGTCTTTAAAATACGTCAAAATTCCCTTTTTTCTTAATATTGCTATAACTCCGGTAGTTTCAAATCGATTTTGACCATTTATACGACGTTGTAAAGCTTATTAAATTTCCTTTTGAATTTTTTTTTCAAAAACCGGTCAAAAAGTATATTTATTCCGATACTTCTTTGAAAACCAAACGCCAATACAAACGTTAAAAATACAGCAACATGCAGTAACAGAGATGAAACAGGAAGGCGTCGAAGGAATAGGTAGAGCCGGTGCACGTGTATATAAAGTAAGTATGTTCCAGAGCCTGGGCTGCAGAAGATAACGAATCGAATGATGCGTCTTGCATACTATATACAAATCATATTCACGAATGTGTTGTGACTCTTTCATCCGCAAAAGCAAAAATTACGATACCGATCCAAACGCATTTTCTAGTTACTTTGCTATAGTGCTTTGTTATACCAAATAATAGATACTATTATTCGGCAGAATAGGAACTTATACAATTTTACACAAGTTTCTCGCTTACTGTGTATCGATATTTTGCTTTTAAAAAAAGATAGAATTTTTTTTTGAATTATGTACACATGACAAAACACTAACGCAAACGGTTTTGTGGGGTACATTTGTACCCCAACCAAACTTTAAGCAAGCACTGTTAGATTGGTCAAATGAAACAAATAGGTTGTACCTGCCTTCACGGAAGTTTAATAATCAAATTGGTTTAAGATAAAGATTGCTTGCAATTAAAATAAACTGTAACGGAAAAATAAGGATTTGAACTCATAAACTTGATGGTACTTTGGTGTCATTATGGCCGCTCAAATTTAAAAAGGGCACATTATTTTTTTTAAAAGCAGATAGTTTAGGCCAAATTTATTTTCTAAAGACTGTCTTTGTTCCATCAGACCTAAATCTAGCTTCACTTCCACCAGGTTGCTTTGTTCATGACACTCATATGGTGATGGTCAATGGTACATATATGAAACAAGCACTTTCTGTCAGATTGTTCCCAGGTTGAGCTGTTGCATGATCCAGATTCCTTCATGAAAATATATGGATTTCCACGAACTTAACGAATTGATCGCAAAAATTTTGTATGTTCTGTTGAAGCCATTAACGGATTATTAAAAGTTTGGAGTCGTTCCGAGAGCTCCATTGGAGATGTCGAAGAAACTCTATTGGCGCGCTTACCGTATAATCCGAAGCATAAAATAACTTAGATACCCAATCATAGATCGTCCTAACGCTAATGATGGGACATCAAGAACACGTCAGAAAATGATTGATACCCTTGCGATACAGGTTTGACCGTTCCAACCAGTAACGTGGGTGACGTCATATAAACTGTCGAATACGAATTGCCAATTGCCATAGCTTAATTTAATACATGTAGTAAATTATACGAAACTGCCTTGCAGGAATGGTTTCTGATAAAAAATCAGAAATTTTGGTTAAGTACGACGGGCAAGGTTGTTGGAAACTGTGCATTAAGCTTTCTGTTTCCCCATGAGTTAGCCGCCGATTTAACTTAATTTCCGGTTAAGATATCAACGATTTATAAGTTTCTCAGAACGTTACAAATTTGACGTTCAGTAATAGGAAATATAAGTGCGGTTTCTACTCGGCAGTGATTTGTTTTGCCATATGCAGATATAACTCAATGCGTATGGTGCTACTTCAGATTCGAGTGATTTTACTATCTTAGATGAGTCAAGGGTCCAGCTCGGGTGCCTAGAATTAAAAATCTTCGAGATCTTTGGTTGATTCTCTGTATTAGTAAGTTGGATTCGGATCGGGCTTCTCAAATTTTAAATTTTCGGGTTCGGGTCGGGTTCGGGTTTTCAAATTTTAAAATTCTCGGTTCGGGTCGGGTTCGGGTTTTACGAAATTTTCATTCTCGGGTACGGGTCGGGTTAGGGTTTTTAAGTTTTAAAATGTTCGGGCTCGGGTCGGGTTCGGGTTTTTCAAATTTTATAATTTTGGGCTCGGGTCGGGTTCGGGTTTTTCAATTTTCATGTGCTCGGGTTCGGGTCGGGTTCGGGTTCGAAAAAAATGAAACCCGACCATCTCTAACAAACATGTCTAACAAGAAACATAAGGTGATTGTAATATCTCATTCACTTATTAGTTAGAAAATAATGACTTTGCTTAACGTGTTCATTTTACCGCCAGTTCCCCTACCTACCAACACATTCGCCCCAAACATTGAACCCAAGCGTACAATGAAAAATGAGTCAACGCTGATGATGATGGGTAGAGCGAAAGAGACAACTAGTACCACCACGACACTATTAGCGCGTTTCACCAAAATTCCACGCGGCCTTTCCCGATTGAAAGGAACGGCCGCGCTTAGCCCATCTGTCATAATATCGTGATTTTGCATAGCGAAGGGCTGAATGATTTTGTTCCAAAAAACAGCCCTGCGTTATGCAACACTTTGTGCAGGTTGATTATACCAGTTGCAAGTGGGGCCAAATTCATCAAGTTCCGTAAAATTCCTTTTAAATTACAAAATTGATAAAATTGCTTAGATGAGCTAAACTAATTAATCAAATCCTGTTTCAAAAACTGTCCTTGCGTTTAAACCAAAATGGGAAGCTTATTACTACCACTACATTACTAAATTTCTAGCGAGCAAATACATGTGCAAATACATGTGCTAGTTAACCCAAAAATTTACTGGCAACATTACAGCGGCATTTAGGAAGCAGTTTGAGCGGTCGCCTGTTGGACGACACAGGGTAGCGTCCCTCCACAGCCAGTGTAACGGATTTCTAACTCAGCTACACTGGCTGTAAAAAACACAACGCAGTGATCTGCTTCGCCAGCCGTTCAACAGGGAACTGAGCGTGTCTGGCCAAGTCCGTTCTTTAAATAGTCGATGATGACGTCATTCCTAGAAGCGTTGCGCGCTAGGTACACCAATCCGTCGTACAGGGCTTGGGAAGCGCTATCTTCTGTATGTTAATGCGCGATATTTTGACAAGGTTGTATATTATTTAATTTTTTAATGCTATGATATCAAAAATCTTTGGGTTTATCTATTGGAATCTATTTTTAGAAGCATTTCGGGGCGATTTGTGCAAAAAAATTGAAAATTTATCGTGAGATGGCTGAATTATATGCGTTTAAAATTGGACCACTTTTCGTTACATACCATTTTTGTAGAATTTGCAGAGTGCACCCCCATATCGAAAACAAAGACGTAGTCCTACGTCAAAAATCCGTTCAAGACGAGCAAAGAGAAATGAGGAGTATATGTGTCAATCATTTTGATTGTCAAAAACTGTATTCTAAATCGCTGTTTTAGACCAGCATCAATATTTAAAAATGTTGTTTTTGTGAAACATTCGCTTCGCGCCACCTATAAGAGCTTGTACAGTTATATCTTTTCTTCAATTTTTAATCCACTTCCTAAACATTTGATTTGTATTCTTTGCTTTCTCTGTAGTCTTTTTTGAATTCTCTCGTCAAAATGGCCTAATAGCATTGGATTGGGCGAAACTCCGAGCAACTCGGTAGATTTGTGTCCTGAGATAAAATGTACCAATCCAGCACGCTAACGGAGTAGTGACAGACAGATGCATCCGAGCTACTCCAACAATCGTAAAAGTGGCAATACACAAATTCGGCCATTTTCGTACCTCTCTCCACTCTCGTAGCATTTCACAGCAATATTTTACCGTCCACCTTGGAAACAAGGTTTATTCATTCCACCGCTCATTACCTTTGCGGTAATATGAGTTTATTACCGCAATGCGTCATTTTATGGTCTATTACCAAAAAGACAATATAATCTTACTCGAATTGTTACAAATTTTTTCACTTTGCTTGGACGTAACAAATTCTTTAAAAAAATCATTTTTCTTTAGTAAAAACATGTTACGTATCGCTCTAGCTAACTCCCCCTCGCCCATATGTCACAACGTGTACCATTTTGTCATTATGCCTACCCCCTAAAAGTGTTACGTAATTTATAAATGGTCCTCATTTTCAAGATGTACGAAAGTTGCTTTAAAAGATGATCAATGTTCCCCCGTTCAATGATACTGCATATGTTTTCGATGCAGTCAGTTTCTGGAGAAATAGGGAACGTCTTGCCAAATAGTAACTACCATCGAAGCAATAAGAAAAAAAGTTTTCATGCAAATGTACTTGCTCGTTTGGGGAGCCGGACATTTGTTTGTACTGCGCTAAAAGTACTAGATGTATTGTCTGGCGACATGTTTCCTGTTCTTATACAGCACGTTGCATTCAACTAGACCAGACTTATAGCACAAACGACTCCGAACCCCTCCAATCCGATTACGAAGCATTAGTGTGCCGTTAGTCACGTAAATCGAGTACAACGACTGTTGGTCAATCACGCCACAGCGTCTGTCTGTAATAAAAATCGAAAGGGTGTTAGCTGAGGGAATCCGTTAACCCATCACCAATGTGTCTTCTGTCCGCGTCAATCATTTTTGTTAAGATGAGTTACCATGGCACCGAGCGAGCTATCTATCTATCGCCTCATATTTTGCTACCATTGTTGCACCATCGTCTCGGCTTCTTGTGCTGCTGCGAATTGAAAAGTCTTTTTCGTTTCCGTTGGCAATCCATTGACACGCGCGCAAATTGGTGAAGGCGGGGAAAGGCTTTTGATAAGGCAGAGAAACCGATCCTTTTGTTGGAGACACATCACAGCTTTTCTCTAGCAAAGTGCAGAGAAATGACTAACCTACATTCGAACTAAATTGAATTCGATTGTCATTTGAACTGCGGTTTGACTACTGTGCTGTACAATAATTTAGTTAGTCTGTAAAGTGATTTGTTTCAAGATTTTGTGAAACTTACAACTAAGACCACAAAAATTCGAACTGAACTTCCAAACGTAGCCTTTCCGCTGTTGGGTATGGATGCTAAATAATAATGAAAACCTCAGCTTCATCAAGGACGAGACATAAAAGCATGAATATGTTTTTACGTCAGCTTACAATTTTTCGACATCAGTATACTACAGAGAAAAGTGTTCATTCACCTACACGTACAAGTGTGAAGAATGCAGGTTCTCCACATTTCTCATAGAAGTTACTCTTGCATATGCAAATAATGTTGAATAAATCAAGACGTGAAACTCGTTGCCTCGTTCAATCACCCACCTTCCTCCACCAACAACCTCCAAGCGAAGTGACTCATAAACACAGTGTGACACGGTGCTACGAGCAACGTGATTTGCGATGTTTCCTGATGAGGCCGCAAGAGACTGCCAGAGGTTGCTTTCAGGCTTTGATGTGTGCCCATAAATTTGAATAGCTATGTTGTCAATCTAGTTTACTTAAACCACGTCACAACTGATTTATGCTTCGAATGCTGCACTGGGGCTGTCACAGACTAGCAGACAAATGCCTTTCGTACTGATTTTTAGTTTGGAACATTAGCTCAGTTTAGAATTTTGAATTTGACGGATTCGTGATCTCCAAATTAATTAGGTTGCATTTTTACTAGTTACCAGATGCAATTAGTCACAACATTTTAGTCGCATTTTGTGATTGTCTCTCGAGTGTTTCGTCGCGTAATGTGTATACCTACATGGATACCAACTAAAATGGTGCTGCTGGTTTCAACTTTAAGAAACTTGAGTGAACATAGACTATGAGCGAAAAGAGGATGCAAAATAAAGTTTGTTTATTTGCTGGTGTATAGGAATTGGCGATGCAGATGTAATTTTTTCAAAATTAATATTTTTGCCCAAAAAATCAATTTTATGCTTAAATGACCTGTTCATAACCCGAGTAAAATCAAATTTTTCCCAATCTTATATTAAGAACAAAATGCCTTTCAGATTGTAGAGAAATTCGTCTATCGAATAACGTTCACCAACCTAAAATTAATAAATGCTGAAAACACAATCCTATTTATTTCACCGATCCCATATAACATCCTCTTACCACTTCGGAAGCTGCTCGGTTCACTAACTCCACCAGTGCAGTGCAGTGAGCGTCGAAAGCTCTCGCTCTCCTAATTAAGCTCGGAATTAATTAAAACACTTCCGACGACAAAATCACATTTATGTCCCACATTGCGAAAAACGCCAGCGGCACTTGTTTGTTGAACGTGGCATTCCCAGTAGTAGGTACGCGCAGGCAGACGGTAGGTATTCATTTTGCCACGGAGTGCTCACATTTTCATGTCCACTTGCAGCCGGTGCCATCTGGTGGCGATTCGGTACGGGGAGGAGTACCAGTTGCTGTCAGGGGTATGCAACGTAGTAGAAAGCGTCCAATTTCCGATGGTGGGATTATTTCTGTTATCGATTAGCGGGTTGCGTACCAGGATGAAAAGTAGTTGTTATTGATTGGAGAGAAAATTGAAGTTTCATTGTAATAAATACCACACTAAACGCTTTCGACGGAGTCATTGCTGTTAGCTCGGAGCAGTGATAGTGAACGAGTAAGTACGAAATTTTAATACTTGTCATTCAAAGAACCCTCAATGAATTAAATTCCTGACAGGCTTTGAATTATCTAAATTTCACTCCATCAAAAGCCGATTATCGACAAAATTATGTTTACTCTTCATGCTCAGCGGACCATGGTTGTATATGATTATTCGATATAAGTTGTTCATAATGACAGACTAGGAAAACTGAGGGCAAAGTGAAATATTTAAGGTAAATGTTTTATATTTTCAAAAATGATTGTAGGAATTAGAACAGGTAAATAGGAACCCGTCCTTAATGGCTGCATAACGTGATTTGCGCAATTTTAGTTCCGTGTGTTTTGAAGTGTAGAGTCAGGTAGGAAGGAAAAGGGTTTTCGATACGCATTCTCGGTACAAAATGTCTTTAAGAATACCCAAGAAAGTTCGCAATATTAAGTTGTATACAATTTAACATATTTTTAGCTAATTATTACTAATAAAAGTTGAGTATTTTCGGAGTGGGGTTGACGAGTAGACGACGGAAATCGATGTCGGAAGCCATTTCGTAAACCAATATGGCGACATCCGGTTTAGATAAATTCTTTATAACCTCAACAACATGAGTATTTCCGAGAATGGGACAATTATGTAGAAGATGAATATGTATAGATATAGTAATGATATGGTTATGAAAAATGTTGATCAACCAGAAGTCCGTAACGCCTTCAAAATGGCGTCACTCATCGATTTTCTTCATCTACTACTCATGTCAATGTAAAAAAACACCTTTATAGAGAATTTTGCTCAACTGGAAGTCGCTATCATAGTTTTCAAAATGGCACCAAACTGCAGGTTTCCATCATCTACTCGTTAATCCAAAAATACCCATATTGTCAGTGCTATAGAGAATATTTTTCAACCGGAAGTCGCCATTTTGGATCTCAAAATGACGCAATCATGCATTCCGATCGTCTACTCGTCAATTCCCCTTCAAAAATATCCATATTTTTATGTTATAATTATTAAATTTTATTAACTACTTTGACGAAAGATTTGAAATAAGAATGTGAAGCGAATCTTTTTTACAAGCTAAATTCCAAATAACGAGCACTTTTTTACAGACTAATCCAATTAACGAACCCCTGGGTTGGTTCGTAAACGGAAATTCCAATATACACGGGGATTTTAATTCCCTCGTTGTCACATGGTTGTTCTGCAAAACGAAACTTACTGCTTAGCTTAGCTTATTGAATGGCGTATGTGATGGAACTGGATAAAGACGATTTCTTTAAACCTACGTTCCATTTTCACCTTCCGAAAGTATTCTACCTCAAAATGATGCATAAAGTAACTAACTAAGTACGACTTTTGCTACGCTATCTTGTAAGCGATTTAGTGTTTGCTCCTCGGCATATGAGACCATCGAACCAATCCGCAGGCAGTTCTTTACTCCGAACATGCAGTGGAATGTTTCGTACAGCCGTTCACTCTAAAATATTTTAGAAGTTAGGCAGAAATTCTGCCCTTCCCAGAATTTAAATTGTATATGGGTCATTCTACGTCAGATTTGTAACCAAAATATTTATGTCTTATTAATTTTTTCTTGCATTCTTCAGCAAAAAATAATTGACATGTATTTTTCGTTTTGGCTGAATAAGATATTTTTCATGTTAGGTATATACCTATTAGTTCTTGAACTTTTGAAATTTTAAAAACTGGTAATTTTTAAATCACTGATAACTCAGAAACTATTCGGTGTATTTAAAAAAATAATAAAAAAGTTGTGTTTTTGCATGAGCTTACCGAAAAAAATCACAGAATTTTTTTGTTATATAACTCATCAAATCTACAATTGTTATAAACGAATTGATTTCTTAAAGTTGGGGAATTTTTTTTTAAATAATAAGTTTTAAGGAAAGTTTTTTTAAATATTAAGAATCGTGTTGAAAAGATTGTGTTGGATTGTTGGGAGTGGATTTCCAAATACTTTGAAAAACATTGCAATTATAAACTTAAAACAAGACAATTTTACACTAAACGCCCAGTGATAGGCCTGTTATAATTTAAATATCTCGTAAAATACTTCGAGCATCATTCTAAAAATTTAACAGAATCTCCTCGATATAATTATAAATGATTTAAAAAAATGTAATTGCAGATTTCTTAAGTTATATAACAAAACAATTTTTTTTCGGTAAGCTCATGTTGAAACGCAACTTTTTTATTTAATATATTTTTCATACATCGAACAGTTTTCGAGTTATTAGTGATTGAAAAATGTTCAATTTATAAACTTCATAAGTTCAAAAACTAATAACTTGAAAACAATCTCATATTCAGCCAAAACAAAACAAACGTCCAAAGAATTCATTTATTTGGTACCCTTTTTAAGACTTTTTTGATGGTAACCAACGAGGAAAACAGATCGGAATGGTGAGAGAAGCGATAGCAACTGTGTGAAAAATATTCCCCCGTACGCAGGATTCAAACCTGCACCCTTTGAGACTCCGTCCCAATGCACAAACCTAGGATATGATGACATCCCAGAAAGAACATATGATTACCACATTGGCGACAGTGATCATGCCCTACCTCCAAAGCGAGATCACACACCACCGCAGCCGTCTCCCAACACATTTGATCTATTTAATTTCCCTCATTAGAGGCGACAGCGGTGGTGTGTGGTCTCGCTTTGGAGGCAGGGCACGATTACGATTGGGCCGGAGTCTCAAAGGTTGTAGGTTTTTTTTATTCACATAATCGCTTGCGAATCGCTCACCATTTCGATCCGTTTTTACCCGTTGAATACCACCAAAACAGTCTTAAAAAATACGTGTCAATTAGTTTAGCTAAAGAATGCAAGAAAAAACTTTGGAAAGTATTAAAATTTTAATTGTGAATCGGATGTCGAATAACCCATATAAATCAACTTGAAATTCTCAACTCGATGCGTTAGCTTAATGATGTCACGGTTTTTTCGTAAATGCGCAATGAAATAAAAGTAAAAAAATAAAATTAGTGAGTGCCCACCATATAGCGTACACGTAACGTGCTATTGCACGCGCAGATCTTTTTACTTCATATTGAGAGCTATTTCTTTTGCTGTCGCATACATCTATGTAGTCATTTGTAATGATGTCATGATGCGTGCAATTAGATGTTTTTCTCCTCGTTTCTTGCTTTTACGGGTCAGTCAGGAGTGTGAAGCCATCGTTTTTCGTATTTACTGCGTCGCAGTTGCCGCAGGCTCTTGATTTGGAGGTACTAGTTGCAGCTTTTGCGATTATCATTATTGCCTTAACAGTAACAAATTTGGCAATGTTTCAGGTGATGCTATTGTAAGCTGTATGCTGGAATTCGATTTCCATTTTTTAGATTTCTTTAACAATTTCTGACCATGGTTTCGCGAAATGCATTGTCCGACTATAGAACTGACGCGTAGGAATTTGTTATTCATAGTGTTACCATCAAAATGTGATCATTTGCCGGATATCTTTTAATCGTGATGTAAAGACACTGAACATCTCTCAATTTGTAAATATGTACGTGTAGAATAACACCTTTATTTTGATTTAGACATTTTTCTTCAGTTACCAAAAATTTTGCTCGTGTTCCGAACGCCGAAGTAGTAAAACCGTTAAAAGTGGCCAAACTAACTGTCACTAACGCAATAAAATTGTTCATGGCACGTTTGTTGACAGTCAAGAAACCGGGAACGGTGGAAAGTGGCCAGAAGCTTCAAGCGGAAGCTCAACCTATCTGTCCGTGATTTTTATAAGCAAATTTGAAGTATCTCCTAATCTCCTAAAACCGTACCTAGAGTTAAAAATGAGCTGTCGACTTACAAGGAGATAGTGATAACAAATCGAAACGATAAGAATTCGATTGCGTGGTAAAGGTAATGGATGACGAAACCAACATCAAGGCAGACTTTTGGCAGTGTCTGGAACAAGAGCTTTGTTCGGCAACCGTGAAGGAAAAAGTGGCAGACATTTTTCAGGCATACGAAGCTATCGTTTTTCGCTAAGAATTATATGGTTTGGCAGGCAATCTGTACATTGGGCTTGAAACTCGACATTTTCATTGCAACTGGAACCATCAACCACAAATCTTACGCGAACGTGTCGTCTGAAATCGTATCTGGTACCTTTCCTGAAGCAGTATGATTATTTTTTAGATGTTTTGGCCAGATTTGTCATCCAGCCTTTACGTTAAAAAGGTCAAAGAGCGGTATTCCCCTAACAACGTGTAGGTGGCTTCCAAAGACAAGAAACCTCCCAACGTGCCAGAGCTCCGTCCGATTGGGAATTATTTAATTTAAGGAATTCCATTACTGTATTGTGACATTAATCGTTCAGTGGTCATATTAAAACTAAGTGCTGTTAAATTGTGTAGTCTATTATTATTAATTCTAGCGCTATCACATAAAACTACGTGTTTAGACATGTTGGACGTTATGAGTACTGTGTGATAAAAATAATGGGAACTGAACACAGGTGACTTCCGTAAGTCTAAGTTCAATTTTTACCTTCAGTAATGGTTCCACATCTTAAATACTCGGTCCATCATGAAAGGAACTAAAGTCAATGACCGGAGCTCCACTTTCTGGCTATGTGGATCACTCATATCAACAGACCAGCACATGTAAAATAATAAGGACGGTTACCGGTGTTCTTTACAAAATACACGCAAAACTAAAGTAGCTGCCTCCTCTTCGCTCGCTTCGCGCTGACTTGGACAAAAGTCAGAAATAGACTGAAAATGAGTATCGTGATTGTTGTCTTCGGTAGTCGGAAGCAGACTGTCATTTTTATATACTAACCATTGTTTTTTCTGCTAAGTTTCAATTTTAATGGGTTTAGAATTGCGCTTCCCCGGCTAACTGTACCACCGGCCATTCTCGCTGTGGAGAATAAATCGAGCGAGCATTGCTCTCCAAAACTAACGCCCAACCTTCTTTCTACGCATACGCAATGATTAAGCAATTAAAATAATGGAAAATTTTGACTATTTTGATAAATTGTTCAAAATAGCTCCTTTCGTCTTAAACGTGACTGTATTATTGCAACTTTAGCAAATAGAAGAATATTTTTCTCCCAAAATAGTACCGTAAAACGGAGGAGTCTTGATAACTTTCTCAAAAGTTTTTCCAATATTTTTACTTGAAATCAAGGAAATATAATTGTTTTTATTTTCAAAGCAAGTACTGTTACCCATGTTCCCTCAAGTGCGGTTTATTTTTCTCGGCAGTGCAAAAATGCTTACTTTAGCCAAATCTATAGTAAAGTTCTATAAATAATTAACCCCGTGTTGCCTATGAGGTATTTGAGCACAATTTGTAATTGCAATTTGCTATATTTCTAAACAATGACGTTTCGATATCGTCAAGGTCACGCAGAATATCGCGTCTACATTCCTTCTTGAAATGTTGAGATCGACGGTGTTGTAAGCGAAGCTGATTTAACTATCGATGTTTCGATGAAGGGCGAAGCTGGCAACTTCAATAACCCTGACCTTCAATTGGAGCGCAAGCGATGTCTATCGACGGCAGGAAATACAATCCGTCAGAATAGTAGCGCGTGACTTCCGCCGGATTTGCACTTCCGCGGTATGTTAAAGCGTGAGGGACTCGTCTACATATTCGTCTGTGTACACCAAGGGTCAGCAGCGTTTCAGTTTTAGCTCCGAAAACTCATAGGTCAACTGTCGATAACGCCTCTAACGACCATTGCGAGAGGTATTCTTTGAGTCCACTGGGAAACTCTAGTAAAAGACCATATCTAACGTCATCAGAGCTTCCTCGTAAGGGCCCTAGATTGTTCCAAATAGAGGCGCAAAAAATACATAAATCAGAAGAACTTACAAGTGGAATTTGTAATATCTGATCTCCTCTGTAGTGATTGCAATTGCGTCAAAACCAAACAATGTCTCGACCAAATACCGGTACTTCCTTCGAAGGAAGAGTACAAATTTTTGTCCGGCTTGATTCTCGATACCGCGATTCATGCGAAACAAGTACCTGACACGACCAACCCAAAAACTCTCTCCCCATCCGTGGTGGGACAAAGAGTGCACAGACTTAAACGCGGAAAAGGCCTTCCGGAACGATAGACTAGCCGTTAGCTATCGACAGGACGCGGTGTTAGATACGCGAATGAAAAGCTTGATGAAAGCCAAGAAACGTAGTTAATGGCACGCCACACTTGCTTTTTTATCACGCAATATTAATGCCCCGGTGATAAACAGAATCAATCAAATCTTATTGATCATTAATCTACCTGTCTCAGCAAAAAGACATTTGCTGAATTTATTTATTCCTTGAGGGTAACATTGCCCTCCATGATTGGAGGCAACTGAAAGTCATCGCCATCCCAAAATTAAGAAAAACAGCCTTCGTTCACAACTCGTATTGGCCGATTGAAAGCCGTTGTGTTTACAAAAGCTTTAATCTTGTTTCGCCTCGACAATTGGGTCGAAGCAAATGGCTTGCTGTCAGATATACAGTTTGGTTCCGCAAGGGAAAGGGACGGACGATTGCCTTGCATTGCTTTATTTTATTGGCGAATTGCTATTTCAGTAGGGCCGTTGTTATTGATTTCGATAGATGTTTTCTAAGCGGATCATCAAAATCGCTCGAGTCTATAGTCCATATGAGCTGAACAAATTATTTCGCCCTCAGTCTCGTACGATAGATGGAATGGAAAACACGCCGAGTGTGTATTGTCGAGGCTTATAATTTGCCTTTTGCTATTTTAGTTTGTCCGTAAACTTAGGTTTTAAATTTTATAATTGGTTTTAGTTAGCAAGACGAAAGACTAGACGAGTGGGTCACTAGATGTGCGAACTACGAACGAACGATGAAGCTGAAACTGCCAAGAACAGCGTAGAATCTTTGCTCGTGAACAGCATTTTCATTAAAATAATTTTTACTGTCGAAGCGTATTTGAGGTAGCTTACACTAGGAATTTGATTGCATGTTAGAGTAGTTCTGTTAATACCACGAATATAAAAAATCTACTATTATCACATATCCGATAGCTTGAGGTTGTGTGAGCTCCCACGGTTGCAACTCCGTTATTAATCCGGACTAGCTGATAATGTAAAGTTAAATTAGTTATGGAATTTGCGTTTCGACTTCATCTCATCAGAATCCTACACTAACTAAGTAGCAGGACTAAGCTAGCGCCAAATTGACACAAGCTCCAAAAAACGAAGACACAATTTGTGTTCCTGAGCAAACACCTAGTCAAGCGTGATGTCCTGCAATCAATCCGTCAATCTGGCGCTAGCTTAGTCCTGTCACTAAGTTAGCGTAGAATTCGACGAAGTCTAAACGCTAATTCCATAACCAATTTATTTATTTGGTTTGTGAGCTTCACGCACAAAGATTGTTTTAAACAATTTTCTCCTTAATGGAGAAAATTTAGTTTTTACCAGAATTGTTCTTTAATCCAAATTTGTTTATTGATCAAGACTGGTGCCAGCCTGGCCTGTACGTAGATTACAGCAGAAAAGAGAAGAAATGTTAGCCCAACACTTGTTATACTATCGAAATAGAATTGTGTGATGAAAAGCTGATTCAAACTACGAGCCAGAAAAAAAAATCAATTGATTCTTCTTTATTTGTTGTTGCAGCTTCGGCTCGGGTGCGATTGCTACACCAGGTCACTTTGCTTCATTTGCTATGCAAACAGAAAGCTTCATAGATGATGAAAGCTTTTTTGTAAATGGCGAACGAACTGGTTGAGATGCTATTTTTCCCATGCTTGCGAGAAATGAATTGTTCCGTCCATTGTCGAGTGAGTGAGCGTCTGAGTGGAACCGGTAATCATCAACTGCATTTTCCGAACAACTCAAAGTCATTCGGAGAATCAAAGCTGATCCCAACATCTCTGATAATGATTTGGCGAAAAAACTGAATACTAACCGCTGTAATGTTGGCGAATCCGTCTCCGAAAATGCTTCCGATGTTACCGAGAAAACAAAAACCCTAAGCCGAAGCGCTAAACGACAAACAGCGGTTAAAATCCGAGCCCGCATGTTGTACGACCAGGTGCTTGATCGGCGATGGAACGTCTGCGAAAGCCGATTTTAAAGAGTCTAAGAACTCACATTCTACAATGCTACAAGTTTCCTGGCAGATTCAAATTTGTTTTCACGAAACGAAAAAATAATTATGGTTTGGCAAGAAAATCTGTTTTTTCACCCTGAATCTCCTTCTAATTGGGTTTCGCCTATTTTGTCCCTGGGGAGAAGCAGATTAAAAGCCAGAAATTACCAATTTTAAAGGTTTCTACCAAACTGTTGTGAAGAAACATGCCCACATAAATTTTGGTTTTAAGCTGTGAAGCCGCAGTTCTATTTTTTTTAAAAAATAACTTCACCACTGGTTTTTGGGGAGCACAAACTTCGGGCAGTTTCCATTTTCATTCGGGTTTAAACAAAAATATATTTTAATTTTGTTTCGGGGGAAAGGTCCGGTCTCTACGGCAGACTACGTTTTTGTTGTAGGTAGATAGTATGATATTATGTCTCTCCTAAGCGCGAATCTCCCAAAATTCCGAGCCCCTCATTATTTATTTTGATACAACAAAGTAAAAGCTCAACGGGTGTTTTAAATGGTATATTGATAGGAAAGGGTAGGATAGGCTCATAGAAAGGGTTTTAGAAACATTTTTCACCCTTGCATTTTTTTGAGTATGTCGTTTTTGTGTAAATGAACCACTCAAAAATTATAAGTTTTGACTGCCTTGAAATCTGTCAACTTACTTTTTTTAAACTGAGATATGTTTCAGTTGCGATACACTGGAATGGCGTCAAAGAATTACAATATAAATATAGGGCGCTATCCCCGGTTATGGACCACCGCCATTTTTACGTATGCAGTTTTCTAGCAAATAACTTTTTTTGGTTTTGCCAATACCTTATTTAAGATTTTTTGGTGGTATCCAACGGGAAAAACAGAGCGAAATGGATAATCATGTGTTCTTTCTGGAACTCAAGGAATGGGTTTGTGCATTTGGAGTCCCAAGGGTTGCAGGTTCGAATCCTGCCTTTGGGGGATTTTTTTCATATAATTGGCTTCGCCTAACTCATCATTTCGATCTGTTCCCCCCGTTGGATACCACCAAAAAGTTTTCTAGCGCTGTCAAACTGTGCACAGCGTCATATCTCAACATAAGCTATTTTTTTAGTGTACTCCGAACCGAAAACATCTATCGGAATTTTGTGCGCTGAGCACTGTTTTGAAAAATGATTTTTCGAGTTTTAGGGATTGATTTTTCCCGTGAAATCATACAAACAAGTAAAATGCGTAATCTATGTGTTAAAAGTGTAGTTTATCGTGCAAAATTTTCGTGAAATTTTTTAGTAGAATGAAAATGTGATTTCATTGCCGGTTGTGGACCTGAAAAAATGATTACGTATGACCATTGTAAATATTAATAAATATATTTATATTTATTGCATTCAAATGTATTTTTTTGTATTTCAACTATTTTGAGATTTCATTGTTGAAATATTATCGATTTGCAAGTGAGAAAGGCAGTAAGAGAAAAAAAAGCCAAATAAAATTCCAGAGGAAACATTATCAACACCACCAATAAACGAGAGAACAAAAAAATACACAAAAAAAGATCGTCTTATTTAATTTATCATGTACGTAGCTCATCTGGGTTCAATTCACAATTCCGCCCGTCAGGTTAGACATTCTTACAATCCAGCCAGGGACAAGAAGTTGTTTGGCCTAAAAGCATCATCTTAGAAAATTGTTTATAACCTTTCTCATTTCAATCCATATGAATACACATTCTACGGCAGAAAGTTAAGCATCTGGGACTCCTTTCGATCGGTATTTAGAACGTAGCATACAAATGATCGAAATGAATTTTATGGATAATAAACAAAATCCGGCCCACAACCGGGGATTCTCCCCTAATAAGATAGATAATAATCTTCACATGGGGGGGCGGCAAAAGGCCATAGTTCTTTACGCTTGTATACAGTTTCTATGCACTAGATAAGAGATACAACATACAGAAAAGAAAAACATTCGTGGTTTTTGCCGTTATCGAGAATAATCTCTGTAACGACAAAGATGCATACAAATAATGGAGGCGCATAGTTATTTTCATCGCCCTACGCACCAAGCGGCCGCATAACATCTAAAAATACACTCACTTATCGTGATCAAACTTTTCTTTGCCCGTTGTTTCTAAAACACCAAAACCTTGTTGACAACACCACATTCCATATTTTCGTTTCATTTTATAAAAATGTCCGTTTCATGAATCAAACCACAATCTGTAAATGCTGAAAATGTTAGCCACGAAGATCCCACATTTGCAAACCATATACAAAACAATATTGTCCCTTCGGGCAGCCTGGGTGGGACGGTACAGTCGGTGTGTTTGACAAAAGGTTTTTTTCCTCCCATCACCAAACCGTTCAATCGGTGGAAAAAAACGTCGCCCACAGGATGAACAAACAAAGTTGCGGCCATTTCCGGCCCTGACTGATGGGTGTTGTCTCTGTCTGTCTCGATCTCGCTGTGTGCCAAAATTTGGCCTGGTTCGTCCCTCTGAGTTCGGTCGGTCAGCTGTACGGGGTTTTTCTGTGTACATACACATATTTGGTTTGTGGCCAAACGGCCCCGGGGGACGGGACAAAATGAAACAATACACGATTTATCGTTTCCAATTACATTTATTGTAATCATTTTAGGAGTAGCTCGCCCGCATATCAGCTGTTGTTGAGAAACAATGACAGCAGGCTGGGTTTGGGTTATTTTGACCGAAGGATGTTATTTGGTAAATGGTGTGCTTTGTGCATGTGCTAGAGTGGAAGCATTGACGAAGAAAATCAGTTTTTAGGTGATTAGTGAATTGAAGTGGTATAACCGAGGCCTGGATCAGAATAGATACTTAGTGTCAATAGGACCTTTTTAAAATTAAAATAGAAGGTCAAGTTCCACATATGAGTGTAGCACCCATGATAAAATGAATTTCCAAAATTTTCCATCCTATCCAACAGCAAAGAACCGATAGCTTTAATTGGTTCTGTTAGCTGCACCTACGGCTAACGCAATTACACGCCTGCAGCAGCCATAATTCCGCCATTTTACCTACTGCCGATCCGTTTCTAATTAAAATTTCAATTATTCCACGAAATTCCGCCGCCTGTGATTCGGCCGCTTTTACATGGAAGTGGAAGGTCATCTCTCTACCGATTACCGCAAGGGATGCTGCCTACACGCCAATTGCGGCCTAGCTTAGAAAGGAACCATCCGCAGCAGATGGTGTGACTGACTATGGTGTCCCTCGCATCCGACGGGTAAATTGTTTACACTTAAATTTGCAAGTACGAAGTTTAATTATATTGTGGCGTGCGTCGTTGGGAGCATTCCAGTCCCCTGAGGGCGTCCCGGGTGTTGTTTTGAGATTGGTTTAGACCCACTTAGGCCGTGCTTTGGATTATTCGGCGTTTAATCGCTAAATGTTGACACCGGTCGAACTGCTGAAGAAGAGAGAAAATCTATTACTTCGGAAAAAGAACCACATGGAATGAAGTGAAAATCTCACAACGATAAAAATTTGTTTACTGTCCTGTACACAAATAAGCAGAATGCTGTGTCAACATCCAAGGACAAATGTTGCAACTGGTCACGATAAGTACACTTAGAAACGAATTACCATACATAAACCTCTCGAAAAATGCAGCACAAATAAATACTCAGCACATTTTAAACAGTGTGGTCCTTGCAATCGGCAAACACCAAGCCACACCGTAGTAAAACCACATTTCCCACGACTTCCGTCGCTTTGTCGTCGAGGAGAAAAAAAAACCCGCTAGCTGGCGAAAATCCAAACAAGCAAAGAATGGTGCTAGATTATGGGGGCAATATACAACAACCAAGCACATTCGCGTGAGATCCTCATTCCACATTCGCACTGAGATAGGGTCGCTGTTTTCCTTTTCACTTTCCACCGCGGTTGTTTCGATTTCGATCGGGTTGGTTGAATATCAACATCAGGAGGCGGTGGAAAATGGCATGGAGCGGAATGGCTGCGAGAAAATAAGTAGCATCGACACTGTACTACCTATGATGTATAATCGCACGTCAGTCCCACGTGGATAGGGTATACTTTAGGACATGAGTCAAACATGCGATCGTGGCCAGTGTAGTGAACAGAATTGGATATTTTCCAGAAGAAAAACTGCCTACTTGTTGATCGGAATGAAATAAATGCACTTTTAAGTGGTGGTATCTGCTCTGGTCGGATCGTGACTAGCGTACTGCCGCCGATAACCGGATGGTGGAGGGAAAATGCTTCAATCGGTTGTTTCTGCTGGGCCATTAAATTGGACTTGCACTGGTGGTGGTACTACCTTGCGCTAGGTTTCGATTTTTATGATTGGAAATTGGCTACACGTCTGGTGAATGGTAATGCATACCAAAATGATTCGGAATGGGTGGAATTTGTAAGGAAATTGAGAATTTATTTTGCAAGTTGGTAGGTACATAAATACTTAAAACAACCAATAACTTAAAACAACCAATTAACATCATTTGTTATAAAAGAAACAAAAATATTTCATTCGAGCTTTCCTGAGTTCTAAAAAAGGGCCTATTGTTTACTTATTACAATTCACAATTTGATAAATTATCATTATGAATTTCTAGTATTTTATGGTAACTGTAAGCTAACCGAATTGTTTGAAATCCTATTCAATCCAATGGAATGTATTGGCAAAAAGTGACCAATGTGAAGGTAATTTGCATCTTCAAGAAGAGCCACAAATTCGAGTGTAATAGCTATCGATGAATAACGATCTTTAATACTGTCTACAAAGTACTCTCCCGTGTTCTGTTTAGTAGACTTGTCCTATTGGCTGAATCCTTTCTCGGGCAAGCACGATCAACGATAAATCAGATGCTTACACTGCGACAATCTCTGGATGAATTCCGTAAATATACACGGAAAGCTAAAAATCAGCTCATTTTCTAATTTCAATTTCTGTTTTTAGATTAGTTAATTTTAACAACAAATCCGAAAAAATAACTAACAGTTTAGTTGAAATTCAACTCGGATTTTTCTGATTTTCTTTGTTGATTTTAAGAAACACTTTTAGCTGACCAAAACCATGGACACAATCCAGCAAAACGAAAATTAAAAATAAAATTTGCTTCTTCAACTATGTATATGGTTGAAATCAAGTATCATTTTTACTGAGTTAGTAATATTTGCTGTAAGAATCCAGCACATAAACAATCAGCAACGTCAGTTACTTTTGTAACTAGAAAAATTACTGTTTTAGCAAAAAGTTATTCGTAATGTCAAATGGAAAAAAATATTTTATCATTCAAGAGTCCGTCGTCTGTAGTAAGCTGTGTATTAACAAGTTGTTTTCGATCAAAAAATATTTGTAAAGTATCATTATCATGAAATACCATTTTAGTGCTGAGAGAAAGTGTAAGATATCGAAGCTATATAGCCCAGTGCTTATAAACTAACAGCGGCGTCAATGGTGAGTAGTAAAAAAACTAGGAATAAAAATGAATTAAACATTTGTCGCTAAATCTTGAGCTTCCTGCTAGTCTTGTTTGCAGTGTTCAGTAGTTTTATTTGCCATGTACAGAGAATCGAGCTCGTTGAAGACACAAGTGGGAAGAATTCTTACCGTCATTAGAATCGTGTAACTAGCAATACTATTGTCTAGCAAAGTGTCTACAAAGCGGTTCGAAATAGAAAGTAAGTACCTGTTTTGCTTCTTTAATTGTTTGAACTGTCAGTCTGCTAATTTATTCAAAGATATGGATTGCACGTTTAGAATATTGAAAACCAGAATCCAAGAAAATCCATCAGTAGTGACCAATGTATCTCACCTAGCATATATATTGTATATACGAGTTTATATAAAAAAGCGAGACATATTAGCATATAAAAAAAAGCAAACTTTCCTTAGTGAGCATTGCGCAATAAAGAAATTCGACTGTCCTTGCAGTAACGCAACTGTTCTGTCATAGTTGACCATAATCAACTCAAGAGTCTTCACCGTCTTCACCAAACGACGATGATGTAATAAGTATCGGATGTAACAAAACCATAGCGCAAATGCACAACACGGTCGGTGACATATTTGAAGTCGTAGCTGACTAACGACGCATAGTGCGTTGGTGGAAGCCGAACATCCGTTCAACATTTTGTTTACGTCTCTCATGCGATATAGCTAAATGAATGAAAACAAAATATTTCTTACCTCTGTTATGTGAATGTTGAATATTCTCAAACAGAAAATCAAAATTGCTTTCAGGATATCATAAATTACCAGGGACTTCTTAGAACAGTTTTTCAAGACTGTTATTAGGCACAGTTGATCTGATTCTCAATCATTTGTCTAGATGATTTTCACCAATCAGGACTGAAGCATTAAGCCATTCCAAGAATGCAAGGCTATTGACAAATACATAATCCTTCTCTTTTCAAAAAAAAACAGAAACTTGCTATCTCCATATCTAATAATAGTGCATCTAAAACTGCATGTTTGAATTTTGTGCCTCTATTCAAAAGGTTGTAGCATGCCGCAATGTGATGGTATTTTTTTCAAGTCCCTCAGATTATTCTTCACAATACTTATTACGGATTTGTACACCTGGGGATAAATAGTTGCGTGTATAATGATGACATGTTGAATTTTTATCGGCTGATGCATATTTTAGTTTCATGTCCATCGAAATCGGTGTTATACATCGAGGATCAACTGAAGTTATTCCGTGAGATAGAACACGGATGTCTTCGACATCTTGTGTAGTGCGTAAATGGTTGAAAATGACCGTATTATGAAGATGCCGCTCATTGCATACGCAGCGATCACTGGATTTAGGCTGAAAGTGAATATCTTTATGACAATTCAATCTGCATTTATTATGTCAATTTTGAATAGTTTGCCATTAAACTGTACCTACCTAGGGGAATGTATAAATATACACTCATAAATTTAGGTAGAGTTGTTGATTTATAATTTCTTTCACATTTATAGTATTTTTTTTAATGAGAACTCTTGATTAGATATTTTAACTACTGTTTATGTTATTGTATATGTTCAGCGTAATAGAAAACAACCAGGAAACAACATGTTAGAGCGAGAGCACATGATTGGAACAGTGAAATTGAACAAACATTATTCTTTCGGGAAACATATAAGAAAAGTATTAGGATTGATAAAAATAATATCTTGGCGAAATATCTCAATCGACTAAACATGACACTATATTAAGTTTATTATACTTTTTTGTAACAATGTCCAATAAATTACATGGAAGAGTATTATGAATAAAGTGTAACAGTAGGTGTTCAGTTCACTATAATTATTTATAGTGTTACTCGGTAGAAGTCACTCAAAGTTACAGCAAAAACAGTGGGTGCCAGAAATAAAGAAGAGGGGCAGGCAGTGTTGCGCATTTCTCTGTACGGGACTCTATAATACCACAGACTCTAGTCTGCACTAGAGATGGGCGGGTATGGGTTTTTTCGTACCCGGACCCGACCCGAACCCGAATATTATTTATGTAAGATTACCAGTACCCGGATTTAAAAAAAATGCAAAACTCGAACCCAACCCGTACACGAACACGAAAAAAAAAATCCTATAGCGAACCCGGGTAGTACCCGCATATTAGGAAAATTAAAATCCGTTCCCGACTCGAATCCGAATTCTAATAGCGTATATCCACCTATTTGCTTTTTCGTTTACTGGTGAGTCACAAGTCACCTTACACTCGAAAAAATATTCTCTTAAAAGTTATGTGAATATTTTCCACCCTACTTTTCACGTAGATGTTACATGGAAATCGACTGATTTGTATTTATTATCCTATCCCGTAAATGTAAAAAGGGTTTTTCATGTACTTTTCAGTGGATTTTCACGTAATAATCATCTTTAAGAAACATCATAACGAGTAGATGCTACATTCTGTGGAAATAATTTGTATGTGGTATCTCAATACTATTCAACTCCAATTTTATTTAAAGTAATGTAAAATTAATACATTTTTAAATGGAATTTCCGGTATGCATAATAATTTATACAGAATTCTTAACTTTCAAAAATGTTTCCAGGGACAATGTGATATTTTTGAACCAAAAAAAATGTAATAGAACACTTCGGTTAAAACGTAATGTTTCCATGTATTTTTCACATATTTACCTTTAACAATTTGTATTACAGCTTTATTATCTGGAGCAACATAAATTATCAATTTTGGAGCTTTTTTTTAAATATCCCTCCCAAGAAATAGAATTAATAATTTCACTTTCGCTGTTCTACTCGTAAAACATTCTCTAGCGATTCAAGCAGACCTGCGGAATAATAGCATGGTGAACTATACCGGAAAAAGTTTAGCTTCCGTTCTTGTCGTATTGCAAGGTGATGAACATTCCATTTCTACAAAAGCGCAGTTTGGGATCCTCCATAAATGACGTAGCACTATATGGGGAGGGGGGAGTTTTGTATTTTGTGATATGTGACGACAGGTGGGTAGGGGGTCATGTCATGCTACGTAGTTTTTTAAAGGGGAATAACTAACATCGTTTTTCATTTTTTTAAATTTTACGGGGTCAAGGGGGGGGGGAGAATTACCGTCAAGCTACGTAATTACCAGGGGGTGGTATTTAGAGGTTTGTGACGAAATGGTACGATAGGGGGGGGGGGGTGTTAAAAATCACTCAAAAAATGCTACGTCATTTATGGATCGTCCCTTTCCAGACTGCTATCGTATAATTACTGGAGTAGATCAATTTCCGCCTGTCAGTAACCTTGAAGAACTGTAAAGGTTTAGATGTTAATAAATAAACAATTTTTAGAGATTTTCAAATAGACTTGCGCTCCTACACACAGAAAAAAATATTGGTAAAAGTAAGAGTGTCCCGCTCTTAGCAAAAAACAACCAACGCCAACTATTAGGTCGAAAGTAAAACTTTTAAATTAATCAAGATTCAAAAATAATAATCAAAATAAAAGTTTTCCTTTTAAGTAAATGAAGAATAGTACTCAAAACAAAAGTTTTATTTTTAAACTAAGAGTATGCGTTGGTTGTTTTTTGCTAAGAGTGAAAAACTCTTATTTTTACTAATATTTTTTTTCTGTGTGCGACTGGAATTATCCGCCATATTGAAATTTAAAAAAAAATCATACCTGAAATTCACGTAACTTATTTGACGTTTGCTTGAATCATGTAGATGGTACTCATCGTAGCCACAAAAACCCATTAAAGATGCCCATATAGAATTTTACAATAGCATTTACCCTACAAACAATCATAAAACAATAAATATTATAGTTACTACTGTTTCAACATTATTCAATGCCAAGTTCTCACAGTAGATTTACAATAAAATGTCATGTAACACTAAATTTCACTGTTAAGCAAAAAACTGATACAGTGCATTCACATTAAATTTTACTGTTTTCGAGAAAAAAATGTATGGAGAAAAATTGATTTTTTTAATGTTAAGATACTAACCACTCCCCTTTTTCACTGTAAAAGTCTATTTTACATTGAAATTTACTATAAAAACGTTAAAGTTTATTGTTTTTGTATTGTAGCATAACACTAAAACTTACTGTAAACTATTGTAAAATTACTGTACTGTAACAGTGCAAATCATGGCTTTGTTACACGCAAAAGAATTGTGCATGTTTGATTCTATAAATTATTTCTTCATTTTTAATCGATAAAAATTCTTTATTGTGAACCAAGGAATTTATTAAACCAAACTAATTTTTTTGGTTAGATCAACCAAAATATCTTTTGAATCAATCTTACAAGTTTTGTTATCTGTGCTTTTCGAAGATCGACAAAATTATTGTTTGTTCCAAACAAATCAGTGATTCTAACGAAAGCATGCAGTTAATTGATTCAAAAGGACTGAATGCATTACATCAACAGTCCTTGTTGAATTGAAACAAATAAAAAATAAAAGTTGCTACGAAGAAGAAAACTTTTTCCACGTGCGTCAATGCTGGAAAAATTCGCTATTTTTAAATAAGGGAATTCAGTTTTCGGTGAATTCGTATAGTGCTCAGATTTTCCGGACTCGAAGGGCGCAAGTGCAGCTTGAAAATAATCATGATGTCGCACAAAGGTTAGTGAATAAATTAAGTCGAATGCACACGGTGCGTTTTATGGTGCCTTCCTCTATTCCAGGACTCACCCAAAACACCCTTTGTGGCTTAAAACGACAATCGCAGAACTGAAAACACGTCACCGCACCAGAGATAAATAATACCCGTTCGAGAGGGAAGTTTCCTGTACTTCACCATCTCTGGTCCAACAGGAAGACACAGCGTATTCGTGCGCCTTCTACAATCTTTTTGGAAAAGCCGAGACTCTGAAGCACTATAGCGCATATCTGGAATAAACCACGCGCACGGCCAAAGGTACTATATAAAGGGACAGTGATTGGAATCGTATGCGCTGCATGTAATAAAATTTCATTTCATTCCAAGCAAACCTACTCCGGAAGAGGTTTGGAATCCCTTATGGATTCTCGCTCAAATGCAACAAACGATTGAGTCGGAATCGGTTGTTGCCTTTGAGCTGGAACTCATAATGAATCCATTCAGAATTCCTAACCGATCCCGGAATGGGTTTGACTGCGCCATACTGCATCCATTCAGGATTCTGAAGCGGTTCCAGAATGATTTGACTGCGTAAAATTAATGCGTTTGTAGCCTGTTTTTAGAAAAAGGCCAATAAGTCAATGGCAAGTATTTCATTTGTACTGATGTTATCTGTTGTCAGCGAGTAATGGTTTGTTCTGAATTTGTCACCATGACAGTTGGCCTTTGGTTCCTATTAAAGAATAGACATATTTTATATACAATAAAATTGGTTTTGCTTCAATATTTGCTATGCATTGATTCAAATATTTGTTGTGTTTAAAACAATAAAAGATATTATTTGATTTAACAAAAATGTTTTTTTTGTATTGAACATTTGACATGCATTGATCCAAATATTTTATTAGTTTTATTCAACAAAATAACCTCATTGATTCAACAAAGTTGTTTGTTGTTTCGATTGTTGTTATGATAAAATCAATAAAAAATTTTGTTAGTCCAACTATTTTCCATGTTTGATCCAATAAATTCTTCAGAATTATTTCAACAATTGTTTTATTTAAATAAACATGTATTTTTTATTGAACACAGAACAACTTGGTAAATTTATTATTTCAACCCTCATATTATTTGACATTAAAAATTATTTTTCTGCGTGTACTGTACATTTCTATTCGGGTGGTCAAAGAAATCATTCTAGGGGATTTTTCACGTAACTTGAAAGTGAAGATTTATTTGAGTGCATTAGTAGTTACCAAAGACGATGTTTTTAATATAAAGACACGCGCAGATAAATCCAGTAAAATTGGTTGCACGGTTTACTAAGGGTTTATTCCAGTACCAGGAGAAACTGGAAGCATTCTGTAGCAAGCAGGGAGAAAATCATTCCTGTATTGTCTACTTTTTACTTTCTCTGATAACAAACCAGAGTAAAAAGGAGTATTTCATTTCTGTTAGCTCCGGAGCAACTTCCGTGTACTGGAACAAACCTATAGGTTTGCTACAGTACCAGGAGAAACTAAAAGTACTATGGAGCAAACAAGAAGAAATAGTTCTGTTCCTGTATTCTCTTCCTCATTGTTTTTTGTTCCTATTTGCAGTAAGTATTGAAATTGAATATATGAACGAACGTTAATATTCATTAACCTGTTTATAAATCCAATCGACTTTTCAGAATGATCAACTGTACTTTCGACGAGCTCTCTTGGTAGACTTCATTCATCAGATAAGTATATTTATTATTATTTAGAAAGTAGCAAATTTCTTTGTTTTGTGTTTTTGGATTACAGATTTGAACATATTGTCGCTGTGAATTTATCACCATGATACATATACAAGGTCAAATGCGGAGCAGAACTACAGATGAACTTCTAATTTCAGTATATGCATTTGCAATGGAAATTAACTTACGATTGGCGCATTGAAATTTTTGGTGGACAAAATTGAAGGTGGGTTTTCTGTAAATTTTTCGTAAGTAGATACAGAACATAATCGTTACAATTATAATCGTAGCTAATGGTACTGTTAGCTCTACCTTTTCCGCTCTCCACAGCGCCTATTTTTTGACACTTAAATACCGAATGTTTGGGAAATCGACAATCCTAGTATAGTGTTTTGAGTCTACTATTTCATATGATGAAATCAAGATGTTCGTATCTAATGTTTTTAATTTTCAGATTCACCATATATAAGTACTTACATTTCATTTTGACCCGTTCTTGTTACTACAATTGAACATAGGACATTCATGGTTGTGCAAGTACCCAGAGATGTCGTTATTTGTTGATGGAAGCTACACTCAAAGGGAAAACGCCGCGACGTGCATCAAGATTCCTTTATCTATTCTCGTATTGGATCACTAAGGTATAAGTTAATGCAGTCAGGTGTAGTGTGATAATGGGAATGCAATGAAAAAATATCGACTAAGATAATTAGATTTTGCTATGGGAACGCAATGAAAAAATATTGACTAAGATAATTAGATTTTGCTATTACCGTGCACTGGGAATGATGCTAAATATATAAATTTAGAAATACGGTAACTAGCTTATGACAGCACGCACGTAAAAGGTGGTGTGTGACCATTTTATAAGTGGTATACTGCCGTGATACGCATAACAGTCCCACCTGCATAGGAAACCCATAGCAAATGGGACTGTTATGCGGATCACGGCAATATAATATAGATGATAAAATATGCAAGAACAAACATTGTCCAAACAGGAACCTAGTGTTGAGTGTGGCAGTTCTATGTAACATAGGGCGAGAATAATATTTTATGTCGTAATTCGTTGAGATGATCAGTAGAATTCACTATTCCGACTAGTTTCCAATTATACTGGGTAATATCCCCTATCAGAAATGATATTTGATAATTAAGAGTCTTAAGCTAACATTGATAAAAAATTTACACCGTTCAAAACTTAAAAAACAAAGTAAGCTTAAGTAAATTAAACATTGTAACAAAATAATTTAGCCAGTAAGCGTTAAATTGCTCATAATCATTTCCAATCTAATTAAATAGTTATAAGAGAATGCATTGGTCACACAATTTAAATTTTTTTTTATATTTTTAAGCAGTCTTATTTCAAATCGTTGAATACAACTAAAAAAAATTAAATTAAAAATTAAGAAAGGTTGAAATCAACAATTCCTGCCACTGGATTTAAAAAGAACTTTTAAAACTAACCACCTCACCATTAACCATTGCTGGTTATAACAAAGACTTGCGTTGAAATTAACAGAAAATCAACTAATGTTTTCGTTTCTGAGCTGAATTTATGTTCTCTGTGAGAATTTTGTTCTTTTTAAATCAATAGAAAAAACGCTTCATTCATCCAAAGCTATCTTAAATTTAAAATATGAACATACTAAATTTAACTACGAAAGATTTAAAATTAAAAAAAAACAGTATGGCTTAAATTCAAAACTGACATTTTTTGAAATCAACTGAAGAAATATTTAGATTTAACAAAATAACCTCCCTAAAATTAGCATATTTGTATCAGAAATTCAACTAAAACATATCTGATTCTAATGCAAAAAAGTTTTGAATTTAGAGAATATATTAGTTGAAACCAACAGAAAATAGTACTAAATTCAGCAAAAACTTTAGTTGAGAAGATGGAGAATGTGTCTTCGCTAAAAGTGACAGCATCATTTTCTCGCCAAATCAACAGGAAAAACAGAAAATTCAACTAGCGTTTTAGCTCTATTCAGGAGGATCGAGAACAACTAATCGAAATCAGCAAATTGAGAATTTGATTAGTTGTCCTAAATAATAACTAATCCAATTCAGTAAATCAACTAATGTTTTCGCATCTGTGCCGAATTTTGGTTCTCCGTGTACAATTGGCGAACTCACTAACTGTTTGTGGATTTCAAGGCGACGTACGATTTAGTAAAACGAATTAAACTATGACAGCTATTGCTTGAACATGACTTTCCTATAAAACAGATAAAGCTGATTCTTAGGACACAGGATAGGTCAAAATCAAACGTCAAAATAACCGGATAGACAACCGGCTCGGTCGTGTCGTTAAGTGAATTGAAACAGAGCGACGCACAGAAGAGTAACTAGAACAAATTCTAGGCCAATAACCAAAAAAATTTTTTTCGATTTTTTATTTAGTTATATTTAGATACCTAAAAGCATACTGCATGTTGCGGTAAAATAAGGAGTATGCCAAAAATTGCTAAATAATGTTTGCATGGATGCAAAATGGTGATATTTTAAGGGGTTTTTAATAATTTTTATTATATATCCAGCAAAATCGCTTTCTAATGATGTTGACTCTGTTAAACAAGACAATATTATAACAAACGTAATTGAACACAACTATTAGTGTAACCTCAGCTTAAAAATAACCGAAAATAATAGCGTTTCTGTGTATTCGACCAGCTTTTGAAACACCCTTTTTAAACATTTTATTCCAAATTTCAATGATAAAAAAGTTACACTATACGGCAAGATCCGGCAAAGTTGCTGAAACAACATTACAAAACACGATTCCGGCTATCCGAAAAACATCCATTCTCTTCCGATCTTTTCCGATCCACAAATTCCAAGCGATTTGATAATATTGATATTTTCACTAATTTGAGGTACCCCAAAATGCTGTAGGGCCAAATACTATGTTTGGCAAAATGTATATCTATAAATATGTGCAAAAGTATCCCTTTTCTTCTCCCTTTTCCACTGACCAACTGTTCATGCATCGGGAAAAACAAATGTATTCACAAAGATCACCTCGAAAATACTAGTTTTCGGAAGGATCAAGAAAATTGACCTCTGCACTGGTAGGTGGATAGATGCCAAATTGTCCCAAAAACTAGTTATTTTCTATTTTTAGTTAATATTAAGGCATAATAACAGCAATAGTCGCAATAAATAGTTTTGGCCAGGATCCGACCCCAGTTACTCCTCTGTGCAACGCACTCTCTAAACTAGTGTTCAGCATAGTGCCGCTTAAAGGTGCCATGACAAGATCTGATGTGCAAAAGAACGGATCGATCGTTACGAGATCTTACATGCTTCTTGGGTATACGAACGACATCGACATCATTGGCGCTGATCTCAGCGTAGTCGACCAGATATTGGAGCATTTTAAAAGGATGCTGCGAGAATCGGACTGATATAAAAACACTAGATGTCGACATTTCATGCATACTAATACATTTGGCATCAAAGCATACGAATTAGATTAGAGACATTGCAAAGGGTAATTTTACATGGGTGAAAATCTTTGAACTTCGACACCTCTTACTTATGTCCGATTCAGCTAAAATTTTGCATGGCGACATTTGGTAAATCGCTAAATTCTGATCGAATTCCGGGAACACAATCCCCCACATGTTTCTGGATTTCAAGGCGCTGGTCGATTCAATGATGGATGGGTAAAAATCAAACGTCAAAATAGCCGGGCAGACACCCGACTCGATTGTGTCGTTAGAGGAATTCAAAGGTGCCATGCAAACATCTGATGTGCAAAGGAACGAAACCATCATCACGAGATCTCACGTACTTCTTGGGTTCGAGAACGACATCGACATCATTGGCGTTGGTCTCAGAGTAGTGGAGGAGGCATTTGTGCATTTCTGAAGGAAAGGCTGCGAGAATGGGACTGGCATAAAAACGCCATATTTCGACTTTTCGTGCATCTTCAAAATTACAAATTCGATTTCTGAAATTTCAAAGCGTAATTTTTCATGGGTGAAAATTTTCGAACTACGACGATTTTTTGGCATACGTTAGTCATATCCGATTCAACTTAAATTTTTCATGTGGATTTTTTTCGAGGCGCTAAAACTATTGCATTCTACCTGTTTTGTAAATTCAAAAAGACCCTGTTTATTGGCACACTGATGTGCGATATTATTTGTTTCTGCTTAGCGCGGGAAAGTTTGATACAATGATGCACAATAGACAATTACATTTTATTTCAGATGGATAAACCACTAAGAAGCCGGAAATCACTAGTATCACGGTGCCCCATGAGATTAAGAGACCTTCAAAAAGTATGCGATTATCGAAAAGAATATAGGACTGACTGTGAAAGTTTTCCGCTGGATCCCAATATATCCAAAATAAACAAGAAATTTCTTATTGCTTGGGTGCGTTTCGACTTCGTCTCATCAGAAACCGAAACTAACTTTATCTCAGAATAGATTAACGCCGGCTTGACGCAAATCCCTAAAAACTAAAACACACCTTGTGTTTCAATCAAACGACTGATCAAACGTGATGTCCCGTCCGTTTACCAAAAATTTTCGTCCTGGTGAGAAATTTTGGTGTTTACCTAATTTTTCTCCTTGGGGTGAAATATAGCATAGTAAGAAATTTCCGATCTGGCAAGCGATGTGTGAATGTGACGAAATTAGTGCTCCATATATTGTTTCTATAATAATAAAACAGGAAATATATGTTGAATACCCGAAGCCGTTTAAAAATTAATACGTTAATTTCAATTACCAACAAATATACTCCTAATAAGTTTATATTTGAATTTGGAATTTCTAGATCAGTGAACAACCAAACAAAAACAAATTCTTTAACTGATTGGTAATTCACGTAGCAAAACGACCCTATAAGTTTCCGTTCCTTAAATTGCATTTTTCCAACCTTTTTCTTAATCTCAAAAGTTGGCCAAAAATGCGAGTGAAGAAAACTGAAATAAATTGTTTAAAAACGAGTTACTTCAGCCTAAACTTTACTTCCATTTTCCTTTACTGAATGGAAAAATTCTTTCGAAAAAATTCATTAAACCTATAGAAAACAAAATCAAAAAAAGGTCAAACCTATATTACTACACCGGCGGTGTTGGCAAAAATAATGATATGTAATTTGAACCATTGACCGTTGTATTTAATTTTAACCATTAAATTTTGAACAGTTGAAATATTATTTAGAATCATTTTAACACAAATGCTTCAAAAATATGCTCTAAACCTACAAAAACTAAAATATCCAGAAAATGTCAAACCTTTATTGGTACACCGGCAGTGTTGGTAAAAAAAATATATTTAGTGTTTAAGTTGAAACATCTACTTTTGAACAACTGAAACATTTTAAGAAACATTATAGCTCCATACTGCCTTAGGCAACCTTCTTAAGGTCTTCCTGGACTATGCACTTACATAATTGGTTGCATACTTTAGGGGAAACAGTGTGCTCAAGCGATGAAGAAAACATAAATAGTAGATTTTCCCATACCTACTTCCATACAAATTTTGAAGCGCAATGCGCGATACCGAGTCATATCAGTTGACCCCAAATTTTACACAATGGTTTATTATTCCACATTTTGACTTTAACTTTCCAGTACCCTGCATGCCGAGTTTTACATCAACTTCAAAATTATATGCAGGTTTTGGGTAATCAAATTGATTCAATAATAAACAGTTTTCCATCAAGAAAAATTGGTACAATATATTTTGAATGTTGGACAGGTAAGGTTTCTGTAAAATTTGTCATCCATTTAAATAACCAATTTCGTAAGACCCACCTATTTTACATTGTATGAATATCAAAGTAATACAATAAGTGCGTGTTTATTTTTTACCACCAAGATATTGAAATCTAATTCATGCATACATTACATTAAGACGGGGTTAGTGACTGCTATGATGGACCGGGAACATGATTTGCACTGTCAACGAAATTGGATTTCAATCGAGCTAACACCTACTAAACTCTTTGAATAAAGCTATTTGCATGTGTGCGCATTACAATGCTAAAAACACCCCCATCGTATAGTAGTGGATTCCTCATCCCACTAACAGCCTCTGCTCCAAATTTGAACCAAATCGGACAA
The DNA here is from genome assembly GCF_030247195.1 of Topomyia yanbarensis. NCBI lineage: Eukaryota > Metazoa > Arthropoda > Insecta > Diptera > Culicidae > Topomyia > Topomyia yanbarensis. The sequence goes on along the minus strand of NC_080672.1, from coordinate 412,872,152 downwards.
ATTTACCTACACATCTAGCAACCGGACCAATGTGTGCGAAGTTTGATTAGGATTTTTTGGCAATTTATATGAAGAAAGATCAATAACTTGAATTGTCGCCACTAGGTGGCACTGTATGCATCAGTTTATCACTGTACTGCCCATAAAAGCATAAGAGTCCCATATTGAAAAACAGCAAGCCGAGAAAAACGCTGTTAAAGTTTTACATTTTCATTGAGCCTTATGGAGGGGACAACCATGTTTTGATATTTTTTCGATATTTTCTGAACAAACCTTCTAATCTTATTTGTGCATTGTGATGAAGTGTTGATACAGAATACAATCCAACAGATAACTCATTTTCGACAAAAATCCATATGGGACTCTTATGCTTTTATGGGCAGTGTAGATGAAAATAAAAAAAAATAATTTTATTACCTACATTTATGGCGAAGACTGCAAATCTATCCTACTACGTTGAAAGAAGTTATTAAACTTTTAATAAAGTGATGTCTGAGTCAGTTTTGCATGGGGCCTACCAGCACATGGTTGTGAATCAGTAATCGATTCTCACGAACTTTATTTTTTGTTGCGAAATAATGCTTAAGTTTGGCTAAATATTATGTTTGAAAGAATTTTAGTATATGATATGAACTCTACATTTCACCACATAGAGGGCGCCACCACTAACTTCCCAATGGAAAGAGATAGAAAATAGGTGTCTTCTACAAAGTTATAGAACAAGCTTTTTCCAATATTTCTTGTGAACATGTTCATTCTCTATCTCTCTTATTTTCTAAAGCTAGTGTTGTCGCCATATATAAGCCATATATAAGCGGTGAAATGTGGAACTAAAATTTTGCAGTCAAAGGATGAATGGACTATGGATGGATATAATTTACTAAAATAGCTACAAGCATACCATACAGATAAGCCCACCCATTATTTCGCAAAAAAATAAAGTTTGTGGGAATCGACTACTGATTCACCACCCAGTGATGTTAGGCCCCTTTCAAAACTGACTCAGACATCACTTCATTAAAAGTTTATTAACTTCTCCTAAGGAAGTTGAATTGATATGTAGTCTTCGACAAAGTTGTAGGTGATAAAATTATATTTCTTTTCTTCACGAGCAGTGATAAACTAATGCATACAGTGTCACCTAGTTTTGAAAAGTGCAGTTTCTCCATGAATTTTTGATAAATCCCATTCAAACTTCGAACAGGTCCAGTAGTTAGGCTTTGATTCAAATTGTGAGCAGATACTCCTGGTGGTACTAAAAATCGACTCAGTGTAAAACGGTGTCTAGAAAAACTCATAGAAAGAGAGCTGTGAAGACTCCATTTTGGCTAGATTGAATTCATTTTGAGCTGTCCAAAAAGAAATTCCATCTACCAACTGCCTATCCTGGTAACATCGACCGTGCTGCCATACAATGACGCAGTATCAGTCTTTTCATGAACATCGACAAGTTTGCACCCGTGTGCAAAACCTCAAACATGCTTTGCCTTTGTGTACAGGTTTGCATCGAACACCGAACGCAAGCAAACGATGTGCAACCTTAGGTTTAAACACCATTTACGTACACCGTGTGCGTACACAAGAAAGGCACACTCAAAACAGCATGAGTCAACGCTAGTAATGATGAGTGAGAGAAAGAGAAAATCAGTGTCAAAATCCTGTGTGTACAAACACCACGTACGTACATGGGGTTCGGATGTGCAGATGAATACGTGCACGTGTTTTGGTACGCATTAGCGCGTTCTAGTTTGCACACGAAATGTGCGTATACGATGAGCACAGAACTAGAGCGAATATGGTGTTCGATGTTCATTTGGGAAGACGGCGCAGCATATATTCAAAAAATGTTCGATATCGTGGCTTAAAATTGTTCATATTCGGTAAATAATACTTAAAATATATCGGTTTGGTCAGCAAAGCGCCAATTATCTCCCAATTTTAAAAATTTAAATATCTCCGGAGTAGACAAATTTGGGCCCAGTGCACGAAGCGCCCGTGAGATTCGCAATAAATAAAATAAAATCATTCTAAAATATCAACAATTTGGTGGACGTTCAGTGCATCCAAAACCTGTGTAGGAAAAAATTTGCAAAAAATTAAGTAAATTCCATGCATGAAATGTGAGAAGTTTCTTTACATGAAAAGACTCTGCATAAACAGGTTATTCTAGCTTAATAATTACCACATCATTGGTTATATACTGTTTTTGGAAAAATTGTTCAGATAAATATTCACCACAATCTGGTAAGCATTAAAATTTAGCGTGACCAACTAAACAAACAACTTTTCTTCTTTCAAAAGCGACAAAAACATTTTCTTCCAGCGTTGTTGAGCGAATGATTCTACTAAGAGAATCAGTGCCGAATGACGCAGGTGGTGAAATTGTGCTGCGCTAACTTGAATTTTTTATTCGCCTTCAACAATTGTTCCAATTCACGAATAGACGAATATTTTGAAAAGTCACATGGCCACACAGTTCGCTAGTATTGGAAAAAGTGCAACTCTGTATTGTCACATAGTAGTTAGAGGCAATAATATGTTCTGCTTTTGCAAAAAGACAATACGTTGCGCAGGTAGATTTGATTGTTTACTCTGCTATAGCGATGGAGTGAGGTTTAACTTCTGAGCTAAGCAAGATGAGAAGCTAGACTGGAAACAATTGTTTTGGCATAACCCAAATATTGTTGATTTCATAAACTTTTCAATGTTAAAATTGAAATCAATTCAGTGAAATTACTCAACCTAATCTTCCTTGAGCCATTATGACACAGCTAGATTTCAGTGTATTTTTTTTCAAAACCGAACAAGGTGGCAGCACTGCCGAATCGCTCGGATGTGTATTTGTTTGTTCAAGTTTTTCATGTGTAGGTTTTTCAGTGAGTTTAGATTGTAATTAATACGAAACAGGGACTAATCATACACCGGATCTTTTCTTTCATGGAGTGTGTGTTGGTTGGTAAAATTATCGCGAGATTAGCGGAACCGAATTTTTCTTTCATATGTATGAGATCACCGGTTCTTTCAATACCAATCAACAAACTCTGAAGAGATCTTCAATTGAGCTAGACAAGATACATAGAGATCATCCACGAACGACAGTCCTGATGTCTTCAGCATTAGATGTACATCATTGAAGTACAACGAAAAATCAACAGTTCGAGGTGATTTCTTAGTGTTTTTTTGTTAATGTTAAAGTAAATGTGAGTACCAATCTATATCTGTATTTTAATCTTTGTTATATTGTGTCACTATATTTGTCAAAAGCAGCAGTTAAGTTGGTGCAAATAACGTCAAAGTGATCGCGACATTTCATACTCTCTATTATGTATGATATTTTAGGATATGAGATATAGAAGGTTAGTCGCTATCAAACGCCAAGTCGTGAAACCATGTTGATCGGCACCAATATATTGCTGGCAGTGAGCCTTAACAGTTTCTATAATAAGCAGAGTTGGAGACAGCATTTAATGAAGTTCTTCCACGATAGTTGTTGACGTCTCGCTTATTTGGCTTTCTATGTACTGGTCAGTTTGCTTCCTCATCTCGTACAAAAAACGCTCCACTTTTGAACAGTACGCAAACAGAAAAAATCTACCCGCGACGCTCTGCTATAGCGTGTACTTGTAAATAGATATAACAGCAAAGTCCCGTTGCATCCAACTGCGAGTGAAATGAGTTATCCACAGAATAAAATTCGCTAACTACGGAAGAACACAATCTCGATTGATTTTTCACAGACCCGCCTTAGACCTACAGTGTGCGAAAATTGAACTTGTGCTTACAGAAGTGTCACATATACAACTGCATCACACGAGATAAGTGGTACTAAAAACATTCAACTGCTTAGTCGAGGCAGAAAGCTTCGTAGCGAAGAACACCATGAAACACGACGTTGAATATGAAAACGTCGAAGCCACGATCAGATCAGATGGAAGTTCGCCTACACGATTTGCACCGCGTACTAGCACGGATTATATCAAAAGATTCATGGAATCCGCCACAAACGAAACTTGCACAAACATTTTCCCTGGCATTCTCAAAGGTGTTCGAATGCGACTGAACCAACCTATATCTTCTTATTTAACTTTCACGGACAGATCATCTCAAGGTGCTAAGTGCATAAAAAGAACCCTATGCACATGCTCTGATCAGAATTTAAATTATTTTCAAAAAGGCGAACAATAAATGGCAATGGCAATTTTTAACGTTTTTCACTAGTTTCACAGAAAACTTCAAATTTGAACCAAATCGAACAAATCTACCTACAAATCTAGCAACCGGACCAATGTGTGCGAAGTCTGATTAGGATTTTTTTTTTGCAATTTATATGAAGAAAGCTCAATAACTTAAATTTTCACCACTAGGTAGCACTGTATGCATCAGTATATCACTGTAGGTGAAAATAGAAGTTTCACAAAAAACTTCATGATGAACCACCCTGTAGAACTGTCAAAATTATGTCTCCATAACTGAACCAGTTCTGAACATGTTCTTAGGTCGTTACATGACTTGAAATTATTTTCCCCAGTCGAGAAAACCTGAGTGTATGTGCTGAATACTGTTTATTCAAAGCAAAGTTCTACACACGTTTCAAGTACAATTTTTTCAGTAAGGATACTGAAACATTTGTACTTTGAAACTCCTATATAAAATACTACGCTACTGAACATGAAATTTGGCAGATATAAAATATGATGCCATGAAAATTTATACCAATCGGTACTTTCTTTTGGTCAGATGACATTACTTTTTATTTCATGGACGGAAAAAACGGTGAACCTACAAAGAGAATGTGGAACGTTCTGCACAACATACGACGGTCTTGTCACCAAGCTTCGACAGTGTTGGAATAGCGAGGAACGCAGACAGTCGAAGAGTGATCGCCCGCCTAGCGGTGGAGAGTGAACGAGAGTGAATGGAGATGCGTGATATAAGTTTATGTGAGTTAATTGTAAATTGTGTTTAATTTGTGAATGCTAGCTTTGTAATTTTTTGTGAACAAATTGATGTTAACGTTAATGCTAAATAAATGTTTGTAGGCGTCCGACGATGGCTGAAGAGCAGTAAGCCGAAACGTTACGTGTAGTAATGGGAAAATTTGGAGTTTTCATTTTCACCGAGAAAAATCAACAAGTCCATGAAATAAACATGTTGCGGTGACCATAAAATCTTATAGACATTACTTTTTGTTTGACTTTAACATAACTCAATCCTCTCACCCATCAAAATCTCCAACTAACCCCCGCCGTTCAGTAGGCACAAATCCAATGGAGTCTGCCCGTTCTTTAGAAACACCTACAGAAGCAAGTTGTCGGATGTCTTAGTGATAAAAACGCATAAGATTCATCCGATATATGGAACGTGTGTGACAATTGAACATAAGAAGCGTATCACCCTAGGTACATATAAAAATATTTTGACAGAACACGCGGCTGTGACTTCTGTGGACATCAAAAAACATTTTAACAGCTTCAACAAATCAGTGACAAAAATATTATGTATCCTATCTGAATGCAATTAAAAGAAGAGAAAAACCAACAATTCTCAAGGTATCATATAATTACTCCAATAACCTTAAGATATAAAACCCCCTTCAAACGACCACCTCTTTCAAATGGCATCCACATTGATGATGTCTCTCACCATTTTGTGGTGACCGAAAGTCGCCATCTCGGATTTCAAAATGGCGCTAATCATCAATTCCCGGTGTCTGCTGACCACCCCCTTTCAAATGACATCCATATTGATGACGGTTCTCACTATTTTGTAGGAACTGGGAGTCGCTATCTTGAATTTCAATATGGCGCTATTCATCAATTTCCAATGTCTGCTCCACCTTCTTTCACAAGACATCCATATTGATGGTGGTACTCACTATTTTATGGTAAGCGGAAGTCGTCATCTTGGATTTCAAAATGGCGGTAACGGTAAATTTTCGGTGTCTGTTGACTACCCCATTTGTTATTACATCCATATTCATGATGGTTTTCTTTGATTTGTGATAATTTCTGAAACCATTCTCAGAATAAGAATGGAATATTTTTCCTCTCGGAGCAAAATTGGTAAATCTTTTTATGCCATGTCTGCTCTGACTGGTACTTAAACCGGTTTTGCTCTTAATAAATCTTATATCGTTTTTGCTCGCAGTAAATCTTGAACCCACTCTTGCTCTCAGCCACTCATATAATTTACTTGAATGTATAGCTTGAAATAAATGCACACCAGAATCAAAAATGTATTTCACGTATCCAATTGTTGCGTGAATGTATTCTTGCGCAGCTTTTCATACATGAAGCCGACCCAGAATGTTCTAGTAAGACCACACTTTCTTGAACTGGATCGTTGGATGTATAGTAGAGCTATCACCTTTCATCTCCTGGTTTGAATCTTTAAATGTGTCAATGATTTGCAAACAATTTTGTTCCATAAAAGCGCTGCTGATCATTGGGAGGTGGATTGTATGCACACACGATTTTTTTTCTAAACCGAACAGTTATAAAACAAAAAATATTCGCATTATTATGCGATCTGGCTGCATTTAATAAAAGCAGTGTAGCGCGGTAACTCAGGAGTTATCAAGGAAGCTGGTTCAAATCCTGCCGATAGAGTTGATTTTCTTTCTTATCCCCATTGATCAATTTGTTTTTTTTTTAACTAATGTCCCTCAAACCCCAACTTATCCTATTCTCCAAACGAAGAAACCGATCTCATCATATTCCTGTAATTTATTCCAATAATATTCACTGTATTCAAGGACAAGCATAAAGTAGTTTGTAAGACCTTGTACGCAACTTACCTGGGTTTGATTCCCAACTCCGAACACAGGGTTAGAAATTTTTCTAACCTTAAAATGGGGTTAAAACATCTATAATCGAATAATAATATAATCTCCTATAAAAACAATAATCTTCAAAAGATCCAAACGAAACCGACTGCTAAGACACAGTCACAGATTGACATAAAATGAAATTTCCATTTCCTATCTAATAAATGACAGATTTGTTGCAGAACACTTTTCTGAATAAATTCTTTCTGTCTCATCTGTGTGCCGAAATTGCTCATGACAAAAGCTGTCTTCCCTCACCAGTCACAACAACCACCACTTCCCGATGACACCGCATCGAAGTAGGCGAAAAAAAACTTCCACCTAGCCTCAGTGTATTGTTACCTGCAGATTCCTATCATTCCGCTGCTTCCAGTAGTTGTGTACAGACTGTCGCATAACAGTCCCACCTGCCTAGAGAAATCCATAGCAAATGGGACTGTTATGCCGTATCCCACCCGTGTAGTGGCATTAAGTTTTTAGGCGCTTCATCACAAAAAACATTCTACATTCTCGAGTTTTCATGCATGCGATATGAACTTCCTACCGCCCTCACTCCGAGTTGGAAATTCAAACACTGCCTGCCTGGTGACATCTGCAGTGAGCCTAGAATAAGACTACAAAAGGTTTACTGAATTTCGAGTTGGTCGAAGAGGAAGGGGCCGGAATGTTGCAACCATATTGTTTCATATTCACCCTCGGGCAACCTGTTATTATGGAAAAGTTGTTGATACAACGAGGCCACTGTTGGCAAGCTCTTTTTTCCCCGAATAATTGGGTTGGACACGGTCGAGTGTGCATTGTAGTTGTAGAATCGGCAGCATATGCAGCGGTGCCGACCGTCGATAAGGAATGATAGATCTGGGGGAAAGAAGAAGCTGTCACTGTGCGGGAATTGTACGAGGGGGAATTGCTTGCGAGAAGTTTCAGATGCGTAATAAAGAGAAACAATTGCAATTGTTTAGGTTTGGAAGTGATGTGAATGTGTAATTTTCAATTTGCGAGATAGTGTAAAATATTATTGAAAAATATTATAAATTCAAATTGCTTCAAATTTTCAAAAATAGATTAAATTATTTCCCATCACATTCGTTTCGTCCCATCATCGATTATACTTAGTCCCTACAAAATATTTCACAAATTCCCGTGTCACATATCGCTATTGTCGCTTTACAGCAAAATATGCCACACATGAATTATTGAAATGTTTTCCTATGTCAACGACTAAATATAGATACACGTCCAGCTCTCTTTTTTTCCTCCTGCTCAGCATCCTGTCGTCGTTTTTGCCAATGCATAATTCAACTTATGAACATATATTACCCCATAGAAGAAGCGGCACCTCAGTCCGACCCGTGTTTCTACAATCAATCACAGTGCTGTGAGTGCTGGAAGAAAAAAAAATCATTTCAACCGTACGTGTAGGATGTGTAGAGCATCCGACGACGACGAGAACGAAACGAGGATAAGAAAAATTACCATTTCTGCATATCGTGGTATAGGCGGCTTGTCAGACTGAACAGATTGAGAAGTGTTTGGTTTAGTACAATGTTTCCTAGTTCTACCTCGATTTAATATCGTTACTTGCCACAAGTATTGAACATTACACTCAAAATTGGACGAATAGTTTTTGTTACTTTTTTAAACATTTTAATGTCAATTCGATAATAGACCACATTTCACTAATAATTTTATCACTAAAATTGTACCACATAAAGTTGTTCTGTGCTATGTTCATACGAGTAACCAATTGTTGTAACCAACAGCAGTGTTTAATCCGCCTTCTACTATTGCCAATTGATGTCCAAATAGGTGTATACACGACGCGTCGAACCAGCAGTGACATTTACGGAGAGCAACTAAAATGTGGCGACTGGTTGCATCTATGAGCTAGTAAGAAAGAATTAACATTTCAATTTCATATCTTCAGTATGCGATAGCCAACTTGTTCGCAAAGTCAAGCAGACAAGCACTTGCAAAATTGTGCTCCAATTCAATTGAATATGGCAATTTAAATTACTGGTCTACCTTTCGCCTTTGTTTCTGGGATCTATAAATTCCTCTAAACGAGAAAAAACTATCTGCGATATTTTCAATTCGTAAGCTGTCAGCGATATAAAAACTATAACGAAAAAATATCTGTGAAAGAATATTAGAATGCCACGGTCGTTATTTTTTTTTCAAATCGCATGCAGAAATGGCAATTTCAAATATTAGTTAAATTGGTAGTTGTTAGTTAGATTTCTAAAAACAAAGTTCACATATCTGATTTTATTGCCGAGCACATTGCACAGTAGGACGAGCGCGGATTTAAGTCCAAATATGAAGGATACGCGAGAGACATTTTCGTTACTTGAACGAAAAATGAATTTTTGACTGCTTTTCGAAAGGTATAACTCCAGTGTTGTTTGCATAATTTGAACATAGGAACTTCATCCGGTTATTTTCGTTCTACGAAGAAACAGCTGTTTTATGGCATACATTACTTTAGTAAAAATATCCATTTGATTGAATTGCAACGTAAAAACAGCAAAAATTAATAACTAGCCGGCTTAATCATTATTCAGATAGCTGTTTGTCATTACTAAATACGAACTTCTAATACCATAACAACGAAGCCCACGAATTCACGAGAAAGCTTTTAAATCGCTCTTTAAATGAGACTAAGCTAGTTTTTAAAATACGTTCCATGTAAAATATGAAATAGGCGTCCTAAGCTACTTGAAAACATATTATTTAAACCATTACGAAAAATATTCATTAACCACCCTACTGATTAGTGATTGTTTCTTTTATCAAGGAAGCCAGAAATAATGTCGACGCTCCAAAATTATTTAAACACATAAAATTTACCCGATAAAACTAAATCATTTTTGAAGTACTATATAGAAATATAAATTTATTCGCTTCAACATTTAAAAAAATCAGCTCGCCATAATTATTGTAAAAAACACGATTCAGCGCACAAAAATTACTAAGCAATGAAAAAAAACCACTTTTGAGCCACCCTAATGAACATCAATGTTTATTTTTAATTTTATAATATCAAAAACGAATTCAGTGTACCAACATTACGACAACAATTTTGTCATCAAAAGCCCAGCTACCATGCATTGTGTGAAAATACACAAAAGTCTTCAATGTAGTTTTGTTTTCAAATTTAAAAGATCATTAACTTTAAATAGCTTTAAATTCACGGGATGCGACAGGATCGTTAACAGTACGCCTGATCAGGCTAAAACAAAGGTGAATTGTTTTACTGCAACCAATTTTTAACATTCATTTCAATTCTTTGAATTATTGAATATCTACATTTTGCTTTTCACTTTTTACTTTTTACTATTTACTATTTACTATTTACTATTTACTATTTACTATTTACTATTTACTATTTACTATTTACTATTTACTATTTACTATTTACTATTTACTATTTACTATTTACTATTTACTATTTACTATTTACTATTTACTATTTACTATTTACTATTTACTATTTACTATTTACTATTTACTATTTACTATTTACTATTTACTATTTACTATTTACTATTTACTATTTACTATTTACTATTTACTATTTACTATTTACTATTTACTATTTACTATTTACTATTTACTATTTACTATTTACTATTTACTATTTACTATTTACTATTTACTATTTACTATTTACTATTTACTATTTACTATTTACTATTTACTATTTACTATTTACTATTTACTATTTACTATTTACTATTTACTATTTACTATTTACTATTTACTATTTACTATTTACTATTTACTATTTACTATTTACTATTTACTATTTACTATTTACTATTTACTATTTACTATTTACTATTTACTATTTACTATTTACTATTTACTATTTACTATTTACTATTTACTATTTACTATTTACTATTTACTATTTACTATTTACTATTTACTATTTACTATTTACTATTTACTATTTACTATTTACTATTTACTATTTACTATTTACTATTTACTATTTACTATTTACTATTTACTATTTACTATTTACTATTTACTATTTACTATTTACTATTTACTATTTACTATTTACTATTTACTATTTACTATTTACTATTTACTATTTACTATTTACTATTTACTATTTACTATTTACTATTTACTATTTACTATTTACTATTTACTATTTACTATTTACTATTTACTATTTACTATTTACTATTTACTATTTACTATTTACTATTTACTATTTACTATTTACTATTTACTATTTACTATTTACTATTTACTATTTACTATTTACTATTTACTATTTACTATTTACTATTTACTATTTACTATTTACTATTTACTATTTACTATTTACTATTTACTATTTACTATTTACTATTTACTATTTACTATTTACTATTTACTATTTACTATTTACTATTTACTATTTACTATTTACTATTTACTATTTACTATTTACTATTTACTATTTACTATTTACTATTTACTATTTACTATTTACTATTTACTATTTACTATTTACTATTTACTATTTACTATTTACTATTTACTATTTACTATTTACTATTTACTATTTACTATTTACTATTTACTATTTACTATTTACTATTTACTATTTACTATTTACTATTTACTATTTACTATTTACTATTTACTATTTACTATTTACTATTTACTTTTTACTTTTTACTTTTTACTTTTTACTTTTTACTTTTTACTTTTTACTTTTTACTTTTTACTTTTTACTTTTTACTTTTTACTTTTTACTTTTTACTTTTTACTTTTTACTTTTTACTTTTTACTTTTTACTTTTTACTTTTTACTTTTTACTTTTTACTTTTTACTTTTTACTTTTTACTTTTTACTTTTTACTTTTTACTTTTTACTTTTTACTTTTTACTTTTTACTTTTTACTTTTTACTTTTTACTTTCTACTTTTTACTTTTTACTTTTTACTTTTTACTTTTTACTTTTTACTTTTTACTTTTTACTTTTTACTTTTTACTTTTTACTTTTTACTTTTTACTTTTTACTTTTTACTTTTTACTTTTTACTTTTTACTTTTTACTTTTTACTTTTTACTTTTTACTTTTTACTTTTTACTTTTTACTTTTTACTTTTTACTTTTTACTTTTTACTTTTTACTTTTTACTTTTTACTTTTTACTTTTTACTTTTTACTTTTTACTTTTTACTTTTTACTTTTTACTTTTTACTTTTTACTTTTTACTTTTTACTTTTTACTTTTTACTTTTTACTTTTTACTTTTTACTTTTTACTTTTTACTTTTTACTTTTTACTTTTTACTTTTTACTTTTTACTTTTTACTTTTTACTTTTTACTTTTTACTTTTTACTTTTTACTTTTTACTTTTTACTTTTTACTTTTTACTTTTTACTTTTTACTTTTTACTTTTTACTTTTTACTTTTTACTTTTTACTTTTTACTTTTTACTTTTTACTTTTTACTTTTTACTTTTTACTTTTTACTTTTTACTTTTTACTTTTTACTTTTTACTTTTTACTTTTTACTTTTTACTTTTTACTTTTTACTTTTTACTTTTTACTTTTTACTTTTTACTTTTTACTTTTTACTTTTTACTTTTTACTTTTTACTTTTTACTTTTTACTTTTTACTTTTTACTTTTTACTTTTTACTTTTTACTTTTTACTTTTTACTTTTTACTTTTTACTTTTTACTTTTTACTTTTTACTTTTTACTTTTTACTTTTTACTTTTTACTTTTTACTTTTTACTTTTTACTTTTTACTTTTTACTTTTTACTTTTTACTTTTTACTTTTTACTTTTTACTTTTTACTTTTTACTTTTTACTTTTTACTTTTTACTTTTTACTTTTTACTTTTTACTTTTTACTTTTTACTTTTTACTTTTTACTTTTTACTTTTTACTTTTTACTTTTTACTTTTTACTTTTTACTTTTTACTTTTTACTTTTTACTTTTTACTTTTTACTTTTTACTTTTTACTTTTTACTTTTTACTTTTTACTTTTTACTTTTTACTTTTTACTTTTTACTTTTTACTTTTTACTTTTTACTTTTTACTTTTTACTTTTTACTTTTTACTTTTTACTTTTTACTTTTTACTTTTTACTTTTTACTTTTTACTTTTTACTTTTTACTTTTTACTTTTTACTTTTTACTTTTTACTTTTTACTTTTTACTTTTTACTTTTTACTTTTTACTTTTTACTTTTTACTTTTTACTTTTTACTTTTTACTTTTTACTTTTTACTTTTTACTTTTTACTTTTTACTTTTTACTTTTTACTTTTTACTTTTTACTTTTTACTTTTTACTTTTTACTTTTTACTTTTTACTTTTTACTTTTTACTTTTTACTTTTTACTTTTTACTTTTTACTTTTTACTTTTTACTTTTTACTTTTTACTTTTTACTTTTTACTTTTTACTTTTTACTTTTTACTTTTTACTTTTTACTTTTTACTTTTTACTTTTTACTTTTTACTTTTTACTTTTTACTTTTTACTTTTTACTTTTTACTTTTTACTTTTTACTTTTTACTTTTTACTTTTTACTTTTTACTTTTTACTTTTTACTTTTTACTTTTTACTTTTTACTTTTTACTTTTTACTTTTTACTTTTTACTTTTTACTTTTTACTTTTTACTTTTTACTTTTTACTTTTTACTTTTTACTTTTTACTTTTTACTTTTTACTTTTTACTTTTTACTTTTTACTTTTTACTTTTTACTTTTTACTTTTTACTTTTTACTTTTTACTTTTTACTTTTTACTTTTTACTTTTTACTTTTTACTTTTTACTTTTTACTTTTTACTTTTTACTTTTTACTTTTTACTTTTTACTTTTTACTTTTTACTTTTTACTTTTTACTTTTTACTTTTTACTTTTTACTTTTTACTTTTTACTTTTTACTTTTTACTTTTTACTTTTTACTTTTTACTTTTTACTTTTTACTTTTTACTTTTTACTTTTTACTTTTTACTTTTTACTTTTTACTTTTTACTTTTTACTTTTTACTTTTTACTTTTTACTTTTTACTTTTTACTTTTTACTTTTTACTTTTTACTTTTTACTTTTTACTTTTTACTTTTTACTTTTTACTTTTTACTTTTTACTTTTTACTTTTTACTTTTTACTTTTTACTTTTTACTTTTTACTTTTTACTTTTTACTTTTTACTTTTTACTTTTTACTTTTTACTTTTTACTTTTTACTTTTTACTTTTTACTTTTTACTTTTTACTTTTTACTTTTTACTTTTTACTTTTTACTTTTTACTTTTTACTTTTTACTTTTTACTTTTTACTTTTTACTTTTTACTTTTTACTTTTTACTTTTTACTTTTTACTTTTTACTTTTTACTTTTTACTTTTTACTTTTTACTTTTTACTTTTTACTTTTTACTTTTTACTTTTTACTTTTTACTTTTTACTTTTTACTTTTTACTTTTTACTTTTTACTTTTTACTTTTTACTTTTTACTTTTTACTTTTTACTTTTTACTTTTTACTTTTTACTTTTTACTTTTTACTTTTTACTTTTTACTTTTTACTTTTTACTTTTTACTTTTTACTTTTTACTTTTTACTTTTTACTTTTCAATTTTCACTTTTACTCCTGTGTTTCACTTGTTACTACTTTTGTTCTTGTTTTTTCTTTTTTCTGTTTCCCTTGTTTGCGCTAATGGATTCAGTTTTTTTAATTTCGTTTAATTTTTATTTCTCTACATTTGAATTTTGGATAATTGTTCTTTTTTACTTTAATTCCTTTCAATTCCTAGTTTTATGTTTTTCTTTAATTATATTTCTCTTTGTTCTTTTCTTTCCGTTTTTTCCTCTTACGCTATCCAGTTCTCAGTATGCTTTTTTCTTTTCCGTTTTTGTGTTATTATTGTTTATCTGCTTTTTTCTTGCTTCTGATTTTTTCTTCTTTCATTCTTTAGTTTGTGCGTAATTTATTTTGATTTTCTCTTTTATGCTTGTGTAATTTTACTTTGAGTTTATATTTCTCATATATTCATTTATCCTTTTTTATTTTTGATTGATTGATTTTATTGGAGCGGGTTTTAACCTTATAGGTCATTCACCCGTATTTTTTTATTTTTCTCTACCTAATTATGTATGGTAATTCTTCATCTTTATTTTCATTACTTCAAATTCATTTTCTATTCATTTCTTTTTATGATTCTTAATTTTTTAGTTTCCATTTTCAATTTTTAAGTTTATGTATATTTCCTTTTTTAATTACCCATCTCTTCATTTTGGATTTGTTTTTCATTTTCTATTACACCATTTGATAATTCCTTCACTTTTTTTCATTCTTTGATTCTTTCTCCTCTATTTTTGTGTGTCTTTCCTTTTTTTCTGCATTTCTTTCTATTCTTCTATTCATTTCTCTTCTTTTTATTTGGTCATTTCTCTTCTTTTTATTTTTTTTGTTAACATTTACCTTTGTCTAATTTTTTTCTTTATTATCTTTCCTATTTACCTTGTTTACTTTTTTCTCTCCTTTTTATTTTACTATTATTTTCATTCCTTCTTTTTTCAATTTTGAACAATTGATCGTTCTTTCTTCATTTCCTTTTAATTTCATTATACGATTTTCCCAATTTAACGTTTTTCTCTATTAACATTTCTCTTCCTTTTTCAATGTCGTTCTTTCCTTTTACGGTTTCTTCTTATTATTACGCCTTTTTTCTTTCCGGTTTCATGGTTTCGTTTCCACTTTCTATTTTTTTTATTTCTAGTTCCATATTTTTGTAGTTTCTTATCTTTATATTCAAATATTTTTCTTCGGCTTTTTACATTTTTTCTTGCTTCTCTGTGTTTACCTCATTTCGCTTTTTTGCTTGCACATATTTTTTTCCTTTTTTTGTGTAATTTTTCCTCCTTTTCTATCTTTCTTTATATAAGTAAGTATGGTAATTCTTCATCTCCATTTTCATTATTTCAATTCTCTTGAATCTATTTCACTTTTTGAGATTGTATTATTTCTCTTTCCTTAGTCTTATTTTATCTTTTTGTTTTTTTTTTAGTTTGCAATTTTCATGTTTTCCTATTTATCTTTCTATTCAATTTCTACTTTTCTAGCTTCCATTTTCGATTTCGCCACTTTTTAATTTTTTCTATATTCCCTTGTTTCTCAATTTGTTCCATTTTCTATTTCCCTATTTTCCATTTTTCTTTTTTTCCATTGTCCCAGTGCCTTGTTTATGTTTTTATTTTCTCGTTTAATTTATTTAGCTTGAGATCTTTTATTTTACTTTTCTCCTTCTTGTGTAATTTGTGTTTGTGTAATTTTTCGCTGAATTATTTTTTTTTCTTTTTTCCATTTTTTTTTGTTTATCTAATTGTATATGGTAATTTTTCATCTACAATTTAATTACTTCAGTTCTCTTAAACCTCTATTCTATTTAACTTTTTAATTTTTATTTTCATTTATTTCAAACTTTTTTTTCATTTTTCCATTTTATCATTTATCAATTTTACCATTTTTTTCTATTCACCTATTATCTTATTACGTTTACTCATTTCTCTATGCTCTCTATTCTTTATATGTTTTTTTTTATTTTATTTATCTCTATTCATATTACCCTTTCCTTATTTCTGTCGTTATTTTTATTTCCTGTTCGTTTTCTTGTTTCTTTTTCTCTTTTATCCTCTTTTAATTTTTGTTCTTTATACTTTTCTTTTCGTTCTCCTTGCCACTATTCTTTTTTCCTTTATACTTTTGTCATTTTCATTCCATATATCTTTCTTCTTTCCATTTTTTTATTTTTTCTCTATCTTCTCTTTTTATGTTTTTCCCTTGAAAATCTCTACACACGCCTTGCTTTGCGTGTCTGTGTGTGTGACTGTATGTGTGTGTGTGAGAGAGAGATAAAATCGACGGTGCTAATCCATGTGATATCAACAGTTCAGATGGTTTGGTCGTGCCGCAGGTGTCGATGACTCAGGCACTCAGTGCGGAAAGAGACCAACGGGAAAAATTTGAATAGAAATAACAACTAACATTTTAACCAGTCAATAGCTTGATTGTTACGGAAAGTTAGCTTACAATTGTATTCAAAGCGAAATATCAAAATTACTCGAATCTATTAATACGTGCGGTATAACTCATCTTGATTACTGTCATACAAAACAGAAGTAATAGAAAATACATCGAGTGTACATCTGCCTTAACGTTTGTTATTTGTTCATGAACTGAGGTTTTGAATTTGACAAGGCAGAACTGAATTTTAAAATAAAATTATTTTGTTTTGAAAACAGAAGAAAGATCGGTTTGTATTGAGCGAGTTTGATTGAGAATACTGCATAATTCGATTTTTTTGCACTTATTGTGTGGCTCTTTTTATCAAGTTTTAACATGTGTTGTCATTTTGACCGGATCGATCAGATAAATCGTAGTTGGGCAAACCGGGCATATCAATCATAACACCCCAGAAAAAAAAAACTTATACACGGTCTGAGCTTCTATGTGTTTTCGACTTTGTTCCGGGGTATTGTACCAATCAGTGAACAAATCGTTAAACCTCTGCAATATTTAACAGTCGTCCAGTTTCCAAACCAACTTATCGGCAGCGTAAAACAGGCGAGTCCTCGGTTAAAATCGATGGAAAATGTCGTTATCAAATATCGTGAATAAAAGAGGGCCTAGCGTGCTTCCCTGTGGCACTCCGGAACTGTTGTATACCGAGCTAGCTTAATACCATGATATTTTCTGAAGAAAAAATAATATCTCTAAATATTATTTGTTTCTTTGCGAAGCAGAATCTGTTCAGTTGGAAAAAGCAAAAATTGACTTCTTAGCGAAACTAGAAATAGTTTTGTGCAGTCGATTAGTACAATTACTCCATCTAGCGACGGCAAAGAAAAATTTCCCCAATTTTTAACTATTTGAGATTTTTTTTTGTTTGACTGGATTTTTACTATCCGACTGCAAAAAATTCTATATGCCAAAATTTCGATGCTTTGGGAAATTTCTATTTTATTCTATACAAACAAACATGATATTGATGACGTTGGAAATGCAGCGACAGAGGATTCCCCCCACATGTAACTAAACACAACCAACGATAATTCCACACCACATTTCGCGGTTACAATTTCTCCCATATGCAACATCAACTTCACCGCCTTGGTCCTTATCCTGATGATCCGACACCAAACCAAGCCTAGGACCACTCAAAAAGCAACAACACTGTGACGAGCCAACGATGTAACTGTTGATCCGCTCGGTCGGTCTGTTGCATGAGTTATTTGGTTGGTGGTAAATTAGCCCCGGAAAGTTTGCTAATAACCTCACTGATGCCTCAAGCTATAATTTAAACCACAGAAGGACACCCACACACACGGGGAAGCGGATGCTGGCTTGCAACTGCTGATCCTGCTCTGACCCCCAAAAAGTTTGAATTAGGAGTGGTAGTTAAGCCGATTTATTCTAATGACCAGCATCAGCCGAACATGCATGCCCAGCTGCTTCTTGGGCGGTTTGGACGGACGAAACAACCAAAATATGCAAACTAGACCAACTCGAGAGGATGCTTTTCATGTGGTGAAAATTAAGACTAGCTTTCGACAGAACATCAGCCTGGGCCACCGGGGGCATATTTGAATGGTGAACGAAAAAAAAGATCGTATTTCAAACGATTTTTTTTCTGGCCCGTTAACAGTGCTAGTGAAAAGGCCCGAATGCTGAGTCGAGTGAGTCTGGTTGATTGTGTGTGGAAGTAAAGTTTTTTGTTTGACCTACTGCAACGAGAGTTTGAACGATGGTACTCATGATGAATTTTGGAACACGTCAATGGAAAAATATAATGGAATAGTGTACGGTTCACTATGTTCTCGGTTTAATGAATGTGCTTTCAAGTGGTAAACTTTTCAGTTATATTTTTGTCGATCTGTTGCACGACTAACTAAGAAAATAACAGTTTGTTCTTCATGCATTTTGAATGAAATTCCAAATTAAATGCTTCGTTGATTTAGTACCTTCTAATTATATACATAATTTTATTGTAATGAAATTTGTAGCTCTTTTCACACAGTTTCTGGATATTTTTAAGCAATTTGTACTCAGTTTACAGTGACTCTTTCAGAAAAATATTAAAATATTAAAATCTGTTTTAAGTTTACCGTACCTTTAGATAGGTGAAAATGACCATAAATGTAAGCTATAACATGTGCAACACCATAACTTTGCACATCGTTAAGATTTGATGCTGCTCTAGTTACCCTGCACTGCACTAACCATATACATATTTCATGAACTATGTCTACAATTATTTTTCTCTTTTATTATCCCCAGAACGACCGTGATAAAGGGCTCTAAACTAAAACAACAGCACCACGAAACAGCGTCCATCGCATCGTCACCATCCCCGACAGCAAAGATAACAACACTCGCCAACCCATAGAGCCCTGCTAGCTGTTTTGCTGCATACATTCAGGCATCCACCCGATCCTGCGCTCTGCTTCTTCCTTTGCGCACCCTTCCCACCCCAAATCCCCTCAAATGATAAGCATCGACACACCGGATGCAAACAGCCGACTACAATCGTTCCCCTCATCAACGTCAGCCGCAGTTTCGACGGCCATCGCACAGAACCGTTTCCCGGTAGAGTTACCGAGCGAGGAGAACGTTGCGTTCCGGGATAGTCAGCAGTCCAGTACGCACGTCACCCCCAGTACCACCACTGCCGTCAGCGCGAGTTCCACATTCAATAACGGCAACAGCAGCAACAGCAGTAGCTCCAACCGAGGGGACACCGAAAATAACAAGATGACCAGTGCAGCGGCCGTTACCGCAGCAGCCAACAAAGCAGTCGCTGCACTCATGGAGTACCGGCAGAGGCAAGCGTTGCAGCAACAGCAACAACAACATCAGCAGCAGCAGCTGAACAATAATGTAAGTAATATCTTCGATTATTTTTGACAGACTCAACCGGTCTACGGTTCGGATCATAACAATATGGCTTTCTTTAGGGTGGTTGTATGTAGTTGATATGGAATAAATTTGCTTGGGATGCATCATAACAAATGAAAGGTAAATTTTCTATGCTAGAGAATTACAAGGGTTGGATTTGAGTAAAAAATAAACTAGAAATATGGCCTACTACAGTTGATCTAGGGACGGTATATAGCGTAGAACTATACGTAGCTTGTTGGCACCGCGATGCTTGTATATATTTATACGTTACAATGCGTTGCGTAAACACCGTACTGATTACTATCATTCCCACACAGACTACTTGAGGAACAATGTTTAGGAATAACAATTGTCCCAGTCCAAGCGAGAACTTGATCTAAGAGCTACCATTGCGAGCCATAGTTGTAATGATTAATCCTTTTTGAAGTGAGATATTTGCAACAAATTTTTTTAACGTATGAAAAACTAGATTAAGTCTTCAAAAATGTCGAAGAACCTTTTTTTTGTAAACATCTTTACTGAAGACTAAAAATCTCTATTTAGAGTACCATCACAATTACCAGACCGTTGTTTGTGAATGATCCATTAAAACTGTTTCTAACATAACATCATAAATATCCACTTTCCACAACAGATCATGGGTCGATCTCCTACGAGTTAGAAGTTATTGAGTAATTTTAACACTATAAAACACAGTGGATATCACTTGTCTTCAGTAAAGTTACAAATCATTTGAGAAATCTAGTGCTTTTCCAAACATTTCCAATATAATAAATCTGCGCTAATAAAAATTGTGTATTGATGAATGTGTGTGTGAATGATAATTAAAAGATAGTTTGAAACATTTTTGGGATCATCCAAATATAACGAGCTATAAGATATTCGCGACAGCAATCTCCACAACTTGGCCGAAGACGTCAGCTCATTTCTTCTGCCAAAAAATATTAATTGAAAATCTCACTTTTAGGAGGATTAATCGCTAAAATCATAACAGGAAATGACAGTCCCTAGTATTTTTGATAAGTTTCGAAAACACAATTGATATAAACTCAGTCGTTTCAACGTAAACAACCAATCATTATTTAAAACACTATTTCTCAAAAATTGCCGCATTACTTTCAAGATACACGAGATAAGTCAGTTTCGGAATATGGAAAGTTGTCCATTTCGATAATTTAAACCTTTTTACGAACACACTGAACTTTTTAGGATGCTAATTAAAAATTTATATTAATGAATTGACCCTTACGGGGTCATCCACAAATAACACACAATAATGTTGAAGGTATTAAAGGTACAGACTTTGTGTCTTCAGTGAAGTTGTTGACAAATCAATCTTAATATATGTACTTGCAAGCAATAAACCTCACACACAAATTCCTCCTTTTTTATTGCACGATTTTGGCAATAAAAAAAACACTGTGCGGGGCTCGAAAATTAAATTAGTTCGTAAAAAGTGTTCGTGATTTGGGATGTAGTTCGTAAAAAAAGTTCGTTTAAAATTTGTATTGAAATTCGTTTCGTCAAAGCAAAATTTAACAAATAGGCTTAACAAGTGGATGACAAAAATGAATGTTCGGAACCTGTATGAAATCCAAAATGGCGACTACCGGTTGAGCAATATTCTCGATAACCCTTATTATCATAAGAGTATTTTTGAAATATACTTGACTGGTAAATGACGGAAGCAATGAGTGGCGTCATTTTGGGACAACAATGCGAAAGTAACCATTATTTTGCGAAGTTTTCTTGAAAAATATGGAAATTGCTCAGCAATTTATTTAAAAATGTCTTTGTTTTAAAGAAAATTTAAATTTTAATTTTCTTTCCAAAACACTTAATAAAAAAATCGGTCGAAAAATGACCGCGCAGAGAAATATTAAGTTTTAAGTTAAGCCCCAAAAAATAGTTTTTTTTTGCTATAAATCAAGATTTTGAACATTTTCCATACATTATTTTGTGTTGCGTTTGATGAGATCTACAACCTATACTAGGTCACTTGAAAAATACAAACACTTTGTAGCGCCGGGCAATTATTCTATTGCGAAAA
This sequence comes from Topomyia yanbarensis, assembly GCF_030247195.1. NCBI lineage: Eukaryota > Metazoa > Arthropoda > Insecta > Diptera > Culicidae > Topomyia > Topomyia yanbarensis. The sequence continues at coordinate 412,850,368 of NC_080672.1, read as the reverse complement.
AACCCATTTGTCGAGGTTATAGAAAATGAATCCAAACCGAAAGTGGTCATCTTTGTGTTAAAATGGCTTCCGACGCCAATTTCCTTTATATACCTACTTATCAACCCCATTCCGAACATACCTAACTTTTATAAATAATAGTTAGCTGAAAATATGTTAAATTGTATACAACTTTATTGGGTACTTTTTTTCTTTTTTTTTCCTTTTTTATTAACGATTAAGAGTGAGTCAATTTTTCTTAGAGTATCCCGGTGACTTATACGACTTTATACGGTACTGTACGTACTCAAATTTTTTATTACGAATTTGGTCCGTAAAAACAGAGTCCGTTATTTCATATTTTTAGCTCGTGAATAAGTTATGTATATCGAATGTTGTGTTGATGTGGTACTTACTAAACGGAAAGCTCCGACTCAGTGACACTCTCACTTTAAGCAAGCGATTCTACAGTTTTCTAGTTACTTATGACTCCACACTGCAGTGCACAGTTTAGTAATGGATTAGAATAAATATATACCGTCCTAACAATATGAAGACTCTGGAATACCCATTATCGAGAGTAAATTCTGTCAGAATTAACTTGAACTCCAAATAGCCGACCACCGGGAGTGATTCGATTTTTTTTATTACCCGTGATGATAATGTGTAATATGGACAAAAAGCTATGATATCAGCAAGTATTGAGCATGATCACCGTACAATTCGGAGTTGCTACTCTGTGATTCACCTGGAAATCTGGATTCACCTTAATAAGTGATACGACCTATACAACTTTCAGAAGTGTTATCACGCGTTTATTGCTCTGAGCACCCGGCTGCCGAGAATTTATGGTAAATTAGTGGTTTGTTGAATTAATTTGGAAATGCTTGGTTTGTAAAAAAAAGCAATTCAGTTCCGGACAGCCGACAATCGGGAGTGCTGCTTGTATTTAATTCAATCAAACGGCTACATGATCTGGCACCACTTAGTTTCAAAGTCGACAATTCGGAGACGTAGAAACCTTCATAAAGGATGTAATGTGATGATATTACACAGAGAACTGTGAGTTCTGTGAACAGACTATACATTCCAGACAACGCTGCTAATAACGCTGAGAAAAGCTCATTTAGAAATAAATACCAACACACTGTCTCTAATACCATTATATGAATTACATATAGATGCCAAATTTATGCCTGCTGTTCCAGCAGTAATTAGAACTGCAAAATCTGCATCAAGTATCTCAAAATAAACAGCCATCCACAAAGAGAACACTTACGATAATGATTTATTTTTTACTAACCTAAGCTGTTGCTAATTTTCTTCGCAATGTTTCCATTGAGATGCAAGTAGAATCTTTAGGAATCGGATATGACCACTCAACCGGTTTGATATTATAAATGAAAATGGCTGTCAGCATAGTTTACAACTTGGTTCAGTAGATATTGTAACGAGTAATCCGCTAACGTTTGGCAATTTGCTGGTTGCTCAGTATATTTTTCAGCTTTGTTGATATATGTCAAAATTTAGGAGTAAACAATAACAGCCAGATCGGTAACTGTATTTTGAAAAACTGTTTTACGGTAGCGGAATAAGCGGAGTTCGTCATTTCTAACGTAAAGAATTTTTCTAAGTCCATGTAAACAGTACAAGCGAACTGTCAAAAATAAACACTCAGTTCATTTGCGACGTCATAAGTTCATTCGTGTCGTCATCTTGTAGAACTCAATTGAATACTTTACGCTGACGTCACAAATGAACTGAGTGTTCATTTTTGACAGATCGCTTGTACTGTTCACATGGACTTAGAAAAATTCTTTACGAATTGCTTCAAGCGAATCTAGTCGTCCACAAATTTTTCTAAGTCCATGTAAACAGTACAAGCGAACTGTCAAGAAAAGTGAGGTTAACTGTGTCAGTAAAGAACCTAATTAGGCATTCCATAAGACATTTGCTTGACAATTCATCGAAGTGTCGCGGAAATTTCCAGAAAGTTCGGCAAAATATAATTCAACATGACTTGTTTCCGACGGAATAATGATGTTTTCATTAGGTTTTAAAATCTGAGCTATTTTGAAACAACTAGTATTTTTTTTAACTTTCTCAATATTTTAGAAATAACAGCATTTTTGTTTTGACAGTTTGGAGAAATGTCGGTGGAAATTTTTCCGCGGCCAAATCCAGCACTAAATTCCGTACCAAAATCCGTGATCAAATTGTCGAGGTGTACAGCTGCCTTTACTATGTTATTATGCCTGTCAGGTTTCACAACCAGAAATTTCGTGCAAACTTTGAGAGACTTCTAGTTTGCTTACAGCTTTGGGGATAAGTATTTCGCTTTAAATTATTTAAATTTCGATCTACATAAATTACCGAGTGAGCGGCTCGTCATGTCTCGCATGAAACGAATCTTTCTTATGATTAATTAATTTTTGTATTACATGGAAGGTGCGTAATGCGCATGGAATTCACAGTCGCAATTTTACTCATCGTATGTAAACACAAATTAATTTCTTTTAATGTCAATCTCAGTGCTTCCCCATCAGTTAATTTCCGCATCCGCCATATTTGTTTATAAAGGGCGAACACGAAATTATTGCGACACATTCAACAGGGCATAACTTTTTAACCAGAGGGTAAAATCAACCAAATTTTGCACACTTTCTCATTGATGTGTATTGTTTACATGCTGTCAAACTCGAAGTCGTATTTTTCGATTCAACGAAAATGGAGGTGAACCAACGCGAGTCGATAGAACAAATTCTTTCCAAACACCTGGAATTTCCTGATCTGTCGCACCGGCAGTTGGGAAAAATGTTGAACATTCACCATTCAACCGTCTCCAGAGTGTTGAAGCGGTTCCAGGAGCGGTTGACGTAGGACCACGGCAAAGGAGCTGGAAGAAAACCGGGACCGGAGAACAAAAAGACGGAAGGAAAGGTGAAGCGGATTATTGAAGCAAATCCCAACGTCTCAAGCCGTGATTTGGCTAAAAAGATTGGCATGTCGCAGAGCTACGTCCAGAATGCAAAGAAGAGAGCTGGACTACATACATACAAGGTACAGAGCTTCCCAAACCGCGATGAGTGGCAACAATCGACGGCTAAAACTCGGGCACGGAAGCTCTACGAGAAGATGCTGATAAAATATGGCTGCTGTGTGATGGACGACGAAACGTATATAAAAGCCGATTTTAAGCAAATTCCGGGGTTGGAGTTTTTCACCGGCAAGAGCAAGTTCTATGTGGACGACAAATTTAAGAAGAAGAAAATGTCGAAGTTCGCTTTCAAATATCTCATTTGGCAGGCCATCTGCTCTTGCGGACTGAGGAGTGAGCCTTTCGTGACAAAGGGCACAGTAAATGGCGAGATCTAAAAATCTGAGTGCCTCGAGAAACGCCTTTTGTCGTTCTTGCAGCAGCACGACGAAGCTCCACTATTTTGGCCAGATTTGGCATCATGCCACTATTCTAAAAGTGTCCTGGAGTGGTATGAGGCCAATTCTGTCCATTTTGTTCCAAAGGACATGAATCCGCCAAACTGTCCGGAGCTGCGCCCGGTCTAGCAGTACTGGGCAATGATGAAGCGGGAACTTCGGAAGAGTAAGAAGACAGTCAAAGACGAGAAGGACATGTTAAGAAAATGGAAAAAAAACTGAGAAACTGGTACCGGATGACACTGTAAAGACTTTGATGGAGGGTATCAAGCGAAAATGCGTTCAATTTTACACTCAAAGCTCCATCGATTAACTTTTCTTTTGATTTTTGAAGTAAATATATGTATAAAACTACCCTAAAATTTTGGTTTGATTTTAAACATTATAAGAAAATTGGCATGACATTTTCGGTGTCGCAATAATTTCGTGTTCGCCCTTTAGCAGGATTAATCGCTAAAATCATAGTAGGAAATACACTCTCTACTATTTATGATAAATTTCGAAGGCCCAATTGATATAAACTCAGTCGTTTCAACGTAAACAACCAATCATTATTTGAAACACTATTTCTCAAAAATTGTCGAATTACTTCGAAAATACAAGTTGTCTATTTTGGTAATTCAAACCTTTTTATGGAACATACCGCACTTGTCAGCATGATATTTAAAAAAATGTATTAATGAATTGGCGATCCACAAACAACAAGCAACAATGTTTAAGGTACTAAAGATACAGACTGTGTGTCTTCAGCGAAGTTGTTGGCAAAAGTATGCGCTAAAACTTTGCTGAAGACATACTCTTAATAGATGCACTTGCAAGAAAGTTGGTAAATAAATCTCACTTTTAGGGAGATTAATCATTAAAATCACAACACCATAATAAAGGGCTTATGAATTCCACAAATTCCTCCAAATACTTCACTGACCCAAATTTAACGATTTAGGCGTATTTAATTTTGGTAAAAAAAACAGTGCAGCACAGTGCAGGGGTTCATAAATTGAATTATTTTCTTGTGGGACAACACGCAGAAGTCGGAAGTTGCTCAGAAACACAAATAATTGTATTTTCCTTTTTTGGAGCTAGCGTCAATGTGGCTGGCATTTTTTACTGAATTTATTGTTTCCATTGCCGATATTCATATATTTTTACATACAACTTTGCTGAAGACATAATCTTACTATACTTGCAAGAAAGTTGGTAAATAAATCTCACTTTTAGGGATATTAATAACAAACCACTCTATAAAAGGGCTTATGATGTTCACAAATTCCTCCGGAGACGTCACTGATCAAAATTTAACGATTTAAGAGCAAATAATTTTGGTAAACAATTCTTGTGAGGAGCAACCTAGAAGCATTCGAACAAGTTTGCATTTGTAATGGGGCTACTGGAGCCTATTACCATTCGATTGAGTGGTGTTCCAAAAAAATCCATTTTTGTACAGATCTAATCCCTATATATCTACTACATAATTATTGCATTCCGAATATATCCATAATGTTCAGGTTATAGAGAATTTATCCAAACCGGAAGTAATCATCTTAGATTGTGAAATGGCTTCAGATATTGATTCCCGTCATCTACTCGTCAACCCCATTCCCCACTTTTATTAATAATAGTTAGCTAAGAAGATGTTAAATTGTATACAACTTTATACGGTACTCAAACTTTTTTTTGCGAACTTGGTTCGTACAAAAGAGCTTGTCATTTCGATTTTTGTTCGTAAAAAAGATACGTAAATCGAATGTTACATGAAAATAGTTCGTCAATGGATTTTTCTGTGTATTAGAAAGGAAGAATTCATGTGGTACTTACTTAACGGAAGGCCCTGACTCAGCAACACTTTCATAAATACCACGGATTGGGTAGTGGGTAAGATTAGTCAGGATTCGTTTCAAGCAAACGATTCTAGTGTTTTCTATTTATTGAACAGTTTAGTAATTGAATAGAATATACAATTCTATATAAAATATATAGATTCTGGATAACCGATTATCGAGAGTAAAAATAGCCGGCCATTGGGAGTGTTGTTACCAATTTTAATAGTATTAATTTAAGGATTTTTTTTTGCCTATCCATATTGTAAACCGTCGCGTCGTACATGAATGATCACCCAAACATATATCCAGTTTCTATGTAATATTAAATTTATTCTTAGAATAATAGAGTATCGGAATAGCCAAAGTTTGGCTGTTCCAAAGTGCTCAAGAAAACAGAAATCTTCGATGAAAATAGTGCAAATTTATATGAAAAATAGTTTTAAAAGCCAAAATTTTAATTTAACCTTGTTAATTCCTTCAACAAAAAGTTGTATTTTAGTGATATCTGTGAGTTTGTAGAACATATTTATTTATACAATTAAGGTTTTTAACATGGAAAAGTCGATAAACTGATTTTTAAGTGATATTTGCAAAAACCAATAATTTTGTCTCAAAAATGAGGTATAATGCCTGTGGTACCTTAGACGAGGTTATTCAAAACATAATATTCTACAACTTTGCCGAAGACATCCATCCTCCAAAAAATTTCTTTGAAAAAAAAAATTGCTCGAGCACTCTACTTTACTGCTGCCAAAGTTTGAGATGCTGTTCCAAAGCAAACGTCACATTAACCATTTTTTGTTGATCAGAATAGACGTTTAATTTTATTTTCAAGTGCTTCTCACTGAATGCGTTACCATAACTGAGCCGTGGGTCAGCTATCTTTTTTACACTATGTAAAAATAAAAAAGTGGCACCAAAATTTCTGTCCATCGGATCGGATCAGTTTGATGCTGCGTGTTGAGATTCTCTTCATTGGCGGTAAAATATTAGCTGCGTTTTATGCCGTAATTTGATAGTAATCCAATTTGCCTCCTCTGCGCTTTTGTTCGCGTCTATGACGTCAGCGGTACTGCTTTCTTGCTATTCACAATCGGGCGTTGCTATTTATTTTCTATTGTAATGGGTAGTTGCAGTAAAACCGCCTCCGTGAGTATTAGGCTGGTGGTGCTGGATGTTGATTTGGAGATACTAGGCGCAATCTTTGATGCATCGCTATTGGTAGAGACAGTTTCATGTCGGTCTTAGTCGTTGTAGATGGGTTGTAACATTACGAACAATGCAAAATTAACCTTCATGGAAACCATCGCCTCCGTCACACCCCTAGACATAAATTTTGATTTTTGTAGCAGTTAAATAAAAATTTCTTTCGGCATCGAAATTTACCTGATTTTAACACAAACTTTCAGTAGATTAATAGTTGCAGCACTCGAATTAAAAGTCTAAAATGACTCTCTGACATTACGTGTATACATCGCATGTACGACTCAAGCCCATTCACCCACTTTCCTTTGTGCATTCAAAGCTTAAACCCTCACACCATGACGAAGGGCACATTATGAACATTGCAAAACACAAATAAAAGAGTTATTTTTTGGCAAGCTTTCGTGAAATGAGGCCGGTAAAAGGTCCTAATCAAATCCTCTATGAACTATATTTGTAGTTCTAAAAGGGCGTGGGTCGATAAACAGCAGAAGTTATTTCGAACTAGTATACTGCCAATAGTTTGATTTGACCAATGTTTGCTTCCGTCTTCTGTATCCGTACGACATGACAGCAAAATACAAACTGAATAATTTTCCAGCTAGGACTCTTTTTAAGCAAGTCACAATTCATCGGCATTGAAGGGAACTGATCAATGGTGCAGATTATTACTGTTTTCACAAAATCAGAATTTCAGATATTTATAGTAGTCATACATTCCACGAAATTTAGTACAAAATTGCTGCAAATATTTCCAAGCAGATAGCGAAAAATTCTAGTTAGTCCGTTCAGCACAACGAAATACACTAGCATTCAAAGACTGGGAAACTGCCACTGCAGAAAATTTTGAAACGGGACTTCGGTGTTGAAATATTAAAAATATTATGCTTCAAAAAAGTAATATTCTTTCAATTCCACAATTATTTTAGCCTCACTTGATCACCAGATACCAGTCTTCCCATATGCACATCGCGCACAATGTTCGCTTTGGTTCTGTGCTCATATTAAACCCATACTTCGTGTGCGAACTCAAACACGCTATTTCATACCTAAACACGTGCACATGTTCGCCTGCACAACCGAACCCCATGTACGTACACGGTGTGCGTACACGTAGGTTCGATGCAGTAGTTTTCTCTTTCTCACTCTTATCATCACACCCGGTGTACGTACACGAATGTTTGGACTAGAGTTTGTACACCGTTCGCTAGAGTTCGATGTTCGAGGCGAACCTGTACATCGCGACGAAGCATGTTTGAGGTTGAACGCGTGCACGAAATTTTGTACACAGGTATAAAATTGTCGATGTGCATGGGAAGTCTGTCAGATACATATGTCGCTTACGACTTGGAACACTACCTTCGTATCCTTGGCCGGCTAATTATTTTTATACACTAGGGCACTGAGGGAGCCGAAAAATTGCTCAATGGGACGGCACTGGGGCAAGTTGGTCGGGTTCCTTTCTTTCGGCACGTATGGAATCTTTTTCTGCTCAAGATACTCCAGTGTCTTCTTGGCGTATTGGGAGGATGCCTTGTCCGGCTAGCAGACGTACTTCCCATCCGCCTGATTCTTCTTTAAGAACGGCAAAAGAATTTTCTCAAGACATTCCTCCGGGTACACTTGTTGATTGATGGCTGGACCGACGGTTTTGAAACCCCCCTGTCCGATATGTGGGAAAGTGCGAAAGTGGATCTTCGAGAGCGGAAAGTAACTTTCGTCGTCCAGCACGAACCACGTCCCGCGGTAGTTCTTCGTCATCCACTGGGCACAGCGGTTTCACGATCGCTATCTGCTCGTCCGTGTACTCGGGGGACCGAGTCTTCTTCCGACAGATTATGTCCTCCATCTTGAGGATTCAGTGAATCAAGGTATGGGAGCAGTGATATTTTCCACCAGCGTCACACAAACTCGTTCTGTCCTTGTTGTCGAACAGCTTTTTCAACGCTTCCTTCTTCTTCTTCTTATTCTTCGTCATTGTCTTCGCCGGACGGCCGCTACTGGCCTTCCGCTCCACGCTCAGGGATGCTAGGATCCGGTAAACTGTACTCACGCGCACGTTTTCGTCTCGAAAGTGGTCTGTCGTAAACTTTTTTCCACGATTACCATGCGTTTCGTAAAACCGTACAACACGCTCGCGGAGTGCTTGTTGTTTCGGAGCCATCTTCGATTGAACTGACAGCACCCGAGCGAAAAGAAACATACCACCCATTTCTAGGGAGTCCAGAGAGCAACGCTCATAGAGAGAGAAACAAAATTTACGCTCTTTACTTTAATTACAGAAAGGTTTTGAAATCATTCTCATTTATTTTTTTATTGAACACCTGTTACTTCCTACTTAATTCGTGTTTGACTGTCGTTCATTTCATGTAAATTCTAGCCACAAATCTTTTACAGTATACCTATATTTTTGAAATCAGTTGACGGCGACGGAGCGAGCATCTATTCAGAAGACTGTTCATTAGGATTCCTTGTATGGGAGATAGGTGATCATCAAATTTAATAACCGGACGCACAGCGAAAAAAAGTCTCTTTGCGAAAGTTTAGCTCTTTCGGACACGATTAGGAGGTTTTTAAGATAGCCTTTAAATGGAAAACTTGGAAAATTCTGCATTTGAGTGGATATTGGGGTTTGAAAAGGTAGCTTTTAATTTATTTTGTATACCAAATATCTTAGAAATGCACGAAAGAACGGATATTGTATCTTCTCGTAAAAAAATTGAAAAAAAGGGGCGCCCCTGGTATTTTTAAGTTATATACTGAGATTTTTAAATAAAAATCAAAAAACTTATTATTTATTCGAATGGACACCAGATTTAGACATTGTCATAAAAAAATAAAAGCTGTATTTCCAAACTCAAGTCCCAAGGCATTTCTTCAAAATTACACCAGATCTCGACGCTTCATGACACTGTTTTCCGATTTCGCTCAAATGTTGCATGGGAACTTTGTTTTCGGGGTACCAAAACTTTTGAGGTGTGTCCGGTTTGAAATTTCAGGAAGACCATAAATATTGGCAGTCTTTCGTATATCAAGTATACTGAGGAGAAAATTTTAAGAACTGATCGATGGATTGTTGATCCCCCATGATTTCTGTTTCTTCTTTCCTATTCTTCAGTTTTCACTTTGCGTCTGGTTGTAGGTCCGTGAACAAATAAACTGCCAAAGACTCCAAGCTTCCAAACACATTGAACTGGGTTCGACCATATCCGATCTTCTTTCGGATCAAAGATAGTTCGCGAAGTATTCGAATATTCCTCAAGACGCAGAAAAATTCCGCTGTAACAGATATCTCGAAAGTTCGCCTAGATAAGCTCAGAATTGTGAAATTTTCTTAAAAGCAAACAAATGACGTTACTGGCGACAAGACATTCATGAAGAACTAATGCGTTTACGTGCCCGCTCACAAAGTAGAGATCGATGGTGTAGTTATAGATTTTAACTTGGCATGCGTGGATCCACTGAAGGACGGGATTGGCTGTTTCACTAAACCCTTGCGCCAGTGAGCGAAGATTTTGAGTGACCATCGCCCTGGGTGAGTCTGCTTTGCGTCTTCTTCGACAAGGATCGTCTGCATGATCGGTTATTTGTGCCGCGCACTTTGCACTAATTACAAGTAAATGAGTCTTTGTAACAATCATTTTTTTCTCTCTTGAAAAAAGCAAGCTCTACCACAAATCCGAAGCAAATATCACCTGGTCTTAGACAATTGAGAAGGAACAAAGAATTTCCAATACTTCCAGGAGCATCAAAAATCTCATGTGACATGTCAGCCAGAGATTCAACTTATTCAACTAAGTGCAAGATTGGTTGGACCTAGGTTAGGAATCGGCAACTTTGTGATATTGCGGAACTCCTCCCGGTATCGAGGAGACTTCAATTTGCATGGTACAACATGGGGTTATCTTCTCGATGATAATTGATCTAGCTTACTTTACGCTCTTTGCTACAGCTTTAAAAAGGTGGCCTGCTTTGCTGTTCATGGCCACATTTCCGTTGCCATTGGAACAATGGGAAACTGAAACTGAGAAAAGGAGCGGAAAAAGTTTGAAATAATTTTCGCTATTTTTGTTGAAATTTGAAGTCTTTGTATTGTTCGTTGTTTATTCTAGACTAACGGGACCGTAGCGTAGTCTTCTGGTGCTTTTGGTAGAGTCTCAGTTATGCGCCTTTTTGCTGTCTTCTTTGGCTTTCTTTTTCAGTTCGACTTTCAAACCGTAATTTTGTGTGTATCTGGAAATGACACTTCTATCCTGACTTATTTTATGACTTAACCTCACTCATGAATGTCTTCTTGACTGTCGAGCTTCTATTATGAGGATTTTTCGACTAAACCTCACTTACTTTATAAAGCAGATCAATATTTTAGCGCTCCCTAACGTTGGCGATCCAACCGCACGCTACGGCTCTGCCTACAATATTCTACATAGAGTTTGGTATGTCGCGATCGATTTGATGTTGTTTGCGCTAACCAAATCGCTAAAATGCAGATATTTGGAATCAGTAATAATTTTTCTAGTTATTTCCATCCTACCTCACGGATCGAGGGATAGAGATTGCCAGGTACCGTCAACTTAAACACTTTAACGTCCACAAACACCGCAAGGAAGGCACCTGGTACTGTGCTGTTTCCGCTGTACTTCAATGATGCACATCTAATACTTCACGACGGTCCCGGGGATGATTCATCTGATACGGTTAGTAGGAAGTGCGCAATAATATGTAACAGCGGTGAGGGCATGTTCAGGAGTGTTTTAGTTATAGATTCACAATTTTGACAATTCTATAATATAAAACTGAAAATCTTAAAACTAGACTTGCTGTCCTCAGCAGCAGTTTTAGCGGATGTTCTAGTCAGTTTAAAATGTCTCGCCATGTCTTCACTCTCAAATTTATTTTTTCCTAGTCTATTGGGTCTAAATGTCTGTGCTGAATATCTATCTATCTATCTATTTATCTATCCTTATATAAAAGTCAATATTTGTATGTATATGATTTATGGACTCCCAAACAGCTTAACCGATTGCCGTAAAAATTTATACACAGTAGGCATTTGTTATGGAGCGTGTTTGTGAGCTATTGATTGGGGATTATCTGCCCGCCAGATGGCGCTTCGGAACAAATTGTGTTTTCCTCCTATTTCGTTGAAAGTCGCAGCAACACGCGCCGGGTATTAACTAGTTTTCTATATATTTAAAACTCAGTTTTCAGAACGGAGTCGTATAATAGTTTTAATTTCTAAAACAGACCGAAATTACAATACAAAAAGCGCTGCTGGAGATGTGATTGTTTCAGTTCCAGTTCTACTTTGAAACTCCAGTATAAAATGAAACGCTGCTTAACATGCTCTAAATTGTTACCCTGACAAGTTACAGTGCGGTCTGGAAGCATTTGTAGCTAGCTATGTTAACGCGACAGAGATTCAGAACCTAACAAAACCTATATCTATATAAAAATGTCATTTTTAGGTATGTATGACAATATATAAACAACATGAATAAGTGCCGTTAGCGATCATTGAAACATTTTTCAAAATGCGAGAATTATTTATTGCTCGGGAAGGTTCTTGGATGTAAATTTTTATACGGAATTTAGATACAATACTATGTTATAAATTTGATTTCATTAGGTATGTAAAACTTGTTTAGTTTAAGTTTCAAGTAATGTCTCGAAATCATTCGAATGTATAAATAGAAGCGGCATTCCCCATTTCATTCTCAATCCTATCAGTAAAAGTGTAGAGTTCGCGTTTTTTTATTCATAAACGCAATATGTGGATTTAACGGGAAACTTTTCCGTTTGGACTATTGTAAATTCGGAGATTTATCTAAACAACAAACGATTCCAGTCGTGATTTCTGAACTCACTTCACTAAACTTCTCTAAACAGTGACCGATCGTCAAATTGCTGTATTAATTTGATTGAATTTATTTTACGAGAAACCCATTGTTCTTACAATATTACCAAAAGCATCCAGCGGACTAAAATAGAACCTTCCGAAGAAACAGCAAATAGACAACTCCAATCCCAGTGGCACAATAAATTTACGACGACCACTCTGAGAAGGGTAATATAGCAATAATCTTGCGGTTTTATGACCTCGCTTCCTGCCACAACTGCTGCACTGGTAACCGGAAGCAACCGTAGCAGCAGTGTACGATTATTAGTGGTTAATCTGACGGAATCCATAAATTGAGCACGACATGGATGCTCAGATGGATACTGTATTACATTGGATTCCCGCATCGAATGGATGGAAAGTGACCTTCCCATTAAGCAGCACAGTTGTGCTGGGACCAGCAGTTAGTGGAATCTTAGTTAAATACCGCTTTAAGTATAGAACCAGAAAGACCAAATCTAGATTGAGGTGAAAAGCATTATAGCATGGAGAACAAACATTCATTTCTGAACAAATAAGTTGATAGCCCATGTGTAAATATGTGTAAGCATACTCGATAAAACACTAGTGCCATCATTGCAACATATTGCAACTAGAAGTATAACTATGTTGGCCATTTTGAAATATCTATGTTAGCAGCTGTCAATTCAGTTAAACTCAGTAGAGCATCTGGTGGTGATATACTAATTATTTACCTCTGAAACTTAAACTATAATCGAGATGGACGTCTGGTATCTGTGGTTACAACAGTATCCATTTGTATTCAAAAAGCTGCATGGTTAAGATTTTCGTATCCAGAAAGATTCCGCTCATGTATTAAAAAATATAACATGCGTAGGTTAAACAATAACAAAGCTAGTGGTTAGTGTACTAATTCTACGATGTGGTGTTTCTACATGTTAAGGTCATTAAATGAAAAATAATTTTTTTCTTTTAGTACATAAATCAAAAGAGTTCAATGTAGCAATATTTATGTACGGTCCCTCAAACTTCAGAACGATTTTTAATTGATTGTCTTCGAAATGTAAACACGTCCTTGTTTGGCACTATCAGTGTTACTTGACAATGGTTTTAGCCACGTGGGTTAACATCTTTGACAGTTGTTGCAATCATTAAATAGGGACCAAGATGATTTAATGGAAGGCACGGGCTTATTAATTAAAATTTATAAAATAATTATTAAACCAAAAAGTGAAAACGCCCAAAAACAGTATATGACTTAATGACCAAATTCTTCAAAAACCCCCCATCCATCAAACAGCCGCTGTGGTGATGAATGATGTTGATTTGATTTCACCACTTTCACCGCTATAGGGCGGATGATGATGATGATGACTACCGAAAAGACTACCCGTCGTGCCACCAATCAACCACCCAACGACACCGAATCGCTGCTGTGCTGTGCTGTGCGAGTGTCGGTATAATAAGGATGATTACCGCGTATCCTCCCCCAGACGGGTTAAAGTAGGGGTATTAGGTAAGCAAAATCACAAAAAGCTCTGAATTCGAACAGACCCAGACAGAGCCCCAACCTTCCCATACTCAGCTGTGAGTAAATTGCGGTGGAGGTATGTAGCTACGTCTCCAAGAGGGCAGCCTTGCAAACCCCGAACGAACGAATGAATAGAAATTGGATTAGGGGCTGGCTGGCTTCTTTTTTTCGTATTAGGACATTTGGGAACGGCTGGTGGTTTTTCCACTCGCCCTCCCCGTGTATATATTGCTTTCGTGGTGTTTTTCCCGTCGGTTGAGTAGTTTTAGATCGAGTTGGTTAATGGAGCTGATGGTTCCTGGCGTGATTGATGTTCACGAGGTTCGATGACTTTCGGCTTATTTTATTGAGACATTAATTCGTGATAAGTGGCGAATGATTTTCAATATTTTGAAATATTGATTTTCGCTTGTCATTATCAGTTTATGATTTCGTGAAAGTTTAGTGATTTAAAGCACTGAGGGGTGGTGATGGACGAGTGAAGCCTTTCAATTACCCTCTTGGAACGACAACGCCTTCGAACGAGTTCTTCATTGATTTTTCGCTTGTTTTGATTTTATTTCGAACAGCAGAAACTCCCCCCAAGCATTGGAGTATAACGATTGGAACAGTGGAACACAATAAATTCAGTGGTCTCATTAGCCGTTCAAGAGTTTCTGACCGGTATATAAGCAATTTGAGTTGCTTTACTTGAAGCATTCAAGAGAAAAATCAACTCAAATGTTTGTTTATTAATGATACTTTACACCATTTGAATGACCAGGACTGACTTTACGGATTGATTTGTCCTGACATATAGAGACATATAGAGGAGATCGAGGATAGCCAGCACATCTCGGATTGGAACGAGGCCGAAGGGATTCGTTTAACGGAGATCTGGCACTAGAACACTAGGTGCATGACCAGACAACATGTTTGATGTTGTGATAACTGTCACCAACACGCGCAGAGACCGCTCTCCACGACCTCAATACGCCGGCGATGCGCATTCAGCGCATTATTCTGGGAGAGATATCACCCAAACGAAGTCACGACTTTCATCCATCCCTTTGAACCTAAACTTCCATTGTTCCACGAAATTTCCCAATTGTCGAGCATCATCTGAAAAGAAATACTGAAAAAACTCGTTGAAACTGGTCTTTAATAACTATCACCTTCTAATACCATAGTGTCCGCCTGCTCACTACCATTCTAATCTAAGTGTCCGTCTTCTCATTATCCATCATTATCATTATCTGGAATAAAGCATTCAGGAACTACCATCGAATGGAACTGTAACAATGTGGTCATGGTCGTTGATTCTTGGTTTCGTGCATTCCGATAAAAGATTGAATCAAATACACAGCGTAGGACCTAACCACCAGACGAACGATTGTTTCTCTCGTTGATCCGTCGACGAACCGGTACCAATAACCGCGTTTTTTCAGCTTTCATCAAGTTTTTCATTTGCTTTTCTAACGTCGAGTATATTCGAAACTCGGACGATCCGACGCTCAAAAAGTTCGTGCAGGA
Source organism: Topomyia yanbarensis (assembly GCF_030247195.1). NCBI lineage: Eukaryota > Metazoa > Arthropoda > Insecta > Diptera > Culicidae > Topomyia > Topomyia yanbarensis. Next base: position 412,835,028 of record NC_080672.1, on the reverse strand, counting down.
CCTTTTCGCGTACAATTTTGAACACTCTCTGCCTGTTACGTAGTGGGAGACCGTCGACAGTTATTCGCCCCGGGTACTTGTAGCGCCTGACCTTTAATCGCAGTGTCAAGAATCAAGACAGCCAAAACCTTGTACGCTTTCGCCGGAGGATTTTTTGGTTTGATTCGATTATATCGGATATAGTGGACGGGTAGCTCTTTCAAGCAATGGGTACACTAACTGCAGTGATTTAGATTGAAATTTCGTGTCATTTCCACTGAAATATAGAGACACTTGAGGTTTTTGATGTCCCATGTGGAAATCCCTACTAGTTTCTAAGATTGTCGAGACCAGGAGACACTTACTCTTCGGTTTTGTAACAGCACCCATCAAGGGACACTCTCTCAGGCCTTTACAAGGAAGCTTAGGAGAGGAAATTAAATTACTTAAGCAAATGGTTCTTGAAGAAGCCAATCTCATACTTCGCAATTAAGGCTCCTGTCAGAGACGACACCATCAATCTCTACTTACCGGGCGGGTACGTAGACAAGATACTTCTTCGTACACGCAAACTTTTTCTGGAGGGTCGCCGGCGTTCAAGTGGTTCTCTAGCTAGTTCCTGGATATGAGAAGACGCGCGAGTTACCAGGGTTAATAGGTTACGGTCGCTTTCTAACACTCGAATGGCCACTCGTGCGATAGACTGTGTCGCCAATATTTTGAAAGGTAGAGTACCCGCTTCTGCCATGATCGACGATACGGTGCTAATAACGAACGTACCGGAAGCAAAACGGATCATCTGATTATACGCAGGTGCAAATTTCTGCATGCTAGCTCTGCCTCTTCCACTAACTAGTCCTACTCCATATAGAATTTTTGATTTTACAATCGCAGAGCCAACTTGCAATAGCGTTGATAATTGGCCACGCGGAAGTTGGACACCACTCATGACTCGTGGCCTCGATGCACATGCTGCCTTCACCATCTTGCAGTGTGCCTTGAAGATTAGCGTTCGGTCCAGAATAACACCGAGAATTTTGAGCCGGTTTGTATACAGAATGATAACTCGGTCGATGGTGATGTTCGCCCACTTGTCGACAGCCCTAACAGCAGCCTGTAGTTTTCGATGCAACGCATCCGATTTTCTACCTCGCAGGATATCGTCTGCATACAAGAGGGTATCTCCACTCCGTTTGGGACAACATTGAAGATAGGCTGCATCGCGACGAGAAATAGCGTTCCTGATAAAACAGAACCTTGAGGCACTCCATTTTCCAGTTAATGTACGCTTAGACAGGAAACTTTGTAGTAGGTTCATCGCATTCGCCACTATTTTAACGTACGTAGGACCCATATCGCCATCTCGTGTCGTTCGCTTTCGATAAGTCCAAGGACGCTATTAGACTGTGCTCGTCTACTATTGGCAATGATTTCTCTAGTTCGGCCAGATACGTTTCTGCGCTACGCCCGGATCAAAAAGCGTATTGTCGCTTATCGAGTCGCCCGCTTGACTCTGATTCGGTAATAAGACGTCGATTGATGATCCGTTTAAGCAGCTTTGCCATGCAGCTGGTTTGCGAGCTAGGTCGGAAGACTGCAGGCCCAGAGTCGTTACAGTTCGGTTTTGGGATGGGAACTACAACGGCCGTTTCGTAGCTCAAGGAGGATCGTTTTCACGGACAGTGGAAGTCGCTGAAGCGTGGGATATCCTAACATATCGGGACCCGTAGATATACTCGTTCCTTTATACAGCAGTGCCCACAATAGTTCAGCAACGGCGGTATCGATATTATACACTTCGTAGGAGTCCGGTGATTGATCTATACACTGTCGTTCGATTTATATTTTTGAAATGCTGGTAGATAGTTGGATGATCTCTCATTGTAGTATTTCGTCAACTTTTCCGCTACTTCTTCGGAGTCATCCGTAGATCCATCCTTTCGTTTGAGTACCAAGGTGAACTGACGTTGACCGCCACGTCTCCACGAAGTCCTCCCAGGACTGTCGTTTGGCTAGTTTAACCACCTTTCGTGCTTTTGCCTTCGCCTCGTGGAAGTTTTCCCAAGGCTGCAGATGTTTCAGGATCGGAGGCCTGCATACGACGCAGGGTTAGAAGATGTTTGCGTTGCTGATTGATGGTTTTTTCGTCTCGGGTTACCACCATGCAATCACTTTTGGACCAATTCAGCTGCTGGATCGTGGTATACACACGTTTAAACGATATCCTTTCTCGAATCGCTAGTCCAACACCGTGCTTCCAGTAATGGTCACTTTTAAACTCCCAAAGCAAACTTTAGTCTCTGACCATGAAATCTGGCGTTACAACTGCTGAGTACTACTCTACATGGATTATGTTCCGCAACTAGTTGTTTCAATTCGTCGATGTTCACCCGCAGTCCACACAGATTTCACTGTAGTGCGAAACATCGTTCGAAGTAGATGACGATACCGATTTTACTGACTTGCTACTTGTTGTTACTCTTTGACCCGATGATAATTCACCGGTGTATCCGAGAGGTAAGAACAGCCCTTTTTCCTATCAATCCTTTCCATGACATGAAGTGGAGAAACTTTTTTCATCTCTGTGCATTGGGCCGGAGTCCCAAGGGTTGCAGGTTCGAATCCTGCCTCTGGGTGGATTTTCGTTAAGCTCACCATTTTGATGTTTTCCCCGTTGGATACCAAATGATCTTAAATCTTTTCTTCTCCGGACCGGAATGGAGCAGCCGTCGCATCTGAAGCGGAGAATGATTTCGCAGCATTCGTCGTTAACGGATGTTGAATTAGAGGGCTGACCTTTGAGACGTCTCACCTCACAGTACCATCCACTGTCGAGACTACTACACTACTATGGTCGGAAATACCGACAATGGCCGGCACTGTGGAATAACTTTGTGTAGTATGATATCTACGGTTCTGCAGCCATCGAGTCTTCGAATTACGGAGTGTTTGTTTTGATGAACCTTCATCAGACGAGGGAGGTGTGCCATTGGTTGATTTATGGACTTTGGTGGTGAATGGACAACATGAAAATATAGTAAGCGGAGCAGTACCTGCTGAACGGTTCTCGGTGGATAGAGTGACCTGTGAGACATCTAGCCCCACAGCCCTAGTCTCTGTCGAAACTACTATACGATTACTATCAGAACTACCGATAGCGACCGGCACTGGGGAAAGACTGAGTAGTTTTTTGTTGCTACGATAATCGAGACGCAGGGATAGTTTTGCCGTTTCGGTTCAGGTTTCTCGACGTTCTTTTACCAGCGGAAAGATAGGAGGAGAAATCCCTTCAATGTAAAGTGTGAAATCTAAATTTCTTCTCTTCTTCTCCAAACCGGTTACTAGTGGGATTCGAATGGTGGCATCTGCAACAAGAATGGCCACGAGAGTAAACGTTTTATGATACGATTATATGCGGCTGACCTGTGGGACGTCTTCGTGTAGGTTTTGTTTGTTGCTTTGACAGTAGTGTAGCAGTGATGCCATCTCGGTACGGGCATCTCGATGGGCCTTCGCCAGGCGAAAGTAAGGCCCGAAGCGAATGATCCATGATGTTGGTCAAATCTGAAATTATGTAAAACGCAGCAGTGCCCGCAATAGGACTGGCATAAACGGAACTGACCTGTGGACAGTCCAGCCCCGCAGTGTCAACCGCTGTCGTACAAACTACACTATCATGTTCAAAAACACCGACTGCGGTCGGCGCTGGGGAAAGGCTTCGTGTAGTTTTGCTGATCTGCTTCTGTTCTCGATCGGGGTTTTCTGGTTTGCAAGTTGTAGTGGTGGAACCGGTCTTCCTTTCGGCCACAGAGTTGAACTCACTATCAGCGAGTTTAGGTATAACGGCCCGGATGGTTCCTTCATCCTGCTGTGCTTGCGTTGGAAATTCGTACGTGGGTTGTCTTCAATATCCAAACTTTGATGAAAAGGCTGGCCAGTAGGTGTCTCGGTAATCTCAACTTCGTCGTCTGAATAACCCATAGTTTTGTTATTGGTAGTGGTAGCGCTTTTCTTTGGTGGTGGGCTCAAGTTATCCTGTGAGGAGGTTGTTGTGGGTTTGGTCAACGGGGTGTTTTGCTTCTAGGGTCTACCTCGTTTCGAATCCGTATTGACAACTTGCGAGTTGTTTCTGGATATCGTTACTGGTACTATGGTTTTTCTTGATTTGCGAACTGTTGGGTTACCTGGTGAATGTACGCCATCATTCGCTCGAATGTTTCGTCCTTGCGTTTGGTCGCTGCCAGAAGTTTTTACGATCTGCTCATACTTCTTATTGTTCATAGTCAGCTTCAGCTCTTTCAGTTTTTTTAGAATCTCGCTTGATTATATTGCAGCCTAGGCGTAACTACCTTGACTTTGCTGTTCAGTACGCTTTGCGCGCTTCCGGGAATGTGAAATTATCGCGGAATTTTATATTTGTGGCTTGTTGGTGATGTTCTCCAGAACAGTGGAAGCAACGCTGTGGGCCAGGACAACGAACACACGTATGGCCGTTGTTAAAGCAGCCATAACCAAGCATCGGGTTTGGGAAGTACGGACAAGTAGAACCGATCTTCATATGTTCCAGGTACGTTGTCTTGCTGGAGGACCCCCATATGAACCAGATCGTAGCGTTCACATTCAAATCGGCTTCAACCACAAATTCAATATCGTCCATGAGGCGGGTCCCAGTAAAGTTCTGCCGGAAATGAGCCAGAATTCTGGCTGGTTCTGCTAAATATTCCGGCTCCAGTAACGCAACCGATTCTTTCGCCACTGACGCCGAAATACAAACTGGACCAGCATTGCGGCTCATTTTTCAGCTGAACATAACTGGGGTCATTTTCAGAAGTTTAGCTTGGTTCCGAACTCGAAGAGTATGTCGTTTCCCTTCAGCTTAGGTATTCGCACCTTTGGTTAAGCTTCCAACCTTAACCGATTTTCCGATGATGAACGAATTTCTTGACGAAAGTATACCGTCTTTGCCAGTCAGCGGCAGAAACGTTAACTCGCCAAATTGGGTCCGTATGCTCCGGAAGTCAAAAATGGTCACCGCTACTAGTGGCCGCCATATTGAATTACACCACTAGACGTTGCAAAATACGCAGCGACTCGGTCACTCGACACCAAACCCAAATTGACAAAAAGGAGAAGAAAAGGAAAGATCCTATCTTATTTGCCCCTTCATGCACTGTAGGTAAGCTGAGTTGTTACTGCTCGTCTTCCGCTTCTACGTATCCAAGAGAAACGCACTTTTCCGATTTCGCACAGAAAACGCACTTTATCAATTTCGCCCTTTTGGCGGCTCCAATAGTTTTGGCACACACTGTAACGTCCAAATTTTTCGATGCGCACTGTACTAGACTCGACCACCACCAAAACACAAATCGAAATTCTTTTCCAATTTATTCAAAAACTTCACGGTTTTTTACGCCTCTGAAAATATCCCCCGTTCAGCACACCGTCACACTCGCGACCGGCATCCACAGAGCGAGGTAATAAAAAACCGGCCGCACAAACCATGTCCTCGCGAAGGCTGTTTGTCGTTCCTATCCGCACACTATCTTTCACTAGCCTGCCGCTTTCTTTCATCTATTTCAACCCGCCTGTTCGCCATTCCGTCTACTGGGATAGAACCGCATGGCTAATACTAAAATGCACTTATTTCAACCGTTTCTTAACCGATTTTCACCAAACTTTCACCGTTCACCACTGGAGAACCACTTCACTCGTGTACTCGTCACAAATTAAATCACGATTAGCGCAGAAAACAGTGAAAAACTCTGTGTATAATTTGCAAATGTACGTTGTTTATACCGTGCGGCACGGGGTTTCCCACAGGTTGGAAGCTGTACAAAGAATTCAACATTGCATGAAAATGTTTAACCTCACTTTTTTAACAATGCAGGGAACTTGTTTACATGGGCTTAGAATTGTTTTCGTTCTACGTAGAGTCTGTGGTATTATAGAGACCCGTACAGTGGAATGTGCAACACTGCCTCAAAAAAGATACCCTCTTCTTTGTTCCTGGCACCCACAGTTTTTGCTGTAACTTTGTGTGACTTCAACCGAGTTACACAGTGGAGTGAATTGAAAACCTGTTCCGTGGTTCATAGCACTTTATTCATGATAGTATTCCAAGTAATTTATTTTACATTGGTACAAAAAGTATATTAAACTGAATTCAGTGTCTTGTTTAGGCGATTGAAAATTTTTGCCATGATATTATTTTTCTCAACACTAATACTTTCATGTTCTCTGAAAGAAGAATGCTAGAGAAAATTTTCAATAGGACGTAAGTAACATTGAGAGCCTCTCTTTGTTTACTTTCTCTTTCGTTTATTACGACGTCAATACAACACTTTACACTAATTTTCCAGCACATATCGAAAGCTGACGGTTTTTACTAGAATATTATGCAAAGAGTAGAGTAGTAAATGTTGAAATGGCCGAGTAATGAACAGAAGAGAAAGACCCCAAAGAGAATCTCTCATTGTTACTTACGTGCTATTGAAAATTTTCTCTAGAATGTTTGTTTACTTTGCATGATAGGGCCACACTCTGTGCGGGCCTTTATAACATAAACAACGCCTTTGGTTCCACCCAGTACAAGAAACGGCTGAATGTTGTTGGCTCGAATCAAAACTCGTCGAATGTAAACTAATTTCATTCTGTAGCGTCAAACTTGCGTCCAGGTGGCGAAATTGTTATAGTTCAATGAGGAGCTGGAGCGTTGCCAGAATTTTTTTATTTCCCAGATTATATTTTAGGATTGCCTAGGAACCGAAGCAGCGCAAAGCCGCTGAGGATCCGCCAGGCGATGTGGCCGCCGGCCCGCCTTTGGAAGCATACGAAACTATGACCCACTCGTCTGCCTTGAGGTCACTTGAAACCACACGAGATTCCCTGGAAGAACAATATGATTCTATATGGTCAATTAAACTTTGTTATTGTACAAGCACTTCACTGCTTTGAAGAGAAATTACGGGAATGGAAGAAATGCGCTAGACAGCCTCGTTCGGAAAATATTCGAGCAACAGTCAAAAATGGAAGTTGGTTTGATGCAAGCAATCAACCGAGATTCTCTAAAAGAATTAAAACCCTGCAAGACCAGGTAATAATATAAATTCAAGGCTCACTCGTTTGTGCGAAAACTTGAGTGCTACCTGAGGCAATCACGAGAATGGAAATCAAGCGTCAATAAACTTGGTTAAAGACTTTAATCTCCACTTAGTACGGATTTTAAGTGTAAATTCATTAAAAAAAACTCCTCCGGAAAGCTCAACTCATCCTGAATTGGTAAGCAACCGATCGAGGTTCCCTGGAAGAACAAAATTATCGTGTAAGATCGAGGAATTTTATTAAATTCTAAGCTACCTCGTTCATGCAAATATTCACTGCTACGAGAAGATATAAACGGGAATTGAATTTGAACGATAGTAAGCTGAACTCCAGAAATATTTTAGCCCTGATTATGAATGATTTTTAATGTGGATAGGTCATTCCTGTAAACTGCTATAAATGCGTAAAAGAACATGTTCCAGAACCTCGAGTATTCACAAGGTTGAAGGAACCCAAGCGAGAATCCTTAGAGGAACAACATAATCACGAAAGTTTAAGGAATCTTACTCACTCCAAGACTACCTCGTTCGTACAGATACTGAGCTGGAAACTACGGGAATGGCAGATAGGCGTTAGACACCAGTTAGGAAGAAATCTTTGTGAAAGGAGGGGGATCATTTGTTTTGTTGGAGACAAACCACTGTGACCAGTATTTAGATCTATTGTGGTATTGTGGATCATTGAAATTTTCTTCAAATCTTTAAAATACTGTCCGGGAACTACAAGTATTCACATGAAACATGATTCCGTTAAAGCAATGAATCTCCATAAACCCAAGAATAACTCGTATGTTCGAAAACTGCAGCGTGAGGTACTCACGCCAGTGGAAACCAGACACCAATAAGCTTAGTGGTTTTTAAGACCAATTCAGTAACGATTTTTTGGCTAAATTTCCTTTATTCGCGAAAAACTGTTCCGGGAACCTCGAGTTTTCTGGAGGTTGTAAACTTTGGAATGGGTTCAATAGAAGATCAATATAATCTCGTAGAATCAATGAAACTTATCAAATCCATCAAACTGAAGGCTACCTCGTTTGTGCTAAAACTACTCCGAGAGCCGGTGGTGGAAACCGGGCATTAGTAAGCTTTGTTACAGGATGTATTCGAACCACAGTCAGGGAAAAATTTTGTTGTGAAGGATCGTAATACCACAAGTGTTCTTGAACTTATGAAAAACCAAACAAGGTTCCCTGGCAAAATGTTTTGGGCTCGAAAAGTCAAGAAATCTTATAATTTCAGAATTAACTCGTTTTTTTTGGCAACCTGAGCTTCCCACGGGATTAGAAGCCAGGTGTGAATGAATTTTGTTCATGAAAATCTTGAGCTCTAGTCAGGAAGGGTTTTTGTTGTGACGAATCCTAGCAAATTTCTTTATTTTTGTGGAAAAAAAGAATTTCGGACACCTCGAGTGTTCTTAACGCTGCCAACAATCGAAGAAGTTTCCCCGAAAAAAACCACTATGATCCCCAAATATCGATAATAAAATTCAAGGCTACTTCGTCCGTGCGAAAACTTTACCGTACCGAGTGGAACTCATGAAAATGGAAGCTTAGTTAGTTAGTAAGCTTAACTCCAGTAATTTTTAGCACCAGCCGAATGAATTTTGTGGGTACACACAATCGTTGAAAATTTCTTTTTATTCGAGAAAGAACTTTGCCAGGAACCCTAATAGTTCCCAAAATCAATGCAGCATATTAAGCCCAAGCCTACCTCATTGGTGCTAAAACTTCACCGCTCTGTGAAGAACTTACCGATATGGAAAAGAAGACATTAGTAAACTCAACTCGAGAATTTGGATGAATATGCATTTTTTATCCGAGAAAGAAACTGTCCGGGGGATCTTGATAGTTCCAAACATCGCACGCAACTAAACTGACTAACATAGTCGAAAAAAAGGAGAAAAAAAAACAACTAAACGAAGTTCGTTGGAGAAATAGTATGATACAGTAAGGTCGAGAAATCTTATTAAATCCCAAGTTGCCTCATTCAGGCAAAAATTTCACTGCTACGAGCTACTTACGGGAATAGTCCATGGTCAGAAAATTGGAAAAAAAATGGTCTGGGCACCTCGAGTGTTCTTGAGATTGGAAACAATTGAACGAGGTTCCCCGAAAGACCAATATGATTCCGCTAGATCGATGCATCTTATGAAACCAAAGACTACTTCGTTCATGCGAGACGATCGCCGTTATGAGAAGATTTTCATTTTTAGAATATTTTTTGTTAGGCAAATCTATAACATATGTCTTAAGTGAATGCAGTTGAAATCCTTCGCCTTTGGCTTCGAGTATCGTTCAAAAGTTATACAGCTGGCACGCATATTATCTAGAGATATGTTGGTCCCATATTTTCATCCTAGTTTACATAGCAAATATTCAGGATTCAAGTCGGAAGTGGTGAACCAACCTTTAGACGAAATACCGAAAAAGTAACTTCTCGCTAAGCCTGTACAAAACATTTTTTGTTAACAGAGGATTTTAAACCGGTCAAAATTCGTGAAAAAAACATCTTCGGGAACCTCGAATATTCCTGAGCTTGCAAGCAACCCAAAGAGGTTACCTGGCAGAACGGTATGCTGCCGTAAGGTTGAGTAATCTTATTAAATCCAAGACCTTGTTTCTGCAAAAACTTCATCGTTTCCTGAGGTAATTACGAGAATGGAAGCCAGGCGCTAAAAAACACTCCGGATGAACTTATTTGACGTCCAGGACACCAACACAGTTGCAATGTGTATAGACATACATGTATACGCGATGTGTACGATTCTTCATCTGATTTAACCTCATTTGGCAAAAATTCCACCCGATTTAACCTCAATCTCACACTAGCACATGGATTAGTCATTGTTAATTGACATTTCGACGAGTTTTGATTCGAGCCAATATAATAGGGACCCACAAGAAACTGTGTTCGAATCGATTTTAATTATTACCACATTGTAAATAAACAAGCTCGCTGAACTGTCATTCCATCATCCAACGCCCCAAAGTATACTTGAAACACTTGTCTAGTAACATAATGTAAAAAACGTTAACAGAAAACTCTCCACGCCGCCTCCTTAAAAATTCACAACCCTCAAGAAAACTTCTTCACTATTGGCCTATCCTGCATAGCATATTTTTCTCATCTTGTCATCGCCTGATTCGCCGCTATCGACTCCGACGCAATGGAGTCGGATGGTGGATGGTGGAAGCTCTACAGTCACAAATCTGATCAAAACGTACAAATGAATGAGATTGAAATTCATGAATTGAATTGAATTGCTCCCAATTACTTTCTTCGATAATGATTACTTTTTTCTGCTCCGATGCTTGCGAGAAGATGTTATTCCCAGGTCACGTTCCGAAGCGACCGTCAGTGTTTACAATGTCACATTCAAAAATTCTAAGATTTTGTTGAGTATGATTATGTAAATATAAATCGATACAAAGCGTAGTCGAAATAATTCTGCATAATAACAAAAAAATGATTGAAGTTTTTCTATTTCATCCCGATCGGATCACCGTCCTCATTCAAGGCGACTCCATCGTAGAGAACGAGGAGCAATTTGTAGTTTGACTTTTGTATAGTTTCAATTGCTGCCAGTTCCCAAGCTGTATGCTAAAGCAATCTGTTCTTTGAATGCTAATTGTTTAATCTATAGCTAAGAAGCAGGCGAAACTTTTCTTAATTCGAGTGTGCTTTGTGCAACCGATTCTATGGAAAACTTTTTCTTTTCGAGCGTTTTTTTTCCTCCCTTCCACAAACTCTATAATTGATCGATAATGGCTCTACAAGCTGGTACAATTGTTCGATTGATTTTCATTTTTCGAAGTTAACCCGTAATGGAGCTAGAGTCATAATAAGAATAGAGTCCATATGACATTTAGAAATGGATTAATTTCGGATGGTGATAGCGCTTATTAAACCTTCTACAAAAATGCTACGACACCTAGTCAGAATCTTGGTTATGGTCATTTGTGGTTCTTTGGTCGGGGGACATTGGAGAGTCTGCGGTTCATTATGATAAATGTTTTTCACCTGCACCGCTGATTCTAGATGGTTACCTGCTGCTCAGACGCGGCCGACCCCGAGGCTGCCGCTTTCGCATAACAATGTTCATTTGATCCATGCACCTGTCCACCGTATGACCGGTTGTTCCGACCTCCTCTCAAACGATGAAGCCACCTCGCCCTCGGTATTCCTCTTCGCAGCTTCCGCTGCACTTTACAGTCACGCTGGATCGATGGGCGGCTGGAAGTAGGCTTCCGTTCGAAGCTTTCATCTATCTACCGTGGGTGAAAATGCCGGATCGTTTACATCCGGAGGATACGAAATGCCTTCCGATGCCCAACTTTTTCGCTCCGGGATGAAACTGGCAGTACGAACAAACCATCGAGTGTAGTTGCTTGAATGTTTTTACCTTTGGCCACTGCAAATCAACTGATAACGCTGTCAATTTTTTCTGTGCAAAGCAGGGTTGCTACGATTGGCGATGGATAGAGGGATTCACCATCAAATGGCAGGGTAATCGCATGAACAGACATTTTTTAATGCATACGTTATTGGTGACCCTTAATGGAAACTTGTTGGAAACTAGCTGTGATTTGAAGGAAAATCTTTAGTTTTCAAACATAAGCTTCAATTTTCTTCATTATAAATACAAATATTTATAGTAAGTTACATCGGCAAAATTCAAAATCATCCGACAACTCTGCTTGACTTACAATTGATTTTCGCGCAATCGAAAACGAAAACGAACAAAAATATCGAAACAAGTGAAAACACCAATCGCAGTAAATCCGACCACAATCCTGAAACGATTGGCTACCACTTATTCATTCGGTACAAAATCATAATTCAATAACTTCTGAAAGTGCTTTTTCCGACTCTATATACGGCAACAGCAGTCTTGATAATCCGATTGCTTCCGAAGGGAATCCATTAATCCTTCAACATTTCGCGCAACATCATCGTCGTTGGATCTGACAAAAAAGGGAAAATTGGAAAATCTGTTAAAAATCCTAATTCAATTTACAATATCATCTTCGCCGACCAGGAGGTGGAGATGCGGTGCGTCGGTTCAATCATGTGATGAGAAATCTGCTTCCAGCTCAAACGGATGAATGATGACAGCGATGGCAGCGCTGATATAGCGGAAGAAATATATGTGTAAGTAAATATCCGCAACAGCCTAGGGGGAAGCTCTGTGATCTTTTCGGTGGGTTTTGCGGCCGTAAGAATATTATTACTCGAGCCAATTTTTTGATAGGAAATTCCATTGCGTTCCCGATCACGAATAAACGAAAACCAGTAACAGTCGTGATTCGCTAGTTGGACCGATTGACAAATGTCAAAAACTCTCCGAAAGAGACGTTAGTAGCGTAAATTAATTTGTTCACATCTCTAATTATTGTCAGATTGATTGGCAAACTAAATTTGACATCAGATTTTGGCATTCAGATGCTTTTTAGTTGGACAATGGTCCAGTTAGTGGAGATCCAACTAAAAAGTGAGCCATGGAAAAAGTGGCGATCCAATATCCAATCTTTATCCAAGATATGTTAAAATTAAAAAAAATCCATTTTTTCAACCCCCTTAAGAGAAATTTATAGTAAATAATCACAAAGCGTTATGAAACTATGTCTAGAGACCAAAGAAGAATATTTTAACAAATTATTTAAAAGAAAGAAAAAATAGGTACCGATTTTGTCAATGTCCACATTTTGACAGAATAAAATAAATTAGGAGGCTGATAAAAATTGTAATGATTAGTAGCGCATTTTCATATCTATACAAATCCTTTTGGTAAAGTTATTCTACGATGTTTTTATCTACCAAAGCTGATATTTTCCCTCGCCTACTAGGCAGAGTTAAAAGTAATCAAAGCTCTTTTTTGATGGCTGAAAATGAACCTGATGCGACTCGCGGTGAATAGAAAAAATATTCATTCAAATATCCATGTCAGTTGAATATCATACAATATATTCATTGCACTAATTATCTAGGAAAATGTTTTCAAATGCCTTAAAGCATATGAAACAATAATCATCATCGCTTACATTGTGCCAGGGCCTACTTTGACGCGTTTGATTCGTGGCTGCACGGTCGCTTCGTGTAATAATCGGAGACGAATGAAAATCTGCATGGATGAATGGGCGGTTTGTTCGTTTGACGTTTTCAGCTGCGTCACTGAATATTGTAAATGAATGCGGTTGAATATGATCAATTTTCATTCAATGAATATGAATATTTTTAACTCTGCTACTAACATACAAATTATTATTTCTGTAGTCTCGCGCAAATGCAGAGCTACTGTCGGTCATTAGCAACAAAGAGCATTCCTTCCTTTCCACAGTAGAACAGCCTTCCACAGAGATGCCAGGTACTTTTTTCAAATGTCTGCAATAATAATTTTAAAAGTCTGGGAAGAACAAAAAATGTGAGGAAAGCTAGTGTAACCAAAAGCCTTTATACTCAAAAATCTGCAAATATCTGCAACCAAACTAAAAAATCTGCAAATATCTGCAACCAAACTAAAAAATCTTCAAATATCTGCGTCATCGAAAAAATCTGCAGCTTAAATTTAAAGTCTGCGAATTTGCAGACTTGTCTGCAAATCTGGCATCTCTGGCCTTCCACATCAAAAAAGGACGTTTCAACATGATCCAACAGCCCAGCGCATCGTTGAATAGGCGTCTTAGCCTAGTATAATACTATTTCGAGACACGTCTCATAAGATTGAAGTGTTGAATTTTCCCAATATCAATACTTCCTATTCGAAATTTCAAATACAAAATGCTCTGTTATTCGTGATACGTCAATTTCATCTTATGTTGTCAAAAAAGAAATAAAAGCGAATGAAATCAGAATGTTAGTTAACATTCATTAAATTCACCATTCCATAGATCCCATTCACATATACACCACCCTAATAAAAACCATCATCCTTGGAGCACGTCATTTTGTAACATATTCCAACCTACTGCATGTGAGCAGGGAAGCAAGATGCGACATGACTGCCATCATCCAGCGTCGCATTTGCTGCTCTACCATGCAACCATGCAACATACACTCCTATGAAACGTTACCGGATCCAATAAGAAATCTGTAGCTTTCATGGTACTACCACTACTGCCAGCTGACGGTAGCTAGCGAAAACTGACGCTTGCGACAGGGTGAGTGAGCGACGATACGTCATTGTCGGACCCGAGAAAATGAAGCATTTCGTCCAGTTGTTGCTCCATGTGGGACACACTCGAGTGTGGAAGAAACAAAAATAAACGCAATGATTTTTTCGCTCGCCGTGTGATGGCCGTGATGCAAATTGAAAGCACAACAGCACCAGTGTCACCATATTCACTACTATCGCAAAATCTGTCACTTGATAAGGACCACAAGGCATGGAAATTTAACATACATTTTGAGTCAAGTCTACCAAGTGTGTAAACAATATTTCGTCGGTCGAGCTTTTTCTGTGAATTTTTTTATGGGTTCACAACGATAAATAAAAAAATTCAATTTTAACAGTTATTTGAAATTCGAATTATTTTCAAAGTTGCTTTCTTTAACATGAGCTTAGATTTTATATAATTTTTCACGATTCGTAGCATCGACCCTGGTCATTTTTTCACCACACTGCAAATAATCTGCACATTAAACTCAAGTGTTTAACACTTAATTTTGCCGCAACTGTCATGACACTTAGAACTCATGTGTCAGGTACTTAATAACGCACTTCTTTGAGAACACATTAGTGCCAATAGACGACACACTTAAGTTTCATGTGCGTGGCGTATTCAAATTAAGTGTACGACAAATAAATATTGTATGTAATTCTTATAGAATTCAATTTTGCTTCAACTTGAATATTATATCATTTCCTATAAAAGCCATGCGCTATTATAATAATTTTTAAATGGGAGAACTTTTTTTTTAAATGACAATAAATATTCTTTAGTTTGATTAAATATTTTTTATTTAATTTTGAATATATCTTAGAACACAATACATTCTGCAAAATAAGTAATAAATAAATTAATAATATATTATTCTTACATTTAAAAAATGAATTTAAAAAATCACCCCTTACACGGCTCATCTTCTAAATGATATAAATCATTTATCTGCTACAACATGATTGGACATCAATTTCATTACCTGCAAAAATAAGCTAATATATCAATTATGCAAATATTTTCAAGTATTAACTTACCATCCAAAATCTTCCAAATTTGCCATGCCATGTTTTTGCGCCGATGTTGTGGAAAAGTGGACTTGTTCTGAAGCGTTTTAACATTTAATCAACGAAACATGGTTTACATGGGCAAAACATTTACGATTTAATAATCTTACACTTTAAATTTAAAATCGACAATGTCATTGGGTGACACACTTATATTTTAAGTGTTATTTTATTGAAGAACAAAAGGAAAATTCTTAAGTTTTCAGTGCGGTTAGAAACATAAATCTTATGTGTCAAATCTTTTCAAAAAAAAAGGTTTACATTATTCACTGTTATGCGCAAAAAATTTATGTTTCAATACGCTGACCTTTAAATTTTAATTGCGACGACACTTAATGTTGCCGCAATTGTCAAAAACTTGGATTTTATGGGCAAAACATATATAGTTTAACACGCTGACACTTAAAATTTAAAAATGATAACAGTCGATCGTGTCATCGGGTGGCACACTGAAGTTTTAAGTGTAATTTTATTAAAGGGCAAATGGAAAGTTCTTGAATTCTCGGTGTGGTTGGAAACATAAAACTTATGTGTCGAATCTCTTCGATAAAAAGTGTAGATTATTTGCAGTGCAGTTAACAGTGATGATTTCTAGACAAACATATGATTACGGCGTAAACGTTGTTCCACCTAGTAAAATTTTGTTGGACCGAAAAAAAAGTTAACTGTAAAAGTTAATAACATTTTTTTAATAAATAAATTTAAATAGCGGTGACTTCTCAATCGATTTTCGACGTCATTTCGGCTTAATATTATTGTATATTTCATTATAAATCATCCAAAAACAAAACCTGTTTTAATCCACCTAGCGGTGCAATTGTGCCTTTCTCAATCATAACACGAGAATTTTTTAGTTGCTTATATTTATTAAAAGCTTTCAAATGTATACATTACAATTTTATTATACATGACAACTATATACAAGAAAAGAAATCATTAATCGAGTTCTAAAATTTTGCAAAAGAAAAACCAGCCACGGTAATATTGAATTGGAAAAAGGAGCGAAATCGGTTAAGTCCCAAAAAGTCGAAATTTCATAAAATCTCGACGTTTCATGCATTTTAAAGATGTTTGGCATCAAAAATACGAATTCGATTTCTGAAATTTCATGGGGTCCCCCCCTTGAAAAAAATTTTGAGATCCGGCTTACATGGGCATTTCATATGGAACCGGACGGTTTAGTCTATATTTCCGGAACCATATAAGCGATCCGTACAAAATTTTTTAGACATCTGTGGAGATTGTAGCTATCATTTAGAACTAAGTTTGTGAAAATCAGCCCAACCATTTCCGGGAAACTGATGTGAGTTCGTTAATTTTGAAAGATGACACCTTTTCCCGGGCACTTCCGGAATCGTCTATGGTGGTCAATGTAGTCAACAAAAG
Organism: Topomyia yanbarensis; assembly: GCF_030247195.1. NCBI lineage: Eukaryota > Metazoa > Arthropoda > Insecta > Diptera > Culicidae > Topomyia > Topomyia yanbarensis. Next base: position 412,818,339 of record NC_080672.1, on the reverse strand, counting down.
TTTGGTTGGCCGTCGGTGACCTAGATCTGCAAATTTAAGTTGTTTGAGAGACATTTTAGCTAAATTTTTACCTCTTTTGATTTCATCGGAGTATCGGTTTGAATCACAATTTACTATGTGATCGCACGCCACAACCTCTAACTCCGGAACCGGAAGTCGGATCGGGATGAAATTAAATAGCCATTTACGGGAACGCAATACCTTTCATTTGAGGCCAAGTTTAGTCGAATCGGTCTAGCCATCTCCGAGAAACCGATGTGACTGTTATTCTGAATTTAGATACTTCCGCCGAGGCTTCCGGAACCGATGATGGTGGCCAATGTGGCCAAATAGACTTTGAATGGATGTTAGTGACCTAATACTACAAATCGAAGTAGTTGTGGTCATATTTTGGAAAAAATTTCACCTTTATACATTCATTGTAGAATTTATTAAAATCGACATTTTCTGCGTGTTCGTACTCATCACACTGTAATTCCGGAACCGGAAGTCGAATCCATTAGAAACTCAATAGCAGCCAATGGGAACGTTGCACCTTTCATTTGAGACTAAGTTTGTCAAAATCGGTTCAGCCATCTCTGAGAAAAATGAGTGACATTTTTGGTCACATACACACACACACATACACACACATATATACATACACACATACATACACACACAGACATTTGCCGATCTCGACGAACTGAATCGAATGGTATATGTCACTCGGCCCTCCGGGCCTCCGTTAAAAAGCCGGTTTTCAGAGCAATTGCAATACCTTTCTATTGAGAAAGGCAAAAAGAAGGGTCAGTCGCGCACCATCAATATAAAAACATATCATTAATTGCATTGATCCACAGAGGCGTAACTAACTTCAAATCCTGGCCAAAATAGAAAAAAATATTGTTTTTGTTTATTTGCCCATATTTTCAGCTTAAATTATTCTTCGAAACATACTCTAACGTTTTGCTTAAAAAGAAAAGCGTTTTCGTTTGATAATTGTTGTATGCAATTATTTGAAATCACTGATTTTTTTACACATTTTATTAGCTTGAAAGCCATTATCCCTCAATTTTTCAGATTGCTCAAAAACTAATTACCCAAAGTCAATATATAAATCAAAACCGTGCTTTTCACAGCAAACTCCAGCAACTAAAATCAATTGGGGTCAATTTCAGCATTTCTTTGTCATATTTGGGTAGGTTTTATAAAAGTGCTCACTTTTTTCAATTTTCCACATATTCGTTAGTAAAAAAAAGTACCTTGTCGGGCAATGTCGGGTAAATCTGTTAAAAAGAGAAGATTATTTGGAGTGTCCTCTCACCGTTCCACGAAGAAAACATTCCCAATTAATCCCATTCGGTTTTTTACAGCTGTTTGAAAATGTCGTCTTTTTTGCTCAAATTTAAGAGAATACTCATTCCAGTTGACCTGGGTTCAATTCCAGCCAAGGTCATTGAGATTTTTCTGAGGTGATAAAATCTGTGATGACGTCTTCCTTCGGAAGGAAAGTAAAGCGGTTGGTCCCCGGTCCACAAGTTGATGGATCGATGTCTAGTCCAGAAGTGAAGTCACCTCTCCTCTCACGATCTACGTTAGGGCCTGGCCGGCGCCGGTATTGATCAATAAACATTTTAGGAGTTGCACATTGAAAGATGTTTCGCTACTCCCAAGCATAGTTATCTAATTATTCCCTGTGCACCTTCAGCTAGTCCAGATCGATAACGGAGTAGCGGCCAGGTGGTCGCATAAGCTCAAGCTTATATGACAAGCATGATTTGATTGAGTTCTTCATATTATTTTGCGTTAGATTGCGTCCATTAACCAAATTGACCACGATAGCCATATAAAAGTGTATGAAATATAACTTCCACTAACCTTGCAATATGAACCGTAACGCACACAAGTTGTCTTGGAAACGTAAGCGAAGCATCAAACAAACTATGCAATCTTCTCATTCCAGTTCCTTGTCTCCGGATTGCAAGGGTTAACGTGAATAATCAGATTGAACACGGTAATCACCTGGATAGATTTCTATTACCGAATTTACAAAATCTGGAAAAAAATTTCTACTATAAGAAAGCCAGAAATGCAAAATAAACATATGAGCTTGAAAAAAAAGGTTTTAGTTTAACGTTTGCATTGAAAAATAATAATGCTCGTGGAATTCGTTTATTTTCGGCTTTGCATCACACTGCAAGGAGGTTTAATATTTTCATATTTTAGTTGAATATTGTCTAAAACCAAGAAAAACCATGTTTCATCACTTGTTAACCTATAAAAAAGCTTAAAAACATGTGAAATAATTTTGGCCATGGATTTGATATACACTCAAAAAAATTATCACTTAGATATCACATGCAAAAACATGTAAATATTTTCCATAACACTTTTCACGTAAATGTTACATGTTTCACACATAGAATATGGTGGTTTTGATCTAATTAAAACGATTGGTGACTGCATGTACATGTTAAGTGAATTTCAGCTACTTTCCATCGGAATGTCGCATACTTTCAAATTAAAATCCATATAATCTTTATGTGAATTTCACGTGAATTTTAGTTGCATGTAAAATAATATTCAAATGCTTTTCTAATGTGCATAAGCAGAGGTCGGAGAATAAATATTCAAATTGAATTAATTTGAAATGCATTTTATATTTACTTCATCTGATTACAATTAGTAGCAATATCATTGCGAAATATAACCGTTGCATCTTTTATTCGCCGTAGTATTGAGAGTTTTTATGTTTCCGTGGTTCACACACCCGCTGGTTTTCGCAGCTTCCGTTGTTCCAGAAATACTCGTGGTTTGCCAGTTCTGCATTCTGAAAAGCAACTTCGTTTTAATTGTGCTGTAATGTATATAATAGTTTAAGCTTACATTTAAATTAAATTACCTTCATTAAACTGTTCGAGAATTTCCTTTAGTAATCACCTTGCTGTGTGTTGTTGATACGTGATGCCATATTGGATCTGTTTGTTTTTTCACATCGTATATCCACATAATATTTACGTCCGTTGCATATAACTATTGAGGTATGTGACAATCAAATAGAATGTATGTATTGGATACGTGGAAGTAATTGGTTTCTTATTTGAAATTCATCAGTGTAGTTATGAATTTTAATTGCTGCATATGAATCTAATGTGATTCGTCATTTTTAATATGTATGTGCTTCTTCACTTAAATTGTATGTGAGTTATTGGCTCAGTGTAGAATCAGCGTTTGAATTCGGGTTCGATATTAACCCATAAGACCATAAGTTATATTCCATTGAAATAGTGAAGCATGTAAATTACCGACATTGAAAGGGATGATGTATCAGTGCACCCTCTAGCTTCTTTGGATGCTGGATAAGAATAATAAACAAACTTACCACTAGAAGGTAAAGAGTGTGCTAAAGAATGAACTGTCAATTTTAGACTATTTAAGGCTATCATTTTGTAAAATATAGTTAGTACTTGTTTGTCACTGGTCAAGTCTTCACTAAACCGAAAAGGTTTTTTTCCGGTTTGAGGAAGTTCTGTCGTTTCAAATCCAGTTTGTGTCTTCCGAAAGAATTACTCTGTTATACTTGTACTGCAGGTTGTACATCAAAAACTTATCTTTGAAATTACTGCAGGATGGCTCTAACCAAATTACTTTCTTACAGAAGTTTACGAAATTGAAATCCTCGTCACGCGGGGTTTTTATAGCCTAAGCTTCGGCGAAATCTTTAGTGGTTTGTAACGCAGAACGTTATGGAAAAGCCAGCACGTTACACGACCAAGCATTTGGATCCATGGATGAACCCGGTCTAAACGATTACTGTCCCTGTTCGTCGTCCCCGGAAGCCCAGAAAAGCATCTAGTCGACAACCGTTCGTCCTGGCCGCCAGATTCTCAAATTCAGAGAGTGGAATACAACTTAAATTTCGCAAGCCGTTTTTCTTAGTGTTTAATTTCCAAAATAAAATGTTCGGTCTGTCTAATTAAGCTGTTTTGTGATATGATTATGAAATATCCTTGAGGTTATATTGTTTATCACTCGATTATCCGTGGAAAACGATTCGATTGTCCGTAATTTGATCATCCGAAGAGATTGACTCGATTATTCGGAAAAAAATTCTCCCAAATTTCATTGCACGCGAATTATTTTAAATTGATGCCAGCTACATAATACAGAATAAAAAAATCATAGAAATACACAAGTTTTATTTATTACACAAGTAACTTTGAATTAATTATTCTACAAATTTCATACACCAATTGGGTCATTAAGCAATGCGCGGCGAAAACGGATGCAGCTGACGTTAAAAGATACGTAAACGAACTTTTTCACTTCTTTGTACGCAAAATAACAAATAAAAATTGTTTTATAAAACTGAATTATCACGAGCACACCTTCCATTCCTTGATCCCTATCCTTTTGCTGGGATACCTGTCAAAAACACTAACCCCTGTGGCTAAATTCACTGTCAAGGCAGATCGATAGTCATGTCAAACGAGGACGTGTTTACATTTTTTAGAAAATGATTGAAAAATCATTCTGAGCTATTAAAAGTTGAACATGTATATTGTTATATTTAGAAAGATGAACTCTATCGATTTATGAGAATTTTATTCTTCATTTAATGACCCAAGGCTTGTGCTGTTTGTCATGCGTGCAATATTTGGTTGTTTGGATTGTCGGTTTTGTAGTGCAACGCTTTTGCTGTTGCATACAAACACGTGCTGATTCATTCGCTGCTTCCCCCCTAGCACGCAACGAACTTTTTAAAAAATTCTTCTGTAAAACATGTTGTAACGCTCTAGCTTACTCTCTCTCTCTCTCTCTCTTTCTCTCTCTTCCCCATATGTCGCATTTTGTCTGTCGAATCCCTTCCCCTAAAAGTTTTACGTAATTCATTAATGGACCCTTGGTAACTTTTCAACTGGACCGCTTTTTAGTTGGGCCTCCGCTAGTTGGGCCTCCGCTAGTTGGGCCATTGCCCAACTAAAGCTCATGTCAAATTCACTTTGACAACAAATTGACAATATGCAATCTCAATTCCCAAAAGGGAACATTGGATTAAACCAACTTGCGCATTGAGGGCACAAAACCTAACTTAAATTAAGTATTGTTTTTTTGTTTTTCTAGTTCAGATACATCGTCTAACTAGACACCCAGATGGTGCTAGTTACTGACGAGATGAATTCGAAACACAAAAAAAAAACCATACTTAATACTGACAATATTTAGAGATGTGAACAGATGCATTAACACTACTAACGTCTCCATTGGAGCCTGTTAGTCGGTCCAACTAGCGAATTAAATTCGTTAGTTAGACAGTGACCCAACCAGTGAATCACAACTGTACTAAGAACCATCACTGATCGGGACTGCAGCTGGCTTGGGAGATCAGCGTCAGGCACGTAGCCAGAGGGGGGGCTAGGGGGCTAAAGCCCCCCCCCGAAATTTTTCAAAAATAAATTTAAGTTTTTCGGTAACTCGTAAAAAAATTGTATCTTGTTTGGTTTCAACAAATTGATGGGAGAATGGTGAGGAAGATTGCTATTTCGAACCACTGAAGACATCGGTCACGATATCTACTCAGTATGCCGAGTCTGATAACACACTTCCTTTCATATTGTGTGACTCGTCGGAAGAACAAAAGAAACTGTTACTTTAATTCTTGCTGGGGTGATCCGTCGGATGATTGAATCGCAGAAGCAAGAAGTGGTGCTCCAACCAAACGTGGGGGCTATTGACTTCCGGAATTTTTGCATAACCGAATTTCATGATTGGAAATATTTGCTGAAGGTGAAAATAGAGATTATGCTTACGAACTTCGCCTTTAACGAGTTCTTCCTTGTCAGGCATTCAGTACTTATGTTATTCAACAAATTAGCCCAGGCGAAACCAATCATTTTGCAACTTGTAACACGTGGTTGATTCTCATATATATGGATGATGAGAAAATCAATATTCGGCTACAAGATCTGATACCACTTACTTGAACCGCGGGCGAACGACCAGGAGGTTAAAGCCCCAATAAAGAAACTTAACTTATTTGAACCGTGGTCATTAAAAGATTCCTGTCACATTTCGTCGCTGTTGTGCTATCTTATGACAAGCGCCATTTAGCACTTTTCGAGAAAAACGATTTTTAAAGTTTGAGATTGAATATCTTAAAATTTATAAATGCTAGAAGCTTTTCGGAGAAGACATTCGATACTTCTATCTTTTCTGAAGTAATCTCTCGATTTGTGTGAAGATCGGTTGACTACACTTACAGTTTTTGCTTAAAATGTAAACCAAAGTCGCTCGCATACGTGTCATAAGTGTGTATTCATGATAAAATATGTATGATGTGTCACAAATGTGCACAGAAGATTTCATATAAAAATTAATTATAACTGATTCGTAAAATTATGCGTTATAGATCACTATGTCCAATATTATACTTTTCCATGCGATAGCAGCAATATCAGGTTGCAAAATGATAGTTTTGGAACACAAAGTTTTCCCAATTTTCCTCCTTTATTCAGGAAAAACAATAAACAAAAGTTGGTTTCATTGACAATATAGAGACAATGTCTATCAAACAATGTTATTGTTGACAGGTGACTAGACGAAACAAATATTCTTCTTGCATAATCCATCACTACATTTCGGTATACTTTCCAAAACAAGTGGAAATCTCAAAAGGAAATTTGTTCAATAATCTTGAATATATAAGCCAACCATTCCCAGAAAAAAACTATGGTGGGAAAAGTTTTGCTCCCGAGACAAGAACCTAGCTAATGCTTATGGTTGATCTGCGTAGGAACTACCTATGTCATCAGAGACATCTGTTGGCTTGCTATAAGCTTTTCGGCTTATAGCAAGCCAACAAACTAAGAATGTTGTCTCTTTTTTCTTTGTCATAAGATAGCACAAGTCGATCACTCGAGAAATTGGCGCTTGTCATAATCGTGTTTCGCTATATCTCAGTAACCCAGCAGAATTTCAAAATTCAAAAAAATTGATTTGAAAAATTAAATTTTTCAAAAATTTAGAAGTTTTTTAGACAACTGAGTACAAAAACTGTCCCAAAATTAACATTTATCGCTAGTGATGGCATTTAACAAAACTCATTTTATGCTAGATATTGGCCTGAATAAAGAAAGTTAGTTAAATCATACGCAAATTGGATTTCTGTAATAGATTAGAGCACTGTACGCTTAATATAAACGTCAGGCATCTCACTCAAGCGTGCTAAACAAAAACATTTCAATTAGCTGATGACATAGTTGTAGCCGAGACGACAGTTTTTTTTTTTTTTATTTTCGCATCATTTTAATGCAATAGTATTTCTATTGACACTCAATTTCATTTTATGTGGGGAATGCGGGCCGTATTGAAACACTGTTAATCTGGAAAATCGAACAATAAGCAAGAAAAACGTGAAAAAGTAAACAAGCCAAAAAGTGGTAAACCAGCGGTTTTCCTGAGGTGTTCATCAACCCACGAATCGTATATTACTAATTTTGTTGATATACAGAAACGTACACAGTAGCGGTAGGACTAACTGACGTGATTTTACACTTACTTTCCTTCGGATGTCAATTGATCAATTGGTGCTAAACCACATATTAGTCAATCAACCATAATAAACTAAATGTTGCAACCACCAGCAGCATTTTAGTCGCTTTCGATGGTTTCTAATTAATGCCTATGTAAGTTTGAAAACGACGTGTCGATAGTTTGATCAGACATCAGTAAGTTATCACGGAGAGCGACTAAAATGTTGTGACTAGTTGAGTCTATAAGTCAATAAGGTGGGATTATTGTTTCGATTTCATGTTTTCATTATATTACAGTCTTTCGTTTTATTTTTGGTCTTTATGGAATAAGATGATAAGACATCACGGAGAAAAAAAGCAAAAAGGAATCAATAAATTGAAATCGAGGGGAAGTAAGTGCGATGTATTCCCTTCTATGTGTCGAAATTAAGAGATGCTGAAATTATTGATCATGTTCACATTTATAGTTTCTAGTTATGTTGTCAGCAATGAAGCATTTAGTAAAATTTTACGTAAATTAGTTGATAGTAGGAACAGTGTTAAGTGATTTTCATTCGATTTGTGGACAATTTTCTTGAATGGATTAAATGCCGGGCGGTTACCTTTAGTTGATTAAATCATTGAAATACATAAGTCATTCCACGTCAGTTTTACAACCAAAATTTCAATTCCTTCCAAAATGTTTTCTTACATTCTTTAGCTAAAAATAACACGTATTTTTTGGTTTGGCTAAATATTATATTTTTTTTTCAAGTTATTAGCTTTTGAACTTTTGAAGTCTATGAAATTGAAGATTTTTCAATCACTGATAACTCGGAAACGGAAAAAAAATTAACTAAAAAAGTTGCGTTTTCCAATAAGCTTACCAAAAAAAATCACAATTTTTTTTGTTATATAACTTATGAAATTTGCAATTACTTGAAACAAATTGAATTTTTTTAAGGTTGGACCAAATTTTTTATTTATTATTTTCTTTAAGTATTAAAAATCACGTTTAAAAGATTGTTTAAAAATTTGGTAGTGGAATTTTTTGCGAGATATTACAATTATAAACATAAAACAAGGCAATTTTACACTAAACGCCCAGTGAAAGGCCTGTTATAACTGAAATATCTCGTAAAACACTTCGAGTTCCATTCTGAAATTTTCACATAATCTTCTTAGTATAGTTATGTAATCAAAATAAATTTGATTTCGGGGGACTTTAAAAAAATATTTGCTTTTAACATTAGAATACCCCCAAAAAGTCTTAAATTTGCAGAATGCGAGTCATTCCACGATTTACAACTCTAATTTTAGTTCCCTCCAATTTTTTTGCATTCTTTAGCTGAAAATTATAGACACGATTTTTTTTACTTTAGCTGAATTTGATTTTTTTTTTCAAGTTATGAGTTTTTGAACTTTATAAAATACTAGCTAATACCCATTGCGCGTTGATGCGACTTTCAACGAAACAGGAGGAAAACACAATTTGTTCCGAAGCGCCATCTTGTAGGCAGATAATCCCCACCAATAGCACACAAACAGGCTCCATAACAAATTCCTACTATGCATAAATTTTTACGGCAATTGGTTAAGCCGTTTGGGAGTCCATAAATCATATACATACAAATATCGACTTTTAATAATATAGTGATTTTTTAAAGTTTTATAAATTTAACAGAATTGGACATTTTTCATTCCCTGATAACTGAGAAACTAATAGATTTCCGGAAAAAAGTATTAAATAATAAAAGCTGCGTTTTCGGATGATCTCGGCGGGTATAATTTTGTAATATTTTTTTGTGTTAAATAATTTATGTATTATGCAAATATTAGTAACAAATAATTTTTTTTCACGATAGAGCCAAAACAATCTTTTTAGCTTTTTCAAATAATTTATAATTATATCGAGAAGATTGTGTACAAATTTCAGAAAGAAATTCGAAGTATTTTACGAGATATTTCAATTACAATAGGCCTATCACTAGGCGTTTGGTGTAAAATTGCCTTGTTTTAAGTTTATAATTGTAATATCTCGCAAAGTATTTTGATATCCACTCCCAAATTTTTGCACAATCATTTTAACATGATTCTTAATATTTAAAGAAAATAATAAGTAAAAAAATTGGTCCAACTTTAAAAAAACTTAATTTGTTTCAAACAATTGCAAATTTCATAAGCTATATAACAAAAAGAAATTGCATTTTTTTTTCAGTAAGCTCTTTGAGTACACAACTTTTTTATTTAATATTTTTTCCATATATCGAATCGTTTCCGAGTTATAAGTGATTGAAAAATGATCAATGTTATAAACATCAAAAGTTCAAAAAAGCTTGACAGCTTGAAAAAAAATCATATTCAGCCAAAATAAAAAATACGTGTCAATTATTTTTAGCTAATGAATGCAAGAAAAAAAATGGAAGGAATTTAAATTTTGGTTGTAAATCAGACGTGGAATGACCCATATATTTTGATCCTATTGATCACCAAAGATCCTCCTTCCTAACTGGGGTATGCCAAAAATTATGTTATGATGCATTAGAAGTGGTAATGGTTACAGGACGCCAGTTCAAGAAAATAGAAGTTGAACCATCTACAATTCGTTTGCTAAATCAGAAGATTTTGTGCAAATTTCGACATTCTCTTCGATCGAACATTTTATGGATATTTTTCTACTCATTTCGATTTAGCGTCTTCTACACCTTTTAAACGTGTAGCTTTGAACACCTTGCGTTTTCCAGCACCGTCAAGGATTGTGATATTCGGTTAGCGCATAAATACTGAGAACTCTAGAATATCCATTGTTGCAACGAGAGTAAATTGTAACTTGTAAATAAAAATAAATAATAAAAATCAAATTAAACATCAATAATTCGTTGATGTACTATAGCCTTTCTTGTGACAAAGAACATGGATTGTCTTAGATTTGGCTTTGTTTTCATTAAGAACTTTTCAAAATTTCGTTTAGTTTCTAGTGACAATATGAAGTAATTAGAACTAAAAGCTTTATGCAGGGGTGGGTAAAGCGTAGTTGGTAAATCGATTGCCTTGTACGCAGCTCATCACGGTTCGTTCATCTATCCCGCACATATAGGGTTAGAATTTTTTCTAAAGAAATTTTCTAACCCAAAAAGAGGCGAATAACCGAATAATCGAAATAAAAAAAAAAGCTTTGCAATAATTTTTTAAGCCCCTCCCGAAATAAACTCCTGGCTACGGGCCTGATCAGCGTATCCTGTACCTCCGTGCAAGGGGTAGCGCGAATTTGTTATTATGCACATACATTCGGATCGATCAATCAGAAGTATATACAGGTCGGACTCGATTATCCGGGGATTTGAAAAAAATCTCACCCCGGATAATCGAATCACCCGGATAATCGAATCAAACTTTTTTTTTGCGTTATTTCACGAATTTAAGCTTCATTCGTGGAGAAATTGGAAATAAAATGACCAGGGCAAATTTTCCTATTATGGTAAATATAAATGTACCTATTTTGGCCCTAGTCGATTTTTCAGACTTTCAGGGTGTGATTTATATTTTCAGTTGGTTTTCATTTATTATTCATATTGGTAACGAGTTAACGATATGTATCAGTTATTTATAGTTATTTGTACAAGAATTCTAAGATAAACTTTTTAATAAGGTGTGTCTTTTGCAATACAAGTCAAACTCGATTACCCAGGGCTTAGATTTTCCGAGGTAACTGATTCGATTACTCGAATACCAGAAAAAATAAAGTTAGTAAGTAAACTGGGGGTCGTCTGTTTCTTGGCTCCAGTTTAATTTACGTGGAGTGTCACATATCACAGCTAACATGTCTAGTCATTCTAATTAGAAGAGTGCGTGTTGCGCACCCACAAAGAGATCCTTGTCCTTGTCCTTGTAGCATCATTTAATTGACCAACAATGGATTGTCAGGTAATAACTACGCGTGTAGTCTTCGCAAACTGTCCCACTCACACTTGTCACTAGCGAAGGACTATCAGGTTCGCAGGCGCCTCAGCGAGAAGTACTGCTGGCGCCCTCTTTACATAGCCTATCATCCATCCATGCTTGAGCTACCCAAGAATTGAAATCACCGCCAGTGACGGCTGGGGATCTTTTCAGAACCTCGTTAACCATTTCTTGACCAACTTTTTTCTACCGCGTATAGGGTCCCAAAACTATTTTTCCTTAAAACTGTTGGCGTCAAGAAATACGAAAAACCTGGTTTAAGAAAGATAGGTGCTTCTTTTGCAGCTGCTCAATATTTACCTTCCGATCTAGTCCAATTGCATGAAAATGGTAATTGAGGGCAATCTAAATTAGAAAGTTTTAGCAGTTTTCAATAATATTCACAGGCTAAGAAAATATTCCAAAATTTCATTTTCGCCATTAACAGAAACTATCCCTGGTAGCACTGCTTCAGCGGAACCCAATCAGATTAATTGTAATAACTTCTGTTCTAATGCTAATATTTATAACTTTTAGTGCTCAAATGAAAGATCTTAGTCGCAGTTATTAGCCTTACTTGACGTTGTGTAAACCAAATGATATAGTCATATAGAAACGTGGTTGTTCATCAACCAGAAGGGCACGAACGGGTTAAAGATGCTATTGGAATTCTGAGCAGGAATCACTTATTGAAGGGGATAATGGGATAAGAGCAATATTGTTTGTGTCAAAGTCCACTGGAATTCAAAGCAGGATATTCATCAGAGCATTACACCGGATTCCAATGATAATAGGACCATGATTCTGTCAGTATCTGGAATAAAGCATAATCTTCAGCAGAATTTTATCTTGAGAAATATTCCACTAGACATTTAAGAAGCTTTTCTCTAGAATCCTGCATCAAAATTCAGAGAAAAAACCGTAGAAATACGGATAAATATTGAATTGAAGTTCTGAAATAGATTCCATTGGGATGCTAAGAAAACTTCGATCAGTATCTTGAAAAGTATCCAAACAGAATCCTAAGAAGCATGTCATCATTATCCCAAGAGATAGCCAGAAACCGACCGAGCAATGTAGGTATAATGACGTTTTATGCGGCGTACAGTAACCGATGTATTACGAGAAAAATGTACTTTTAGTGTAAAATTAAAAAGTTGCATATTTGGAAATATTGGCATTAAAAACTTTTCATTTTTTGGAATCCCTAAACAAATCATTAAAAAAAATATCTCACTGATTGATTCTAGTGTAAACAATACCAGAGATATAATCCGAAGAAAAACATTTTTTAAACAATTTGATAAAATTAACCGTTATGTGTCCAACAAAAAACACCTATAACAGGCCAACGAGGGTACCCGGGTACCCACAAATTAAAATGCTCATAACTATGGCTTCCTTTAACCGATTTTGACACTTTGAGATGTTTTAGATTCAGGAACTCGTCCACTTTTGGATTCTGTAACATTGAACCGGATGAATGGATCTGGTTCTTGGTAATCCGGATTTTCCTGAGTAATGTTTCAGTACTAGGGTATGACTTGTAAATTTAAATAATGCTCTAGCACAATGAGTATCAAAACTCTTCAAATTGTCTCGGAAGTCTATTATTTATTGTTACGGGACCCTATGGTAGTTTGAAAAATAGAATTGGAATGGAATGGCCATTCACGGCCCTACGGTAACCTGCTCCGGAATGTCCGTTCCGTGGTGAAATCACCGAATGGTTCCAATACCACGAGATACAGCCTATTGATGCTATGCCAAGAATTTTGATACCCATATTGCTAGTATTCCATTGAAATTCACAAATAGTATCCAAGCACTGGAACATGCTTCCGGAAATCCGGATTCCCGGGAACCGGTTGAAATAACCCGATTCATTTTTACTAAGTCTAAAAGTGGATGAGTGCTTGAATCCAAAACACCCTAAAGCATCAAAATCGGTTGGAAATTACCTTAGTTATTGGCATTTCAGTTTTGGGGGTACCCGGGTATCCACGTCGGCCTGTGACGTAGTAAAAAATTCAGGAGCCCCTCCTCACACCCTTCTTACTACATCAAAAACATTATTACTCCAAAAGCATGATTTAGTGAAGTTCTAAGATGTCACAAAGTTTCAATTTCCAGCTACGGATAAAACATCGGAATTTCATTATTTGTAACCTAAAAAGGTATTCGGGTACCACGTCGGACACATAACGGTTAAGAGTGTTCCCATGGACTGAGGCTGTTTAAACGACACAACAATTTAGGTTATTATATATTGGCTCTAAATGAACAATTTCTTCAAAACTGGTTCCAATCCATGAAGGTCGATTCCAAGTTTTGTTTTTTTAGGTCACTTTGCGCGGAATAACCCATATATAAGCCATTTTTGAAGTAGGTTAAAATTTGACAGGAGGTTAACCCTAGACCCCCAAATTGCCCGAAAAAATGTTCTATTGACTTCAATGGTCGAATTAGCACTATAATAAGACATTATAGTTGAAATTTGAATTTTTTCAAAACACCCGGATAATCGAATCATTTTCCCCGGATAATCGAATCACGGATAATCGAATCCCCGGATAATCGAATCCCCGGATAATCGAGTCCGACCTGTAATATGAACTTTTCGTTATCCCTCAAAAAGGCAAACTATAATTGTGACTTCAAGAAGCATCGCTCCTAAGACCCAATGAAATCTAAAGCTTCTTTTTTGTCATTTTATCAGTGAGAGATTATAAATCCCGAAAATGCTCGATCAGTTTCATTTCAAACTACAAGTGCATTGAAACTACAGAACTTACTATCCGGGCATCTGAGACCCGTTGGCTTTTGAGGGTTATTCATCAGTAGCACGCACATGTGCGAAATTTTACGTAGTAGTATTTGGTCTTGAATTTGATTATTAGACCTAACGTAATCCAATTTACTTGAGAACAATACTTTAAAATAAATTGAGTTATCCTCAATAACTTATTTGTTTTACATGTCGTTGTAAAGAATGTAAAGTAGATCATATTTGCTGTACTGATCAAAATAATTTTACTAATTTAAAGTTCCATAAGTAAGACGAAAATTTCCACTCATGATCAATATTCATCAGTCAGTAACATTATTATTTTGGTTCCACTTAAAGTAAAATTTAAATTCCAGTCTCTAGAAATAAACCACCCTTGATGCTCTATAGTTTACGAACTATTTGACCTTGGATAGATGTCTGTTATCTGTGATGCATTCATGCGCGAAATAAACTCAGTGCAGCAACTCAAAATCAGCTAAACCGTGGTTAGAGTGCACCCACTATGTCGCGCGACAAACATACGTTGCTTCGCCGAAAGGGAAACGAAGAACGTTGCAACACATCAGCTGCTCGCACCTTTCCATCTCGCTCACACCACTGCCGCTACTGCGGATGAAAATTGACACCCAACACAACACAGCTTGCTTCAGTTGCTTCTCGCTCTATCCTGGTTAGTCGTGTTTCTGTTTATCATCAATGGCACTGGGCATCGCGAACCGCGTCTTTCCGCCACCCTTCCGCGGGACCAATCAACCGGTCGGTCAGTTCGTTCGGTCACCGCGCGAGTGTTTTATCAGTCATCGGGTCATCAATGAAATCAGCGAAAAGTACCGTTATTTTGCGCGTTCGGCGACCGCGAGCTGGTCACGAAAATTTACCGTTCTTTTTTTCCTCCGATTCATTCGAGTGGTGGCCTGCTGCGCGTAGGTGCTGCTGGCTTCGATTGGCTTTCGCTACCGCGAATTGTTACGATTTGCGTCCAGCTTTTTCTTTTAATCTGTTGTGTGCATTAATTGTGAGCGTTTTCCGGATCCGGTTTTATTTTTTGAAATTTTAAATTCTTATTTTGTTAAAAAGTGGTGCTGCTCAGATTTGCAATATTGTGAAACGAAAAGTAAATGATCAACGAAAAATAGTGTAGCGAAAAATTGCCGGAGGAAAATTAAGTCGATTATAAGTTTTATTGTTTTCTGGCTGTTCATTTTATTAAATTGTTAATTTCAATCTGATTAGAAGTGAAAAAGAAAGCGGAAATGTCGCTGACGCCGTGGGCTCCGTTTCCATTCGGTAACCACAATAACTTTTTTCGCAATCTGGCGATCAACATGGAACTGAACAGCGAGTGGGATGAGCTGAATCGGGAGATTTGGGTATGTTTTGTTTTTTTTCTAATCCACTCAGGACTGTTAATATTTTATTGATTTATGGCAAGGTAACAAAACAAGCATTTTATTGATGATTTTCTTGATTCCATAGATTAGAGAGACATTCTTAGAAATTTCTGCAAAGAAACGCTACCTTTCCCGATATAATTCTAGACAAACATTTCAAAAGGTCCTGAGTGCCAATGAGGGCCTCTGTTTATTTTATATTCCGTTAATAATTCGACCGTCTTTACGTTTGCTTCTTAACTTTTTGCATTAGCTGCAAGTGGAAATCCGAGTGTTTCGATGTGTATTGAAAAAAATATTATAACATTGACGATGACGGCTTTTATTTACACTTAGGACCATGACATGTTAAAATAAAATGAATTAAAATTAAACTAAAATAAATTCCGAATAAAGTATATTCTTTCAACAGTCGCGCTATAGTGCAATGAGCTTACGCGGAGCGAAATCACTTTTGAGTGCCAGTCGCTCACTGCTCGTTCAACCGCTCACTGCTCGTTGAGGCAACAGGCGATCTTCGGAAAGTTTGACAGAAGCTGGTTACATGCTAGGTCATACACTCGAGAAAATGCGAGATCTGTTTTAGAATTAATATTTTGTAACAATTCCATATTAAATTTGCAAAAGGGCGAATAAGATTTGCAAACAAACTTTTATTTGGACGGTTGCTCTTAATTTACTATAATTTCAAAGGAGAAAACAATTGAAATTACTTCTACGAAGGGTAAAAATTTACATTAACGCATATTTTTCATGAAATTCCACTCTGCAGCAGACTAATGAGCGAAACAAGTTTGTTTACAAAAAACACTTTCGCCCTTTTGACGAATTAATATTGAATTGATTCGTTCTTCGATTTTAGAAAAGTTTACCTGTAATCTTTTCAAAAAAATCAAGTGAAACAGGATCAGGCTATTCAAAATTTATGAAATCGGTAAATTGTAGTCAAGATAGCTGTATTACCGCCTAGAGAGCTGCTTTTTTCTTTAAATATGCCTATTTTTAAAACGTAGAACGTTTTTTGTTAGAAAAAAAAATCATAAAATGAATGCCACTCACCTAATTGATCAGAAAAACTTACCAAATGTTAGTGGGCATAAAAGGGCCTCTTTGAACGAAATGCACTGAGAAAAATTATCGCTGTGAAATTGTGAAAGGTATAAAATAGAAATTTAAGAAAGAGTCCCCAAAAGTGCCGGCTTGTAAAAAATAAGTTTTTTTAAGATTTGCTTTTGCCGAAAAATACTTTTTTAACATAGTTAATACTCGCTTTCAGGGTGACAAAATGGGGAAAGTGATAAAATCGATACTTGTTTTTTTTCTTTTGTTTTAATGAACCGAAAATGTTAAAATATTTCTCTTCAGTCCCTAGACGAAGCTTCATAACGCTTTCTGATTATTTAGCTTAAATTTCCTTTCAGGGAGACTTCCAGTGAAAAAATAAAAAAGCATTCATTTTTTTTTGCGAATTTTGCATCCTTATGATAAGAAAAATATTCTCAAGAAAGGATTTACCCGAATTTTGCGTGTTTCGCCTGCAAGATCCATCAAACGAATTCTTATGTTAGGCTGACAAAATAGGGGTTTTTACCCTATTTTTTCAGTCAAACTGACCAAACCAAAACTGACAAAATCGGAGACTGATAAAATCGAGTCTCCACTGTATAGCGTTATCAAATAATGTGATTGATTGCTTTAATTTTTTCAATTACCTTGTAAACACTTTTTTTGTTATTTCACACTTTCTTGAATCCTGGCGAAGAATCTAAATCATTTTTAACAACTTTTCAAATATTAGGCCTTTAAAGGTTGTACCCTTCGAAAGTTCTACCTAGATTTAGAGGAACAATTTCTCATGTTTTAATGTATTGAAGGAGATAGTCTCATGTGAAATTCTGAAGCGTTTGTTGATATTTTTTTCTTTTAAATTAGTTGCATATACATTCAAAATAATGTCAGTAAAATTTGAGTTTGATCGTCGAAAAATTTCGAAAGGTACAGAACTTTGAATCTAAGGGCGCGAGTAGCAGTATTGTATATTTCAACTTCAAACGAGGCTTTTCTCAAAACCATGCTTTTAAAAACGTAAACGTGCGAAAGGAAAAACGGGTAATCCGATTTTCATGAAATTTAAACCAGATTATAAGAGACATTGTCCAACGCTAAAAAACCGAATTCAGGACAAAAAAATTAAATATTTTTGTAACAAAAATACCTGAAATAAATAAAATTTTATTGGAAACGCGTAGTAATTAATATTTAAAAAAATCAATCAGAAAAAAGCGTCATTTCACCAACCATAAATCATCAAAAAATGTTCTAATTTTTTTTTTATTTAAAAATCTAGGCTCTTAAATGTAGACGCGAATGACCCAATGCTGTTTGCATTTGAAAATTACGTTTAGAACTGCTATTTGATCCGATTAACCTACAAAAGCTTAGAACTCATAAAACTATGCCGCATCATGCTCAACGCCTTCTGCTTAACCAGCAACCACCACTCAACTAACCCCAACTAAATTTTAGATTTTATGCACAATTCTTTAAAAATGCATAAAGCGTCGTTAACTCGTTTTTTTTTTTGTATAAAAACATACTTCCCGGGGACTTTTTGATCTTTCAGACCTACTCAATTATTCGGAAGTCACTTTTATACAGTTCCATCATATTCAAAATTATGTACTGATAGCGTTTAACAGTTTAGCTGACGCAGCTCCATTGTGCCTTAAAACCTGCAATATGTCGTACAACTGCACGTTCCGTAAATGTGTACTCCCCATAAGATCCTTGCAAGAAAAATGTCAAAATATGAAATCGAAGCCAGTTTTTTAGATCTTAGACTACATTATGTGCATATCAAGACCAGATATTAGTGTGCCAATTAGGACTCCACTAATAGCTATTAAGGTACTTTTTCTGTTAACTAAAAATTCACTATCACTTTCCCCACGATTCGTATGTAAACATCGCTGTTGGTACCTTCTACAAAGGAATCGAGTCATTGGATGCTCCTTCGGTAAGATAATGGAGAACTTCGTGTCGAAAGGAACTACGGTCTCTGGAGAGATCTTGCTGTCGGAACGTATTACTCCTTTCTCAGTTTAAATAAGAAGACAGCTTGCGAATTTTACTGGTTTTCTCCAGTCCTAGTTGATATTTTGGTCGCAGAATACGTGTTAACGTCAGATTCGCCACTTTATCTGGATATTGCTCACTCTGGACTCAACTGAAGATATTTTCCTCTACCCTTTTTTAATTCCTCTTGAGTGAGTGATCTACCCAAACGTGACTGTCTTTTTACTGTTCGCCCTAGGTTTTCCACGTAGCGATGCCACAGTCCGACACAAGCGAGTCATTTTCGTGAACCGATCCCATCTTATTAGCTGCAATACGACATCTTCCTTGTGTACCATACACGACCATAGCTCTTAGGTTTACTTCTGTGGTCTATTGATCTATGGGCATATATAACTAGTCGACAGCTTGAAATCAACGAACGTTAGAAGACATACAAGGGCATTTTCCCCATTTTGTCGCATTACTAGCAACGTTCTTCTTTGTTAATACCCAACGCCATTGCTCCGGCGTTGATATCTTTGACCATCAGAATTTCTCCAGGTCAGCACTGTCTTAGAGTCACTCCAGAGTACAGTCTTATCGACCATCAACGCTGAGTATATTTTTCATCAATCGTACCACGATTACCGCCCTCAGCAGCTCTAGCCGGAGGATCGAGTGTGCCTTTAGTGGAATCACTTTGGATTTTCCACCGATTAACGCTACGGAAATTCCATCCGAAAATAGATGAGACGTGTAGGCTTCTTCACTAGCATCTACGTAGACATGAAGCTGCAATGACATGATGTCTTTCACCGAGTGTTCACGGAAGCAACACCGGGGGTTTCTTATCTGGCCCAGATAGCGAAACATTCGTTCGCGTCTACTTCTCATACAACTTATCCGGAATCAACCCATCCGATCTTAGCAAACCACACTCGTAGCTAGCGCTTGGCGTTGGATGCTCTGCGTCCGTGGCCAGTTTAGTAGCGAACGTCTTCGACTGGCTTCCAGTATATCTCGAGTACGCGCTCCTTTGAGGTGTTCTGGTCCAGCTGAAGACTCTTCTAGGTCGCTAGATCGGTATCTCCGACCTGCGCGATAACTTGTTTTGAGTTCGAAAGTCAGTTCCTCCGAGCGAGTGAATATTCTTGACCTCGCGAGCCAATTTTACCGCTTCTGTATCATCGTCGGCGCTGTCCAGGTAGTAATCCAAGTAGTGCTTTCGTATTATGGCATCGGCTGCTATTGGATACTCCTGAGAATGTTCTTCGGCGTTGAAATTCTTCACGAATTGGGCAGAGCACGGTGAACAAGTGGCCCCGAAAGTAGCGAAGTGTATCAGCTACACATCATGTACCTACGGTGAATCCTCGCACCAGAGAATTCGTTGCGCGTGTCGATCCTCCCTCCGAATTTGGATTTTATTGGAACATCGCCTCCAGATCCGCACAGATAGCGACCCGCTTCTCCTGGAACCCGAAGAGAACCTCCACCAACAGCGTCTTGAGGAGATCCCGCCCTCACAGCAATATAGTGTTCAATGATATACCGTCCACCTTTGCTATTGCATCGCAGAATATGCGAATCATCGCCCATTTTTTGGATTTAGGACGGCACCCAATGGCAAATATCACGTACAACGTGGGTCGGCCTCCTATAGCTCCTTCAAGGTCACCTTATGAAAATACCCTGGCAGATTCTGGCAGCGATACTTTCATCGTTCCAAGGTTCTCGACCGAGAAAAATTGGTCATTCTACTGGCACTCATATATGTGAAAATATTTGCTCTTTCGCAATCGGTTCTCCCGGCTTGCCATCACGAATCTTGAGGTTACGTGAGCATTGTCGGTCCCTATACAAAATATAATGAAGCGTAGTCTTCGATTGGCAGACCTTTCAGATAAGAGAGAATGCTTGCGCCAACTTCGTATATCGCAGCGTCTACCGTGGTAGATTTAGCTTGCTCACTATTCGCACGTTGAACAGGGTTTATCTGTCGGACTCCGCGTAACCCGCTATCTCTAGAACGACTAGTTGAGAATTGGTTTCGAACCTCTTAACGTTTGCCATCCAACTGCAGACACAATGGTTGGAGATCTCCTACAACGACAAGCTCCTTTACCAGCCCTTCGTCGATCCGAGTTCTTTCCGAGCCGTCGTCCAAGGAAGCATAGATCGATTGTTCCCATACAAAGTCACTGGAATAATACGAAACAGTCGTCTTTCCAACGAAATGATTGTTGATGAGAGGTTCGGAACTATTTGGCAAAGCTTCACTCGATTCTTGCTTGGACCCGTTTTTCGCCGCTAACTTTCCGCCTTCTCTGGCTCGGTGGGTTTCATTCGTATTCTGTTTGGAGAGCAGTGATTCCAAAATGCTAAACTGGTTCCAATTTAATGCTAGTGTAGGCACCGCAGTGTATTTTGCACATACTTGTTTTTGGTACTGATCAAAAAATACTTGCAGCTTTAAGCTGCAAGAATACGACTGCTATGAAAACGTGATTAATCTAAAATTGCGATTAATCCGAACAGCCGGTTTGAAGTTAACTGATCCCATGTTGATGCTAGTTACTCGTGAAATGAATTCGAAACAGAAACATCCAACTTTTATTCTGTTACTGTTTTTAAATTTAAAAAAATGGAAAAATTGAGATTAAAAAACTGATTTTTAAAAGACCCATTACGAACACTGCTGGATATGTGGAAGCCCACACCAATTGGACGATTAGTGAAACGCAAGCGTGGACTTACATCTTTCGCTCCTCATTTTTTGAGAGATGTTTCAGTTTAATTCGATGATTAGAAGTTAAACAATAAGCTGTCAGAATGTAGTTGGTAGCGATAGGGTTTCGTGTATGATGAAACTGTATAAAGGTCACTTCCGTAAACTTCAGCTTCATTTTTACCTTCAATAAATGTTCCATTTCGCGAATAGAAGAACAGCTGCGGCAGTTTTTGAAATCGTTGATTTTACCAGAACACTAACTCTACAGTTATTTTCAAGTGGATTAACCCTCATTCTCGGTAACAATTTTTCACTAGTTATCCGTCGTATATTTGTCAATCTGTTGTCTTCTACCGAACAGCAGATTCACATTGAAACACTTGCAACGTTTTCCCCATCATTTCACGTTAAAGGCCTACAAGATAAAAACGAAGACTTGAATTGAACCACACACGGGCTCCCTTCGTAGCAACAGTATTTTTATAGTGTGCTGCCAATGTAATCCAAATTACTTTCGGCAATCGTTGAAACAAAAAGCAGAAAAACAATTCAACCAGTTCCTCAACCGAACACGCGTGTATGTGTTTAACATCTTCCGACGAGCAAATCACTTCTGTACTGATTAAATTTATCGATTTCCGCTTCAATGGATCCATCTTATCCCATATTATATGGTACCTATCTACACACCTAAATAGTAGTGGGTAAAAGACGGTGGGGATTAGCAGTTGGTCCACTGCTGCTTTCGTATTCGCTTATGTGTCTACTAATTTAGTATGTGCACCTATACGGGAGAGAATGAATTTATTTTGGTGCTATATTGTTGGGTCTACTAAACTAAGCCTTCCGGTTAATGATTTAAGGGTTGAGAAAGAAATTCATGGGCGATTTTTTCACGAAACGCTCGAGATTTTTTCATAAGATTCGGGACATGCTATTCCGTAGCCTCAGAGATTGTTCCAAGAGTGTTATGATCTTCCCGAAAAATGTCATTTTACCCTTGAGACTAGTTATAATAATCTCAAGCAAACTGTTTTATTAATTATTTAAAATTGTTTCGATAATGGATAAAATCAAAATAAAAGATATGCTATATTTCTCCATCGATTAGATTGAACTATTTTTGTTCACGAAGGGAACGAAACCTAACTTTAGTAAGTCGAGAAATTTGCTTTTCGATTTCGTCTCATCAGTTTTATGTCAGATTAACTTAGGCGCCAGTTTGACGATACTGCTGAGACTCAGTTAAAACCCAAATTCTTTGACTTATCGAAGTAAGATTTGTTAGCTATTCATTTTTGTACGGATTAAATTACCACAGATCTTACATAAATAAATAATTAAAATAATAGTAACAGTTAATTCTGTCTTTTCCCGACAATCTCGTGAAAGTTTGCTAAATTGGTCTTATCTTTTTTAAAGTAGCCGAACAGGATCCAAATGGTGTCGAATAACAACCAAAAATTTCTGTTCACCTGTAGACAACCACAGTTGAATCAGTTTGAAACGAAATGATACCAGCGATGCTATCGTAGTCCCTATCTGCCCAGCACAGTTTGCTTCGTAATGATTTAAGCATCCGATCGAAATCGGATGCATTAATGGTGAACCAATAGTTGAGTGGGTTTTATAACACTTCCTTCAAACATGTGCTGAGGAATTTCCAGAAAAAAATCCCAATCAAAGATTAATGTTCAAGTTTCAGGTACAAATTGATCTGTTCTGTAATGCTCATAGTTGCAAGTAAGTCCCAATTGCTATGGGATTTCCTATGTACACGAGAGTTACTAACGATTATAGGCAGTATTGCAACGATGTAAAATTGTCTACTGCGCGCAGTAGTGCAAGAAACGAAGGTTTTCGACTGACCAAAGTGTACCCGATCTTTAGAAAATAAAAGATAAAAAAGTGCCAAATACCAGTATCGTTTAAAATTTTGCTGTAAAACAGATAACCGTTAATATAACAAATAATATGACAAAGTTTAAATAAGAGATGTCATTTTGTTACAATCTTCTAAGACTTCCTACGAGGTTGCCTTCAAATTCTAAACCTAATGTGCCCCGTTTCAGTGTGCTGACGAGTCCCGTTCTGTCAATCGCAAAATGTCGTCGAACTACGATGCCAATGGCAGTGCGTATCACAATTTATTATTCGCATTCGCATCCGTTAGCCTTCGCTCGGTCTATCTTTCCCTATAGGAGAAGGGAACCCGGCCAATCTGGAGGGTGTGAGTTGTGTTAAAATTGAGAATTCAAAGCTCAACTTTCTTAATCCAATCTTTATAACACCGCAATGATTTTTAATTGATTTGCTACGAAAATGTAAACACATCCTTGTTTAGCGTTATCGGCCTTATTTGACAAAAAATAGTTATTTGACAGTTAGCCCAGAAAAAGGTAGGAATCGATGATGTGGTGCTTTTAATTTATTTTATGAAAATAATTTTTATTTATCTTTTTACGTCCAAAAAAAGTGAACGTATCTTTAAATTCAGTTGCATCAGAAAACGTCAAAACAGTATATGGTTTAATGACTCAAGATTAAGTTCTTTTGGCTAAATTTTGCGGTTCAATAAGGCACAATTTGGTAAAATGTTTTGAAGGTACACACTAACCCAGCCAAAACTTGTTCAGTAATTTCTTTTGCCGACTTGCTCAGTAAAGTGATATTTTTAAGGAGCTGTCAGCAAATTGTTTAAAAATTTGCGGTATAGTTTTCATTTTTTAGCGATTTTCAGTAATTTTTCGAATAATTTACTGAAACCCGCAATATTTTTCACTGAATTTATCAGCTCTTCTGTTTTCTCTTCTGAATTGATTACCGAACGGTTTGCGATTCAAAACCCCAGCAAAATTTTACTGTACCCAGTAATTTAAATTAAGTGTGTAGCTACCATTCAATCACAGCAAAATTCACAATTCATTGTGAGTTTTTTCTCGATTTTTGATTTAGTGGACTCAAATTAAAGTTAAATTTACTTAGCTTTGAATTTACACCTCAACCAACCTTATTGGACGGAAGAGCTTGTTGTTTTTACCATCAAGGATGAGTGCAAGTGAAAAGCAAAACTCAAAAGTACCTAACTTTAAGTTAAAAAATTCTTAATTTTTCTGTTAGTTAATTTTTCGTTAATTTTTATTTCCGTGCAATCCGCTTGTCGATCTCGCTGTCAAAGCTTCTCACCATTTCACTTACCTCTCTGGTCACCCTATAGCTCACCCGCAAGCCTGATGCGGTTGTCAAAAATTGCGGCCATCATTAAAATTGCACCACTCATTCTCTGTTATTGTTTTTGTGCTTGCGCGTTTTTTTTTCTGCGAGCAAACGACGATACACAACACAATCGCCCACATCACGCGCAGATCCTCCCAACCACCGGTCACTCAAAACGGGCGAGAGTGTGTTCCGAGCTGCTCTGCTACTGAGATTTTTAGCTCAAGAGAACAGCGATCCGATCCCAGAGCGATTCTTTGCAGCAGCAGCAACAGCAGCCCATCTTCTTCAGTTCTTCACTAACCGCACCGTTGTTCGGACGTAATTTTGGGGAAGTGAGCCGTTTTTTGCGCGTGGATTATATTTTGTGGAATTTTAAAAGGCAATTTTTTCCCGACTGATATGCAGCGTCCGGTTTGAAGTTGGCGTTTTCGGTTAAATTACGGAAGAAGGTTAGTAACCGTCGTCAATCGATAAGATTCTCGAAGATTGCTGTCTCCCGTGCGGGAACATGTGGAAATTTTTCGGATGTCTAACGATTTGATGGTGTGTGAGTGTGCCTAGAAGAAAAGTGCGATTGATTGTGCAGGAGAAGAAAGGTGCCCCCTGGGAGAAGTGTGCGCCGTATGTTTATACAAAATTTTCATCTCAGCTGGCCAACCGGAGCAGGTTCTTCTTAGCTCAAGATCTGGGTGCCGAGTGCGTTGATTGATAACCAAAGCGAGATAACTAGTTGGGTGATACGTGCGAGTGTTCTTATTTTTTGCCCAGCCTCAGAAAATATTCTAAAGAAGCGCTTGTCGGTAGTTGTGTGTTTTCCGTGTTACGACGACGTCGACGACGTTCTTTTCAAATGCGATTTTGAAAAGGGATCAAAGGATAAAATCAAAAATTTGAGTGCCGCCCTACGAAGTGAGAGAGCGAACGAAGCGCGCGTGCCCGTTGTGTTGCAAGGTAACTCAGCCGCCACACTCCGGCTGCTGGTTGGTGTTGGTGGTAGTGTGGTGTGGTAGTAGTAACTCGTCGCGGGAGCTTTCCGAGAAGCGTGCGCGCTCGCTCCGGTCCGGGGCGACGACGCGATTTTCGAGCTGTCAAAAGATCCGAATCCGATCAGCAAAGCAAGAGCAAAAGATCCGAAACAAGAAGAAGCTGCAGAGTCAGTCCACACACAGAATCTGTTCTGCTGGGTGCGTGAGTTTATTCACCGAAACGACAACAGCAGGAGCGGCCGCATCCGGAGCGCAGCAGATTCCTTACACCGTCGGGAAGGAAGTTGATCGATAGGTTGTTCCGAAAAGTTCTTGCGGGTTTGTTTTTTTTCTTAGTGCACGGTTCGGGAGTGTGTGTGTTTATCCCGTGACGATTGGGGTTCTGTTTATTCTATCAAAGTGTCAAAATTTGTGAGTGAATAAATCTTTGGGTGAAAAACAGGATTTGCTAGTGCGCGGATTTGTTCACCGTCGGTGGCCGGTTCCCGTAGGCTGAGAGTAGCATATTTTTCCGGGCCAAGGATTACCGAAAAGGCTTCAAGCTGTGGGGTACAGGAGCATACTTTTTACATCCCCAGGGAATGTATTTTCCGGTGAGTGGAAAGCTTTTTCTTTCTGTGATACAAATAATGCCACATTTTTGTGTAGAGGGAATTCATCTGTCACTATTGTCAAACGGGAATGGATTGTGTCAATTTTCCGTTTTTGTTTGCGACTCAAATCGAAGAAAGAAACGTCAATCTTTCTCGAACGAAAGTGCATCACGATGCGGGTTTTCATCTTCCTTCTGGGTTTGGGTTATGTATTTTCATCGAGAGGTTGTTTTTCTCCCCCTTTGCTTTCGAGCATGTTTCTGCTGGCTCCAGTATTGTAGTCGTAGTGAGCGGTTCTTATTTTTTGTTTCCCATTCAATCACTCTGTTCAAGTGTGTTTGTATGTTGTTTTTTTCTTTCTTTATTGACAGCTCCGAACGTAAAAAGCATAGCGGCACGAGCAGAAACAGCAATATGTTTTCAAGGTTCCCCTGTCCGTCCGACTGTCGTCGTCCTGTGACTGACTCTAGAATGAGTAGTAAGTTCTTTTTTCGGTGTTCTAACGATGGGCTCGAATCCGGGTTGGATTTGAGTCTATCTGCTGCTGGTCGGACTCAGTCTGCATTGCGTTGTTTGTGTGTTATGGAAGCGGAACGTGTAAGCTATTTTTGGATGGAATAATGCATTTTGATGGGTGTATTTCAGCTAAGGGTTTGGAGTTTCAGGGAACACGTTGAGTGTTTTGCTCGGGAGGTGTTTATTTGTTTATGTTTGGTGCTATTTAGAATACATCAGACGATTTCTCAAAATTAAAAGCTTTGTACGGAGGTTCTACTAAAATTTTAATTGCATTTCAAAGAAGAAACGATCAAGTTCATACGATCTTAAGCTAATTTGAAAGGTGCATTACCATTACCATTGGCTGTCGTTTAATGTTGTCCGCATCAGAATGGCTGTTCTCGAGATATTGGTTGATGCGAACGGTCAGGAATTAAATTAACATAAAAATCGATATCACATTGATATCAAAGTGAATAAAACTTCTTCCTTAAATGTTTCATTCAAAATCAATCATTTTTATTTGCTTCTAATTCGAGTATTAATCTGGTTTCGAACAAAAAATGTATAATTAGGACCTGGTTTTAGAATTTGATACAGACTTGGGATTGAAGTAAGCCAATAATTCGAATTTGGATTCAATATCCGTCTCCAGTTATTAGTATCCAGAGTTGGTACATGTAACTAATCCAGTTTATTTTTTATTGTAGAATACTTGGTGAAGTAACCGCCTTCTAATTGCCAGCATGTGCAATCGGAGCTGAGAAGTTAAACTTCAAATTTATACATCTACTAAAACGAATAGAACAATAGATTTTAAAAGAAAAAGGATTTTGCCGATGCAAATTCCAAGGAAAAGCGCACCCGTCAGTGATTGGTTGAGACAACGAAGGATGGAATGAATTGCACAGTTATCGACAAGAGAGGTTTTTGTCAAAATTCTGACCATTTGACACACAAATTGGCCCAAAACGGTATCCGGGATCAACCTGCATTGAAGTTCTGGAAGACTGCCGCGTGAGCACGCTGACAGCATCTAACCGACACGGCGCAAACCATTCTCATGCAGTTTGATGTCTCCCGTCCAGGATACGATCAACGGCACCGATTCAAACTTGGCTCCCAACTTAGTGGCGACAGCTTCCTCTGTGAGAGTACCAGACAACATCCCACCAAGAAAGGGTGTTTTGTTGTTCCCACGCTTGAAACTGATCCAATCTAGCTTGCAATTGGGTAACAATTTCTCGATCAGCTCCTGCACTGGTATCAGGTTGTTCATGTGGTCATTCATACCTGCTGCTTCCAAGTGATCACAGAGTTGCTTCACGGTTATTCCGAAGTGAATAAAGGTGTCTCGACCATGGCCATACTTCCAGCTCACCCTTGAAGATCGGCAGATGCTTCGACATCGCTTACCGTGTCACAAGCTGAGTCACCTTTCGAAATTTATACCCCGAGGTGTAAGAGGCGATTTGAACGAATCTAGACCGAATTCTGAGCTTCGTACTCGTCGGCGGATTCGGTCAGTTTGATGCTGCCAGCGCAAGGATCAAGTAAGAAGATTCGTTTGGAGAACGTACACACAGTGCTGTCGAAGCAGGAGGTGCAATTTTTGGAGGTGGCACTGTCAGTTTGACTGACTAAGCTGATTATGATCGGTATGAATAACATCCATCTGTTTGCGCCGATGGAGTCACGAATTTGTCGACAAGGCGAACCAATTACCGTGCGGTCGAAATTTGTTTGGACAGTTTTCGAGACGGGAATAACAAGACAGACAGTAGCCGAAACGTTCTTGAATGTGTGTATCATCAAAGCAGCAACCAATGAGGAGTTGCATGATATGATGCGGGAGCAGTTCGTCCTCGATGAAGCGTAAATTATATCATATGAAGTACCGGAGCCAGTTGAAGAACAGCGGGCTCGAGAGATATTACAAACGACAACGAAACGCGGCGACGTTGAAGACTGCGCTGAGGAGAACACGACAGCTCGGACCCAGTGGACGTTCAACCCTCCCGCGTCACCTCATATGCGAGGGGTTTGGGATCGATTGGTTCCCCCAGTGCAAGAAGCGATGGTGGCACTCGATGACGGAATTTGGCTGACGGATGAAGTCTTTGAGACTGTCATCGTTGAAGCTGAGGACATGATTAACTCTCGTCCACTGACGTTCGCGTCCCAGGAGTCTCTGGAAGCAGAGGCACTCACCCCGAACAATTTCCTTCGGGTAGTGTCATCTAACGAGCCGAACACAGTATCACCAACAGCGCATCTGGCCGAATATTTACGGGATGCTTTAAACCCCGGCAGCTGGCTAACGAGATGTGGAAGCGATGGATTAAGGTGTACGTTCCAACAGTCAAGGATGTCAGGAGGACCCGTCAGGCATGGGTTCGAACCAGGACGGAAAAGTTTATGACCAAGGAACAGATAAAAAAAACTTCAAATTTGACGTAATGGTGCCATCTCAAACATTAAGATCAATTTTTTAGTTCTTTTCCTTCCACTTCACGGTTTCACTAAAATAGTGTGCCCAAAAATTTGCAGATTTTTAGGACATTCCTCCAATGAAAAAGGTTCTCAAATGAGATTGCACGCAGTTTTGAAAAATCATGTTTTGCGAGAAACGCGTTAGTTTTGAGAACACTTTCGAAGATTATTCGTGGTAGAATCTCAATATTTTATAAGAATTACATGGAATTCTGGGTTTTGAACATTGCTGATTACGAATCTCAAGTCAGTTTTTCGAAACTCAATATAGCCGATCCAATGTGGCGAACCCCCACTAAAAACATAAGTGATGTCGAGCAAAAAGGGTTTTGGCGGACTAAAAATCTGACTAACAATTTTAACCAAAATTTTTCGTTTTTCACCGTCTTCTGTGGTTGTTTGATAACTCACGATTAATCTGCGATGCCCTCTACAGATCAAACCGTGAACTACGCTCTCGAGACCTGGACACACGTATAGTGCAACGCGAATCAATCTGGAAACGTCTCTACCTGAGGCTCACATCTCGAGCCGAGAGCGTCCCATTACAGCCTAGTCGTCATTTCGAACAATGACCTGTAGAAACTTGTCTGATGCGTGGATCGAAAAACCCGTTTAACACAATAGAGAAGACACTTATACCTTTCAAAAAATGCAATGAAAAGAATCATTTTTTGGGAATTTTGGATGAGAACCCTCCTTAAAGCTAATGTTACAAAAACGAACTGGTCCTGGAAGAAAGGAAAAAAGAGCTGAGTTTTAGATTGTGGAATATATATCAATATTCCATTCAGAAAACCAATCCAAACAAAAATCCGAAAGCAACATGACGTCACTAAACGTGAATAACCATCCTACTAAGGACCACCGTGAAACACATGAACGTGTTCTTGAATACTACAAGGATTCGTTTGCCACCGAAGAGGACGACATTTTGGTTGCGATTAAAGGATCTGCAGCACAAGAATCACCCGGCAAGGATGGACTAACTAGAGAACTCTATCTGAAAACATGGACGATTATCAAAAATGAGTTCACTACAGTCTTGTACGAAATTAAAAATGGAGAGGGGCCAGAAGACCTGCAAGATGGAGTTATTGTATTGGTTCGTGAGCAAGGCAGCATCTACGGCAGGATTTAATCATTTCGACCCATTGCTTTTTTGAATGCAGACTAAAAATTTTAAGCCGAATATTAAAAAGCCGATTAGTACTAATATACCCCAGAATACTACCTTGAAATGAAATAAAAAATTTAGCAATGGAAAGAGTACAACTTTTAGGCCGGTATGCATGATACGTGATCATATCGTCGTCAAAACACGAACAAATAAGAGGAATTATGATGGCATGTGATCTTAGTAGTGCTTTTGATCGTACTTATCATGATTTTTTCTCAACTGCGAGGATAATTTGAATCAATAAACGCCATGAAATCTTTAGCCCAGCGCGCCAGATTGCACCTAAAAATCAACGATCATACCACTGAACCATTTCTTATAAAAAGTTTGGTGCATCACGGTGATCCACTTAGGATGTTACTCTTCGTCATGTACCTGCAACCGTTATTGGATCAATTCGAGGAAATGTACAACAATCAAGGAGAATGTGTAATTGCCGACGAATAATCATCCGTTGTACGGGAAAAGTAAAACGTATACAAGAGTTTTTCCAATCTTTTTGTGAGAGCTGCTGAAGCAAAGCTAAATTTTCCAAAAACAGAATCAGTACCAAATTGGATTGGCTTCAAAAAAAAGTATTCATTATTATGTTAGATGTCATTCAAAGACTTGATGAAAGAAACAATCTCTGCGAATTTGGAGCAAATCTACTGACTAATAAACGTACTTCTATGAATAAATCGGGCAATGCTGATCAATCTAATTCAAAAAGTGATATGGAACACATAGATCAGTTCCAAAATCTGGTACATGGGGTCCATCTTTGATCTACTAAAAATGCACAGCCATGTTCACAAAACAAATTGGATGCTTCCTGTGTTCGGGCATATTCCAGCACAGAGGGTAAAATTCGCCGATGTTATCCGACCAAATCGAGAAGGAGATTTAGGATTGTACTACCCTGAACTAAAGTCAAAGTCACTACTCATGAATTGTTTCATCTGAATAAGGAAAATTCTGTCACCAGTGAATCGATATCTTGGCAAGCATTTTTTTTTACAGAAATGAGCCTCCGAGCAATCCACTCAATGGTGAGCAGTCTAACAGAACATTTGCAAGAATCAACAGCCAACGAAATTTATCCGCATCAGTTGCAACTACTACTGTAAGCTGTAAGTGTGACAAAGCGGCTCAACCGAAATTGGAGGCAAGCGTGGAAAAACGCAAATTGTCAATCGCGGATTTCCGACGTGCTTCTAATTCACGGGAAAAGTTCAATCCCGATCCGAGACTATCCTAGTAACAGGACTAAGCTAGCACCGGATTGACGCTAGCTCCAGAAACGGAATCGTTGCGTTAAGTATATGCGAATCTGTGCTCCTGAAATATTCCATCATTTCAGTGCCTCTGAGCTGTGATGAACATTTCTTCCCTGAACGATGTGCCGATAAAGTTGCAAGTTCGAGGAAGGTCGGCAGTGGTGCATCGTTAGCGTTCGTTAGTGCAGCCGGAAAAGCCCAGGGGAAAAGGCGCAGATATGAGTGAAAGAGGAGTTTCGGAGATCGCACCAAGTAGATGTAGTCGCAACAGTACAAAAAAGGAAACAGGCTAGCTGCTCGCAAAGCGGTTTCTCAAAACCTTCCTTTTAGAAGTGAAGCAGAAGTTTGGTAGAGGGGTTATCAACAGCTTCGAATATGCGCCTAAAGAATTTGAAGCGTTTGCAAGACAGTCCCCGGATAAGATGCTTGGAATATTGCTGTCGAGGGAGAAAAACACGCAGGGAAAGGCAAGCATCTCCATGACAGAGAAGATTGGGGAGTCGGCTCTTGAACAAACGTGCCGTTATTGGAAGGCTGATCGCGTACAGACGGCAAAAATCAGCGAAATTAGCGCTGAGATCATTGCACCTACTGAGCTTCGCTTGCTGGGAGCTCAACAGCTGACTGAGTGGTCCAGTAATTGAGTGTTCTATCAAAAAGGTTAAGCTGGTACACTGACTCTGCGAAGTGACGCCAACAAAATTTGATGTTTAGTGATAACGAGCGAACGTTCTATGACCAAATCAGCCACGAGCAGCCCGACTGCAGCAAAGGTCCGCCGAATTTCGGCGACGTAACTAGCTTTTGGACCGGTATTTGGGAGGCCTTTTTACTACACTGCGAAGGGCAATCGTGGCTAATGACATGTTTACGCGGTATGCGATGCGGTAAGCAAAGCGAATGCGTTAGATCTATCTCAATGGAGTGTGCATGTAGAACGCGTAATACTGTCATAGTAGAAGCGGAACGAGGCGTCGGCGAACGCGTCCAAATACAATGTACACAAGTGTTTAAACGCTTCGCTTTCCGCTTCAGCATATCCGGTCTAAGGCACGAGGAGGAATTGGCAGACAAAGAAATTGACGAGATGTCAGCTGTCTCCGCCGAAACCAATAATGTACGCGAGGCTACGCGATACCATATGAATTGGGCGACACCTGGACCAGAGAGTGTCTAAAACTTTTGGTACAAGAAGCTGACCGTTGTACATCCCACGATGGATGTATGTTTTAACAGGGTGTTACGCGAACCAGGCTTATTGCCGGATTTCATCACCCGTTGTATCACGTCACGTCAAAATACAGACCAATTATCTGTCTATCAAGTCTGTATCTACAAGAAAACACCATCATCAAGCTTAAGGCTCCGAGATGAGTTCTTGAGTCGAGTGAACTGTATCTTGAAGTCAGAGAAATGAGCACGTTTCCTGTCACCGTGTTAATCTACCACGAGTTTCGGCGTCATGAAATGTAGCCGGACTGAACTCCAAGATCTTGAAAGAAGGTTGAGGAAATGCGCCATCCTCAGTCGGCGCTGGAGAGATTCACATTGTCACGGGACGAAGGGGGACAAGGAATAGCCGACGCTCTGGCACTATGCGTAGCGTAAGTGCGAAGCCTGCGAGAATACTTTGTGAAAAGTGCCAACCGTGCCATGAAATATATCAAGCTATTTTTGCTGCGGATTGCGACAATATCGCACTTCAACTAGCGCAAGCGGGGGTAAGGCTGCAAGGAGATTGCAGAGTAGAATACCCCCAACAGTTGGAACAGTCGTACGTCGACAAGGCTACATCGAACCTGTGGCTCGAGCGAGTCGAACTCTCTTTAGTGATGGAGACCAACATGATAGACATCCAGAATAGGATAATGTCGACGAAAAATTACAGGAGTTACTTTTTCCCTTTTTTTTCGACTATGTTAGTCACATTTTCTTTTTTTACATTTTAACGACATTCAATTAGCTAGAGATTACTGGGTAGGGAAAGTTATGAAAATTAGAGCCATAGTACTCAAGTGAGAACAAGGATGTGAAGTAAACAGATCGAAAAACTAGAAGTGGCAGGGTCATTAGAACAGGCTTAATATCGTACTGGCTTAATCTTTGTCTTCTGCTAATGATGGTCGAGCTTAGGCACAGAAGTTATCTTTGACACCAAGACGTCGAGACCCTAAGAAACCAGAAAAAACGTTTCACTGAATAAAAATAATAAAAATTTCTTTTCCGGAACAATTCTGCTGCATACTCAGATATCGAGATCATGAACGTCGCCACTTTCGGCGCTACACCTAGGGCCGTGCAATTTGTTATAGAGTGGAATGCTAAATGTCCGGAGCAGTTCCCTGTGGTAGCGAAAACCTATTGTGGAGAACCATTATGTCGATAATTATTTCGTTAGTACATGTGCAATCGACGAAGCTATACGGCGTGCAAAAGAGGTTAGTTGGATTAGAAATCCGCAATTAGATGGCTAGTTGCAGCGAAATCATCAGCGCGTTAGGTGCAACAACGATCGGTACATTTCAACCAAAAAAAAGACTAGTTGCAGATGAGTCTGGGACATCATATAAAGAATCTTAGCACCGACGCATTGATAGTCTTCGCTAAAATAAGGGATATTTGGTACGATATATAAACGGTGAACCACGGCCGAGTCAAAAGATGGTAACGAGCTGTGTGATGAGTATGTTCGAATCTCAAGGTTTCTTGATCCCATTTACAATCTTCGGTCTAATTCTGCTACAGAACCTGTGGGGTACTAACTGTGAATGGGACGAAGAAATAATTACTGAGTCGCTTTCCCTCACAAGAAGGACAATGGACTAATAAAAGATTTGTACGAGCTCTCCTTGCCCCTCTAAGACGACAAGAGCATAAAAAATCAGAAAAAGACCAGACTGTTACACAAAGGAGATAACAATACTACTTAAAAAATGGGTACGTCTGCAAGAAGACTATGTACCACTTAAAATAAACAGTCAAGTCTATAATCTATCCTCGCTTCTGGACAGGCAGAGTATACTTGGAATGGAAAGTAGAGAAGAATTTGCATCTTTCGAAATTCGATTCCCTATTGTCCTCCCAATAAGATCATCCAGTAACGAGTAAACTTCGAGCTTTCTATCATCAGAAGTTGGGTCATGCATACCTGGAAACTGCTGTAAACGAACTCAGGCAATGATTCGTCCTTAATTGTGTGCGCGCTACGTTGAAGCGAGTGAAGGCATGCGTAAACTGCAAAGTGGTTTAAAGTCAACCCTTTATACCCAAAATGGAGCCCTTTTCGGTCCATCGTGTAACTCCTCACACGCGCGCTTTCTGGTACACGACAGTCGATTACTTCAGCCCAGTGACGGTAACATCTGGTCGTCGTAATCCAAAACGTCTGGGTTTCTCTTTTTACGTGATTAACCACACGTGCCATGCACCTCGAAATGGTGCATAATTTGACCACCAGAGGAATGCCAATCGAATTCTTCAGAGATATATTACATCTCCATGGTACGACTAAATAAGTAGAACGACTGAATGCTGATTATGGAGAAGCGTTTACCGATGGCCAAAAAAGCTAGATTTTTTAATCACCCTCAGCACTATATATTGGCGAGGTGTACGAAACACTTGTGAGATCAACAAATGAAACACTAAAGGCATACGACGACGGTAAGAAAGCAATCGACAAAGTGTTACTGGCTAGTTTAGTCGAAGTTTATCTATCTCTGAAATTAGACCCTTATACCCAACAATTGGTGGCAGCCTACAACGGAGGACAAACTGCGGAACCAACCAGGGGAACTCGATCACTCCGACAAGCGGTCACAATCTCTGGCAGTGAGAAGATCGAATACCATTTCTACAACTACAGCGCCATTAACGTGCACTACCCATACGAAGTAAAACCGGGAACGAGAAAATCATTTTACGCCAAGCTGGCCACGGTGTGATAATATAAACTCATTATCTACGGCATGAGCACCCAGAATTCTACAAACCGGTGATCTCACGGGAATAGTTGGATTCGAGTGTTTCGTATTCCACTCTTCAGTAACTGACATATACTTGGCGACAGTTACACGTTAAATCTAAACTAACACAAAATTGGCACCAGTTAGACACTATATCCAAACAGTTCACAGGTGTGAACGCCTCAAGTAACTGGCTGGTCCCGAGTGATGTCTCGATTAGTCAAGCACATAACGCTTTGTTTCTGACGAGTAAACGGAAACGAGATCTTGTGTTTTAGCTAGAGAACCAAAACTTTTACTGGATGAACACCAATTCGCACATGAGTGTGCAATACCTAACTTAGAAAAGATCAATTTGAATATTTCGTGTACGTCCATCTATGCAACTTATGTTTCCGACTATATGGCAGTCGGCCAACAGGAGTTTGACAAAGCGATTGGACACCATCCATTTTTTGCGTCTGGAACATCTCAGAAATCTGCCACATGCAATAATTAGGTCTACAGGTTTTTGTCTGGCAACCGGGGGAAGTACATCTCAAACGCAGGACTTATCATTTCAATGATGGCCTTGGATCTGCGTTGCCTGTGTTTAAGGCACCATAGCTTCGTCCGTCAGGTCGAGGATGTCTGAGACCTGCTAGCCACCAGCCCCGACCCTAGTTACCCATAAAGGGATTAGAAAAATAAGGTGAAGATTGATCAAATCTACGAGTATTCACTGCCGTCGAGCAACAAGATCCGTTATTGTTATCGTTATCATTGTGTGAATCGAGATACCTTAGCCGGACTACTGTGAGTAAACCTGGAATCGTTGTTTCACAGCGCTCATTGATTTCGAAACCTCTAGAATTCACAGTTCGTGCAAGAAGCGAAGCGCATGTGTAAAACAGAAAATAAAATTTGTGTTGCTAAATATAAAGTACTGCTTATTCAGTTCCAACATGTATGGAATGTAGTTCTGATACAATTCCACAATCGACCATACTAGATGACTATCTAAAAGAACACTCTTTTGGACTGGACAGCGTTAAGATTCCCGTGTATATGTATATGGATTCACATCGCAATTAGATAAAAGGGGCTCCGTTGGACACGACTCTTGGGTAAATAAATTATCCATCATTGCCAATTAGCTTTCGGTTGGTAGGAATATTTCTAAACCGTTCTTTTTCTTCCTTCGAGACCCTGAAACATGAAACCTCTTTGCACGGGTCATGCTGCGTAACTATTACAATCCAACTGCCGCGTGTCAGTTCTGTGAATCTACACGCTATAGAAAATCACCTAATATCCATATTGATTGGGTTATAGCGAATTTCGCTAAACCGGAAGTCGCCATCTTTGATTTCAAAATGGCGTCAAAAATCAATTTCTGGAACCTACTCTTCAAGTCCATTCCGAAAATACCCATATTGTTGGGGTGTGGGCTATAAGCAGTCTGCCAGACCCGTCTCATCCATCTTTCCGAAAATCTTCTAAGTCTTTTGCTTTCAAAAGGACT
Source organism: Topomyia yanbarensis (assembly GCF_030247195.1). Lineage (NCBI taxonomy): Eukaryota > Metazoa > Arthropoda > Insecta > Diptera > Culicidae > Topomyia > Topomyia yanbarensis. The sequence goes on along the minus strand of NC_080672.1, from coordinate 412,781,240 downwards.
TAGAATATTTTTTGTAAAACCGTGTTAATTGCGAAATCCGCGCAAAACAGCTGCCAAAATTCTCCTAAGTTCTTTGCATTTAAAAGGACTTAGAATTTTTTTGCAAAAACCGCGTAATTGGAAAATCCACATAAAAAACCGCGTAAAAAACCTGGATGTGAATTGAAAAACCGAAAGATGTATCTTCAAAAAAAAATCAATATCCATTCAGTAGATTTTATTCCCAAAAAACACCTGAATTTCAGGCCTCGAGAGTAGAGGACCCCCATGAGATTTCGATGGTTTATGATGCAACAAACATCGAAGAAATGTTATAAAAAATCTTTAATATGATAGTTCGAATATGTTTTTCCTATTTTAGCCAACTTTCTGCTATTTGCTATTTCATAGTGTGCTGGAAAGAATGAATCAACCCCTATGTTTGAGAAAACCGGTCAGACGAGTGGATAACAAGTTTCATTCCGAGGGCTATTTGGCATACATATTCAAAGAGCTGCTCATGTTTAAAAGAAGGAGTCAACTCCTATGTTCGAAAAAACCGAGCATACGAGTTGATCACAAATCATGCCCTTATTGATTCATCTGCTACATAAATTGCCATCCATGGGTCAATCGGAGCATTGAGCATTGAACGAACGTTCTTGCCCTTAATACACATGCTCCTTCCAGATAAATCAGAATCCAACTACAAAAAAAAGCTCTAAAACTGATGAAAACCATAGCAGCTAACACCAATATTACAATTAATCCGTCGATTGTATTGACAGATTTCGTAACCGATTAGGTAAACGCTATTGCAAAGATTGTTCCCAATTCTGTGCGATATGGTTGATTTTTCCGCCTAACGAAAAATTAGTGGAAACGGATTCAAAAATTGGGATTATTTGGAAAAGCGTGCAAATGCAGATCTCTTTCAGACAAACCCAGGCCTTGGACTTTTTGAAGCCTCAAGATGTGCCTGAAGGCTTGGACATTGTTCGTGTTTTGGCTCCGGATCAAATGGCCCCGTACTTCGATTACATCGAAAAAAATATACGTTTTGGGGAAGCGAAGGGTTGGAAAACACTGCGCACAGGCCAGATTTTCCCCTGAATTATGGGCCATGCCATACAACACCTTCAATGATTTACCCAGAACCTCAAACGCAATAGAAGGGTATCACAACAAATGAAATGAGCTCTTAAAAGGTATCAGTGACCTTAAATTTTATGCGGTTGTGTGTGAAAGCATTCAAAGAGGAAGAGCAGTCCACGTCGGCGAAATATATGCAATATCTGCAAGGAGACAAAGAGACAAAAAATTAAAAGAAGTTTTAATTGTCGACCAGGAAGATGGTACATAAACATAAAAAGATACCATTTTATCAATAGCTCTTATATTACAAAACCAAACCTGAATATTAATACTAATAAGTCATCTTCAGTTAAAATACCTCAATTTCTGGGAAATGCTTTCTTCTGGGGTATGAACTTTGGGGTATTTGTTCATTCAAGGTAACGGTTTTCTGGGCAAAAATACTTTCTGGAAAAAGGTTTTCTGGTAATTGGTACTTTCGACGGAATGGTATCCTGGAGAATGGTTCTTTCTGGGGAAAAAACTTTGGTGTTTTAGTTTCTGGGGAATGGTTTTCGGGGGAAAGTCGTACAACCGCATGACGCGTGGTACAAATAGCCGAACAGACCGACAAACCTTGTCGAATAAGACGTAAATAGGTGAAGCAGTCCCACCAAAGGTCACCCGATCCCGTCCTGTATGATTGCCATTAAAAATCTTTGCTCACTAATGAAAGCAGTCCTCGAAACAGTCAACCCCGTGCTTTAGTAGATCCGCGCATGAAAATCTCGTGATCAGTGATTACACCGTCGATCACAACTTTGCGAGCGGGCATGTAGACGCGGTACTACTTCAAATAATACTTGTCGCCAGGAATGTCACAGGTTTGTTTTAGATAGGATATCATAGTTCTGAGCTAACCTGGGTGAACTTTCGAAATGATGATAGAGAACTTACATTTAGTGTTTAACCAAGTTTTAGTGTAGCGTAGAAACAGGTTGTAAGATTTTAGTTTTCTGATTTATAAATTTAGTGAGGATAAGTCATAAAATACGTCAGGATGCCATTTCCATGTACACACTGAATTATCGTTCGAAAGTTGAACTGAAAAAGAAATCCAAGGTGAACACCAAGTGGACGCAAAACGGAGAATCCGTCTAGGGCGCCAGACCACCACGCTACGACCCTGGCACTTTGTCCAATCAGCGACATCAGTTAAACCATCAATAAAGATATATCATCACCGACTATCCCAGCACTGCCAAAAAGGATGCACAAACTCGAGCGTACGACATTTAAAACTCGTCGAGACAAATATGCGCAAAATATTTTCATCCTCCCGAGGGGTCGGTCACTATCTAGAAGAGAGTCGCATTCTCGTCCGGTTTCGCAAAATTAATTTCACGAGAAGTTTCGAGAATTGCTTAGCAACACATTGCTAAGTCCTCCTACACATCTCTGTAAGTATAATGTATCACTTCACCATTTCATAATTTATCTCAAGAATAGGTGAAGATAGTTACGAACTAACAATTACTGTTATAATTCTTTCAGTTTATTAAACTCGACAGTGAAGCTAAGCTGTAATCCTGGAGTAACGTACTATACACCACATTGAAGCCATTGCGACAGTAACTTCAACCGAAGAAGCATTCAAAAACTATCCCGGAGCACCCAAAGTCCAATGCATTGCCAATTAAGTCTCCGCGTGCAGTGCGAGAAAAAAAACCTTTCGATCACCACACATATCTACTGGAAAAGGTCATAAGAGATCACGTTTATTAACTAACTTGGCAGCAATTCCCAGTTTTATTGAGTCGGCGCGGAAAAGAGATAGCGCCAACCGTGTTGTACATATTCACAATATTCGAAGATGGCACGGCACGACCCATCCTCGTCGTCGTTTGATTTCGTCTGGTGTAGAGTAGGGAGAGAGAGAAAAAAAACAACAACACCAAAACGCAAGCTGCAAACAAGCCAAAGCAATAATATTTTCACACGTACCGGTAATGCCAATATCGGTAAGTGTTTTATTTTTACTCGTACGTACGTACGTACACACACTAGATCCATGATGATGCACGCTCTCCAGATGATGGCTACAGTCGAAAAAATTGCTTCCATAGCCATGTCCAATCAGCGAATAATTCAAACGGAACGTTTCAAGATCAACCTCGGCACAATGGGATACGAAAAACGAAACAAAAAAATTCCCTCAGTAGTATGACGACCACTGGAGCTAGGCTGTGAGGAGCGGCAGCCAGCCGAATGTAAACAAAGATAACTACCGATCAGCAGCAGAGCGCCTATTAGCTATTGAGCGGGTTGGCCCCGTTGTTTTTGTTTACAGTTATCTTTCAACTTGCTTTGTCGCGTCCAACGGATGGATCGATCGATCGAATATTTGGTCAAATTTTAAGTTTGCCCTTCAACGTAGAGAGTTGATAGATTCAGTTGACTTCGTAACGACGACAATAGGAATTCGTTGGTTCGTGAGTTGAGTTTGAGGTGCAGTAGCTCATGACCGACAAAACAATCCATCGGCCGCACCGTTTGAGGAGTGCTCGAACATTCGCTTAGTGGGTAAATGAGAGTGGCTCTTTGCGGTGCACTTGCCGGCGGTGTTAATTTACAATCAGTGAAAAGAGCCGCCCGGAAGGGAACAAAGCGGTACCGACCTGTCTGCTGCGGTATGCAAAATTAATCGTAATTCACTTGGAATGTGTTTGAAAGCTTGAGTGACGTACTCCAAAATTGAGCTCTTCTCTGCAAGGGGAGACCACATCAATGACAGACGAACCTTCAGATCGATTACGAAAAAAAAAACGCGCCGCCACCAGACAATACAGGAAAGCCTTTCTTTTTTCCCGGTGCAGCAGCACCGTACCGACCAGACTGAAATGTAACCGGCGAAGCCAATTTTTTCTTTCCCCCGAGAAATTTAATCTCGCTTTCAAACGTTTATATGTAACGAGTGAGTTATTTTCCGCTTCTACTCGTCTACCCCACGCTAATGCCTTGTACGTCAAACGCGCACAGGGCCTGGAGGAGTTGTTGTTAGTTTTGTTTATTGTTGTAAAGTTAAATTTATGTTAAAATAATCAATTCGCTCCGAAAACAAGCCCTGGTATGGAACGCACATGTCGTGCTGCGCGCGCGCCCAACCAGCCGTAAGACGGCGACATCTTCCCCACTCATGTGTGAGTGTGTTTATGTTTGTGTGTTACACACATCCACGTCTGGAATTTAATCAAGTTTAGTAAAGCCCAACCGCGCCAACAATCAAGTCAAATGTGACTAACTTCGTTTGAGCGTGTGACGATGTGCCGCGTTTGCTATGCAAATGTGGAGCGACTAAATGTTTCATAAGAATAAAAAATGGATTCCACGATGAGTTCCTGTACGATGATGCCAATGATGATGATGACGACGACGACGACATTTAGATGGAGGACTAACTGGCTGGTTGGTCGGACGGTCGGTCGTTCGGTTCAGTTAGAGATCGTGATCCAATCGGCCTTGGAGTAGTAACTGAATGAGTGAAGAGATAGAGGATAGAGAATGCACCCTCCGTCCCGATTGTGCATCCAGCCCGAGGTTGATTGTTGATGAGGTTAGGTACAGCGTATTACAATATGGAAATCAAATATGCAAAGCCGCTGGTGGAAGCTGGTTGTGTACCGTAAGCTACTAGCTAACGGTTGAGAACGTGTGGGATCCGATATTTCTTCATTCTCTATTGCTTTGACTGGGGGGGTTAGTCAGGTTAGTAAGTTATTAATATTTCTGAGTGAATAATATAGTCCCGGAAGATATACGTATCGTAAAACGTATGTTGTTCATTTTGTCTGGCGATACATATCGAGAGTTGGGAAAAGTTGTTTGAGGTTTGGAAGGATGGTATCTCTCAGTCAAACTTATAAATGCCGGAAGTGATCGCTGCACGAAGCAATCCACTTTGTGATGTGGATGATGCGGAAGAAGAATTGGTTGAATGACCTGATATGCTCTATCTACAAGAAACTTGAGTGTAATAACTGTCAAGGCATATCCATAACCCGTGTCCTGATTAGCAGACTGTGCCCGTGGGCCCCTTTATCGGAGAATACCAAAGCGGATTTCGCGACGAACATCAATAGACAAAATATTTACACATTGATAAATTCTGGGAATATCATGCGCTCATCATATGTAGATTTCAAAACAGTGTATGGTTCAGTGAAACGAAACAAACTTTTGCAGATAATGCTTGAATGTCTTTCCAACTAAACAGATTAAGCTGTTTCGTATGATATAGCCGAAGAGACATCCAATTCTTTTGCGACCTTAGTTGGATTGTAGAAGGACGATAATTTTTCGAAGTTACAATTTAGAGTGAGAATCGAAGATTTGGCGTGCAAAGAAATTGAACTATCATCATCGTACTTATTGGCTACGTGGACAACATCAACCTCATTGAAGTTGATCGCAAAGCAGTGGAAGAGGCATTTGTGACATCGTTTAAAAGGGAGGCTGCGAGAATCGAACTGACTATAAACTCTGATAAGACAAATTACATGGTGGAAAACCAGGTAGTCCAAACATCACTGGCTGGTTCCGAGGTGGAAATTGATGCAACACGGTTCGAGGTGGTTGACGAGTTATGTCTTGGAACACTTGTGCCATGTTTTTTTTTTTTAAATTTTGATTATGGAGGTTTGGTTTATTTTAGACCGACAAAATGGGGGCATTGATAGCACCGGGGTATTTAATAATTCATTAATCCCTAGACCTAGACTCATAGCGCCTTCTGATTATTTAGAACCAATTTTGTCTTAAGGGAGTCTTTCAAAGTAAAATTTCAAAACTAATTGAAATCTTTATGTTCGCATCTTTGAGATGAGAAAAATATGACTTGGTTCGTCTGCTAGAAGCCATAAAACGAACTTTCATGTGAGGCTAACAAAATCGAGGGCTGATTAAATCGGGTCTTCACTATAGTGAGTATAGTTTAGTTCACTTCTTAATTTTTATTGTCATAATTCACATATTTTTTATTTGGAGTGACACTTGAGCCATAAAACAGGACCAAGTCTATGCGAAAATCTTTGCAATCGAATAAAAATGGGGTTTGCCAACGATATGATATTTTACTGTCTTTTTTCAACACTTCTCAAATTTTTGGATGCATGATATACAAATATATTTGCTCAAAAATGCGAACGGTAATTTTCACTCAAGGAAAAAATTCTCCGTTATGTCACTCAGAGCTAAAATATCGATTTTCGCATTGTATGTACTTTTTTCACGCTGTGATAGACACGTGGGAATCTGATTTTCATATGTGCACGATGTGGTATGGGAAAACTTCGAAATGATAAAAACTAGCGGGTCCAGCACGTTTTGAGTTCCTTTTGTGGTGCCAAATGCCTGTGCAAAGTTTGGTAGCGGTTAGTTGCTTCCCGGGTTTGCGCACTGCATTCAAAGTTTGTATGGAATTTTATATGGGGAAAGCAATTATTTTGCATTAATTGTTAATAAAGATAGGATTTTTCACTCAATATGAACAACCAGCCTTATAGAACGATAGTTCAAACCTTGGTTAACAACTTTGTCGAAGACGGCAACTAGCTACGAGTTTTCAAATAATAGTTATAACGATTTTAAAACTTATGGTTCAATCCAAATGCAAGAAATTCATTATTTCTTCCAACACTGTCAGTACACCACCGACACCGATACTTTTAGCTTAAATGAGAATATAGTCATAGCAGAGACTTAGTACCTTGGAATAACATGTTCAGAATGAATTGCTGCATAACATAGACGTAGTCAGAAAATGAAAAGAAGAGGAGGAGGGCTTGTGTACTCCCCAGTCATTTTTTTAGATTTTTTTGTATAAGACAAAGAATCATTACGTCCTTGTAAATGTAAACGACTGAACTTCCTTAATATTTTGATAGACTACAATCGTTGCTGTAGGAAGTAACATTTACAACATTTAGGATTTACACCTAAAAACTTATGTGTTGCTTTTGCTTGGGGCTAAAACTAACTCAGTTCTGGAAATCGTCTTGGGTTCTAACCAGTTTTTCTAATCACTATTTTGCATGAACGAAACTCAATTTCATCAAAAACGTTTGTTTGAAGTAACTATCCTGGTTTCGTTCTTAGATTCTCAAACGAAAGCGTCAATAGAAGCAATTCCAAGACTTCACTATGGATATGCATTTTTTTAAATTCTGACTCCCGAATCAACTCCTACTGCCTATCGATCCGCCGATAAATATGTGCCCTTTTCAAGGTTATCAATACAGTACATAAAGAATTGAATGACGATTTCATATCGACTCCATTTGGCAAAGTAAGTTTGCAACTAATCAGTACCAATTTGTTTATTTCCTCATCTATTGGAAAAAATCTGTACTTTTAGCAACACTCTCAGCTTCAATGTACATCAATCGACAAGTAGACTACATAGCAAAACTACGAACAACAAAAACAGAGCCGCCATTTAATGGACTGAAGGAAAATTGGGCCCCACAATGAACATTGCTTAGAAAATTTACACAAGCATCTGTGTGGAAAGCTTTTAGACTAAATTTAGGCGCTTATTCGGCTGGTCTCCACTTTGTTGGTGGGTTTGACGGTATTGCAAGCATCATCAAGCATAGTTGGGCATCAGTTTTATAGAGCCTCTGACAGACAATTGCTTTAGGATGATTATTGCATTACGCCTTGATAGTGGTGCATCAAGGTGACGGAGAGGGCTTATAGGTCTTTTTTATGTTTTGTGTTTCTTTATACTCTGCACCTGCCCTATATTAACTATCATCCATCAGCTTGTGCACAATCAATTGCATATTCTCTCAATACACTCACAATCTTCCATTTCGAACGTACAAACGCTAGTGACCTTCGCGATAACATAAACCTGGTCACAAACGTGAACATACGATTGCAACCATCCACACATACGCCCGCGATCTTGCCAACATTGAAACACCCTGGTAATTAACCCATTGCTGCCCATGTTGTTTGTGGACAACAACGTTTTTAAGCAGCTATAACTTTTGGTTTAGGTAAGAATTGCTCCTAAAAACAAGTAAGGTTAATAAATGTGACTACTACCTTTCATTTGAGCACTAAAAGTTACAAATATTAACTCTAAAACTGAAGTTATTACGATTAGTCTGATTGGATTCCGATGGAGCAGTGCTGCCAGGGACAGTTTATGTGGACGATGAAAAATGAAATTTTGATATATCTTCGTTATTTTGCAATATTATTGAAAACTGATAAAATTATCAATTTAGACCACCTTCGACTACATTTTCCAAGTAATTGGACCATTGTAAAAATTCTAGGAAAATTGTAAGAAGCATTGGAAGGTAAAACTTAAGCAGCTTCTAGCACTGCGATGGAAGCACCTATCTTTATGGTAAAAGATTTTTCGTATTTCGTATTTCTTTCAAGGAAAAATAGTTTTGGATCCCTGTATGCTCAAGAAAAAAGTTGGGCATGAAAGGGTTAAATGAACGTTTTAGTACTTATAAATTTGTAAACGCGGTCTCAAGTAATAACTCACCACTCGCGCGATCATGAATCGGTCACGTTCGGAAGTCTCCTGCCTCGGTCCTAGCAGCCTAGACTGATGTCATTAGTTGGACCAATCGAAAAAATGATGCACTGGACTAAACGCCTCATTACGGCATGACCGGGAACGCTAGTGATGCACGTGAAGTTGCATACACGCTAGCACACGCGACATAAACGTTAACATAGAAACGCTCGAGTCCTTCGCGACCATCCATGAACACATACGCCAGTGATGTCGCAGACTTGATAACACCCCACAGTCGGTGGCTAAGTGAACGTTTTAGCGCATATAAATTCACAAACGCGGCCTCACGCAGTGAACCTACAAACGCCCGTGTTCGCGCTTCATGGATCGGTTACGTTCGGAAGTCCCTACCCTCGGTCACAGTAGCCTAGGTCCAATGTCTTCGAGTGGACCAAATAATAAATGGCGCTTATACTCTCTAGACAACACGTTCCATGGCGACATTACCGGTAACTCTGGTGATATGGAAGTCCTCACATTCTTCTAGCATTCGTACACCGAAAATTAAGTATCAGTTTCACGGTCCGTGCGCGATCCTCCAAGAGCACACGCAAATATGCGTATGGACACACGATTATAAAAGTTATATACATGTTACATACATGCGACAGACAAACGCCCATGCGAACGAACACGTTAACTACAAACGTTCGAGCACCTCGCGATGTTACACGCTACCGCGAAGTCTCTACACCCTCACATACCTGAACCGTACAATTAATATCACATTCAGAATCACGGCCTGCTACAATGGGCCTTAAGCAGTGTTTTAGTGGGTGACATATCCCGTCTCGTCTGCAATTGTAGTGAGTTTTGTTTGTTTGTTTATTTATTAAGGCTTTAACCTCGAGGGTCATTCGCCTTTTTGAAAATAATGTACATTTCAAAAATTACAAATTCAAAATTTCATTCAAAATAGATATCAAAATATATATAAACCATCGAACATTATTTTTGTCGACTATCCTGGGTGCACTGCTTTCCGTTTCTTGTGTTGACTTTCTTTCTCGGTGGTGAGCGATGGTCGGGTGTACCTTCTGCTGCTTGCTGATCAGTCTGTCTGCCTTCCCCCTCGCTTGTGTTTGTGTCCATATCGTCATCACTAGAATGGTTGTCGCTGTTAGATTTTTGGTGCTTTTTGTGTTTTCGAGTGACTTTGATATAGCCGTCTTCTTTCTTGTTTATTTCATCCCTGCGTACGGTGAGTATTGGCTTTGGGATGCCGTGGAATATTGTTGGTCCGGCATTCATTTGTTGGCCGGCTGTTTGTTGTGTATCAGCAAATGTTGAAGGCTGTTTGGTAGTGGTGGTTGAAGATGAGTTTTCTTTAGTTGTTTTGGCGCATGGCTTACCGTAGTGTGCAGTCTGATTACAGAACTGACACGTGGGCACCTGCCCAGGGTATGTGCATAGGGTTCTTTGTATGTAGTTAACACCTTGAGATGATCTGCCCTCGAAAGTCAAGTAAGATGGTATAGGTTGGTACAGCCGCATTCGCACAACCCGAACACCGTTGAGAATGCCAGGGAAAAAGTTTCTCCAAGTGTCGTTAGAGACGGATTCCACTTCTCCATACTTCGACATGAATCTTTTAATATAATCCGTGCTAGTACGAGGTGCCAGATCATGGAGGCGAATTTCCGTTAGATCAAGGTCCATATACACGGGGATCTTGGTTTTGACGTTTTCATATTCGACGTCATGTTGCATGTTGTTCTTTGCTACGAACCTTTCTGCCTCGGCTAAGGAGTTGAACGTTATTAGTACTACATTCCTGGTGTGGTGAAGCTGGACGTGTGATATCTCTGTAAGATCAAGTTCCATTTTCACCTTGACCAATTGTTCCACCTCGCGCACTGAAGGTCTAAGACGGGTTTGCGAAAAATCAATCGCGATTGTGTTCTCCCGTAATGGGCGAAATTTATTTTGTTGTTCACTCATTTCACTCGCAGTTAGCTGCAACGGAACTTTCCTGTGTCTATATGCTACACGTACACGTTAGAGCGGCGCGGCGCGGGTAGTATTTTTTGTTTGTGTGCTGTTCGCAAGCAGGTCGCTTTTTGGCTTCTGATCTGTACGAGATGAGGAAGCAGTAGTGAGTGATTCTAACGGAGACCCTAGTTCTACAGCTCCAGTAATACAACTCTCGATAAAAAGTAAATTTTTCAAAAAATCGCTATGACTATGACTACTTGTAGAGCTTAGAGATCATTTTCTAAAATTATTAGCAGATTGATAAACCCGCAAAGATCGTTGATAAGCGGTACAAAGATTAGCGGGTCTAGATAACTACTCTGCTGAACCTAGATCTGCACAATCTATATCATATGAAGAGATAAAAGTTGCGGAATAACATTTCTAAAATGAATAATGCACATGGAATGGAATCTTAAAAAAAACTACAATCTCATAATATAACGAAAATAATATTACTCATACCAATAGCTCTGGCGATAGGATTCCTTGTTACGGAATAAAGTTATAATCAAGTTTTTTTACACCTTAGGCTAGTTTTTCAATCAGTGGAATTTAAATCGGCTTTGAATTAATGCGGTACTATATCACTAATAATGAGATGTCTATCCGGATTTTCTAAAGTCGAGAGTGTGCAGTTGTCATAGTTACAAACGTTTTGAAATTTCGCCAAAGACACCAAAAACCTGAGAAAACGAAGTTAGAAAATTTGTACTGCAGCGCCACCGACAGCATGAAGTACCAAGTTACTTTACGGTCGTCCGGGCATGCCGCAGACTTAGGTGATTCGCATTTCTAATGCCAAAAGATCCTGACTCCTGCGGTAGCAGACAAAGGGTTAGGTCGCTGGTAAACTCTAAGCTTGCTCATATGACCCTTTTCCACGCGCTTTTCTAAAATGTCTTCCTTCAACTCCTTACTCTCCCTTGAGTACTATGGCTCTTAGTATTGAAAAATATACTTCACTTTCCAGTCCCTTGCTAACTGAATGTCGTTAAAAACATAAATAAATTAGTTATAGGGGACGGGCATAGCGCAGTGACGGTAAATCGATTGCTTTGTACGCAGCTCACCTGGGTTCGATTCCCACTCCCGCACATAGAGTTGGAGATTTTTTCAAGAGATATCTCTAACTCGAAAAGAGGCGAATGACCCCTAACCTCTACAATTAAAAAATAAATAAAAAAATAGTTATGCAATTAGCGTTTCGACTTCGTCTCATCAGAATCCGACATTAACTTAGTGACAGGACTTAGCTAGCGCCGGATCGACGCTAACTCCAAAGACGGGCCTACAACATAGTGCATCTTGCATTCGCTTGCTGAGCCAAACCAAATGTTTCGATTTCGTAGTTCTCAGCAGCTTAAAATGAGCTCTTTTTCTTCAGGGACATTCAGGGGTTTGCTCGGGAACACAAATTGCGTCTGCGTTCTTTGAACTAGCGTCACTCCTAGATTAGTCCTGTCACTAAGTTAGTGTCGGATTCTGATGAGGCGAAGTCGAAATGCAAATTTAAAAGAAAAAGAATTACCTAAATTGTTCTCCACTAAGGAGAAATCTTGAGCGTTTTTTCAAAAAGGCATATCTACAATGAGTGACTCTCTTTGTTTACTTTCTCTTTCGATTTTTGCGGCGTCACTATAGCACTTTTCACTTATTTTACAGTATAGATTGAAAGACGGTGGTTTTGACTAGCATGTTATGCAAAGAGTTGAGGGATAAATGTTAAAGCGACCGAATTATTAACAGAAGAGAAAGTAAACAAAGAGACTCACTCATTGTAGATATGTCGTTTTGAATAAAAGGTCTAGATATGTCGTTTTGAATAAAATGTCTAGAATTATAGTATGCTGACCCCCCTCCACAAGGTTTAGGGGTTTTACGGTATTGCAAACATCATCAAGCATCAATTGCTTTAAGATGGGTATTGCATTACGCCTCGATAGTGGTGCATCGAGGAGACCGAGAGGGCTTATGCGCCTTTTTTATGTTATATGTTTCTTCATACTCTGCACAATTGCGCGTACCAACGCTAAACCATTGGTCTATGCGCGGTGGCGTGGCCGACTGGCGGATCGACGTAGATTGGCTTTTGCTGTGTGCCGTGTTTGCAAATATTGTTCTATTGGTGGTATTCGCGGACGGGGCTCACGGAGGGAGTCATTTTGTGTCCATTTATCGGTCGATTTCGTCATCGTGTATATACTAATTAAATTAATTTAATAAAGTAGAATAAGTAGAAAACTATTAGTTATAATTTGGTGATAACGGTAGTTTTTCGTACTAGTGCACAACTGTTATGTGCTAGTCGTATGTCTATCTATGTATGTATTCGTCTGAGTATTTGTGACAGTTGGGTCAGGGAATGGATGCAGAACTGACGTATATGATAGAATAGTGGCTAATACTTATGGTGATCAATCTGAGCATTTGGTTCTATTCATTCGGAAAAATCGGGTTGGATAAATTAGGGTACAATGAATTTACCGACGCACGCGAGTCATCCATTCCCGGTCAGCATAGTATGATGAAAGTCTAACAGCATGCAATTGTCGTTAATGATAAATATACAACATTTGCTGCATTTAGACGAGTTTGATTGCATGTTACATGCCTTTTTCTATTCTACTCCATTAGGCTGTTTCTTTTATACATCTATTAGTTTACTTTTCCATTATTTATGTACACCAAAATTGAAAAAAGGGCTCATATCCACTGGACACTACGTTACATGGCGACATGACCGAGGACTCTAGTGATATGGGGTAACTTACTCCCTGTCGGAATGTGAATTGTACACCAAAAACTAACTATCAGAATGAAGGTCCGCTTGACCATCCAAAAACGCACGCGTGTATAGGAAATGCCACACGGTTACAACATCCAGTCTTGTACACGCGAAGTCACATGAACGCGAGCACACGTGACAAACACGTTAACGTACGAACGGTTAAGCCCTTCGCGATTAACAACGCACACCTACGTTCGCGATCGCGCAAACTTAATAACACCTCGATAATAATGAGAACGTTTTAGCACTCACGATGTTTCAAACGCTGTCTCAAACACGAACCTACAAACGTCCGTTTTCGCGCGCTCATGAATCGGTCACGTCCGGAAACCATTACTCTCTGTCCTAATAACTTAGGTCCATACATTCAGTAGGACCAATCAAAAAATAAAGCACGTATCAACTAGACAACACGTTCCATGGCGACATCACCGGACACTCTAGTGATATGGAAGATCTCACACTCTTTTAACATCTTAGCAGTACACCAAAAAATAAAGTATTAGATTCACGGTCCGCGCGCGATTATCCAAGAACACACGCGAATATGCGAAAGGCACATTGTAATAAAATAGAATTCAAACACGCGAAGTTACATACACGTTAGCACACGCGACATACAAACGCACATGCGATCGATCACGTTAACGTACAAATGCTCGAGCTCTTCGCGATGATACACGCGATCGCGAATCCCTGCGCCCGCACATACCTGAACCGTACAATGAATATCACATTCAGAATCACGGACCACTACAATTGGCCCAAAGCAGTGTTTTAGTGGACGACATTGCCTGTCTCGTCTGCAAATTGTAGTATGTGATTCTGACGGGAAGCCCTTCCGAGAACCTAGCCTACAGCTCCAGTAGGACAACTCTCGAAAAAAAAGAGTTATGGTATTTTGACCCGTTAATCTTTGAACCACCTATCAGCGACAATTTTTTCAGTTTATCAATTTGCTAATATTTCTAAAAAATCCCGAAAACCCGCTACTAAGCCCAATCAAGACCGAAGAAGCCCTCGGCTTTGCGCAAATCAAAAAAAAATGCGCTTCTATTCACCCAATATTCATGACATTTTACAGTCGACGTCAGCATTACAATATTTTCCCACCGGTCGTAACCGAACCGAAAAATAAGCTTGTTTTGTTGTCGCTGGTCGAAACCACGATGATGATGGGTCGCGATCGAATAAAACTTGTCCAGTTATAGACCTGTTTTTTGGGTTTCTTGGTGGGGCACCGTTCACTTTGGACTGGTTGTTTTTTTTTCGATAACCGAGGGGTGATCGTAAATAGTTTCGAGAGCTTTCGAAAAACCCCCGAAAAAGCGAGAAACGCTGCTGTGGATCAACAACTATTTCCTTCGGGGGGTTAATTGGGTTAACTGGTTGTTGTTGTTGTTGTTTTCGATCGTGTCAATTGCCGGCGGCCATCGACCTGCTACTCCAATTGTTGGACCACCGCCGGCTTGTCACGATCAGGTTGAATAATATTCGAATATTTGGACCTTACTAACTAACGGTTGCACCATCACCACCTCCAAACCAGTCGCAACATCAACCAACAAGCAGCATTATATTATGTATACATAGTAAAAAAGATACAATCGAGCTGCCGCGATTATTAGAGACAATGAGCGAACGGGTTTCTCATGGCTGCGTCGTCGTTAGATTTGAGTTTTTTTTTTTGTTTGGTGTGTCAGGCAGAGCAGAACCCGTCCGTGATGGTATTTCTGTGAACGAGTCTCGATTATCGACCATCGTTGGCGGCATCGTCATCGTAGTTGTCGTGCTCGTTGTTATTAATCGGGGTTGGAGCTTTTTTGGCTGCCGTTTGACGACAACACATTTTGAAGTGCGATTTCCGCGTGACGAACAGCCGGGGAGTGTTTTGCAGCAAATTGTGTTTGAATTGTTTCGTTTCGGTATGAAGAAGTACTCGGTAGAGTGTGGAACAATGTTAATCTATAGAACTTCTAATGCAGCAAGCTACAGTGGGCATCCGTTTCTATTAGCATTCTGTTAAATTTTTGTGTTGAGAAAACAGGGACACATTTTTTCTCCCTTTTTAATGAACTGAAACTGTTAAATAATCTTCATTAGTCCCTAACCATAGCCTCATAGCCCTATCTGATTATTTAGTAAAAATTGATCTTTCTTTACAGCGCAAAATTTAAAAAATCAATATTTTTATTTTTATATCTTCTCCATGAGAGTAATATGATCAAGAAAGAATTTACTCGAATTTGACTTGGTTGGTCTGCTAGAGGCCTTCAAACAGATTTTCATAGCCTAACAAAATCGGGGGCTGATACAATCGGGTCTTCACTGTATTATCATATTAATTTATGTAAAGATGATTAGTTGTTGTCTTGATGTAAGAAACATTATTAGTTACTGTTTGTATCAGCCATCCATCTATAAAGGTAAAAATATATTTTCTCGTAAAACTTCATACAAATAATTCAAGTTTGTCTTCACTAGTATCAATTTATTCGAAGCTAAACTAAACCGACAACCCCTCACGTCCACGAACGAAACGAATCGCAACATTGATTGTTTCACTGCGTCATTTTGCCTGTTTTTTTTTTCTTCTCTCGCATCATTCAACCGCATGACTGCATTCTTCTGTTTTGTTGTGCCTTCTAACCTCAAATTCGCGCCATCAAACGCGAGGACACCGGAACACGTCAAGCCTATCCGCCCAATCGACCACTGAAGCCGGTGTGAAGCTAACGGTTTGTAGATAGTTATTAAATTTTTATGCGCAAAACGCGGGGATTATGACAGAACCCGGCAGTCATTCTATATCGCGGTGTCAGCTTATGTCAGCTTCCTTGTGTAGATGCACACTATTCTTTGATCTGTAGGTGCACTGCAGTTGTATGCATAGGTTCTCCCGAAGTAATATGTCGAAGCAGGTAACTGAGTTGGGATTGGCGATGCATTCCAGCACCGGACTGGTTTGTTTTAGATCCCCTGAATAATGTTCTCCATTAGCTGGACTGGTTTCTTACAAGCCTTTAGGAACTAGAATTTTGCTAGAACGCGGAATTGGGCTGGGTTATTGTACCGACAACGCGGAGAACCACTTCACCAATCAGTAGACCGTGGAATTTTGATATCTTAAGTAGCATTATTTGTTGCACTTGGATAACAACTTTGTCGAAGACACCAAGTGTCTAGGGATCGACGTTAATCAAATAGATTCGAGCACCATCTGTGCGGGGGAAAAAATAGACAGTAACAATTATTCCCAGAATAAAGCTAGTATATTTCTGACAAACTTTGCCGAAGGTCCCAACTAATTTGATTGCTTAGTGTCTATTAAACCAAATATCTTCACGAAATGTTACACTTATCAGTTTGAATGAACCAACAATTGATACTAGTTTATTTGTAAATCTCTGTATGAAGTATCAACTAGAAAAACAGCTATTGATGTTCTATTGGACAAAATATCCAATTAATGTGGTTTATCTTCTTTTGTTATCTCTTGCTCGTCGACACTGAGAAGCGACCGGGAATATGCAAACAACCACACGATTATAGACACACATTGGTATACGCAAAATTACAAACGGCATACAAACACCCACGCGATAAAAGAACGCGCTCAATGGCATACAAACGCTCGATACCTTGACGATAACACAAAGCATACTTACGCCCACGATATCGATCAGGCGAAAAATGGTAGCACTTACGAATTTATAAACGCTGTCTTATGTGCAATAATACGTAAGCCGTGTGGTATCCGGCGGGCTAAAATCCTTTTGCACTATTTCAGCCACTGGAAACCTGCTCCCATGTCGTAAGAGGCGACTAACAACGTGCTAGGAGTTCCTAGGTCAAGGTATTGCTCCGCACGGAAGATATAAACTGGACGGACCTTAAGGTTTTGGATCAGTCTTTATCCATTCTGTATTGAGTGGATCACTGACATGCAGTCATCTTTTCTGATTCGCTATTCCCGACTGTGTACCAACGTTTTAGGTTTCTTCTGGCGGCTGTACAATAGCCGTAAAGGATGAAGTCTAATTCTACCGTAACAGCATATATTAATATACTGACTCTTCCACGGCAAGGTATAACTTTGAAAGCTTTGGTTTAAAAAAAACTTTCATGTAGGATATTTATTGAATTGGCCTAAGAAATGTTTTTCGTATGGCAAGCGATGTGTAGATGTGTCAAAATAAGCCATTTTTTTATTAAATCTGGAACCGTCCACCAGCCAATCTACATTGACGAAGCTGGGAAGATGACCCAGCCGTGTGCGATCATCTGCTCTCGGTGCTGCTACGGCGACGAATTTGCGTAGAAATCGCCGTACAGTGAAAACTTATTGTTGTCTTCTCCAGTGGCTAACATCAGCAGTCAGCTGGGCAACGATGATCGATGATTCTCCCCGCCTTGAATTATTAAAGAAATTCAACAAGTTGTTGCTTAGGCCTGTGAGATGGGTCGAACTACGATAGAGTTGGTAGCGTTGACGATTCCGCTAGTTGGTATGGACTAGCGGTGTAGCTGTGATGACGTTGTATTGTCTGTTTCTTGCGATGACGTAGTACGGGCCGGAAACTGTCCGGAGATAGTGTTGCTAGGCGATGGTGACTCGTCGACGGCGATCACAGAAAACTACTGTGCGGTCCAGTCTGCTACTGGAGTGGTGATCCCGTGACGTCACAAACGTTCGTGGTGATGAGAATAGATTTCCTACCGATATTCTGTCGGGATGATACTCGTAGAAGGTGGAGTCCGATATTCTGTCGGAATGGTGATCGCAGAGCTTCGTTGATGTAGCGATGAGTGCACCTACGATCATGATAAAACGGTCCGAAATTCTGTCCGGATGGATGTGCGTACAGACCATAGTGCGGTTAACGATCACGATGAAAACTGAAAGAATAGAAAATCTGTACGCAAACATCGTTGCTGCTGAGCGAAAAAATTGTACTTAACTATTGTCAAGTCACAGCCGGGGGGTTCCGAGAACCCGCCCGGCGAGGCTTGTGCTCTTTACAGATGCTTCAGGAACTGCTCGATTCCCCCGAGCTTGGGCCAGGATCTCGTCTGGCGACTCTATACCCTGAGTGAGGGCCGGGATCTCGTCCGGCGGGTGTGTTTGCTGCTATGGCTTCGTTGATGGTGATGACAAAACCGCTTCGTCGTAACTTACTGTGTGTAGTGATGCGATGTGATCAACTTTGTGGTGCAATCCGTACATCCGTGGACGGATTACACGCAAAAAGATGGATTCCTCCGGTCCAACCACAAGGAGTGCGTTGAGGAACAGAATCCCACGGAAAGTTGATCCAGTATCGGGTGAGCTGACGGATGACGTGAAGAATTTGGCGAATGTCACCTTCCGGTTGCATGATTTCTGGCGAATACGCGATCATAAATCCACCAAATCGCCCTTTGGTGGGACCAGAAAACACCAACGGTGAAATATGAAGCACTTGGTTGCTTCCCAGGTCGGAAAGTGACTCGACATCCGTGTGTAGTTGTATGTGTGTGTGAGAATCGTTCTTCGATCGTCTTTGACGGGAAAAGTGAAGCCAATTGCTTCCAGGAAGAACGAATCGTGCGTATATGTGGGTTGACGTTGTGCGCATTTTGGCCACCAGAGATCCTTAATGTGCCTAGTGTGCGTGTACGGGGTACGATACAGCTCTAATGCCGGTAGAGCAAATCTAGTGCAGGCTTATGTAGGGAAAACACGATCACGCGCCGTTTCGAGTGTCTGTTGGCGACACATACGAAGAACGTCGTTCTGTGCTGCACTAGATGAAGCGGCCGTCGGTTTGCCGCGAATTGATGACGTGGGATTTGGCATCTGATGCCACAATATGGCTGGTTTCGAGTGTGAATCGGGCTGGTAGTCTTCGTCGTAGGGTGCTCACTAATATATAATGACGTAAATGGCTCACAACGGTGCTCGTCCCGAAGAATCGCAGCGAAAGCGGGACGTGTTGTGGCCACGAATCGGTCCTGCTTGGACCTACTGTTACAGCGCGGTCGGTGTGTAACTTTCGCGAATTGTGTTTCTTCGTCAACGGCAAGAAAAAAGACTACCAGAAGCACTGATTTATTCACACACTTGAATGGAACTGCACTCACCCATTTCCGTCGATGATGCGATGGAAAACGCGTCCTACAGCTGGCAGATTTGTTGCATAGCTGTCCAGCTGGCCGCCGATTCTCCAAATCAGCAGCGAAAGTAATCTCGATCCGCGTCTTCGCAGTATTGGAAAATGGGTGCAGTCTCCATTGCATTTTCTCCCACAGACCGGGTAGATCGCGATGGCGCTCGCGAAAACAAAAGCGCGAACGTTGCGCGCGTTTTGCAGCGGACCGCTTGGCTTGCGGTAAATGGAGCGCCATCCTGCGGACTTGAGGGTCAGATCCGGTTCGAAGGACCATGTTTACGCCGGGATCTGGCCGATACTCAAGCCCGAGAAAAGCAGTGAAACACAGGGCGGACGAACTGCACCAGAAACGAAAACAAGCTTGGCTGGCCCCGCAAAGGCCAGCAAAAGGGCGTTCTTTTCCGCCTTCTTCGGACCTTTCCAGTCCACACAACACCAGAAAGTCGCTTACAACATAACATTTATTTACACTATTTACATGATTGTTATATTTAATTTCACTGCTTCTAATAATTGTTATATTTAATTTCACTGCTTCTAATATTCTAAGTCCCGGTCTGTGGGGAAGCGGTGTGCAACGTATGCACGGCTAGCGCGACGCACAGTCAGTTGTGCTGAACTGTCTTGATCGGCGATAAACTTAGTACTGCCGTACTGCCCTGCTGCTCCCACAGGACATGAGACGGCTGAAGGGGAAGATGACCCAGCCGTGTGCGATCATCTGCTCTCGGTGCTGCTACGGCGACGAATTTGCGTAGAAATCGCCGTACAGTGAAAACTTATTGTTGTCTTCTCCAGTGGCTAACATCAGCAGTCAGCTGGGCAACGATGATCGTAGCGCAGGATTTGCCTTAGGTGATTGAGGCTGGAGAATAATTTCATCTGTGCGTCGGGGGAGAAAATATTTGATTTCGCACACTATCTGCAAGTGTCGATTTTGGCGGTCAAAATCATTTTTCTGGTGCGATGTTCACTTCGGCGTGAACAACCTCCAAAAGTGACTTCTTGAGGTCTCATTCAGGTCTGACACTTGCTTAGTACTACTTTTGCTTTCCTTAACAATGGTAAAAATGTCAACATTCCAGAACTTCACACTGTCAGAAAATGTAGGGCCATCGGAAGCTAAAATATCGTAAATTCGTACTCCTGGTCCGTTCTTCAAGATCATCCAGTGCAGTACTCTGCGTCACTTGTTCGAGTTTGAACCGCTTATACGGTAGTCGGTCTTTGCCAGTATTGCTCTTCTCCCGTCCATTCTTCTTCTAGGTCGCCGATGAATCAAGAGCCCTTGTCGTTGTGTTCATTATATTTAATGCGCATACAAAAACTTGTAGTGTGCAATTTGGCGTGTCTGATAGGCAGAGTGGAGATGCGAATTTGTCATTAACATTTCACAGTGTAATTTTTCACATTGATTTGGGATATCTTTTATACTTTTTGCACGATTCCTTTGTACTGCATACTTTGGAAATTATTATTGAAGTGTTAATAAGAAGCAACACTCCCGATGGCCAGCTGTTTGATCAATCACGGAAAACTCACGGGCGGTCATCCAAGCTAAGCTGCCTTATGTGCGATAATACAAACACACGTTGCCCTGCGAACATAAAACGTTCACTTCTGAAAGCCACCACCATCGGTCCTAGCAGCCTATGTACATGTCTTCAGTCGGGCTATTCCCAGAAAAAAAAAATGACGCTCATTAACAGTGACATTTACCGGGAACTCTAGTAATACACGAGAACTCGCGCTTTTCAAGCATCTGGTCCGTACATTTAAAATTAAACATTTGATTCGAAGTCCGCGCGAACTTCCTGGAGCTCACATTAATGTCAAAATGGTGACATGGTTATACAATCACATTTCTATACGCAAGGGGTCATACATGCGACATACAGCCGGCCTCACGTTCAAACGCAGTAACATATAAACGCTCGAATCCTTCGCGACCATCCACACCCACATGCGCGCGCTATCTCACAAAGAGGAAAACACCCCTGAGATTAAGTAACTGTTTTAGTATTTTTCAATTTATAAACGCTGTCTCTAACGCGAACATACAAACGCTGGTTTCCACGCGATCATTAAATTTTCAAGCCAACCCATCTAAAGCGCACACTCAATATCACAATCAGAATCACGGCCCGCTATTTCTGGCTTTTTGCAGTGTTTTAACGGGTGACATTTCATTGTCTTGTCTGCAATTGTAGTAAGTGATTCTGATCGGGAGCCCTGCCGAGACCCTATCTGTACAGCTCCAGTAGGACAACTCGAAAAAAATACTGGGACCTTGTATAAATAAACTGATGTTTTCCGTTCCTTGAACAATTTTTGGTAAAGAATATACCTAGAGCTAAAATGTGACGAGAATGAGAATATCCATCGTTTCCAAAACTCTATTCGGTAATAACAGGAGTCAATTGACACACTTAATAGAATCACGCTGTATAAGTAAACACACATCGCGATAGAAAAGTTGTTGTTAGTTGTCTCCGAATCTCCAATGTACGCTGGACAATCACAAGTTTTTGGCAGACGGGCACACATGAGCGACATGCAGTTAGAGTACAAATTTGAAAGGATAACTAATTCACATACGGCAAATGTAATGTTTTCAGACTTTGAGAAACTGCGAGAATTTAAACGAAGAGAATTATTTTTTTAGTAATTTATACTGCCAGACTCTCTATGAAAGCCTTTGTCGTGTGTAGTAATTGAAAACTTGAACGTTACGAGCTGGAAACTAACCTGAACGCACAGTCACGCCTGATAAAACCATTTAATAATATAGGGGTATCGCTCTCAAATTATCGACTCGTTATTAGTTAAACAGTTATGCCCATCGTACTGAACTGAATATTTTAACTATTTGGTCGAAAGTAGTTACAATGATATTGTATTAAATTTCAAGGAATGACAATTAATAAAAAACACGATTTTTTGACAATGTTTCATATAAAAACTGCTGATTAGTTCCCGTTATTCGCTGTGTGCCGACATAATTAGTTTGTGACGCCATGGTCTGTTTTCGTACATAGGACGAAGAAGCCCTGGAGAGCGAAGGAAATGAGTAGGCAAACTGTGCTGTTGTTTTAAGCAGCTGTGCTGTGAACTGCGCTGTATTGTGCTGGAGATGTTTCAGGTGAGAGAGAGAGAGAGAGAGAGAAAGAGTTCAATCTAAAAAACCGAGAATATCATCATGTTGATTACTGTTGAAAATAGGGTTTCTAGTATCTTCCAGCTATCGAATCCTAAGAAATTAGCATCGTTTATAGTAATTAAATCCAGAAGCACGTCATTGCTCGGAATCAAAGAAGGTGTCACATTAGAAAAAGCTTTTACCAAAATGTGACACACTAAACATGCTTTGTTGATCAGAATCCTTGGCAAGCATAGCAAATCTGATCGATAAAATCTTGATTTTGAACGTTCAACTTCACTATAAAGCCTTTTTCGCTTTCTTCTGAACAAAAATTTTTCAAGCACAGGTATCCTATGGATCTTTCCTCAGTGACGATTACCTCTTCTTTGAAGCATGAGCTGCTATTCGGTATTTAGGGGTGAATAACCAGACAGTTGTTTTTTTGATCAAATCAATGCTTATATTCGTTCGCAATACAATCGCTAAATATAAGTCTTCACAAACCTTTGAAGTACAATATTTCCATCTTTTAAATTTTCGACAGAAAAGAAGGCTTTCGACCGTCCATAAGGCCAAGAACTTAGTTTTTGCACCATTGGGTCCAACAATCTTCCGTTTAATTTGGAAGCGTGTGCGACTAGTGGAGTTCGATAGACAAATGTGGGCCACCAACAAAAGTCGGCCACCCCAAAATTATTTGAATTCTGATACCGTAAACATTTCTATGAGTTATACGAAAGTCTTGGTGGCTCACTTTTAATGATTTTTTTTTGTTTTATTATGTTTTATTCAAGGTTCAGAATTTATGTTAGCCCTATTAAAGAAGCCTCGACACTATTTCATTGATTACTCGACCTACAACCGCTGAAATGCGTATAAATAGGCAACATCTTTGCATGGTTCTTAAGAACCAAAAGAATGACAAAACTGGTCTGAAAATGGTAAAGTGATCGTGTTTGAACGATCGAAAACTCCAATCGAGTGCCCCACTTATCGCTCTGCCATTTGAGCTATTGAGTTGGACAAAGATGGCAGACGCTGCTCAAAACCAAGGGTTCAAATGCGTAGGGTGATAACAAGGTTTCCTCATCACAGTCTGTCGTTTTGAATCCGTCATTTAGACTTTTTGCTCTTAATTTTCAATTCGCCATTTGAAATGTGAGAACGGCTTACTAATTAGCGATCCCAAAACCCCCCAAATCTACATTCAGCTTTGTTTATGTGGATCTTTGGAGAAGAAAAGTTAGATGACTTCTCCCACAATTTCGAAAAACAACACGTTTAAAAAAATATTTTGAGACCTAAATTCATAAATAACGGTGCGTTCTTTAGTCTTCGTGTGTCTAAAAAATCTCTATATTTCGTTTTTTATCAATGTTCCGACCAAAAATCAAAACGTCCCATTTCTGTCTACATTGCTCTAAAAACTATGGAAAATTGATTTTTGAACAGCTGCCGATAATGGTTTTCGAAGCAACCTGTATATGAGATTTGCAAAAGCCCCATAACAATTAAACTTTAAACAAGTGAGGAGAAACGTTGTGATTTGGTCTCATCAGTACATGGCAGCCAACTTGACCATCACACAGGCATTGAAATTGAAAAGGAACAACACTTTCACAATTAAACGACTGATCACGGATGATGTCCCGTAAGTACAAAAGATCGAGCCTAAGCGTTGCATTTTGCTATATCTCTCCATAAGGAGAAAATTCTTTGGAACCGTTTTGTGGTTAAAGGCACCGTATCTAGAACTTTGAGTTAGTTAGAATTACGTTCCAAATTAGTCCGATCAGTATGTGGCAGGTAACTTGTCCACCATATAGTCGCCACTTTTCGAATTCAATGTTCTAGATGTTTGTAAAAGTTTTGTTTTATTAGTGTCACAAACAACATTGTCTGATGAAATATCCATTTTCATTCAACTCTTTTGTAATTCGAGAAACATGAATCTCAAAGGGAAAAAAAACTCTTCAAAAGATTGGCTTCAGTGCATACAAAATGTGTGATGTTCGCTAGCTGCCGCGGATTAGGGCACAAACGACGTTTTATCTACTTCTTCTTCTTTCATTCCCTCGGCATAACTTCCTAAAGACGAGTGAATAGTCGACGCCGTCATAAAAATCATTTTACGGTGTAATTATCTCGTTATTCCTGGCTCGTTGGTTTCACCCGACGTGAGACCCCGTTGGTTTCCTACATAGTCTGACAAAAGATAGAAAGTAAAAAAAAGCATCTAGAATCTGCCTAGGCAACTGCAAAAATGACTCATATTCATATGCTGCGGCGAACCGTGCTGAACAACTTCAAATTTCACTGCGTAATTCCGCACGCCTGTCTATCGAGACCTCCGCATCCGGCAGCGAAGTTAATAGCTTTCCCGCATTTAGGAGCTTCCTTCCGGTTCGCGCTCAGCCACCACTGCAAAGAAGTGATTACAATGAAGCTATTGTTGTTGCGCGGGCGATACTTGTTAAAAACTGTCAAATGGCGTGATCAGAACCGCCTCTCCTACTACATACCGGTCGGTCCTAGGGAGAAAGACAAGACAATCTTATTAGTATGTACGGACGCGTCGCTTTTGTCGTTGACTGGCGAATTAGTATTCTGAATAGATTGTCACCTCCGGCTAAACAGACTGAATTGGATTCGGTTGAACTCTGATAACACGGAATTGACCAAATGTATTAAAGAAATTCAACTATGTACTGGAATTTTTCAGGCATTTTTGTTTTGGTTTCCCACAGACTCAAGATCGAATATGATTCACCTTCAAACTGGGAAGAACTAAACAGCAAAAAACCAAACCCGTGTAGTCACCCTAAAAATTCATGCTACTCAGCACCAGTTTGTGGCATCGTTATTTTCCACTTGATTAAGTTCGCAGCCAATCACAATTCATACACTCGGAGACAAATAAACACACAGCTAAACTTACTGGCACTCAGCATACAGAGAGAGGGAGCATCCGCCGTAGCGGTCAGTCGTCGGTGGTAGAAGGGCACCACAATACGCTCTGTTAGATTGAGACTAATTGAAACCAATGAATGTTAAATTTTTATGACGGTGAACGGCGGCGGCGATTCCCCTTCGGAACTGGCGGTGTCGGCCAACGAGTCGAACCCCGCGAACGCGGTGCAATAACTCGGGCCGCTTTGTGGCTGCGAGCATCTTTGCAGCTAGCGTCTGTGTAGAGTAGTTGCGAGCTGGGTCATCTCCGCAATATTTTGTGTATTTCTTGGGTGTATCTTGATTTCGTGGAAAACTTAATTAGACGAACACTCAAGTCGACAGTGAACGCAAAATGTTTTTGAAATTTGCTCAATTTTGTGCTTCATTGTTGGATTCTTCTAAGTTTCATAAATATTCAAGAACAACTACAAGACGGCTTGGTGGGCGTAGTCTTGAGCATGATAGATCTTCATACTCGTACGTCTATGTCAACATTGTTGTTTTTGAGTTTGAACTTCAGCTTATGCGACCACCGCTGGTTGCTACTACGTTATTGATCGGGATTAGCAGAAATTGCACAAATAATCAAAAGTAACAAATATCATCGTACCAACGAATGGCTTAAATATACTTAATTTTAAAAAATACTGAAAACAAACTAGCAAAATGAAAAGCATCCTATAAAATCCCAAAAGGAAACAGAATTCAGTTCGCAAACAAACTGGGACTACATCCAAAAAAAATCATTTGTTTTCGCGAATATGAAATAGTTTTGAGAGGCCTAAAAAGTATTTCCTGACTGAAAAAATTACATCTTATTACGCATGATATCAGCAATTTATTGCGCGCGAACTTTATTATTAAACTAGAAAGCAAGGCAAACACGTCTATCACGAAGAGACAAGAAGAATGATCAGTATTAATTTTCTATTTTTCTCCAAAAAATTAAAAAATCTAAAACATACAGTAAATTCAGTATAGAGAGACTTGTTTCTGTCGTTTCTTACGACATGGGAGTAGGAATCCATTCCTGGCTTCTGCCTCCCCGCCTCTAGGCTGGTTTTGTCCCAAGTAAGATAATAGTGATGTCAGCCTCCTAGTGGATACCAGCCCCTTATGCTTCTTGTGAAATGTCAATGAATAAACCTTTCATGCTCAACTTTTTGTTATCGCATAAAAGGTTTCAAAACTGCTTTTCCTTGAGACTATATGGGTCCACAAACACGAAAAACATGTTTTGATCAAGATGCTAGAAACTGCTCAATTTTTATCTTTCGATGCTCAATGCAGTTCTCTTAGATGTTTTACAATAGTTCAAATGCTTGGAAAGGGTAATCAAAAACAGTTCAGATTGATAGGTTTTATCAGTTTTCAATAATATTTGAAGACAACGGTGATATATCAAAGGTGCATTTTACACCGCTGATTTAAAGTTTCCCTGGCAATCGCACTAAGGGACGATCCATAAATGACGTAGCATTTTTTGAGTGATTTTTAGCACCCCCCTCCCCCATCATAGCATTTCATCACAAACCTCTAAATACCCCCCTTGGTAATTACGTAGCTTGACGGTAGTTCTCCTTCCCCCCCCCCCCCCCTTGTCCCCGCAAAATTAAAAAAACATAAAAAACGATGTTAGTTATTCCCCTTTAAAAAGCTACGTCGCATTACATGACCCCCTACCCCCCTGTCGTCACACATCGTCACAAAATACAATACTCCCCCCTCCCCCATATAATGCTACGTCGTTTATGGATGATCCCTAATTGCAATAACTGCAGTTCTACCGCGATAATACTTACAACTGTTACTGCCAAAATGAAAGGCAATAGTCCCCGCCATAAGGCTCACTTGTTTCTATGGGCAAACTTTGCCCAAATCAAAAGTTATAGATGTTTAAAAACTTTGTTTTTTATGAACAACATGGACATGAAGGGGTTAACACTGATTCAACCGTCATCATTCCACTCAGACAAGACCATGCGTATTTCCCACAAATAGAATGCCCTGTGGATTAGTCCCCTATTCGATTAAATAAACACATGTTCACATGTTCACACAATGCCATCAAATCAACGAACAGCTAAAATTACTTACTAATTTAGAAAATAATAAAAAGACGTTTACTACTTATTTGCAATAAAAAAAGATCGGGAGAAATTAACTGCATAATTAAGGTCGCTAATTTCCGAGGATCGCACTGTTGGCTTATAACAATAGGTGATAAGGAATACCGCCGAATCTCGACATTATGTTGTCTTTCCCGCAAAAGTAAACGATTTCCCAGACACACGTAAACTTTAGATTGGACATACATATATGTCCATTCCATTAAACAATAAAATTAATTATTTAATAGGAATCTCTTTGAAATCTCCTCCCCTTGGTTGATGGTTTTGATGGTATTGCAAACATCATCAAGCATATTTATGCACCATTACACCTCGATAGTGGTGCATCGAGGAGACCAAGAAGGATTATGGGTCTTTTTTATGCTGTGTGTTTCTTCATACTCTATATCTGCACATACTAACAATCAACCATTAGCCTGTGCATGCTTGTGTGGCCGACTGGTGGGTCGGGGTGGATTGACTTTTGCTGTGGGCCGTGTTTGCAGACACTGTACCACAGCTTAACGACATTGTTAGTGGAAACACGGTTCGCACTAGGGGTCATTGTGTGTCGATTTGTCGGTCGATTCCGTCATCGTTCACAGGCTAATTTATTTAAAGAAATGTAAAAGTGGAGGCCTATTAGTGAGTGTGTTGTAATAATTATAGGTTTTTGTACTAGTGTACAATTGTTTTGTGCTAATTTTTTTGACCGCGAATTACGACCATCGTCGATTCGAACGAAATTTTGTAGGTGTGTTCTGTTTATGAACCTCCATGATATTCTCTGACAATTGCAATATTTTGATGAAATAGCAATTTTTCAAAAAGGCGTAAACGTTGCTACGCGCAGTAATTTGATTTTGTTTGTTTGATTGCTGATTTTTATACAGCAAAACTATCTGAAAACGTACTCTTGATTCGAAAAGATCGGATTGGATAAATTAAGGTATGCTTTACTGACTGACACTTGAAAAAATTCTAACAGAATGAAACTATCGTTAATGCAATGCAACTATCGTTAATCTGGCATTTAGACGAGTTCAAGTAATTTGATTGCATGTTACATATATTCTTTTCCTATACTTCATTAGTCTGTTTTTGCTGTAGTTCTAGTAGATCGCTTTGTGTACCAAAAATATTAACAATTGCCTCTAATTAATTTCCTTTTTGTTATTCGGCATGTTATTTTCACTCTTATGACTTAGATTCATACTAACACTCACTATCACAATACAAACGTACAAACGCTTGTGGCCTTCGCGATAACACAAACCTGGTCACAAACGCGAACATGCATTTGCAATCATTCATTCATATTTACGCCCGCGATCTCGCCAACACTACAAACACCCCGGCAATTAAATGAAAATTTTAGCACATATAATTTACAAATGTGGTCTTAGGCATCAACCCACCGCTCGTGCGATCATGAATCGTTCACGTCTGGAAGTCTACCCTTGATCCTAGCTGCCTAGAATCATACTTACAGTTGGACCAATAAAAAATTTACGCTCATGTTCACTGGACGTTCCATGGCGATATGACCGGTAACATCAGTGATATGGGGGAACTCTCTTCTAGTACCTGAATTGTACACTGAAAATTAAGCATCAGATTCACGGTTCGCGCGATCATTCAAGAACACACGCGAATATGCGAATGGTCAAACGGTTATAAAATCAAATTTTTCCACGTGTTGTTACATACATGCTAGTAGACGCGACTAACACGTTAACATACAAACGCTGAAGAGCTTCGCGATCATCCACGCACACCTGTGCCCGCGATCTCGCAAGCTTGAAAACCCCCCGATGATTAAGTGAATATGTTAGCACTAATAAACTTGCAATAAATTCCCAAAAGGGAAAATTGGACTAAACCGTTTTGTGCGTAAGGGCACAAGACCTATTTTTAGTTATATTTTTTTGTGTGTTTGTCTAGTTAGACTGTTTGTCTAGTTAGACGATGTATCTATTCACACGACATATGTGAACGCCTAAAGCCACATGTCCCGAGTGATGTCCCGGGAAGCAAATATAGCTCTGGTTTGCTGACGAGAAAGCGAAAGCGAACTCTTGTCTTTTGGTTGAAGAACCAAACGCCTGGTAATATGCAATAAATCCCAAAAGGGAAAACTGGATTAAACTGTTTTGTCGGTTAGGTCTTGTGCCTTGTGCCTCTTGAGTTCGTTTTCGCATTCTCGTCGGCAAACCAGAACTATATTTGCTTCCCGGGACATGTGACTTTAGGCGTTCACATATGTCGTGTTAACTGTTTGGATTTTTTGTGTCTAACTAGTGCTAATTTGTGTACTAGTTTAGATACATCGTCTAACTAGACACCCACATGGTGCTAGTTACTGACAAGATGAATTCGAAACACAAAAAAAAAAACAAAACTTAACTAATAAACTTATAAACGCAGTCTCAAGTGACAACCTACAAACGCCCATGTTCATGCGATAATGCATCGGTCACGTCCGCAAATCTGTGGCTTCGGCCTTAGCAGGTCTATGCCTTCAGTTGAACCATAAAAAACATAACGCTCATATTCCCTAAACAGCACGTCACATAGCGACATGACCGGGAACTGTAGTTATATGGGGAAACTTACTCTCTTATAGCATCTACCATACACTGAAAATTAAATATCAGATTCATGGTTCGCGCGCGATCATCCAAGAACGCACGCGAATATGTGAATTTATACATGTTAGTGCACGTGACATGCAAACGCGCACGCGATCGAACACGTTAACGTACAAACGTTCGAGCCCTTCGCGACGATACAAGCGATCGCGAAGTTCCTACGCCCGCACATAACTGAACCGTACAATGAATACCTATTTTTCTCCTTAGTGTGAAATATAGCATAGTGCTTTCGCATAGGCCTGCTAGCCAAGACAAGTATCGGCTTCACTGTGTCTTATCGGTATAAAAAGAACTTTTGCTCGGACGGGACATCACATTTGACCAGTCGTTCGATTGAAACACAAAGTGTGTTTTAGTTTTAGGGATTTGCACCAATCTATTCCGACAAAAAATTAGTGTCGGTTTCTGATGAGACGAAGTCGAAACGCACCCAAGTAATGAATATCATATTCAGAATCACGACCCGCTACAATTGGCATTTAGCAGTGTTTTGGTGGGTGGCATTTCCCATCTCGTCTGCAATTGTAGTGAGGGATTCTGACGAGGGACCCTGCCGAGACCCTAGTTCTACAGCTCCAGTAGGACAACTCGAAAAAAAATCCCAAGTTTCGGAACAATTTAGTAACAATTCGGAATACTGGATGTTTAAATCTCAGAAAAGTTTCAAAAGGTCTTGAGTACATTGAGAACCTCCATTTGTTCGCTTTCTTCTCTGTTAATAGCTCGGTCACCTCAACATTAACTCCTTAACTGTAATACACTAGATGAAACCGTCGTCTTTCGATAAGCACTGTAAAAAGTTTTAGAGTGATTCCGTAATAATCGAAAGAGAAAGTAACAAAAGAAAGATGCTCACACTAATTTATATGAAATTTTGCTGGCACTAAGTTAATGTCAGATTCTGATGAGACGAAGTCGACTCGCAAATTCAATAACTAATTTAGTTACATGTTTCATGCCCTTCGCACTCAAAAGTGGTATCCAATTTTCTCAGTGGACAAAAAAATTGGTTTTCACCTAAATTTTTCCCGTTAGGGAGAAATACTCTGAATGTATTTAGGTTCAATTGAATAAAATTCCGAGAAATATTGACATACAGGTTTGAGGTAGCTAAATTCGTAATAAATATTTTGGCGTTTATTAACTTGTGTGCCTCCTCGCCAACATCGACGTTTTCTCCGTGAATATTAGTATCCAGATAACAGAAATTTGAAAAATCAAAATATCACAAAAAATCCAAGAAATCCAAATCAAAATACCACAGAATCCCAGTGAATGTTAAGTTATTAGAGTTTATAAGCAAGAGGTTGTGGCCCTTAACCGTGAGTATCGATAGTATATTACTGATTGATACAATGTCTGGGGATGTCATAAAAGTGCAGCCAACCTAATAAAAGTCCGTTAGATCGTCGTCGTGTCTTCGGTGCACTTGATTTATGAAGCTTGAGTACATCCGGAGACACCGACACCGCGCTCCAACATGAAAGTGCACTTTTATTACCATTCTCACATTGTCAATAAGTGAAGTTCGCTGTACCGTCGACAGATCACGCTATCGAAGAGTTGATTTGGAATGGTAGACAAATATCAATTGGGTGGCAAAAGATGAACAATTTTATATCAAGTTATAAGACTGAAAAGGGGACAAAGCTTACATCAAGGCTAATTTTGAGCACTTTCTCGATCTAATTTATTTCAGTGGCTACTGAAAGATAAAGATTGATAATAGCTTCTAATTTTACGAAGAAATATGATTGGCAAGCAATTTGTAATTGTAGTTAAATTTATTTTTTTTGAATTTAAATATTTACCCCCATAGCTTCTACAAAAACTTATCCATTTCAATCTCATCATTTGTGACACGACTTCATTCGTCATTCCATCAACTAACTAGAACCCAAGCGAAGTTTAGTGCATTAATGCCGCCCATTGTCGGTTGCGTGCAGTAGCTTCTCAATTGTCAAACAACACGGCACATTGCACTGCTTGAAATCTCATTTGTCAACACAGTTCAGAAACACCCCAGTAAAGGAAAAGTTATGAAACGACTTGTTACAACCCCAACTACCGGGAATCACGCATTGCTCTTAAGCTGAAACCTTTCTTCGGATACACCGGTCGGTAGTTACAGCGTCCCACACTCTCACACACACGCAGACCCGTTGAATCGGTAAATAATAGAAGCAGAAACCCCGGGTGGAGATCTTCTCGTGTCGTCTAGAGTCTAGACCCCGAGTCCTTTGTCGCCGGCCCCACCTCCAGAACTTTCAAGCGGACACACAGGGGCACATTTGATGTGTGGAAAACAGAGACCAGCAGCACCGTCCTTGGAGAAGCAACAGCAAGCAGAACCAAAGGGAAGAACACTTTTCCATCTCTCTATCCGCCAGAGCTCACCATCACAGATTCCAAAGGAAAACCATTACCTTTTCCTGTTCTTTTACCTCCCTAGTCGTCGTCGTCGCCGGGTCTCTCTAGTGGAGGAGTGATTGCAGCATCCCTTGCCTGACTGTCGTCGTCAGTCGTCGTTTGTTGGTGAGGTGGATGCCAAGAGCCGAAGTCACTTGTGCTCCGGGTATTACGAGGCGGAGGCTGGGTGTGAGTGGTTTATCGATTTTTTCACACTCATATTTGCAGCGGATCAGTACACACGGATGCTACTGCTGCCAGTCGGGGTGGGTGTCTCTGCAGCAGCTCATCTCTAGATTTTCCACCGCAGAATGAATCGCTCTGTAAAGTGCTTGTCAATTTGGATGGGATTTGTGTGGCGTCTGGCGATGGAGTTGAACTGGCTCCGGGTGTCACTAGTAGGTTTCGATGCAGAAGAGTTCTATAATGGGGGATTTTGATTTGGAATCGATGCTGCGTCGAAGTGGATGAAGTCTGTCGTAGAAATTTTCTCTTTTATGTCTGCTCATATTACATTGAGTTAATCAGAATCATCTGTCACAATCGATTATCAACTATTCGATAAAAAAATAGAGACGAGTATGTTTAATCGACGAACGTTTGCTTCCTAATAAACTTCACCACGGTCATGTACTCATCTTTGTTGTCCGAAACCAAACAACCCGCCGCAACGTTTCACCATAGTTAATTGCCTCGTAACTAATCACTGTCAAGGTTGCAACCCCTATTGAAGCTCCCCATCAACCTCACCACGTCGTCGAAAATACGCGACCTCGATAATAATAGTTTTGTCGGCTAGAGGTAACGGCGGCGGTGGATCACACGCGTCATGGCCCTTCTCGGTACAGCAGACTGCAGTTGAAATGCCAAACCATCAACAAAACGCGCCGACGATGACGCCATTCACGGTTGGATAGTTTTGGCGCTAAATCGCTCGCCAAAGCAAGTCCGTTTAAAACAATGAACAGCAGTTTTATCACGTCGGGCTGGCGATTTATGAATTTAATGAAATTGTATGACTTGGGTAAACGATGATGATTCTCAGGTACTTCCTAACACCGAGGCATGTTTAAAAAAATTAACAAAACTAATCTCTTTGGCAGATACAACCGATGTTGAATTTGTTTTCCTCACCCGTTCCGTTCGTTTGTTGCATGCTGGTGTATCCTTCCAGAAGTTTCCCTCAGATGGATGACTGGCTGGCTGACTGACTGGCAGCTAGCGACAGCAACAACAGAGGAGGACCCCCTGACTCTGTTTTTGGCAAATACTGCAACAACTTGTCCGAACTGACAGACAGACAGAGCGAGTCAGTTCCAAGGTGTATTCATTTAGCATTTAGCAAACGGTGCTGGCCGATCCGAGGCTATATTTAGATTCAACGTCGCTTGTGCTGGCGATTTCCCAGACTTGGTTCGGCTGGATTTGGCAAGTGGGTGCTACTAGAAGAAAGCGGGATAGAGTGAGAGAGAGAGAAAGAAGGAGGGTAATAAACTATCCAAGCCGACCTAAATTTCTCGTGTACGGAGCGTACTGTTCCCGGTGTCTTAATGTACGAACGGGCTTCGCTCCAAAGCCAAGTCCGAGCGAGTCTGACCGAAGTTGGCGGTTGTAAAATCTCGTTGAACAGCAACATGTTCTTGTTGCGAGGTTGTTTGTTTTTGTGTGGTGTTTCAAGATAAATTGGTATTAAATTAAATTTTCGTGCGGTTTGGCTTGAGATTTTCCAATCGGTTCTAGGATAAATAAATACAATTGCTGGTGGAATGATTAGTCGATCTAATTTTCATTCTTTTTTTCTCTCGTTCCAGGTGAGTACGAAAACGTGGACCAATCGTATGGAATGATAAAATGGTTGTATATTTGACGCTTTATCCAATCCACCAATTTTCTCTAATAAGGTTAGATCTAAAAGCAACTCGAAAAAAAAAGATTTAGAACATTTGACAGAAGACCGTGTCTAAAGATTGGCTTAACAACCACAACTTGAAAACGAAACCTTGTATATAAAATCTAATTACTCCATTCAATTTGACACTCAAATGTACACCATAAATAGCAACTTGCTCACCTTCTTATTTTCAAATTCTCACTAGATGGCTATTTATATCATAGATAATGCAAAACATCTTCATATATTCATTATAGCCGGATTCTGACATACCGAAAAACAATATGCGGTCTCAGCCCACTAAAGTTGGTTTTTATTTTGACAAACAGTGCTAATATTAATATTCTGTATCGATTAAACGTAATCGGCACAGAATTTCGTATATGGTGGAACTGTATAAAAGTAACATCCGTAAGCTTATGCTCCATTTTCAGCTGCAATCAATATTCCACCTCAAAAAAAAAAGACGGAAACGGAAATATTAAAAATCAACAGCCACTGTGTTGAACTTGAAATTTGGTTTTTGGCTTCAGAAACCCAATCTTTGTTCTCCGATACATTACGTGTGTGACTTCTATCACTTGTTTGTAGACTTGTATCACTTTTTCGAGCGTATCTGTCAATTTTTTCGTCATTATAGTTCCTAATGTACAAAAGTGTACAATTAAATCCAAGTAATATTTGGCATACTATGACCGGTTCAGTGTCGAAGCAAGATGCTCTCCATTAGCTTCAGTTTGAAGATTATCACGTCGTTATAAGTGATCTAACTCATTGCTTATAATACATTTTTTTAAATTTCGCTATCTTTTATCTACTTGATTCCTGCGATGTCATAAGAATCTACAACAGAACTTTCTTCATTAGCTTTTCGAGTTCAGGTTTTAAGGACAGTTAATGCTTATCTTGGGCCGCTCAAAATTATTTCATATTCGCTTCGTCTAAAAAATCGATAGTATTTTAGTTGTAGCCTCCGTTTGTTTATAAATCATAATTTGTTTTTTTCAATTTTTTTAGCGATTTTTATTTTACTAGTTTGTCTTCTATGAATAATAATATTTGAATTCGGCATGTTTTTGAACAATTTCTCGCTATTCGCCGTTACTACATTCCTAAAACGTATGTCTAGGCACCTGGTCAGTCTGTTGATGATCGGGCGCCTAGAAACTCCTAAAATCTTGCATCGCGCGCAAGCTACAGCACAATTTTGAATCGAATCCCTAGCCCTACTAACAATCTCCCTCATTCCGTGATACTGGCGGAGATCGCAGTAGTATATACGGTCTCTAACATAAACAAGTGGCGGACTAACATTCCTTCCCTTCCTTCTGCAATCTACGTTCGGGTTTGACCGGTACTGGTATTGATCAATAAACAACTTGGTATTACCAGGAGTTGTACACTGAAGATGATTTATTATTCCTAGGCATTATCATCTATTGATTCTCAGTGCCATTTCAGCTAATCCCGATCATAAACGTAATAGCGATCAGGGGTGGTTGAACTTATGCAGGCTCAATGATGTGGAATATCGGAAAATCAGGGAATTTTAATTTTAAATTAAACGACACTCTGATTGTTAGCGGTCCAACTGTACCGTGTTCGTGGTTGTGGAAACGTGGATTAGTTCACAAAATCAAAACAGTCTTTGTAATTTGATCGTGAATTATTTCACAACATGTTTTCATGGATCCATTCCTGCCCTGTTGTGAACTGGTTGCTAATTCATAGTCATGACCAGTGGCGCGAAATTTTAAAATCAGTTGCCTATTTCTGGTTGAATTTACCGAAACCGACGTTCATTTTCAACGTCTCTCTCATTCATTCATTTCCCAACTGTTTGAAATTTCATGCGGAATCGAATGCTTGTGTGCAGAGCCAATATAAATTCATTCACCAACCAAAGCATTCATTTGTTCATGTGTAGACAGTTTGAAGGTAAGTGTTTGAAGGCATAGTGAAGGCATCTGCTAACGTGAATGCGCTGTATCGAAAGAACGAATGACGAAGGAAACGAAACAAACAGTTTATTCGTCGCGACAGGCATGAATTTAATTTTGTTTATCTTCACACAGGGATGTCAATTTTTTAAAGCGCTGGTCATGGCACAATCCGCGCCCCTGAAATATTTCATGAAACTATACCATAGGTTTCCATTTTCGTGCTACAGTTCATATAGTGTGCAATTCTGTACATGGTACTTAACTTTTCACGTGAAGAATTTAACAGAACTTGGTATATTTTATTCACGATTTATATTGTCTGCTCGTGATTAAGTCACAAAATTAGAAAATATCCGTTTTCCTTTTTTATTTCGACTAATATGTAGTCACTTTTTTTTACTTTTTAGCGACATTCTATTAGCTAGAGATTATAGAGTAGGTAAAGTTATGATAATTTAGAGCCACAGTACATTGCTCTCAGCAACGGTGTAAAATATGCTAGAAGTGACAGTCATTAGAAACAGGCTTAAAATCTTACGAACTAATCTTTTGTTTTCTGCTGGCAGGAGTCGAGCTTAGGCAGCATTACTACGAATCTCTCAAGTCTGTTGGTGTCTCACGGTAAAGACAGACTTGTCTTTCTTTACCATGGGAACAGACAAAGAAGAAGTCACGTAAGATCACCTTTGAAAACATGATCAATAAAATGCTGCTGTTTGCCTTTCAAATGCCGTTGATTTTTATTAGGCTATTGCCATTGCTTTTGCAGTGCACAATGGTCCAGAATGTGAATTGAGCAAGAATTTTAACTTTTTGCTAAAATTAAATGACTTAGCCTTGCAATATGTTTGGCAAAAGTTGTTGTACTTTGCAAAGCCCTTCTTTTCGTTTAAACAAATGCTAGGGTGGTTCTAATTTTAGCAATATTTAAAATTGAGCTTTTTACCGGTTCGAGGAAGAGCTTTACTCTCTTCGATGAAGTTGTAGAGCAACACATTCTAGACAAATTTGCAGAAGACATGCAAGCTCTAGCTTTTATACTTTCTATTGCACGAGAAATCCAAATGTAAGCTTTAGGGTGTTTCTTGAAAAAAATGGTGTTATTTATTCTTTATTCTAACTTTTGAAGTTTTTATTTTACGCTAAAGTACCTTTTGGACAATTTTAAAATTATTTTAGGGCGCACAATTTGCTTTAAAACACCAATTACTTAACTTTTTTCGTTTTAAAGTTATAAGAAATATAACTTTTTCAAATAGAATTATCTTCGATTCTAGAATCTTCACTGAACATTAAATACTGTTGCTTTCATATGAAATAGCATGCTTTTTAGTATAGATCACCAAAAAATGGCAAATACGATATTTTTTATATCTTGCAATATTTACTCAAAAAATAGTTCATTTTTAGTAAAAAGTATATATAACTTTCTAACGAGCGAAGCTAGAGGTTCAATATTTTAAGACAAATTGCTCTCCTTTAAAATATCTGAAAGTATTTCTAAAGTGATCTTAATGAAAAATCAAAACTGCAAAAGTTATACAAAGAAAACCATTTTTTAAGAAACACCCTAATTTTTATTGGTGAAATTTTTGTAAAATGAAAAGTACAAGACATAGAGCTTCAGGGTCTTCGACAAAGTTTTTTAAAATTTTATTTTCTTCAATTTTCTGGAAGGCAGCGAAACTATCTCGAACCATTGAAAAGTTAATTTCCAGATTTTAATAAATTTTATACCACCCTACCCACTATTTAAAGTAATAGAAAAGTATTGTAAAGTGCAATATTTTATCATGAAAACGAAACTATTTTTATTATGTCCACCGTAAAAATAATTTAAACATATTACAAAGGGTCATTTCATGAAAAATCAATGTTTAATATAACTTTTTCAGTTTTAATTTTTTTCCAAACTATTCTTCTGATGTTTTTCGAAGCCTTTGAAGACGAACATTTTCTTTTAACACATCACAACTTTAGCTTCTATCGTTCAAAGGATATAAGCACTTAATATATCCAAAATAGATTATTTAACTCAATTTTATGAAATTTAAAAAAAAATCGTGTTCGCCATTTTTTTTCTCAACTACAACTCTAATCATGACCTTATTTATAATTGAAAAAGAATTATCTTTTGTTTGCCCAAATGAGTTATATTGTTATTCCTAAAACCCCATTTTTGGCGAAAAAGTGCTCATAACTTTTCACCGAAAATAGATATGTGGTGCCATGAAACAAATTATTCGCCTTAAAACAGTCTTAAAGTTGTCTGAGAACTACTTCTGTTTTAAATCAATACCGCAAAAGTTATTTGAATAAACAGTTTTTCTAAGAAACACCCTAACCTTTGATTTTAACTTTGTTGTAAAATGAAAAGTATGACAGCTACATGTATTTAGCAAACTTTTTCAAAATTTGTCGTTCTACAACTTTGCTGAAGGCCGTTTGACTCTAGCTGGAATGATTAAAAAATTCTTGTTAAAATTAAAACTACCCTGACCGTTGTTTTAACAAAAAGAAGGGGCTCACAAACTACGAAAACTTCTCCAAAGACTTAATGAGGCTAAGTTGTTTAGTTTTAGTAAAATTTCAAAATACCTGCTAAATTTGCATTTTGGATCACTGTTCAATGGTAGCGAGTTTTCTACTGTGTGTAAAGTGATGGCGTGTGTACAGCTACTATCCACCGCTGCCAATGGATTCCCATCAGTTCCTTTACATTTTTTTCCTTTTTATTCCTACTAATATGTAGTCACATTTTCTTTTTTTACTTTTTAACGACATTCAATCAGCTTACTTTCCCTACTCAGCTACTCCCTACTTAGCTACG
Source organism: Topomyia yanbarensis (assembly GCF_030247195.1). Taxonomy (NCBI): domain Eukaryota; kingdom Metazoa; phylum Arthropoda; class Insecta; order Diptera; family Culicidae; genus Topomyia; species Topomyia yanbarensis. Next base: position 412,741,735 of record NC_080672.1, on the reverse strand, counting down.
ATCGTGCTCAGTACCACGAAACTAATTGCCATTATCAACAGCAAAGTAACATCAATTGGACCTAGTATCTCCAAAAGAAACACCAACACCACCAATGCAAAAATAAATGCAGATGAAGATTGATTTACAAAAGCAACCGCAAGAATAAATAAGAATACCGCGAATAGCAAGAATGCAGTACCGATGACAACATGGACGTGAACGATAACGCGAGATGAGGCGAACCGAATTATTATTTGTTAATTTGTTTTGTGGATACAGAGAGTGTTACTATATTCATTCAATGTCCTTATAATAACAATATTTGTAAAACATTTTCTTAACATTTATTGTAAAATAGTTAAATTCGAGCGCGTGATGGCGATAAATAACATAATTACATTGACATAATAACATTGAAATCATTGACACGAGCGGCATTATTCTGCCAGAAAGTCTGATATCAAACTCATGAATAAAATATGACGAAAAGTGGAGAGAAATTACGAATATCTGACTAACCTCTTGAATCCATGAACATCTATAGTTTCTAAGCTTTTAGTCGATATGGTTAATACAAAACAAGGGTATCTCCAAATTAGGAACCAATGTATTTTCGACTGTTATGATGGTAGTTTATGGTTTAGATATCAGCGTTTCAGTCAAAATAAATCATGAACGCGCTCTAGTATCCAGAATTTATCTGTATTGCTGCCAAAACCACTTATCGCAATAAAACGTTTAAAACAGATATTTTGAAATTAAGCCACAATTGGTGTCACTGCATAACTTTATGAAGATGTACGGAAATTTTGATAAAGTAGCGCAGTTACGCCAACTGTGGCCAAGGTGTCTAATTTGAACGTTTTGTGGTGACGTGGGGTTTTTGCTGCCGTACAGATAAATTGAGGATGTTATGAGATGTTCTATGATTCCTTGAAAAAGATCCAATAACAACCGAAACGTCGGAGAAAGGGGAAAAGAGTATTCTTGATTTATTTTAACTGAAACGTCAATCCTGGAATCACAAATTAAGAACTACAATCAATCCTGCAGGAAAATGTCACTGAGCTTCACGAATCGCTATTAACCCTTAAAGGCGCAAATCACTTTTTTTAAATTTTGTTAAAATTGTCTCACAGTTTCAATTTCGATGATTTCGAGAGGGTTTTCGCAGTGTTGCTTTAAAACAACATTGCGCATTTAAGGGTTAAATCATGGATTCAATAATCAAGTTCGTAAAATCGATAGTCATGATCCCGAACATTCGAGTGAAACGCCATGTACTTTTTGGCATGAAGTAGTTTTGTGGACACACAAATAGTTTCATGAATATGAGGTTCATTGTTCATGACTTCATGAACTTGGTAACGATTTTCGTAAATGGTTAACTTTCAATCATGATTTTTTCATGAATTTACGATGATTTTTTTTACCCGCGATAAACAGTTTTTCTATTCATCGGTGAATTTGAAAGCGAGTGCTTTACCACCCAATAGGCGAAAAAATGTTTGCTTCATCACGCTCCATAAGACAAAATTTTTAGAGCGTCAATGACACGTGAATCAAATAGCATTTCCACTCCGGAGACTTACAGTGCTTGCTTGATTGGATCATTTTTTATATCTTTTTCGATTCGAAAGTAATCTACCCCAAGCAATCCGGAGTGGTGTGATGAAGGCAACGGAAGCACAAAATTGGATTCATTTTCCCGAAGCTTACCGGTTTTGTTTGTCCGTCCCAAACACTTTATGTTAGGGAAAAAAAATCTTCATTTCAGTCAATGGGAAAAATGAAGCATTGGTATTTTCTCGGTTTCCAATTTTGCCCTCCGGCGACACTTCACCCAGGCTGCTGCGGTCTCGTGTCTCGTTTCGAAGAAACCGAAGGTAAATATTGTTTCACATTTCTAGCTCGTTCCGCCCCAACAATTCGATTTATTTTCTTCATTCAACATTCATTTACAGGTTAATATTTGAACGAGAGGGAGCCTTCGCCACCGTCGTCTTAAGACAAATTGACAGCTTCATTGATTGAATACATTGTTCGGAATGTTTATTTACTGGTAGCTCCAATTCACACGACTCATCGTCAACTAGTTCTTGTCCACATAAAAATATAATTATACCCTGTTACCTGTGCCGCTCGGTGGTGATACACGGAATCCATATGCGCAGACCTCGTGAACAAGTTCAATTATCACCTTCTTCAGTTGGCTCTATCTCAAGCATAAAAAGACATGGTCGGCAAGGGGCAATGCGCCTTTCCGCCGCCTTGTTGTTGTAGTAGGTCGAGAGAGCATGAATGAATCTAGAGGAATTGTGCCAAGTCATAGCTCGCAGCTGATGGGTTCGTCCCACTTCTTCTACTTTGTACCGACCGTCTGTCCTAGCGCCACCTTCTCCAGCTGGTCTCTTACCTGGAGGTGTAGAGTATGCGCCAAGGCGTGTAACCAGCCAGCCAGCCACTCTTGCAGTTGCGTTGCTTGATGTGCGCCACTTTGTCTGCCGTTGGCTGTGTTTGATCCGAGCTGATGAGCGAAGTTGTTTTCGAGGCTTTCACACCTTGCTAGGTGGAAAAAGAAAATACACGCTGGTACTCTCGAACTTTAGATTTGTGGAGATTGATGACTGCTGTTAATGGTGCCCACAGATGGCCAAATTTCGTAGTTCGCTGAAAAATCTGTTCATTGCCATTTCCGTTGGCACGAACGAAAAACATGTCCAGGAACAATGGCACCGGCATTACAGACCAAACTCTAAACAATGTCTTAACGAGGAAGATTGATTTCAGGGACCATCTTCAAAAGTTTAAAACCGTTACCTAGCGATCGATTTTCTTTTTTGCACAACCGAAACGGGGACCATTAATCACCGATTGTTGAATTTTTCCAACAATAATTAATCACGAACCGCCATTAAACAACCATTTTTGAGGCGAAAACATTTCCACCTCAATCGTTTTACTGACAAAACATTGGAGGAACAAAAATTCGTTGGAAATCGTCGATTTTTCAGCACGTTCTGGAACGGAGTTCACGTTCTTCTAATGATCGAGAAAAACCCCGGCTAATTATTACCGAAAGGCTCCCGAATGAAACCGCCAATGGAGGAAGAAAAAAAAATTCTCAAAAGATCGGACCACACAAAGAAATGTGTTTGAGATTTTTTAGGTTTCTTTTCTTTGTCTAATATTCGGTTCCGAAAGGAATCTCATAAATTTTCGGCCAACGAAAAAAAAAACTAATAAACAATACGCTTTGGTATGCCTCAATAACAGAAACATCCGCACTCTGATAATCGGACCGCAACTTTTTAGATGACGAAAGCGAGCGAAATAAATCAAGCAAAATAGATACTTCCTCATTAAAGTATGTACGTCTCCTTCCGCGCCCGACAACCGGAGATGGCCACTCATATTCACTCGATGCGGGAGCACCACCGTGTCAGACGAGAAACAAAACAACGCCAAAACGAGCCAACTGTTTCAGTTCAGTTGAAGGATCGTTTTCGAACTTCGCTTCGGTATACGTCGGTGCCGAGCCGAGAGATGATGGAACACATATGCCGTCGCTTGTCCATTGTTGTTGTTGTTTTTCTGCTTCTTTCGGTTGTAGGATCTTTTAGCATTTCGCCGTTAAACAGAAAAGTTTCAGCGGTGGTGTTTTGCATCGCAAATGTCGGGCCGACCGGGGAAGATGATGCAGCTCTACTGCTGTTGCTTTGACCCCTGGCTCCGAGTTTGAAAGACATCATCCGTCCCGCTTCCACACCGGCTCGAAAAGTTTAGTCATCGATATGGTTGTGTTTGTTGGGAATTTTAAACGGAAAACTGCGCTGGCGAAGAGACCATATCATGTGGCGTTGAAAGCGATCGATTGCTGCTTGGCATTCCAGGCATTTTAAGATTACACAGGGTTGGACGCAGAAAATGTCATTCGTGTTATTTTATTTTTTCCGGGTGTATTTAAATGTATTATTTAAATAGTTGCAATTACCACAGTCTCAATGGTTCGACTCCTATAAAAATGTAGTTCAAATACAATATTCTACTCGAGGACAGTAAATGAACCTGGTGCACACAATATACACAATTTCCAATAGGAATTAGTGATTTGTGATATTAACCAGTACGAAGACAAGAGCGTAAATTTTGTGGTGCGAAAGCCATCAATAGCAAATGAGAATAAAAAGGTAACAGATGACTACCTTGTGGAACACTTGAGACGAACAGATGGTTCCAATAGTTCAATAAACTGAGGTATTAAAACAATAATCCAGTAAATAATATTGTAAACTCAAAAAGCAGACTTATTTGTTAAACCAACATATCATCAATATTTTGGCTTCCAGCAAAAAAACACCAGTCCGAAATCGCACACAGCAAATAAGAAAAAAATATAGTTAACCAGTAGCAAACACCGACCGCTTGCTCAAATGCCCCTATACCATACCTTCCTTTCTTCCCTCAAATCCTTGCTCTGCCTTGAGTACTATGACTCCAAATAAACCTCTTTATATCTTCCAGTTCCTTGCTAATAGCAATGTCGTTAGAACAAATGAAGGACAATTCTAAAGTTTATACAATTCAACTCCACCATACACGAAATGTTGCAGTGGTAGGATTCAACGGTGCAACAGAAGCCTTTGTGTTAAGCACGAACATTAACGGTTGCAATACTGCTAGAATCAAAATACCCGTGCACGTTTAGAATACTATAATAGAGCTTCTACTACACGTCTGTCTCCAGAAATTCCCGATGTCGATATTGCCAAATTTACGGAATGGTGAATTTTTCCAGGAAAACGGTGTTCTAGTGGTGAGAATGCTTCCTTCGTGACCCTGCAACCTAAATCTAAATATTCTCAGATCACGCTGTGTACCTATGAATAGGAATACAATTTGCACTTTTCGGAAATCCCAACGTGCGGGTACCCATACACATCTACCATAATAAAAACGAATTCAGAAACTATAGAACGAATTGTTGTCCAAATTGCAACCAAGGAATCCCCTAAGGAATCGTTCTATTATGTATCTATTGTAAATAACTAAAAGACACACGACTCCGTTAGGCTCACGCACCGAGTCGTGTCAAATAAAAAAAAAATTGAGCGAAAATTTTGGTTATTTTAAGAATCTTTGAAATGGTGTCTCAAGAGATTTGTTTTTTTTTCTTGATTGGTTTATTCAACACGAGCCTAGATGTAAGCTGAACGGAGCCGTTGATCTTTTACATTTACAGTAAAATAATTTAAAAACCTGTGACCGGGTTATTAGACTTAGTATTTACTGTTTGCGGAGATTCTTTTTCTAGATGTTGCAGCTTTTTGAGTGTTGTCCAATGGTACCATTTGTTCAGTTTACTTTCTTCGTATTCGTTAACGCGTTGGTTTTGTGGCTAGGGTTGTGGTACCGGTAACACTGGTACCGAAAATCCCGGGAATACCGACCCATTTTTGAAACCGTAATACCGGTACTGAACAAAATCCAGTACCGGTATTTTCGGTACTATACAATTTTTATGACAAATATGTTAACTCTGCAGGGGATCTGTTTCAAAATATCGGTCTGCAAGATAACGTTTATTTATATTAATTTTCCTTCTAGATAGATCGTTGAGATAACATCTTTGTGTGGGAATGAGGTGGGGCCATCATCATAATAATTCTAGAAGTTAAAGTTTTATTAGCGACATTCTGATTGGTTTCCATTATTCACTGGGTGGCGCGTAATAAGACTATGGTCTAAGTCATGTCTGTATTTGATTTGCTCTTAAACCTTTATCTATAAAAGAACGAACAGCGATTTAGTAGTTTTAGACTTGGTGAACTGCTTCAAATGGAGCGATTTGTAATTATTGGTGATCGGAAAATTCAGCAAAACTCCATAGTTTACAGGAAAGCAAGGAGCCTTGATATGCATTAGAGAATAGTAGGCAAACGACATAAAGGTCGCAACCAATTTTCAGAAAAACAAGAAAGGAAATGCGATTAACCTGCTCAGATTTACCTCCATTCTCGCTTTGATTTACTGTTGTTAATAGGGTTTCATACATTTACCATCTGTTCAAGTCGACGAAATTCGCACCACTTTCAAAGTGGCCTAGATTTCGAAATAAAAGAAGGTGCCCTATACGAAAAATATCTTCTGTGAAATGAGTCTTGCCATTCCGAATCAATTAAAAACAATGCACATGTTATTTTTTGATCAGCACAAATCAATCATCTGAGAATAAGATCATCAGTTTGAGCATTCAATTTCAGTTGAAGCTTTTTTCGAATTTAAAAAAAAAATATTCGAGTACCGGTACTCTACCGGTACTAAAAGCTTCATTACCGTAGTACCGGTCCTCGCCAAAAAGGGTCGGTACTGCGAACCCTATTTGTGGCTTTCAATCGGATGCTCCATTCATGTGTACTTTTATCTTGTGAGCTACGGTTATAAATATCCTTTTCTTGCTGTTTGTATTTTTGTGGTGTGGTGATGAGCCTATTTTCGCCAGAGTTGCGTGTCCTTAACCCAAAATACTGAGGTGAATCTAGAGTCCAGAATACAGAGTTCAGTGTCGAGAATGCAGAGTTCAGAGCCCATAGCGCAGCGATCAGAACCCAGAGTTCCGAAGACAAAGCTCAGAGTCCAGAATCCAAAGTTCCGAATGCAGAATGCAGCGTCCAGAGCGCAGAGTTCAGATGCCAAGAGTCCAAAACATGAGCCCAAAAACTAGAGTTCTTATCCAAAAATACTGAGCCCAGAGTCCTCAGCACATGCTCCAGAGTCCAGAATCCAGTGTGAAAAGTGTAGCATTCAGAGTTGAAAGTGCCGAATCTAGAGCTTAGACAGACATCAGAATCATCAACCCAAAATATTGAGCCCAGTGTCCCGAGTTCGGAGCGCAGAGCCCGGGATCCAAAGTCCAGAGATCAGAATCCTCAGGCCAAAATACTAAGCCCAGTGTTCCGAGTTCAGAGTCAAGAGACCAGAATCCAGAGTCCCGGGAAGAGAGCCCACAGTCCAGAATCTAGAGCCTCAAGTTCAGAGTCTAGAGTTCAGATTCCAGAATGAAGGATCAAGACCCAGATACCAGACCCCATGGTTCAGAGTCCAGAGTGCATAGTACAGAAATTCGAGGCCAGCGCTAAGAGTCCATCATCGAGCAACGGGAGTGAAGAGTCCAGAATTTAAAGTTCGGTGTCCATAGTCCAGAGACTAGAACCCAGAATCCAGAGTCCCGAGGGGAGAGCCAAGAGTCCAGATTGCAGATACCAGAGTTTAGAGTCTAGAGATTGGAGTCCAGAATCAAGACCCCAGAGACCATAGTTCAGAGTCTATAGCACAGAATATCGAGCCCAGAACCCAGTGTCCAGAATCCAGCGTGAAAAGTACAGAGTCCAGAGTTCACAGTCTAGAATCTAGTCTGACTGGGTATTCTCGGAATGGTCTTGACGAGCAGGTGCCAGAAATTTATATCTGACGCCATGTTGAAATCCAAGATGGCGACTTCCGGATGTAAATTACTACGATTACACTTCGGATTGTTTATCTTTGCACACCACTTGATCCTGTTTAACTTTGATTTATACAATTGTTCCATAATGATAATTTTACTAGAACTACTCTTCACAACTATTGTTACTAGACTGCTTTAAGGCCTTAGTTTCATAGTACTGTTATTTGGTAAAATGAGTATTGATGCAGGTAATGAGTACCAAATTCGTTACTAATACTTTTTGTACGTTCAGGATACCAACAGTTGGGAAATTTGATTCTGAGCTGGTTATGACTTTCATTGGTTTTCGATAAAAATACACTGAAAAAAACTCAGTTTGGACAAGGAAAAGTTTTTTTCAAATAACTTTTTTTCCTTAAAAGTGCCCAACTTGAATTTTGGAGGTAGGTAGGGAACATAATTACATAAGTTCTCATGTAATGTAAAATCTGAGAGGGTGCTGCCAACATTTGTTCGAGTTGGTGCGAAATTCGTCATGTTACTTATGAAATCAAAAGAATTTCATGTTTGTTCTATGAAAAGTCTCTCCCGTTTTTACGAATGGGCACACTGGGCCTAGGCCATGAGCCCCGGGATTTGAGGGGCCCCACGATTAGATTAGGTGCATAAAATCATAGGTACTGTCTGCACCGCTGGCGCCCTGAAAACTTCAAAAAAAAGAGTGGGACAATCTATATTCGTTTCAAAAAAATTTTTGATGGGCATACTTGGATTAATATAGGGTGATGAGCCCATTTTCCCATTTGAAGCTGTTTGTTAGAGCAGTGTCTGCCACCTTTGTTCAACGCATTGAGTCAAATGGTAGCTCAACAATAGGGACACTCGATTCGAGTTTTCGTTGCGCTCACACGCACGAGAATTTCACAATTGTCAGGGCATTTATGTTTTTATCTTGGTTCTTAACAACGAAGCAAAGCTGTTGATTTTGGGCCGAGTAATTAATGAATTAGTGAGGCACCCTTCTTAGCATGGTGAAAATAGGAACTTTACCCTATGTTGATTTACAGTTGTAAGGAACCCTCCCAACAAGCCAGAGCTTGAATCACCGTCAAGCGAAATCTGATTCACAGAACTGCTAGAAAAGTGTAGCAGTTTAAGGCGAATAAAGTAGACGTGGTAGCAGTACAGAATCGAACGGAGGGAATTAAATGAAAGACCCGGCAATTCAGATTCGGTCAACCGGAAGCTTGGTTGAATTTGTTCTGTATTTTATCCTGATTGATATTCAAAAATAAAAATAATTCGATTTATTAAATAAAACGTTCAATCGATTTCCACACATTCTTGTAAAGTAATATTCAGACCCTGTTAGGAAACTACAAACGTCGCCGGTACAACAATCGACCGTCGCAAACAACCAGCCGGTGGCTCATCGTAAACTAAGTCGATCGCAAAAATTAAACAACAGGCCTGTAAACAGGTGCACTCACTGGCAGGTGTGCGATCGTAAAGGATACGCGTGGGTACTAGGAAACGAGAGAATGACGGCTCCATATCAAGCATCCTGGAAGTCTACAATACTTAACACTTTTTTGGTTGCGTCCAACGGGAAAAAACTGATCGAAATGGTAAGTGAAGCGAAAGCAATTATGTGAAGAGAATTTCCGCAAAGCCGAGATTCGAACCCGCAACCTTTGAGACTCCGGCCCAATGCACTAACCTTTATGCTATCCCTGGGATATGATGACGTCCCAAAAAGAATTATCGCACTGGCTATAGGGATCTTACCCTACCTGCAAAGCGACAACCGCAGCTGCCACTCAACACATTTGATCTATTTAATTAGCCATTAGATGCCACGGCTCGGGTTTTATTGGCTGTTTAGCAGACTGCGCTCGTTGGCTGAATCATTTGTCAACGAATACCAAAGCGCATTTCAAGAAACACGATTTACGAAATTCAGATGATAACCTTGCGATAACTCTAGAGTAAAGTTTGGACTTGTCCTCTGTTTGTGGATTTTAAGGTAGCGTACGATTCAGTGAAACGAATCGAACGGTGGGAGATATATTTTCAACCATTATCTTCCACAGTTCGTTTCATTTCGTTCGTTCCAACAAAATTGATTAACCGTGATATTTTTTTTTTTTTTTTCATTTCGTTTATTTGATAGGCACAAATGCGTTAGCTTGGCGGTGCCGAATTCTTTTGTTTTTACATTTTGAATATCTTAAAACTAGGAGGTTACAATGTTGAAATATTTTTTTTATAAAAGAGAAAAAAATTTACAGCTATCTTAAGACTAGAAAAAAAAATTCTATATATAAGAGAGGGGGCAAATGATTTTTTTTATGAAAAATTTTAAAACAAGGAATTCAATAGTAATAGTTTTTTAGGAAATATTTACAGTTATCTTAAAACTAACAATATAGTTTGGTACACAAAAGGGGGAACAAATATTTATGAAAAATTTCACAGATGTTTTAAAACTAGGGATACAATTCTATTTACAAGATGGGGGACAATAGTTTTAACAAAGAGTAGAATTTGCAACTATCTTAAAACTAGGAATACGGAATACAAATTTGATTTTTTATCTGATACTTATGCTTGGTCATTTCCAAAATCGTTGTAGAAGTAGTTGTATCAAGGACAGGGGAGAGAAGGCGTAGATGGTGACCGGTAGAGAAGAGCAAAACTTGCAACTTTCGGGCAAACGGGAGATCAGCGAAACAAATTTGCGCCTCAGTCTAGTAGGTCGGATTGGCGGATGGTATTCTTCGGACCCGCGGGGAATCCTTCAAAGGGAATCCTTCGGACCTCGAGTCGCTCTCGCTTCAGATTCCGTAGTGATAAGGGCGACGGCGGTTATATAGTGGCAGTCTGAAGCATATCGGTTCCACACGGCAAGAGGAAACTTCTAAAAACGAGAAATAAAAAGAGAGGGGCTAAATTGGGATATTTATCGTTTTTATGAAAGTATAAATAAGGGACATATAGGGGAAATCACGATTTGCCAGCATATCTCGAACTGGGACATTGGGTGGTTTACCTCGGGCCCGAAGGGAATCCTTTAACTGAGACCTGGCGTCCAAATACCCGGCGCATACCCAGACAACGTGCTCGATGTCATGATAGCCCTCGTCACAAGCGCACAGACTACTCTCCGCAAGCCCAATACGCCGCAAATGTGCATCTAAGGTGTAGTGGTTGGACATAAGTCGGGACATTACACGAATAAAATCCCGACCCACATCCATCCCCCTGAACCAAGGTTTCGTTGATACCTTTGGGATAATCGAATGTAGCCATCGTCCAAGTTCACCATTGCTCCACGAGGTTTGCCAACTGTTGAGTGTCCTCTGACGACAAATACTAAAAAATTCGTTGAAGCAGATTGGTCTTTCGTATATGTCACCATTTAATGCGCCCACCTTTGCTAATGAGTCGGCCTTTTCATTGCCCGGGATAGAACAATGAGAGGGGACCCAAACAAAGGTAATCTGATAAGATTTTTCAGATAATGTACACAAGGACTCCTGTATCTTCCCCAGAAAATACGGGAATTGCTTTTTAGGCTTCACCGCACGAAGAGCCTCGATAGAGCTGAGGCTGTCCGAAATGATGAAGTAGTGATCTGTGGGCAGAGTGTCGATGATCCCAAGGGTGTACTGAATTGCAGCTAACTCTGCGACGTAAACTGAAGCAGGATCATTGAGCTTGAATGAAGCGGTGATAGTATTGTTGAAGATACCGAAGCCAGTGGACCCATCGAGATTTGATCCGTCAGTGTAGAACATTTTGTCACAGTCGACTTCTCGGAATTTATTATAAAATATATTGGGGATCACTTGAGGGCGTATATGGTCCGGGATTCCACGAATCTCTTCCTTCATGGATGTGTCGAAGAATACAGTAGAATCAGAAGTATCTAGGAAACGAACACGGTTGGGAGTATACGTAGAAGGATTAATGCTCTGTGCCATGTAGTCGAAGTACAAGGACATAAATCGGGTTTGAGAATTAAGCTCGACGAGCCTCTCGAAGTTTTCAATCACCAACGGGTTCAGAATGTCGCATCGGATGAGCAATCGATATGAGAGTTCCCAAAATCGATTTTTTAGCGGAAGAACGCCCGCCAGCACTTCGAGACTCATCGTATGGGTCGAATGCATGCAACCCAAGGCAATGCGCAAGCAACGATACTGGATTCTCTCCAGTTTGAAGAAGTGTATGTTCGCAGCGGAGCGGAAACAGAAACACCCGTACTCCATCACCGACAATATCGTTGTTTTGTACAACCTGATCAGGTCTCCTGGGTGAGCACCCCACCATGTTCCAGTTATTGTTCGGAGAAAATTGATCCTTTGTTGGCATTTCTGTTTCAGATACCTAATGTGACATCCCCAGGTACCTTTAGAGTCGAACCAGACCCCGAGATATTTAAATGTGAAAACCTGGTTGATCGTTGCACCCATTAATAGAAGCTGGAGTTGCGCCGGCTCACGCTTCCTAGAAAAAACAACCAACTCAGTTTTCTCCGTGGAGAACTCAATACCCAGCTGAAGAGCCCAAGCAGACAAATTGTCCAAGGTATTTTGTAATGGTCCTTGCAAGTCGGCAGCTTTGGGTCCTGTAACAGAGACCACCCCATCGTCTGCAAGTTGCCTTAGCGTGCATGAATTGGCAAGACAATCGTCAATGTCATTCACGTAAAAATTGTAGAGCAGGGGACTTAGACATGAGCCCTGGGGAAGACCCATGTAGCTAAATCGCGATGTTGTTAAATCGCCATGCGAAAAGTGCATGTGCTTTTCAGACAACAGGTTTAGCAAAAAGTTATTTAAAATTGGTGAAAGACCATGCTGGTGCAGCTTCTCTGAGAGAATGTTGATAGAAACTGAGTCAAAAGCCCCCTTAATATCCAAGAAGACTGATGCCATCTGCTCTTTGTTAGCATAGGCCATTTGGATTTCTGTAGAAAGCAACGCAAGGCAATCGTTCGTCCCTTTGCCTTTGCGGAAGCCAAATTGTGTATCTGACAGTAAGCCATTTGCTTCAACCCAATTGTCGAGGCGAAACAAGATCATTTTCTCGAACAACTTCCGAATACAGGACAGCATTGCAATCGGCCGATACGAGTTGTGGTCGGAGGCTGGTTTTCCTGGTTTTTGAATGGCGATGACCTTCACTTGCCTCCAGTCATGAGGGACAATGTTACCCTCAAGAAACTTGTTAAATAAGTTCAGCAAGCGCCTTTTTGCAGTGTCAGGCAGATTCTTCAGCAAGTTGAATTTGATTCTGTCTAACCCTGGGGCGTTATTGTTGCATGATAAGAGAGCAAGTGAAAACTCCACCATCGAAAACGGTGTTTCGTTCGCGGTATCGGGAGGAGACGCGGCGCGGCACGTTTTCTGTACCGGGACAGAGTCCGGACAGATCTTCTTGGCGAAAGCGAATATCCAACGGTTTGAATATTCCACGTTCTCGTTGGTACTATTACGGTTACGCATACGTCGAGCCGTACCCCAAAGAGTGCTCATCGCTGTTTCTCTCGTTAACCCGTCGACGAACCGGCGCCAATAACTGCGTTTTTTGGCTTTCATTAAACTCTTCATTCGCCTATCTAGCGACGCGTACTGTTGATAGCTAGCGGGTAACCCGTCTTCCCGGAAGGCCTTATATGCAGTGGACTTCTCCGCGTACAGCTCTGAGCACTCTTTATCCCACCACAGTGTGGGAGACCGTCCATGGGTATTCGCGCTGGGTACTGGTTTAGTCTGAGCTTGATTCGCACTGTCGAGAATCAAGCCAGCCAAAAACCTGTACTCTTCCTCCGGAGGAAGTTCTTGAGTGGATTCGATTTTAACGGATATCGCGGTCGCGTAACTCTTCCAATCAATGTTCCGTGTGAGGTCATACGAGGCATTGATTGTTTTCGATGGTCTTGAACCGTTAGCAATTGAAATCACGATAGGCAAATGATCGCTACCGTGGGGATCAGGGATCACCTTCCACATGCAATCTAACTGTAGCGATGTCGAGCAAAGCGATAAATCCAATGCGCTTGCGCGTGCTGGTGGTGTAGGAATCCGCGTCATTTCTCCCGTGTTTAAGATGGTCATGTTGAAATTGTCGCAAAGATCTTGGATTAATGTTGATCTATTATCATCATGAAGACAACCCCATACCGTACCGTGCGAGTTAAAGTCTCCCAGAACTAGCCGCGGTGCCGGTAAGGATTCCGTGATATTACAAAGCGTTCGGTGCCCTACCGAGGCTCTAGGAGGAATGTAGATGGAAGCAATGCAAAGGTCTTTGATTAAAACTTGACAAGCGACAATTTCAATGCCTGGTGTTGAAGGGAGGTTAATTCGGTTGAAAGAATAGCACTTTTTGATCCCCAAAAGTACTCCTCCATAGGGGTTTTCTCGATCCAGACGAATTATATTAAAGTCGTGGAAGTTGAGATTTATATCGGAAGTTAACCAAGTTTCACATAATGCGAAAGCATCACATTTTAAACTATTTAGTAAAAATTTAAAGGAATCGATTTTCGGGAGGATACTTCTGCTGTTCCACTGTAGAACAGTGATCGAATCGGTGACCTCGTTCGATGACTTAGCCATCGAAGGATACGATCGCTGCAAGGAGGGGCCATTTAGTAGTCAACTGCTTCAAAAATGTTTGCACTATAGGGAGAAAACGTATCAGAAGGCTTTTAAGAGGATCAGTAACATTGAAAGCTGTGAAAATTAAGTCCACTATGTCAGAAAATTTCATTAGTCCGTTACTGGACTGAGTATCTGTTTGAAAAACGGGGACACTTGGGGTTTTTGGTGTCCCTGGAAGTGGTGGGTACTCCTTGTTAGAATTAATATTTCCAAGTCCTGGAGCAAATTGCTTCGGCTTTTGTGCATCACTTCCGTTGGATTTATTGGTTGTAGATGGCGCACTCTGAGTGGACGACACCTTGGCACCCTTACGAGGCAATGTAGGGGAGGCTGGATTTCTCCTCTTCCTGGATTCCCCTGGGTTAACCAATGATGTTCCCTCTTGTGGGTCGTCAGATTCTTGCTCAACGCCAGCCAAAAGAGCAAAGGAATTTTCGGAAGGGACAGATGGCGAAGCATTCTTTAGCATTTCTGCATAAGAGTGCCTCGAGCGATCCTTAAGGGAGCGCTTAATTTTATCCCCGCGCTGCTTGTACGCCGGGCATGACTTAAGAGCATGCGGAGGGCCCCCGCAGTAAATACACTTCTCAGTTTCTCCACCGCAAGCGTCATCCTCATGCTCTCCCTCGCATTTGCCGCACCGTTTTTTATTGCCACAATAAGTGGCTGTGTGGCCCAGTTGCTTGCAATTGCTGCAGTTCATTACCCGCGGTACAAACAGGCGAACGGGTAAGCGAACCCTATCCAGGAGGACATAGTTGGGAAGAGCAGACCCGGAGAAAGTCACCCGAATCGAGTCTGACGGAGAATAAATCGTCTTATCATTTTCTGTTTTTGCGGAATACAATTGCTTGCATTCCAGAATCTTCACCTTTTGAAGTGAAGGGTCCTTAAAGCAGCCAACCCCGTATTTCAACAGGTCTTCGCACTTTAGACCCGGTTCGGCGACTATTCCATCGATCTCCACTGCCCTACAAGGCACATACACTCGGAATTGTTTCGTAAAACGCTCGCTGCGAGCAATCTGGTTTGCCTGATCGAGGTCATTTACTATAACGCGTATCTTATTAGCTCGAACACGTGTTATCTGAGCTACGGCCGGGTAGTTAGCAGTCAGCTCCCGTGATATTTCTAGAATATTGGGCGATTTCGTGTTGGGCCGGAAATACACCACCCAGGGTCCATTTGAACTGGCTGGGTATGTTTTAATACGGGGAGGACTGGGGGGATCAGGGGAGGGAGTAATATCGGGTTTACCCGGTAAATCCATGGGAATATCATTCCCATCCAATGTTTCTTCGCCCTCGGCCATTTAGGCACGAGGATAGCACGTGGTGTAAACGAGAGATGAAACTTGTATTCAGGGTAAAGGGAAAAGTAGACCGATCGGGGAAAGGGAAACGAAAGAAAGAAAAATAATACTTAGCTTATATAGCGGCGTGTCCGGCAATTCTGGTATTCACTTCACCAGCCTGGGCACCGGCGAACAAAGACTGCCTCAAACAATAGTTGACCTTCACTGTCAATATATATTCTTGTTCACTTTATGCACAGCACCAGAAAACGAACTGCTTCGATCGAGAGCTCGGAGAGTTATGATTAACCGTGATATGTTTGACGGGGTTCCCACGTACATTTTCAGATTTTGATCCATAAAGTTCCAATTTTCTTTCCCAAACTTAACAGCATCTTAGGACATAAGCAAACATAGCTTTTGGATGAATAAAATTGATAATACAGTAAGCTGGGAAAGGGCTTCTGAATTTTTCATCCCTTAACAGGTCGACAGGGTATCTGGGTACCCGTGTAAAACTATGGCATTTTTAATCGATTGGGTTCATCCGATTAAGGCACTTATGGATACAGGCACTCTTTTACCTTTAGATTCGGTGAAAAGGAACCGTATAAATTCATCTGGTTCCCGGGAATCCAAATTTCTGGAGGTATGTTAAAGTACTAGGATACTATTTATACATCTTGATTGAACTCCTCACAAGATTGCATCCCATTGGTATGAGACCGTTTGATGATTTAACCCCGAAACGGTAATTCTGGAGCAGATTTCCATGCGGCCGTTAGTGACCATTCCGTCTTTTCAGAACCACGGCACTTGACCAATGCAAAGGACTCGCATCAACCCATGAGAATCATTTGAGAATCACTTGAATATCATTTTACAATAATTCAATATCACTCCTAAATGATTGGCCAAGCATTTTGGAATAATTTAGGAATATGGGAATCATTTAATCATTCAGTTGATAGCAAATCAAGAGTCATCTGAGAATCATTTGGAAATTATTCGAAAAGTATTTAGAAGTAACTGGAAAATCTTTTAAAGCATCTGAAAATAGTTTAATAACCACTTGACTGAAGAACTATTTGCAAATCATATGAGAACTGGTGAATCGTTTGGAAAATCATTTGAGAATCATTTGTAAGTTCTTTAAGGATCATCTGAGAGAGAATTTATTGGGATTCGTCTGAGAATCCTTTGAGTTTCATTTGATAATCATCTAAGAACGATTTGAAATTCACCCTTGATTTTTCTGGGATTCATTTGAGCATCTGAGAATAACTCAAGAAGCATTTGTTAATCATTCGCAATTTGATAAATATTTAAGAATCATTTGAAAATCGATTGAGAGTCTTGGAATCTTTAGAGTCTTAGAATTAGAGAATCCTTTGTAATTTTAGGAATCATTCAATACTCTTAGAATCATCTAAAAGCCGCCGTATGATAATCATTTTAGAATCATTTATGAGTAGTTCAAGAATCTTTTGAACAATTTTCAAGATCGATTTCAAACAGATTTGGGGCGAATGACCGTAAGGTTAAAACCTCTATAATCGAAATAAAAAAAATCATGAGATTATACGAATCATTTGTGCATCGTGTGTAATTCAATTGAGAATCATTCGACCGTCCGCTGGAAATCATCTGAGAATCATTCGAAATTCTTTTTGAGAAATTGAGAATCTTTTGATGAATGATTTGAAACAGATTCCAGAATCACCTATGAATCGTTTGAGAGATGTTTAAGAATCGCTAGTGAATAATTCAAAAATCAAATGGGAATCATTTGAGAATCGTTTGGCAACCATCTGAAGATATTTTGGTATTCAGCCAAAAATCATTTGTAAATCACCCGTCTGCTGGGAGGTATCAAGAAATAATTCAAAAATGTTTTGAGTGTCATTAGTGATTTGAGGAATTTGAGGCTGTTTGGAATATATCTTAAAAATCATTTGAAATTCATTTGATAATCATTCGAAAAAATCCTTTAGGATCGCATAAGAATCATTTAAGAGTCATTTATGTGTAATTCGATAATCTGTAAACTAAAACTTCCCAGAATGGTTCGAAAAAAAATGAGAATCGCTTATGATTCATTTGGGAGTAATTTGATAATCGTTTGTGATTAATTTGGAAATAATGCAAAATTATTTCATAATTATCTAGAAATCATTTGAGAATTATTTGGAAATCGTCTGAAGACCCTTTGAGATTCACGCGATAATCATCTAAGAATCATTTGAAAATCACCCGTGATGCATGTGAACCTCATTATCGTTCACAAATCATTTCCGAATCGTTTGAAATGTAAAAAATATTCGGGAATTAATTGAAAAATCGTTCGAGAATCGTTTCTGAATATCATTTGAGAATCATTCTAAAACTCTCTGAATGAAAGTATTCTTTTGAAGACTTTCCGAGAACGATTCGAAACATTTTTGAGAATTACTTGAGAGTCGTTTGCTAATCATTTGGGATTAATTTGGGAAAATTTTCAAACTCATTTTATACTCGTAGTGAAATGATTTGATAAACATCTAAGAATCATCTGAGAATCCTTTGAGAATCATTTCAAAATCACCCGCCATTCTTCTGGAAATCAATTCAAAATTCACTTGTGAATCATTCGCGACGTGAAAAATACTTGAGAATTATTCAGTCGAGAATATTTTGAAAAACTTTCGAGAACGATTCGAAACAAATTTGAGAATTACCCAAAGAACCCTTTGAAAGTCGTTAATTTGGGAATAATTTCAATATCATGTCTCTTGGAAATTATTAGAAACCCATTCGGGAATCAAATGAAAACCATTACATAATCATCATAAAATCATTTGGAAAATTGCCTGCAATTCTGCTAATAACCATTTAACATATGAGAATCATTTGCGATTTGCAAAAATAGATCGGCCCCAAGTAACAATTGAAGTTTTATAGCACGCTACAAGTGCAATTTAAGTTTTATGAGTAGCTATAAAACTACTTTAAAACCTCAATTGTTACTAGGGGCATTCTTTGATTACTTTTTTTTAGCGTTTGAGAAATTTGTAGAAACAAGAGAAGTGATAAAGTAATCTAAAAGGCGATTAAACTTACTGGAACCATGTCCTAGATTAGATATTAGAGATTAAAGAATGTTGAGTGTAGAAAAACGCTGGTTTGCTTGTCACACTAGCAGATTCCTTGCCAAATTATATGTTTTTGGGAACTTATCCACGAAAACAAACTTGAGTCGTCAGGAAGCTTATCGTGAGTTTGGAACCTTGGGAATTGTGCGACATCCGCTTCCGCATATGGTTCATTGTGTATCAAAACACATTCTTTGGCTGGGCGCCCAGCTTACGGGTCTGTTTGTTGTTTAAGGCTTTGGTTGGGCTGTTTACTTGCTCGATAAGATTTGTAGCCTTCTCACAGAAGGATTCGTGCAGTGGTTAGCAACCAGTTCGTTCGTCAAGTCATAATCCGAGATGTCGATATCAGCTTAGATTCTCTTCTTGCATGATAAATATCTCAAAACCACGTTTGTCAAAACTAGCAACACACTTTAAAATGATTGCATATTCGACCACTGGGTGCACCACTTTCGCTGAAAGTAAGTCCCTCATTTCTAAATGATCTAGTACATAGAAACATAAAAATGTGTCAATTTTGCTCCCACAATTTATGAAATTTATATGAAGTTTTGCCACATGACCAAACTGCAATTTTTTTGTGTGTAACAAATTTGATTTTCTTTCTTTGGAATTCTTCCAGGATGAGGTTTAAAATACTGGCCCTCGTGCGATCAGTGCTTTACCCCCTGGTCCTGTACCACCGAACCGATTATCGACATTTTCTACCAATAGTACACACATCAACGGTTCCAGGTGGCTTCCTTGACGAAGCCTCGTGTAAAATAACAGTTTGCCGAAATGCGTAAAAATACACAAATATTTTATGGTTTCAAACTACCTAATTTCAGTTATTCGTGATTTGTGTGTAAAGTTTGATACCCAAACATGAGGTTGTGTCTGTTATCGTTTGGCCGCCTCAACGGCTGACAATATCAAATCAAGAGACCCATGACATTAACCAGATAATCTATCAAAGAGCTGATTAGAAATTCAATAAGATTTTTTTAAATAGTACCCCAATTGGAGAAAATAAAACATTTTTTTAAATAAATGATTTAAAAATATCGGTTTGACAATCTTACATTATCATAGCTCATTTTAAGCAATATTGCTGAAGACCACGCATTGTAATTCTCTCTCACTCACGCGAGAAGAAGCTTATCCGATGTCCAACTTTTCCGAGATAAGATGAGTCGCAAAATTCTCCGTCTCCACAAATAGCGCGAGAATAATTTTCCGGATAAAATTTATTTGATTTTTTCCTTCTCACCGGAGAAGGTGATAATATTTTAATTTCGTGGAAATCAATAAAATCGTCAAAATATACAATTAATTTCAAAGAATAGCGGCAAAGATGTACTAGACAGACAGACTTTTTTTCGTGTTTTGGAGTAGCGACAGCAAGGCAGCGAGCGCAAAAAGGATACCGTGATAAACTCATTCGCTCATTCTCCGGCGGTTTAATTTATCCGGAGAAATAACAAGTTGTATTTATCCGGAGAAGTTGTATGAGTGCCAATAACTTTTCGTGTGAAAATGTGAGTTTTCATTGTCGCAGTAGCAAATTATCCGGACGCATTTACTCATATGAGCGATAAATGCAATGCCTGCTGAAGACAAATTCGTTGGGGCGAGATGTAATCATCCCGAAATTCCTCAATGCTACTAAAAAAAAACACCTAACCGATTCTATTATAGTTGATTTTGTCGACGTTGTGATGAGGAAGTGTGTTAAATCGGATATAAAAGACAAAATTATTTTTTGCCGGTTGACTCATTTAAAAATTACCAATTGCATGATCTACTGTAGTACAATATTAATAAGATTGTTAAAGAGCGAATATTGAAATTATGATATAACATACAACCGGTATAACATGTTTCCCACTTGTCATAAGTTAACCAAATTGTGCAGTTTCTTTTCGAAATTTGAACACTCATATGTAAAATCCATAACTTCGCACATCGTGCTTTGAAAAATGAAGTTGAAATCCCGAATTCAACATCTCGTAAGTACTAAAATGTTTCCAAGGATCGGTTGACATTGGATCACAATGTTCGCATCAAAATATCTTATTTGGCAAGAAATCTGTACCTGTGGAAAGCAAAGTCACTTTTTCGTCACGCCATCAATGGTGATTGTTACACAGCTGAAAAATTCCAGAATTATATCAACCAACTTCAAATAATTCGTCAAATATTTGTAAGCTGCGCCAATTAAATGTGGGCCTTTCCGCGTCAGATTTACCATCAAAATTTTAATTCCTTCCAAAAAAAATCTTTAGTCATTCTTTAGCCAAAAACAATTGACACGTATTTATTGTTTCGGCTGAAACTCAAGTTTTTTCAAGTTATGAGGTTTTGAGCTAATTTGGCAATATTGAATTTTTGTCTATCTCTTATAACTCGAAAATTATTCGAAATATGGAAAAAGTATTGCAAATCTCACTATTACCTAATATACCAATACCAAGAATAATAGTTCCTAGTGTTTAACAATTTTCTCAGCGACATCGCATGGTTAGAAAGTAATATTCGCAAGATAATAAGTTTTGACCAACTTTTCTCATCCCTGGACCACTGTGTGACCATCGCAAGCCTCACCAAACGACTCCTTTAGCTCCTATAGGTAATTTTTAGCTCCCCAATCCCAATCCAACCATTGACAGTTCAGCTGATTTTGTCGCACCACTAACCATCGGGACGGTCAGTTTCTGATTCTCGCACGAACCGACCCACCCAGCACCACACACCGCACTACCAGTCGGAAGTGCCTTGTCAAAGCAGAATGAAAGTAAAATTTATGACCATTTACACTTGCTGTGCTGCTTTGGCTGTGATTTTGCAGTGGGTACCTTTCCGTACTATTAGCATGTGTACCAACTGTTAGCTATTCCAGAGCACTCCTGAGGAGTGGACTTGATGATGGGTTCTCTCTGTCTCTCTCTCTCTCTCGGACGGTTGAGACGGTTCGATAGCAGGTGAGTCGTCACACACCCGGCAGCCCAGAAGTTCCTCTCTGCCTCAATGCAATGGCCAATCATTGTCAAGAGGCCCCATCAGGTTACTGCTACTTTGTTTATCTTCCTTTGCTGTCGGTCAGTGTTTTTATGGCTGGTTGTTCGTCTGTAGTGGTATTCGTTTGGCTGGACGAGCACCTGAACGAAAATGTGTCCTTGTGGCTGAATGACACGTACGTAATGCTTCTTGGGTGTTGAAAATCGAAACATTTCCGTATCAGGGCTACACGGAAACAAATTATGGTAATGGAACCTGTTACAGTGTCTGATACCATCAATTTTTGTTAAAATCAGGGACAATTTTTCGAAAAGGATACCGGCATATATTCCTGCCAAAGCTCAAAATTCTTAGATTCTAACAATTTTCACTCGTAATTAGTTACGCTGCGATACTGCGTTGCTTTGGTTTTGTTCGATGATATCTTGCAAAAACTGTCAACGGACTGGTACCAATAACCGTTTCTTGTGGTTGAAAACTTAGTGTTTTTTGAAAGATCACAGATGCGTACTACTATGTAAAACGAATTCTTTATGTGGAATATTTTACCGCATTTAGATATAATTTGAGGCCATTCCTCCCTTTTACCACAATCGAATTCCTTTGCGTGTGGGCTAACACCGGGAACACTCCGCAATTAGCTATCGTCTAATCCTAGTTTCAATAATGGTTCATCTTCAAACTATTTTACATCGAACGTTAATTGAATATATTCAATGAAAGAGGTTCCTCTTCCAACCAGCAGTCAGTGTGCAGGAGTTTGCTAATGGTTCTTTTGAAAGGAGCCTAGAGAGTGCTGTTCCTAGGGTGGCCACTTCACCGGAAGATGGCTGCTGCAACTGTTCGACGAACCAGGGTGAGGTGTAGGTGAGATGAAGTAAATGAGATAATTGTCGGTGTTGGTTGCTCACAATTACGGAGTGCGATGTTCGATTACTGCCTACCTGCCTGCCACTTCCCCGCCGCTGTTTGTGTGTATCTACGAGCTTACTCGCTTATGCATGTAATTATCGCCAATTTTGGGATCCGGTCGGGGCGATGAAAGTTAATTACAGTTTTTGCATTTTCTTCGATTAGTGGGGGAGTGTCATTTCAGTTAATAAGATTAGCATTTTTATAGTTATTTTGTTGAATTTACGTGAGGAGATTTAGGAGATGGTGGCTCGTGGAATAATAATAATGTTCCAGCAGAAATTTTACCAATCTCATTATCGTGATACTTGAAGCTTCTAATCGGCGCACATGTTATGCTTACAAAAATTTTAATTAAGAAATACCTTCTACAGCTTCCACGCTGTAAGTAACCACAGCTCCTTCCATCTTGAATATTTAGAGAATGATATTTTCCAAAGTCATCAAAACTTCTAACAACAAACACGCATGTTTGTGATTGGGGTTCTTACTGCGTCAGTGAGGTATAAAATGCCTGCCACATGTGGTTCAAGTCGTTTCAGGACGGAATATACTCTTGAGGCACAAAAAAATACAAACATGTGTTGAGTCGATCCATCCTCTGAACTAAATTACTGTAAAAATATCATCATGTATCACACAAGGGACAAGGCTAAGTTCCAGGCTGGGATGCAACGGCAGGAAGAAAAGAACTTCGGCGGATAATACACAGATCCTTCGACGCATACGTATTAGAACGAGAAGGCAAGATTTGCTCCGGTCCTGGTACGGTGCCAGTCAGCATTCAGCAGCACTCACAGACACACCACCGAACGGAATGGAACGGAACGATGAATAATTTATTGCACGCCCGAGGTAAAAAACAAAGTTGTCAGTTTCTGCTCTTGTTTGGTGATAGCTAAACATCGTTTTGTGTGTCCGGGCCTGGGAAGCCTCCGAAATTGGATGGCGAATGAAGCAAAAAACAACATCCAAACTCAAAAGACCACGAAACAAGCTGATTGCAGCTGTTGATCGTGTGTGTGTGTGATTCTGACTTTGTGCGTTCATACGTATATTTCGTCTTTCGAAATATTCGTCGATGCTAAACAGGTCGGCTGGGAATCCTACGAAAAGGAAAAGTTTTGGCTCGTCGGAAAGGCTTTTATTTTCTGATGGTTGATATCCAAAAACCGGAATTGAGAAGATTCTTGTACGTGGCCGGTGTCGTGTTGGAACAGAGATGAACTAAGGGAAGATTTCGAAATTAAATTTGGTTACCGAAAGTCAATCGTGGGTATGAACGTAGATTAGAATAATGTTTTCTCCGATAACGAGTTCAAGAACGCTAGCGATGTTTGTTGTTTCGTAACTTATTTTACAGGAAGCATGGGTTTAGAAGTGTCAGGTCTTCCTTGTTCTCCCTTCCAGATAGACTCGTAATTTGCTGACTAAAAATAGAAAGTCTATACCCGTTCCATTCATCGAAATCGTTAGCGTTGATCGCAGAGCAGTGAAAGAGGCATTCGTTTCTTTTAAAAGGGAGCCTACAAGAATCGAACAGATTATGAAATCTGACAAGATAAAATACATGGTAGCTGATAAAGAACGTAGCAGTCCGAACAGTGTTGGTTCCGTGGTGGAGATCGATGGAATACGGCACAATGTTGTCAACGAACTCATGTATCTTGGGACACTAGTGACATGTGATAACAATGCTAGTCACGAGATAAGGTATAAACGGCTGCGAAACAAGAGGTGCACGAAACCCGCTCTATATAAATGTTTGATACTCCCAGCTGCCCCGTATTGCCAAGTGTTATGGGTTTTGAAGGAAGCAGACTATCGAGTTTTCGGTCTGTTTGAGAGCAGAATTCTACGTTCTACACTCGGCGGTACAGCGGCGCAAACGCATGAACCATGCGCTGTACTAAGTATACGAAGCTGATTGGAGGGCTGATAAAACACGACAAACCACAATGGGTTGAACATGTCGCGCGAATGCCGGAAGAGAAACCGGCTAAAATTATGCTCAGCAGATAACCTGGAAGAGGTTGTCGATTTCAGAACGGACAGTTTTAGGAGAGTAGAAATTACGACCCAAGATCTGTGTCTCCACCGAGTGATCAGTCCCTACGGTTCTATCGCCTGAGACGGATTAACGGAAAAACGTATGAAATGTATTCTCTACCTGCCGGTAGGGTTGCAAATTCAAATCCTGTCACTAAGGCATTTTTTTATAGAAGTTTTGAACCTATTTCTCATTCGGTCTGTCCCTGAAGATGGACAAATATTCTCACTAGAGTGACCAGAATACAATGACCCCAACCTATTTTACGTAGATTTATAAGCTACAAGGCATCCCGTAAAGGTTATTTTTCTGGCTTGGCGCAAAACTGCGCACGTGGATTTTGTGAACCTACACTAAACTCTAAGGTAAGTTTATTAAAAGTGATCCAGGGGACGGGCATACCGTGCGTAGTTGGTAAATCAATTGCCTTGTACGCAGCTCACCTGGGTTCGATGCCCAACCTCGCACATAGGGTTAGAGATTTTTTCAATAGAGATTTCTTTAACCCGAAAAGAGGCGAGGTTAAAACCTCTATAATAATAAAAAAAAGTGATCCATGGGAGGCCATCTCGAATAATAGATCTCGAAATGTGTGTCTCACCAGTTTCCGGTACTGACATAGCGCCAAATAAACCCTAATTCAAATACGGAAATATTACCTGTATTCACAATCAAACAACTTCAAAGTCAGTGCCGGATACTGATGTGACGAAGTTGAGCTGCTTTATGGAATTTTTGCTTGAGACGAAACAAAATCAGTTTCCAAACCCAACTGCTATCAAAATGTATACACTGGAATCGGTTGCGTGGGTTGGAACCTGACTCAGTTTGGGGGTCATACAAAAACGAAATTAATATGCACATTTCTGTTACGATGTTATTGCTCACCCCTATATCATTATTTTATCATTACCCATGACTGGGCCCATCGTTAACTGAACAAAACTGTGGGTCTTTTACATATGCAGTGAAGACCTGATTTAGCAGCCCCCGATTTTGTCAGACAGCCAGTTTTGGGAGGCTATATCTAGTGATTGAAGAATAATATTTTAACAGCTTCGGTGTAATAAAAAGTAATGAACAGCTATGTTTTGCAACATATACATTTTCTTAAAGGAAAAAAATGGACGATTTAAATTACCAGCTAACTTAAAAAAGCTTGATTTATTTTTTTTTAAAGTCACTTGTCAGTAACTGACACCAACTTGCTGTCAGTCCGAATTCCGAGGTAAAGGAATAAGCGTTTCGATCTGAAAATCGATGTAGACACGATCGAAGCGGCGAAATTTGGATAGACAAACCACGATCGCTTGGTGCAAAGCAAGACATCGGACAACAGAACACACATTATCGAATCCTTGAAAAAGGTCACAAACGGACCGAAACGTCGGATGAAAACAAAACAGTGTTTTTGTAAACCGCAAACTGCATAACCGAAACACATATCCTTTTATATCCAAACTAACACCAATTTGGCGCCAGTTAGACACTAAATCCAAGCAGTTCACCCAACATGCGAACGCCTAAAGAAACTGGCTGGTACCGGGTGATTGGTTTTTCATAAATTGATCCTTGGTAGCATACTTAAATTACTTTCACGGTGAGCAATATACTACCCATGATCGCATAGTTGTTCCGTTTTCTATGGGATTTCCTATCTTTATGGGACTCATATGCGATCATAGGCAGTATAAAGGATATAATTTAATTCCCACGATTATTTTTTTTTTTAATTTGGAGCTCTATTTATTGTACTTTCCAACTCACAAGAAATTTACCGGAAAAAATGTGAGTGTTTCTTAAAAAATGGTTTTATTTATAAAACTTTTGCAGATTTTATTTTTCGTTAAGATGAAATACTTTCAGATATATTGAAAGAGAACACTTTGTCTCAATAAGTGAACCTCTAGCTTCGTTAGAAAGTTATATATAATATATAATTTTGTCTAGAAATAAACTATTTTTGAGTAAATATTGCAAGATATAAAAAAGATCGTATTTGCCATTTTCGGTGATTTAGACTACAAAGGTTATATTTCATATAGCAGAAACGGTGTGTAATGTTAAGTGCCCTAATCGACAATTATGATCTTTGACGAAGTTATATTTTTGCTTTTCTTATATAGAAAGGTCATTTATGTAAAATTTCTCATTCACTTGAAACAAAAATAGTTTAATAGTTGGCGCAAACGACAAAAAAAGAATGTTCAAGTTGTCCAAAGATGTATTTAGTCTAAAATAAAACCACAAAGTTATTTAAATAACACAGTGTTTAAAGAACACCGAAAAGTTTGGATTTCCCGTGCAATGGAACGTATGAAAGGTAGAGCTTGCGTGTCTTCAGTGATTTTTTTTCTAAAATGAACTGCATCTTCATTGAAGACATTCAAGCTCAATCTCGAATTGTTAAAACGCTCAATTTTATATGTTACTAAAATTAGAACCACCATAGCTTCCTTTTAAAATGCCCATGCGGTTCAACACGTTAACATAGAAACGCTCGTATCCTTCGCGATAATACAAATATGGTTACGCATGTGAATATGCAATCAAGATTATTCGTACACACCTACGTCTGCGATCTCTCGATTCGTCGCTAACTTTTCGAAGTTGACATATAATTTCTTTCAATTGTACAGGCAATGCATTTAATCTATTCTCATCTTACTCATAAAATGTAATAAATGGGTTATTTTGCATACAATCTACACAATAATCAATGGAATAAAATTTGGAATATGATAAATTTTCTTGTTTTTATCAGGTCATATTGTTTTGTTGGAAACTTTAGATATAGCTTACTTTACATACGCATTTAGTAATACTATAGAGCTAATATAAAGCCAATATAATGTTGATTCAATCTTGTGTTTTTTCTTTATGCATCTCTCGAGTATTGCATTCACTTCATACACAGGGTGCGCCAACTGGATGTATCCTATTTCACATTGAACAACTCCGCCATTTTCCAGCCGATTGTGACAGATAAACACAATTCTGATACGTCATTTAGTGCCATTTTAGCTATGAGTCGATTTACATCAAAAGAACGCGCTGAAACGTAGCGCTTTACATTGAAAACGATCTTTCTATAGTAAAAACTGCGTGCTTATCGTAAAAAATATGGCAGGCATTCGGCGTCTACAAACAAGACAATCCGTAATTTGGCGAAGAAGGGTTATAATGTAGTAGGTAATGTCTATTAAGGGTTTATCTATAAAATCGAAATTTTCGCGCGTAAGGTGTCAAAAATGGCGTCCAAAATGGCGGCTTTCTCGAAACAAAAATTTTCGAATATGCGGGCATTCTCGTTTTTTAACCATTCAACCAATCAACCTCGGGTTTTGCCCACTTAAAAGAAGAAAACATTTTCGGGCGCTGTAACCTACAAAATCACAATATTTTGATCATTAACGATTTTGTAAAGCCGACCAATATGGAAAAATCTTGCGAAAAAATGTTTTAGGTTGAGGCCTATAAGGAATACAATCTTCAAGATCGTTTTGGTTTGCTACTTGTAGACGACGAATTGCGACCTGTATCGTGCCCGCAGATGAGGTCGGTTTTCAGAACACCTTTTGCCGGAGCCGCCATTTTTGACACTTTACGCTCAAAAATTTTTATTTTGTGGATGAAACCTTAATAAACATTTAGCAGAATAACGCACATGACTAAGTCATTTTACTTCTCAAAAAAATTATCAAACATGAGGTACTTTTTGCACAATTATATAAGAGGACTCCCTTAACATTATCCATCCATGCTAAAAATAATCTATATTTGTGTTCAAACTCCATCTATTTTTGCTTGACTTATTTTTGTTTTTATTACTATATCTTAAATCAGATTCATACTGACTCTCACTAACACAAATTGCATATTCTCTTCCATTCTAAACGTACAAACTCGCAATCTCTCTCATGTACGTTTACAAACGCTCGTGGCCTTCGCGATAATATAAACATGGTCACGAATACGAAATACGAAAATGCATTCGCAAACATCCACTCATACTTACACTTGCGATCTTTCCAACATTAAAACAACCGGATACTTAAGTGAATGTTTTAGCATTTATAAATTTACAAATACTGTCTCAAGCATGAACCATCCGCTCGCGCGATCTTGAATCGTTCCCGTGCGGAAGTCTCTACCCTCGATCCTAGAAGCCTAGCTTCATGTCTTCAGTTGGACAAATAAAAATGACTCCCATATACACTAGACAACACGTTCCATAGCGACATGACCGGGAACTCCAGTAATATGGGAGGACTCACTCTCTTCTAACATCTGAACTGTACACTGAAAATTAAGTACCGTAAACCGGGGTGACATTGATCACTTTTCGAAGTAATCTTTACATATTTTTAGACGCAACACATTTTTTTCAAGGTTAATATTTTTAAACCATGTGCTGATGAGTGGAGAACAAGATTGGATGGTTTTACCTAAAATTGTCCGCTTACAGCTATATTTTCAAAAATAATTTCAAGTTGAAGCCCGTGTTCGTATTCCGGGGTGACTTTGATAACCTGCATGTTCACCCACATTAAGTTGTTGATGTCAATGTTTTTCATTCAAATGTTTGTTTAAACTAATTCTGAATAGATACTCATTATTAAATAGATATTAATTGGTATTCTGAAAAGTATTTCAATGTACTGTACAATTCGAGTAACCAAAATTCGTATAATTTGTGTCGAACTAGAATAAAATATGCTTTATCAAAGTACAAAAAGTTTCATCTATTTTAACACGTTGGAATATTGAACAATAAAAAAATGTGCGAATTTTAGCTTAAAATAATTTTAAATAATTGCCAACTAGTTTCACAAAAAAAATATTTAAAATAAACAAACTTTTGAAACTAAATTTGGCTCATCCCAATCTAAAGGAAAATAAAAACTCGCATGTAATTTATTACTCTTGCTCAAATTTGAGATTTATTTGTTTTATAAAAAATAGACACTTTACGAAGCTTCGTAAAAATAAGGGAAAGTCAAATTTCGGTGTTTCGTAGTTTTTGGACCAAAAAACCGAACAATATACTCAAAAAGTATATCAAATCAGTATTTTATAAGTTTAGAGTAAAAATCATTTCAAATTAAAATAATTCGGTAGACTATTCTGGTTTAATAAGCGATCTACGAAAAAAGTTTCGAGTGATCAAAGTCACCCCGGTTTACGGTATAAGATTTACGGTCCGCGTGCGATCATCTAAAAATACACGTAAATGTGTGAATGGACACACGGTTATAAAATCGAGTGCACATATATGCGATAAACACGTTTACATACAAATGCTTGAACCCTTCTCGATCATCCACGCATCCTATACCCGCGATCTCGCCAACATGATAAGGTGAACTTCTCAGCACTTTTCATTTTCAAACGCAGTCTCAAGCGTGAACCTACAAACTCCCGTGTTCGATCATGAATCCGTCACTTTCGAAAATCTCTACCATCGGTACCACCAGTCTAGACCCATACCATAAATTGGACTAATTAAAAGAAAGAAAGGATACATCCAGCTGGCGAACCCTGTATGTTTCATTGCATTCGAGCATATCCAATATAGCCTAGGCAGTAAAAGGTGCGCACATGCTATGTTACCGCGACAAACTAAATTAATTTTTTCGTTAAACATGATTTCACGAGAAAACCAAATTCCGTTAATATTTAAATATTCATGTCTCATCATCAGGAGAGTGTCAATTACAGTTCTAAACGTTATTTTTTATTTATCACACTGAAAGTGAAACATACGTAAACGTCTAGTAATTGCGGAAAATGACAACTAGTTGATGCAATATTTTTACTTTTTCATCTCGATTAAATCGGATGCTAAAGCGCGCTGCTTGTTAACAGTAACGAACAAATCGTTTCTATCTACAGCCTTCAGTGTACATTTACCACCAATTCCACCACACACGTAATGTTGTACTGATAACGTTTAAAACCGTGGCAACGACAGAACTTTCTGTTATGGTAAACAACGTGCAACTCGTCGTTGATGACAATGTTAAAATCAAGATACCCGTTTATATGGACGATGATACGATTGATATGCGTCTGCGCAATCTATCCCCGCGTACTAGCAATGAGTTCATTAAAACCATCATGCTTGATTAAAGGGCGGTGCAGTACGTTGTTTGAAAACTATAGAAATGTTTTCCCAGGTATTTCCAATGGCTTTCGCGTTGTGAGAATGCAAGTGAGCAAACTTATT
The DNA here is from genome assembly GCF_030247195.1 of Topomyia yanbarensis. Taxonomy (NCBI): domain Eukaryota; kingdom Metazoa; phylum Arthropoda; class Insecta; order Diptera; family Culicidae; genus Topomyia; species Topomyia yanbarensis. The sequence continues at coordinate 412,711,013 of NC_080672.1, read as the reverse complement.
CCTTCTTACCTGTACTTTCAATACGAAATGGAAGGCGTCACCAAATCTCAAATCACGATGTGCACATATGAAGGACAGAACCTTACGTACCAGTTCTTTAGCAAGAAGACGCACTACGACAAACCCAGTGCCAAGACCTCTAACGGAACATCAATTGCAAGCAAACCCAACACACCGCCCTCATCAGCATCAACTACATCACAAACAACCGTAGATGCTGCCCACGCCAACCAACGAATGCTGGAACAACAGAACAGCGTGTACGACCATTGTGATGTGCTTACTACATCCAAAGCAACAGCCAGTACCACCGACGGGCGACGATAAAGAAAATGATAAAAACACTGACACGCGATCGTGACCCGTAGATGCTACAAACAAGCCAAACCTGTTAATTGCGAAAACCTGTACCACATCAGTATGGTCGAAAACGATAAACCAACAGAAAGCGAACGAAATGGCCCCAGGTAACATCAGTATTCGGGGCGGCGATTTATTTAATTTTATTTACGCATTGTTAATATTCAAAGATCCACGGCTCAGCTAAGCGTCAGCATTGAGCCGTATCAAATAAACGAAATATAAAAACAAACTAACTGAAGCTATCTAAAAGGGATCTAGGTTAATTGGCCGAAAGTCATTCGGTCGAATGCCGTTTGGTCGAACGAGTTGTATGGCCGAAAGTTGTTAGACCGAAGGGGTCATTTGACCAAAATGGTCCTTTGGCCGAGTTCCAATTGGTCAAATGCTAGTTGGCCAAAGGCAATTTAATGGAACGTCACAATTATATTGAATTTGTTGTTATATTATTTTGAACACATACATTGGATCGTTCACCTGTGTTCTCACGATCATGAATCGGTTACGTCCGGAAGATTCTACTCGGCCCTAACACCGTTGTACAATCGAATGGACACACGGTTATAAAATCGAATTTATGCACGCCAAGTTACATACACGTTAGCACACGCAACATACAAACGCCCACTCGATCAAACACGTTAACGTATCTACGCTCAATCCCTTCGTGATGATACACGCGATCGTGAAAGCCATACACCCGTAAATATCTGACCATAAATAAATATCACACTCAAATCACGATCCGCCGCAATTGGCCTTAAGCAGTGATTTTGTGGGTGTCATTTCCCGTCTTGTCTGCAATTGTAGTGAGTGATTTTGCTGCGCTTGTAAGACCTTAGCTCTACAGCTCCAGTAGGATAACTCTCGAAAAAAAATATTTACAAAAAATTAAATGTCACGTCTTGTTCAAATCGTCCCCAAACTTAAAACGAAATGCATAAAAAGATCAGCTCATGCCACAAAGAAGGAAAATATCCACAAACATTTTAGAACAATAATAGCAACTATTGCAAATCCAAGAATAAATCAACAATATTCAATTTAAGACAAACAATTCACATTCGATGCTATTTAGGTTGTATCTTTGCATTTCAATGTTATGGTTATTCAGTCAAATAGAATGGAAATTTTTGTAAGTATCATTTCCGGCCAAATAACTCTTGAACCAAAACCAGTTGACCCAATGGTTTTAGGCCACACAGGATTCAGCCAAACGACCCCTTTGGTTAATTAGCATTCGGCCAAATGACCAGTTCGGTGAAATTATTGGATAACTTTAAAAGATCTACGGCTCAGTTAAGCTAGCGCATTGAACTGTGTCAAATAAACGAAATATAAAAGATACTAATTGATGCTATCTAATAGAATGAATAATGCCGAAAACAGGCTTACAATTTTGACTGTTCTACATTGGTGCTCAATAACAGCATTAGTGATGCAGAAAACGGACTGTCAATTTCTGCCCAGGAATAGGAATATTTCGCCTTTACTGGCAGTAAGTAAGAATCTAGGGCTTTTAATGGTTTCTCTATATGTAGATCTATAGCAGATATAAAGCTACGATGTAATGCTTATTGGTTATTTGGGTGAAACAGCATTGATAGTATGGTCAGAATTATTTATAGCTCTGTCGTACTGTCCCCGACACCTCATTTAATCCAACGTCAAAATTTAAAATGCTTCCTCGGTTCCATGATGATGGGATAATTTTCAGGGAATCGGAATTCCGACCATGGAACCGTGTACGTTTCCTGGAACCGGATAATTATCCCTGCTCCTACAGTTCCGTATTAAATATTCAGCACACCGGCAGTGGAATCATTCGATAATTCACAACATTGGAAATTGTTTTGTGATAATAAATGAATAAAATATCAATCAGATTACCAACCGAAACCGGCGGTCCGCGCTGGCATGTTCAATGGCGTTTGGTTCATGTATCGGTTTCGCCTCCGATGATGTTCCAGGTCGGGATAACAACAATGACGACGATAATAGTACCAACCTACTATGATCCAACCCGCAAAAAGGTTTGTTGTTTGGGAGTGATGGGAAAATTTGCATCATTGTGCTGTTCCTCGGCGCGGTTAGTCGGATTCAGTTTCGGTTGTGCGGTTAAATCAGAGTGCGCTGCACGCGAAGGGAATGGCGAGCGTTGGTCTCGGTGGGTTTGTTTGTGTGTGTGGAATGAAACAATTAATTTCCGTAATTATAATGACATGAATGAAGAATGTGTTTCTAGTCGTCATACATATAATAATAGTCGTAGCTATTTTGGCTATTGTTCGGTTAGGAGTGACATTCGATGTGAGAGAGGGAGCCTTCCGATTGTGAAATTATTAATTAGTTTGAATGTCACTCGGAAATTGCAGTTGACTATTTTTCTATCCTTTGCAATGTTAATCGTTGACGATGAAAGTGGATTTGTTCAATAGCAAGTATTCTCTTATTGTTTCCGCAACCGGTATCTAGTTTGATGGAAGTGAATTATTTATTTCAATAGCAAACAAATCAGAACACGCAATGACTGAAGTTCGAGTTTATTTTAATTTTCCTGATTAAATTTCGTTCCAAACTCATAGTCAGAACAGCGCCTCAGTGCACAACTCGCGCCAGCTTTTCATCGGTGAAAAGCAAGACAAAATAAACCTAATTTAATTCAAATTCTAAAACTCTTTCTCAAACACAGACAGCCATGTTTAGCTTTCCAATTGCCTGGGTTGGCCAAAAGTTCTCTACGCTGAATGCTTCATTGAATCAGAAAGCGGCTATTCATGGGATCTCGGGACGGAAATGCGACTGAAAACCAGAACTTCGACCATTGCCAGAGCACAGTCCGCCAAGAAAGTGATGCGTAACATTCTGTCCAAATATTTCGAGAAGAGAAGGATAACCTTCCGCCCCTTATTCTCGGCCACTCGGTTCAACAGAAAGCGAACGGAGAACGTGAGCGCAAGATAATGATTTTAATTAAAGCAAAATTTGATAATAACTTCTCCGAGAAGGACCCCGAGCACACAATTATGCTGGTGTGATGGTGAACTGCTCCGATATCCCCCCCTATTCTCTTGGGGTTATTCTATAGCCGACGAAAGTGGCCGTTTGCTTTCGGAAAGAAAATTGCACTACATTTTATGTTCAATGGATCCACAGTTTAGTATCCTTATGGATGGCGGTCCGAGCGGAAATTGAAGTTCGCCGCCATCGGAGCTGAAATTGAAATTCATAACCCGTTCAGTGGTCCCTATTCGGTGGAGAATATTGTGAAGCGATGGAGGCTTACGGGAGCATCATGTTGCTCGAGATGATGCCGATTTGGCTTCACGTAACGAAACGACGTTTTGTCGAAAGAATTGATTCTTTCGGAGTCTCATCCATTTGGTTCAAAAATTCGACCAGTTGTCCAACAACCTTCTTTCCAATTTCGCACCAGAGTATCACTCACACAAAAATGCGGTGAAACAAGAAGACACAACGATTCCGAAAGGGGAAACAAAGTCCAGGCTAATCACCGAAACTCACTCCGAAGATCGAAGCAATATAGTGCCTGTCTTGGTAAGCAGAGACTAAAGGATTCTTTTTTTTTCGGAACTGGCAATCAAATTCAAATCATGCATCGACCGTTCGCTGTCTGTTGCCTTTGTCGAGAGCCGCTGCATTCTGAACGACGACGGTATTTTACGGATGCTTCTCGATGCTTGTGAATACACATTTTCGTGGTTTGGTGCCTTGAGGCGAAACGTTATCTGCTTTTTTTTTCTTTCGATTTTTCTGGAACGGCTTGGAAGATGGTTGTTATGTACGATGTGCGGCGGTTCGTCGGATGATTTCGACATAAATTTGACTTTGAACTTGCTGCACGTTGCGTTCACCAGGAAATTTAATCTATACAGCGAATATTGTGGAGCGATTACGATTTGCGATGGAACAAGTCAATAATGTAATAGCGGCCAGAGTAAAAGTGCCCCGGAGGGAATTTCGGGTGATTGATAATTTTGGAAGCAAAGTTTAGCATATTCAACAGGTCGGATGCAATCAATATTTTCTTCAAAGTTTTAGAAGCATTTATCATCTCGTAAAGACTATATTTACTTTCGTGTTTTTAGATAATTTTGAAATATCGAAAGTGCGGTAATTGATCAACGATTCCGCAGGGACACACTATCGACCCGTTGCTTGTTTGAACATTTGTTAACTACATTAAGTTCTTACTGGTACCGAATAATTCTACTAGTACAGGCAACGCAAGCGGTATTAGACATGCTCATTAAAATACTCTTACTTATGAATTGATTCAGGAAGGGAGACCAACCCACATTTAGGTCGACTTCGTAAATTTGCATAAGTAACAGAAAAAGACAATTCTGGATCAACTAAGTGGCTGTAACTAATGTCAACTTGAACAAACCATGGATTTCTACTTATATAAAATATCGTGAGTAGCCGAAACATTTGGTGCATTCAAACCGGTACATGAGGTTTACGCGTCTAAAAGATTCTTTTAAAATCACTATTTTTCCGGTATTTAGCAAACTTTCGTGCGGACTATAATTTTGCTGTCCACAAAGAGAAATAATCAAATATTCTTTATAACGGTATGCTGATGTCTCGAAAGGAACTTAATCTTATGAAGCGAAAAAAGAATTTAATCTGCAACCAATTCAACTTCTCCACGCAACTAATTTCCAATTCTTTCAACGCGGAATACTCTACAATTGATCTACAGTCGTAGAAAACCTCCTGTCAGTTCCAAAACGCGGGTGGCGTCATGAAAACTTGAATAGTAATTGAGAACAGCTTCAAGCAACATCTGATGTATAATGTAAATATATGTTCCAACACTCATATCAACTTTGACCTAAAATTCTCGAATTCTTATTTTAAAGCTGCAAGTGCTGTAAAACCTGCGTCTTATTGTATAGTAATTTTCTCCAAAAAATTTCTATCGAGTTGCAATCAGGTCTTTAAGCTGATTTTTTAACAAGAGGGATATTTTTTTTCTCGACAGGCCAAGCCATAGACTGCTTGGACATGTGGATCGATGCGTTTTTTTGCATAAATATTATTCATCATCATTCACATGGTTACCTATCAGTTATTTTGGGTGGTTATCAAACAAATCGGAAGCTTTATGTGGTCGAAAAATGCACCAGACATCGAATATGCAACTCAAAAATTCCTGCTTGAGCTTACCAAACACCCGTGTATCAAATCATGTTAACCCAAGTAGCCATTACAAAATATTGGCTATACATTTGCTCTAATGTTGCATAAACACCTGCGCATACAAACGCTCAACCACTAGTCTGTGCGCGGTGACGTGACCGACTGGCGGGTCGACGTGGATTGATTTTTGCTGTGTGCCGTGTTTGCAAACATTGTTCCACAATTTAATGGCGGTATGCGGTGACGGGGCTTAAAGTGGGGGTCATTGTATGTCCATTTATCGATCGACTTCGTCATCGTGCATAGACTAATTAAATTAATTTGATAATTGAATTAATTTAATAAATACATTACTATTAGCTGTAGTTTAGTAATAATCGTAGTTTTTCGTACAAGTGTAAAATTGTTATGTACTAGTATGTTTATTTGTGTATGTGTTCGTCTGAGTATTTGTAACATTTGGGTCAGAGAATGGATGCGGAACTGGCATATAATACTTCCCGTGTTCAATTTGCGCATTTGGTTCTATTCATTCGGGAAGATGGGATTGGATAAATTAGGGTATAATGAATTTACCGACGCACGTGAATCATTCATTCCCGGCCAGCACAGCATGATGAAAGTCTAACACAATGCAATTGCCGTTAATGGTAAATATACAACATTTGCTGCGTTTAGATGAGTTTTATCGCATGTTACATGTGTTTTTCTATTCTACTTCATTAGTCTGTTTCTTTTGTACATCTGTTAGTTTGCTTACAAACGCTCGTGGTTTTCGCGATAACACAAACCTGGTCACAAACGCGACCATGCAATTGCAATAATCCACTAATACTTACGCCCGCGATTTTGCCAACATGAAAACACCCCAGTAATTAAGTAAACGTAGCACTTCCAAATGCGGTATCATACATTAACCCACCACTCGCGCGATCATGTCCGGAAGTCTTTCCTCGGCCCTAGCGGTCTGGACTAATGCCTTCAGTTGAACCAATAAAAACGTGATGCTCATATTCACTAAACAACACATCTCATGGTTACATGACCTGGAACTCTAACGATATGGGAAAACGGACTCTCTTCTACCATCTGTACCATACACTAAAAATTAAGCATCAGATTAGCGGTTCGCGCGCGATCAAACAGGAATACACTCTACATTATTTTAAATTCGAAATTATACACGTGACAAACACGTTAATATACAAATGCTTGAGCCCTTCACGACCGTCCACGGTACGTACATCCGCGATCTCGTAAACATGATAATATCCCGGTGATAAAGTGAATGTCTTAGCTCTTATAAATATTCAAACGCGATCTCAAGCGTGAACATAAAAACTCCCGTGGTCGCACGATCATGAATCTGTCACTTCCGGATGTTTCTATCCTTGATATCAGCAGACTAGGACTATGTCTTCAATTGATCCACGCAAAGTCACATGAACGCGAGCACACGTGATAAACGCGTTAACATACGAACGCTTAAGCCCTTCGCGATTAACAACGCACACCTACGTTCGCAATCGCGCAAACTTAATAACACCCCGGTAATAAAGAGAACGTATTAGCACTTATGAAGTTTCAAACACGAACCTACAAACGTCCGTTTTCGCACGCTCATGAATAGGTCACGTCCGGAAACCATTACTTTCTGTCGTAATAACTTTGGTCCATACATTCAGTAGGACCAATCAAAAAATAAAGCTCATATCCATTAGACAACACGTTCCATGACGACATCACTGGGAACTCTTGTGATATGGAAGATTTCACTTTCTTTTAGCATCTGAGCCGTACACCAAAAATAAAGTATTAGATTCACGGTCCGCGCGCGATTATCCAAGAACACACGCGAATATGCGAAAAGCACATAATCATAAAATAGAATTTATGCACGCGAAGTTACATACACGTTAGCACACGCGACATACAAACGCACACGCGATCGAACACATTAACGTACAAATGCTCGAGCTCTTCGCGATGATACACGCGATCGCGAGTCCCTACGCCCGCACATACCTGAACCGTACAATGAATATCACATTCAGAATCACGGCCCGCCACAATGGGCCGAAAGCAGTGTTTTAGTGAGCGCCATTGCCTGTCTGCAAATTGTAGTTTGTGATTCTAACGGGGAGCCCTTCCGAGAACCTAGCTCTACCGCTCCAGTAGGACAACTCTCGAAAAAAAACAACACAATTATTTTGTTTTATTGCGACCATTTCAGAAGTTATTCGCATTTCTCCATTAAAAACGTAGCTTTTTTAAAAGGTCCATAAAATTTCCATAATTGACATTAAGGCGATATTGTAAACCATTTGAATCTTCGTGGAATTCCTCCTTTTTGTTCATCATACCGAAAAGAAGAAATAAAGCTTTCTAATAGCATGAGTAGTACCGATATCAGGCTTCCAATTGGGCATTGATACATTGGTGCAATGTTATGGTATTAGTATTGTGGCTGTCAATCGTTGCACAGTAATCGCATAATATTTCGTCTTTTTTGGCATTATATTAGCATTATATAAGAATTTTGGACTCAGGCCCTTTAAGACTCTCCTATATGCGGATCTAAAACCAGTCCAGTTAGTCCAAAATAATTATTTTCAATACGTAGACACCAATCTCCTTTGTTTTCTATCTTCTACGGGTTTAAGACGATCCTGTTTATTGATGGCTGTTAGCTCTGGCTTTCCTTGAAGTTTCTATCATTTTATGTCTTGTGATTTATTTAAGATACACGCACTACATTTTAGTGTTACCGGAGCATCCAATGATTGTTCGAAAGGTAGTCCAATATGAGATACCATTGTGGGGTCATTTATCAAAGATACAGATTTATTATAGTGGAATTAAACGAAAGACATCTTTCTTCAGAGGATTAATAAAGATACAGTACTCCTATCCCTCCCGTGGTGCCAGCTGGGGTACGCCCAACCTTAGTAAAGATCGGGTAACCAACCTAGGCGGGATCTGCGGTCGTATACTGACAGAATTGAGGGAAAACCGAAGAACATCAGTTCCTCATGTTAGGAGCGGCTCGAAATAGCACCTGTCCCGGAACGGATGATTGTAGTATAAATGTGGTGTCTCAGCCATATCTAAGATGGCAGCCCCATCTAGGCCCCGAGGTTAGATGTCGAAGCCAAACCACTCCGAAAAATGTAATAAAAGATGTATGATGAAACAATGGGCAATGTTTAATGGAAACCTACTCCCCACTTGTTCAATAGCCGCAAAAAGTCACAGTGGAGATTGCAATTCTTCAAGAAGTTCGATAATGCGACCCAGGAGTACGGGAATTCCACGCAGTCAACCCACCCGCGACTACCCCGATCATGTACCACAACTACTACAGGAACTGCTAATAGGCAGAACATGAAGTGGGTTTTATAGTGCTTGGAAGCAGCAGCTGTGTGTTGAGGATAAAAGGAAAGTTCACCAACTATAGTTTTATCGATACTTACGCGCCTACAAACGACAAAATGTTACTAGCGACCAGACCATTCCTACGGAGACTACCCAAAACATGACGTAAATCTCATTATCGTGTACACAAATGCATAGGTCGGAAAGAATTTTTTCGTCCAGCTATTCTAATGAACAGCTCCCACTCAACCACTAACGACAACGACCTAAGATTGATCAATCGCGCCACAGACAGAGGCATTGCTATCAGAAGCGCTTATTTGCACACTACAATATTCGAAAGTACACGCCAATCCACCATATTTTGACAGACGGTTGAAATTTTTTACGATGTTATTTATGTCTGGAACTTCCGAGAACCGAACGTCCTATTGTGTAAGATTTGCGTCATACTGTAGTGTAACCGGTTCCAGAACCATCCGACTGAATATACAGCGACTGTCGGTTATTAGTATTGTCGAGGTATATGCCCAAAAGCTCCGATGAGCAAATCGAAGATTGACCTACAAGAGATAACATCAACGCAACGTGGCAGCAAGTCCATCAAGCAATCAGTACAACAGTAACAGAAGTGTTGTGTTATCCAGGATGAATCCAGCGGAATGTTTGATTCTATACTGAGTGCCAAAAAGCGACGAACAAGAAAAAACAGGCCAGGAGCCGAATGCTTGCAGCGGCTGCACGTTAGAACAGGGAACGATAAGGTCAGCCGAGAAAAAAATCATGGAAGGCTCGACAAAAGCCAAGCCAGGAACAACGCGCAAAAATTTGGCAAAACGATCAACAATTCCTCAGCGTCAGTCTTCTTTCTACTATTGGTTGAGTTAGAAGTACAATCGAGCCAAATGAACGACAACGGTGTACTTGTGGTGAAGATGCGCGTCCATAGACCTATTCCCTCCTACTTGACTATAAAACTCAAAATTCGCGGACCTCCTATTATTCAAACTACGTTAAGCACCCATGAAGAGCAAGTTTCTATATACAGAAACTGTAATCAGACAGCGCACCGCGGATAACTTTGTGCGGAAGATGCGAAGACGAATGTATCTCAACCGATTGCCAATGCATCCACGGCAAACCAAGCCAACACTGAGTTATAAATATTATTACCTGAACCACAAACAATTGTAAGCAACATCGGCGAAGATGTTACTAATAATGATGACGGATTTACACGGGTCAGTCGTAAGTGAAAGATACAGGAAAGAACATCTAATCGCGAGCACCAAGACCACAATGACCTTGATGTGAAGAACAGGAAAGACTTAAATGATCCCTATGACGCAGTAGGCGAGCAGACAAATGTTTTCCCGCCGCGAAAGAATGTCTCCGCGCACAATAAAAATTTGCGCGCGCGAGATACAACGGATAATCAATAATATTTGTTTTTATTTTTATTTTTTATATATTGCGCAAAAACATGGAAGATCCATGGCTCCGTTAAGCAAACGATATAAGCCGTGTCAAAAAAACGAATTAAAATTAAATTAAATTCCCACGTGACATATTGTACAATAATAGCTGACAGATGGAAGAAACACTTTGAGTTACTGTTGAACGAACAAACGAGTTCAGAAGACGCAAACAGAATTAGGATCGGGGATTATGGTTATGTGTTGGATTCACCCACCCTAGACAACATGCGAAAGGCTATTCGAGAGCTGAAAAACGGAATCCCGTCCGAACTTGCAACAGCTGCGAATGATCGGCTGTACGAAGCAATCCACAGCGTTATCTGGATGATCTAGCTAGACTGAAGAATTATTGACTTCGGATTGATTGGATGGCATCACAAACTCAAGTGCAACAACTATCGAATCATCGACGAGGCTATGTGGTACTCTCTCGTCATGGGTGCGTTTCGACTTCGTTTCATCAGAAACCGACACTAACTTATTGTCGGAATAGATTAGCGCCGGCTTGACAACTTGCGGTGTGAATTTCAAGGCAGCGTACGATTCAATGAAACGAAACAAACTGTGGCAAATAATGCATGAACATTGCTTTCCGACAAGTCTGATTAATGTGATTTGTACGATTCTGAATGGATCATAACCAAGCGCTAGCATAACCGGTCATACATCCAACGTGGATTTTGATGTATCGAATCAGGGCGATACATTCTCCAATCTATTTTTCAAAATAGCACTAAAAATCTGATGTATAAAGATTTCACATGCTCCTTGGTTCCGCGGACGACATCGGTATCATTGGCGTTGATCGCAGAGCAGTGAAGGAGTCCTTTGTGCCTTTTAAAAGGGAGGCTGCGAGAATCGGACTGACCATAAATTCTGACAAGACCAAGTACATGGTAGCTGGTAGAAAGACAGGCAGTCCGAACGGTGTTGTTTCCGAGTTAGAATGCTCTATAGAGAACACCAAATTGGCGCCATTTCGACACAAAATCTTTTTTACTGACAGCAAGTTGGAATCAGTTACTGACAAGTAGAATACAAAGCACAAAAAACTCATCCATTAAATCTTTGCTAGTCCTAGTTGATTGTTCAAAGAAATGATTCCCCTTATGCCGGCGCTTGTGAAAAAAATTTCCCATCTATAGAAAAAACTTTGACCAGGAAAAAATCCCGTTCGCGGAAACTCATCACACGAGGATGTTTCCACCGTGTTGATGATGACCTATTATTTACTCTCAATTATAACTGAAAGAAATAAAGCTTTCTATTTCTCCACACAAGTTCCACCATCAGGATGCCGAAGCTATGGCAGTCACACAGATACCTATCGTACAGTTGAGCATCATCTCCGGCAAACTAATATCGATTGGCTTTTTGTTGCTGTTGCTACTGCTGCTGCGTTGCCGTGGCTGGCTGCTGATTACAGATTGTATTAGACTATCTTTCGGAGCAAAACGACCGGGTAAGCAAAGGGAAAGGAAGCGAATTCAATCTCGTGCAATCTCAATTATAGCAAATTGTCTTTGGACACTTCGGGGTACGTGTGAGTGAATGAGTGCATAATTTCTTGCAGCTTACCTCCGGGAAAGTCGATGTGTGATAATCAAAGGCCTTGAGATGGTTGTCGTTCGCGTTTCAAGCTGTTCCAAGTTTCGAAACAAGTTTCTAAGAAAATTATGGAACTAGTGCTGCTGATTCTAATAATTTCTCCAGATTGCGGCACTTCAACTCGCTATCACCACGCCGTGGTACAAAAATTCTTTTCCTTCAGACAGTTTCAAACTCAGCTAAACCGTTTCGAGCGAGTTAACATACGACCGACGTAGTACGGAGGGCATGGTGGCATTTTACAGCTGCGTACTATCACTATTTTCGCAGTTGATTTTGTTGTCTTTTTTAAATAATTTTCTTTCTCTTTCTTGGGGTCTCGCAAATGACTCGCGTACAGTTTGCTGACCGACAATCGATTATCGCAGCCTCTAGTGATCTTTGCAAATGACATACCAGCTCCGTTGGGGCCAGTGTCGAAAGTTTAGTAGCAGCCACAGCCCCTGTGAACAAGAAGGGGAGAGCTTTCGATACGGTTGACAGTGACAGGTTCGTGAACTGGTTTGGGTTGTCGACCGACCGACCGACCGCTGCCGCTGCACGCGTCAGCTGCGTAAACGGCTTTGTTTTTTGTTTGATACCGATTCGGTGGGGTTCAAACTGTTACAACATCTTATAATCTTAGTTGAGTGAGTCGATTGTTGACCTGATTTTGTTGGGTAGACTGAATGCTATGTTAATTTAAGATATACAAGAAAATTTTTCACCGTAGCTGATAGTTTTGATTTTTGCACTTAAATGATACATTGCCCATTGATCTCTCATGCGGCAGCCAAATATCCGCTTTACCTAATTTCTTGTTCGTTGTACACAACGCCATCTCTCGTCGTCAAGATGCCTTTGACAGTCAATCAGAATTCACCATTCCATCATAAATCCTGGAGTATTTATCGGATTATTCTCCTTGGTGATCACAGCACTCATCTGTCTATGTATCAAGCAATGTTGTGTCGAATTGGAGTAACATCTGGTTGGAAAGTTTTTAGACTAAATTCAGGCATTCATTCTGCTGTCTAAAGAAGCAGGTAAATGACAACCAAGGCACTTTTCTTACTTAACTGTACTCCTAGCGCACTGTTAACCTCAAATTGCGCAACTGTTTGCAATCAAAATGTTGTACAAGCTGGATTCCCGGGAATCTGTCGCTAACCTGTTCGGATGACTCAGTACAAAATCAATTCTTCCTGTGTTCAAAGACAAGCTAATCTGACGTGATATTATTTTTAATGTTTTGAAGGATTGTCGTGATGGCAAAAAACGGGAAAATGAAAAGAAATGCAAAACTAACTGCCAGAACAGAGAAAAATGTGCTGTTAAGTGTCAAAAACAAGGTTTCACAATCAATACTCAAAAAGGGCACTGAAGTTTGATATTTCAAACTTCTAGTGTCTACTGTATTTTGAAGATTAACGACCCAATTTATCAAAAATATAAGCGAGTACCAAAATATACAGTGAAACGAATATAAATAATTCCAATTTGTTACCTTACACTTCACCGTAAACACTTTGTGAACGAATAATTCATCAGGTTGGATGATAAATTTATTTTCTCACCATAAAATAGGTGGAAACGTTGGCTTTTACATTGGTAACATTGAAGCAACACCAGATGAAGTTAAATATGCCGCCAAATCGAAATTCGAGCCGAAGGTGTTGATGTGGACAGCCATTTCTGGGAAGGGTGTTTCAGTGCCTCTGATTCGTTCATACAAAGCCAAAGCGGTCGATGTAGATGTTCATGTCAGTAAATGCTTGCTGAAATTAAAGCAATTTATCGAAAACGGTCAAGCTCGTAAAGAAATCATACTTTGGCCAAATCTTTCAAGCTGTCATTATGGGAAAAACGACGTATTGACTCAATAGACGAAAATACAACAAGCCTGTTAGAGACACAACTAGACTGGTGTAGAATACACTGAATGCTGTTATTTCAAATATATTGTTGATGATTTAGTTACAACGCCAAAATTTTTAAATTGCCTCTGAATGAAAAAGTAGAAAGAGTATTCATTCAAAAGCGGTCGGAAAATCACTAACAAACTCTATGAAAAATTTTCCTTTCTGAAAATAACAGTCTTTACAGTAAATCATATTAAGCGACATACAAACGCTCGAAACTTTCGCAATATAGTGAAGCTTCGATTTATCAGCCCCCGATTTTGTTCGCATTTTGACCCGATTTCGTCAGCTCCATATGACAATCTGTTTTATGGGCAGGCTAATAATGTCAAATTTGAGTAAATCCTTTCTTTTTCATATCTTAGACATACAAAATATACAAAAATAAAAATACTATTTTTTGCGCTGTCCCTCTTAAAGGAAATTTTTACTAAATAATAAGAAAAGGTTATGAGGCTGTGTCTAGAGGCTAAAGAATAATATTTTAACAGCTTCGGATTATTAAAAAGGAAAAAAAACTGTCTCAATTTTTTAAATGTCCCCGTTTTGTTAGCCCAAAATTCACCAAGGCGCTGATAAAAACAGACCTTCACTATAATATGATTACATTGCAATAGTAATCTAGTCACGCATGCGAACATGCAATCGCGACCATTCGCGCACACCTAAACCTGCATACATAAAAACGCTTCGATGATCAAGTCAGTATACCGGCACATTCAAATTTATAACAGCGGTCTATTATTTCATCGTCCGTTCCCACGCGTTCATGAGTCGATCACGTTCCTATCTATGTCCTAGGAGCTCTATCTTCAGCATTCGTCTTAATAAAACAAGAAAAACTTGTATACGCTAATGGTCTCAGGGCGCCGTTGCCGGATACTTTAGTGATATTACAGCAACTCATTCTTTTCTAGATATGTACCGTACACTTAAAAAACTACAAGGGGCAGCCCTATGGGGTTGCACGAGCTGTAGACGTAGGACTATACTACTTAATGTAAAATATTTATTTTCTTAGTACATTTGTAGTAATAATAAATCAAACATATTTCTTACGTATGGTTTAATCACAACCAATCAACATCGAATATTACATATTGAACCAAACCTTCTTGGTTATCAGGTCATTTAATTTGTAGTAGGTGATCGAATCCGATTAAACTTATTTAAGAAGATCTGAAGAAAGAAGACAGAAAACTGTGACCGAACTAATATCTGGAACTAAATCTTTATAGAATAAGATTAGCTTGTAAAACCTTTTCGATTGCGTGTGGTAAAAAACCCGGGCCAGTGAAGAAAAATCAAATTTTAGACAATATAATCACATTTCATGTATAGACCAAGCATTCTAGTTATATTTTGCCATTATTATAACTTTCCTAAAGTACGCAAGCGAATATAGCGAATGCAGTTGTCTTAATCATATATCGAAACTATAAATATATAAGAATCGAAAATAATTTTATATATGCGCAATATGCGTTTTTGCAACGGTTTTTCAAGTGGCAGTAAATAGGCTTTGTAGTATGTACCTATTAGTAGAATCAAAGTACTATAGGCTGAGTGGAAATGAATCACGTGATGGGGAATCAATGAATTGATCGAATGTAAATAATAAATTTTCGTTGTGCAATTTAGTAACAAATTAGATCTATCATTCGCCTCAAACATTAAACCCAAGCGCACAAAGCAAAATGAATCAACGCTGATGATGATGGGTAGAGCGAAAGAGACAACTAATGCCACGACACTATGTTAACCGTGTTTGCAAATGGAGCTCGCATATACAAACTATTTTGTGTACGAATAATTATACATGAAAGTGTGCTGGAAACGAGCACAACACAAAAGATAGCATACGGACAAGCTCATTCGCATTCACTGGGTAGCGTACCTCCACAGGCAGTGTAACGGACTTCTAACTCAGCTACACTGGCTGTGGAAACACACTGCGCAGTGATCTGCTTCGCCTGCTGTTCAACAGGCAACTGAGCTGCTCTGGCGAAATCCGTCCGTTTAAATAGTCGATGATGACGTCATTCATAGAAGCGTAGCGCGCTAGGTACGCAAATCTGTCGTGCTGGACTAGGGAAGCGCTATCTTCTGTGTGTAAATGCGCGATATTTTGACTAGTTTGTTCATTATTTAAATTTTTAATGCCATGATATCAAAAATCTTTGGGTTTATATATTGGAATCTATTCTTAGAAGTATTTCGGGGCGACATGCGCAAAAAATTTGAAAATTTATCGTGAGATGGCTGAATTATATGCGTTTAAAATTGGACCACTTTTCGTTACATACCATTTTTGTAGAATTTGCAACGTGCACCCCTATATCGAAAACAAAGACGTAGTCCTACGTCAAAAACGGTTCACGCGATCATTCAAAAGCCCACGCGAATACATAAGCGGTACACGATAAAAACTCGTTAACATACAAACGCTCGAGCCCTGTGCGATAATACAACCCTGGCTACAATCTCGGACATGTAATTGCGATCATCCATGCAAACCTACACCCGCGATCTTGCAAACGTTGGAATTGTAGTGAATGATTCTGACAGCGAACCCTTCCGGGAATTCAGCTTTACAGATTCAGATGGACCACTCTTAAAAAATAGTTCTTAGGGGCACAAACTTGATTTATTTTTTCAGGTTCTCTCAACTCAGTCCCACTTGTCTTCAGTGCTAGTCTATAGCGGTCTTAGCAACGCACAGCTTTCATGCTTCTCATTCGCGCACGTTAGCTGCTCCCATTCTTCGTCTGCAGAGAGTTTTCTGTCTACTCCGCTCACTGGCTAACTAGAAAATTGACAAAATTATGAAGAAACAGAATGATGCAGTATATCCCCTAGTAACAATTTTGTTTCTATTTTACTCTTGAAGCCGCTCCTAAAACTATCTTCTACTATGCTATAAAACTTTAATTGTTGCTTGGGTCACTTACGGCCCCACGTGAACCTGTCCTGAGGGGAAATTATCAGATAGTCCCTTTGCGATAATCTCCAGCAACCTTCTGAAGCAATCCAAAAAAAAATTGACATCCATACTGCGAAGATTCTGTTAAAATTTACAAATAGTATCATACTGCTGGGACATACCTCAGAAATACCGGTTTCCCGGAAACAAGACGATCTCACTTACAGTAGGTTTAAAAGTGAATGAGTTTTCGATTCCAAAATATCTACAAACATTTTAATCGGTCAGAAATTATCATAGTAAACAGCATTATCCTGTCAGTCTGTTATGGGGTAAAAACAACCAAGGGTTCTCGTTAGATTCATTTACATCGTCAATTTTATCTCAATTTAAAAAAAATATGCCTAGTGACGTATTGAGATGTCACCAAGTTTCAGGTTCTAGTTATAGAAAACATTGGAATTTTATTGATTGAACTATGGAAAGGTACCCGCCTTGTCGATACCGATATCGGTTAAGCACAATAATGCTCTCAGCGTGCTTAACTATTGAATGTTATCAGTACAAAATTTCGTGTGCGATGGAACAGTAAATATGAAGATGACTTCCGTAAGCTACAATCTCATTTTCAACTTCAGCGAACAGAAGGACGGATATGACAATAATTAAAATCAACAGCTATTGTGTTCACATTTTGCTGCGAAGCATCACTGATCTCGATCAGCAAACAGACAAACGATCATCGTCGCAAAAATAATATCAACAGTGTTTTATCGCTCACGTTATATCGTCGCGATTGTTATTTATCGATTGCTTTACTTGCTTATAGCACAAGCCTGGGCAGAGGTAGAATGTATACTGGTGTGCATTGTTGTTCGCCCCTATTACAAAATTGCACTTATATACGCTTTTTGTAGTTGTATCTGTATTTATTGTATTATCGTTATTATCTCAATCTCTGAAGTGAGGAATTGATAGGAGAAATCATTAGAAGGCAACCCGAAGACTAAACAATATTTTTATCTCAAATCCAGCAATCTGCAGCAAAAACCATTGCACACTGAAAAAAATTAATGGAAATTTTATATAAATTGCTAGCAGAGTTATGATAATCCGACTTTCAATCATTTTTTCTCGAACTATGACTCTATTTCACAGTTGGGAAAGCCGTTGAAAGTCCAAATGATTTTAAATTGACATCGACAAAAAATACTTATACTTATATGAAAATTTCCACCAAAACGAGAATATTTATTTTATTTTTGGCCAGACATATTGCGAACAAGCATAAGTACCGCTTTCGACCACCATCACTAATACTTGATACAATATAGAGCATATTGAAACGGTACCTACTTAATAGAAGACCTCCGACTCAACAACACTTCCATATGCACAGTGGTATCGGATCCAGGAGTGTCTATGATTCCAGGATTCATCACCAGAAGGCAGTAATATAGAAGTTTTTCATTCGTCTTAATTGCTGTTTAGATTTTGAATTTCATTTCAGGGCGAATATTAAAATTCTAGCATTATTGTAGCAGACTGAAAATACCGTGCTGAAGCAATGTTAAACCGTGGGGGTCCGCAACAACCCAGGGTGATTTCAAAGGGGTCCATGGTACGAAAAAAGTTGAAAACTGCCGGAATAGAAGATACTCCCAATAAAAAAAATATTTTTGATCAAATACTTAAAATACATTACCTGTTGTAAGATCAAGAAATAAATATTTGAAAGTGTAAATTCATATTGCTTGTTTGAAAACTCTGCAAAAATTTTGAAATGGCCTCGAAAAACCTAAGCAATCAGAATTTTATTTTCAGAAACCCTGACTCTGCAATCTAGATATATATTTTCTCAGACTACGCTGGGTACCTATGACAATCAGTCTTTCACGTGCCAATACTGTAAATAATCTGGTCACTATAGAGGGTTTCGAAGACAAAATTCGAGGTTTTTGAAGACAAAAACAGTTCCCACAGTAAAAAAATGAAACTTCTGCACAAACGGTTGTCCAACCAGTAACATCTGCTAAACTGTCAACACCGCCAACGATAAGTCAGAAAACAAGGAAGGTTGCTTCACAATCGTAATCCGCAAAACGAAGAATCAAATCAAAGCAATCAACAATCTCCAAAACTCCAGCAATGATGATAGTATGGATCAAAGGGACATAAGACGTTATCAGATGATGCTGAAAATACTCCCAACCGATGCGGAATAGAGTTTACTAACGCTCTGGTAAATTGCATGTGAAGAATTCGATGGACACACATGAAATATGTTTATTATTTCTTTGTTGTAAATAAATAAAAAATGTGTGGCTTCTGGTTGTCGTCAGCTATCTGCCACGTCCCTAACGCAACTATTTTTTTCCGATCTTATTTTATTGCAAATAAGCAGTAGTCGTCATTTTATTTTTTTCCAAATTGATAATTTTTATAGTATGTAACGTTACATATTCGTCCATAAGATTACATAGTAGAAGAACACAAATCCGCCGGATGATGCAACTCGAGTTGACATATCTTTCAATTGCGCAAGTCAATTTCTTTGTTTAGTGTTTGTTTGATTAAACAGAGAACTAAACCATAGGGCATTTAATGTATATGGGAAATACGCATGGTCTTGTCTGTGTGTCTGACTAGCTTAGTAATTGGCATGTTAATCATACTTCATCGTGTGCATAATAATATAGCTTGATTTGCTGAATTTTCGGTTTCTGCGGTCTGTTTTGTTGCCGGACGTCCAGTAATTATTCCTCTGCTTGTCTTCCCGAATCTTTATAGCTTGAGTTATTGTCGTAAGATGCAGCAAAACAAGAGTTTCTTCTGCATTTCTTGTATCTATTAAATAAGCGATTTAGATTATTTTCGTTATACTTGTCCCCAATCCTGCTTTCTATTTCTAGTAGATCGCATTAAAAAAACTACGGCATATAAAATAGGTCACTTCAGTTACTTAGGTGGTGCTTATTTTATACGGCTCAGAAAAGTCGGCATCTTGTTCAATCGTTCGTGAAGAAATCTATAATTGCATAAGTTCAATTGAAGTTGCATTTTTTCAACACTGGTAATTTCCGAATTAATTCAACAAACGATAAATCTGTCATAAATTCTCGGCAGCCGACTGCCCAGAGCAAAAAGAAACATGATAACATTGCTCAGAGTAGCATAGGATACTTGAGATTTGTGAAACTCTACCCCATCCTACTAACAAAAACTCCTTCCCATGACAAACCTGGAGATGCAGAGGTGAAGACGGTCTCCATAACAACGTTTGTCACAATAACACTTCTGTCCATCCCCGATGACTGAGAACTTGGCCGGCGTCTTTATTGGCATTTTTCAAAGTATAGAACTCGAAACGGATAGGATAGGATAAGGATGGATAGCTACTGCCGAGCTCTATTCTTTCATTTTCTGTGCAATTTCGCTAGTTCTGGTCAATCACGGTGTAGCACCTGCGAATTATACTGTCATCACGTTCATATTCAATGAATAAAAGATGCGCGGCTCCGTTAAGCTCAATATTGTTTGTACACATTGAGAGGAAAAGTCATCATTCGCAAATTCTCACAAAACCATCTGCGGGGAGTCTGCTGAGCAATATTAGCTCCGCTACAAAATTGTTAGCATCTAATTTTCTAACTGTATTTCAAAGTGATTGGTATATTTCTAACATATACGAAAAGCTTGACATATACGGATTTCGACATGATTGATTGATTGAGGCAGCATTCAAGGAAGCGGTCCAAGTGACCCTCAGGCGTTATCAGATGCTGAAAATGTTCCATCGACGCGGAGAAGAGTTTACTCGCACACTGCCAAATTTCGTGAATTCGATGGACACACATTAGATATGTTTTTATTATTTAGTTGTTGTAAATAAATAAAATATTTTTCCTGTCTTATTTTACAGTAGTCTTCATTTTATTATCTTCTAAGTTGGGCATTTTTGTAGTATGTAACTTTAAATATTTGCCAATAAGATGACATACTAGAGCAAAACATATCCACCAGTTGAGACAAATCGATCTGACATGTCTTTCAAATAATTTATTTGCTTTTTATTGTTTATTTAACCATACAGAGAACTAAACCATAGGGCATTTAATATGTGTGTTGGAAATACGCATGGTCTTGTCTGAGTGGAATGATGACTATTGAATCACTCAAGTGGATTGACAATTCGCGAAACGGATCGAAAATCAGTAACCAGTTTGCGGCAGTCATATCAGCACGAAGAACAAGTTGATCTACGAATTTCGGTATGAACTCCCAACTAAAATGTAAAACTTGTAAATTATGCGATTTCATGTTCCGTTTGGTTATTGAATCCAAATAGACTCAATAACTCGGATTGAACAGTCACAAATCAACCATGCTGAATCTTCCATTATAACCTAAAACCTGTTCCATTCTAAGTGATTTTTACAGCTACCGGTAAGGAAAAAGGATCAGCTTTTCACAGGCAACTCAGGTGTCATTAATCAATCAGTCCCCACGAGGAACATTTTTCAGAATTCCCTTCAGCCACCTTTTTTTCTACGTCTACATCTAGAGCGGTACGGTTGATCTAACACTCTACTCCAGCTGTGTAGAATCGGGATACCTTCGCCTCGGAGGAAGAGTAACGCATTCAACCGTACTGACAGCAACAGAGGCACGGTGATGGCGCGAACCGAGATTGACACATCCATTTGTCGTAATATTTTCTACCCTTCTCGCCGCCACATCAACCAGGTGCGGAAGTTAGTTCTCTTGTACACGTACCGAATTGTACTCAGCATACATACCCTTCGATGCATCACGAAGTAAACAGTGAAAAGATTTTGATTGATATTTTGCGAAATTTTTCTGCCACGGTACAAAACGTTGGTATAGCGGTCCAAAATCGAGAAAGACGATGGTCAAAATTATTTACTAGCTTTCGATGACGTTTTTGTACTTTGGTGCCTTCAGCAAAGTTTTGTGAAACTTGATTAGGTATATAACTGGGATAGCAACTTAATTTTATTTTTTCCTTCGTTCAAATGTAAAAAAAATAAGCATTTTTTTAAATGGGAAGCAAAAAAAAATTAAGTGTCAAACCAATTTAGATACGTAATCTATTTTAATAAAACTTTGGTGAAGGCATATTTCTACGAAAACGTCATCCAAAATCAGAAAATACTTTTGACCATCTTCTTTGGCTTGAGGACCAATGTGCGTCGGTCGCGTACACTGATTTCAGATTGAGTACTCCGAATTTATGACGAATTTATTGGCCATTGCAGATGGAACGGGCGTTGGAAAAACAAAGTGGAAAAATAGTTCCATACCTATAGGTAGGTACACCGCGCAGTTGCCTTCTTACTATATGTTCATGGCAGCCGAATGGGAAACGGAAAGGATCCATTGAAAGTAACGCCTTTTATTTCGCTTTTTTAAATAACACGACTTCCGGCTAGGCGATGGGAACGGGTGATGTTGGGTGGTTCTTTTTTTTTGCCGAATAAGCGAAACCGATCGAGTAGCTGGGTGGAAAAGGACTGTAAAAAATTGAACCAAACTAAAAAAAATACGGGCACTTTGAATTCATGCCTGCATGTTTGCTTGATTGTTCGTATGGTGTACTGCAATTTAGCCGGAGAGCTTCGCACTTTAGTCTCGCTTGTTATTTTTTTATTGAGCTTATTTAATCGTAATTCTGAACAGTAAAACGATGTTGAATCAGGCTTCGGCATCACAAAGGAGACCTTGCGACTTCAGGCAAGCGTGAAAATTCGCGGTTTTATGCATGAGCAAACCTACTGCTGGAACCGGGTGGGCAGTTAAGATAAGATAGTTATCTTTTCGTGCAATTTCAGTCGATTTGTTCGTTTAACCGTTATACAGCAATGATAGAAATGTGGATGAGAATAGACACTATCAACTAGATCAGCACTTCTTAGCATTTTTGGGTGTGACTTCTTCAAAGTTTTACATTGTTGGTGGTACCCCATTTATGATTAATTAGAAAACCTATTTTTTGTCATTTTTGTGATACACTGCTATTATACCAATACCAGCACTCAGTAGCAAACATTCCATATCAAGTAACTCCCCTTCCCCACAAACCCTCGAAATTTGACGAACTCGCACACAACAAGTAACATCATTTTCCTTTTTCTTTTCCTTTCAGGTAAGTGTCAAATTCCACTCGGATTCGGGTGACGATGTCATAATACAACACAACGCTACGGGGGAGCGCATCATCAGGTTTCGAATCGTCTTTTGGTGAAGAAGACGGATGAAAGAACGGTTGATTGGTTGGTTGGACTGGCCAAAGTGTGGGTATAGATTCCAGCTGTTGTGGTTGCTGTTGCCGGGAAGAATAAGCGTGCTCATCCATCTTTTCACCCCATGTGAGACTTTGGTTGTTCGGTCGGTGCCTTATGATGATGGGTGGTGGAATTGGATATGTTAATGATTGGGTGAGAGCGCGCCGCCGACCGACATGTTCATTGTCAGCAGGTGGCTCCTCCCATTGCAAAAAAATACTGTGAGAAAATGCCGAAAAACGATACACACTCGTGCAGCTCAGGTTTGTGTTGTTCGCTAGGTGCTAAGTAGGCGTCAATCCTACCGGTCTGTGTTTCTGTCGAAGAACACATCAGTCTTGGCAATTGAAACCTGTCCGGTAGTTGTCAGATGTTACTCGGATTGATTTGTTATGACCTTTGGTCAAAAAATATTAGAGGAACGCTCGTGCATTTAGTGTTCAAAATCAAATGACAGCAGGAATTTTTTTCACATCAATCAAATCCACTTGTCGCAGACTGTTTCACTTTGCAACGCCAAACAAACAGGTCACAAACATTTATTTGCACTGATTAATGCTTAACGAACTGTGGAAGTTAGTCTTCGTAAAACCGTTGACCCTGCAATTCCACCTTGAAATATGTGAACAGAAAGTCAAGGCAGATGTGCGCCACTCTTCTTCTGTTGATATTCAGTGTGATTTATATACAGCACTCTCGAACTAACTTCAACATAATTTCTCTCACTCGCACTGTCCAGCGACGTGTCATAAATTACGTCTCTTCAGTTACTAACTGATGGAACCAAACATCCTTGCCCCTACCGAGTACACTTTCGTCTTTCATTCAATCGGTCGATCTGCAATGGATGAAGTAATCTATGAACACTCCCCACGAACGGTATCCGGTTCGCCTGGTAACATTTCATTTGCAGTGATTTTAGCTACTTACTTTGAACAGAAGAGAAATTCTTTGGCTGGCTTGGGTTGTGCTCGACTAGATGTGCCTGTTTGAAGTTTGCTCGATTTTTCGAAGCTTGAAGAACGCTATATCTCTCTTGTATTATATTCATAAAATCAGTTCTGTAAGCTAGAACGAATTTTATTTTGTCTAAACTTGGTTTGATTTAAAATTTAGTCGTTCAGGATTTTTTTTATTTATAATGTGTTCTAAAATGGGCCAGTAAGATTCCCGATGACACGTTTATTCCCGCGTAGTTTGTGTGCGGAAAATGTCGAGGTCATGCAGATTCTCCTAACTATAAGGACAAGGTTCTCAGTATTCTTACTACATGAACCATCCCCCCGTTGGATGCAATTATATCTCAGTAATCGTCGTCAAATTGTCAAGTTAGGTGATTTTGTACCCGAAGAGTTCATTATTTCATCTGGGATTCAGCAAGGCAGTCACCTGGGTCCTTTGATTTTTGTTCTGTATTTCAACGACGTCAATTTTTGCTTAGAAAGTCGACAGTTGTTATTCAAAATATAGCGCAGAATCTGGTATACTACCGACGCAGCTATTCTCCAACATCAACTGGTAATATTTGTGGAATGGTGCGAAATCAACCGAATTACCCTTAATCCTCGAAAATGCACAATTATTAGGTTCTCGAGGAAAAAAACTCACTCGTTCAATCAACACTGAAATATTGGTCAGTTGTAGAGAATCCTCATTATCTCTACCGTGTCCATAGAATTAAGGCAATGCCACGAAGATTTGTTCGGTTAGCCCTCCGTCGGTTGCCTTGGAAAACCCACACCAGCTTTTCCAAGTTACGAAAGTCTTGGACTGGACTGCCAATAGGATTCAAAAAATTGTAAGAATGGCATGATGCATCCCGTGGTATGAAGATTTCAGATATTTTTGAACGATCTAAATGACTGCCCCGAACTTGTCAGTGCGATCCATGTGAACCTTCGCTCACGAAATATTCGCAATAATGTAGTCCTCCGACTGAATTTTCGCCGGACTATAGAGCTAGCGATGTAGTCATTGGTTAGCAACAGTTACAAACAGACTGTCATTCGAGTTTGACTTTCACATTCCACGTTGCAAAATTTAATAACATGTTAAGAAACTATCGTTAGAACCATACTGAATCTGTTGATATAAACTGTAAATAAATAAATAAATCGATGGCTGGGTGGCTCATTGCTTACAATCAGGGCCCGCGGTAGAAGCAGCCGAAATAGCCGGAACTTACTATAGAATTATGGGATGTTTACCCTTGTAACCCAGTATTTTCATTGGCTGAAAGAAGTGATCTCTAAAATAGACAACCCCGTACTTTAACAGATTCTTGTACGCCAAGCTCTTGTCGTTGACTACACCATCGATCTCGACTTCGTAAGCTCGTCTGTAGATATGGTAATCCGTCATGAGCATACAACAAACATCATCTGCCGACAACTTGCTAATATGACCCTGAATTTGTCCGAACGCACCTTCAGTCACACCAATAAGTATTCCGTGAGAGCGGGCATTGTCTAGTTGGTAAATCGATTACCTTCTACGCAGCTAGAGATTTTTCTAAGTCAGAAAAGCGAATGACCTTAAAACCTCTAGAATGGATATAAAAAGTAATTAATTTTGAACCGGAAAAATACCAGAAAGGGATCCGTTTAAAGTTCTGCATATTTTTTAAGTGGGCAAGTCTCATTTTCATGCACAATTGTATAAATCCAAGAAGTGTGTTTGGGTTTACGACTCCAGGTCTTTTCAAAAAAATCGTCTGCACTCTCCGAAGGCCATGTACGATCTCTTGACTCTAAACTCAATGTGAGCAGATCACATTCTATTGCGATCCAACTCCAACGTTTCTTCGTGAAATGAACCATTGAAGTTCTGTTTGTATTTACCGATGTTTTTATCTTGTCGATAGTTCAAAGATTGTTCCGGTGCAATGTTCACTAGTTGATACTAGGTAATCAACAACACATCCGTAGGTTGGGAATCCAAGTTCGCTGAGTTTTCTCCACAAGCCGACGGAAACCAGCTTCGACCACAAAGGTGACAGACTCTGCTTGCAACCACTAGAACTCAACTTCCTTCTATCTGCCTTTATCAGTGACGACCAAAGAATTCGGTTGCTAAGCATTACGTTAATTCAACCCGAGATACAAGAAGGGACCGTGTGTTGCTTCCACACACAAGGCTTTCTCAATGTTATAATCAATATCGTGAAACAGAGTGATCGTGGATCTCCCTCGGTAATTTTCGATTTCGAGAGAATGCTTTAGTCGTTACGTTCTCGCACTAGCTTTCCACAAAAATGCTTGAAATATTTTAGAATTTTTTTCGAAAAGCTGACACGAAAACGAAACTATTATTGGAAAAAAATGTCATCAATCGAATAGTTGCATTTTTGTATTGTTGAAAGCAATTCGCGTGTAGTGTCATTTGTGAAATTTCAACATTATGTTTTTGTTGTGGGAAAATACAGTCGCGATTGACTTAACGCAAACTCCAATAAGACCTACAGTGCGAAAAGTGGAAAGTTAACCCATTCATGCCCATATTGTTTGTGGACAACAACGATTTTTGACAGCTATAACTTTTGATTGAGGCAAGATTTTCTCACAAAAACAAGTAAGGCTCATAAATGTGACTTTTGCCTTTCATTTGAGTATAAACAGTTACTAGGTTCAGCTCTAGAACTGAAGTTATTGCAATTAGTCTGATTGGATTCCGATGAAGCAGTACTGCCAGAGATAGTTTACGTTAACGACTGAATAGGAATTTTTCATATATCTTCGTTAAGTTGCAATATTATTGAAAACTGATAAAACCTATCAATTTAGACTGTCTTTGGCTAAGTTTTCCACGCAATTGGACTATTGTAAATATTTTAGGAGAATTGTATTGAGCATTGGAAGGTAAAAATTGAGCAGCTTCTAGCACTGCGAGGAAAACACTTATTTTTATGAAAAAAGGTTTTTCGTGTTGCTTGACCCCACCGTTTTCAAGGAAAAATAGTATTGAAAGCCTACATACACTAGAAAAAAGTTGGGCATGAAAGGGTTAATAAAAGTGAAAAGTTAATAAAGTTTGATCTTACAGCAGTGTCCCATATCCAACTACACCACACTAGGAATATGGCATTGATAACGATCAATATGCTATTCGAGGCAGAACACTTTATAGTAATGAACAACATGCAACACGACATTGAATACGACAACATTAAAACCAAGATCCCCGTATATATGGACAAGAATGACTGAAAATCGTCTACATGATTTGGCATCGCGCATCAGCTTCAAGTATATTAAAAAATTCAAGTCGAAATACGGAAAAGTAGAATCCGTTATGAATGACGCCAAGAGAAACTTTTCCCCCGTCATTCTCAACGGTGTTCATGTGATTAGAATGCAGTTGCATCATCCAATACCTTGGAATGCAAATATGGTCAATGTGTAACCTACATTCAAAGAACCCTATGCACATACTCCAGGCAGATGCCCACGTTCCAGCCCTGCAACCAGACGGCATACTACGGTGAACCATGTGCCAAAACTGCTGAAGGAAATGGGACAACTACAACACCTTTTATAAACAGGTTTTGGCCGCTAAATCACAAACAGCCGGTCAAACAATAATCCTCGATAACCCTTAACCAACAGTCAGCACATCTAGCGAAGGAATAACCAGAAAAGAAGACGGATACACAGGAATCACTCACAAACACAAAAAGCATCAAAAACATTCAACAGTGAAAACCAAAACTGCTCTAGCGACAACAAGGGAGAGAGTGGACTGAATAACCAACAAATGGCAAGCAGGGCGTCCAGGATAAACGACCGCAACAATTTTTGTATTAATTTGAAATGCATAATATTTCCGAAAAAGGCGAGTGACCCTTGAGGTTAAAACCTTCATAAATAGATAATAATAAGCAAATCCTGCGCAAAATAAACGCGGCGATTCAAAAATCCGCCTAAGTGATTAAAATTAAAGTTTTTCTCATTTCTGTTACTTCCGCAAGGTTTTAGCACTACTCGAATTACGGAGTTTTGTTCAAAGAACCCTATTGTTTCATTTAGAAATTTCTGAAATATGAAATGTTTTATGGCACTGGCATTGAATTCCCTTTACAGCACTTTTATCCCGTTTTACATTCATTTTTTTTTAGATAAAAATGGTACACTTGTCGCAATTTTGACCAAAAGTGCGTCGAACCAGTATTACCGCAGAAATGGTTCAACAAAATATTCAATGAATGTTTTTTTTAGTTTTTCGGATTCTCCTCGTCAGTAACTAACACCAACTCACTGCTAGTTAGATAAGTCCAATCCAACACCAAATCGACGCTAGTTAGACATCAAAATCCAAAAAAAGAACGCTGAACAACTGGTTAGTGTCGAGTAGTACTGGTAGTACCATACATTATGTTGGGTCTTGTGTCGTCATGCACAAAAATTTGGTCTTATCTAAAATTTTTCCTGTTTGGAAATTTTGCAAAATATTCATGTCCAAAAAAGGTATAGAACATGAATCCATTTTTGCGACAAGAAAGTAACCCGTTGGTTCTTAACAGGCGAAAGAAACATAGTCATTTTCATATTCGGGCCTGTGGGTGATGAAATTTCACTAATTCTACGCAACCCCCGGTTGATGCCATAGAAATCGAGATTATTGCCTTGGGAATTGATGATTTTGAAATCCGGCGGCTTTCTGTTACAACAAAATTTGGAAAAATCATCATCAATAGTGGATAACGAAAATTGATGATTGACGCAATTTTGAAATTCAATATGGCGGCTTCCGGTAACCATTAAATGATTAATTGCTTCTGTTTAAACGAAGCTCAATTTATCTTCAACTGTCACATTTTGGAAGATTTTGGTTAAAAGTAGTTTGGTTTGAAATGACATTTAGAATGAAATTTACGTTATTCCCTCCTCACTTAGGCTGATTGGTATTACAAATATCTTCAATCAATATTACATGTATCAGTTTATATAAACTTTGTGCATCAACTATCAGCAATCAATGCTAGATTATTAGTAAATCTCCATTTAATGTGTCAACTACCAAATTAACCATTTATATTCTATTGAAAATAATTCTAGTTTTTCATATTGACCTTTAACAGGCCGGGAGGGCTAATTGGGCTTTCTACTCTCACTAGCCCAAACCGAAGTTCAACAATTACTTAGTGTTTGTACTATTCCTATGGTGTTTGGAATACTATTATTCATATTCTGTATGTTTTTGTTTTTTTTGGCTTCATCTTTCATTTCAATTACTTTTTGCTTTTTTTTCTCTTTATTGTCACAACGTCTCTCTCTAATATATTGTAGTATACGAGTCGTACGTCTATCTAACCTTTACTGAGTGCATGTCTAATTATTGTGTTGTTTCTTTCTTCTTTTTTCTTGACGACGATTAAAAGCACATGGCATTATGCAATCGATTACGTGGTTATAGAAACGCATTAGGTCACGGGAAATTACAAACGTGCTAGCAAACGCGACGTAAACGCCCACGATATGAAAAGAATAACACAATGACATACAAACGCTCAGGTCTTTCGCGATAATACGAATCCAGTCGTAAACACGACCAATCACAAATACCTACACCCATGACCTCACAATCATAAAATCCTCCTGATGATTAAGTCAACGTCATAGCACTTACGAATTTATAAAAGCGGTCTCAAGCACCAACATACAAATCGTACTCGTCCGGGAGCTCACACTCTGAAATACGGAACTGATAAACACTAGATAACAAGTTTCAGAACGCCATAACTGGGAATTCCAGCGTGAATCGGGGTCTAACTTTTTCAGAACCACCCTTGCGAATATAAAATATTATATAAACGAAATCAAACACGCGAAGTAATCCTAAAATCGCTTGTGCTCTTCGCGATAATACAAATCTGGTCACACAAGTGAACATGGTATCGCGATCATGCGCACACAATTAACGCGGTCTCATGTGCGACTATATCAGCGCCCGTTCTCACGTGATCATGAATGCCGCTTGAGCCTTCAGTCTCGCCTAAAGAAAAAAGAAAAAAAAATCAAACTCATATGCACTAGTGACAAGACGTCTCCGGGCGCTATGACCAAATACGCTACTGATATGGGGAAAATCACTTCCTTTTAGATCTTGAACCATGCACTTAAAATCGTGAATCGCGCGGACATTCAAAACCCTACGCGAAAGTGCAAACACGCGGTTATAGGGTTTTGTACAAGCCAAGTTTCATACACGCTACACATACACACGCCCGCGCGATCTCGTTAACATACAAACACTCGAGCTCTGCGTGGGAATACAACATTGGTCACAAACGCGAGCATTTAATTGTTCGAAGAATCCATTCACACGTGATCTTGCAAATATGAAAAAGCCCTTGTGAACTTTCTAACACCAAAAACATGATCTCAAGTACGATTACACAAACGCGCGTTCCTACATAATCATGAATCCGTCACGTCTGGAGGTCCATGCTTTCAGTAGGACAATTCTGATAAAAATCGCCTTTATACACTAGACAAGTTTCAGGGCAACATGACCGGGATCCCTAGTGATTCTAGTATCTGAAACGTACATCCAGTAAGCCTCAGATTCACGGTTCGCGTGATTAAGAACACACGCAAATATGCAACGGATACACGATTATGAAATAGAATTTATACACGCGAAGTTACATACACGCTAGCAGACGCGACATACAAATGCCCACGCGCTCCAACGCTTCAACATACAAACGCTTAAACACTTCGCGATGATACACAAAACTGAGCATGCAATTGCCATCATATCCACGCACAACTACGCCCAAGATGCTGCAAACACAAAAAAGCCTCGATGATTTAGTGAACGCTATAGCGCTTATAATCTAATTAATGCGGTTTCAAGCACACTGAACACTCATTCTCATTCGATCGCAAAGTCCTTACGCAACGCACATCTGGACTGTAACATATTTGACTAGTTGTAACTCTGCTCGGAACTACACCTTTGCTTGGAGAGTCCTATTTTGCTTCGCCTCCTACACCCAAAACAACATATTTCTGATTTTTGCGCTCACATCCTCGTGCCTAAAAATAATTCTTTTTGAATGTAGATCTATTAACGCACAGTTTGAGATGAGCGCAACACTCTCGAGAAAAAATCGATGGTGCACTCTCACATACAAAATGGCTTTGATGGTATTTGTTTTCCTATCAATTTGCTGCTTACGAAGCTCACAAAGTTTCCTTTCTTCAACCCCTTGCATTCCTCATACCTCCACACGACCTCCTGTCATTGCTGCCCTGTGCTTTGTTTTGTTGCGCTCTTTTATTCGCTGCTATAAATAACTCGTGACCTGAAACTTCTATAAATAATCGGTCATCAGATTCCTACATTGGAGCCTACAAACATCTATGACATATACAAGCTAATGGGGTTCGATAATTTATTGCACAAGTACGAGGTTCGTTGAACACTAACGAATTATTTGGGAGCTTTTCGCTCAGAGTTCGAGAGCGAAAAAAACATATGCATTTGCGCTCCCGATGATTCATTTTGGGCGTACGATATTAGAGAATGATCTCTAGACAGGTTCGCCCCATACCAACCGAAATTTGCTAATCAAAGGCCAGCAAACTTCCATTGGTCAAAAATTTCAGGGATCCAGACCCACCGAAACTGACGAAAACTCGTCAAAACGTCGCCGATGTAAAACCGGTGTATAGAGCAAATGGTTCGCTGTATCATTCTTTAGTGTAATTCAGGAAGGGGTTTATAGTAAGGAGTTTGGCCCGGTACTTCCCATGTTCCGTTAACACTCCTAATCCCAAGGCTCAAAATTAATTAGTCGTCACGCTCTTTTGAGTTACTACATCTCCATTGTGAAGATATAGCTACTCAAATGAACGTTACGGCTAATTTTGAGTCTTGGGATTCGGAGTGTTAATCATAGCACGGGTCGCATGACACGCCGTAGTGGGGCTACTTCGGATACTCTGCATGGTTTATCTAGGATGCCCGAAAAACGAAGCTGACATTGAAAATCCGCTTCAATAGACGGGCGAGTAGTCGGACCCTTGTGAGTATAGAATTCTCCAGGCACTCTAACTTGAACAGCTTCAAACTCATCGTTTTGTTTGTGATGAAAACATCGTTTTGTTTGTGGTTTGCAGACTGAATTTGCAAATTCCTTGCCAGATCATCAGTTTTTGGATGAATTTATTGGCGAAAACAAATAGCAGTGTATTAGTGGGTCATTTTCGGTTTTTCTAGTTCAAAGAAAGAATTTCCCTAGGTTCTTACTTCAACAGCTTCAAGCTCATCGTTTTGTTTGTGATGAAAAGCTTGGTGGACATCGAGTCTGCAAATTCCTTGCCAAATCATCAGTTTTTGGATGAATTTATTGGCGAAAACAATAGTACTGTATTAGTGGGTCATTTTCGGTTTTTCTGGTTCAAAGAAAGAATTTTCCTACGGTTCGGTAGAAAAAGTGTAATGAGATTCCGACCTTAGGTGTATTGGCAAATCTAATGTTATTTTTTTCTCCTTCTGCTGCATCATCACCGAACGAACCGGCAAAATTTTCTCATCCGCTTAAAGTGCATTCCAGCGCAATAGTTACCGACTGACTCAGCAGCATAAGGTTTATGTTGCTTCCATCTGTTCGACCATTTTCGCTCCGCCACTTCCCGCAAAAATTCCAATATCTGTGCTTCCGCTTCCACCGAGCGGTTATTCCGTAGGTCAGGACACTCCACGGAATCGAATGGATTGGTAATCCAGTCGTCGCTTTCGCCAGCGTTTGATCTTGTATTATAATTTTTTTTTGTTTTTCACGTTGGTGATGTCAGTCCGTGTTAAATCTTTTTGTTCCTAATACCATCCTGAAAACGTATGACTTTTTAATGATATTTGTTAGTCTCAATTGCTACCATTTGAATGGAAGTGATATAACTGAATTTCGACGACTCAATTCTCATGTTCATACATATGAAGATAAAAAGCACATTTTCGAAAGTGGTTCATCAACAATTTTCAACTTAGATTTTCAAATACATCACATTGAGGTATTCAAGGTTATTATTACTATAAAATCAATACATAGAACTTTCAGCTTGTTCATTTATATTTCGCCGCATAAATTTTTCAGTCCCATCCGTTACACGAAACCCGAACAAGAACAAGGCCAGTTTCGGGGAAGATTGAAATCGATTTCGTTGTTTTTGCGCAAAAAAACAATTTTCAGTTTGCAATCAATTTTTCATACCTCCTCCTGCCCTCTTCTCACCCCTTGTTTTCGTACCGTCCGTCGTCCATCACCCACTCACGGTAGCACCGCATTTGAGTGGTGTAAATTTTTAGCAGAAGCCGGTGCGGTGCTATATAATCGTTTGCTCAAGTGTCGCTTGAGCTGTATCACCACCACTAGCACCAGCACCACACTGCACGGCACGGTTTTCGCGTTTTGGGAAAAATAACTCCGGCCTGCTGCTGCTGGTGATTGCTATTTTTGGAGAATGACTGCCAACTTTTGCACCGCGCCGTTTGTCTCTTCTTGCTTTGGTCGAGAAGGGGATGGGGGTTTTCGGGGGCACAATAAGTTTCTTTTCAAGTGTACTGAAGTTTCTTATATTTTCTTCTGGCTGACTCGGGGGCTCAAGAGTGTAGAGAGGTAATAGCTCAACAAGAAAAGAAAGAATTCCAGCCACTAGAGTTTTGAGGGTACATGTGGAGGATTTCTGAAGTGGGTTGTGTTGACATTTGGGCATTTTCATGCAGCCCTGCTTCTTCAGAAATTTCTTAATTTCGTCTCTTTTAAAAGTTGTCACTCTCTTCCATACAGTCACCACAACGGCTCTTATCAACTTCCACAAATGGCTTTAATGTAGAAACAAAACATGCGGGAGCCTAGACGGCTTTCTTGTGAGATATTGCCGACGATGCAGAATAGTATTCATTCTTCGTCGATTACATTCAATTACTAAATTAGTGATTAGTAGCACATTCTTTGTTACTAATAATCACTAAAACTGGGTCCCATAATTTTCCGTTCATCAAACAATTCCCGAAGATTGCAACTCACATAATCCGATGAACAATTGTCCTTAATTACTTCAGAGCAGTTCGGCCTGCGAAAAAGGGCACACCATTTCCTAATTTACGGACCCAATAAAGGAAGGGCATTAGTTTGGTCCAACTCGCATAACTCACACAGCACCCAAGCACCCGCGTGTAAAATATGAAGCGAACAGTTCCGAGTTCAGTGGGTGAAACGGAAAAACTCGCTCGCTCGGATGTGGCTTGTTTCCAGAACTTTGAGTGAAAAATTATGGGCTACCGCCGCTTCCAATCGTTGTATGTCTGCTGATTGAGCTCGTTTTGTCACAGCACTCCCCCTCGCACGTCTACCCCCATCCTCTCCCTCATTGGCGACAATTGAATGATTACAGTGGGCTTAAGTGAGTAATGACTTTAATTTGAGGACTTCTTCGTTCCTGCATGTGGTGGCATGCGTTCTCTTTGAATGAATGACCAGTAACTGTGCTGTGTAGGTGTGAGTTGGATGGTCGTGACTTACTCCGGTTTCAATTGATGGTGGTTTCTATAATTCCCCGAAGCGTGTGTGCTCAACGTATGTGTGAACTTTCGTGAAACATTTCGTGCGGAGTGACCTTTAGAGGAGAAGACTTGATTAATCACATATGCTCAGATTATTGCTAGCTACAAATACATGTCGTTCTCGGGGTTTAAGTCATATCGACTGTTGGACGCAGAGGTAAAAATGTTTGGATTCTTATTCTAGTCGATTCGACGAAAGTTTATCTGTTGAACATTTTAAAAAAAGTACGAATTTTGCACGAGGCAGACACTTATCAAATTAAGCTTGATTTTTTGTGTTTCGAATTCATCTTGTCGTTAACTAGCACCAACTAGTTGTCCAGTTAGACGATGTATCTAAACTAGTACCCAAATTAGCACTAGTTAGACACACAAAAAATCCAAACAGTTCACAGTTTCAGTTCGATTAAATGATTAGACGTTGAACAATAAGCTGTCAGAAGGTAGTACCGTTAGTAGTATAGAATTTCGTGTATGATGAAACTGTATAAAGGGAACTAGTGTTAATTTGGATCCTAGTTTAGATACATCGTCTAACTGGACACCTAGTTGGTGCTAGTTACTGACGAGATGAATTCGAAACGCAAAAATTCAAACGTAATTTAATTTAGGTTAAGTGGCCTTAATGCTCAAAATTGTCTAATCCAATTTTCCCTTTTGGGAATTACACGTTTATCAGTTGTTTTCCAAATTTCTAAATCAACTAGTTCGACTACTTCGTTTCACCTGGTCGTATACGCGTTAAGTGCATCGCACTTAAATTTTTTCACAATGTTCCTGTTTCATAAACAATTCCAAATATTGCAGACATTGCTTCGACACACGTTTAGTTCGCGATCGCCTTATTAAAAATTAACCTCCCACTTTAATCAGCCATTTCTCGCGTGACGCCAAGCCATCTTAACGACCAATTAAGCCTCCACCCTACCCCGTTCAAGTTAGACGGTACTCCTCATAACAATGATGATGATGATGAGGATGTGGAAATAACAATAACAATAATACTTCAATGGAGGCAACTTTGGAATTTCGGAAGCAAACATTTTGCTGCAAAAATTGGCACCTTCCACCCACCCCCAACTCCTTCGTAAAGTGTTAAGTTGCGCAGTAAAACACATTTGTTTGTGTTTTTATTGATTCAGAGACATTAATTTTATGGTACTTAAAGTGAGATTATCCAAACTCAGCCGAACTGGAAGCACTCAGTGTAACGCAGTGTTTAACGTATAAACATCGTCGGCGAACAGGAAACGTCAAATTCAATTAATTCGGCCTTCGCATGGTTCGAAATTAATTTTTTTAATAGTTCCCGGCTTCTGGTTTGGTTGGTTATCGGCAGTTAGCGACGACACCGGTCGTTGTCAGGAAATGGCTTTCCGAGATGGATTGCGCGATGCGATATGGTTGTGAATTGCCGTACTGCTGATAGGTTTGGACTTGCTTCAGCGAACGTGTGATTTATAAGAGAGGAATTTTATTGTAGATATTTTCACTTCCGATTGACATTAATTTTGAGTGCATTTGCGATGTTGTGATTTCACAAAGGTTCCTAGAGAAAAAAAAATCCAGTTGGTGTCTCCAATAAATTCAAAACTGTTTGCGTTAGTAATTTCACTCGAAAACTGCTGATCTTGCAAGGAATTTACAGCTACGGACTCAAATCCAATATCTATCCTATCATCTATCCAGCCTACTGTCCACAATTCCGCCCAATCGAAAAGTGTTGGACCATTATCAAGTGGAAGTTGAAAATATGGAAAGACAGCTCAGGACACTATACAGATGGCGCTCGATGCTAGAAAAAAATGGCCGCTGAGGTTGTACAGTCCATTGCACGACATACATAGCTCGTCAAGTTTTTTTTCCGATTCAATAAGTTTTGTAACATGTGAATATTGTAACACCTCGAAAAGTTTAGCATCACTTTCAAAGGGATCAGGAATTTGTCACTACGTGGCGCTAGTATGCATGTGAAGTTGAGCATTTTTTAACGTTAGAAAAATGAGATAAAACAAGTTGAAGTGCACAATTGCTCGTGTACACTAGCGCCATGCAGTGACAGAAATCCAAACTGAAATGTACCTTTGGGCCTAGAATACCACTTTTTTGAAGACAGCAAATATGCAGCTAATCAGGATTTCGATATACAGCATCATGAAACACCCTTTCCTAGGGTGTTGCAATATTCAATATGAACTTTGCAATACTTATCGAAGTGATTCCAAACATTTGACGGGTGTATAATGGCGGAAATACTAAGAAAAGTACGGAAGTTCGTCGGAAAGGCGTCAGAGTAATTTTGCAATCTATTTAGGAATGTACAATAAAATACTTCGATGTCGACTAAATAAAATATTCCTACGTCAAATCAATCCTAAGAAACACCTTCACTCTGGATTATAGGTGGACCAGACTTTATTAAATAATATTCGGTGAGTGCTAAATAACACGTTTCTATTCAGTAGACTTTTGATGAAAAAATCGAGACTCGTTTGACAGTTCTCTAGTCTGCGTAGTTTGAGATGAAGCGGCATTATTCATAGAAATTGGGAATATAGAGGTTACCAGTGCACTTCCCTGCGGCAGTTCTATTCGAGGAGAGGGGTAGAGGCTACTTTGGAAGTCTAACAAGGAGTATTTTTCAATGTTTTTAAGAGAAAGAGTTAGAGCATCCATTCATTATTAGTATTACTGAAAACCAAAATAATCCAAACTGAAAACCAAAATAAGTTATCAAAATTAGTTGAGAGCATTTTTTTGCTAAAAAGAGTTGTCAGAAGATATCCGCTCGGTGGACTACAGATCATTGAATAATTTGATAACTTGTTACTGTACAACGTTAACTTATTTTGCATGATTTTTCTTGGATATACAATCTAATATGCGATAATCATTATTGCGAGTGAGACGAGTTACTGAACGCTGCTGCTTGAGTTGCTGCCCAAAATGGAACTTCATGGTGAAGCATTTCGGTGGTCATCTTGTAAATTAGATAAAATAATTGAGCTCTCCCAGATCTATCGAACTCGTTACCGTCGTAGTAGGACCTGCACATCTTCAAATTAATATTGAGTCAACCGGATAATACACAAACTGTTCAGTAAACTAAAACTCTCAATTCGCTTTCGAAAAGAAATTAAAACTATGAATTTTGATTGCTGTAGTGCGAAATCATTACAGTAGTTTTGCACTTGATATGAAGATGTATTCGTGCAGGGCTTATTGTGTATGTATAGGCAACCTCAGATGTACGTGACATTCTTGTGATGGGTCGTTGAATAAACAGTAGAGCTATCACCTTCCATCTCCCATCGCCTTCACCCCAGTGGATACCTTTGGCTCTTTATCGGCCACCACTCTGCCCACAATCTCTAATAGTGCTTCTGAAATTCTTTCAACTGGTTGCATAAAGAATGACAGTTCGTGGAAAGTGGACAGATGCCAGGTTGTTCCAAAAACTAGTTGTTGTCTATTTATTATTCGAGTTTCGGCAAAGCAGTCAATAAAACAGCAAAAACGATTTGTTGTTTCAAGGACATTGAAACAACAAATCGTTTTTGCTGTTTTATTGACTGCTTTGCTGAAACTCGCATAATAAGTTATTGTCTATTTTAGTTCATATTATCATATTAGGGCATAAAACAGCAATTGCAGCAGTAAATAATTTTGGCCAGGATTCGACCCCAGTTATTCCTCTGTGCGACGTAACCAAATACTATCATCACACGCCTGTGATGAAACGACGCTAGCTCGCATTTTGGAGTTGTTAGGGTTGTTAGCTTGCTTGACTTGACAGAAATATCTAGCTTCTTTTGCAAACGGTGATAATTCACAAGCGAGCGTATTGCCAAAAAACATCCAATCCGAACTTACATCCGTCATTCCACAAGCATAATATAATGTTGAAAAATGCGGAAAATTGCAACGGTCCCAAATTGCTTCCATGTGGCACTCCGGAACTACTAATGACCAGATTCGAAAGATAAGAATCGAACCTTTAATCGCAAACCTTGATCAGACAAATACGAACCAGTCGTTACCAATATTGAATGCGGGTCAAGGGGTTTGAGTCAGGTGTAAAATGTTTGAAGGACAAACTACTGGCAAGTTAATTTCTCTCGTTGCCTAGCTTTGACATTCGTTTTCCACAGAGTTTGCAGACGACGATTATTTATGTACATAACCGTTAAAAGAAAACTTGGGGTCTCAAATCGGAGATAACTTGTTGGTCCTAAAAGAACCCGATTACATTATTTCTTCATTGAATTGTGACCAAAAGTTAAACAACAGAAAACTGACCCTCTTACACTTAAAACTGACCTGTACTATACACTGAAAATTAAGCGTCAGATTCATGGTCCGCACGCGATCATTCAAAAATACACGCGTTTATGCGAATGGCCACACGATTATAAAATCGAATTTATGCACGCTAGCGCAAGCGACAAACACGTTAACATACAAACGCTCGAGCCCTTCGCGATCATCCACGCACATGTGCGCCCGCGATCTCGCAACCATGAAAACACCCCGGGGACTAAGTTAACGGCTTTAGTACTCATAAATTTACTAACGCTGTCCCAAGAGCGCACCTACAAACGTCCGTGGTCGCGCTATCACGAATCGGTTACGCCAGGAAATCCCTACTCGGCCATAGCAGCTTCAGTTCGACCAATAGAAAATGATGCCCATCCACTAGATAACACGTCACAGTGCAGCTATTTGTCTGGCAACCGAGGGTAGCACATCTTTAACGCAGAACTT
The DNA here is from genome assembly GCF_030247195.1 of Topomyia yanbarensis. Classification (NCBI taxonomy): domain Eukaryota; kingdom Metazoa; phylum Arthropoda; class Insecta; order Diptera; family Culicidae; genus Topomyia; species Topomyia yanbarensis. The sequence goes on along the minus strand of NC_080672.1, from coordinate 412,671,559 downwards.
ATCATTTAAATGATGACCTTAGATCTGCCATGTCTGTGTTCAAGGCACCGTAGCTTCGTCCGTCAGGTCAAGGATATATTAAAGCCCTCGACCCTAGCTGCCCATAAAGTGATACTACATAGTGTGCTTAAGATCGTTTTCTTAAACAAACCTCTCTCGTTTTTAAACTTTCTCCTTCTCTACTATTTATAATTTCTTGAATACGCGTGGAATCTGTATTCCATCGAGGCTGTTTTATGTCAGCAAAAATGTATGCCAAATTTCGATGACTGAGGTCGCTGCCAAGTGACAGATTTTGCCAGTTTTTTTGTTGAACTGCCAGATTTTCATCGAAAAATAGTGTCAATCCTGAGTGCAACTGCAATAGCTTCTCTAAAAAGCACTCCTCATTCTATATTCTGCAAATCAGGTTGATGACAAAGTCACTTCAATTTTTTTACTGCATGAGTTTGGAGAATCGATTATGCTTCGCTTCGATTATGCTTGAAAGTTTTTTCAAAATTTCGGAATATTTTAATGACTGAAAACAATTAAAAACAAAGATCGTTTATACTAGTGGTAAATCGCAAGTTCTTTAAAATATTCTCAAGTCCTATGGCTGCACCAAACCAAAATATCGAAATCACTCGAAACTATTAATATGGGCGGAACTATTCATCTCCGTGTCAGTTGTGTGTTATATACGGAATATAAAAGACGCAAATGTGTCGCCTTGGCTCACACTGTTTTGAAGTTAGTGCGGGTAAACCGGACTCTATAATTTGAATTTGAACTTCTCTTCTTGTCGACATATTTTGATTGAAAATTTTCGATAAGTCAGTCAGTGCCCACTAAAAAATTTGTCGTGATTAAAATAATATGGCCGTTTTGTAGTTTCTATTGTATTGACAGTGAAAATAACTGGTGTGATATAAGTGTGGGGAATCCGCAATCCTTGGGGCCCGATGCCCCAGCCGAGCGGGCCCATGTATAAAAACTGCAAAATCTTCCATAACAAAAAGGGAACAATTCCAGTGTCATCTACAATCATTCCTGGTCGTGTTACGAACAGCTGATAATTGACCTATAAGACAAGTGCGTTATACGTGACATACATAAAAATAACGCACTCAAAAACAAAGAAACGCTCGAATCTATTATTCCTGTTAAGACAGATGTCTTTCGTTTAATTCTACTATAATAATAATAATAATAATAATAATAATAATAATAATAATAATAATAATAATAATAATAATAATAATAATAATAATAATAATAATAATAATAATAATAATAATAATAATAATAATAATAATAATAATAATAATAATAATAATAATAATAGTAATAATAATAATAATAATGATAAAAATAATAATAATAATAACTGTTGTTTTTCACCATCAATCAGATACTAGTATTTCAACTATTACGTATAGTCTTCTTCAGTGTTCATATCAGTCTAATATGCACACTGAAGAAGACTATACGTAATTGTTGAAATGCTAGTATCTATTGATTTCACCAACAGTTTTTCATTATTATTATTATAGTGGAATTAAACGGAAAATATCTGTCTTAACAGGATTAATTATGACATTCCATTAAGCCGCTCAAAGTTTTGAATTTTGTAAAAAATATAGATCATAAAAACGTCCCGTCGATTAAATCAACGTGGCAGCACTTACGATCTTATAAACGCGGCCTCATGTACCAACATACAATCGCTCGCCCATGCCCGGTCATAATCATACCCACCCGGGAGCTCCTACTCTAAACTACGGAACTTCTGTACACTACACAACAAGTTTCAGGGTGCCATAGTTGAAGACTCCAGTGAGAGATGGGGAGCTCACTTCCTTCATCTGAATCGTGCGCCCAAAATTAAGAATCAAAATGACGACCCGTGCGAACATTTGAAAGCTCACGCGAATATGCTACTCGATTATATCAACGAATTCAAACGCGTAGCTTACGCGACAAAAAACCGGTTGAGCGAAAAAACGTTAACATAGAAACGCTTGTTCTCTACGCGATAATGAAAATCACGCCATACATGCGAACATGCATTCGTGAACACATAAAAACGCTCCGGTGATCAAGTCAACATGTTAGCACTTACGAATATAAAAAAGCGGTCTCACGCCCGTTCCCACGCGAACCTGAATCAGTCATATGCGGAAGCAGCTCTGGTCCATGCTCTCAATCTACGTCTCAAAAAAAATCAATGTGATGTGATATGGAAAAACTCACTCACTTCCAGGTCTGAACAGCACACACGAATATGCAAGTGGTTACAGGGTTATACAAAAAAAATATACACAAGTAAGTTACATAAACGCGACACACACCCTCGCGATCAAAACCGTTATCGTACAATCGCTCGAACTCTGCGCGATAATACAACGCTGGTCACAAGCGCGAATGTGCTGGCTATATGACTGTGAATTTTAGTGATCTCTTCTAGCGTATGAAAGCATCACATTCACAGTCCGCGCGATCATCCAAAAACACATGCGAGTATTCGACGGTTGTAAAATCGAATTTATGCACGCACGAGACACTGCTTAACATACAAACGCTCGAGTCTTTCGCCATGAGCTTGAGCTTGTGCGACCACCCCTGGCTGCTACTCCGTTATCGATCTGGACTAGCTGAAGTTGCACAGAGAATAAGTAGATAATTATGCTTGGGAATAGCGAAACATCTTTCAATGTGCAACTCCTGGTAATCTACGTTCGGGTCTGGCCGGCGCCGGTATTGATCAATACTTTAGGATCAATACCGGCGCCGGCCAGGCCCAAACTTAGATCGCGAAAGGAAAGGGAAGGAATGGTTATTCCGATACTTGCTTTTGCTAGAGGCCGTATATACTACTGCGCACTCCACAAGCATCACAGGAGGAGGATATTTTTGTTAGTAAGAGTATAGAAGTTGGATCACTTCTTCTTTACCGACCCCAGAGAGGTGAATTCACTATCTGGACTAGATATCGATCCACCAAACTCATAGACCGGGGACCAACGGCTTTACTTCCCTTCCGAAGGAAGACGTGACCACAGATTTTTTCACCTCAGAAAAATTTCAACGACCTCGGCTGGAATTGAACCCAGGCAAATTGGAATGAGCTTACCACTCAACCACCGGCGCCGTCACAAACGCTCGAGTCTTTCGCCATGATACAGAAAGGCGAACATGCAATCGCGGTTATCCACGCACAACGACGCCTAAGATTTTGCAAACACAAAAACGCCCCGATAATATTTAGTAAATGTTATTGAACTTATAATCTGATTTGCGTGGTTCAAAGCCCGAACAAAAAATGCTCATTCCCACGCGATCGTGAAGTCCCTACGATCGGACATCTAAACTTAATTTCACAATTAGAGTCACGGCCCGCTGAAATTGGCTTTAAATAGACTTTTAGTGAGTGACACTTCCCGTCTTACTGTCTTCTAGCTGCCAACAAGTGAAAAAGTACAATGTGTCATTTTGTTTTTGTTGTTATCTCCGATCAACAAAAAAATGACAATCAAACCTATTTCACACTAATCTACTTTTAGTTTGTTATCACATTCTAAATGAATGCTGTTTAGTTTCCTTTTCCATGCCTTGAAGTAAACAGCCAATCGTCCAGTGCTCGTCCCACAAAAATTTGGATCCTCTAAAAATCACCCATGATGTAACATCTCCTGATTACGATTTGAACCGTATTTTAGTGATCCATACCAAATAGGGTGATGAGCCCATTATTGCTATGTTTCTATTATCACGCTACCCATTTGAAGCCGTTGGTTAGAGCAGTGTCTGTCATCTTTGTTTAACGCATTGAGTAAAATGGTAGCGCAACAATAGGGGCACTCGATTCGTGTTTTCGTTGCGCTCAAACGTGAGAATTTCACTATTTTCAGCGCTTGTATGTTATTATCTTGGTACTTAGCAACGAAGCAAAGCTATTGATGCCAATTTGTACGCATTCCATTGTTTGTAGGCCGAGTAATTAATGAATCAGTGAGGCACCTTCCTTAGTATGGTGAAAATAGGCATTTCACCCTAGCATCCGTTATCGCCTCACCATGGTACGGTTCGGTTCGAACCAATCCGAAAATGAAAAAATAAAAAAACGAATTCAGCTGTCAAGTTCACTCTCAACTGAAATGATAATCCAATCCTCATTAGCGTTTGGCAGTTGTGAGGCATTTTTGCTTCCACTGTATTATCACATCGCACTTGATGTTGTTTGTCGTTCGTCACATTTCGATCCGGATCAAGGTTATGTAGTCAAACTAATCTCCAACCTCGATGGAACGAGTGGTAAAGAGGGTTGAACCAACCGCGGATCCTCGCTACTGTATGATCTGTAATGACCCATCAGAATCATACAATTTATTTCAATATCAATTTAAATTGAATCAGAATTGTTGTTGCCTGGCGGTAACGACGATGGGCGTGTGACAGAGAACGGCGACGAGAATGACGCGATGATCTGTGTTGTGAAGTACCGCACCCCAGTCGCGCACTCCTCGTTATGTGCATGCTTGCCAGATGACTTCATTGCAGAAGGGGTGACTATATAATACATGATAACTCACGCTTGATACGCGGATGATGGCGTGATGGGCTCGAACGGGATGGAGTGTCATCTTTCTAGTGGCTCTTGATAGTCTCATTCTAGAATGATTTGCTTGTCGGTAAGAGATGCAGACGGGCGCACTTGAGAAGCTTGATATTATCTCAATGCATTGAGCTGGTTCCAGGTTTTTCCAGAAACAAATTTATACTTAGCTAGAAGTTTGTTTGATTAGACGTCATCTCATTGATGCATTCCAGTATAATTACAAGACAGTCTGTAAATAAGTCGTTACGATTTCAAAAACCCGCTCACAGTTCTATCCTATTTCATTTTGAAATACTCCGGAACGACCAAATTGTATACAAAATTCGCCCCAGGCAACCGAACCAACATATTCACCGTACAAAACGTCCGGTGACAAAATCAACAACTCAATCTGCAAGCTCAATTAGCACAATGAGCAGACAGACATGAATGAAAGAGGAACCTTTCTGTGCGCTCGAGTGCGTTGACCCCTCCCCTGTGTGTGTCTGACTGTGCTGCCGGCTGGATTAGAGTCTGGACCGAGAGACAGAGAGAGGGGCCCACTCAAGAAAGCAGCACTAAACCTCATTTGGTATTCAATTCAAATAGTGGCGGTGGCGGTGGAGGCAGTTGCTGCACAAAAATGCGCTTGGAGTTTAATATAAGGGTCATTTCTGTCTTGCGAGTGCGTAAACGTACTGCGGGGGTTATGCACTCTGAAGTGAGCTGTGTCTGCGAGATTCATTTTTTTTATTATTAATTTTGAAACCTGCTGATTTCATTCTTAATTAAAACAAAAATCATCATTTTTTATTCATTATTTATGAAATACTAATGTGAAATCATTGATCTCTGCGTAAATAGTGTTTCAGTGCGCTGGAAAATATTTGAAGATTCGGGTTTGTCCTTTAAGAAGTGTTGGGTATATACAGAACTCCTTTTCTTGCGGAACATCACACTTGACAAGGGGTTTGATCCATTTTTTTTGGAGCGTCAATCCGGCTGCTAGCTTAGTCTTGGTCCGGCACCAAGTCGAGACGCAAATTCCCTAACTGATTTTATTGTTGATTAGGATTCTTTAAATCAAAGTTGGAAGCACACCTGGAGGCACCTGAACGGAGAAACTTGCTCCCAAATCGACCATTTTCAATAGACGGTCATCATTTCTCCAATGCACAGTGGTCCAGATTGTGAATGTAGCAGGAATGTTAACTTTTTGTTGAAATTAAATGACTTAACCTTACCATATGTTTGGCAAAGTTGTTGTACTTTGTAAGGCTCTTCTTTTTGTTTAAAAAGATGCTAGGGTAGTTCTAATTTTAGCAATATTTAACTTTTTAACGATTCGAGATAGAGCTTTACAGTCCTCGATGAAGTTGTAGAGCAACACATTTTAGACAAATTTGCTGAAGACATGCAAGCACTAGCATTTATACCTCCCATTGCATGAGAAATCCAAATTTAAGCTTTAGAGTCTTAAAAAACGGTTTTATTTCTGCAACTTTTGTAGTTTTTATCACTTTTTCCAATAATCTTCGATTAGGGCATTGAACATTACATACCGTTGCTGCCATATGAAATAGCAAGCTTTATAGTATAGATCACCAAAAAATGGCGAATATGATATTTTTTTATATCTTGCAATATTTACTCAATTTTTAAGTTTATTTTTAGTAAAAAGTATATAACTTTTTAACGAGAAAAGCTAGAGATTCGGTATATTAAGATAAATTGTTCTCCTTCAAAATATCTGAAAGTATTTCTAAAGTGATCTTAATGAAAAATAAAAACTGCAAAAGTTACACAAAGAAAACCATTTTTTAAGAAACACTATTTTTTTGGTAAATTTCTTATAAAATGAAAAGTACACTACATAGAGTTTCAGGGTCTTTGACAAAGTTTTTTAAAATTTTATTTTGTGCTATTTTCTGCAAGACGGCGAAACTCTATCTCGAACCATTAAAAAGCTAATTTTCTGATTTTAATAAATTTAGAACCACCCTACCTATTATTTAAAATAATAGAAAAGTATTGTAAAGTGCAATATTTTATCATGAAAACGAAACTATATTTGTTATTTTGTTCATCGTGAAAGTAAATTTAAACATATTACTAAGTGTCAATTCATGAAAAACCAATTTTTTAATATAACTTTTAGTTTTCACCGTTTTCCAACCTATCCTTCTGATGTTTTTCGAAGCTTTTGAAGACGAATATTTTCTTCTGACACATCAAAATTCTAGCTTCTATCCTTCAGAAGATATAAGCACTTAGTATATAAAAAACAGATTATTTTAACTCAATTTTATGAAATTAAAAAAAAATAGTTTCCGCCATTTCTTGCTCAATTATAACTCTAATCATGACCTTACTTTTAGTTGAAAAAGAATTGCCTTTTGTTTGCCCCAATGAGTTATATTATTATTCTAAAAAACCCCATTTTTGGCGAAAAAGTACTCATAACTTTACAACGAAAATAGTTAGATATGTGGTACCCATGAAACGAACTATTCGCCCTAAAACAATCTTAAAGTTATCAGAAGACTACTTCTGTTTTAAATCAATACCGCAAAAGTTATTTGAATAAAACGTTTTGTCTAAGAAACACCCTAACTTTTGATTTTAAATTTGCTGTAAAATAAAAAGTATGACAGCTTACATGTCTTCAGTAAACTTTTCCAAAATTTGTCGTTCTACAATCTCGCTGAAGGTCGTTTGGCTCTAGCTGGAATGATTAAAAAGTCAATCTTTGGATTTTGGTAAAATTAGAACCACCCTGACTGTTGTTTTAACAAAAAGAAGGGGCTCACAAAATACTAAAATTTCTCCAAAGACTTAATGAGACTAAGTTGTTTAGTTTTAGTAAAATTTCAAAATTCCTGCTAAATTTGCATTCTGGACCACTGTGCAATGTCTGGACCAATTGTCGACATTCACCATTATATAGTGGTGCATAAGCCGATTCTGGTTGCTTTAAAGCTCTACGAACGAATCGAAGAACTGTTAAAGAAAATCTTAACGCAACGTGTAAACAGACCCACACGGCGGTCAATACAACAATCGCAAAATGCTTGGTACTACACATGGAAGTCAGCGGACTTGCTGGTCCGGCGTTGAGTGCTGTGGAGTAACAGACGTCGAAATTGGTCTACAAGCCGTATGCTTTCAGTGGCTACCCGTTAGAACTGGGGACAATGTTGTGAGCTGAGGTTAGCTGGGATAAAACTTCATCAGCGTGACATGGATACGATAAAAAGGTACACACTAGCGAAAATTTTACAAAACTATCAATAATATGATGAGGAAGAGCGATTATGATCAACGACCCGGCCAGAAATCTGTTGACGGATCATATGGAAGGAGCTGCCAAGTAGATTGAGTTATTATTGAACGAACTGTCAAGCAGTCAGGGAAAGCACAAATAGAATAAGAAATCAGGCTTCGACCTATCCCCGTTAGACGAAAAGGGAAAGGCTATTTGAAAGCTGAAAAGCGAGGGTGAGCTGTACTAAGCAATCCAGAAAGCCTGATCGAGCTAATCTAGATTGAAGAAAAATGCCTTAGGATTAGTTGAATGCCCTCAAAACTCTCCCATGTTCTGTTTAGCAGACCGCACCCGTTGGTTGAATCCTTTATCAGCGAATCCGATGTGCTTTTTTGGGCCTCGTGGACGAGATCAACATCACAGGAGTTGATCGAAATGCAATGGAAGAGGCGTTGTTACAAACCGCGAGACTACGAGAATCGGAATGACAAAGTACATGGTAGCTAATAGAGAACGTGGCCGTCAGGTTGGAATGGATGGGGTACTGTACGAGGTTATCACCGAGTTCATATATCTTGGAATACTAGTAATGACATATGATAACAATGCTAGTCGCGTGGTAAAAATGCTTCAAATCGACTTTCTACGGTAGTCAGCTAAAGTCCCGTTTCCAGTGGACGCGCACAAAACTTGCACTCTATATAAATAGCTGATACTTCCTGTTGCTCTGAACGGGTGTCCGTCGATTATGAGTGAATCGGACTTAGCTCCCTATGCTCTCACAAATTTGGTATCTTGGTTTCAGGAAAATGTTCCGATCATGAGCATATTTTTTGAGGAATAATAATAAAAGATGGGTGGATATTGAAAGCCCTTTTTGTTCAGTATAATTCGTTCAAATGATATGGACAAGATCAGGTTTCGACCAATTTTTCAATCACTATATCAACCGGCCCCGCTACGAATGCCATTCTAGTGGCAATCGCTGCGTGTCGCTAATAAACCATTAAAACGATAACTATTTGTTTTGAAATCACTAGGCTATGCTCTGAAGATTAGGAAACACGTTTTACCTTTTACTTTTCGTTTGTCTGCTTTACTGTGCGCAGCAGCACTTATCGAGTTGTCGTTACTTCTAACTGACCAAAATATAAATTTGTTTCGTCGGATCTGTATTCCCCAATCAGAAACACCCTGGTTATGTTGACGTCGAAATTGCGGCGTAAATACGCATTGTTATGTCTGAGTGAGTTTGTAAGTAATCATTTTATAATCACTGGGTTACTTTACGATTTCTAAAAAAAAAGCAGGAACTTCCATTTGATTTCCGAACACTTTACCTTTAAAAATATATAATAGGGTGTAGCACCTCGAGCAAAGTCCCTCTGTAAAATTTGTTCTTAATCGGGTATGGCTAAGCTGATCAATTCTGACGAAAAAATGAGTATACCATGCGGACTGTGTAACTGATCGTAGTGAACGATGGCGCTTCATTAACGTACGTATTTTTTCAGTGTTGATCAGTTTAGACATAATTAACCCCTTCATGCCCATATTGTTTGTGGACAACAACGGTTTTAAACAGCTATAACTTTGTAACTATTACCTTTCATTTGAGTATAAACAGTTACAAGGATCAGCTCTAGAACTGAAGTTATTGCAATTATTCTGATTAGATTCCGATGGAGCAGTGCTGCCAGGGACAGTTTACGTTGAGGACGGAAAATGATTTTTTCATATATCTTCGTTATGTTGCAATATTATTGAAAGCTTATAAAACTTATTAATTTAGAGTGCCTTTGGCTACGTTCTCCACGCAAGTGGACTATTGTAAATATTCTAGGAGAATTGTATTGAGCATTGAAAGGTAAAAATTGAGCAGCTTCTAGCACTACGATCATTATAAAAAAGGCGTTTTCAAGGAAAAATAGTTTTGAAACCCTACCTACATGCACTAGAAAAAAGTTGGGCATGAAAGGGTTAAATAAATAATTAAGGAGTACCGCAAAGCAGTCACACCTCAAAAAATCCAGAATAAGGCAATCTATTTAAGTTGAGGTATTCAAAAAAAATTATGAAATTTGTTTTTTCGATTTGGCACAAGATCTTGCCGTTTCATTAATTTTTAAGACATTTTACTCAAAAACACATTTGATTTCCAAAACAACGGCACTCCTTAATCATGTTCGATTGATCTTAAATTTTGTGAAAGGATTTGCTTAAATGTCCCAAAGTTTTTGCACAGCACCCATTTATAAAATTCAATGGCCACTTATTTCCTAACCGGTCCAAAATCATTTGGAAAAAAGATGAGTTCGGGCTCATTTTTTTGTTCGTGATTCCACCCGGAACCACTTACACGACATACTTCAGAATGTTTCTATTCCCATATTTTTGTTGTTTAGAAAAATTTTGCAAAAAAAAACTTCTACGTCTATTGTTGAGAATATTTGCCGTTTAATGAATCCTCACCTTCCGATGATTTCAAAAGGGTTGTATCAAAATGTGGCAAGTAGTTCAAATGCCCATCGCATGATCTGGGATGGCTCAGATATCAATTTGAGCGGCACTGAATTGATAGAATGCTTTGGTAGCACGAACCTGCATTTCCATACTCTGGCAGGAAAGAGCTGTCGGATGTAACCCTCTGTGCCGACAATATTACATATAAATTGGCAAATTGGATCGTAGTTCGAACCGTCGTTATCGAATCATAAATACACCATCGTTGATCATCTGACCGTTTAGTCCTTAATCTACGAACTGGGACCTCTACGAAGAGGGCTTAGCGGCTAGGATTTATGGGAATTGAATCTTCAGGTCACTTGGATGGGGTCGTGGATAAAAAAAATCTCGCTTCGAGTTGGACGTGCTTCCAGAGGATCTCCTTTGTGGAATGTCGAACTTGCTAAATTTAAAAAGTTATTGAGAAGAGCTTGGATCTGGCCGGAAAAAACCTTTGTACAAATGTCTCAAAGAGACTAGTAAATTACACACAAAATCCAAAGTCAGTTCGATTAGAACTTTTAACGATGAATACTCGTCTGAGGAAGATGTAGTATTTAACTGTCTTTTTGACACACACTTTCCAAGCTGTATTGAGTCCTCATCAATGACTGTCCCTGAATTCTGTTCAGTTAGTTCTGATTATTGGGCATTTGCTCGTATAATTATGACAGTCGAATCGATCAAATGGAAGATTGAAAGTTTTGCTCCGTATAATTTTCCGGGAAAAGATGAAATCATTCCAGGTTTACTTGAAAGACGATATAAACACTTCAAGCATATTTTGAAAAAAAGTTCTTACTTGCAGTCTTAGAACAGGTTTCATTCCATTGGTGTGACGGGAAATAACTGTAAAATTTATTCCCAAAGATGGCCGCGGCACTTATGAAGAGGCAAAGAGCTTTAGACCGATCAAGACATACTGCCTTTTCAAATCAATGGAATGTTTATTCGACCGCTACATTCGGGATGTTGGCTTGAGCGGGACAAGTCTACTAGCACCCTGTTACACAATGCTGTCTACAACGTCGAAAAAGCTTTTTCGCAAAAGCAATCAAGTTCAAGGAGTTTTTCTGTATATGTACGGTTCTTTTGACAAAGTGTCTTTTGATTTAATTTTGGACGAGGTCAGGAAGTACGTTTATATATCACGAACTGAATACACGCAATGCTTAGCAAACGACATTTGTGCTCATTGTTAAGACAAGTAGAGATAAGGAAACTGAGTGTCTGCGGATGTCCCCAAGGTGGTGTGCTGTCACCACTATTATGGTTTCTTATCGCCGATGGCTTGTTGATAAAATGCAACTTTTTTTCAAAGGAAAAAAATTGATTAATCAATTTGTTGAAAAAATTTGATGAGTTGCGCCGATAATTATCATATAATGATCACCGGTATTTGTATTAACACAGTCTTTGATTTGGTGCAGCAAGTCTTATGTGTTGTTGAGCAATGGTGAAATAATTGTCGCAGATCATGTTAAGTACGTCGGGGTTAATTATTGACTCAAAATTCAATTATTCTGCTTACATTTATTTCAAACTCAAGAGAACTTTCATGCAGACGACCTTTCGGCAAATCATGAGGACTCAAATCCAAGTACATTAATTGGATCTTCAGAATTGTTAGACTAATACTGTGGGCGCCTTCTGTGCTGGCAAAAGGGAGAAGTCACAACAATACAGTCAAAGTCAAACCGTCTTCAGAGGATGGTCCTGCTGGCGATGACTGGTGCGTTCACAACAACACCTACTGCTGCTCTAGATACACTCTTGAACATTAAATCACTACATGTGTTTCTGAAACAAGAGGCATTTTTTGTGCATACCGTCGTAAGGGCTCTGAAACAGTCACCCAATAAATTGTGCAACTGGCAACACAAGAATATAGCTCGAAATCAATTCTTGGGATGCCTCTAGAGAATTCCTCCTCGCGGGGAATGGCTGTCTGGCTGCAAGGAGCGACAACTTGAAGAATACGTAGTTTGTTATACTGACGGTTCTTTTGTGGAGGGCCAGCCCAATGCTGGTGTCTACTGTCGCGAAATGAGATCATAATAATTCCATTCGCTTGGTAGATACTGCACTGTATGCGAATTAACTACTGTATGTAGAAAGTTTGGAATTGATGAGTAGAGTTGATGTCGAAATGCGGTGTCAATACGCATTGTTGTGTCTGAGTTTGTTCAAAATTGATTATTTTGTAATCAATAGGTTATTTCAGCTGCTGATTTTTTTTTCTTTCAAAGTATATTTCAATTTAATAATAATAAATTAGTAATAATTGTCCCTGCTATAGTGGTGAAATATTTTTTACGCGGCTTCTAAAACCGGGACATTCGTGTACTTTCAACCAATTTCTGAAATATTTTACATAGGAAATGCTATGTATAATAAATGTATACATATCAAAGTGGTCAAAAATATTTTAAAATAAAGGATAAAATCAAATCCGAGCTTATATTCGAATTAAAATTCCAACAGGAACCACACGCTCCAATCAGTTCAGAATTAGCAAGATATTGAAATGACCACATTGTCTTGCGATTTAAAAGATGGCTTTTTGGTTACGGCAAAATTATTAATTTTGCCTCAAATTGCAAACGTTTGAAAGGACTACCCCTTCATCTTCTGAGCAAAACGACTACAAATGTTTTCTTAGTCAAGTAGGATGTAACATTGTAATAATCTCCTTAAACGGTAGTTCTACTACAAATGCTCGACCATCTTTTATTCAGTAACTTGACTCTGCAGATGCAGATTGCCTGCGCAATAAGGTATTTCGACAATTTGAAGCAATCATAAATTTTAAGCATTTATTTTCGGGAGTTTGCCGTCGCTGTTGTGCTATCTTATGACAAACGCCATTTAGGTCTAAACTGGGGTAGGTCTACCATATAACTTGTCTAAACAATCCCTACAAAGTGTCGTTTTCAGAACTTTTAATAACATGCAGAAGCTTGGTTACTGAGATAGCGACAAACATGCTCAGGAATTGTGAGTTCAAATGACTGTGTCTTGGGATTGGCTCAAGTTTTCTTGATGTTTTATATGTTTGTCCATGTAAAAATATCTGAGAAACACAACGGCATACACATTTTCAAAATAGAAATACATGAATTAAGAGAAAAATGCAGTTAAAGATTTATACTAAAAATATAGCATATTTGTTAGTACTGTAACCAACAATGATTATTTTTGCTTTTCTCATATATAAAAGTCATGCAATCGGTCAGAATTTAGATTTTTCAACAGAGGCCGCAGGGCCGAATCTCTTGTATCATTCGACTCAGTTCGTCGAGATCAGAAAAAGTCTGTATATGTGTGTACAAGACCTCTCCACACTTTGAAAAAGTTTGGTAATATACATGAGTCAGCTTAAATTTTTGTTCTAGGCGTAAGTTTAAAAACTTCCGCCAAAAATGACTTAATTTGGACATGATTTAGAGATGTCTCCAATAAAAAATCGTGTGTTTGCTATGTTTCCGTAGTAAGATCACTTACCCTCTGATTTAATAGACCCTACATGCCCACATGATGATATATCAAAGGTTGTTCCTTAGACATATTGCTTCATTGCTCAGTCGGAGGAACGATACTGTACTGTTTGTGCAGCGGATAAGTAACAAAGCTGTAGAAATTGATTGCTTGGTTTATTAATAGCTGTAACAAAGTAATTTTTTGCTTCTGCTCTGGGCTAGATTAGAAGGTGTACATAAGCATATAAAAGCTTACCAATAAAAGTATACTTTGTAACATTTTACGTCGCTATACTGTTTGTTAGTATTTTTTGGATAAAAACATTCTAATATCGGTATTTTACCGATACATTTATTTAGATAAAATCTCACGCTCCAATTTTGTGTGCCACCAAACCGGAGCTCACAGAGAGACAACCGTAATGAATAAACTGGTGAGAAATAAATTGAGAATGAATTCTATCACCCATTCAACCGACGCACACATGGTGAACAACCCACCGCATAAATTTGTAGGGAAAATAGCGAACCACGCGAGAGGTATACCGAGTGCTCGTAATAATAAGGAAACGTTGCCCTCCGTCACCCGGCTCTCGCTCTCTCGTCGTTGATACAGTCTTGTACCAACCACCCAGATCCAGCCGACGATGCGCGCCGCGTTGTGAAGCGAAGGAAAATAAGGTTCTGGTGAAAAAATATAGCTCTGAGACCAAAGAAAATGTGAACACAAGTGAAAAGTAAGGGCATGAAGTAACGTACCGATTTTTTCACAGCTACTACATAACAACTCGTTGTTCCCTCGCTCCGTTTGGCTTGTTATGAGAGATGACGGTACGCCGCTCCGCCGTCTTCGTCAACGTCGTCGCAGTCATCATCAATATAGTTTGGAGTGTTTCCTACAATTGGAAAATCTTTTCACGAAGTAAGCACTCTGTGTATGCTCGGTGAGTTCGATAGAGAAATAGTTATTAGCGATTCAGAGCATGATTCAATTGCGCACCATTCTCGGAATCGTTTGAAACCTTCAAAGAGCTACTATATATTGGAACAAAGACCGACACAATAGAACAATTGTGTCCGAATTTGATTCCCGCAAATTGTTTGGATCAGTCGCCCGACAGCTGCTTTCAGCAGGTCCAGCAGCACGTCCCATTAATCAATTGCCTCAATGAATTCAAATCGCGTCCCCCTGCTATGATAACGAAACGCAGACGGTTCTAGAATTCAAAATTTTTCTATCTGGTCAGGTGCGCCATTCCAACGTTTCGTGTACGTGCTTTAATCGCGGAATATGTTCCTTTGCACCTTGCCCGAGTTCAGATCCGTCTTCACATTATCACGATTTCATTTCATGCACAATGCACAATTTCTGAACGTGTCAACCCATCTCGTCGAGCGGAGCGCACACATCCTTAAATCACGGAAACGCGCTCATAAAATTTCTCACCCCGGGTGCGTCGGTTTGCATCCGAGGGATGATGGCCGAACTGGTAGGTTTACCTAGCTAACCACCTCAACGGATGTCGAATGGATGGATTTCCATAAACACAACAAGTGTAATCCCATTTAGCTGTACGTACACGCGCTCGCGACACGGAACGGCGCGACGGGTTGGTGTAACTGTCATTCCTGTTGGGGTGAGCCCTACATCAGGTAGTAGCGGGGACCAAACACGTCTGCTCCGGTGGTTGTTCTCGTGTATTTGTTGGTGTGTTGCAGTGCATGTGTTTGGGTGTGGATTATGGGCGCGTGTGCGCGAAACCGTAATTGCATCCTTTACTCATCCGTCCATACTCGGCACGATCTAAAACACTTGTCACGTCACGTCACATTTGCGGTGAACCGTTGTATCCTGATGCAGCTAGGCTAGACTAGGCGCGGTTGCTTCGGGATAATGGTTTGTTCCGCGGGCGGAGTTTGCTGGAGTTGGTAATTGATGTGCTGGTCGTTAGATAGTTACAAGGGCTCGAAATCGTGATGCAGGGGAAGGATAGAAATATGATGTTAGCATAGCGAGTATCCTGTTTTTGTGTTGGAAAATGTGTTAGCAGTTGATTTGGATAAAGATTTTTTTATTATAACTGCTACTTAGAAGCAAAAAAAACAAATCCCTGCCAAAAAATCATTTTGTACACACCACTGGCAAGCACAAATAATCAACGATCCCACTATATTTGTTGAGGGAATTTGCATTTCGACTTCGTCTCATCAGAATGCGACAATAACTTAGTGCCATATACAAACCCGCAAACCGGTTATTAAGCCAACGACTACGAACAGGGTAGTAACAAACACTAACCCAGCAATGGTCGGGCCGAGTGCAGCTAAACCAACTTCCATTACCAACAGTGAAGTAACAATGATTGCATCAAATGCCATTTAGAGCAGTAACGAACACCACCAATAAAGAATCGATTGTCGATAAATAAAAACAACAGGAACATCCGATCGTGAGCAAAATGAATGAAGTACCGACGACGACATGGACTTTAACGCGAGAGAAAGCAGACCGAATGACTCCGAGGTGGGGCAGACAACGCAGCTGATGTTTCACCGCCAAGGAAGAGCATCTCAACACGCAGCAACAAACAACGTCACCTTTACTCGGCATTGTGAAAGCTAATTTTTATGTTTAACGTATTGTAAAAATCATAACAGAGCCCGCGGCTCAGTTATGCTAACGTATTGAGCAGCGTCATATAAACGAAAGAAAAAAAGTTAGGTTTTTACCCAAAACTTACTATTAATCTAGTCGTGTATCATTTTTCACCATATTTATTTACTTCGAGAAAACTGCTGTTTTAAATTTACCAAGAACCGTAAAATAATTTGGGCAAGTTTCTGCAACCCAATATGCATTAGATAGTGACTAAGAAACCTTGAATTATGTATCCAGAAGTGATCTAGGCGGGAAGAAGCCGGAGTAAAAAAATACCTTTTACGATTTTATATCCAAGCTATTTTCATATCATCGTAATTAGTTTCCAGAATATAATTGTGAAATATGCTGACTAATAATACACAATAAGATAAATAATGTAAGTTTTGGGTATAAATTACCATGAAGATCATATTTTCAAAAAAGCATTCAGAAGATATATTTATAATAAAAAGGCCATAACTTTGACGAAGACACCATACTTGTATCCATCTTTATTAAAAAGTTGATAACAGTGCCGCCATAGCGACTGAATTCCAAACTAGTTCGACGCAATCAAGTAAAGCGCTAGGTGCTATAGAACAGCTTTTCTGAAGACGCTCTAAAACGAATGATAATAATTGGTGCAAGGATTTTTTCACAACCAACCACTGTATGCCGTTTTTTTCCTTGATCATCCCATTTTTCTCGGTCAATTTTAAATGTAGAGACACGAAACTTTCACTGCAATTTTCGTAAAAAAATGCGCCCAACAATTTTAAAAAGAAAATAACCAAACATCGTCATACAACCCTACCTTCAGGATCGACTGTTTGGGCCGAAACGTCAACGTACGGCGAATTCGACTAAAATCTGTTTTACATCAAGCTCACCGATATATAAGCTGCAACCAAACACTTCTAGATGGGTAATAAATTGATTAATTTTTCTTAAACATCGACACAACGCGGGGCTACCCTTCTTTGGACGCCAGCTAGTACTGGGGTTACCTCCATGGTCATGGACTTTGATTGCTAATAGCAAAAAAACTTCAAACAATATTCGAATTTCTCAAACGACAGTAGTGGGTTACTTAGAACTATTGAAAAATGCAAAACAGTTAGTTTCGTAAAAAAATGTGGGTTAGTCCCTTTTGGACGCCAACCATTCAATTGCGTATTCATATAATGATTAAGGCTCAACAGAGAACGCCTCAATAAGCGGCCATCTTGGAAAACGAAAAAAGCAGTTTTTTCTCACACCGTTGGAAACATCTTTATGAAAATGAATCAATGTATTCCGGGCATTGGTAGAGTATAACTGATTGATTTTCATGAAGATTTTTCCAACGGTGTGTGAAAAAACTGCTTTTTTCGTTTTCTAAGATGGCCGCTTTTCCAAGCTTTCTCAGTAGAACCTTAATAATAAAATTTATCCTTCTTCATTTCATGATCTGTTCTGCGAGGCAAATATTTTTTTTATTCCTTTATGTGATACATCAGAATGGTAGTTTGTGCCCTGCCATCCTGAATTTTCAAACCGAACGAACCTAAGAAAGTCGAAGTATTGTGAAAAAAGTCCCTATGCATAATTTGAACTTAATCGGACATGATTGAGGGGTCACACAAAATAACAGTGGTTCAAACATGTTGACCCGTAAAAAACCATCCTTTTCAATTGCAAAAATCGCATTCGTATTCTAATGTATTAGAATGTCATGAAACGTCAAGATCTGGTAAAAAATCAAAAAAAAAAATTGTTCAGCTGAAATTATCTCTCTAGTGCTTAGAAAATTGTTGAGCTGAGATATTTGAAATGCAGATTTAATTTTTTTTTGCTTGTCATGTGTCTTAGAAATGCCTAAAACATCAAGATCTGGTGTCAATTTGCAAAACATTTTTTTTTGAAGCCTCGGTTTAAAAAAAATATCGCATGCCCGATAGGCAACTTTTTTCAATATTTTTTTTTACGGAATGATACAAGATCTCGACGGTTCATGCATTTCCAACACATTTGGCATCATAAAAAAATTAAAGGTTATCTTTACAATTTTTGTGTTTTCAGAGAACAGTAGATCTCGATGTTTCATGATATTCTAAGATAGGAACCAGAGTCGAAAAATGTCTTTTTCGTTTACCAAATTAAGGCGAAAATGACCTCCAGAACTTTGCAAAAACAAAAATGAGACAACGGCCTACGACAAATAAATTCAATTTCATTATTTCTTTCTTACATTCGTTTTTACTTTGAGGTTGAGAACTACATTAGTACCTTCGATATTGAATATAGTACTGGGCAAACGAAAATACACTAGTAACGATATTTACTTGTCGTTGCTCGATTTCGTGGATTTACGACCTAGCCATGATGTTGGATGACTGAAGCACTATAATAGGTGTGAATATTGATCCTTGTTTGCTGCGTTCCAGTTGCATTTTATAATGGACATTGCTACAGACTTATTTTATGAAAATTAAACTGAGATTCGAAAATAACTGAGTGTAAATGAAAACGAGATATAATATTCGTATTGCCATAGGAAAACCAAAGTTGCTACTTCTGCTACTCATTTCCATAAAATTGAAAGATGAAAGGAATTTGTATTTATTGTTTTGTTTTGTATGTATTTAGTGAAGAAGTAGCCAGTGAAAAGACGAAGGTGAATCCATTCAGTTTCATCGTTCATTGAATGGATATGAGAATTTTAGGCCTTGATATGAACATCATCTAAATCCACTAAATGCATATTGATTTCCTACCTTCTGCGGGAAATCGAATGTTTTATATTATGTTTAAATCCATCTGATGCAAACATTACACTAAGGCGGAGCTGATTATTTGACCGATGGCCTCCGAACACAATTTGCCATGCATACGGAATTAGCGATGTTCAACCGAGCAAATCTTGCACCAAGTTATTAACTTTTTTATAAACTGCTGCGAGCCACACATCTCGCTGGATCAATAGTTCTCGCTGTTGTAATACGACAAATGGTCGACTCAACTTATTTCGATTTTTTTAAAAAGTTTCACGAAACCAGTAATACAAAGAATACACCTAAATTAAATGCATATAATTTAATTAAATAAGGAATACGTAATCAAATTAATAAAGATGTTGTGAACTTACTATACTAAAACGTGAGCGACTTTAAATTCTTCAGTTATTGACCGGTTGATTTTAGACGATTTCTAAAATTATTCTTAATTCAAATATTATTTTTACTGAAAAAAGGAGAAGCAATTAGGTTTATCACGAATATATGATCAGAATTAATTTAATTATTTGGCATAAAAAATTAGAAACTAAAAGATTCAGGGCATGAAATATAGTCCTTTTTGTAGCTTCTTACAACATGGAAGCAGGAAAAATTAATATACTTATTTAAAACAACAATTAAAAAAAAAACTAGAAAAAAACTAAAACTAGAAAACACAAAAAATGCAAAATATAAAGAAGAGACTCCTGGTTGTCGCCTTTTAAAACAAAAATCGAGCTTTTATATTACTATGTTGAAATGTGGTTCACATGGCAATTGAAATTATAATACATGTTCTACTCAAAAGTATATGAAATTACTCAACGCAATGATAAACAAATATACAGTGAATCATAAAAGTAACTAAAAACAAACCAATGAACATGAGATTAAATGTTGTTCGTGCTGATATAACTGAAAGAAATTCGTAATTGGTTTTTGATCCTTTTCGGCAAATTGTCAATTCTCCACCTTCATACATGATTGAAGTCATCATTCCACTCAGACAAAACCATGCGTTCTCCCCATGCATGTTAAATGTTCCGTGGATTAGTTCCCTAGTTGATCAAATAAAGACTAAACAAGCATAGAAATTAGTTAACTCAGTCCAAAGACATGTCAGCTCGATTGGTATCAGCCGGCGGATACATGTTGCCTTACATTTAAAATTTCATGCGAGAAATTAATGTTCAATTCTGATTGTTTTTGTAATGGGAAAACTAAAAAAAATATTTCCAGCTCACGAAAACTACGGATTTTTCATTTATGCCATTTGACGATCCAAGATTTTATTGTTAATAACTTTAATTTCGACATCGTTTACAACATAATTTCACAGCCAGAGAAGTGTACAAGTTAGCAACTTAACCCTCAAATAGGCAAGTGGTCTCAGGGGCTCGGCTATTTACAGTTCTCTAGTTTCAATGAACTTGTAATTTGAAATACAAACAATCGAGCGTTTTTGGGCTTTCGATTCTCTCGCTGACAAAACAATAAAAAATAGGGTCATTGAGTCTTAAGAGCGATGCTTCCTGAAGTCACAATTTTAGCTTGCCTTTTTGAGGGTTAAAAATATGATTTAAATTTTTCCCAAAATTTTAAAAGGCTTGAAGATTTTATAACTAAATTACACTGCCTTACACAAAATAGTTGTTTTTTTCGTTTTCCTCAAATTTTCAACTTTTAACGTTGAATAACGTCAACATATTGATTTAAAAATGCAAACAATGTATTTGTATGATTTGTGGGAATGTCGTGCAGAAGTTTTCATAGTGTTTTAGAGGTTTTCATCGTGATTTGAATATTATATAGCGATTTTCCCGTAATTCGCCAAAAAGCTGAATTACGGGAAAATCGGAGCTGGGCAGCAGAGGGATAAAAATTTATTTTTACTGTAGATAAACTAGTAAAAGGAAAAGCTTCGAAAATAAAATTTAGAGTACTAAACAAACGATTAAAAAATCGGTAGTTTTCGCGACGAGAATATGAAATAATTTTGAGCGGCCCTAAATAAGCGATAACTGTAACCTTACTTTGTATGAAGCACAAACTAGCAATTCCACACGCATGTAATTTATTATTATTATAACTACTAGAGAGTAGCAAGCCCTGAGCTTGGCAATGAGCCCTTGTTTGTGTTTGTTTTAAACTTGGAAGTGTCCCACGACTCCCAAAGATGACAAAATACCAGATGATCATTGGCATCCCGAGGATACGTGCTCCGGTTGGCGGATAGGAGCTAAGGAAGATGAGTGTTAGTGCTGAACGTACTGCGTACCATTGCAATGCTTCAGTTTGAAGAATGGTTGGGTAACCTTGTTTTTAGCAACAAAATGCTCTCCTGCTGCCTGCTTTGCTTTGAGGCTGGAACCATAAGGATGATCAGTCTTGCTGATCTGACAATCATGGGGAATCTTGGACTTATGCTGCGATGGCATGCAGTGGGAAAAACAAAACTTTAACAATGCCCCTAATGAACAATATTTTGAAGAATTTTTTAATTCACGTGGACTAGAGCGTTGCAACAGGCCTAAATTTTTTTAGAAAAAGTTGTAACGCTTGCGCACGCGAGAAATACGTTAACATACAAACGCTTCAGCCCTTCGCGATCATCCACGCGTACCTGACATTATAGCGACCTGGTGATTAAGTGAACATTTTAGCTAGCACGTATAAATTCAAAAACGTGATATCCAATATGAACCTACAAACACCCGTGTTCGCGCGATTGAGGTTTTACGGTAGTTTTATAGCCACTGATAAAACTTAGATTGCACTTGTAGCGTGCTATAAAACTTCAATTGTTACTTGGGTATACATTCAGTTGGACCGATCAAAATATAACGCCCATATTCACTGAACAATACATTCCATGGCGACATGACCGGGAACTTTAGTGAGCTGGAAGATCTCACTTTCTTCTAGCATCTGAACCGCGCACCGAAAGGTCGTCAAACGGTGGGATAACAAAATTCTCACAAGTTTCCTATCTCATGCCTCCACGCGAGTCTAAGTCTATTGATGACATTTGGTCCTTGGACCGGCGACGACTGGGTGCTATCAGCCTTCTGCCGATAGTAGCAGAATGAGAGGGTGCGAACAGATCTAGTCGAGAAAACATTGCCGTAAAAATGAATAGTTGATCAGAAATTAGCCCCAGTACGAATAATCTGACTAGTATCTATGATCACGGGTCAATACGTATTGAAAACTCGCCGCGTCTGTTTTTATGAACCTAATTTCAAGCTCCGTTATTGCTAACAAGCCCGTGCATCAGGTTAACAATCCTTTATATTTTCCTTCAGTGTTCGTTATTATCGCTCGTATACTTGTATTCCACAAACAATCTGATATGGAAAATAAGAAATGCTTTCCTTGATTTATAACATCTCGCGCTATTTTTGCCTGTATAATGTGTCACTCTAGCCTGTATAATGTGTCACTCGGTAGTTTTCAAGCCAATAAATATATCGTAGAGAAGAAGTAGCGAATTCTGTCCAAATACTGTTGCAATAAATAGTGATCCGGCCCATTACGCAGATAAGATTAACTTTTCTAGGCAATACTCCCACGGTCGGCCGAGTGGAGTTCAAATTGCTTTTGTTTAGGGAACATAGTATACTCTCGGTAGCCGGCTGCCCAGAGTTTAAAAAAACCAAAAACTAAACAAAATCTCTTTTTCGAGTGATCGTGCACTCGAAGACTAACTAAACAACTACGTAATAAAATATGCTTTACAGGTCGCATCGCTTGCTTGGAGCGAATCCTAGACCGGATACCCTTCCAAACTACCAACTCCGCGACACCTACGGAAGAGTCTGATGAATCGTCGTCCTTCCGTTAAGTAGGTTGAGCATCAACACTTCCTGTCTACCTTATCCTTTATCCTTCCCCGTGAGCGATGGAGATGGTGGCGGCCGGCAATGATGGCTATCATGCTTTTGAGGTTTTAATATGGGTCGGATTGGTATGAATTACTACTTACCATTTTCTAAGCAACTCTTATTAGATAATCAGCAGTCAAACATGATGAAGTCAGTGTGCAATCCGCCAAAATCATCGTCACAACGCAACGCAACGCATCTGAACCGCGCCGAAAATTAAGTATCAGATTCACGGACCTCGCGCGTTCATCCAAAAACACACGCGAATATGCGAAAGGACACATGCTCATAAAATAGAATGTATACACGCAAAGTTACATACACGCTAGCACACGCGACATACATGGCCAAGCGATCGAACACGTTAACGTATAAACGCTTGAGCTCTTCACGATAATACACGCGATCGTGTAGTTTCTACGCCCACGCATATCTGAACCGTACAATGAATATCGCATTCATAATCTCGGCCAGCTGCAACTGGCCTTAAGCAGTGTTTTAAGGGGTGACATTTCCCGTTTCGTCTTCAATTGTAGTAAGTGATTTTAACGGGGAGCATATGCGAGACCCTAGCCCTACAGCTCCAGTATGACAACTCTCAAAAAAAAAAAAAATTAAATGTCTAAATAATACAGAAAACTAATAAGAGTTTCCTGTTTTTTTTTGCTTCTTACGACATGGGAGCGTAGTACCTAGTAGATGAATTCTTCGCTTCTGTCGCCGGATGCTAAACGGTCTCTAGGCTGGGTTTGTCCGGAGCATGATAAAAGATATATCATCCTCCTAATGAATAACAGCCCCTCTAATAAAATCTATTTTTTTTTAAAAACGCGGAATGAAACTTCAAATTCTCTATTTTACAAGATTGATTGCCTTTTGGAAATACATACTGTGCCTACCACAATCTTCTCGAATTTTGGTTTAAAATGTAACCTTCTTGATAATTCCCTCTCGCAGGTTGATGGGATTGACGGTATTGTAAACATCATCAAGCCACAATATATTCAATAGAGTTATCTAAATATAAGAACCTTCGGTCTTTTTAGTTTTTATTTGCACCAAGTTCTACTACTAGAGGTTAATTAGTTCTCATGTTAATAATCCACCAAACATTATGACTACTGAGGATTTGATTTATATAAGAAGCCCGCTTCAAGATGTTGATTACAATACGCCTCGATAGTGGTGTGTCGAGGAGGCCGGGAGGGCTGATATGAGCCTTTTGTCTGTTCTATACCTTTCCTCTATTCACCAGCTCATAACCAACAATCAACCAGTAACAAATAGATAATTGAGAAAGGATGTGCTATGTGTGGTGATTGGCTATTCAAGTATTAGTAGTGTTTGAAGTACTAATGTATGTCTCATGTGATGATCATAACTTCAGCTGTATCTTGTACCTATCTAATCTATTACGTCTCTCATATATTGTCTTTTATTTCTTCTTTTCGAGTCCTATACTGCCATTCTACACCCGCCTTCAGCTGAATCAACAACGATGGTGATAGTGAACGTCTTAACACTCACACATTCTCAAACGCGGTCTCAGCGGGAACCTACAAAAATGCCATCGTGCACGCGATTACGAATCGGTCACGTCCGAAAGTCTATCCTTGATCCTAGAAGCCTAGGTCCATGCCTTCAGCTGGACCAATTAAGAAAATACGCCCATACCTTTTAGACAACACGTCTCATGGCGACATGACCGGGAACCCTATCGATATAAACGATCCCACTCTCTGCCAGAATTCAAACCGCGCACTGAAAATTTAATATCAGACTCACGGTTCGCGCAACCATTCAAGAACACACGTTACAAAATCACGTCAGCGCACAAACGTTAGAGCCCCTCGCGATTTTCCAAGCAACCTACGAACTCGCAAACATGATTACACCCCGGTGATAAGGTGAAAATCTCAGCACTCATAAACTTACCAACACGATCTCAAGTGTCAACCTACAAACTCCCGCGCTCGCGCCATCATGAATCGGGATCGTCCGAAAGTATCTATCCTCGGTACAAACAATCTAGGTCCTTGTTAATTAATAAAAAAAATAATAAAATTGAAAAATAACTCCCATATCCACTAGACAAAACGTTCCATGGCGACATGACCGGAAACTCTAGTGATATGGGGTAACTCTCTCCCTGTCAGAATGTGATCCGTACACCGAAAACTAAAGATCAGAATGACGGTCCGCGAATATATGAATCGCCGCAGGGTTTCAAAATCGAATTTATACACGCGAAGTCACATACACGCGAGCACACGCGACAAACACGTCAACATACGAACGCTTAAGCCCTTCGCGATCATCTACGCACACCTATGCCCGCGATCGCGTAAACTTGATAACACTGCGGCAATTGTGTGAACGTTTTAGTACTTACGAAGTTACAAACGCGGTCTCAAACGCCAACCCGCAAATGCGCGATCATGAATCGGTCACGTCCGGAAATCTTTTTCTAGCAATTTAGGTCCATACATTCAGTTGGACCAATCAAAAAAAAAATAAAGCTCATATCCACTAGACCACGCGTTCTACGACGACATGATTGGGATCTCTAATGATATGGAAGAGCCCACTTCCTTCTGGAATCTGAACCGTACACAAAAAATTAAGTATCAGATTCACGGTCCGCGCGCGATCATTCTAGAACACACGCGAATATGCGAAAGGCACACGGTTATGAAATAGAATTTATGCACGCGAAGTTACACGTTAGCACACGCGACATACAAACGCACACGCGATCGAGCACATTAACGTACAAATATTCGAGCCCTTCGCGATGATACACGCGATTCCGAGTCCCTACGCCCGCACATGCCTGAACCGTACAAAGAATATCACATTCAGAATCACGGCCCGCTACAATTGGCCTATTGCAGTGTTTTATTGGGCGACATTGCCTGTCTCGTCTGCAAATTGTAGTATGTGATTCTGACGGGGAGCCCTTCCGAGAACCTAGCTCTACAGCTCCAGTAGGACAACTCTCGAAAAAAAAAAAAAAAAAATGTAACCTTCTTGATAATTAAGTTATACAAATGTAATTATTTAATTCCATAGTTTTAAAAAACTTGTGTGAAGCCGACGTATTTTTTTCATATTTGCACGTTTAACGAAATTTGATAACTAGAAAATGCTACTGAAAAATGCTAAAATCGACTATTTTCTATAAAATAGGTGCGAAATTCTGGTAAGGTCTCTATAAAAATGTTCAAAGCTAGCCTATTGCTCGTATCAGTAATAAATTCTAGTGTTATGATACCAAAGGTTCAACTGCTTGAAGTAAATAGAGCGTTTTATTTCTTCAATGGGTTGTAACTTTGAAATTTACGTAGCAATCCTCCAATCGGATAGATCGAACGTAATAGCACCAGTATTTTCCATGTGAATAGCTCCTCGAATAGAAAATGAATCTCAGGAACAAAAGCTTGCGGCTAGGGAGTCACTGTATGAAAAACAGTAGTGATTGATTTCAAGAACACTTATGTTCGTCCATCTTCAAACGAATATAAGATTTTATTATACAAGCGCATCGGTGTTAAAACAAAGAAGGGCTGTAGTTCAGTAAGCTTCAGAACATCATACTTACTGAGTTCCTTAAAGTTCTTAAAGCTTAAAACAATCTCAATACGTCTACGAACATGAAACACCGAATGTTTAATTTCCGTTTACATCTAAGCAGCGCAGTCTAAGTGCAGATACACGACATCGCTATGCAAACCTACGGATGTTATATATCCTGGTGTAATAAAGTGTACGTGTATCCCATTGTTTTCGGGCAAAGCACTCCTTACGCTCAAAATACGCTATGTGCGTATGAAACTCAAGTTGCATCGTGCCATTTTTTTTAACACACTGATCACTACGGAATGCCATGTAAACCTATGCACAAGCCGACTCAATCCAATTTTTCCATAAAAGAGTATCTACTAACGTAGACACCATTAGAAAGTATTTTTATCATATGTTAATTACATAGTCTAAAATTTTTTTAATGGTGTCTACGATTGTAGATACAAAAAATTCTCTTCAGCCACAATCGGACACAACTTTACAATTGCTCAAAAGCAGTAACTGTTTGATTACCATCCAGCGGATGCAGTTTGACTGGACGACCACTGTCACAAAAAGTTAATTTTAATTAAACTATTTCAGATGCATTACACTCATAATTCTGTCCTTAGTTGCCTCTATGCCATCCAAAGGACCGGATAAAGTCAGTTCCAAACACACATCTAATGAACTAAACTTTATAATCTCAACCGACAGACGGATTCTTCGAATTCCACACAGGATCATCATGGTCGATTGAGCTATCACTGGCTGGCATTGCTGCACATCCTGCTGCTAGTCTGTCCCCCGGCACAGCAAAACCCATTTAACTGTTGCATAACATAAAATAATGGGCCCCCCTCTCCATACTGGACTGACTTCCAACGGTTGCAATATTGTGTGCAGCAAACCACCAACCAACCAGCAGCCACCACAGTTTATAACCTCCGATCAATGGGCACTTTCAGCGCGCGCACTGTTTGTGTTATTTGCTGTTGCCTACATATATTCAGATGTGCAAGCCCCGCTGGCTGGGATGGGATTTTTTATATCCGGTTGATGCTTCCGGTAGGGTTTTTTTTGGCACCGATTGCACTTGGTATTCTCGATATAGTGCTATGCCTGCGGTTTACCATCCTTTGATGGATCATACGATTACGTGAATGTGCTGCTGCAGTGCTTTCGACCTAAAATTAGTTATGATGGCAGGCAATCTGGTAATAGGCTTTAATGCTTCTCAACTCAGCCTTAATTTAATATTAAGCTCGCAAAACCACAGGAACCCATTCGGGTGGTTTCCAATTTTCAACGCTTCTTTCACGCAGTGTAGTAGGTCTTCCTGACCCCGGACCGTAATAATAATAGAGTCATAAATAAAATTTATTTCCTCAAGCATCTCGTCGGGGTGTTCGTTTGGTATCTTCCTTTTCTTCCTGGGTTTCTAGCTGCCCGGGAAAAGTTCCACTTCCTCCATCCAATCATAAACGAGCTACATAGACCCTGCTAACAACAACACCTACCTACCGACGAGGACGCGCTACCTGGCGAAGATGCAAAACCATTAGGAAAATAATTACACCGCTAGTGTGACCTCTCTCTCTCGCTCGCACCCGTCTGAGCTGGAATTGCTGTACTTCATAATGTTTCGTATCAGAAATCTGCTTTGCTGCGGGGCTGAAAGAAAGAATCCCGAGGTTGAATTATAACTTGAATAAACATCGACCAAAAAAAACCCTTTTTTCCCGAGTTTCATCCATTGAAACCATTTAAGATAAAAAGAAATACTTTTTCCTCCCCAGCCGAACGCATCGCTTTGATCATTATCGCTTTGAACTTCATAAATCACCAGTACCATTATAGTAGGAGGTGATCGGGAGTTCCGGGAAACCATCCCAGATTTGGCGGGGCTCTCGAAATTGGCTTTTATTAAGAAAATAACTCGTTAGTCCGATGAGTCGGGAAAGGGATACAGTTATTACCATTTTGCAGTGTTTTCTTCTGTTGCGAGGAAAAGTTTAGAAATTAGTTGGTGTATCAAGCTCATGTAATTAACGTCTGATCTATTTTCGAAATTTCAGCTCGGTTAGGTCGTGTGGCACTATCGTTATCCATTTTAGTACGAACTTTAACCTAGTTATTCATGTGTTCCACATGGTAGTATCGTAGGATCAGTGATACTTTGATTATTCACTAACGACACACAGCCTTTATAGCTTTGGGTGTTCATTTTATCAAACAAAAGTATACTCATGTTTTTTGCGAGGTTTTTTTACACAGATTTTCGAATTAACGCGGTTTTTTTTACTCGGATTTTCCAATTAACGAGGTTTTTGCAAAAACATTCTATGTCCTTTTGAATGCAAAGAACTTAGAAGAATTTTGGCAGTTTTTTTTTGCACGGATTTCGCAATTAACACGGTTTTACATTTCCCTTAAAAGAAATGTATAGAATTCGCTCAAACTTTCAAGATTTTTTCCGAGGCCCGGAGGGCCGAGTCTTATATACCAATTGACTCAGCTCGACGATTTGGGACAATGTCTGTGTGTGTGTGTGTGTGTGTGTGTGTGTGTGTGTGTGTGTGTGTGTGTGTGTGTGTGTGTGTGTGTATGTAACGGACAAATTCTCATTCGTGTTTCTCAGCAATGGCTGAACCGATCTTATCCAAACCAATTTTAAATGAAAGAACTAAAAAACAGTATGAACGCTATTAATTTGTTTTTGATTCTGATGTTTAGTTTCCAAGATATGAATGTTTGAATGCGTAAAAATGGCGCTTTTTGCAGTTTTTTTGAATTATCTGCCGAAATTGACAATATAGCTTAACAATTTATATGTTTTTAGACAGCTTTAACGAATACCTTCCGAACAAGCTATAGATTGTTGAAATCGGACAATTATCAAAAGAGATATTTAACATTAAATGCGGACGAAAGATTTTTATCATTTCCCATTGCCAGAAATATGACTAAAAACATGTAATCTATTTTTAAAGCCAAAACGGCTTATTTTAGGTCAATAGTATCTTCGGAGAATTTAATGGAGGCAATATACCCTTTCTTTTGGTATTGTGCTTTTGCTGATTAATCCCCCTATGAGTGTGATATTTTCACAAATTTTCTTGGAATCGATTATATCGAAATGATGCCTTCAGCAAATTTGTAGCTCTTACTTTTGCGAATAACTTTACTGAAGACTTCAAATATCTATTTTGAATACTTTAAAAGTTATGGCTTGTTGTTTGTGGATTACTCTTTGTCGTCTATTTATTTTTCAATATAGTAATAATACATTGAAATAAGCCAAACATTATTTCGATAAAACGAATTTTTTTTCTATCTACAACCGCTAGAAATAATCACCGAACACTTCCAACTTGTCTGGATGGAACTTGATAACTTATCAGTGCAAAAATGTTCATTTGTACGAACCGTCTGACTGCAATTTTTCTAACTTATAACCATCGGATCGATCTGAAACATATCGGAAAATGAAAAGAGAAATAAATAACTCCAAGCAACGGCGTTGCCAAGAGAAGGTTTTGGGGTTTAACACCATAGTTGTATGGTGTTAAACCCCAAAACCTTCTCTTGGCAACGCCGTTGCTTGGAGTTATTTATTTCGCTTTTCATTCTCCGATATGTTTCAGATCGATCCGATGGTCATGAGTTAGAAAAATTGCAGTGCCCCCCCCCCACCGCACCCACAAAAAAAAATTGGATTGAAGTTGAAAATTTATTGATGCAGACTGATTTAATTCAATATTACAATAACAATTATCTGATCCGTACATTGATATCCTGTTGTTGTAAACATCATGAGGACTTTTGATAAATTGTCGGAATGGGGTCCTGATATGTAACTGATCTATTGGTCTTGATTTCACAGTTGTCTAATAGCATCAATATCAAATTCCTGTCTTAAAACATTCCAATAGAAAATTCCATAGTTCTGTAATCAATCATAATCCTCAGATTTCTTTTCAAATTGAGCTCGTTTTAATAGAGATGTACTGTAATAAAGGTCTTTATTTAATAGGAAGCAAAGTTAAAGTTGATTTAATGTCTATGAAACATAGAACTGCTCACCAAAAAAATGCATAACTTTCAACATTTGCTAAAAATGTTTTTGCCTTTCTCATTCACTCTAAAATTCGTCAATCTAATCCCGACCGGGAGGGCCGAGTTTCATATGCCAATCGACTCAGTTCGTCGAGATCGGTAAATGTCTGTGTGTGTATGCATGTGTGTATGTGGAAACAAATGTGACCTCTGTTAATCAGAGATGGCTGGATCGATTTGCACAAAGTTAGTCTCAAATGAAAGGTACAACCTTCCCATCGGCTGCAATTGATTTTTTTATTGATTGGACATCCGGTTCCGGAGTTACGAGTTGAAGAGTGCAATCACACAGCAAATTCCCATATAAACTGAAATGAAAATTTTTCAAAATCAAATTTGTATTTTTGATGCCAAATGACTTTATAATGCATGAAACATCGAGATTTGATGTAAGCTCGAAAAAAATAATGTTTGACAAAAATTGATTTTTTTGGACTTTGGTACATTTTTGCCTTTCTCATATAGAAATTGCATACTCTAAAAATCGTCAATCATACCTGCCCGGAGGGAGTATGCAGTGAGTGGTTGTTACTTTAAAATTAAAACTAGTTTAAAATTTCTTAACAAGTTGAAAATTTTCGGCAGGACCCGGACCTCCCGGATCTTACTATGTGATACTGAAAAATCGCTTGAAACCAGCGGCGGTCAAGCGATGTTTCAGCATCACATAGTATCTCAAGATCGTGGCTGTCGATCCATTGTACGTATGTGCAAATCGTATTGAACATGTAATATTCATTTCCACCATTGTATTGAACATAACCAGCCATGGAATCGTAGTCTGGACAAATGAGAAAAGCACAATTGCACCACTAGGTGGATTAAAACAGGTTTTTATTTTGGGAATGCGTCGAGTTGAGACGAAACGTAATATGATTAATATCGAGGATCACACTTTCCGAATGTAGAGAGAAATTTATGAGAAATGACGATTTCCATTCGACTCTAGCAGGTCCTGATCGATTTTGATGAGAATTTGATTTTTGTTGTATGACCAATTATATGTATAGGTCAAATGTTCAAAAACAGTAATTTAAGGTCAAGATAACATCATTTTGAAACCGCCAATTTCGGGGGTTTAGCATCTTCGATGAGTTTTACAAACGTTAAACAGCGCATCATTTGATAAAATAATTTTGGCGGTATATCCAAGAAGTATTTATGGTGAATTTTCTCAGGTTAATATTCATGACTACAATAAAGTCTCCACAAATTCGCTAAAGACACAAACTTCTGAAAAATTAATTCTGCATAATTTTAAAACTTCAAAAATTACGGTTTCGGAATTATGCCGTTTGGACAGTAAGATCGATTTTCACCAAACCCCCACCAATTGTAAAATTGGTATTGTAAAAAAACGTAAGGGCGATACTTCAATGCTGATAGGTGGCACCGAAAAAGTAAACAATCGCCAAAGGGACTATATACTATATATACTATCATTTTGTCAATTTCAATAGCAAACACAAATTTTAATTTAATAATTTTAAATACTTTATGAAGTTTTGGGTTTCGATAACTGAATCATGCAATCTAGGATGTAAAAAACACAATAGTTTTTAAATAGGAAATAAAACCAAGTCTGGAAATATTCACTGTTGATTTTCTTTGAATGGTGTCACTGCTAGTATCGCTTTTTTCCAGAAAAAGCGTTGATTTTTAGGTCTCAGTCGCGTTGGAAATTTGAGTAAAGTATAAACTTCATTTCGATTCAAAGAAAAATTCGATTTTTTGGCTCAGTACAATATACATAACCCCTTTAGGAAAATTCAGTTTTCCCACCACAATGTATTGATTGAGGAATTTACATATTTTATTAACAGAGCATTAGCAATAATTCGTTTTTATGTCTATTTTATGAGCCATTTTTTCTCTTTCCCATTGATTTGGTTTGAGATTTCTAGCACTGATGTTTTCCTATGCTGCTTTGAGCGATTCTCTGTGTCCTGCCACTATCCCATGTAGTATGTGTTATCAAAAACATCGCGAAGCATCAAGTTCTAAATGTTCTCAAACGATATAATATCCGAAGAGAGTGATAAGAGTTATAAAAAATGTCTCATCACACTGTTAGGTGGATTAAAAGCGTTTTTGTAAAAAAATGTTGTAAGTCCTTTTGAATGCAAATGGCGTCAAACATGAATTTTTGGCACCTACTCGTCAAGACCATTCCGGCAATACCCATATTGCATGTAAATACAACCTGTAGAGAATTACTGCTAAACCGGAAGTCTTGGATTTCAAAATGGCGTCAAATATCAATTTCTGGCATCTACTCGTCAAGTCCATTCCGAAAATTGTTAAGGTGCGGGCCATAAGGTGTCTTCTAGACCCGTCTCTTCCATCTTTCCGACTTAGAATATGTTTTGCAAAAACCGTGTTAATTGCCAAATCCGCGCAAAAAAACCACCACAATTCTTTAAGTTCTTTGCAAAAACCTCGTTAAAAATCGCGCAAAAAACCGCGTAAAAAACCTGAGTTTATAGAGAAGTGGTTTCCACGGAACGAGCGAAATGAAGAATTTACTGCCACTTTCAACGACGAAAATATCCTGTGCTCTGTGAATGCATTGCTGTCTTTTGACAGAAACATTTTAGTAAAATTATTTCTTGTTCAAAGTTGTTTATTTTGATATTTTCGACATATACTCCCAAGACACTTGCCATGCAAAATATGGGTAGAGGACACTTTATGACGTTCCAGGAAAAATACGCACTAAATTTTTAGAATTTTTCCTTGGCTAAATTATTAGCAAAACAAGTTTAATCATCATTTTTACAGGACATACCTTTTCGAAGTTTTTCATGAAATGTGTCATAAAATATCCCAATGATAGGGTTGCGACTGGCTTTATTGTGGTTTATATCAAATATTTGATGGTAAAATCTTATATTCCAATGAAGGCATGAAATTATAATCAAATCTGATATTTAGGCGCATTTTGCGTTAGTTGTTATACAACGTAATATACAAATGTCGTAGAGAATATATACCTCCAAAAAATATGTCAAAAATATCCAAACAAACGACTTTGCAGAAGAAAGTTTTGAGAGATTTTTTTCGTCTAGCGACATTACCAGGAACCACATTATGCAACCAAATTGAAACAACTTTTTAATACAAGCTTGTATACAAAAAAAAACCTTTCGTTTTGACAGGCGGAATGTCACCTCAGTTTTTTCCACACAAAACTCATACTATTTGCGGTCATGTGCGTTCTATCTGTAAGATGACGCCGGGTAACCAAATTACCTAGTTCGGGAAGTAATTCAATTTTATTCTATCTTATTCGTGAGAATTTTTTATTGTTTCACATTTTTCCGATGTAAGCAATCTCGAATTCCGTCAAATTGTCATGAATAGCATAATAAATCAAACTACGCCAACTGACAAAGTTAAATACAACCTATAGAGTGTCACTCAATAGATCTTTTTTACAGATATGCATCTAATCTGTGTTGTTGATGAGTTATTTGAATATAGGAGGTCGTAGAGTGCTTCCTTGTATTACACTAGGTCTACCGGTAAACACCAAAATTGGTAAATGCAGAAATATATTTCTGCGTATTCGTAGTAGTCTAGAGTTAAAAGCTCCGTCATTTAAATTTAGTAATCTATTAATGAATTTCATTAAAAGTGGGGTACTAAAAACCGTAAGGTAACAAAGTCTAAAAGTTAAGTTTATCGAATTATTTTTTCGCGAGACTCAAAGGGTTTACTATCTTTCTACCTTTTTACCTGGGCATTGTAAGTCCTTTTTTGCTATTTACTAGTTCAGAAATTCAGCCTGTTTAAATTAAATGGCATCCAATATAGGGAATTTTTCCATTCCATGACATCATATTTTTCTGACAGACTTTTTTCCGAAAAGTAAATTGTTTTTGATCGACTGAATTCTTTGAAAGCTACAAACTTTCATGAGTGTGACAAATTAGAAATGTACAAGCTCTAGAGCTGAAAGAATCGGAATATTGATGTCTAGTCTACACATTCACAGCCAATACATGTAGGGATCCTGAAAAATTGCAGACGTTCATCCACAATTTTTCTTGTCATTATTAATGTTTGTGGCACATATTGAATATGACACATGCATTAAAGCGGCCAGGCCAACTGTGCAGCGTACAAAATAAAGATGATTCAAAATTATATGGCAATCAAATTATTCATTCAATGAATAATTTAATCAACGGATTATTTTGAACCTTGAATAAGGAAGAAACGTGGACAACCGTACATAACCGTTTCAATTTGATGGGGGTTTGATAAATTGTTGGGAGTGACTTTGCTAAGAGAGTTAATGTCACTACTTTGGTCCTAGGTTCCTGGGATGGGACAGAAGTATTTAGCCCTGCCCTGGCTAATGAGCCAGGGTTATAGCGCCCTTACTCGCTCTAATCGACAAAAATTCAAATTAGAACTGTACAAGTTCTGGAGCTGAAATAATCGGGATATTGATGTATTACAATACTCGCTTGGCTCGTGTTGACTAAATCACGCTTGGTAGATTTAGTTGTTGAGTTTTTATGTTTCGAATTCCAACTTGGGACCAGTTGGACGATAAATCCAAATTGGCACCTGCCAGACACTAAATACAAAATTGATCAAAGAAAACCTGTGTGAACGCCTAAAGCAACTTGAGCTAATCGCGAATGATGTCTGGGGAAGCAAGCACAGCAACTGATTTGGTGATAAGCAAACGAAAACGAACCTGGCACTATGCAAAATGTACTCCTAAAATGAGAAAAAGTTGATTAAACCTGCTGATGCGCATCTAAAAAACTAAAGATGGATTTTTGTGATTTGAATTCATCTCATCAGTAACTAGTACCAACTTGGAGCAAGTCGGGTGTAAATTTAAATTTGTCGGTTGGAAAACCTGAACTTGAGGTCAAATTTAGACCAGATTGTCTCAGCTGATACCGGTTCGATTCGGTCTTTTAAAATCAGATAATTTTCTCCTTAAATATGGATGAAAAACATCAACCACAACAGTTAAGGAGTAAGACCACCATGCAACTTTTAAAAATGTGTATCACAAAACACCGTTTTTCGACTTGGGCGGATTGTTTCCAAACTTTGAGGGTATCTTTATGCAAATAGAATTTTTTAAATCCGCGTTGGGATTTTTTGATGTGTAGTGAAAAATTCCAACGCAGATCTCTAGTTTATGTTTGCATAAAAATACCCTCAAAATTTGGAAGTAATCGCTGAAGGGCACTTAATCCCAGTAAGGGCATTTGTGATCACACTTTTTATCGGTCGATAAATTTTTTGCAGCTGATATAAATTCGACTAAGTCGAGAATTGGTATTTTTAGAACAACACATTTTCAAAAAGTAGTGGTCTTATGCCTTATCAGTCGCTGTCGGTCGGAAAATAGGATGTAATTACATCTTAGATGTTTTTATCGAATGTTTTCATGCTTGTTTTTCCATAGTATGCA
Organism: Topomyia yanbarensis; assembly: GCF_030247195.1. Taxonomy (NCBI): domain Eukaryota; kingdom Metazoa; phylum Arthropoda; class Insecta; order Diptera; family Culicidae; genus Topomyia; species Topomyia yanbarensis. The sequence continues at coordinate 412,635,321 of NC_080672.1, read as the reverse complement.
ATTTGGTGTTACAAAACTGCCACCTGCCTGAGTCTGATTTCCATAGGTGCACAGCGTAGTCTGAGCATATGGGATGTCATGTTCGAGGGTTACGAAATAAGGAATGGGACGAGATAGCCCGATTATCACCAACACCGTTGCGAATGAAAAATGATCCATCTATCATTGTAATTAGCGATAACTTCTCCGTAATGCAACATTAAACTACGGAATCAACTATCGGGTGTACCCGGAACCAGTCCGTTTAGTCGTACGTCGATTGCACTTCATATATACGAGGATCTGGATTTCAACTTTGTCATGTTCAACAAAATGTTTCAGATTGTTCATGGTGGTAAATGATCTATTTCGGCTCCATTGCAGAATTTTACCTGTTCTACATTCCGCATATGTTGAACCTGCATTAAGGTAACTCTGTAATCGATAATACATTCCCCACTTCTCGGCAGGTATGCCACATTGAAATATGCTTCAGCAAAGGACATTAACCATCTTTAATGTCGAAACAGAAAAAAATCTATTAAAATCTGTGTGAAATTTTCTTAAAATCTGTGAAAAATAGAATAATAGCACAGCGTAATTGGTAAATCGATCGCCTTGTACGTAGTTCACCTGGGTTCGTTTCCCAGTCTCACCTGGAAAAAAGAGGCGAATGACCTAAAATTTCTATAAAAGAAATGAAAAAAAATTATTGCATTGTGCAAGGCGTTTGGCTCCCTAGCCATAAGACAAGAGTTCGTTTTCGCTTTCTCATCAGCAAACCAGATCTTCTGCATTTGCTTCCCGGGACATCACCCAGGACAAGTTAGTTGCTTTTGACGTTCACATATTTTTTTGAGTGTCTAACTAATTCTACTTTGTGTACTAACGTAGCCAACGGGGTTTTTTTTCGAGTTACAGATACAAAAATGGATTCTGCGCCCGTTGTCTTCATTAGATATATGGCCACTATTAAGTCAAAGAGAACCATGCATGACCAAAAAACGTTACCTAGCCAAAAAATATAACTAACATTTTTGTCATGTTCTATATCAGCTATTTTGTTGTAGGCATGCTGTATCCATAAATTTATCCGAGCAAGATATATCTGTTCAAGAATTCCTAAAAGCTACCAACAATGAACAAAAACATTTATTAAGGGCCTATTTTAACATTTAAATGAGCATAGTTGTTATGCTAGTATCGAAATCGATATCTAAGTGCAGATCCGCTTATAAACTCATTTATACAGTATACTGCCGTTCCATGCATAACTCCCATGTATATAGGGAATCCCGTAGACAATTAAGCTTATAACGGCAGTATAATGCCCTCAAAACTTATCTAATTCATTCATCTGCGAATTTTGACAAGAAAAGGGGAATGTTTTGTATAAAACACACTTAACCGATTCTATTGTATTTGCCGTGGGATGTACTGCAAAATCGTTGTGGATCGTACTAAAGTTACCCAAAAGATTTTTTTTTTGTCTGAGGGACTTCTGCCCATTAGAAATTTGGTATCATTTTTGTCTAGTTACAGACAAATCCAGCCTAGGGACCGTGACTCTTTTTCCTTTCATACATCTTTTGACTTTCCAACTTTTTGTACTACTCCTACGCTCACAATCACCCAATCATATAAACGACCCGGCGATTAGATCAATGTCATAGCACTTACGAATTAAAAAACGCGGCCCCATACGCCAACATACAAACGCCCGCTCTTGCGCGGTCATAGTCATATTCGTCCGAGAACTCTCACTCTTAAATACGAAACAACACTAGACAACAAGTCTCAGGGCGCCATAGTTGGAAATTCCAGTGGGACGAACAAGCTCACTGTCTTCCTTCATCTGAAGCGTACATTCAAAATTAAACACCAGAATGACGACACGTGTGAACATTCAAAAGCCCACGCGAATGTACAGACGGCTCCTTGGTCATATAAACACGCTAGCATACGCGACATCATCATTCCCACGCGATGAAACACGTTAACATAGGAACGCTCGTGTCCTTCGCGATAAGATACATCATATCACGCATGCGATAATCTGCGCACACCTAAAACCGCCATTTCGTATACATAGAATCGTGTAAGACCAAGTTAATATGCTAGTATTTACGATTATATAAACGCCTCAAAAGCGATTATATCAGCACCCTTTTCCCTATCCCTTGACCTAGGTCCATACCTTCAGTTCAAACATCAGAGCAATACACTCAAAATCTAACATCTGACTCGCGGCGCGCATGAATATTTAAGAATCCATACGAATATGCAAATGACAACACGACTGAAGTTATACACGCGAAGTTGCATAGTCTTGTACGTCATGTTATGGAACCCGCTCGCCGATGGAGTCTGTAAATTAGAATAGAGAAATAAAAACAAATTTTTGAGAACTCAATCGGCCCATCTCTTAGTCGATTTCCAGTCCCGCTAGGAGTGCCGTACAAGTTTACTTACCGAATCAATATACGTGACGTTTGTATTAGATTATGCGAAATTTTACATGAGGTAATTCCACTTGCTCACATTTTAACCGCTAGGTGGCACTATGTTTATCAGATTATCACTGCAAGTAAAAATTGGAACGGTATTGTTCCCTCGGCATGATACTGTGCCTTGATGTGGTCCGGGGGCTTTTCCACCGAAGCAGTATTACAGTGATTATATCACAGAAACTTGGTATACAATTATTTTCTTTTTAGTTAATTTTAGTACCTAACTTGGCGACCTTTATTATCCACTGCCATGGTCAAATAATATACAATGTGGGTTTAGGGCCCAATACTCTCTGCAGGCACCCTTCTTTTGCTGCTATATTTTCAATTAGATCCATGCTAACACTCACTAACACAAATTGCTTATTCTCTCATATACACTAACAAACTCTCATTCCAAACGTACAAACGTGGCCTACGCGATAACACATACCTGGTCACAAATACGAACGCCCGCGATCTCGCCAATATTCAAACAGCCCGATTGATTAGGTGAACGTTGGAACCTAAGAACCTAAGCCCGCGCAATCATGAATCGGTCACGTCCGGAAGTCTCCGCCCTTGATCCTAGCAGCCCAAATTCATGCCCTTAGTTGGACAAATAGAAATAAAAAGACAAGACGTTCACGCGCGATCATTGAAGAATACGCGAACATGCGAATGGCCACACGCTTATAAAAATAATGTGTCCACGCGAAGTTACATACATACGAGCAAACGCGACACAAACGTCCACATACAAACGCTCGAGTCCTTCGCGATCATCCACGTACGACCACACCCACGATCTCGTAAAAAGTATAACACCCCGGTGACTAAGTGAATGGTTTAACACTTATAAATTAACAATCCCGGTCTCGAGAGTGAACCTCCAAATGCCCGTTTTCGCGCGATCATGAATCGGTTTCGTCCGGAATGCCCTATTCTCGGCCCTAGTAGCATAAGTCCAATGCCTTCAGGTTGACCAATCAAAAATATAATGCTCATAACCACTAAACTACATAAAATCGAATGTATACAAACAAAGTCACATACACGCGACAAACAAATATAAAAATACTTGAGCCCTTCGCGACCATCCACGAAACCTATACCCGCGCTCTTCCAGACATTATAACATCCCGGTGATAATATGAACGTCTCAGCACTTGTAATCACTCAAACGCAGTCTCAAGCGTGAATCTACAGTCCCCCGCACTCGCGCGATCATGAATCGTTCACGTCCGGAAGTCTATCCTCGATTCCAGAAGTCTAAGTCCATACCTTCAATTGAATCAATTAAAAAGAAAGCTCTCATATACACTGGACAACACGGTCCATGGCAATATGACCGGGAAATCTAGTGATATGGAGTAACTCACTCCCTGTCAGAATGTGATCCGTACACCGAAAACTAAATATCAGAATGACGGTCCGCGTGGCACATATACACGAGCACACGCGACAAACACGTCAACAAACGATACTTCAGCTCTTCGCGATCATCTACGCACACCTACATTCGCGATCGCAACACTCCGGCAAAAACGTGAACGTTTTACTACTTACGAAGTTACAAACGCGGTCTCAAACGCGAACTCGTAAACGCGCGCGATCATGAATCGGTTACGTCCGGAAATCTTTATCCTCCATTCTAGTAACTTAGGTCCATACATTCAGTTATACCAATCGAAAAATAAAGCTCATATCCACAAGGTAACACGTTCCTTGGTGACATGACTGAAAACTCTAGTGATTTGTAAGAACCCACTTTTTTCTAGAATCTGAACCGCACACGAAAAATTAAGTATCAGATTCACGGTTCGCGCGCGATCATTCTAGAATACACGCGAATATGGGAAAGCAAACGGCATTTATATAAAATTTATGCACGCGAAGTTACATATACGTTAGCACACGCGACATACATAGGAACACGCGATCGAACACGTTAACGTACAAATGCTCGAGCTCTTCGCGATGATACACGCGATCGCGAGTCCCTACGCCCGCACATACCTGAACCGTACAATGTCAATATCACATTCAGAATCACGGCCCGCTACAATTGGCCTAAAGCAGTGTTTTAGTGGGCGACATTGCCTGTCTCGTCTGCAAATTGTAGTATGTGATTCTGACGGGGAGCCCTTCCGAGAACCTAGCTCTACAGCTCTAGTAGGACAACTCTCGAAAAAAAGTAAGAATTGGAAGGGTATTGTTATTGCTTATAACTTTGTCGAAAATGCAAATCAATCCAAAATCAACAGGAAAAGTACTTTTAATTTAGTGATACGTGAGTTAGTTTTCAATGGGACCTAACAGCGCATGGTTGTGAATTATAGAATTATAAACTATGTAGTCGATTCCTACGATTTGTATTTTTGGCAAATAGAGGTCTTCAACACTAGCTTTCCAACCAAGAGAACGGAAATGTTCAAGTTTGTAGAGTTTGTCGCCTAATTTATATCTCTCTCCGTTGAAATGAACAATGGAACAACCCATTAAATTCTAAGACATTTGGCATCAACAATACAAGTTTGATTTTTTAAATTTCAAAAGATTCCCCTTAAGCATTTTTCATTTTTCATAGCGACTTTACCTCGATGTGCTAAAACTATTGAGGTATGTCTAGCTTGAAAATTCAGGATGACCATAAATATTGACTCTGTAATGTACATGTTGACGATAAAAGGTGCCTGTGTGCTTCCTTGTGATGTTTTACAATCATCACTAGATTTTTTAAATGACCTTCTTAAGTGGCTTCCAACATTCAAATACTTAGTTCAACGCTGGGCTTTATACGAAATCAGATTACTGAACATGTTGCCAAGATTATATCTTTGTAATATGAAAACTTGGAACAAACTGCTCTTAACATGGAAGTAAATAAGAAAAATCATAAAAAACCAGTATCTTCAGCTTCTTCTACACTGATGATTTATGCATTCTTTCGATTGATGTTTTCCTTGGGTAGAATTGTGCACTTCCCAAGTAGACAAAATCGTCCTCGGCCACAAATTCAATTGAATGCTACCGTAACTCATACTTATATTCAGAAAGCTCGGTTGAGTGTTATGAATTGTGGAAAGTTGCATCTTTCCGTTTTCGCTCTCCCTCTCTCTCTCTCTATCTCGATGGACGATTCCACGTACGATACGAATGTGCAATTCATTCCCAAGGAACCATCGAAAGGTCAGCCTCTTGTTATTTAGCATCCCATAAATTTCCCTAAAAGTTCTACCATGCACTCAACTTCGTCCAGTCAAATATTTCTCTTTGCTTCCTAGAAAAGGAACCAAAATATTTCTCATGCACTACCGTTGCTCCAGCTGGAGCAAGACCACTGCATAAATGCAAAATAGGTACTAATGCAAACAACATACATATCTTCTCGAGCTCGGGTTCAGAATACGTTATCGGATAAAAAACCAACCGCACATTTTGAAACCTATGTGCGTGCGAGCGAGCAAACGAATGCCGTTTTCAGATCTAATCCCTCTCCCGTACCTGCTAAAAGCCTGGCTAGCTTATGACTTTCCAATACAGATATTCTCCAACCGGATCCCACCCACTTCTACGCCAGCCTCTGGCAGATGAATTTATTAATTCCGGCTGCCTCCGGGTACCCAGTCCCTGGCGGGGTGTGGTTATGTCATGAATAAACATTCCCGATTTAACCTTCCTGGACCAACTTTGGGCTTCGGTGGTTCCTCCGGGCGGGGGTCATTCAGTGCGAGTCTCATGTGTGTTTGGGTTTAATTTAATTAAGCTGGAGGATCCAAATTGGGCAGCCAGCACACACGAAGCAGCAAAGATTTATCTGAATCCGGTGTGCTCTCCCTTACAGTAGTGGTTATCCGAAGGCTTATGAGGTTTTCGGTAATGAACTGGGTGATTACATGAATGAGTGGAACCGAAACCGAAGGAAATGATTACGGATTCAGTCGAATCCTGTTCGGTAAATTGTCAAACATGGAGTTCTGTGAATTCTGCTATTCCTAACTTTCAAACACATTGTCATCTCCCCAAGCACAAATACAATACATAATTAAACGTGACAAGCTTCTAAGCATCGTACATCTAACATCAATGCGTAAATCTCGGAAAATTGTACCATCGAAAAAAAGCTGACATCTCTCCAATTCCCATCCGTGCATAGTTCCTCGTTCACATTCGTCGTCGTTAGCGTTTTAACAGAGAAATACGACCGTAATTGATGACAGCTTGTCGCTCCCTCCACGTCACTCAATCCAGCTCAACATACAAAATGCATATGATAAATGGTAAAAGCTGGTAGGAAGCGAGGCGAAGCGCCGTACTAATTTAATTGCTGCTTTTAGAAAACTTTCCAATGATATCTCTTCATGGCGGGTTTGCTACAATTTTCCCGAGCCAACAAATCTGAATGATTCTAAATATTATTCTATGAAACATTTAGAAAACTGTCTGCGGGAAACGGGTTCAGTAAAATCAGTTGATTCTATCACAACTAACTATTTTCATATTTTTTTCTTTTTTTCAGGTAAGTTATCACTGGAAGTAGAGTCCATATCAATTTCGAAACCGTCCTGCTATAAAAGATATCGCGATGCAGATGGGTAAGGTTATTGGTCTATAAAAAATTAACGACTGTATGAAACGTCTTAAAATTTCATGATTTCCACGAGAAATGAGTTTGCTAAATCACTAAAAAAAATCACGATTTTCATTAGTTCTCTCATTTTTTGGAGCCCATCATTTACGCTGTCTATAAAGGCAAACTAATGGCCTAGCATCCAAATCAAATTTAACCCACTGTTTAAAAGTTAAGCATGGGTGAAAAATTCGACCATTAAACAAATAAATTCCAACCAAACCTCAGCTGATCCACATATTACGTACCATTGATGTACACGTTGATGAGAAGAGGGCTTAGTGTTGTTCCATGTGGAAAAATCCAAAAACAAGTAGTAGTTTGCTGTATTTTTGACACTCGATGTTGTATCTTTCAGGTTAGCAATCGGCGTTTCAATCTTTTTGTAATAAAAAAAACTCACATATGACCCTTTTTACGACCTTAAGAAAGGTCCAATAAGGACCGAAACGTCGGAAGGGTATAACATATAGAAGTTGTTTATTACAAAAACTGAAACAGCCATTTCTATCCAGTTTAGACAAGTAAATCCCAACCAAACCTCAGCAGATTCGCATATCCACACACTATTGATGTACGTGATGAAAAGAACAGGACTTAGTGTCATTCCTTGTGGTGTATTTTAAAAACAAGTAGTATGCTTTGAAACTTTTTACCTTCACTCCAAAAATTCCTGATTCCTGGAACACGGCAATATTGAAAAGCATCTTCATTGTATAATACCACACACATACATACACTGCCAACCAGAACCAACCCAACTGCATGATTAAACAGGATTAGAAAGATCGAAATGCTACACATTAGTAAGCGGTTTTTGATATCTTTTGATGCAATCATGCACCGTGATTGAATTCAACTCGAATAGATTCTGGAGAGAGCCTTAGTTAGTTACCTTCGCAATAGAGAGCATCGTCAGGAATGATTGAAATCACATATGCTACTGGCTCGCCCACAATTGAATATCCTCAACCACAAAGACGCTGCACGTTAGGGTTGGGGGATGCCATGGCATAGAAACTCGGGCCGGGCTACAGTCAAATCCTTCTCATTCGGTATGGGGATTGTACTAAATTCAAGTAGGAATTCCTTTCATTTCAATTCTTCGATAAACGCCGAACCGACCGTATGTGAGTAGTAGATGGTAAGAATCATATCTTCTCCCCTTAGCCAAAGATCTGTTTCCATCGGATCAATCACGAACCGGTCGGTCGGTCGGTTGGTCGGGTCCGCCCTGCACAACTCTAATCACAGTCAATCAGTAGCTTGCAATCCGGTGAATCCTTTTGAGTGGAGCTAGAGAAAGGCATCAAACGAATGGAAACGTCTAATGAATGGGTTTTGCGTGTGCATGTGTGTGCTTATACTCCAATTTGCATTCAACGTAAACCACAATTTGTGGAAATAGCCTAGGAATCAGTTTGAACGGTATTTACACTCTTACCGCAAAGGTAAACACACCGAGAAGCTGTTCATCTCTTGATACGAACCGTTTTGTTTGATGTATTTTTTGGTTTTTGTTTTTCTTTTCACTGGATGAGATTGTAAATGGTTTTGTAAATATTTTTCTATTGATAGAAATTTGCTGATTCATGATTTGAATCTGCTAGTACTTCTGTGTGCGAAGCTCACTATAAAATTTCATGACTGTGGTCGTCGATTCCCTTCAATTAAATACGGTCTAGGCCAAACCCGCGTCCGTCTAGAAACAGAAATTTTGCCACATCGCCTGAAATTAGATAATTAGCTATGCAGGTCACCTATACTCGATTCCCGATATTCATACATAGAGTTAGGAACCCACCCCAATCCAATGACCCTAAAGTTAAAACCTCCATAATCAAGCAAAAGGTAGATAATTACTAACTAATCATAGCCAAACAAAATATTGAATCGATATATTAACAGGCAATTTAGTTTTTGCTGCATATCTCTGGTTCGAGATTCTCACCAGGCAGCAATTTGGGATCACTGTTTTTCTTCATATATTTCAACTGCTTCGGAGCGTTACTTTCTGAGTATGTGCTACTGTTTGAGGCTCAAAATGCACTTTGGAGTATTTTTGTGGAATATTGGAAGGTCTAATTTGGAGATGCGTTAAAAATCACACTGAGCTGTTTTGTATGACGTTTTAAATTTGTCCAAAATTAGATGAAGTCATGAAACTAGAGAATAACATATTTTCGGAAAATGTTTAGACTAAATTCCAGTATACGCCATTTGAAAATAAATTGAACTGAAAATTCCTCTTATCGGTATTCCATTTTATTTACAAATTGTCAAAAAATTCATTTACAGTGCACTTGATGGACCATTGTCTTCGATTTTACACTGTGTGCGACGAATTTGGTTTTGGACGGTGATGATGTCGATTTCTTTTACTCTTCACATGATTTAAAATATTATTGGCTCTTGACGTATACCATATGTTTGATAACAGTCCAAACATTTTTGATTTGACATGCCTGTGGCGCATTTGGAGGATTGTCCTTTTTCGGCACAAATGGTATTTTTATCTGTTCAGCCGAAACGTAGTTTTTTTTTTGAAAGAGCCGACCGAAACATGATTTATTCACGGGTGTAATATTTTTCGATTAATTGTTTTCATTTTGACAAGCTTTGTTTGGATGGATCTGAACAGAAATGGCTGCCTACACGAACTCCTTTCATTCGCAAAGTGTTTACGGTGAAGTGTACCGTAACAAATTGGTGTTTTCCGAGTTTCGCTATGTATTTTAGAGCTCGCTTACATTTATGATAATTCTTGTTTAATTTTTAATTTTTTTATTTTTCAAATACAAAATACAAATACAATTTTCAAATACAGTGGGTCGTTGAGCTTGAGACACAATCTCATAACCCTTTCTGATTATTTAGTATACATTTTCCATAAGGGATTCCTGAAGAGCAAAATTAAAAAAAAAATCTATTTTTGTATCTCTAAGATAAGAAAAATATGTTCAAGAAATAATTTACTCGAATTTGATTTGGTTCGTCTGCTAGAGCACATCAAACGGATTTTCATATTTGGCAGATAAAATCGGGCCAAAAGCTGACAAAAACAGGACTAGAAGAAATCGTGGGCAAACAAAATCAGGGCCGATAAAGTTCACTATATTTACGCCAATAACTTGTGTCGTGTTGGAGGCTTTCATGTTTTTATTTTTGCATGTGATTTATCATGAAATATATAACAATATTAGGACGAAATAACATTGAAAATCTTTTGAGAAGTTACCGTTATTTTAATTTATTTTTAAAAAAATGTTAATAACTTTTGTAGTAAACTTTTTTCTTGTCATGTAAAATTTTAATTGGAAGAAGAATTCATCACTTTTAAATGGTGAAAAAATGAGAAGTATCAATGCTACCAATCGTGAGAAATTAAATAAAAATCCAAACTCATGTTAAAAAAGTAAATAGCCATAACTCTGAAAATAATTCGAAAAACTGTTCAAATTGTTTTTATTATTTACCGTTATGAACCCATAAAAAAATTTACAGAAGAAGCTCGACGGACAAAAAATTGTTTGCACACTTGGTAGATTTTGACTCACTAGATGACCGGTGAAATAGAAGAACTCACTCTTCTTGTATCTGAACCATACACTAAAAATTAACTAACAGATTCACGGTTCGCGCACAATCATTCAAGAACACGCGAATGTGCTAATAGCCACACAGTTCTAAAAAGATAATGTATACACGTGAAGTTACATACACGCTAGCACACGTGACAAAAACGTTAACATACAAACGCTCGAGTCCTTCGCGATCATTCACGCTTACCTACGCCCGCGATCTTACAAACAGGATAACACCCCTGTGACTAAGTGAACGTTTTAGCACTAATTAATTCATAAAGCCGGTCTCAGGAGTGAACAAATACCCATATTCGCACGATCTTTAATCAATTACGTCCGGACGTCCCTATCCTCAACCCTAATAACATAAGTCCAATGCTTTCAGGTGGACCAAACAAAAAAATTACGCTCAAATCCACAACAGAACACTTTCCACGGCGACAAAAAATCGAATTTATACACGCGAAGTCACATACACGCAACAAACATGTTTACATACAAATGCTTGAGCCCTTCGCGATCATCCACGCAACGTACATCCGCGTTCTCGCAAACATGATAACATTTCGGTGATAAGGTGAACGTCTCAGCATAATAATTTTGTATAAATTTTCATACGCGGTCTCAAGCGAGAACCTGCAAACTCCGGAGCTTGCGCGATCATGAATCGGTTACTTTCGGAAGTCTCTATTCTCGGTCTAGGTCTATCCCTTCAATTGGACAAATTAAAAATAGAATGCTCGTGTCCACTGGACAACTCGTGGCGACATGACAAGGAACTCTAGTGATATGGGGGAACTCACTCCCTAGCAGAATGTGAACCGTAAACCGAAAAATAAATATCAGAACGACGGTCCGCATGAGCATCCAAGAACACACGCGAATATGTGAATGGCCAGTTGGACCAATCAATAAATAACTCACATATCCACTAGACACCACGTTTCATGGCGACATGACCGGGAACTCTAGTGATATGGTAGAACTCACTTTCTTCTAGCATCATCTGAACCGTACACCGAAAATTCAGTATCAGATTCGCGGTCCGCGTGCGATCATCCAAGAACACACGCAAATATGTATGCAAAAGGACACACGGTCATAAAATCGAATTTATATACGCGAAGTTAAGTGCTTGCTAGCACATGCGACATACAAACGCACACGCGTTTGACGCACAAACGCTCGAGCCCTTCGCGATGATTTACTAATTTTATTTAACAAATTTCTCGTCTCGTTTGCAATTGTAATGAGTGATTCTGACGGGGAGCCCTTCCGAGACCCTTGCTGTACAGTAGAACAACTATCGAAAAATATCATCGTTTGGAACTGTCGAAGTAAAAGAAATAAAGCAAAAAATGAGCAAAAAAATTAGTTTGCTTTTTCAGCATTCGTTAATTACTGAATAATAACTATGAGGACGTATGAGGTATTTTGCGCAACGCCTCGGAACGAACTTTTTGAACGGGGGACAACACCCTGGTAACGAAAGTTTTCATCTAACACAAAAACTAAATTGATTTTTAATAGTAAGCCTATGATTCGAGGATGATGCTAGAATAGATTAAAAATGGTAAAAATAAGAAAATGAAATCGCTGTTTAAAAAAGTTCGAATTAACGTAATATTTTTTGGCATCAATTACGATCAAAATAAGATTTGAATAACTTTTTCATGAATTAGCGAGCATATGTCATATATAAACTAAACCATTAATCTCCAAAATACTCTCTTAACTCAAAAGAATTGTCCAATAGTGTACTGCCAGTGCTATCGCCCAACTTGCGCTTCAAAGCTTGTCCACATGGCACTCCGTCTAATACGAATCGATCGAAGCGAACCAGTTCGGAGGGTCATATCTCCGAAGCTATTCGGAGCCGGGTGATATAAATTTTTTAGCATAACCTTTTTAAATCTTATACCTACTGATTGATTTTTTGAAAACTATAAATTTCGATCGATTGAACATTGTCTGCATAGAATTTCGTGTATGGTGAAGTTGTTCGAAGTGACTTCCGTAAGCTTAAGATCTATTTTCACTTTCAATTAATGTTCAACCTCGCGAACAGAAGGGCTGACACGGTAATATTTAGAATCAACAGCCGTTGTTTTGCACCTGAAATCTTATATTTGGTTCCAGTACTTAAAAGAAATTAACACACGAAAACGTAAGAACATTGATTTTTGTACAGTTATCCCTACCTCGAATATTGAAAAAAAAACATTACGCATGAACCATTATAACCACACATCTAGTTTATTTAACAAAGTTTCCTCAATTTAATTCCTTTATCGATTTGACGTATCTGAAAAGCTAATACCTTGAACACCCTAAGCACAAAGGTTCCCTAATTTTACTAATATGAAAAAATCGTCTAAAAATTGTAAGTTTTTCGAAGACAGCATGCATCTAAAATTAACGTTTTGGGCGCAAACAGTTTTTTTTTCCTATATATGGATTTGAGACCATAGTGACCAATAATCCTGTAGATGGCAATTAGGGACATTATTTTTAGTTACGTATGAGCATGGCCATGATAACCGTACCGACCATGAGCATGAGCATGATAACCGTACGTACACCTCACAGTCATCCGGGAAGGAAGGGAATGTTAGTGTAACAAACGTTATTATGGAGACCGTGTATACCTCTGCATCTTCACGTTTGCCACGGGAATGAGTTTCTGTTAGTAGGATGGGGTAACGAGTTACACAAATCTGGATTCACTTTGATAAGTGATACGATCTATGCAACTCTCAGAACTGTTATCGTGTGTTTATTGCTCTGGGCAGCTGGTTGCCGAAAATTTATTATTGGTTTATCGTTTGGTGAAATAATTTTACAAATTTTCTCGGTTTGTAAAAAAATGTATTTCTTGTTACTGTGTTCCGGCGAAACACGACATTCTAAACTGAAGCGCTTTTTAAACGGTGTAAAATAAGCACCACCGAAATATCTGAAACGACTAGCTTTGTAGTCAAATATAGAACCGATCATGCTAATTTTTACACTAGATCACTAAAACAAGGTTGGAGTTAATAAGAATGAAAAGAAACGTCACCTTTTATGTCAATAATCAAGATATTTTTATACCCATGAAGCTGACCAACCGTACGGAATTTGGGAGGACAGTACGGATTTTTGGTCGTGTGTCCGGAAAAAATACTTGTACGGATTTGTCCGGAATTTGTACGGAATTTTCAACCTCAGTGGAACAGGAAGTACTCCCGGGATAACAAAAAATCTTCCACAAATGGGAACAGATAAAATACCGTTTCAAACTAGTTTCCCAGGCTCCAAAAATGCAAATATTTGTTGTCTTATGAATTCTGTTAGTAAAGGTTGTTATTATGCTTGTTGCAATTATAATTAGAATTAAGCTTTCAATTAGACTGTATAAGTCCGTTAAAATAATAAAAAAAAATACAAATACAAAAAGTCACACGGTAGTAAAGTAGAATTTATACACGCGAAGTCACATACGCGACAAACAATTTAACATACAAACGCTTGAGCCATTCACGATCATCCACGCATACCTACGGTTACGACCTTGCAAACAGGATAACACCTCGGTGACTAAGTGAACGTTTTAGCGCTTATAAATTTATAAATGCGGTCTCAAGAATGACCCTACAAACACTCGTGTTCGCGCGATCATGAATTGGTTATGTCCAGAAGTTCTTCCTCTCGGCCCTAACAGCCTAACTTCATGCCTTCAGTTGGACCAATCAGAAAAAAAAGACGCTCATTCCACTAGACAACAAGATCCATGAAACTCTAGTGATAGAGTTGATGGTGATACAGAACTCACTCTCTTCTAGCATCTGAACCATATACTGAAAATTAAGCATTAGATTCACGGTCCGCGCGATCATCTATGAACACATGCGAATATGCGAATGGACACCCGGTTTTAAAATCGAGTTTATATACAAGTGACACGCTAGCATACGCGACATGCAAGCGTCCACGCGACCAGCAAACGCCCACGCGATCGAACACGATAACATTCAAACGCCCGAGCCCTTTGCGATGGTACGCAAAGACAATCGCGATCATCCACGCACAATTAGGCCCAATATTTCGCACACACACGCAAAAACGGGGCAATGATTTAATGAACCCTACTGCACTTCCACTACGATTAACGCGGTCTCAAGCGAACACACATAAACGCTCATTCTAACGCGATCGTAAAGTCCATACGCCCACACAACTTAACCGTACACTCGATATCACAATCAGAAACATAGCCCGCTGCAATTGGACTTAAGCAGTGTTGTAGTGGGTTACACTTTCCGTCTCGTCTGCAATTGTAATGAGTGATTCTGATGGAGAGCCCTTCCGTGAACCCAGCTCCAGTAGGGAAACTCTCGTAAAAGAAAGAATGAAAACAAAATTTAAAATAGCTCTGAGAAGCGTTTTCTGTAATAACATGTTTAAAGCTGCTGCAAGAAAAACATTTTTACCAATTACTTCTCCGCGTTGCCACCACATTAAATATTTTTCCATTCTCTTTAGACTTTCGTTGCCAAAAAATAAAAGTTGTAAAAATGAGTTTTTTTACAGTTGTAGTTTTTAAAATATTTTTTAATTTTTTTGAAGCGCTCACAACTCTTTATTCAGAGTTTGTTCTTTGCCTAGAAGAGATTATTCTCTGCAATTTTTTTCGGAGTATTTTACTGTACAAAATACAAATCTCGAGCAACATTTTTTTTTAAAATGATTCCTGCAAAAACTCTTAGTCCTTTTAAAATATTACTCTTGAAACAAAATGCTTTATTTTTCCGTGCAAAATGCTCAGGACCCATGCTGATAAAACATCTAATGTTTATCTGTATCGAAGATGGTCGTTCGCGATTTTAAAGATTTTTGGGTGAATCTTGGAGGAATTACTGTATTATAGAATCTGTCGGGAAGTGGAGATTTGAACAACAGTCGAGTTTTTCGAATATTTATATACAGATTTCATAGGCTTACGAAAGTTACCTCTATCCAATGCCATCATATCAGGCGTTAAATAATGATAATTTTCGATAGATTTTGCCAGGAAAATAAAATCATTTTACAGAACAATCTACCATATTTCGCTGATCGTGATGCATTACTACTTGCTTCTTCTGCCTCACTTATGGTTTTTCGGACTTGGAGGCTAAGTGGTGCTAATACGGTGGCATGCATGGATGAGATGAATTCGAAACGTATTTGTATTTTACTTTTATTCCGTCGATTTGTATAGAACTCTGTTAAACCTTCATGCATATCAAAAAATTTCAGTTCGTTGTGAACTTGAATAAACATCCAACGCATTGGACTAACGTAGGATGACTTAATCTCACTGGGCGGTTGACGTAAACGATTATTGTCAAAAAGGGCCATTAAACGTATTACTAACTGATCAATTTGGACTGCCATTATGGCACGTAAAAAGCTGGATAGTTTGGTTCCATAAATGCGAACTGCTAATTAAGTAACGAATGTACATAGAGGAAACCGATCAGAACACTAACACAGGAACTCTGACATATAGTATTTGTGCTCCATCACTTACATTGAATCCAGAAAATATTTCTTTTATAGAGGTTTTGCATCTTTTTCGGGGTAGAAAAATGTCATTTGAAAAAACTCACTCTGTGTGCGGGGAATCGAATCAATGGATTTACCAACTACGCTATGCCAACTCCTAAAATTATTATTAAAAATCCCATTGCCTGTAATAAAATATAGTAAACAAGAGAAATACTAAACATCAAAGAAAAGAAATCAACTTTTGTGCTTTAAACTTTGAGATGAAATGTGTACGGATTTTTCCTAGCCCACAGTTGGTTAGCTTACCCATGAACAATAGTTGATATGACAATCAGTAATATAGTACATGCACTACTTTAATGCATATGAAAGTATGCAACACATTGGGAAAAAATGTTTTAATTGATTTATTGGCCTAAAAGTAAGCCAATATGACAATAACATATATGTTCTATGCTATATTTCACCCTAAGGAGAAAAATTGGGTAAACACCAAAATTTCTCAATAGGACGAAATTTTTTTTGGAAAGAGCAATCTTTGCACTTGAAGGGCACAAATCCTTACTTATTACTTGGGTGCGGTTCGATTTTGTCTCATCAGAAACCGACACTAAATCGACAGTCGTTCGATTGAAACACAAAGTGTGTTTTAGTTTTAGGGATTTGCGTCAAGCCGGCGCTAATCTATTCCGACAAAAAGTTAGTGTCGGTTTCTGATGAGACGAAGTCGAAACGCACCCAAGTAACATATATGTTCTTCGTGATGGTATGACTGCTGCAAATTTTGTAACTGGCTTCTGATTCTTCTCTCGAACTGTCAATTTTCAACCTTCATTCGTGATACAACAGTCATCGGCTCACTCATACAAGACCATGCGTATTCCCTACGCACATTAAAAGTCCAGTGGATTAGATTCCTAGTCGGTCAAATGCCGTCAATTCAAAGAACATTTCAAGCTACATGCGACAAAATATGTGCAATTCTGAATATAATAATATGAAGACTACTTAGTTATTTGCAATTAAGTGAGATCGAAAAAATAGTTGCATAACCAAGGTGGTTCATTTTCAAAAATAGTACACTTATAAAATAGGTGATATGGGATGCGGTCGAAAATAACTGACCACCGGCAGGGCCTTATTTTTTGCTACAAATTTATTTTAAAAAACACGTTGACGTTTTGATAGTTGAGTTTTATGGTGTTTTTGAACCATCATAAATAGTTATCAGAAGTGCTCAGAAATGATTCTTATGATGATGATGATTTGATGATTCTTCAGATGATGATTCTTAAAAGTTAAAACCTTCGAACCCCACCAAAAGTCCTCAAACAAAGCGCACCGTTCCTAATTCGACCCTTTAGAACTCGATTGACCTTTCCCGCTTATGACGGAAACACGCTCTCTTTAGAACAGCCGCGCTTGTTTGAACGAACGAACGCCAGCGTCCGCGGCCAACACAATTTTCCACCGCCTGTCGCGACCGTAAATCAAAGAGTAAAAGTCACGTCTTGTAAACAGTAACAGCAGCAGCAGCCGCAGCAACGCTGGCGGTCCTGGCATCGCGCGTCGCGTTCTGATGTGGCTATCGTTGTCTTACCAACGAAATGTCGCCGAACGCGCGAACCTGTAACAGCTGATGACGTCCGTTGGTTGGTTCGAGTGACGGAGCGAATATCTTCTGACCAACGCCGTCGTCGTCGCTGCCGCCGCGGTTCTGAGAAGGGAGTGGATCAATGTAGACGGTTGGTGGAATTGAGACGAGAAAAACATAGATTTTCGCTTTGATGGGGTGAAAATGGCATTGCAACGGCGCAGGATTATGGTAAATTAATGGCGCACTGGTTACGAAGAAGCATGAAAACTGTTTTGCAAAATGCCTTGGTTAGCGTGCCGCATGTCGGAATTTCGACGATGCGGTTTGGCACAAGCCGGGAGAAGATTGCGAATTGTTCGAATGTTTGAAATTTCTACATCGTCTGATGCGTGACATTTGCTTGTCAAAAATTGGAAGCGAATAATACATCTCAAATTGATTTTTGATGAACTTGTTCTTCGTTTCATGCTAACATGTTGCATGTACACTGGCAGATGCCTCTACTCTATTCAACATTTCACGGAACAAATCTCTTTCATCAAAAACTGCGCCAAACAAGCTCCATTCAGTACCATCATCATAATTGCAATATTTTCTGTAGCTGCTTCTTTTCATTGCGAGGGGCCCTCGTACCGACCGACATGGCATCCAGATGTGGAATCATTGCTCCACGCTAACAAACTACCGTGGTCATGGCTTGTGGAACTGACTAGAGCAATAACTGGCTCCCACATACTTGAAGCGAAATTCTCGGCACATGTGCTACTACTTTGTTTACACCCGCATATAAGCAGTCCGCATGCAGTGCGCTGAGGCCGTCACTGCTGGTCTTTACGCAGAGCACGGGAAATGGTTCCGTTTCCATGCTTGTCATAGCCCCATCCACTAGAGAGCTGATTACGATCTGTGTCATAGTTGCTATGCAGAACAACACACGCACATATAAGCTTCGATATCGCGTGAAAGAAATTGATATCACAAGTGCCGACCCTTCCAGCCACCCACACCAAACTCGACTCTTCGACTTATCCCCAGGATGTGGGTGGTGGCGCAATGCTTTAGCCATATGGTACGGAAAGCACACACAACGAAGTGGAACCACAATAGGAAAAAAAATCCTGTGTACTGAGTGTTTGCAAGCTAAGACCCCCTTCTTTCAAACACAGTCCGAAGGGAATCAATGGGATTTCAATGGGAAATACCCTCTCTTGTTTATGGCTGCTAGTGCGTCAGCTGGAAGTTGGGCTCGCTGGAAGCCCAGCACGAGTAGCTAGTCAATAATGTTTGGCATTTGGTACGATTAGTCCCCGGATCAATCTGGTGATGGGTGATGGACACAGGAACACGCCGGCCATACGTACGATGACTGGATGGGAACGGGAGGTCAATATTGCAAGAGATGGTTCAATGAGTTGATCAAGGCTCACACTTTGTTGTGGCACATTTGACCGTGGTGGATTAGGTTGGTTTTCTGGGAATTTTGGATGGTACTCATTTCATAGAAAATAGCAACTTTGACGTATCTGTTAACATCGTTGAACTTGATAAAACGGTTCTATGCTACAAGTACAGATTCATAACAGTTTTTGCAACCGGCCGAGACGGTTGTGCCTCCAGGTGGAAGGTTTTGTTCTCGAGAGAGTGACGGAGTGCGAGACGCTGTATGCGTTTTTGTGGGAGAGAGAGAGAGACCAGTTTGTTAAGTGTGAGTCGACAGTTGATACGTCGGAGGTGTGGTCAACGACATCCTCGGTGTTTTGACAGCAAACCGCGGGTAGACGAATTTGCCTACCGCGGTGGCAGAAACCGACAGTGATCGTGCCTGTACACACAGAAAAAAATATATTGTATCGGTGTCGTCGGGCAATTCTAATCGACGAGAGGGGAAGCGTCACAGGTAGACTCATTTGCTCTATTCGTCTACCGCAGAAGTGGTACGACGAATAAGGAAAACAAATGGCACCGAAAAGTGCCGCATCGACAGTGGGATTTTCGCAGCAAGCCACAGGTAGCCACATTTGTTTACCGCGGCGGTGGAAACGGAGAGAGCGCGCTTGTGGTGGTGATACCGACGAGCAGCTTAACCGGAGAGAGTTTTGAAGTGTTGCAGGTAGGCCTATTTCTCTACTGAAGAAGCAACGCGACGAAGAAGGACAGCAAGTGTCACATTGTCAAACAACGGGCACCGAGTTTACAACGTAACACATGAGGTGTGTTCTACAGGTATAACAGGTATATTTTTCATTCCTTTTTGTGATAGTTTTTCTTGCTAGGTAAAATGGATGAAGAGATGGGAGAACGAGTAACAGACCCTCCCCCTAAACCTTATGCTGAAAATGTAAATCCGACTAGAATTAAAATTTACCCAGAGTCGTCAACGGGACCATGGATTGTATTTATTAGGCGTAAAGTAAAGGCGCTAAATATTATTCAAATTTCTAAAGATTTGACTTCGCGATTCTCGGATGTAAAAGAGATCGTCAAAGTCAATAAAGATAAAATACGCATTGTCGTTGGCAGTCTCAAACAAGCCAATGCAGTTGCTTCTTGCGAGCTTTTTACGCGTGAGTATAGAGCGTATATTCCTTCAAAGGAAATTGAAATTGATGGGGTCATCACAGAATCGAGTTTGACTGTTGATGACATAATTAAGCATGGGGTTGGTCGTTTCAAAGACACCATACTTAAAGACGTAAAAATACTTGAATGCAAGCAATTGCATTCAGTATCACACGAAGGAGATAAAAAAGTTTATCGACTGTCTGACTCATTTCGAGTGACTTTCGCTGGGTCTGCGCTGCCCAACTATGTCATTATCGATAAGATTCGTCTCCCTGTTCGCCTTTTTATTCCTCGTGTAATGAATTGCCTTAATT
Source organism: Topomyia yanbarensis (assembly GCF_030247195.1). Lineage (NCBI taxonomy): Eukaryota > Metazoa > Arthropoda > Insecta > Diptera > Culicidae > Topomyia > Topomyia yanbarensis. The sequence goes on along the minus strand of NC_080672.1, from coordinate 412,614,631 downwards.
GCAAACAGCTTGGCCACACAGCCACTTACTGTTCCAATAAGGCACGGTGTGGCAAATGTGGGGGTTCTCATCAAGAGGATATATGCAATGAAAATTCAGAAAAATGTTTAATGTGCGGAGAAAACTCACATGAGCTCCCTGCATGCCCCATTTATAAATTGCGTGAGGATAAAATTAAACGATCCTTGAAGGAGAGGTCTAAGCGCTCCTATGCAGAAATGTTGAAAAATGCTACCCCTAAACCCATCTTCTTAGAAAACACTTACACATCTCTATTTTCGGAACAGTCTGACTCCGACGGAGCGTGCGAAGGTACACCATTTGTTTTACCCGGAAATTCCAGAAAAAGAAAACAGTCTTCTTTTCCCAAGCTGCCAAGAAAGGGCCTTAAAATTTCTCCACCAATAGATAAACTGCGCCCAAAACCGAAAAATTCCGATTCAAAACCGAAATCAATTCCGCCCGGTTTTGGGAACGTACAATCCAAACAGAACACCATTACTGGAAATAATAAAATTTCGACTTCCTCTGAGCCTCAGCCGGGGGTAGGATTATTGAAATTTTCTGAAATTGTTGATTGGATTTTTAAAGCATTCAATATTTCTGAACCACTAAAGAGTATACTTTCAGCTTTCCTCCCAACAATTAGAACATTTTTAGAGCAGCTGATTGCTCAATGGCCCATCCTTGCAGCGATTGTATCTTTCAATGGGTAATTCACCTCCTCCAATGAAAGATTCCATCACTGTTTTACAGTGGAATTGCAGAAGTATCAAACCTAAAATTGATTCCTTAAAAATTTTACTGCATAATTTAAAATGCGATGCTTTTGCTCTATGTGAAACATGGCTTACCTCAAACATTAATTTCAACTTAAATGAATTCAACATTATTCGCCTAGACCGAGACACCCCGTATGGAGGAGTGCTTCTAGGAATTAAAAAGTGCTATTCTTTCTATAGAATTAACATCCCCTTGTTTGCGGGCATTGAGGCTGTAGCTGTCCAAACGAACATTAAAGGCATGTCTTTGTCTATCGCTTCTATATATATACCTCCCAAAGTTCAAATTGGACAACGTCAAATTTTTGAGGTAGTGGAATCCATGGCTGCTCCGCGTCTGATACTGGGAGACTTCAACTCGCACGGAGTATTGTGGGGTTCCCTCTACAATGATAATCGATCCTCTTTGATATACAATGTATGTGACGAATTTAATATGACAGTTTTAAATACTGGCGAAACAACACGCATCCCCAGACCTCCTGCACGTCCAAGTGCATTAGATCTATCTCTGTGCTCGACATCACTTCGGTTAGATTGCACGTGGAAGGTTGTACCTGATCCTCACGGTAGCGATCATTTGCCAATCGTTGTTTCAATTAACAGTGAATTAGGCCTTACGAATTCAATCAATGTTCCTTATGACTTAACACGAAATATTGATTGGAAAACATACGAAACATTAATTTCCACTTCTCTTGCTTCGACAGAAGAGCTACCCCCTACCGAAGAATATGAATTCTTAGCGGGTTTAATTATTGAAGCAGCAGAACAAGCCCAAACGAAATGCAATCCTGGAATGACAATAAATAGACGGCCCCCTAATCCTTGGTGGGACAAAGAGTGCTCTGATGCATATGAAGCTAAACAAGTTGCCTACAAAGAAATTATGAAACAGAAAGGGGGTATACGTGAGAACTTTGAAAATTATTTCATTTTGCAAAACAAATTTGACAGTATACGTCGTGCCAAAAAATCTAGTTATTGGAGACACTTCGTTAATGGCTTGTCAAGAGAAACATCAATGAGTACTCTTTGGAACACAGCCAGAAGAATGAGGAATCGAAACGTGACTAATGAAAGCGAAGATTTTTCGAATCGTTGGATATTTAATTTTGCCAAGAAAATTTGTCCCGATTCTGCTCCTGCGCAGAAAATCACTCGCGATGCTCCCACAAGTAACGATTTCATAGATTCGCCTTTGACAATGATGGAATTCTCAATTGCACTCCTCTCATGCAACAATAATGCTCCGGGACTAGACTGAATTAAATTCAACTTGGTGAAGAATCTGCCTGACCTAGCAAAAAGACGCTTGTTGAATTTATTCAATAAGCTTCTTGAGCAGAACATTGTCCCGCACGACTGGAGACAAGTGAGAGTTATCGCTATTCCAAAACCGGGAAAGCCAGCCTCCGACCATAACTCGTATCGACCGATTGCAATGCTATCCTGCATCAGGAAATTGTTGGAAAAAATTATCCTACGACGTCTCGACAATTGGGTTGAGGCGAACGGCTTGCTATCAGATACCCAGTTTGGTTTTCGGAGGGGAAAGGGAACGAATGATTGTCTGGCGCTACTTTCGTCAGAAATCCAACTCGCTTACGCAAAAAAAGAACAAATGGCGTCTGTGTTCTTAGACATAAAAGGAGCATTCGACTCAGTCTCCATTGATGTTCTCTCGGAGAAGCTACATCAATGTGGTCTTTCACCGATAATAAATAATTATTTATACAATTTATTGTCAGAAAAGCACATGCATTTTTCATATGGCGATTTGGCGACATTCAGAATAAGTTACATGGGCCTCCCACAAGGCTCTTGTCTAAGCCCCCTTCTCTATAATTTTTACGTGAATGACATTGATAATTGTATTGTCAGCCCATGCACTTTAAGACAACTTGCAGATGATGGGGTGGTTTCTGCCACAGGACCAAAAGCTATAAATTTACAACAACCATTGCAAGATAGCTTGGATAATTTATCAATTTGGGCTTTAAAGCTGGGCATCGATTTCTCTACGGAGAAAACAGAGTTGGTCGTTTTCTCAAGGAAGCGTGATCCAGCTCAGCTTCAGTTGGTTGGTAGAACGATAGCCCAAGTCCTGACTTTTAAATACCTTGGAATTTGGTTCGATTCTAAAGGCACATGGGGAGGCCACATTAGGTATCTAATAACGAAATGCCAACAAAGGATAAATTTTCTGCGAACAATAACTGGATCATGGTGGGGTTCTCATCCAAGTGACATGATAAGATTGTATCAAACAACAATACTTTCAGTAATGGAATATGGGTGCATCTGTTTCCGTTCAGCAGCGAACACTCACATTATTAAACTGGAACGGATACAGTATCGCTGTTTACGAATTGCCTTAGGTTGCATGCAGTCGACCCATACAATGAGTCTTGAAGTACTAGCGGGAGTTCTTCCTTTAAAAGACCGATTCTGGGATCTCTCTTCTCGTTTACTTATTCGATGTGAGGTTATGAACCCACTGGTAATTGAAAATTTTGAAAGACTTGTCGAGCTTCAACCCCAAACCAGATTCATGACAGTGTATTTCAATCACATGTCACAAGAAATAACGCCTGCTAGGTATGTTCCCACATACGTCAATATACTAGATATTCCTGATTCCACTTTATTCTTTGACACGTCCATGCAAGCAGAGATTCGTGGAATTCCGGATCATCTACGCTCGCGGGAGATCCCTAAGATATTCACAAGTAAATATCAACACATAGACTGCCTTAAAATGTTTTACACTGATGGGTCACGAATCAGTGAGGCCACTGGTTTCGGTATTTTCAACAATAATTTTTCAATTTCTCTCAAACTTGCAGAACCCGCCTCTGTTTATATAGCGGAACTAGCAGCAGTTCACTATAGTTTTCAAATAATTAATACTTTACCCCCGAACCATTACTTTATCCTCACTGATAGTCTCAGCACAATTGCAGCTCTACGCTCAAAGAGGATTGATAATCACGATCCATTCTTTTTGGGGAAGATACGAGAATCTCTGAGTAACCTGACAAGAAAATGTTATAAATTTACCCTAGTGTGGCTCCCCGCCCATTGCTCTATTGCGGGAAATGAGAAAGCTGATAATTTAGCCAAGATTGGTGCACTAGATGGTGAAATATATGAAAGACCCATCGCTTACAATGAATTTTATAGCGCTTCTCGACAGAGGACACTTGCTAGTTGGCAAACATCTTGGGACAATGGAGATATGGGACGATGGCTACACTCAATTATCCCTAAAGTATCAACGAAGGCATGGTTCAAAGGATTGGATGTAAGTCGGGACTTCATCCGTGTGATGTCAAGACTCATGTCCAATCATTATACTTTAGATGCGCATCTCCGTCGTATTGGGCTCGCTGAGGGTAATCATTGTGCTTGTGGAGAGGGTTACCATGACATTGAGCATGTTGTTTGGTCCTGCACTGAATATCGTGAAGCCAGATCACAATTAGTAGATTCTTTACAAGTCCGAGGAAGACCAATCCATGTTCCTGTTAGAGACATCCTGGCGTATCGCGATCCTCTATACATGGAACTTATCTATCATTTTCTAAAAACAGGCGTCTCCTCATACTCTCATCCAAGGCTAATCATTCACCAATTAAAGTGTCCTAGAATATTTAGTTTTTAAATTTAGACAATAACAGAAAAAAAAGTAAATAAATACACCCGAAAATACTAGATCATTATGAAATACAACAATGTAAGGAAAAAAGCAAACAATAAAGTGATTTCAGTGTTAGTTTTAGACAAAGTACTAGTATAGTTAAAATTAGTCTTAAGGATTTTTGTAACGTGCTATGTAAAAAAAAGAAACTGGCGTAAAAAGCTTTTGCAAATGCCGTGTCAAATAAACGTATGGAAAAAAAAGTACAGATTCCTTGCGAAATCAGCAGTTTCTGCTAGCAAAAATTCTAGCTTCATAGAAAACAAGCTTCCCCGTGATGGCATAACACCTAACTTGGATAAAGTTATATTTTCCTTACTTCGAGTTCATCTTATCAGTAACTAATACCAACTTGAGGGTCAGTTTGACGATAAAATCAAACTAGCAGCACTGGAACGAACGAGAAATAGTTACAATACAAGCACGAATCGAAGCAAACCCCTAGATGTAAATAAACTATTCCGATAATTAAACATTAAATCAAAAACTTCTTTGATGCCCCCCAATTATTTATTGCGAAGCTGTCCGTGGAACTCATTTGTTTACCATAATCCAACACCACCACTCATTCCGAAGCTGTTTGTATCCTAACAACCAAATCACTTAGATAAAAATTGAAATAACATCCTCGTTGTGACAGCTCTGATGCCTTACTCCTCGGGGATTAGCTATTTGCGTGAAAAACCATCGAGTCTTTTACACCCCGAAAAGCAATTCATCATAACGCCCAAAGATTTGCTACGTAACAACTCCAACACTGCAGAGCAAACAAAAAAAAATCCGAGCGCCTAAAATTTATCTAGCGCCATAAATATTCCCTGTCCCGTTGGAAGTTACATGCTACATGCGAAACTTTCAATCGACCCGTTGCCGTTGCCGTCGTCGTCAGATTCCAATTTGTGGCATTTGCCGAGAAAATTATTTTCAAACACTCTGTTCACACACACAAACTGTAGGAAGTTGTCACTTGTCACGGCTAAATGCCTAAAACGAGCGGTTCTGCGAAACCGGCCGAATTAAATTGGACACACGAGCTTCCGAGCAGCAGCTCTGAGTTCGAATGGAGGTGTGACATATGGAAGTGATAATTTCTGCACTTTGCACCGAACGACGAATGCAGCTAATTGTGATGTTTCGGAAGTGTAATTAGTGCAAATACATTTGGCGCCTGTCGTGAACCACAACTCGGCACAACTGAGTCAGTCGGTTAGGTATGTTGATGCGATTCCAGCATTTCGACCAGGGGCGATTATTTTTGAATTGGAGGTACTGACCGAATTCCGGTACCACTAGTTGCATAGCTTGGAGTTGAGGTTATTTTTAGATTCCAGGTCACGGAAAAATTGTAGTCATTAGACTGTACTATTAACATATGTAGACTATAAATATTACTAAAGCTGGTTTCAGTAGACTGACGATTGTCAACTAAAGTCGGTAGCCTGGAGGGTATAAGTAAGAGACCTGTAGAGTGTAGTGTGTAGTCAGTATCCTGTAGACAGCAGTCTGTAATCTGCGGACTGTAGTTTGTAGTCTATAGACTGTAGTCTATAAATTGTCGTCTGTAGACTGTAGTATGTAGACTGCTTTCTGCAGATTGTAATCTGTGGACTGTAATCTATAGACTGTTATCTGGAGACTAATCTGTAGACTGCAATGTTCAGACTGTCGTCTGTAGATTATAATTTGAATATGTAGTCTGTAGACTGTAGTCTGTAGTTTGTAGTCTGTAGACTGTAGTCTGTAGACTATAGTCTGTAATCTATTGACTGCAGTCTGTAGACTGTAGTCTGTTGTCGGTAGACTGTAGACTGTAGTCTGTAGTTTGTAGTCTGTAGACTGTAGTCTGTAGACTGTAGTCTGTAGACTGTAGTCTGTAGACTGTAGTCTGTAGACTGTAGTCTGTAGACTGTAGTCTGTAGACTGTAGTCTGTAGACTGTAGTCTGTAGACTGTAGACTGTAGTCTGTAGACTGTAGTCTGTAGACTGTAGACTGTAGTCTGTAGACTGTAGTCTGTAATATATTGACTGTAGTCTGTAGACTGTAGTCTGTTGTCTGTAGACTGTAGTCTGTAGACGGTAGTCTGTGAATTGTAGTCCTTTGAAGTAGTATGTTTTTTAATAGTCAAATTTAAACAAAAGGGTGGGTAATGTCTAGGACATAACCGGAGTGTCGTCACTACTCGTTTGACTTGTAATTCAAATCGAATGATACTCAATGAAATATGTGGAAATGTTTCAAGTTATTCTTTATAATAACTATTGTGGTTCTGAAAAGAACCTTTGTTGTTGGCGTCTGCATTGATAGGGGATGCGCTGGATTCTAAGCTCGTTGAGACATTCATTCATGAAATGAACACATTTATATTTTCTTGCTTTGAAATATCAATGTTAAAATCTCTCGAAATCTTTTTCCTAGTGTACAGAAATGAATCACGCTTAGCAAAAAACTAGGGGCGGGTAATGTCCGGGTCATAACCGGGATGATCATATTCTTAAAATTATGCTTGTATCTCTTTCAAATCGCTAAATTTTACGCATTAAGTTCGATTCACCGGGTTCAGCGAAATTTTGCTGGGGATCCCTTTCGTTAATCTATTCAGTAAAACAATTTTATTACCGAGTTCTCCGCATTGAATACAGGTCAATAATTTCATATAATGATTTCAACAAGCAGACGATGTACATGTATGACAGGTGGGAGTGTTCTGAAGTGTTTTAGTGGAGGTAACAACATAAAATCATCGTGTATTGGACATTTTACAATGATTCTCCTTAACCCTGCAAAACCACGGGGTTGGCAGCAGAGGGTTAAGTTGTTTGGAGGAGATGACAGTTATTATATGATAACTAAAAATATAAAATTGTTCTATAAATTGCAAAGTTATTGCCGTATTAACCTGAAAATTTGTCATTTCATTCATATAGGAATAATCATTGAAATTATGTCAATTTATGCTTTGCAAGATTTGAAATAACTTCCAAGTGTGGTCACGACACCCCTGTTATGTCATATACACTACCAACCCATCTTTTTCCATTATGCATTCGTCCTAATAAGGACGGTTTGTAGATAACTATGGTGATACAAGACGAGAATCTTTTGAAACGATTCAAACCTTGCCGACGATTTGTTTCTGCTGCGTACATACATATAAACATTCCCCTTTCGCAGCTCACACCGAATGAGTACGCTTTGCATCAAGGCGTTCCTATTTATTAATTTTTCGGTACAGATGAATGGCCCTCCTTTTGTGCGATAAATGAAAATATTTTCATCATTCGTTTTGGTGTAGCTTTCGCTTAGTGGTAGAGCTGCCACATTCACTGATTTTCTTGGAAGGATTTGCAAACATCTGTTATTAAGGTTCAAAATGTACGCAATGCTTTCGCTAATATGCACTACTATCGCTTTCTCGCTCGTTCTCGTGCCGTGCATGAACCTTTCCTTTCCGTCCGGTTTCTAATGGCATAACCAAAACGAATATGCCGGCTTTCCCCCACCAGCTACTCTCGTCAAGCAACCTAATACGAATAATCATAGGAACAAACATGTAGTGGACCTATATTTAAAACTTTTCATCATTTTATTATTCGGTTGGTGCACCATATTGACGACTCTGTGCGGGATGGGCTGAAAATTTTCACTTGTCCGAGTCGTTTTCAAAAGATTTTTAAAAACACTATTTTTCCGTTGATAATGAATGTCCTACATATTCCAAAATTTAATACAACATTGGTTCAAATATTTTCGACAAAATGCCGAAGAAATTGATTAAATCCATTCAGTACAAAAAAGATATAAGCATTGAAAATCTTACATCATTTTTATTCCGAAATTTTGAAAAGGGGCCCCTATATTGAAAGGTAAGTCGTTAGTCACGACAAAAGCTTCAATAATCTGCCCTGTAGTGTACTGGCACTGTGTGGGACTCACTCTTTTTTCGGCCTTCTTCCCCACGGAACTACGCCAATGGATTACTTCGTGGGATGGGGGAGGGTGTCTCGTTGTGCTTTCGTCGCACCTCTTTCTTTTGCTCTCGAGTTTTCCACAACTATCTCAAAGTCTCACTTGAACCATGAAATTGCTCAACCTTTGAGCCATTTAGCTCTTCTCTTGCCGTTCGTTTCCATTTACTACGTCGCCATTTAGTTCGCGTCTCAGCGAGCCGTTTAGCTGTTGATTTCCTGAGCCATTTAGCTCCTGTTTCCGTGAGTCATTCAGCTCCCAGCCTTATCACGATCTACTCGAATAGTCCCCGGCGATGAACTTACTCTACTACGACTGAGGGTTCCCCGGCGACGGAATTTCTCCCGATACCGATACCCGCTTTCTTGAGCCATTCAGGTCCCAGATTTATCGAGATCTACTCGGATATTATCCGGCGGGGAAACTACCCTACTCCGACTGAGAGTTCCCCGGTGGCGGAATTTCTCTCGGTACCGATGTCTGTTTCGTGGTCCAATCAGCTACCAACCAGTTAGAATCTTGGCGGTTGATTTCTCATGATCCCGATGCTTGTTTTCGTGAGCCGTCTAAGCTCCCCGCTTCGTTTCGATCTACTCGATCAAATCCCCGGCGGTGGACCTAACCTAGTCAGCAGTACAACTAGTAGGTAATGAGGTCTCTCCAGCGATCCTGGCTGAAGCGTAGCTTTCAGTTCACTGGCGCCCCAACGACCCTCTGCTGGCTGTTAGACAACCTACGCGGTCTAGTCCCGACGGTGAATCTAGGTCGGTCCGGCGATTTCAGTTGAGCCTGGCGTTAAATTCGCTGGCACACCGATGACCTGAACTGATATGTCGTATACTTCTCAACTGGTCCCCAGCGATGTATTTAGACTCGGCGAAGAGTCTCTTGGCGGCGGAATTTCTCCCGAAACCCGATTTGTGGTTTCACGGCGGCTTTCTAGTCTGAAGCTCGAAGAGTTCGCATCCCAGATACACTCATTGTGGTTCATCTCTTCGACGATACCCCGGGCATACCCCTTTAAACTTCTTCGAACCTAGGGCATTCGAAGACCACGTATTCCGGTGTCTCCTCGTTCGCACACTCCTGGCAAAGGGGTGACGAAGCATGTACAAACCTATGCAGGTACCTCCCGAAGTATCCGTGCCCGGATAGCCCTCTACTCCGACGATATCGTTCTGTACACACTCGCAACACGAATAGCCATTAAGCGAAACGTACTTGTCAACTTCGTCCGGTTCTGCGTTGAGTTCAGCGCAGCAGCCCAGGCCGGTACCCACCATACCTCAGTATTGAAGATGAGACACCCGCCAGCGCTCCTCCGATGTTCGGCATGATCCTTGCCAATACGTTAGTTGTCCTCGCAGCCATCTCGCATACATAGTCGACATTGCTGTTGTAATTTAACCGATCGTCGACTAGAACACCAAGGTTCTTCAGCGCATGCGTCGATGGAACTGAGGGTCCGTCGACGCTGATCACGACGCGCTGGATATTTTTCGGTTGCTGACCAGTACTGATTCGGTCTTGTGGTGACCCAGCTGCAACTTGACATCAGCCAGCCAGGTTTCCACGATGCCCATTGTCTCTGTCGTCAACTTGTCCACTTCCTCGAGGGTTTCACTGGTTATCGTCGGGACACGCAAAGTCGACGATCTCAACTCCCCTGGGCAGTTCGTGTATGAACACACCGTTATACATTATATTCCAGAACGTTGGACCGAGTATGGTACCCTGAGATACTCCCGCTGTGGCCCTGGACGACTTCTTCCCCGTATTCGTTTCGCAGACCAGGTTTCGCGATTCTGACAGTAACTTTTCAGAACCTTGCACAAATAGTCGCATTCTACGTATCGCTACGGCGATAGCCACCTATTGGAGGCGTTCTTCACGTCGATCATTCTCTTTTGTTTCGATGCTATCTTCGCGCTCGCGATAACTGTGCGGATGGCGTCCACCGTCGAGATCCCTTTCCGGAATCCGAACTGCCTCTACGATAATCCATAGCGTAGTTCGTCGACCTGTTGAGAGTGACCATTTCCGGAAGTTTACCAAAAGTATCCAGCAGGCATATAGGCCGATACGATATTGGATCTTCTGGTGACTACCCTGGTTTTGTCAGCAATACCAGCTTCTGCATCTTCCAACTATCTGGGAAGTAACCTTCGTCCACGCATTTCCGTAGAATTACCCCGAAGATGTCCGGAAATACTATGATCGTGGTCTTCAGTGCCTCGTTGGAGATACCATCCGGTCCGGGAACTTTTTTCGCTTTCATCCCTTTTGTCACTATAAGAAGCTCGTCGTTGAAGAGTCGATTGTCACCAGCATTTCCACCGTCTGTAACAACGTACGGTGTAGACGGCCATGCGGGACCCTGCACGATAACTTTCAGTTTGTCAGCGCACATTTCAGCTGTCGTCATTGGAAGCCGTGTGGTGTCCGGCGGGCTGAAATCTTTTTGCACTATTTCAACCAAGAATAGAACCTCTGGGAACTGCTCCCATGTCGTAAGAGGCGACTAACAACATGCTAGGAGTTCCTAGGCCGAGGTTTTGTTCCGTACCGAAGACTTAATCTGGACGGACCTTAAGGTTTTCCATATTACCCTCTTTCCAGTCTGTATTTAGTGAATCACTGACATATACCTTTTCTGATTCGCCTTTCTTGATTGTGTACCAACGTTTTAAGTTTCTTCTGGCGGTTGTATATTAGCCGTAAATGACGAAATCTAATTCTACACTAAGTAACAGAATATATTAATATACCGGCACTTCCACGCCAAGGTTTAACTTCCAAAGCTTTGGCTTAAAAACCGTTTTTAAAAAATGGAAACTTTCATGCAGGAAATTTATTGAATTGGCCTAAGATGGAGCTGTCGAATTTCACAAAAAGCTTTTTATGTTGCAAGTGATCTGTAGTTGTGTTAAATTAGGTATTTTTCTATTATATTTGGAACCGTCTACCGACAAATCTACATTTACGAATACCTCCAAAAGTGACTTCTTGAGGTCTCATGAAGGCCCGACACTAGCTTTATGATACTTTTGCTTTTCTAAACAGTAATAAAAATCTCAACATTCAAGAACTTCACTTTGTCAGAAAATGTAGGGCCATCGGAAGCTAAAACTTCGTAAAATCGCACTCCTGGTCCTTTTTTCAGTGCAGTACTCTACGTCACTCGTTCAAATTTGCACCGCTCTTATGGTAGTCGGTATTTGCTAGTATTACTGTTCTCCCATCCATTCTGGTAGTCAAACGGTGGGATAGCAAAATTCTTACAAGTTTCCTATCTCATGCCTCCACGCGATTCTAAGTCTATTGATGACATTTGGTCCTTAGACCGCAGAATGAGAGGGTGCGAACAGAATGAGAGGGTGCGAACAGATCTAGTCGAGAAAACATTGCCGTAAAAATGAATAGTTGATCGGAAATTAGCCCCAATACGACTAATCTGACTAGTATCTATGAACACGGCTCAATACGTATTGAAAATTCGCCGCGTCTGTTTTTATGAACCTAATTTAAAGCTCCGTTATTGCTAACAAGCCCGTGCATCAGATTAACAATCCTTTATATTTCCCTTCAGTGTTCGGTATTATCGCTCGTATACTTGTATTCCACAAACAATCCGATATGGAAAATAAGAAATACTTTCCTTGATTTATAACATCTCGCGCTATTTTTGCCAGTATAATATGCTGTCACTTGGTAGTTTTCAAGCCAATAAATATATCGTAGAGAAGAAGTAGCGAGTTCTGTCCAAATACTGTTGCAATAAATAGTGATCCGGCCCATTACGCAGATAAGATTAGCTTTTCCAGGCAATACTCCCACAATCGGCTGTGTGGAGTTCAAATTGTTTTTGTTTAGGGAACATAGTATACTCTCGGTAGCCGGCTGCCCAGAGTTTAAAAATAACCAAAAACTAAACAAGATCATCTCTTTTTCGAGTGATCGTGCACTCGAAGACTAACTAAACAACTACCTAATAAAATATGCTTTACAGGTCGCATCGTTTGCTTGGAGCGAATCCTAGACCTGATACCCTTCCAAACCACCAACTCCGCGACACCTATGGAAGAGTCTGATGAATCGTCGTCCTTCCGTTAAGTAGGTGGAGCATCAACACTTCCTGTCTACCTTATCCTTTATCCTTCCCCGTGAACGATGGAGATGGGGGCGGCCGGCAATGATGGCTATCATGCTGTTGAGGTTTTAATATGGGTCGGATTGGTATGAATTCCTACTTACCACTTCCTAAGCAACTCTTATTAGATAATCAGCAGTCAAACATGATGAAGTCAGTGTGCAATCCGCCAAAATCATCGTCACAACGCAACGCAACGCAACGCACATTTCAGCTGTCGTCATTGGACTCTTGATTTTGGCCATCACGGCACTGTTAACTCTAGGGGTTAGCGTGTACTCTCTGCACAGCTCCTTGTAGCAGGAGAACTTACTAAGCAGTATCTCTCGTTTAAAAGCGGCACTAACCGCCCGGAATATCACCTTACATTCTGCTCTGACTACCTCAGATCTTGCTCCTCTGAACGTGTCTTATTGCTTACAAGCAGGCAACACGAAGGATGCTAAGCAGTTACTTCCACCAATACGTCCGATACCAGTGGTTACTCGGCTACACGAGTTCCCGATAGGTCGAGTTCTTGATCATGGATCCTTCCTCAGCTCGAACAGCACCTCACCTTTCTGAGCACGCCTGGTTCTTATTGCGTTCTACCTCAGCTCCTTCAGCTTGAGATCCTCTCTCACTCTATTGAGGAAGGCAGCGTACCATGGGGTACCACGTTCAGAGCCGGATCGGCGCTAGTCAGGAATGTTCATTTGAGCCTACTTCCACCAGCTAAAGTGCCGAACGTACTTGGAGCCTAACAAAGTTTTAACGGAACGAGGAGCAGCCAGTATCATCCATCATTACTATGGTAACGGAATGACGAACTGTCGGTCCGTGATTCAATTTCATTGAAATTCTTATTCACATCCGTGCCCTACCGCCAGTACGCCATAATTGAGATCTTACTGGTGTCGATCCTGATGTGCCGGTTGGTATTCCGGTTGGGCTAGGGTGGTTTTATTGCTAAAATCTTCGACCTTTGATAGAATCTTAGCAGAAGCGGCATAGTTTGGCATTTTTTAGAAGTTTAACAGAATTTAGCACCATATCCTAGCAAGACTCCCCAACTTGCAGTACGTCCGAGGAGTTGAAGTAGTTGAGCCCCTAAGCTCCTGTCCTTGCTGCCCTACGTAGACTGTACTCTGTATACAGTGAACTGTAGTCTGTAAACTGTAGTCTATAGCCTGTAGTCTGTAGACTGTGGTCTGTATATTGTAGTCTGCAGACTGTAGTCTGTAAATTATAGTCGGTAGACTGTAGATTGTCGACTGTTGTCTGTAGACTGTAGTCTGTAGACTGTAGTCTGTAGACTGTGGTCTGTAGACTGTAGTCTGTAGACTGTAGACTGTAGTCTGTAGACTGTAGTCTGCAGGCTGTAGTCTGTAGACTGTAGTCTGTAGACTGTAGTCTGTAGACTGTAGTCTGTAGTCTGTAGACTGTAGTCTGTAGACTGTAGTCTGTAGACTGTAGTCTGCAGGCTGTAGTCTGTAGACTGTTGTCTGTACACTGTAGTCTGTAGACTAGTCTGTAGAATGTAGTCTGTAGACTAGTCTGTAGTCTGTAGACTGTAGTCTGTAGACTGTAGTCTGTAGACTGTAGTCTGTAGACTGTAGTCTGTAGACTGTAGTCTGTGTCTTTTTACCAAGGGGTCTTCAAAAGAGACCAGTACCGACATGGTCGCGGTACTGTCGGATTCTTATTGCAGCTCTTTCTCCAGCAAGCCAACCGACTAAACCTCAAGCTCCTGTGTATCCGTATCCTCTTCCTCTAGTATCTCCGTATCCCTTTTCTTCCGGGACCCACCGTTGGGTATTACTTCGGGACGGGGTTGTGCTCTTGCACGCATTCTTAGAGCCCCTTGGCTCCTCGATTGCGCTTGTTTACAGGCACAGTCGACGTGGCTGTTGAAATTCAATCGGTCATCTATCATTACGCCCAGCTGTTTCAACGCCCGCTTCAAATCTATGACATGCTTCGCGACAGTTATTTCTGCTTGCTGAAGTACTTTACAGTTACTGACCAAAAGCACCTCCGTTTTGTGATGGGCTATTTGCAACTTCACTCCTTGCATCCAGTTTCCAATCCTGTCGATCTCCTCCATCGTCAACACTTCTCCCAGCAACTCTTCAAGTATATCTTCAAGTACCGTTATTACGATGCCTTCCGCGAACTCGACGACCTCTATGTCCCTAGGTAGCTTAAGCGACAGTACGCCGTTATACATCCCATTCCATTTCCTGCCGAAATTCTAATCGATTTGTCTCATTGATCAGGACCCGGTTCTGAAAATCACTCCTTAAAACTCTACACAGGTAGCTAGCGAGCCTCATTTTGTGCATTGATTACCCAATGACTTGCCAGCTTGCGCTATTGAACGCGTTTTTGACGTCAAATGCTATCATTGCACAGTATCGATTTCTTCTTGTTTTCTGTTTGCACGCCATATCGGTTCTCTCGATCACTGTTCGAATTACGTCCACCGTAGACTTACCCTTCCGAAATCCGAAGGCCAATCTTCTCCAAAAGTTTCCCGAGCGTATCTAGCAGGTGTATTGGTCTATACGACGATGGATCCTCGGGGGGCTTACCTGGCTTAGGCAGTAGCACTAACTTCTGTATCTTCCATTTGTCAGGGAAGGGGCCCTCATCTAGAAGCTTTTGAAATACTTTTATGAACATATCCGGGAGTGTCCGGATTGCCGGGATTCCATCTGGTCCGGGCGCTTTCTTCACCTTTAAACCCTTTGCCAATTCCACGAGTTCCTCGTTGTAGACTTGTATCATTTCGACATTGTCCCGTTCGTCTCGTCGTCATACGGTTTAATCGAACATATCATTGGATCGTGTTCCGGAAAGATCCCTTCTACAATTACCTTTAGTTTATTCCATAGGCGTCATGAGCCCTCTGATCTTCGCCATCATCACACGGTATGGATCAGCACTTTGGCACAACTCTTTAAAGCAAATCGAGTTCTTCGCTTTATCGCACGTTTAAATGCTGCCTTTGCGACGCGGAACACCATATTACGCTATTCTCTGACCGCTTCGGCGCTAACTCTCTGGGCGTATCTTCTGACTCTAAAGCTTGCGCGGAGAGCTCCGGGCTCCTCGCTCCACCAGTATGCTGGACGCCGTCTATTTCTTGGCTCTAGTTTTCTTGGTATTGTGGAGTCGCATGATCTTACTAGCGTTTCTGTTAACTCTTCCGAGCTCATGTCAAAGCAATCGTTCGCTGCCTGAAGTGCTTTCACAAAGAGATCGTTATCAAATGACTTCACCTTCCACTTCCGCTCGTGAACTCTTGCCATCTGTATTGATTGACACTTGGTGTTGTTGACCAAAACCGTACCGGATTGTTAGATGGTCCCTATGCGTGTAGTTTTTGCAAACTCTTCAGTTCATGTTTGCCACTAATGACGGGCTGGAAAAGGTAACGTTGATGATAGGTTTCCGTACATTTCTGCGGAAATTTGTGCTGGTGTCCTCATTGCATAGTATGGCTAGTATGGCTAGAGCTTCCAACAGGCTATACCATCTGAACACTGTAGTCTGTAGACTGAATTCAGTAGACTGTAGTCTGTACACTGTAGTCTGAAGACAGTAGACTGTAATCTGTAACTATAGCCTGTAGACTGAGGTCAGTAGAATGCAGTCTGTAAACTGTAGTCTGTAAGCTGTAGACTGTAGTCTGTAGACTGGCTTCAGTAGATTGCAGTCTGTACACTGTAGTCGTCTACTGTAGTCTGTCGATTGTACTTTGTAAACTGTACTTTGTCGACTGGAGTGTGTAAACTGTAGTCTGTAAGCTGTAGTCCGTAGATTATAGTCTGTAGATTGAACTCTGTATTCTGCAGACCGCAGTCTGGAAATTGTTTACTAAAGTCTCTAGGCGGTGTCCTGTAAATTGTAGCCTGCTTTTTCCATTTCCATTTTATTTTAATCTACAGTATAAAAACCAGAAATAACTGTATCCAAAACTTTCTTAACAAGCATCATTCCAACGGAGTTCACTTTTCCATTTCCTACTAAAGCATTTGTGAAAAAATATTATAATAATATATTGGTATCAAAGCGGAATATTTGTCTTAAAAGTATAATATTTATAAAAGTTTTGTCTGGTCCTTTTCTTTTCCAAATTAATTGCGCCCTCAGAAAGCCGCACACCATGACTAAATTTCTGAATCTATACTAACCAATCCATCGGGCTCCCTAAGCGTACAAAATTGGTTCCGCGGAGGCGTATCTTTCCAAAGATTACATTACATCTTTGAATGATAAGCAAAATGCCAATAACATAACATCAACCCCAGCTTACGGAGTGGTAGTGGTAGACGAAAGCAAACATTGTCGCACATCAGATGCAGACATCTGTTGGCGCTGAAAGGGCAAAGTTATTACATTCTCCCGAATCGCCCGGAAGAAAATGAGAAAAGCAAAACGTTTTAATTGAATATATCTTCCCGGGACTTTTGCTCGGTTGCGAGGAAACACGTGTACACGCACCCCTTTGTTATTATTGTTGTCGTCATCGTCGTCGTCGCCGTCGTAATCATGGCCGTTTCTACATAAATAGGATTTTGCTGACACTACGTAGAACGGACGGAGTTGGATGGAATGGGGAATACTCGAACTGTTGATCCAGCTTACATAAAGGGCACCCTAAGTTAAGATGTTTTACTTGGGAAGGAACTATACGTGTATCTTTTACAGCTTATTTGCGTGAAGCACGGTGGGTTCAAAAATACCTTAATCGACTGGATACTTCTGAAATATAACTTAAACATAGATTATTCGGTAGAAGCTAATGTATTTTTCTGCATTACATATTATTTTTTTCCACTAATTAGCTATCAATTAAGTAAAGCGTTTCCACTCTATAAATCGGTTACGAAAATTCACAAACATATTAGTTCGCTGTACTAATGAGATGTTCAAATTTATTATTTTTTTCTCGAATTTTCCGATCCACCGAACCCAGTTGCGCCAGGTCGCTTCAACCCGGCCTGTGCTATTTACCCAACGGATAATGTTTCTCGCAATTGGAAGCACTCGCGAAAGTAAATCAACATTCTGTCAGAGCGCGCCTCTGCCGCATTCAAAAGTACGCTGTTTATCTTCAAAGGTGAATTCTGACGTACGTCTAACGACGCTTAGCCGCAATTCGGTGGAAACAGATGTATACACTTCCCGAGATGAACACATTTTATTGGTGACATTAACAATGAAAGTGTCGTAAATCAACAAACAAAAAGATGAGTTTTTCCTTCGCTGGCTGTCTGTGCGTCGAATTGGCTAATGAGTTCGGTCGAAGTATGTTTGAGGATTGAATTGGAGGATACCACAACTGTCGTGTCTGGGATAGAAAATTTTTTTACGATCCAATTCAATCAAGGTGTCTTGGTTTGTTAAAAAAATTATTTTTTTTTTTTGGTTGGTGGAAAAATGTTTTACGGTTCGCGCCTACGGTCGTTGAGTTTTATTGGCTGTTTGACGTGTTTTGAAATTGTTATGAAAATAACTTCATTTTCCACCCGGCGGGACAGCCGGCAGATTATAGAACGAGGTTTGTGGTTTTACCGGTTTAATAGTCTTGGGTCGAGCGATGCATCGTTTTGATTCGCGAAATACATTTTGTTTTCTTGCCGATCAAAAAAAAAATATTTTGCTAGTCAAATTCTGTCGCAGATTTTTTATCGTCTTTTTTCAAAACGCCTTAGTTACAATCTCCAACAATATGGGACATCGACCCAAAATTCTAAATCAAGAATCATTTATTTTACATTTCTGGAAATTGTAGGGGAGTTGCCGCGAGTCATTACATCAATTGTAATGGAAAAAAGTGCGGGGCTACTCAGACATAACACTGCGTATTACCCCCGCATATATGACCTGTTCAAAGATTATTTAGCACGATTAATACACTGGCCTCTTGCAGTCATCCATCGTTATTTGTATTGAGCTTACAGATACACTGACATCGTGCAATTTTAATGAGGGCCCAAGATCAATTATTTCGAACAACTAACTATCTTGCCGTCACTGAAATGTTTCAACAAATCCATGCTGAAATGAGATAGTTAGGTCACACACTATAATGGAAGTCTCCGATTGCTTCAACGCAGTTGCGTTTCTAACAGGCGACAAAACCTAATAGTTCCGGTTCAGCGTTCGGTGATCGTCAGAATACAATTCACCTCTGCATATTATAATAATTATAATGGATATATTTATCCAGATATCAGGGAGTTGTATATTTCTTACCATAATCTGGTTATTCCCAGATATTTTGAACTCCGAAAATTGTTAGTTTGAATCGAAAACCTAGCAAATTCTTTGCGGATCACGAAGTAGGAAATAGCAGCCTCAGATGTTGAGGAATCTCACTGCTCAGCTGTGGTAGATTAGAGCAAACATGATGGTCCTCTCTACTCTCTGTTCGTATGATGCCTCTAGATTCGACCAATTACACGCCACTTCAGTCTATCGCATACTTCCTGCATATCGATCGCCTGCGCCTGCTGCAGTATAGACCAAGTATGGAAAAATTCGTTCACTCGCGCGACGGTTGCTTTCTGAGCGAAACAATGTAGCCAGAAGTCAATAGATGAGGAAACTGCAAACGGACGATGAAGCTCGAAATTCTGTAGATAGTAAGCTGTAGACTGTAGTCTGTGAGCTGTAGTTTGTAGACTGTAACCCGTAGACTATAGTCCGCAGACTGTAGTCTACTGCACTGTAGACTGTAATTTGTACGTTGTATATAGTCTGTAGACTATAGTATGCAGACTTTGGTAGGTAGAATTAGTGTGTAGTATGCAGACTACATTCTCCAGTCTTTAGACCGCACTCTGGAGATTGCAGTCTCTATACGTAATCTGTAGACTGAAGTTTTGAATTATATTGTGCAAACTGTACACCGTAGACTTTAGTCTGTAGACTGTGGTGTACAGTCTACAGAATATAGTATGTAGACTGTAGTCCACAGAATATAGTATGTAGACTGTAGTCCACAGAATATAGCTTGGAGATTGTAATCTGTAAGGTGTCGTCTTTCCCGAGCAACTCCTTATGTGCTCAGATATACCATATAGCTCCTCAAAAAGACCATAAGTATGGTTCGTGCTAAATTTCACAATACCAAAATATGGTTTTAAATGGTATTTGTCGGACCATGGTGCTGATGTTTTCATGGGTTGATCCCACTTGAAACACTATAAAAACGCCATACAGTGGGGATGAGTTCGGACCATAACCATGGAGCTAATTAGAGCTTTTCATTTGCTTGCGCTAGACTCTGGTGATTGTTGCAGGTAGCCTGCCGACTCTGGACCGTAGTTCGCAGTCTTTATACTGTCGCTGTAGACTGCAGTCTATGGATCATACTCTGTTAACTATAGTCTGTGAGCAATAGTCTGTAATTTGTAGAATGTAGACCGTATTCAGCACATTATAGATTGTAGTATATAGACCTAGTATGTAGACTGTAGTCTGTGGGTGGTCTGTAGACTAATTTGTAGAGTTTACACTGTACACTATAGTATGTAGACATTCCGTAAACTGCAATCTGTACACCGTATTCTGTAGACTGTAAACTAAATCTGTAGACTCTAAGCTCTAGACTGTGGTCCATGCTTTATTAAATGTATTCGTTTGACTGTAGTCCGTAGTTTGTTCACTGTAGTCCCAGGACTGTAGTACGTAGCCTGTTCACTGTAGTCCCTAGACTGTAGTTGGTAAACTGTAATCTGTCGGCAACAACTTTTGAGCTACAGACTGTAGTATGTGGAATGTTAACCGCAGTCTGTAGACTGAAATCGGAAACTGTATTAAGTAGACTGTAGATGCAGACTGTAGTGTATAGCCTGTCAAATGTAGTCTACACTTAGTAATCTGTTGACGATAGACTGTTGTCTTTACATTGCGAACCGCAGTCTGTACACTGAAATTGGTCGAAAGTAATATGAACGGTAGTTTTTAGACTGTAGTCTATAAACTCTGGGCTGTAGGTTATTGTCTGCAGAATATAGCCTTTTCTCTTTTTTATGTTGGAGAGAACTATCGCCTGCTAGCTTTTGGTACTATTGCATTCTTATAGAGACAATTTCCAGCAAGCGTACTGTCAAAACCTAATCCTCTTGCTTCTCCTATTCTCATCTTTCTGATACTGTTAGGTATCCTGAGACCGTTGGGTATTACTCTTGCACATATCCTTTCCTATTTATTGCTCATGTTTTTGGCCGTAGCTTCTTGCTTCGAGGTATAACTTACCTGGTCATGTCTGCTACAAGTATCAAGGCATGATCCGATCAGAAGATACCGACCATCATCCCTTCACAACCACCTTCGTAGGATTTTTTCTTTATCTTGGTACTACTCGTTTCCTTTTATCTGCTAGCTGATGGCGCCAGCTCGCTCTCAAAACTTCACTTATTCGGTTGGAGGCAGATTTTCTATAGCTGTTGAGAGCTAAACAGCTTCCAGCTCGTCGTGATCTACTCGAATATTCACTGGAGGTGTATCTACCTTACTCCGGCTGAGAGTACCCCGACGGCGGAATTTCTTCCGACACCATTTAGCTTCCAGTTATGGTCACGATCTACTCGGTATGTAGGTATACCTTTTAGTTTAAAGCCGAATTATCGAATCAGTGGCTGTTTGCTGTCAGCCTTGCAGAACACGAAAGCTGCTCAGGTTTCCTCCAACTTGGTCGATCCAACGTACTCGATGTGCTGTGACCTCTTCTCCTATCGCATTAGTTTCGAGAACTGTTTTCATTGTGTTGTTGTCCAACTTTCTGATGACCCGTCCAGCCCACGGTAACCGCTCACATTTCGAGATGTTCGTCAAACTGCAGCAATTCGTGGTTTATACGACCTTCTCCACATTTCGACTTCCAAACAGTACTCCACCATTTTTTGTTCGAAAATGCTAAGGGCACGTTGCCTTGGCCATCTGCTAGCATAGTCCAGGTTTCGTAGCCGTAGAGGACAACCGGTCTAATGAGCGTTTTGCAGATGGCAGCTTCATGCAGCAGCGTACTTTGTTTGACTGTAGCCCGCAGATTGTACCCCGTAAACTGTAGTCTGTAGACTACACTCTGTAGACTGTACCCTGTAGACTGCAATATGTACTTTGTACAATGTAGTCTATAGACTATACTATGCAGACTGTGGAATGTAGGCTTAGATCGAAGAACTTTTCGAAGCCCACAGTAGGCACGACAACCGACCAAAATACGTCTCTCAGCTTCTCTGCAAGTGTTGTTGTTAGTCTGTTAACTGCAGTCTCAAAATTATAGTCCGTAGCGTGTTCACTGTAGTTTGTAGACTGTAGTTTGTAAACTGTTTTCTGAACTACAGACTGTAGTATGTAGTCTGTTAACCGCTGTCTGTAGACTGAGATCAGAAAATGTAGAGAACTGTACTGCACAGTCTGTAACTGTAGTCTACACTTAGTAATCTCTGGACTATAGACTGTTGTCTTTACATCGTGTATGTACACTGATATCTGTAGAAATTAATATTAACGGTTGTGTTTAGTTTGTAGTATATAAACGCTGGACTGTAGGACTGTACTATCTTAACTCCAGACTGTCTTGGCGCTACTCATCTCTATTTATCTGCTACTTGATGGCGCTAGCTCGCTTTCAAAACTTCATTTATTCGGTGGCGGATTTTCTTCGGCTATTGAGAGCCAAGCGGCTTCCAGCTTATCGCGATCTACACGCATAGTCACTGGCTGTGAATCTAGCTTACTCCGGCTGAGAGTTTTTCGATGACGGAATTTCTCCTGACATCGAAGCCCGTTTTTGTGAGCCATTTAGCTTCCAGTTATGGTTACGATCTACTCGATATGTATGTATACTTTTTAGTCTAAAGCCGTGATATGCTTTGCTATATCAAACAGTTGTCTCCGAATTACCAAATCAATGGCTGTTTGTTATTAGCCTCGCAGGGCACGAAAGCTCCTCAGATTTTCTTCGACTTGGTCGATCGAACCTTCTTGCTGTGCACCTCTCCTCCTATCGCTTTAGTTTCGAGAACTATTTTGATCGCGTTGTCGTCCACCATTCGAATGAACTGCTCAGCTAAAGATAACTGCCCAATTTTCGCGGTGCTCTTCAACCAACTGTTGCAATACGTGGTTTATACAACGTCTCCACATTTCGACTTTCAACAGTACTCTACAACCAGTATTTACATCTATTGTAATAGATAGATCCATAGGTCGTTATCAGTAGCATCTGTTCGAAAACTCCAAGGACACGTTGGTCATCTGCTAGCATAGTCCAGGTTTCGTAGCCGTAGAGGACAACCGGTCTAATGAGAGTTTTGTAGATGGTAGCTTCGTGCAGCAGCGTACTTTGTTTGACCGAAGGACTCTTCGAAGCCCAAAGTAGTCACGACAACCTGCCAGTTTCTGAGTTTACTTGCAAGTGTTGCTATCCCCGAACGTGTTCTTTCTTAGCACACTTTCTAACGCGATATTGGACAGCAGACAAGTGCCCATTACTTTGAACTAGCCATTTCCGAGATTCGATGCTTTCCCCCCATAATTCGGACCATTGTTGCTTGGTAACCGTCAGTTTTTCCAGGAATCCGCATTCGTGCATTATTTGTCACAGCTGATCCCGATCCATTTATCATACGCGGCTTTTAAGTCTTTTAACACGCGATTTTTGGCATATTCGAGCACTTCTGTAGGACCTGCCGAATCACAAATATTTGGTCCAAAGGATCGTCAATACTAGTCAGAACCCGCTTTATATTATCCTACACTCTTGCTAACGGTAAAAGATGGCGGCAAAGAACCTAGAAAGAGTACCTTGTTGGCGACGTGCAGCATTTTATGGACACGCTCGTATAGTTCTTGGCGATGAAACTACTGTAGTTTCAGGAGGATAAACTATAGCCTGTGAACTGAAGTCTGTATACAGCAGTTTGGGAGCAATTTTCGTGGCTGAAATCAGTAGGCTGTAATCCCTAAACTAGACTGCAGAACGTAGACTGCGAATTGGTGTCTAGACTAGTCTGTAGACTATAATCTGTAGACTGTAGTCGTTAGACTGTAGCCCTTGGACTGTAGTCGTTAGACTGTATTCGTTAGACAGTAGTCTACAGTCGGTAGATCGTAGTTGGCAGACTGTAGTCCTTGGACTGTAGTCATTAGACTGTAGTTTGTAGTCTGTCTCTTTTTTATGAGAGCAGAATAAATGTTCAAAAACACCCTGAGCAGTCTACAAAAACTGACAACTCAGGGAACGGGTTTGGGCATCGCACACACTCCAATCCCCCCACTTTGTAGTTAGTTCCTTCAGTAGGATTACAGTACCCGTCGTCGACACACTACCAGTTGTCGATCATCTACATACCGTGGCAATTTCTGTAAGACAGTAGGAAAGCTAGCTGTGGGTCGAGAATTAGTGTTCTTCCCCTTCGAGGACAATCTGGAGTTTGTAGATTGTCTAATTTATTCATCCCTTCGGCTCGCTTGTAGCATTCAACACTACAACTCGGTTCCCTTGTGCCATTCAGCACCGTTACTTTTTGAGCTTTTTGGCTCCCTATCCGGTGCCATTTATGTGCAACTCCTTTAGGTCCTTTAGCTCCCTACTCGTACCAGTTAGCTCCACTTCCACGTCGAGTTCCCGAGTGGTTTCCGCCGGAGAATTCCCCGGCGAGAGAAGTTCTCCAGAAACCGAGCCAACCAACCAGGTGTCGAAGTCAGTTCGGCGAATCCGGTGGAGCAGCGCGTTCTGTTCGCTGGTGGCCCGACGATCCGCGACAGGTGGCGTCTCGTCGCGGTTTATTCAGTCTACTCCCCGGCGATGAATCTAGCTTATGCCGACGAAAAGTTCGCCGGCGAAGGAGGTTCTCCCGATACCGATTCTTCTTGGTTTTCGCTATATTTCTCTCGGGTCAACCGGTAGGATACCGTGGTCAGTCCGGCGACCCATACCCGGTGCTACATCGCAGTCTACCCGACTAATTCCGGGCGGTGAATCTAGCCTATTCTGGTGGAGAGTTGCCTGGCGGTGATTGCTCATCCGAAATCGTTACTCACTGTTCATCACGCTATAACCGCTGTAAGGTGGTCAAGATCTGCATCACCACTGTTTACCGCGGTCCATGTGTTATATCACTTGTCGCTCTTATCCGGGTTGATATCCGGTCATCCCCTTTCCAGCGTCTCCCTGTGCGTCGCTTCGAACCACGGACGTTCAAAGACCATATACTTCGGAGTCTCCTCGACGTTCTCACACTCCTGACGTCGCGTGCCCGAACCGATGATGATAATTCCCGAATCATCCGTGGCCCGGCAGGAGCTGTCAGGTGGAAGTTCACCCCTCCGAGTTTTCTATTGACCCAGGTCGATAGGTTAGAGATGAACCAGTACGTCCACCTTCCCTTCTCCGTATTGTACCATTCATTCTGCCCCTCGCAATTGAATCCATTGTTACCATATTTCTCACGTTTCTGGTGTTCTCCAATTGTAGCACTCAATATCCTCCGCCAGGGTGATGCAGATGGGGTTCATCCAGGCGATAACGCATACTGCCTGTCACGATATTGTTCTGTACGTTCTCGCTACTCGTATGGTCATCAGCCGGAATGTCCTCTTCAGCTTTTCGCGGATCCGCTTAGTTTTCGGCGCCGCATCGCAGGCAGGAACCCCATACCGCAGTATCGATGACGAAACAGTTGATAGCAGACGTCTCTTGCTGTAGTCTGTAGAGTGTAGTCTGTAGTCTATAAACTGTAGTCTGTAGACAGTAGTTTGTCAACTATATTCCGTTGGCTATAGACTGTGGTACATAGACTATCAACCGTCGACTGTAGTCAACAGACGATAGTTTGCACACTGTAGTCTGTAAGTTGTTGCCGTTAGGCGTTAATCTCTGTAGACTGTGGTCAGTACACTGTAGTCTATATATTGCACGAAACTGTAGTCTGTACATGGTAATATATTTCCACTGGGGTTCACAGAGAAACAAGCTCTTGCTACTTCAGTTCAAAGATCAGTTTGTTGATATGCACAAGGCGAGCTTCTGTAATTACGCGAATGCCCGCGTGCTACTTTTCAAAAGGATCTATCAAACTTTCTTGAGTTGCTGTTAGAAATTAACTATAAATAGTTAAAATTGGAAACTTTCGTATAAAAAATTGTATGCGACCTGGATTGTTAAAACAATTTTTCAAATCGGCCTACTTGTACACAACTCACCTGGGTTCCTATCCTCGCCCATACGATTAGAGTTTCTTAACCAGAAAGAAGAGACGAATAATCCTAAAATTGAGCCTCTATAATTGAAATAAAAAAGATACATTATCTACATTTAGGCTATCGATAGCAGTTCTAAGGCGATTTGGGCTGAATTATATTGATAGGCACTCAGCGCACTGCACATTTGTCGGAGGGTTAAAAGTAGAATTGGCTTTCCTTATTTACAACATGAGCTGTTCCATTATTCCATTATTCCTTTTCAATGATTTTTCTTAACTAATGAACATTTCACATCTATACCTAGTTGTTCCACGCCGTTTTACTGTTAACATTCCTATTTGACCTTATTAGATTGGCTCATATTTTATTTCTAATGACATTCAAGCCGACATAAAGTGTATCCATCCCAAAGTTTAAATGGAGCAATCTACCACGAGAAAAAAACTCGCTATATTTCTCTACAGCAAAAGTTTCCCGAAATGGTCCATTACCCCTCAGAAAAAGATGAATCAGCTTACATCAATTTTCCTTCCCCTTTCCCTGAACAAAAGCCAGCGAGCCCATAAATCCTATCGCCGGACAATCGGACTACGACGGACGACTGTTCATCAAAACGAACGTAATCTGGCTCGTTCAACTTACTTATCGCAATGCTCATTCATAGACCATCTCCGGAAGTACCTACCTCTACCGCACAAACACACCAACGACGGTTACAACAAACTTGGCGACCCCACCTAAATTTTTACATGGGCAAAAAAACGTGAAAAAACAAGACCCGTAACATCAAAGCTTCCGCCGAGATGGTCGTGGGTAGCGCCAGTTCCAGTCCTAGCAGGGACAAATCCTTTTCCTCCTGGTCGGCTGACTACGATGATGACCGTCGCGGCGACGGATGCTTCAACAACATCATGCAAATCAAATTATGTGCTACTGCGCTCCTCTCTCATCCGGATCCGGGTACGGTCGGGGAGGGCAGAGTTCTTTCGGTGGCATTTGTGGCGAGCGGGATGGTGGTGTACATAAATGGCAATCAAAGCACGAAACCGGTCCCGGCACACTACCACTAATCTGCGCTTTGCCCGAGAGCGTAAAATCTGGAACGGACGCGACACGAAGGACTAGATGTAATTTGAAAAATCGCTTTCATGCAGGGATTGAATGCTTGAAAATATATAGAACATACACATACTGAGTCCGAAAATACACGCCCAATTGGTTTAATGGGAATCGATCAATTCATTGAATGGGAAAATTTGTGGTTGTGGTGTGGTTCAACAGAGCCAGCCATCGCGTCGCGTCCGTTCTGTACAGTCGGTGGAAGAATGTAGAATTCTACGAATTAAATGAGCATTTTTGGAATATTTTATACATACTTCGATTTTTCAGTTCGGCTGTAAAATTACTAACAATTTTAATGGAGACGCGGGGTTTTTTATTTCTTAAATTCTTTAATTCAACTTAAAACAACTTTAATTGGATACACAGTCAAACGAAGCACAAAACGACAAACATATACCGAGATAAAACTTACGCCAAGAGCAATTGTCTGCCAGTACAGACAGGACCCACCCGTGCACTGGTGTCTGAGACGTGTCGAAAACAGCTTGCTTCTTAGGGGAAAGTTTTCCGGCGCCTTTCTTCCCAAAATGTAAGAATAACTTTTGCTGGAGTGCTAGTTTCTTCATTAGTATATATGTACAAATAAATATGTGTGCCGTGTCGGTGTTGTTCGAGGAAGATTGTTTTGCGGTTGATACGGAAGAGTGCCATTCTTTGATGTTTGGCTTTTCCTCCCTGCGTTGTTTGGGAGGTGAGTCGAAGGATGGCGCTTATTCGGTTTCAGTAGGCCTCGCCGGCTTTGAACGTTGGAAAGTTTTCCGATTACTGATATTCCAGTGAATTAATTTGTAGATTTGTGCGACTACTAGAAGTATGGTTAAGAATATTCGGGAAAACTTTCAACTTCGACGGAGATTGAAGGGATAGAGTTGACAATTAAAAAGAAGTTTTTTTTTGCAATGAGAACACCCTAGTAGATACTCATCAAAAGTAGATATTCATACAAAGAGGAAATTGAACCTAAGTTTATGGCAGTCTTTCACATACAATTCCTTCATAAACGAAATTAAATAAATTAATATCAATTCAATGTCGGTGAGCCAAATTGTTCAGAAGCTATTGAATCAATCGGTTTAAAAATTTGACACCAACTTAATTTTTTAGTTTTGTTAAAAAAATAAGTTACTATTTTTTATTAATTGCTAGATAATACTAAAGTCACATGTCAACAAAGAATGGTTTTGAGCACAGGTCTGACGTTTTACCAGTGTAGCCACTGCTAAAAATGGCATATAATACGAATCGATCATAAGGAATTTGGGGCATGATCAATAGATGATAGGAATCGATGTTTGACGCCATTTGAAAATCTAAGATTCCAAGATTCCAGTTTAGCACTATTCCTGACAACCATAACATTATTTTTGCAACGGCTTTGACGAGTAGATGATGGACATCGGAGTTTGGCGCAATATACAAAAATATCTAATATGGCAATTTCAGGTTAAGAAAACTATTTTTCATGGCTTATTAAATAATATGGGTACAGGTCGGACTCGATTATCCGGGGATTCGATTATCCGTGATTCGATTATCCGGGGAAAATGACTCGATTATCCGGGTGTTTCGAAAAAATCAAATTTCAACTAGAATGTCTGATAATAGTGCTAATTCGATCATTTCAGTCAATAGAAATTACGGGGAATTGAGTATCCAGGGTTAATCTCATCTCGAATTTTCGCCAGCCTCAAAAATAGCTTATATAGGGGTTATTCCATGCAAACTGACAAAAAAACAAAACTTGGAATGGACCTTCACGGATTGGCGCCAATTTTGAAGATATCGTTCATCTATATCCAATGTGTAATAACCTAAATTATTGTGTCGTTTGAGGCACCCCTCGATCAATGGGAACACTCTTAGTTATAATGAATTGTTTAAAAAATATTTTTCTTCGGATTATGTATCTGTAACTGTTTGTACTAGAATCAATCAGCGGGATGATTTTTGGACGATTTGTTCAAAAGATCTAGGAAAAATACTAGTTTTTAACGGCAGTGTTTCCAAATATGCAACTTTTTAATTTTAAGCTAAGAGTGCATTTTTCTCGTAATACACATATCGGTTAGTGCAGGTCCTTTTGACACATAAAATATCATCGTATCTATTTGGCTCCGTAAGTTTCTGACACTATTTTCGAATATTAAAGACATGCTTGTCAGGATTCTGTTTGGATAGTTTCCAGGATTCTGATGAAGTTTTCTTAACATTCCAATGGCATATATTTCAGAATTTCGATTGAATTCTTATCCGCATTTCTACGGTTTTTTTAAATTTTGATGCAGGATTCTAGAAAAAGCTTCTTGGAGGTCTGGTGGAATTCTTCTCAAGATAGAATTCTGTTGAAGATTATGATTTGTTTAAGATGCTGATAGAATCATGTTCTTATTTTCAATTAAATGCGGTGTAAAACTCTAATGGATGATATCCTGCTCAGAGCTCCTGTTTGACATAATATTGCTCTTCTCCAGGCATTCCATCGATCGCTCATATGAGTAAATGCGCCCGGATAGTTTGCTTCTGCGACAATAAAAACTCACATTTTCACACGAAAAGTTATTGGCACTCATACAACTTCTCCGGATAAATACAACGTGTTATTTCTCCTGCTAAATAAAACAGCCGGAGAATGAGTTTATCACGGTATCCTTTTTGCGCTCGCTGCTTTGCTGTCGTTATTCCAAAACACGAAAAAACAAGTCTATCATACTTCTTTGCCGCTTTTCTTTGTAATTAAGTGAATCTTTTGAAGTTTTTTTTGATTTCCACGAAATTAAAATTTTATCACCTTCTCCGGTGAGAAGGAAAAAGACAAATAAATTTTATCCGGAAAATCATTCTCATGCTATGCGTGGAGATGGAGAATTTAGCGACTCATCATATCTCGGAAAAGCTGGACATCGGATAAACTTCTTCTCGCGTGAGTGAGAGATAATTACAATACCTGCTCTTCTCCTATTATCCCCTTCAAAAATTGATTCCTGCTTAGAATTAAAATGGCATATTTAACCCCTTCATGCCCATGTTGTTGATAAACAACCACGTTTGTAAACGACTATAACGGTTGGTTTACGCAACATATGTTCACATAACACTGTTAATGGTGAAAATGAAATTTTGGAATTTTTTCGTAGCCTGGCAATATTATTAAAAACTGATAAAATTTTCTAATTTTGACTACCTTCATCTACAATTTTCATGTAATTGGACTAGATCAGAAGTTAATTTTGTAATTTTGTAAAATTCTATCACTGCAAAATACCTCTCTTTATTAAACCAGGTTATTCGCGTTTCATGACGCCAACAGTTCTAAAGCTAGTTTAGGAACCATATACGCAGATGAAGAAAGTTGTTCAAGAGTTAACAAGATTCTGTTAAGATACCCAGCAGTCACTAGAAACGATTTAGGGTAGCAAAGAAAGCTAAAAAATTAAAGAATTCTTACACAAATAGCTATAAACAACTGATACGTACCGTTAAATCGATACTAATGTAAATAATAAAAGAAAACAAACTGAAAATACAAATCACACCTTGCAATTATGAAAATACGACTAGGGCCAAAATAGGTACATTTACATTTACCATGATAGGAAAATTTACCCTGACCCTTTTATTCTCTATTTCTCTACGAATGAAGCTTAATTTCATAAAATAACACACAAAAAAGTTTGATTCGATTATCCGGGGTGAGATTTTTTTGAAATCCCCGGATAATCGAGTCCGACCTGTATTTTCAAAACGGCCTTGACGAGTAAAGGTTGGAATACAGTGTGGGAAGTCATATTAAAATTCAAGAATTTTTGTTCAGTAAAACTAGATAATCCTAACAATGTAGATATTTTTAGAACAGAATAGACTAGTAGATGACGGAAATCGACATGTGACGCCATTCTTAAATCCAAGAGGGCGATTTCCAATTGAGCAACATTTTTGATATCCTTGATAATATGGGTATTTTCAGAAAAAGGGCAACCGGGTAGATTACGGAAATCGAAGCTAGTGTAAAATCTAAGATGGCGTTTTACGGTTGGGCAATATTCCGAATAGTCGTAACAATATGAAACGGACTTGCTGAGAATATGATGGAATAGGCATCAATAATCGATTTCTGTCATCTATTCTTAAAACTTATTCCGTAAATATTCTAACAAAATAGATAGCTAGTATAATACTAAATCATATAAACAGAATTTGGTTTTATTTTTGATGATTTAATCCAGAGATATCGTGCACATCGCAAAACATTTTTGTTGAGGAAAATCGGAAAGTCCAAAAATATTTTTAAGCTACAAAAAACCGGGACTCCATTAATGTCGACAATTAAATTCGTTTTCTGAAACCTATAACAGGACCATCTATTAAAGTGAAAAATTTCACTTATTCAAACCTTTGTTTAGGCCAATGTGATTTCAGCTACAATTATCTCAGAATTCGTTTTGTATCTTTCAAAGCGATAACCCTCACAACTGACTGTTACTCTTATACCGTATACATTCGGCTGCTTTGTCGAGTGGATAGGATTTTCGTTTTTTTAAGTGTATGCCACTTCATTTTTCAAAAATATTAATTGACTCTGAAGAAGGCCACATCACGGGTCGAAACGTTGTCTCGTTTTTTTTATTTTTGACTGCACTCCCAAAACTGTTGTATTTTGATTTCGATTTTCTTCTCATCCGAGCTTTATTGCAATTATAGGACTTTTTGAACATATTTGTCACAGTCGATTTTTCATTACAATAATTAAACCGCGCGAAAATCATTGCTTGACATTCTATCCACGCATGCGTCTGCTCTGGAATTAACACGGTTTTCCATTCTGGTTTTTGTATTATTCTTGTGGTACAGTATTAGCAAAAATACCCCTCTTACTACGGACATATGTAAATGTAAAATTCTAGCTACCTACAAGAATATCAAAATATAATCACTATATAATAAAAGAGTAAATCCCACAAGTACATGTTGCATAATATTTCGCATTTTATTTGGACGATCGTCGGAAAAAATGATGACAGACAGAACCCACGAAAAAACACCACGTGATGGAAAAATGAACGATATCGATTTATTAAAATATAAGCAATGCTTCTCAGTCGCCTCAAGCAACCGATCAGATATAAGACACAAAATATAATTGTCCCAAATTCTCGGCAGCTGGCTACCCAGCGAAATTATTACATGATAATGCTGTTGGCACACTAACTAACAATTCTTCATTTCCCGCGATAAATGTGGAGATGCAGAGGATTTCTCAGTCTCTAGCAGCGACATGCATCGAACTAACATTCCTCCCTTCCCCAGTAGAACTGCATTCGGACGTGGCCGGCGTCGATATTGATCAGCATGCAGGGATCAGCATAGATGGCACAATGTGGTTCATCATGTTAGTCCCAAGCATGTTGTTTCAATGAACTTTGCGCAATCTTAATTGGTTCTGATCAGTAACGGAGTAGCAACCACGGCGGTCGCTTATGCTTATGCTTATTTGTCACTCGATTTTACAATCGGGTTGAGTCACTGTGGGAGTAATTTGGATTTTGCGCACGCACCCATGACAAATTGGATACCCTTATCTTCCAAGTGATTATTCAACTAATTGATTTTATTCATGTTTTATAGTAGTTTTATCATTGCGCTGCTTCATTGAATGTGGTTTAATATGGTTAATGGTTCTAAGAGGGATTCAGGAACAGTACATGAAACACCCATAAAACTTTTTCTAAGATCATCTGAGTAGTTTTGAAAGACCTGCGAGCGCTCTTTTGGGAGGTTTTCATATTCCATAAAACTTAAAATTTGTTTTCAAAAAGTTCTCTGACATCCTTTATGAAGCTGATCGCTTTTCTTTTTTAATTTAATATATTTTATGTATTTTATACTGATGTATGCGTTAGCTTGACGGAGCCGTGGGTAAAAAATAATGAAAAAAATTATTACCGAAAATCTGTCAGATACCGTATGCACGACTTACCATTGCGCATGAACACCTTATTTCGCGGCAGGAAAATATTTGTTTCCTCGCCAACTACATCTTGGTCACTCATGTAGCTGTAGGTGTCGTACCTGTCTGTGTCATCATCTTGGTTACTGCCGTGATGTTTGCCAGCAGATTTTCTTCCTACATTCTTCCCATCACGAATGCATACGTGGGTGACTATATACTGAATTTTCAAACCGGACTCAACTCAAAATTATTCGCACCTAAGTCCCTATGTCAAATTTGAGCTCAATCGGACATGATTAAGAGGTCACCCGTGGAAAAATATCACCCTTTGATATTTCAAAAATCGAGTTCGTATTTTTCGATGCCAAATGCCTTAGAATGTCATGAAACTTCGAGATCTTGTGTAATTTCTAGACTTGAGATTGGAAATACAATTATTTTTTTGCATGCTGAATGTCTTTTAAATTCATGAAACTTCAAGATCTACTATAAATTTGAAAGAAAACAATTTATTTTCATTTTAAGTCTCAAAGAGGCAAAATGTTTCGAGATGGTACAAGATCTCAACGTTTCATGCATTTCTAAAACATTTGGCCTCACACAAATTAAAAGTTTCCAAGTCTCATTCCAACTCAAACATTTTCTAAATTCCAAAAAGGCCATATAAAAATGTAATTGAGAGGACACTAGATCACGACATTCTAAGACATTGGGCATCAACAGTACGGATTTGATTTTTGAAATTTCAACGTGCCCTCCATTTAGTGTTTTTTCACAGGTGAAAATTTAAAAATTGACCGATTGGCGCTTGACGATTGAGTTCAAATTTTGCATGGGGAATTTTTTCGAAGTGTTAAACCTGTCCGGTGATTCCGGTTATTAAATTCGATGGTCACTTTTGTCCCACACATAATAACTGCACGTTAGTGCCGATCCTCCGTTCTTAGTAGTAGCTTGTTCACTGATAGTACTGGCTGTTGATTTGGAGGTACTAGACGCAACTTTTGCAATTGCCATTAATATCTGAAGAGCAGCCGTTTGTAGTTCAGGTAATGGTAGAGGAGATTACATGTTGGAATTTATTTCCATAGATGACCTTTCCTCAGCGGTTTCTAAGCAGTGTTGTTCGTTATATACTGTCTTTCCACGCAGCTGGCACGCACCATTTTGTCCTTAACCTTTGCAAAGAGTTGTCTGTGTAATGGTACTATCGCCCTTCATTTTGTGCTGCATGTTCAGATAGACGGAGGATTGGTCGATCCACCCGCAGTCTCACCAAAAAGCGCCATTTGAAGTACCTGGGAAGTTGTTTCTACATGCGTGCTCCGTAATGGATTTTTCTTCTCCATTTTTTTCAATGGGCACGGAATATATTCACTTAATCCCAGTAAGAGTTTTTGTCTCCCTATGTAATGCATAAATACAAGTGATAGTGGAATTAAAAAGTGTGACAAAAATGCTTTCTGGGGTAAACTAAGCAGTACCAGATCATGCAGCAGTACCTTAATTTTCTCATAGTCCGTATACATGAGGATTTGGATTTTAGCATTGTCGTAGTTGTACAAACTGAATCTTTGCGCCTGGACCAATTTGTTGAACGTTATCAACACTGAATGCCTGACATGGTCGAACTGAATAAAAGCGAATTCCGTAACTTCCATTGAACCTACACCAAATGTGCCATATCCAAATAAATTTACATCCCCATGTGACCTTGAAAGAGGAACGAAATTCCATTCATGCCCGCCGCGCTGGATAAATGTAACTGTTTTGTTGTTCGCTTCGTGCTGGCTCGGGCAAACACATTGAGTTTGGCTGTTGTTTATTGTTGAAAATAGACTGATGCTAGACTACATGTGCAGAACTAATTCAGACACTACGGATTAGTTCTGCACATGGAATCTAGCAGCGCATGGTGATCGCTCAGAAGTAATTTTGCACAGGTAGAAATCTGTTTCCTTGCAATAAAATGATGGAAGTTTATCTTTGAAGGCCAACTGTAATTCCAACAATACTCTAGGTACCTGGCGCTTATTTGAGGTGCTGTAACTCTAAAAGATTGTTTTTTTTTCTATGGATGAATTAAAATCACAGTGCATTTCGATACATTGAGAGTTCAGAAATTACGATACCAGAAATAGAAAAAGTCTGGATGTCGCCGTAGTTCGATGCAGATTGATATTGACGCGATCGAATCGGTTATATTTGGACAGACAAATGACACTCGCTTTTCGCACAACAATGTACTGGACAACAGATCACAGATCACCGAGTTGTTGAAAAAGGTTCGAACGGAACGAAAACCCGTAAGAAGAAATCAAAACAGTGTTCTGTAATTCCAAAACAGCATAGCCCAACCTACAACCTCCTGGTGGCACGATGAAGCAAACGGCCTTAAAGTACAACGGAAATTTAAGGACTCTAGAGTGCTTCCCTGTGAGATAACCGACATGGTGATTATGTTAAATGAATGATTGTTTCCCAATCTTCGACAAGATTTCAATGATCGACAAGATCGAATATCGCCTTAAGATCCATTTGTGCTCCAAATTACTAATGTGGCTGAGAGTCCGTATACTTTGCTTGGCATCAGAAGATTGCTATTTTCAAAAAAACAATGGTCCACAACGGTAGTACTCCGAACTCTCGGGCTCATAGTTACGTGATTGCCATATGTGATCTTGAATTATGGCCAAAATTTTTCACGTCTTAGCAGGAGCATATCCAGGATGATAACTTGTGTTTACGTGTTATTTTTGTTTTAGATCCTTTGGTTTTTGGCGCTTGTGGTATCTGGAGATATTTCGTTTTGCTTTTCGAGAGCCTGCTGCGTTACGCCAATCTTTCAGTAGTTGTTCTCTTACCCAAAATTTTAGTTTGATACCAAATATATGAACTGTGGTATTAAATCGCACATAGAGGACGCTTGTCCTGTGAATAAAACCATAAAAAGTTTCAAATGCGCTAATTGTAGCGAAATACATAAATTGAATTTCAGGGCATGTTCTATTCGAAAAAACGCTTCTTTTGCTGCAACCGATCTAGGTAGCATCACGGAAAAAATTGATTTTTTTGCAACAATCAATGTTTCAGTTGATGACTGCGCTGCTAAATTCTGCCTTTATGTTTGAAGCTTTTTAAATTGGGAGGGAATTTGCTAACAAAATTGTCATGAATTTAACGTTTAACAATAACTATAAATAATCATTTAAATTTATTAAATTGGAATACTCGTTCATTGAAAACGAGCGAAGACGAATTTTTCAACCTTTTGAGGGTACATAATGTGCATATAGCCGCTGTGACTGAAACTTTTTTAAAACCAAATATTAAATTGAAAGGTGATTCTAATTCTGTTATTCGTCGATTTAAACGAATCTTTAGGGGAGGAATCGAAAAATCCGAAAGCAAACTCATGACCGAAATATCACATTAACGTGATGAGAAATTACAAAAATTGTGACTAAGCTTCTTAATTCATGAACATCGCTTAACGTCCGGCTGTTTTAGTTGGAATAGTCAATACAAACCAGTGTATCCGCCAATTATGAACATAAATCATTACAAAAACAAAACATATCCAGAGAACAACCACACATTCGAATGCGACGCCATGTAAATTTTTAGCGCGAACTAGTTTTTTGGATTCATAAATTATTTCATGAATACGAAGTTTATTAATCATAATTTCTGGAACTTGATCACGATGTTCGTAAATCGTTCAGCTCACTAAATCTTGATTTATTGTTCTTAAATTTATGAACGGAATTTTTTCCGTGTACACATTTATCGATTGCCGATCCCTGAACCTTTTTCTCGATACCTGCTATCGTTCCTGTTGCTTGTGACCGCTCCATGTCAAGTGTTGTTCGACACGCGCTGTTGTACGCGCTTCGTTGCATCCTCGTGCCACAACCGGATACTACGCGTCCGAATACTAAAAACCAGCACATTCTCTCTGACACGCTACAAGTCCCAAGGTAGCAAAAAGTTTTCCGAAACACAACCATTGTCCAGCCGATCAGCATTTTACCGGTTTACGGAAAATGAGCACGGAATAGGTTTTTTGTTTTCGTTTTCAGCTTCCGGGGTTTGGTTTCCTTTATTTTGGCATAGCTAAAGGGCAGTCCGTTTTCCGTTTTCGTTTGCACTTGCATGGTGGTTGTACCGGGTTTTTTGCTTGGATCTAAAGTACACTCTTGGTGTGCATTTGTGTTGTTAGCTGCTTTCGCAGGGGATGAAATTAACTCCACAAACTTCCCTGCGAAACCGTTTGATAAGAAATGCAAACGACTGAGAACTAATTTTGGGAGTGCGATCCAGGGTCCGAAACACCGTAGGACCAATAAAAAAAGTTAAATGATTTGGCTTACATTCGGGATCCGTTGCTGTCGTTCCGGGGAAATCCTCCCTATCACACATATGAGTCGTCCGTCGTGAAACCAAGATGAGTTTTAATTAAATCCTAAATCGTTTGACCAACGAAGGGTGGGTGTCGTAGATAGCGAGAGAAAACGTAGCTAGTGACCAGGATTAGCTCCATTAAAATTAACAGTGATTTCCCTGCGGGTTTAGACTGGATTCGCCCCCGGTGGGAAAGTAAAACGATGTGGGTTGCCGGTTACGAGGAATGCTAATTGAATTTTGTTGGGATAGACGAAGGAATGTAAAAAATTATGGTCCTTGGAAAGGGGCCAAGATGTTTCTATGGGAATGGCTAGGTTCTAGCATTAGATGCTGTCACTGATTTGCACAGTTGGATTAAGAGTTAAGCTCAGCTTTCAGTGTGTCGGAATTCTGCAACCAGTTTTGTTGCGTTAAAAATAAGTCGTATTATATACCTGAGAAAGAATTTTTCTTTCACAACGACTTGTGTGAAATGCAATGAGAAAGGAAAGCAGATGGAAATTTTTGGCCGGATTTTGATTTCCGAGATTCAAAACATTCTCTAATTTGATATAAAATTCGCAAAACAAATTCATGTCTTGTTCACTGCCAACTCCTTTCGAAAAATTAGGGTTTTCGTTCATATTATCGTACGTTCGCCGGAAAAGTATGCTTAACCTTATATATAAAATCAACAATTAATGGAAAATCTATTAAAGTTGAACTTGCTACAATTCATATACAGATTGAACACGAAATTATTGCAACTCTTACCGAATTGACCGTACAATGAATGTCATATTGAGAATCATGTCGCGCTGCAATTGGCCTTAACCAGTGTTTTAGTGGGCGACATTTCCCGTCTCGTCTGCAATTGTAGTGAGTGATTCTGACGGAAAGCCCTTTTGGAACCTAGCTTTACATCTGCAGTAGGACAACTCTCGAAAAAAACAACTTCTCGAATTAATGAAATGTTTCATACTTTCTCTTTCAGGTGGATTGAGTCCTGTGGCCTATGAATTTCGGAATTCTGTTGCGCTAGACTATCCCAGCGCATTCAGAGTCCCAAAATGTGGCAGATAATTTTACTATCCGTAATTTTGTAGAAGACTGCCGATGGATCAATTTTTGTTATGAGAAGTTAGCAATATATATGATAACGTAGCCTTATATCTGCTTTAGATCTAGATTAGAGTGCTAAGAAACAAAATTATGACCAACTAGGGTCGCTCCTGAGTCGATCTCTAGTCCTACATGGAGTTTCTATTCGAAATTTGAGCCAAATCGAACAAGTCTAGCTTCGCCAAGAACGAGCGAAAGATTGTTCACACGAAATTATGTCTTCTGTGATGTTTTTATGATGGTCCAAGACCTTCGTTTAGATGATATAGTTATAGCGATTGATCTTCTTGAAGTAAGATATTGACTACAATTTTTTTCAAGGTATGAAAAACAAGATGAAGTTTTCAGAAATGTCAAAGAACTTCATTTTACGATTAATTTTACTGAAGAAATAAATCTCTATTTATAATACACTTGAAGTTGTGGATCAATGTTTGTGAATGGCCCCTTAGAAACTTTTTTTTCAACAAAAGTTCTTATCTATCATAGATAAAGCTTCAGCATGTTTCAGGAAGTTGTTTGGCTTATATACACACCTTTCCAGTCTATTTCGTCTTCGAAGTTACCGGGTAAAATTAGCCAAAGTTTTCAAAGTAATTACTTTTGAACGGGCAAAATGGCCAGCCAGTTCTAGTTGCTATTAGAAATGTCACTTGTCTCTCGTTGTCTCTAGTAGAGTTAGAGATAATTAAAAAAACTATTGTTTTGAAATTAAAAATTATGTATATTGACGATTAAAATAACGTAGAATATATGCAATCCGTAGGAATGATCACTGAAATGATTTTAATAAAATATTTTTGTGGGTCGTCCAAATATAACGAGTCATAACGTCTTAAGCATTTAAATAAGACAATGCATGTATTCAGTAAAGATATTCGTGAAAGCAATCCCAACAACTTTTCCAAACACGTCAGCTCATTTCTTTTGCCAAAAAAATAGCTGAAAAATCTCACTGATAGGAGGATTATTCACTAAAATCATAACAGCAAACTGTAAACATTTTCTGTCAGACTTCCCATGAACATCGACAAGTTCATACCTGTGTACAAAATTTCGTACACGCGTTCAACCTCAAACATGCTTCCTCCCGATGTACATCGAACCCAAGCGGACGATGTACAAACTCTAGTTCAAACATCCGTGTACGTACACCGGGTGCGTACATAGGAGAACGATTCGCCCAAAGTAAAAAGAGTCAACGTTAGTAATGATGAGAGCGAGAAAGAGAAAACTATGTGTACGCACACCGTGTACGTACATGGCGCATGTGTACGTGTTTTGATACGAAATAGCGTGTTTGAGTTTGTACACGAAGGGTGGGTTTAATATGAGCACAGAACCAGCGTGAACATTGTGTACGATGTTCATTCGGGAAGACTGCTTGCTGTTGATGAGTAGTTCGAAAATACTATTGACATAAACTCAGCCGTTTCCACGTTAACAACTCATCACCATTTGAAATTTTATTTAAAAAAAATTGCCATGCCACTTTGAAAATACACGAGATAAGCCATTGTTGCAATATAGTAAGTTGTCCATTTTAATAATTCAAACCTTTCTACGGAACATAACGAGCTTGTTAAAATGATAATTCAAAAGTTCAATTAAGGAGTTGGCTTTAAAGGTATCGTCCGTAAACAACCAGCAATAATGTTGAAGATATTAGGTATAGAGACTTTGTGCCTCCAGCAAAGTTGTTTGCAAAAGTTCGCTCTACAACTTTGCTGAAGTCATAATTTGATTAAATACACTTACAGGAAGGTTGGTAAATATATCTCACTATGCAATATTTCTCTTTAGTGGAAAAATGAGGTAAAACTTATTTTTTCTCCACTGAGGAAAAAATTGTTTAAAATCGTCTGCGTGTGAAGAGCATGAAACCTATAACCAAATTTTTTTGCGGAATTTGAGCTTCGACTTGGTCTCATCAGAATCCGACACTAATTTAGTGATACGACTTAGCTAGCGCCGGAGTGATGCTAGCTCCAAAAAAAAAATACGAAAATACTTGTATTTCTGCGCAAAACCCTAGTTCTATGTGATGTCCCGCAAGAAATGAAATTGTAATTAAAAGTATGAGAATTAATGAAATCGAAACTTGCTTTGGCTTAGCAAGCTAATGCAATATGCACTATGCTAGTCGTAGCATAGCTTACACAAAACTGACTCAGACATCACTTCATTAAAAGTTTAATTTTTCTCCTAAGGAAGTTGAATTGATTTGCAGTCTTCGACAAAGTTGTAGACAATAAAATTATATTTTCTATTTTCAGTTGCAGTGATAAACTGATCCATACAGTATCACCTAGATAAAAATGAAATTTTAGGGACTTTCTCCATGTAAATTGTCTAAAAATCCCATACAAACTTCGAACACGTTGCTCCGGTAGCTAGACTGGTCCGATTTGGATCAAATTTGGAACAGACTCCTGGTGGGACTAAAAATCGACGTAGGGGTGGGTCGATTGAGTTTTCAAAAATTCGTATTTTTCTGGACAGTCTAATCTACATATATGATTTAATGCTGATATAATGTCAGAAAAAAAAACAACATATTGTTTTACCAATTACATTGAAAACTCCTTTTACGAACTCGTTTTTACGTATTATTCGATATATGTAACTGTTTCACAAACTAAATTCGAAATAACAAACCCTTTTTTACTACCCAAGTTCGCAAAGAAAGTTTAAGTACATGAACGTTATACGAAGTTGTATACAATTTAACATATTCTTAGCTAACTATCACTAATATAATTTGAGTAAATTCGGAAGCCATTTTGGAATCCAAGACACCGACTTTTGGTATAGATTAATTCTCTATAACCTTAGTAATATGAGTATTTACGAAGTATTGGGGTTGACGAGGAGATGACGGAAATCAAAGTCTGAAGCCATTTTGAAAACCAAGATCTCGACTTCCAGTTTGGAGAAATTTACTATAACCTCAGTAATATGGGTATTTTCGGAATAGGGTTAACTAGTAGATGACGGAAATCAATGCTTGAAGCCATTTTGAAAACCAAAATGGTGGCATCCGGCTTAGATCAATTTTCTATAACCGCAACAATGGGATTATTTTCGGAACGTGGTTGAGCAGTAGATGACTGAAATCGCTGTCTGAAGCCATTTCGCAATCCAACATGGCGACTTACGGTTTAGATAAAGTCTTTATAACCTCAACAATGACCATATTTTCAGAACGGGATTAACGAGTAGATGATAAAAATCGATGTCGGTAAACCAAGATAGTGACTTTCGTAGTAGACAAATTCGTTATAACCTAAACAACATAGGTATTTCCAGAATGAGAAAGTCATGTAGTAGATGTGTAGGTATAACGATATGATTATAGAAAATTTTCACTCTACCGGAAGTCACTATCGTGGCCTTCAAAGTGATGGCGCTCATTGATTTCCATTATCTACTCGTCTAATTAATTAAAAAATACCCTTAATTTCGCTCAACCGAAAGTCGCAATTTTTAAAATGGCGTCAAGCCTCAATTTCCATCATCTACTTGTCAAGTCCGTTGTGAAAAT
This sequence comes from Topomyia yanbarensis, assembly GCF_030247195.1. Lineage (NCBI taxonomy): Eukaryota > Metazoa > Arthropoda > Insecta > Diptera > Culicidae > Topomyia > Topomyia yanbarensis. The sequence goes on along the minus strand of NC_080672.1, from coordinate 412,572,699 downwards.
ACCGATATTGTTAGGATTGTCGAGAATTTTGCCAAACCGGAATTCGCCATCTTGAATTTCAAGACGGTTCAAATGTTCATTTTCATCATCTACTCGACAAGCCCGTTCCAACAATACCCATATTGTTGAGGTTATCGAGTGTATTGCTCTGTTGGAAGTCTCAAACTTGGTTCTCAAAATGGCGCCAATCATCCATTTCCATCATGTACTTGTCAGGCCCGTTTCAAAAATACCCATAGTGTTATGTTATATTCGATAAATTTTGTGAACTACTTTGACAAAACGTTTTTTCAAGTTCCTCGCCGTCATTAAAGCGCCTAAGCATTTTATTTAAACTTTTTTTCTTGAAATATTGATTCAGTGAATTCATTCAGTTGTGGATCATCACTATATAATACGAACACAGGCACAACTACCCTATTTATTCGAACAAAAGCCAACTCGAATCTCTCCAGTCAAGCGACAAAAATTATAATTAACATTGTCAAACATCTACCAGGGTTTGTGTGTGTGACTGTAGGCGAGTGTTTGTGACTACCCCCAGCAGCAACCACACCGTACAGATTTCACGCTTCAGAGCAACCATTCCACTACCGATTTCTGGACCAGCCGCCACCAGCTGTGGCAGAGAAAATTATTCATTCAATAATTTTCACTTCTGGATCCTGCTCCTGGTTTTCACCGTGTCGCTCGCTCGTGCCGCTCGAGCCGGGGACGGGGTTTAGTTCCAACGAGTTATGTTCGCAACAGATTTCCAACACCAGGGAAACGTTTAATCTTCCCACCGCTTTTCATAGCTTATCGTTGCCATGGAAGGATAGGGTTGGCTCTCCCACACTCTCCCTCTCCTGGTGTGGGATTCTTGGGAAAGGCGAAAAATGTTCAATTAAATTATGCAATTATTCCGAATCGATACTCTTTCGCTTTAATTGCTACTGTAAATTCGCCCCGGCACACTCTCACTCTATACAAAGTGAATTTGAGAAAATGAGTACGGTTATGTTGCAGTGGACGTAACTACTGCCACGGTTATACCACCGACATCTGGTAGACCGGTGGCGGCGTCGAACGAAAGGTCGAATAGATAAAATAACTTCGGAGTCGGGCCTGGATATAAATAGGTGTGGCCTTCGAAGACTTCAGAGACAATTAAAACGTGAATTTCGTTAGATACATTTGTGCGGTCGACCTTTTACCCCGGCGCGATAATAAATTCGGAATATGAAAAGCTGCCAGAAATGGGATTTTTCCAACGCGAACCCTTAAGTTAAGGAATTATCAATTCTGGTTTTGGTAACAGGTTTTTTGGCAGATTGCTAGCGGAATTTGTCTGAAGAGGCGAACAATTTCAAAAAAGGATTTACGCGCACAAATCTTTTCTTCGATTCTGAACTAAATGGTAGTGTGCACTTTAATTGGTCCTTCTTTTATTCTGCAAAAGGAAGACATATTAATATTATATTTCAAAGTTGATCAAAGTACCTCGAGGCAGTCAACTTTGCCCCAAAATATTCGCACAGTATTTTAATGCCATCTTCTGATAGCGCACGTTTCTAATTAAACTATATCAAAATGAAATAAAATTAACCCAAATTTTTGACTGCTAATCTTTCTGTTTAACTGAAAAAAATTAACTTGAGGTTTGCTTTGAAGCCCTTCAGATGACATTAGTTGTAGAAACACTGAAACCATGACTTACCGATAACCCACCGAAGACAATGTTACAGGATTCACAAGAAACATTTTGCACCCACTAAATCGCAACAGAGCTCTGTGGTAACATTTTAGATTTATTTATTTCCCACGCAACCCCAGAGCGCCAAACGAAAGCTTTCCTGTGGGGATTTACACTGGTGCACCGTTTTCAACCCGGTTACTGCTTCCACACGGGCCACTATGTCACGCGTCGTCGTCGTCGTACGTCGAAAACAGAGCGGCAGCAGCAGCACAAGCAGCATTGTGGCTAGGCGATAAAACCCGTTCCTACAAAAGCCAAAAATTTATTGGACTGTTAATTTTGTGTTCCTCGCACTTATGTACCCAAGCAAATTTTCACCATATTTTTCTGTCCGGCAATATCCCCATAATACATCAATAGGGATGCATTTTCTTTCGGACAGATAAATAGTCGAGGGTATGGTAACGAATATAAGTTGTGCGCTTGGAAACCCGTGGCTGAACGGGGGTATCAATTTGCAGTATCATGATGCTGGAGATTCGAATATGTTTCACAGCTCTTTGGTCTATACAGTTTTGCAACCGTAGTATGAGGCTGAAATGAATTCAAAATAAATGTTGCGTTATGATGGATAGTTAAAGTGGCTCAATCCGTTCGAAATTGCCCTGCTGGTTGGAGTAATAAGGTTTCGTGATTCGAACGAGATGAGACCGAAACAGTGTTCGAAACAACAAATCGAATGTTCGAAATACCGTAAATAGGTGTTATACCGAGAAAAAGTCCAGTCATTGAACTGATAACATGTAAAATGCGAATCCAGCGTACGACAAATTAATGAACATGAACAGATTGTATTAAATGCATAAAAATTAAGTACCAGATTTATGGTCCGTGCGCGATCACCCAAGAACACACGCGAATATGCGAATGGACATATGGTTAAAAAATTGAATTAATACACGCGAAGTTACATACACGCGACCTACAAACACACACGCGATCGAACACGTTAACGTACAAACGCTCGAGCCCTTCGTGATGATAAACGCGATCATGAAGTCCCTACGCGCGCTCATATCTGAACCGTACAATGTATATCACTCTCAGAATCACGGCCCGCTGCAATTGACCTTAAGCAGTGTTTTAGTGGGTGACATTTCCCGTCTCGTCTGCAATTGTAGTGAGTGACTCTGACGGGGAGCCTTTCCGAGAAAATAGCTCTACTGCTCCAGTAGGACAACTCTCGAAAGAAAAGAAAACAAGTTAGTGTTCTTTGTATCTCTTTTTGTGCTTTCAATTTTTGATTCTTATAGATTTGTTTTTTCCCTTGAAAAGGTAATCAAAAACGGCCGAGACGTTGGCCATTTTGCTAAAATACCATTTTCCACATATTTCAAATAGAGAAAACCGTAAATATCTTTGTATAAAAATAACCTCCAAAGTTTATGGCTTGAAAGCTAAAAAAAAATCGTCGGTAGGATACATTCCATAGTTGCCATACACTCCGTACGAAATTTAGTGATTATTTTCAGTTTCTTCGAAAAAATTAAAAAATATATTTTGAATCTCATTTCTATATTGAAACACTGGTAATCCGATTTGTATTCCGTTCGGTGTCATGAGAGTTTCGACAAACATGATATTTTCTGGTGCGCTTAGCCAGATCCTATTTGTTAATTTTGACAGCTTCCCCGCATGGTAGGAACAATGGCCTGTTTTAGTTTGTATTTATATTAAGGACTCGTACTACCCATGATCGCATAGTTGTCCCGTTTTCTATGGGATTTCCTATCTTTATGGGACTGATATGCGATCATGGACAGCGTATGGAAAGTGAAACTTTTAGCTGTCATTTTTGAGTAAACCTAAAGTTTGATATTGATCTTGTTTACAATAGTAGAAACTAGAATTGACTCAGCTCTATTAAGACTTGATGATAAGCTAACTGGCGGTCAAATCAAGCGGTCAGCTACTGATGAGACGGATTCGAAACACAAAACTCCGATTTAATTATAAGTTAAGGTTTTTTTTGCACAAACTTAACTCTAACATTTAAAAAGTTTAAGGAGAATTCGTTAAAAATATGGAACATTCTTAGAAAAATTTTAAAATATTATTTTCAGTAGTTGAAGTTGGTGAACTACGTGACTACGAATAACTTTTCATTGTAGGAGCCTCTTTCAAAAATTTTGAAATTCAATCTTCGTGAAACCAGTTGATGCTAGGTGTTTGAGGGCGACGAACGGACTGGATATACAGGGGACTGTATATCCAGTCCGTTATTGGGAACTGTTACCTGGCTGGTAGATTGTTAATTATGGTGCATATCACTAGCTTTCAATTAACAGTTCAAATGCCGTCACGACGCGCACAGTGGTCCCGAACTGTGAAAAGCTGGCCAAAAGTAATTACATTGAAAACCCGTTTTTATCAATTTTGTCAGCTTTTCGACCCGGTTTCGTCAGCCAGTCAGGAATGATGTTTTATATTTGAACAGCTTCGGTATATTAGAGAAAATAAATAATAAAATCATTTCGTCATTGCTGCAATTTTGTCAACCAAAAATACACCAAAGGGGCTGATAAAAACGGATCTTCACTGTATCTCGCGAATTTTACATTTTTGCCATTGGGTGTCTTTAGGTAAGTTTCAGAAAAGCCCGCGGCACTTGGCGCTGACATATCAATGGCTCATCCAACTGGTAATGAGGTATGAGACGTACTTTTTCAAAAAGTTCATATACAGGACCGGTGTCTTCGGCAAAGTTTTGGAAAATATTACGCCGAAAAACTTCGCTGAAGACACTAGGTGTCGGAATAATGAATAATTCATTTTGTAGAAGATTTCAAATTAGTTGAAACTCGAAGGAAAAAGTTATAAATATTACTGCTTGTTTTTGAATTTTGCTGCGGAAAATGATTAATTTGTCAATTAAGGTTTTTTGGAAAAATATTTTCTAAAAGACACCGATCCGGAATAATGAACTGTTTGTAAAAGTAGATTTATATGTTAAAGCCAAGTGCAGGAGCTTTTCTTGTACTGAATTTCTCAAAGACATGGCTAAAATACAACTCTCGCCAGATAATTACTTTTGGTCCCCTTTTTGCAGTTTTGGACCACAGTGCGATGTTCCGGTTTCTAGCAGACGATAACCAACAATCTTTTATGTTTTCGCTTTTATATAGTTTAAATTGAGCGGCGGAAAATAAAACTTCAAGAGGCATACGTCGTAAAACCTCTTTAACCTTCAAAAAGGCCCTTTATTCAGCGATAATGTGAATGTCATTGGATAGCATAATTCTGTCATTGCTGTTAAAGCTGTACGCACACGAGGCGACAGGATACACGCCACAAAAGATATTCACTATGGATTTTGTTCTAGCTATTCCAACGTGGCAACAGCAACAGCCTTGGAATAGGTACAATTTAGAGTGAATGTTTTTTGTGGCATGTGTCCTGTCGCTTCGTGTGCGAACAGCTTAAAAGTAAGTATCTGCTGCCCCCGGAATATTCATTACACTGATGGTGGGGTTCCTATATCGTCATCATCGTCCAAGAACATCCTCGAGTATAGGTTCTGAAATCTACATCCGTGAAGTGTGTCCTTTTGTTGAATGCGTTACAATCTCATTAATTCTCTGTACAAGCTTAATCGCCGATATTTTGGAGTTTTATGAATGCGGCAAAACTTTAATGTAGAAAATTAAAATAACCAAAAAGATATCCGACTCTTTTGTGTTAATATATGGGCTGAAGTAGGGCGATGCACTCTCTAATATATTGTTCAGCGTAGCGCTAGAAAGTGCGATACAATGATCGGATGTACAATATAACGGAACCTTCATCAAGAAATCCCACTTGCTTATTGGCTTCACGGACGGCATCGACATCAGTGGCGTTGATCGCAGATCAGTGAAAGAGGCATTTTTGCCTTTTAATAGGGAGGTGGCGAGAATCGGACTGACTATAAACATTGACAGGACCAACTACATGGTAATTGATAGAAAGCGAAGCACTCTGAATGGTTCGATGGGGTACGCTACGAAGTTTGTCAGCAAGTGCATATATTTTGGAATACTAGTGACTTATGATAACGATGTTAGCCGCGATGTAGAAAGGCATGTTGCGGCTACGAATACGACTTCTTATGGTTTTGCAAAGTCAGCTAAGGAAACTGGAGACCGGCGGAAAATGTAAATCTAAAATACAGCCGATCATGAGTATCCGGATTGTTCGTCCACGAACCGTAAGGAGTGTAAGCAAATTGCAATTGCGATTCTAGACATAAAGGTCTAACTGGTCGCAGTCCATGTGTTGATTGGGTGGTATCTAGGGTTGAGTAGTGGAGTCACGTCTCTGTCGTCGGTGATTGGCATTCAGTGCGGACAGAAAAAATATATATACTCCTATTGAAAAAATATATCCTATTGTACGTTAACCTTAAATTACGCTGTTATTTTCAAACCACATGTAAATTTGTTGTCAAACTGTTTGGACGACTTAGTTCAAAAGAAATACTTCAAGTGTTCGAAAACAATCCAATCTCACATGAAACTATTTCCATTGCACTGAAGGATTATCATAATGGCAAAAAGCCGGAAAATAAAAAGAAATGCTCTCGTCCACCAAAATTAAGAGTACAAAGAATTGCTGTAAAGATCCGAAGACAAGGTTGGAAAGCCAACACACAAATTTGGCATTTCAAGCTCAACTCCTCACTGCATTTTGAAGAAAAATACATGATTTATCACAAACGTAAGCGATTACCAAAATATACGGCTAAACAAATATAAAAAATGCCAATTTGTTACCGTACACTTCACCGTAAACACTTTGCAGATGGAAAATTCATCATTTTGGATAATGACTCATATTTTACATTTTCGCACCATAAATTAAGCGGAAACGATTACTACTGCACTACTTACATTGAAGCAAGACTAGATAATTCAAAAACGCGAGTAAAATATGCCGAAAAATCGAAATTCGAGTCAAAAGTGTTACAGTGTGGGCAAATGCGTGTTTCAGTGCCTCTAAATCATCCAAACAAATCTAAACCGGTCGATGCAGATGTTTGCATCAGTAAATGAAATCGAAGCAATTGCTCGAAAAATATCACGCTCGTAAAGAAATCTCGTTTTGACCGGATCTTTCAAACTATCATATTATGCGACATAATGACGGATTAGCTGAATGGATAAAAAATACCATTTTCCGACAGTTTATAAATGAAATGAGGTACTATTGAGATGAATTATCAATTCGATGTTTTTTTTTTTCAAATGGTGCGCTGTGGAATTCAATCTAAAAACTTTCGAAACACATTTTATTGCACGAATTTGACAGTATCGGCATTTCCTCAAATATTATTGAAAACGTAGCAAATTGGCATGGATCCAAACCTTCTTGAATGGCTAATGTGATGTTTGACGAAACAAGTGGACACATTGTCCGTTTCCAAAATGTACTCTCTGAACCACGGTATTCCACGGGTTACCCACTTGGGCCCTCTGCTTTTTATCATGTACTTAAATGGCATTGCATTTCTATTTAGACTCTTCAAAGTGTCTCTATATTCAGATGATTTGAACCTATTTACTATTTTCATCGGCTTTTCAGTGGATTAAAATGGCGTTGTTCCTGCTAAATCGCAACGTTTCGACGCTTTTTTGCGCCTACCTCATGATATAAAAAAACCTCCTTGAAAAGGCCATCGTTAACGGACGAAACGTCGGTCAATCTATAAGTATTTTGTTGCTTACATATAACAGACCGTTCAATCCGTACATATCTGTAAGTGTTCCGTAACCAGTCGTTAAACATCTAGTAATAAATGGTAAAAATCTTGTGAAAATGGGAGTTAAATTGCTTGAATTACTGATGCCGTAGTCTGTTTGTTTTGTCACATTTTCCAAATTTCAATATTTACTTATTTTTCTATTAATAGCCAAAAGCCATATCAAAAATTATATCGAACCTAACCAGTCATGGAATCGTAGTTTGCATACATGAGAAAGGCACAATTGCACTACTAGATATATTAAAATAAGTTTTTGTTAGTTGGAAAATATCCAAGGCCACCTTAGACACCAGACAAAAAGTCGATTGCTGAGCTCACTCAAGGATCTTTCGTTGGGCCTACAGGAAAAAAGCGTTGCAATAATTCACACGAAAAATAACCCCGTACAAAGCAGAACATCAGTTTATGAATAATTCATAGGCCATAATTCAACATGAAAGCGAGATCCTTTTTCTTGAAAGCAGGGGCCACATTGCCAAAAAATGATGATTTATTCTTCTAGTTGAGATAAAGATACGTTGTACAATCGGAAAAACAGTGAACTAAGATAACTTGGTTTGGTCTATCACTAAATCAATAAATTGTTATATTTAGGTATAATTTCTATAGCTTCATCTTAATCAGTGCGTAGAGGTATAATACTTTTTTCCGTTTGGTCTTAGTTAAGAGCAGTAATAAGTTAAAAATAAAATACTGAATCGAATCTGAATTTTGCAGCCACAAAATAGTTCGTGGACGTTTCGATTGACCTAAAATTGCTTTTCCTCAGGGTATTCCTAATAAATTTTAAACTAATTTGAAATAATCATACATTGAGCAAATGCAGCTTCTAATGAAATTTGTCCAATTCAACTAATTACATCATGACGTTCGTTACATGATACTCAAATTTTATTTCTAGGATCGTATCTAACAAACAAGTCAATTCAAGTGTATCACGAAAGCATTAAAAATAACAATCAACATGGTCTCACTATACCCCAGAAAGAACAAAAAACCATCTTTACTTTGATGCAGTGATCAAGGTACAGAAGAGTTAACTGCAGTTTACGAAGTGAGTTTTTCAGAATTATAAACGTGACTATCACGTGGATATTTTTACCAGATCTGACGCTATGAAGACATAATTGTAAACAAACATAACTATTTTCTCAGCTGAGTGACTCTAGACAGATTCTAACTTTTGTTAATTTAGGGATCCATCTATGTTCCATTGTCATATCATAACAAAGCCTCACTAGCGGAACCGATGGTAGCTTTCTATCCCGTTAGAATATCAAATTCCACTCGGCTGGAGGTCACTTTCATGCAAAAAGCATGTGTCCTTTCGAGTCTGTGATTTTTCGAATAGAGTACTAGACTCTAGCACACACACACATACACATCTCAAGCACCCTTCTAGTTAACAATCACCCGAGCTCTACAGTCACCTTGACAGATTCTTCTTTCAGTGTAGGAAACTAAACATCTATCCACCTAGCATGGTGTCGGCTCGCCTACGTCTGAACTATTCCAACTTGTTTCCTATCGGAAATAGTAAAACTTGGAAACAATCTACTTGCAAGCTGCTACCAGAGATGAGAAAACAGGGAAATGAGCTTAGCTTCGGGCATCGGGAAAAACTTTGCATACTCACACACTCGAGCGCCTCGGCATCCACATCCATCCATCCACCGAGTGTCACTCACAAATTTATTCTCATCCACTCGAGGTTGGGCTAAGCTACTCCGTTTCCGCAAACTTTGCTCATATATTTTGGTTTCTGTCATTTCGGAACTCCCCTTCCTGCTTCCGACTGTTTTAAATTCTATAGGAAAAACATTATCGCATCCGAAATTAAGCTAGGTTTAACGAAACTTTTCTGTTTGTTGCCAGAAATGAAAGAAAAATAACCCCCAAACAATACACACCCAGCATCCGATTGAGATCGGAAAAATCCGAAAAAGTTTTTCGATTGGATTTTCTCTACCGCCGCTGAAAATATGAGCTTCAAGCTACTGGATGCTTTCATAAATATTTAGCCTTCAGTACAGAGGTTCTGCTCAATCCCGTTTAACCTAGTTCGATTATTTTTGATGTACTTACCAAAGTTCAAAGTCCAGTTTAAACCAACATCTACACTTTCCAAGGGGGGAACTTTCGTCGCAAATCCATTCAGTAGCTCCGCCGAATTATATTGCTCCTCCGTTCTAATTCGTCGGAATCGGCGGAACCGGTGTCGATTGCGCTCGCTTTCCGAAGAAACTTTTCTCCTTAACCAGCAGCAGCAGCAGCAGTGGGTTGGAGTTTGGAGCTTATTTGTTTAAGTAAACCGGAAAGGGGCCATTTAATGTTCTTCCAGTTTTGCATCAATTCTGTCTGTTTGCGGTGAAGAAGAGGCGCCTTTGCAAAGTACTCGCGGGGTGAATAAAACGTCGGTAGTTAGTAAGCGCTTTGATAGAAAAAAAAGTTCGTTCCTAGAGAGAATCGCTTTAGTTGGGTTCAGTGGGGCGGGTTAATGGGGATTAACTGGATCATTAAAGTTTTTATTTATTTTGTTTTTTTTTTATTTATTTTTGAGGAAATTGATGAAGGGAAATTACTAGTGGCAGAACAGTTTGTTTAAGAAAGAGGTTCGATCCATATGAGATTGCCATCTCTGTTTCTGAAAACAGGGAATCCGATTCGTTATAGACGAATGTTACTCGCGGTATGATATTGATCACATAATCCTAAGATGAACTAAGCTGGATTGATATTGAAAATACCTAGGCAAAAGTTTAAGAACGATTTTAACACAGCACGGTACGGTCAAAAGACAATAGATTTTTTTTCGGTCAAATGACCCTTTCAGCCAAATGATCCTTTCGATCAAACGACCCTTTCCGCCAAACGACGCTTTCGGCCAAACGAGCTTTTCGGCCAAATGGCGCTTTCAGCCAAATGGCATACGGTTAGATGACACATTCGATCAAACGACATTGGGTCAAATGGCTTCCGGCCAATTGACCTACAAGCCGTAATAACTTCTGCTGTATATCGGCCCATAAACATTTATCGACCCTTTTCAGGGCCACATAAAATACATCAAGTATTCGATTAGGCCTGCCAAAATTCTGTACCAATCTTTTCTTTTCCATAACACTCGGTAAAGGTACCGTACCGACATTATATTCTGACGTGCAACAAAACGTCGTTCGTAAGCTATTGTGAGAAGAGCAAGGTAGTTACGGAAACGACAAAATAAAAACAAGCTAAATCCGCGCGAGATTTTGCGCGGTTCTCAAACCAAATAAATATTTATTTCGTGGACTGGCTGATTTTTCTCGGTGAACATGAAATTTCATTTTCATCGAGAAAAATCAATAAGTCCACGAAATAAATATGTAGCGGGGACCATAAAATCTTAAATAAATATTTCCTATACATCTTCAAAACTTGCAATGATTGTTGTTTGAAAATTCTAGGAAATTTCTCATCTACTGTCCACCTGAATCTTTTTTTAATAAGCCAAGCAAACGGTGTCTTGCTTCTTGTAAATATTCCTAGCTTTGAGAGTTATTTTGCAATATTATGACCCAAAATAATTTCGACAAAATGTTATGATTGTTTTAATAACAAATGAAATTTGGATCGAAGCTGTCAGATTTGATTTTGATTTGTCGTTAATGAGAATGCAAATTGCATTCGTTCAAAAAAGCGATCCGTCATAATGCAGAATGAGACTGATTAACAAGAAGAATATGGGCGACGAAAATTCTGATTACATACTTTCTACCGTACCATCTGACCACATGCATCCACATGCTTCTCATTCGACTAGCGAACGATGAATGAAGCACTTAGCACAAAAATGCATGGGGGTTTACATAACTACCCAATATTCGATTAGGTCTCTTAAAAGGTGTATCGTTTTGACGGATCTGGCTGAATAGACTATCAAATTTTGGGTTTTCCGCGTCACTTTCGTTTTTGCCTTATTCATAGAGGTCATACACGCTTAAAAATTTTATACAAAATTGGAGACTATTTTTCCACCTGATTAGTGAAACTATGATGTAATTCCGTTCAGTACAATGGAACTTCAAAAACTTTTCCTCCTGTTTCTTCCGAAGTTTTAAACGGTTGCAAAATAATGGTGAGAGGTTATAGGCTCGATTCAGTAAAAACGTAGCAGTTCAGAATTTTTAAAATATTCTTCATAATTTTGAATTTATAACGATGACCTATACTTTTTCATATAGCAATTGATTGTCATTGATGGCGGCTACAATTTCAGGAATCACATTTTTAATATGTTCTTTCAAATTGAGTTTTATTGGATTCTGAGATGACTATGACTTCCATTGGTTTAGTTTTCGATAAAAATACACTGATAAAAAATCAGTTTTGGCGAGGAAATGTTTTTTCAAATAACTTTTTTTTCTTGAAAGCGCGCAACTTGAATTTTTGACAGCAGGTCGGGAACATATTACCTATCTTGGAACAATATTTCATCCAAATCAAAATTTTTTTTTTGTAAATCGACTTTAAATTTTTAAAATAGATTTTTTTTTCAGTGTAGCAAAAAAACGAACAACTTTCAATATTTTTATTCAAAAATTTGACTAATTTTGTGTGATTATCACCCTTGTTCAAACCGAATTTTTTTCAGTGTATTTTTTTTAGGATTTGTCGTTTTTAGACTATAGCCATTTGAAAAAATGATAAAAAGTTTGACCGTTTTCAAAAGACAGTCAGATCATTTTTGGAAAAACAAAGTATGCAAAGTGCCTTTTTGTGCAAAGTCTGCATGTACAGAAAGTTTCGTTAAAATATGTGAGGGTGCAGTAGGGCATTGCAAAAAAAAATTTTTTTTGAATTCTCAAAGGCCCCCCCTCTCATATTGTGACAAATGTCAAAGTAAGCTCAGATGCCAAATTTCACATCATTTGGACAATTTTAGACCCCGCCCACTTCGCTTGAAATTTTTTGAAATTGGTACTATGGGAAAATATGGAGGAAAAATACATTAAATGCTATAACTTTTGAAGCAGCAATCAGAAAATTAAAATTTATACCTCTTTTGGAAGGAAATAATCTAAGTATTTGAATGGAGATATATTTGTTTCTAGAAAAATACGGGAAAGTGGGGTACTGGATCATTTTGGCCCCAAAATCCCCTATTTTTAATGATTTTTCTGCTCCGTGATGAAAATTATACATATTTTGTAGTTTTTCTAATGTAAAAAATCTCAGAAATCGAATGGAACCCTTTTGATCTTAGTCCGAATAGGAGAAGTTGGGGTTAAATGGCCTTTTGACATTAATATTAACCTTCATCATTTTCTCGTGAATATATCTCTATTATTCTTCATTCAATTTTCATAAACTATACCTTGTTGAACGTGGAAAATCCTTAGGATTATAACAAATATAGATTCGTTACCGGTAAAAATCATGAACATCAAATTATCTGACATATAGTGTCGATTTCACATTTTTATCATAAAATCGCACATATTAACTCCATTTAACAACAAAATTCTTATTTAATTTACTACTTTTAGTGTAAAATATGCTTAGGAATCACATGAGAAAAGTTCCATTCCTGGAAAAATAGGGGAAGTTGAGGTATTAGGACAAATAATGAAAAAAATGAGATTTGTAGAGTAAATATCAAAGAGTTTGATGTTTTTGAATTTTACCTTTAACGTTTTTATTTTTGTTTTATTCCTCAGAATTTTACACGTTCAATAAGTTACATTTTATGAAAATTGATTGAAGAATAATAGAGATATATGCATGAGAAAATGATAAAATTTAATATGACTGACAAAAAGCCCTATAAGTCCAACTTCTCGTGTTCGAACTAAGGTCAAAAGGGTTCCGTTCGATTTCTGAGATTTTTCACATTAGAAAAACTACAAAATATGTATGTTTTGCATCACGGAGCAGAAAAATCATTAAAAATAGGGGATTTTGGGGTGAAAATGACCCATTACCCCACTTTCCCGTATTTTTCAAGAAACAAATATATCTTCATACTTAGATTATTTCCTTTCAAAAGAGGTATAAATTGTAATTTTCTGATTGCTACTTCAAAAGTTAGAGCATTTAATGTATTTTTCCTCCATATTTTCCCATAGTACCGATTTCAAAAAATTTCAAGCGAAGTGGGCGGGGGTCTAAAATTGTCCAAATGATGTGAAATTTGGCATCTGAGCTTACTTTGACATTTGTCACAATATGAGAGGGGGGGCCTTTGAGAATTCAAAAAAAAGTTTTTTTTTGCAATGCCCTAGGGTGCAGCCAACTCTGAATACGATTTAACGCGAATTTCGTCTGCATGCAATATTGTGATTCTCTAAGTTTATACGATCATGTTGGTGCAAAATTTGAAATCGGTGAACAAACAGCTAGTCATATGGCAAGTCAAAGAAGCGTTCCCATTTTTTTCTCGCTGACTTTGTTTCACTCTTTTTACTATTGCTCACGGTATGTAACCCTATTCTCCATTTTTATTCGACCTATTCACAAAAGACTTACCTTTCCAGTGATAAATACAGATCATATTATATTTTGCTGCTTGGGGAGAACAAACACACACGCGCGGAAAAACCAATTTTAAATCATTTGATCGAAGCTCGTACGTGATTGATTCCCACTAATTTTAAGCACCGATCCTCAAATCTTGAACAGAAAGAATTGTGATTTCGGTCGGTTTATGTAAGTCCATCAATCAGATGTCCGGAGACTATGTCAACACCGCGAGAGAAGATGATTATTAAGTGTGTGGATTGGTTTGTGCAGCTACGTACTAGTGACCAGCGCCAATTAGAACAAAAATTCAACCATCGGGAGAATATTTTCTTTAGCAAACAAATTAGCCCTTATCTCTTAAAAAAATTAAATTTAAAAACCGTCAAAATTTTCGATTGGTGGAAAGAAGTATACATATGAAAAATAACCTTTCCTTCACAAATTATTATTGTTTTGATTCGCGCTGTACTGAATGAACAAATTAGATGTTTGCGCTATCTGACTGGAAAACAATTTTGTAACTAATTCCGTAGAATGTACAATTACTTAAAATAACGTAAATAATATATTGGTCCGTACATTTCGACCAACGGACGACGCGAGCCAAACTAGTTTTCGCTTAAAGCGCCACTTCTTTGACGATGGAAATAAACGGTTTAGCTTCGAATGTAAACTGAGCCGAGTGCAAAATCATTCGTGTGTTACACTCGTGCTACACCACATGTACGCTCGCAATGTCTGGATGCGGTAAGAAGAAAAGATGAAAGGAAAACGAAAATTTCGCTCGGTTTGTGTCGGTCTCCAGTTTCCTGACGGTCGAATTCACCGTCTGCTGAGAAAGGGCAACTACGCCGATTGTGTCGGTGCCGGAGCATCCGTCTACCTGGCAGTAGTGACGGAATATGTTGCGAAGTATTGAACCTAGCAAGAACAAATTGATCTCCGACGTGAGTATTGCCCAGGGTAGAGAGCTACCTAATATCGCCTTTCTGGCTGACACAACGAAAAACCCGTCCTTGTCAGGACAACTGTTTTCTTCGCGTAAAGAATTGTCACTCTAGTTTCCAAGCAGCAATATTTGATGTTGTAACTACTGCATTATGACTTTCATTGGTTTAGTTTTCGATAAAAATACACTGAAAAAAAGATCAGTTTGGACAAGGAACAAAATTTCATCCATTTTTTTGAGTTTTTTGTAAATCGACTTTAAATTTTTAAAATCCTACAACCTTTTTAGTGGAGTTCGTCATTTTTAGACTATAGCCATTTGAAAAAATTTGGTAAAAAAAGTTTAACAAACTCGAATCGGTGACCACACCGTCGATCCCAACTTTGTGGATGTACATGGAGATGGGGTAGTCCATCATAAAAGACCTGTCGTGACTAACGTCATTTGCTTATCTGGACCAATTTTCGAAATATCGGTGATGGCTGAATATTTCCTCGTCAGTTCATTAAAAATCTTTAGAATACTTGGAGGATAATCTTTGATCTGACAACAGACTAGATGAAATTTGATAGACAGAAGATAGCGACCAAGTTCCATCTGTATGGGAAGTCAGAGCTTCGTACGATCAATCTTGTTCATCGTGGAGCAATAGGTTTCGATTGGTTCAGAACAGTTTAATGAGTTCATGTCTTTTGGCACAAAACCCGCAGCATTGGCCGAAAACTACTCTTGCACGGGTTTGGAATAGTGGCATCAGTCTAAATCGGGCCAAAATGGCAAAAAACCGTTTTGGGAGACACTCAGTTTTGTAAATTTCACCGTTTATGGCGTCTTCGGTCACGAATGGTTCACCCCGTTTGCCACAAGTGCATATGGCCTGCCAAATTGGACATTTCGAAGCGAACTTTGACCACTGTTTTAGGCCAGATCAAATGTCAAATGTAGGCACACCCTGTTAGATACCATTTTCCATCGTTCCACTTGTCATCGCTTCGTGTCTGCGAATCATCTTCGCTATTCTTATTATAACTCGCGCCAATAAGAAAATCAGGTCAGGGGCAGATAGAATAAAACCGCCAGTCGAATAAGACCGAAATAAAGGTTGGATTTTCTGTTAAATAGAGTTTCCAAGTGTTGAATTAATATAGAGGAAAAAGGTGAATTCGTGTCCTGAAATTAATTGATGCCTCCCAAGTGCTTGTGGCGACAATTGTTATAGTGCGATTACTTTCATTGGCCCGTTGGCGCTATTGCTGATTTTGGCTTGCGTTTTCATGCGTAGAACGTTACGCATTTTAAATCCGGTCACAACATAGTTTTTGGTGCCGTGACCAGGATACTACGTCCTGTAAGCGTCGGTTTTCCGCCATTACTGTTCGTTTGGCATTGTACGTAGGCAACGAGTATCCGCCATCAAAGGACGCCGTTCTGAGGACAAAGGGTCCAGAGAAGAAAGCACCGCCATCACGCTACTTCATTAAGGAACACCATTACTGCGGCTGATCATTACTGTTACAAGGCCTAATTGATCTATGCGGCAGGTAATTGGCTCTCCAACATTTAATATTATCTATGCTGGTGCGTTTAGATTCGTTTTCCCTTTCTTGACTGGACTTCCAACGTGCTGCTGCTTGCAACGCATACTGGAGGACGGCTTCTTGAGGCCCAATAATCTCTGCAGACCCAACTCTACTGGTACCTCCTCGTCCGCTGGCACGAGACGCTGATCGTAGCATCTTCAACGCAGCGTTGTTAGGAGCGATTTCTTGAAAATACAAGGCACATTTTTTGCCTTGGTCAGACCGAATATCTACAATTTTTCGCCATCGTTGCTGAACGCGTGTTACGATGGATGGAGCGAAGAGTAAGCTACAGCTCAACATTCGGCGAACATCACTGCTTGCATCCTTAAGCCGAGCTGAACAGTTCCTGCGGGGGTACGAGGCAGACCGGGACGCACTACAAGTAGCTATCCGGTTGGAAAATTTAGAGGTGCTATGGCAGGGACTCGAAGACACTCAAACGGCTCTCGAGGAGATGGAAACCGATAATGAATCGATGGTGAGAAATTTGCAATATCGGTCTGATTTCGAGCCCAAACTTTTTGCAATAAAAGCTGGTCTTCTTGGTAAATTGCCCCCAGCAATTAATTCTGTAAGTGATCTCCCTGTAAATCCCCCCCTTCAACTACACTCTGGTCTCTCTGGTCTAAAGCTGCCGACAATATCTCTGCCTGAGTTTGCTGGTGATTATCAAGACTGGCTTGGCTTCCATGATACGTTTTTTGCGCTAATTCACTCCAATCCCGAAGTAGCGGCCATTCAAAAATTTCACTACTTACGTGCAGCGGTGAAAGGCGAGGCGTCTCAGGTAATCGAGTCGATAACTATAAGCGCCGCCAACTACCCTCTTGCCTGGGATGCTTTGGTGGCTCGCTATTCCAACGAGTACCTATTAAAAAAGCGACACCTGCAAGCATTACTAGAGATACCACGGATGAAGGAAGAATCTGCGGCTGCTTTGCATGGACTGGTGGACGATTTTGAACGGCATACAAAGGTACTGAAGCAACTGGGGGAACCAACGGATTCCTGGAGCACAATATTGGAACACTTGTTATGCACAAGACTGCACCATGAAACATTAAACATGTGGGAGGATCACGCCTCTACTCTGGAAGAGCCATCCTATTCCAAACTGGTAGAGTTTTTGCAGCGTCGAATGCGAGTTTTGGAATCAATTTCGGTTAATCACGATATCATACCGCCCGTTATCACTCCATATGTTTCAGGATTAGCTTCTGGATCTGGTGCTTCAGGGAACAATCAACGATACAAGCGACCAGGCGAACTACGGCTGTCTGCACACGCTATAACGGAAGTTCCAAATGCCCACTCAATTGAGCGACCAGCTGTTTCCATGGGTCAACTCAAGAAGCTCACTCTGCATGAAAGGATGAATTTGGTAAATACTAAGCGACTGTGCTTTAACTGCCTTTTCAGTGATCACTTCGTCAGCAACTGTCCATGTCAAACCAGTTGTCACATATGTCGAAAACGTCACCACACGCTGTTACACCCTGGTTATGTGGATAACTTGCCTATTTATCAGAATCGGGGCCATGATAATGCGGGCGAACATCCGCAATATTCAACACAAACAAATGTTGCAACGTCAATCATCAAACCTCTTACGCCACGGTCTATCGCGCCCATGGAGGGTCAAACGTCGTCAGTTGCGCCGCATGCGCGAAATAACAACGTGTTCATGCTCACCGTAGTTTTAGTCGTCGTAGATGCTTATGGTCAAAAGCATCTCGCTAGGGCGCTACTAGATTGCGCCTCACAGCCCAACCTCATAAGCGATCGTATGGCTCAAATTCTCAGGCTCAAAAGAAGGAAGGTAAATGTTCAGCTTCAGGGTCCAGGTAGTATTGCCGTTCGCTCATCTGACTCAGTGTTCACTAAGATTTATTCGAGAAAGGAAGATTTTTCTCGCGACGTAGAGTTTTTGGTCCTGCCCCGTGTAACCGCCGACATGCCTGAGAGTGATGTTGCGACTGATTGCTGGAATGTCCCCAAAGAACTCTTTTTGGCGGATCCAAATTTCAACAAGCGAGCAGAAATAGACATGATCATCGGCCTTTCGCATTTCTTCGCTTGCTTCAAGTCTGCCGCACGCGTCCACCTGGCAGATGACCTTCCTGAATTAGTTGACAGCGTGTTTGGGTGGATTGTTGTGGGTTCAGGCGAGGTCATTCCCAATTCACCAGACCAGGTACATTGTCATGTTTCAGCGATTTGTCTCGTCACTCTTGAGGAGAGCCTTGAACGTTTCTGGAAGCTGGAAGAGCTACCATCGCGCTCCGATTACTCCGTTGAAGAACGTTACTGCGAGACTTTCTACGCATCGACCGTCATGAGGGACGATACTGGTCGATACACTGTGCGTTTGCCACGCCATCCAGAATTTGATGCTAGAGTCGGGGATTCAAAGGCAGCAGCACTTCGAAGATTTAAACTACTGGAGGAAAGACTCGAACGAAACCCTGCATTGAAGGACGAGTATCATAAATTCATGAGGGAGTATGTCGCACTCGGACACATGCGTCAATCATCCAAAGAAGATCAACAAAGATTCAAAGGGTACTACCTTCCCCACCATCCTGTTGTAAAAGAGGAAAGCACTACAACAAAGGTCAGAGTAGTATTTGATGCATCCGCTAAGACATCGACCGGTTTCTCTTTGAACGATTCGCTTTGTGTTGGGCCTGTGGTGCAGGACGACCTCCTGTCGATAGTTTTGCGATTTCGAAAGTACTTGGTGGCTCTCGTTGCGGACATCGAAAAAATGTACCGGCAGGTTTCTGTACAACCTGAGGATGTTCCATATCAGCGAATCTTGTGGCGATTCGACAAGACAGAACCTATCCAGATTTATGACTTACTGACGGTTACCTATGGACTCGCACCGTCTTCCTTCTTAGCTACACGCACACTTCAACAGTTGGCTGACGATGAAGGTGCGGCCTATCCCACCGCAGAACAAGTTCTTCGAAAAGGTTTCTATGTTGACGACTGCCTAGGTGGCGAGCAATCCGTTGAAAAAGCTGTACAATTACGAGATGAACTAATCGAGCTGCTCCAGAAAGGCGGATTCAGTCTACGCAAATTCTCATCCAACAAATTGGAAGCGCTACAGGGATTGTCAGCTGAACAAATAGGAACGCAATCATCCCTTACCTTCACCTCACAAGAAACGGTCAAGGCTCTTGGAGTCATCTGGGAACCTGAACAAGACATGCTTCGCTTCGATTCCAATGTGAAGCAATCTGAAACCATCGTAACTAAGAGATCAATTTTGTCGTCTATCTCACAATTGTTCGACCCCCTTGGATTAATAGCACCGGTTGTAATACGTGGGAAACTGATCATGCAAGAGTTGTGGATGGTGCAATGTAATTGGGATGAACCAGTTCCAAAGAGAATGGAAGAGAAGTGGGCTGCATATTGCAGAGATCTTCCCAAGATTACTGAGTTCCGCACCGAACGTTATGCCTTCCTTCCGAACGCATCAATTCAATTGCACACCTTTTGTGATGCTTCGGAAGTAGCATTCGGAGCATGTGTTTATGCACGGTCAGTCGACCCACAAGGCAACGTGAGAGTTCAGCTACTTGCGTCTAAATCACGGGTTGCCCCCTTAAAACGCGTTACACTGCCTAGACTCGAACTTTGTGCTGCCGTCATCGGTGCCCAGCTACACGCACATATAGTACAAGCCCTTCAACTCGAAATTTCCGAATCTCGGTTTTGGTCTGACTCAACGGTGACACTCCAATGGCTGCAGTCCCCACCAAACACTTGGAAGACATTTGTTGCCAATAGGGTATCTGATATACAAGCAAGCACACATGGCTCACAATGGAGTCACATCTCCGGCAAGGAGAATCCGGCTGATTTGGTATCCCGAGGAATGCAAATAGATGATTTTCTTTCGAGTGAGCTGTGGAAATACGGCTCGCGATGGCTACGTCAACCACAATGCGAATGGCCAGCACCAACAGTACTACCAGCGCTAAGCGACAACGTAGAGATTAGAAAGGTTTTCGTCGCAGTGGTTCAAACTAAACCGAGTGTCAATCCGATGTTTACCCGCTATTCTTCACTTGATAGGTTAGTCCGAGTAACCGCATACTGTCTGCGATTTGTTTGCAACGTGCGATCAAAGGCACGCACTCAACCACTTGTGTCTACCGGTTTGCTTCCCAGTAAAACTTTGTCGGTAACACAACTAACGGAAGCCCATTCCCAGTTGGTCCGTCTAGCTCAAGCCGATGCGTTCCAGGAAGAATTAAGAGCCTTAAAAACAGAAAATAGCGTGTCAAAACGATCATCAATCCGATTGCTAAACCCGTTTATAGACCAGAAGGGAACACTGAGAGTGGGGGGGAGGTTGAGACTATCAGACAAATCCTTTCCCGCAAAGCATCCAGCCCTATTGCCCAGCTTTCATCCTTTCACCCGATTGCTCCTCACATCCTACCACCTTAAACTGCTTCATGGTGGTGGCCAACTTACGCTTGCCCTCGTACGTGAAGAATATTGGCCGATAAATGGTCGGCGCATGATACGAAGTGTGATACGAGCATGTTTCAGATGCGTCAGAGCAGATCCCGTCCCAGTTCAGCAGCGTTTTGGTCAGTTGCCCGTACCCCGAGTCACCGCAAGCCGACCCTTCACCGTCACCGGAGTCGATTATGCTGGACCAGTTTACCTCCGAGCACCACACAAACGAGCATCATCACCGAAATCGTACATCAGCGTATTTATATGCTTTTCGACGAAGGCGGTGCATCTAGAACTCGTCTCGGATCTTACAACAGCTGCTTTTCTAGCCGCCTTCCGAAGATTCACTTCCCGTCGTGGTTTGCCAGCTCATGTTCACTCCGATAATGGAACTAACTTCCAAGGTGCCAAAAATGAGCTTCGCGAATTGTACCAACTATTGGAAGACGAGAAGGAGACGAACATCATCCAATCAAAACTTGCCCGTGATGGAATCACCTGGCACATGAACCCACCGAAAGCGCCACATTTTGGTGGTCTGTGGGAAGCGGCAGTAAAGGTCGCTAAGAAACATCTACATCGTCAATTGGGAAACTCGCGACTATGCTTCGAAGATATGTGCACCGTGTTATCCCAAATTGAAGCGAGCATGAATTCCCGACCATTAGTGCCATTAACAGAAGACCCGAATGATCTCAACGCGCTGACTCCTGCACACTTTCTCATTGGAGCTACAATGTATGCGATTCCTGATCCGGACGTGCGGAGCATACCAATTAATCGCCTCGATCATTACCAGCGAATGCAATTGCTGCATCAGCAATTTTGGCACAGGTGGCGTACGGAATATTTGCAAGAGTTACAGCGTGAAACGAGCGTTCATTCTGAGAACACAAGCATAAGACCCGGACAGTTGGCAGTCGTTCTTGATGACTTTCAGGCTCCTTTGAAATGGCCACTGGCTCGTATCGTAAACCTTCATCCTGGACAAGACGGTCTAGTTCGAGTGGTCACATTAAGAACTGCTAAGGGCATCATTCAACGTCCGGTAGTGAAAATTTGTCTGCTGCCAACACAATGTGAGGAAACCTCTAATGCAGGAGGAGCGACAAGAAAGGACATCACTCAACCAATACTGGCCACCGATGTTCCCGATCATGATACTGTAAAAGAAAATATGAATAACAATTAAGATTTAGTGAAATTATGATTTAGGTTGTAAACTTATCGTAAGAAATTTGTAGCTTCTAGAAACTAAGTAGAATTGTTGGCGAGCAAAACCGCAAGTTGATTGAAACTGACATTTCAAGGTGGTGGCGATGTTTTAGGCCAGATCAAATGTCAAATGTAGGCACACCCTGTTAGATACCATTTTCCATCGTTCCACTTGTCATCGCTTCGTGTATGCGAATCATCTTCGCTATTCTTATTATAACTCGCGCCAATAAGAAAATCAGGTCAGGGGCAGATAGAATAAAACCGCCAGTCGAATAAGACCGAAATAAAGGTTGGAGTTTCTGTTAAATAGAGTTTCCAAGTGTTGAATTAATATAGAGGAAAAAGGTGAATTCGTGTCCTGAAATTAATTGATGACTCCCAAGTGCTTGTGGCGACAATTGTTATAGTGCGATTACTTTCATTGGCCCGTTGGCGCTATTGCTGATTTTGGCTTGCGTTTTCATGCGTAGAACGTTACGCATTTTAAATCCGGTCACAACAACCACTTCCATTTGAAACGGTCATTCACAGCAAACTTATCCTTACCCGTGAAATATTTCTGTCCCGGCAACTGCTCAAAATAACTAAGATAAGACATGCAAAAAAACGGAACGAATCTCACATGTTTCTAGTGTTCGTGAAACCCAGTCCGTTGAAGTCGATCGCAGAGTAGCGGAAGAGGCGTTTGTACTGTTGGCTGCGGGAATCGAAACGACTTCGAACAAAGACAATGTACATGATAGCTGGTAGTAAACGAGATAGTCCGAATGGTATTGGTTCCGAGGTGGGAACTGATGCAGTGCGGGGTACGAGGTCGTCGACGAGTGACATGTGATACAGATGTTAGCCTGGAGGTGAAAAGCGTCCTGCGGCTGCTGACTTTCTACGGTTTGCGTGCCCAGTTGCTACATACAAATCACTGATACTGCCTGTTGCCTTGTACGGCCATAAGGCGTGCTGGTAGAAGGCTATCGAGGGTTTGGTGAATTTCAATTTCGCGGAAATGTAGAGCGAATGGCGGAATTGAGACCAGCTAAGAATATGACAGTGGACGGGCATAAAAGCGAGGTTTTTCAATTTTATTTTCGGGTTCAGGTCGGGGTCGGGCTTTCAAATTTACCAAGTCCCGTTCCCGTTCTTGTAGTCTCATTCACAATCACTAAAATCACCCAATATGTAATATGCTAGAATGTTGTACGGTAACGTGCTTATTTTAAGCAAGGTGTCTCACTAATTCATTATTTTCTCGGCCTACAAGCAATGGAATGCGTAAAAATTGACATCAACAGCTTTGCTTCGTTGTTGAGAACCAAATGCGCTGAAAACAGTGAAATTCTCGAGTTTGAGCACAACGAAAACTCGAATCGAGTACCCTTATTGTTGTGCTACCATTTGACTCAATGCGTTGAACAAAGATGGCAGATTGAATCTCCATGATTTTCTCTGCCAATTGCAAAATTTTTATACAAGAGAATTTTTTCAAAAACATTTTGTTCGGTTACTGTATTTTATACAGCGAAACTATCTGAGACCGAGTTACAGGGAATGAATACTTCTGTACGAAAAAAATATATACTGAAAAAAATGTTGTAATTCTTTACAAAAAAAATTGTGTTAAAAATTTAAATTGCATCTTTTTTGCCTTTCTCATATAAAGAAAGGCTATGCAATCACTGTAAAAATCGACTTTTTAACCGAGGCCCGGAGGGCCGAGTATCATACACCATTCGATTCAGTTCGTCGAGATCGGCAAATGTCTGTGTGTATATGTATGTGTGTGTGTATGTGTGTGTGTATGTGTGTGTGTCATTTAAACTCACACAATTTTCTCAGAGATGGCTGAACCGATTTTCGCAAACTTAGTTTCATCTGAAAGGTATAACGCTCCCATAAGCTGCTATTGAATTTTTAGTTGATCCGACTTCCGGTTCCGGAGTTACGGATTGAAGAGTGCGGTCACACAGCAAATTCCCATATAAACTGGTACCACCATAATGTTCAAATGATGTAAAACATATTAAAATTGATGTAACATTACTCTAGTTTGCGGGTCTGGATCACTAATGATCAATCAAAGCAGCTTTGACCACATTGGCCACCTATGACGGTTCATGACGCCCTCGGGGAACCCGCCAAGTTCCTAAGCTAATATCACACCCATTCCACAACGAATTCTCTACCGATTTTTACGAACTTAATTTCAAATGAAAGATACAGTAATGCCATTGACTGCTGCTGAATTTCATTCGGTTCTGACTCTTGCTTCCGGAGTTACAGGGGTGTTAGTAAGGATACACTGGAATTTCCCATATAAATCGGTACAATCGTAATACCTCAGAGGCTAAAAACTATTGAAATGGTCACCAAATTACTTCTAATCGTAGATCTAGATCACTGATTGCCAATCAAACATTCTTTGAATATATTGTCCACTATCGACGATTCCGGAAGTCCGGAATTCCGGGCATATTCCACAATTAAAGTCACATCGGTTCATCGGTGATGACTGAACCGATTTTCTCAAACCAAGTCTCAAATGGAAGGCAAAATATGCAGTTGAGTATTGCGTAACCGCCCCTTCCCCCCCCCCTCCCCACCTTGCCCTTACACCTCCCTCCTTCATCACTCCCCTCTTCTTGGATCACTCTCACGCCCAGATTTCCTTCATCCACCCCGTATACCGAAATAAGATGAAGGATTTCTGACGCATCCTCCACACCCACTCTACTAAACCCCCATTCCCTACACGTTCAAACGCATTCCACCAACCTTTGCAAATTATAATCACATGAAGATAACATTGAACTCATGCTTATTAAGCTAATTAAATATTATTCTTTTGCCTTTCTTATATAGAAAGGTTATGCAATTGCTCCAAAAACCGACTTTCTAACCGAGGCCCGGAGGGCCGAGTCTCATATAACATTCGACTCAGTTCGCCGAGATCGCAAAATATCTGTGTGTATGTATGTGTGTATGTATGTATGTATGTATGTGTGTATGTGTATGTGTGTATGTATGTGTGTATGTGCGGATTTGTTAACAAAATGTCCACATCGGTTACTCGGAGATGGCTGAACCGATTTTTACAAACTAAGATTCAAATGAAAGGTATAATATTCCCATAGGTTGCTATTGAATTTCATTTTCAACCGACATCTTGTTCCGAATTACGAGTTGAAGAGTATGGTTACAAAGAAAAATTTGTTGATTTTTCCAAATCGGTTTCTCGGAATTTTCTGAACCGATTTTGACAAACTTAATTTTAAATGAAAGGTCCATCAGCTGCTGTTGAATTTTGTGTGGATCCGAGTTCTGGTTCCTGAATTACAGGGTGATACGTACGATCACGCAGCAAATCCCGATTCTAACGAATTCTGCGATGAATGTAAAAAGGTGATTTTTTTTCCAAAATGTAAACACAACTGTTGAATTTGTAGATCTAGGTCCCCAACAGTCATTCAAAGTCTCTTTGGCCACACTGGCCACCATCGACGGATCCGGAAGCATCCAAAGTCAGAATAACGGTTATATTGGTTTCTCGAAAATGGCTAGATTTGCTCAACTTAGTCTCAAATGAAAGGTGTTGCGTCCCCAGAAACTGATATTAAATTCCATCTCCATCCGACTTCCAGCACCGGAGTTACGGGTTGTGGAGGTCGATCACATAGAAAACTCCGATTCAAACCGATACCGCGATGAATGCAAAAAGGTGCTCTTATATATACTTACCAAGTGTAATAAGAATGAAAGACATTTCCATAAAGTTATATTGTACGAACCAGCTATTAAATCATAGTTTGGAGAAATGAGAAAGGCACAATTGCACCTCTAGGTGGATTAAAACAGGTTTTTATTTTTTATTTTTACATTTTTTCAGCAAAAATCTAAAGAGAAAACAAATATTTTGAATGTGATTGCATGACGGGTAAAACAGTTTTTCTAACAATAAATTTATACATGGTTTTTAATTTCATACTATAGTATAATCATCAGACCCTATGGTTGGATAATATTTTGATTGTTTTTGTATAGCTTTCAAATGGTTTACAATATCGCATTGATGTCAAAGGGAAAGCCATAGGAAATTTTATGACCTTTTGAAAATTCTGTTGCTGTTGATAAAGAAATACGAATAATTTAGGAAAAGGTCGTAATAAAATAAAATAATTGTTTTGTTGAAAGAAAATTTATAATATCTCGAGAACTACATTTCATAGAATTTTTGTTATGAACGTTTTGATTTAAAGTGACTGCAGAGTCCCTAATTTCCCCCGGTTTCAATTGCGGTAATATTCAATCATCATTTGCCAATCTCTTGGATGCTCGATTCCATGAGTTAAGTTGCATCATAAAGAATTAGCCTTAAGCTAAGTAAGTTTCATTAACGCTGCGCCTTGTATACGCGAAGGCAATGTTTAATAACAACAAAATTGTTTGCTTACGCCGCGACCCTACTGTAGCAGGGGCATGGCATCACCTTATGGAGCAGTCCATTGTTTTTAATTGAATCGGCCAGCGACCGACAGTTCTAGAGAGAGCTTTAGAAATGCTTTCAAAAAACTTCGTGCATTTCTCTCAGAGATGCGCGAAAGTGATCTAAACCCGCGTTGTTAAAAAGTCTTTTAAACCCGAGTTAAGTGAGTCGTGAAAAGTCAGTTAGTGACCGCACGGATAGCAGGCGTGCGCGTGTCGGATAAGTCAGTCGTTTAAGTGAGTCGTGAAAAGTCAGTTAGTGACCGCACGGATAGCAGGCGTGCGCGTGTCGGATAAGTCAGTCGTTTAGGTCAGTCGTGAAAAGTTAGGTATATGCCTGAAGGGGTAACGCAAAACAAATAAAGGTAGTGAAACTTAGTGTTTTTTCTGTGCGATATTTGTGCGAAAGAAAACGAAATAGCTTACGTTGGACCGAGTCCGGTATGGCAAGTCTGTAAGGAAAATCCACCCTACTCCCGTCGTACAAAACCAGTGGCCACCGGCGGCCTACGCTACAGTGACGTTAAGAATCATATTCAAAAACAAAATTGTATTTTTAACTGCAAATAGTATTAATTATAAATATATGTAAACAGTTGTTAGGAAAACGTTATCATTGAAAGCTTCTCCATGATCCAAATACACTGAAAAAGTTTCTTTTACGTCTTTAAAATGATAAACATTAGAATGTTGATACTTTATGATGGGGTAACGCGAATATCTTTTTCAAAGGGCATAATAACACGAATTAATTGGATTTGTTGGAGCAAAACATAACATAAATTTTTGATTTTATAAAAATGGCAACATTTTTTTCAGTGTATATTTTTTTATTCGTTAAGAATTACCTGTAACTTGTTCTCAGATAGTTTTGCTGCATAAAGTAGAGTAATCGAACAAAAAAATGAATTAATTGCACGTAGAAACGTCTAAGATCAAGGTCGGTCACGATTTTAGAGATTTTCGGACGGATCTTCGTGGAATTCCTCTACAGCATAATATCGGTAGGCGGTGTTCAGCTATTCTCGTCCGCGTCTCTCTTATCACTTTCATCAACAGTGCTATCTTTGAAAATCAGCCACCTTTGTTATGCGACTATTTTTTTGACACTTTTTACTGCAAATAAGTAGTAGTAGTAGTTTTAATTTTATTATTCTTAAGATTACACAAATTTTCTCGTATGTAATGTTAAATGTTTGTTGATTTGATGACATTATTCTAGAATACGTATCCGCTGGGTGATGCCAATCGAGCTGACATTTTTTTGGACTGAGCACACTAATTTCCTTTGTTTAGCGTTTATTTGTCAAACTAGGAAATTAATCCACAGGGCATCAATGTGCATAGGGAATACGCATGGTCTTGTCTGAGTGGAATGATGATTGTTGATTCATGCATGAGCGTTGAAAATTGACAACTTTTTTCGGGACAAATTTATCTTTTGGAGTTTCCAGATAAGTAGAACGACAATTTGAAAGGTCCAGTCCTTCATTCCGAAAGATACTTAACAAATATTTTGTAGCATCTACGCTTAGGTAAACCTGGGAAACAAAATGAGTAAGCCTATATTTCAATGCAATAATAGTTTCCTCTACTACTGATGTGTTTCAATACTTCTTCTCCATCATCAAGGCCGCATCTCATTTCCGACCTATTTTTTATATCATATTCCAATTAATTTTCATACGCATAATCAGATGCGCGGGGGTCTGTGATTCGAAAGTTTTCGGAATCATCATATTGCATGCACTGCCGATAAATCTAGTCGTACTTCCCGAATCTCTGTGACTTCTTCCTAAATTTCTTCTTACTCTGAATATTCGCGTACTCGGAGACTAACTAACCCACCAAATAAAACATACTCATTTAGTGGTTGCATTGCCTGCTTGTGGCGACCATTTTTGGCGAGAACCGGTACTACGGTACTGAAGCCCTCAGTACCGGTAAATTACCGGTACTCGAATATTTTTATTAAAAATTCGAAAAAAAAGCTTCAAACTGAAATTGAATGCTCAAACTGATGATCTTATTCTCAGATGATTATTTTGTGCTGATCAAAAAACATTGTTTATTGTTTTTAATTGCTTCGGAATGGCAAGACTCATTTCACAGAAGATATTTTTCGTATAGGACACCTTCTTTTATTTCGAAATCTAGGCCACTTTGAAATCAATAACTGCTAAGTGGTGCGATTTTCGTTGACTTGAACAGATGGTAAATGTATGAAACCCTATTAACGATAATCAAAGCGAGAATGGCAGTAAATCCGAGCATGTTAATCGCATTTCCTCTCTTGCTTTTTTGAAAATTGGTTTCGACCTTTATGTCATTTGCCTACTATTCTCTAATGCATATCAAGGCTCCTTGT
This sequence comes from Topomyia yanbarensis, assembly GCF_030247195.1. NCBI lineage: Eukaryota > Metazoa > Arthropoda > Insecta > Diptera > Culicidae > Topomyia > Topomyia yanbarensis. The sequence goes on along the minus strand of NC_080672.1, from coordinate 412,543,641 downwards.
TTTCCTGTAAACCATGGAGTTTTGCTGAATTTTCCGATCACCAATAATTACAAATCGCCCCATTTGAAGCAGTTCACCAAGTCTAAAACTGTTAGCTACTAAATCGCCGTTCGTTCTTTTATAGATAAAGGTTTAAGAGAAAACCAAATACCGACATGACTTAGACCATAGTCTTATTACGCGCCACCCAGTGAATAATGGAAACCAATCATAATGTCGCTAATAAAACTTTAACTTCAAGAATTATTGTGATGATGGCCCCACCTCATTCCCACACAAAGGTGTTATCTCAACGATTTATCTAGAAGGAAAATTAATATAATTAAACGTTATCTTGCAGACCGATATTTTGAAACAGATCTCCCTGCAGAGTTAATATATTTGTCATAAAAATTGTATAGTACCGAAAATACCGGTACTGGCTTTTGTTCAGTACCGGTATTACGGTACCAAAAATGGGTCGGTATTCCCGAGATTTTCGGTACCGGTATTACCGGTACTACAACCCTACTTGTGGCGAATCCTAGACCAATATCTGTCCTTTAATCCACTTCTTTCATACTTATGGAAGCGTCACTGAGTCGGTGGCCCTCCTTTAGGCAGGTATCACATCAACATTTCCTGTCCTATTCTTAGCACCGGTGAAGATTGCCGTGGGCGGCAGTGACGACTCTCATGCTATTGGTTTATTGGACACGAAAGATATAATGTTCATTCCCGAATATTAATCTTACAAGCAAGATGAGACTACCTATAGGCAACATGATCATCATTAAAATGCAATCTACGAGTAGCACCGTGCTTCGCAACACAACGCAAACAAGCTACTGTCCTGTCGATAAACCAGAAGTTTTGTTCTTTCGGATCTTCAAACCCGACCTATCGTTTAATCGAACAAACAAGTAGTATGACATTTTTAGGTTTAGTATGTATCTAGCGCCAAGTCGGTTGGTCAGCTACTGATGAGACAAAGTCGAAACAACAAAGTCCTACCTATCACGTCATAGATCGTCTACATTAGAAATATCCAGAAGTTGGCATTGTTTACAAAACTAATCGACTAAGCTCGATGGTTTTGGTGTAGCGTAGAGATTGAAGTGGTATCCACTCCCAGGCACATATTCCATCAATCAAAAAAATCATCTGATATTTAATTCTTTTTTTATTTTTACATATGTGGCCCTAGATCTTTTTATTCATTTTTGATATTTTGGTGTATTGCTATTCTAATAAATAGGAGCGATAAAAGTATAGATTTTGGCGTTTCTGAGTCTCCTCATCAGTAATTGGTACCGACTTGGCGCCAGTTAGACACTAAATCCAAAAAGTCACATGCCTTACCTGAAAGCCCCTAAACAACTGTCTGATTCTGAGTGATGTCTCGGATAGCAAGTATAGAAGTTCTGGGCTTGCGGACGAGAAAGCGGAATAAAATCTTTTTTTTTGGTTAGAGAATGTGCCAATTTTTTCCTAATGGAACAGAATATTAAATACGTATTGATAGACAATTAATTTTGCGAAACTACATTTCTAGTATCTACTTTTAGAAATTCTGGGACTATATTCATTATTATTAAGGTTGAACAGAGAAACGGACAAAAATCGAAAATGAAAAAAAGCAGTTTTTTTCCTCACCGTTTGTTAGATCTTCATGAAAATCAATAAGCTTATGTAGAATATTGTTACAGTACTGCTGATTGATTTGATAACCAACTTGAAACAGTAAAGTTCAGCCAAACTCTCATAAACAAGCATAAACAAAATCCTTCACTGCTGGTCTACTTCGCTAACCATTTTTTCCGTTTCTTTTAATTGCAGGTGAGTCCACAAAACTGAGGAAAAAACCACGATCGTAAACCAAATGACCAAAACCCAGGTGAAATGACATTTATTGAACGCGCAGTCCCTCCAATGCGGGTAAAAAAATGCCTATTCGTCCCGTCCCACATGTAGACCATGGCTGCCTGTCGACAGGGAGCTACTGAAATGAAAATCAGAATTTATTAGTCCCTTGTTCCTCTCACCGTACCGGGGCAAACATGGTTTCATCGGGGGGACAAAACCCCCACACGTCGTCCGTGTACCACCTACCTGCCGACGACATGCATTATGATCCTTTCCGGACGAAGTTTTTGCGCGCCGTTCCAAAAAAGGAATCGTCTATTTATCATCATCATCATCGTCATTCTCGGTGCTTTGTTGGTCGAGCCATCAGTTCGAATATTACCTGCTACCCGGACGGATCTCTCCCGTTCCCCTGCCCCATACAAAAAGGGGGGAACGTACGAAAACACATTCATTGCTCTGTCGGGGAACGGTTCCCTCAGTAGTTGTGGAACGATTCTCGATTGCGCTGCCCTTGCAAATGCACACCGGATGTAGTCGAGAGAGCCCAACCAACCAACCAACCAACCGGCTCGTTCCACAGCTGCAAATCCACCTTTTATCGAGAAGCCCAACCGTTGTGGGTCAGCAACAGGCTGCCATTCTAGACATCCGGCTTCTGGGGCTTTCCTCTACGCAGACAGCAGTGCTGCTTTCATGCTGATTTATTGTCGTTTCCTATTCTGACGGGTTGGATTCGGGGGGAAGAAATACCTCTTTCGGGAACTGCTTCAATCACTCACCCACAGACCGATCGAAAATGGGCAGTTTTTGGGGGATTGGTTGTGGGTTTCCCTCTGTGCAAATTGGTCGGGCGATCAAGCTTGTCGGGTGAGATTTCAGAAAGGAAATATGTAGAATTTGGTTGACACAGAGCTGGTTGTTTTAGTAACAAAAATGGAATTGTGTTTGTTTTGGACGGTTGATATTAATCTTCTTGAAACTACAACCCAGTGAAGGAAAGGTCGAATAGCTTTATCACTAGTTAAAATAAGCCAGCTTGCTACTCCTTTCGCTGTGAAATTCGACGGACTTTGCAGTCTATTTCTAGTGCACAAGACAATTGCAGGGATGTTTTCTATGCTTCTAGTAAGTGCATAAAAACTAGAAAAAACTAGAACAAATCTAAAACGTAAATTAGTTATTGAATGTGCGTTTCAACTTCGTCTCATCAGAGTCCGATACTAACTTAATGACATGACTAAGCTAGCGCCGGATTGACACTAGTTCCATCAAACGGAGACACAGACACCTTTTGTGTTCTTGAGCAAACCCCTAGTCAAGTGTGATGTCCCGCAAGAAAAGGAGATCATTTTAAAGTGGTATGAACTAGCCAATCTAAGATATGACAAGCCAATCCAAGATGTACTATGCTATAGCATCAATCCGTTGCGCTAGCTTAGTCCTGTCACTAAGTTAATGTCGGGTTCTGATGAGACGAAGTCGAAACGCAAATTCCTTAACTAATTTAGTTATAGGTTTTGTGCTCTTCACGTGCAAAGCTGGTTTTAAACTATTTTCTCCTTAATGGTGAAAAAATAGTTTTTACCTAAATTGTTTTCCACTAAGGAGAAATTTTGCATAGTGAAGCTCTTAAAGGGTTTTCTTCACCTCAACAGTTGAAACCTTGTCTCGGTTCGCTACTTCAACCAGGCTAAAATTGAATTTACATCCCTGCTACCTGAAGCAAACAACACAAAACCACATCAATTTCATGTCACTGCCAGCACTCCGCCGCCGCCCATCAGCTGCGCCAACAATAATACAATAACCGACGTGCCAACGTCAAAACCACATATTGATTCCTACCTGTGTGACTTCGGCATCTCCATCGTATGAATATCGCAAAGTCCCTTTCGAAGCGCCAAAAAGGAAATCTCACCGAAATTTCCAATGGGGCGCTAAATGAACTTCCGTCCCCGGGCTCTAAATGTATGTGGGGTGCCAACCACAATCCATCCTCCCTCAGACGACGGCAAAGGCAACCGAAACCGAATCACACCTCGACTCAAAGGGAGGACCAAATATGAATGGCACACTCTTTGCTCGGTGGTGGTGGTGATTGTAATGTGCTAAAGTTGAAAATCTGTTCATATTAAACTTTTGACAGAAAGAGTTGCCGGTAGAAGAGCGATGGAGGCTTCATCGGGACGTCTGTGCGCATGGAAGACGCAAGCTAGCAAGTTTTCAAGGTGTGGTTTTCCATCCATACGTGGGATTTGCTTCTAGTCTCTTTCACCAATTCACAATCAAATATGAAAAGATTTTTTTCTATAGGTGGCATGACTATGAAGTTATTACATCGAAAAATTTGAGAACTGAAATAATCGAGGATTTGATTCTGGAGTCTTGTCCGTTATTGTAACTGCAATTACTCTTATTTGTGAAGTGGAAAGCTGGCACAAATGCTAGGATTTGCACCCTACTCCCGGCATCAGCTACATACTTAATAAAAAAAAGTTTCATAACGAGCGTCACGTCATATCCAATTTCAGTGAACGCACGTATCAGGGGCTCATAAAAAAGGTATCTTTTTTAGGATTTTCTTTCAAGAGTTGTTCTAGCAAGGCTGTAGAGCTAGGGTCTCGAAAAGTCTCCCCATTAGAATTACTCACTACAATTGCAGACGAGACGGGAAATGTCACTCACCAAAACACTGTACGATTCGGATGTGCGTACTATCGCGTGTGAATGAGCGTTTATTTGAGCGCGCTTGAGACCGCGTTAATCGGATTGTAACTGTTACAGCGTTCACTAAATTATCGTGGTGTTTTTGTGTTAGCCAAATCTTGGGCGTAATGGTGCGTGGATGATGATCGCGGTTGCATGTTCGTCTTTGTGTATCATCGCGAAAGGCTAGGGCGTTTGTTAGTTAAGGTGTTCGATCGCGTGGGCGTTTGTATGTCGCGAGTGCTAGCGATACTTCGATTTTGCAGCCGTGTTTTCATTCGCATATTCGCATGTGTTCTTGAATAATCGCCCACGGATCGGGAATCTAATACATAATTTTTAGTGTATAGAGAGTAAGTACATATCACCAGAGCTCCCGATAATGTCACCATGGAACGTGTTGTCTTGTTGATATGAGCGTAATTTACCCTAGGCTGCTATCAAGGCCGAAAGAGGATACTTCCAGACGTAACCGATTCATGATCGCGATGATTTATAAGTACTAAAACGTTCATTTAATTTAGCGGGGTATTTGTATGCTGGCGAAATCGCGGGCTTAAGTATGTGTGGATGATTGCAATTGCATGTTCGCGTTTGTGATCAAAATTGTGTTATCGAGAAGGCCAAGAGCATTTGTACATTAAGAATGAGGGAAATTGGTTATATGATAGAATATACGAATGATTGTCTTAGTGAGTGTTAGTATGGATCTAATTTAAGATAAAGTAATAAAAGGGAGAATCTCATGCCGAACAAAGATAATCTTCAGAGATTTAGTAGAAGCTTATAAATTATCTGATATTATTTTTGGCATAGAGTAGTGGAAAAGCAAACTACAATAAAACAGACTAATGAAATAGAAGAAAAGAACACATGTAACATGCTATCAAACTACTTGAACTCATCTAAATGCCAGAAAATGATATGTAACTACAATTGCATGCTGTTAGAATTTTATCATGCTATTTGGACTTCGCTTGAAGTTTTTGACATTGTTACAATGGGATAATTTATAGAAAAAAAATATAGCTTCGAAATTATCCCATTGTAAACCTTGAAACGACTAGGTGCAGTGAACACCATGGTTTCGAATGTGTGTGATATTTACCACCAGAGTTTAACATCCCTCAAAAATTCTGAAAAAAACAATCAAAAATACCAACTATAAATCGAAATTTATCTGGATTTTTTTTTGTCTGACAAGCAATCTGCAGTTGCGATAAACGAAGTTAGATTTCTGCCATAACCGGGATTATGAACCAAGACAACTTTGCACAAAGACTGCCATTAAAAAACGTCGACTACCACTTTTAGATAAGAGGGTTTTGGCCTGATTTGACATACGTCGTAGCATTATGGTAAAATCAGTTCTAGAGTTGTATAGAATCAACAAGATTTCAGAAGATTTTTCAAAATTTCAAGTCAGAAGTTCGTTTGTCTGATTTATTTGATCACGTATTATAATACGCTGACATAACATTTTGACAATCTCCGAAACCCCTGTAACAATACACCAATAAAATTGAAATTTTAAAAATATAATTTTTTTTACGATTTAAGCACGAATATGTCTTTAAACGAATGTATTCACTAAAATTTATCTTTATTTGTCTACGGGACTTACGAAGGTATTATTCTTAACATATTGAACGTGAGCAGTACCATGTTCCTGATATGATGAAACTGGATGGCTTAATAAATATACAATTGATTTAAGAACAATTTATGTATGAAATGCAAGAAAATAAAAACTGGTGAATAAAATGAAATATTGAACGAACTGTCGAATTGAATGTTAAAAACTTGATTTCGAGTCTGTTTTGATCCAGGTACCAATTCATACATCACATACTATTTCATAAAGAGAATTAAGTGTATTACACTAAGGTTTTTTACACGGTTTTTTTGCACGGTTTTTTTACACGGCTTTTTTACACGGTTTTCGCAATTAGCACGGTTTTTTTTGTACGGTTTTCGCAATTAACACGGTTTTTCGCAAAAATATTCTAAGTTCTTTTAAAGGCAAAAGACGATTTCTCAGCAAGTTTTTTTGCACGGATTTCGCAAAAATGTTCTAAGTCCTTTTAAAGGCAAAAGATTTTTGATCAAGTTTTTTTTGCACGGATTTTGCTTTTATTCAAAGACTAAATATTTTTGAAAAAGTGGAAAAGGGTTCCTTCTGGCACGTCAACAATTTGGTTGCTTTTGGAACAGTATTAACGAGTAGACGCCGTGTCTGAGGCCATTTTGAAAACCAAGATGGCGACTTCCGGTTCAATGAAATTCTCTAAACCCCATCAACATGGGTATTTTTGGAACGGGATTGATGAGTGGACGTCAGATATCGATGTTTAAGGCCATTTTGAAAACCAGGAATTCTCTAAAACCCCATCAACATGGGTGTTTTTGGAACGGGATTGATGAGTGGACGTCAGATATCGATGTTTAAGGCTATTTTGAAAACCAAGATGGCGACTTCCGGTTCAAAGAAATTCTCTAAACCCCATCAAAATGGGTATTTTTGGAACGGGATTGATGAGTGGACGTCAGATATAGATGTTTAAGGCTATTTTGAAAACCAAGATGGCGACTTCCGGTTCAATGGAATTCTCTAAACCCCATCAACATGGGTATTTTTGGAACGGGATTGATGAGTGGACGTCAGATATCGATGTTTAAGGCCATTTTGAAAACCAAGATGGCGACTTCCGGTTCAATGGAATTCTCTAAAACCCCATCAACATGGGTATTTTTGGAACGGGATTGATGAGTAGACGTCAGATATCGATGTTTAAGGCCATTTTGAAAACCAAGATGGCGACTTCCGGTTCAGTGGAATTCTCTAAAACTATCAATATGGGTATTTTTGATGAGTGGACGTCAGATATAGATATTTAAGGCTATTTTGAAAACCATGATGGCGACTTCCGGTTCAAAGAAATTCTCTAAACCCCATCAACATGGAATGAGTGGACGTCAGATATCGATGTCTGTGGCCATTTTGAAAACCAAGTAGGTAACTTCATTTGATTCATTGGATTCATTGGATTCATTTGATTCATTTGATTCATTGGATTCATTTGATTCATTTCATGATAATTTATTTTATACGATTTGTTAGTTTGAGTCAATTTAATTTATTCTATTAGTTTTATAACTATTTTTAAATATTGCCTAATTTTCCATTCAATGAGCTAATCTAATTTGATTTATGTATTTTATTAATTTTATTTCTATTAATCTTTCTATTCATTTTATGAATTTGAAAGCCGTTTTTTCGTTTTTCGCTCCTTTTTTTATTTTGTTCGTTTCATTGATTTTTGATAGATTATTCAGTTTATTCGAGGTTTTATTCGTGCAGACATGAAACTGTTGTGTGCCTACTTCGCGTAAATTCTGCAAACTAATAAATGCTCCAACAGTGATATGTGTAAGAAATGTCTCCTCTCACTGCTAGGTGGATTAAGTTGGTTTTTCTTTTCTAAGCGCTGTTGGAACGGTTCCAGTGGTGGTGGTTTTCATAATAACTTTCGCCATTTTCAAATATTTGTTACGTTTTGCTTGAATTTCTTTAGTGTTTATGCATAAAAGTAAGATTTCGGTCATAATTTAGACCCAAGAATTTGACTTAACCAGACCGGGCTAAATCCAATCCATTAGAATTGATAAAATAATTATTATTTGGTTTAAGAAACAATGGTTTATGGGCCAGACATCGTCCTAATCCCATTTCGAAAATTCTCATAGGTTTTTTTATTATTATCCACAAAATCGGAAATCGTCATCTTTGGTTTCAAAATGCCATCTGACTTCGATCTCTGGCATCTACGTGCCAATCCCGTTCCGAAAGCACTAATATTGACTGAATTATTGAGAATTCCGCTGAACCTGAAGTCGCCATCTTGATTTTCAAAAGGAATCTCCAAGACCAGTCGTTATCCCTCATTCTGTAATTTTCTAAGTTTTTTACTTTCAAAAGAATATAGATTGTTTCCGCCAAAACCGTGTTTATTGCGCATTTTGTAGTTGCATTAACACTGTTTTTTTACACGGAGTCCGCAATTATCGCGGTGATTTGCACTTTTTATACGGTATGTATCACCCGTGCAAAAAAACCTAGTGTATATGTATTTTCGGTAAGTTGAAATCTTGGATCTTAAAATGGCTTCAGATGTAGACATCTGGAAACTGCTTAGTCATCCGGTTCCAAAACATTCCGTATTGTCTGAGCTATATAAAATTTTCCTATGCCGGAAGAAGTCATCATGTATTACAAAATATCTTCGGGAATTGATCTCTATTATACACTCATCAAGCCCGTTCCGACAATACTCATATTGATTGGGTTTTAGAGAATTTCACTTAACCGAAAGGTACCATCTTAGTTTTCAAAATAATGTCAGGCATCGACATTTGGCGTCTAGGCGTTAATCCTGTTCTGAAAACACCCATATCCTTGAAGTGCCGACTTCAATCTTCAAGATTCATCTACATTGTTCAAAAATCTTCTAAGTTTTTTGTACATATTTAAAAAGACTTAGAATGAATGCAGAACCCTTGGTATGTAATTGCGAAATCCGTGCAAACAAAATTCAAAAATCGTTCAAAGTCTTTTGCATTCAATGTAACGCAGTATTTTTTTTACACGGTTTTCGGAATCAACGCGGTTTTTTTTAAACGGTTTTCGGAATTAACACGGTTTTTTTACACGGTTTTCGGAATTAGCACGGTTTTTTTTACACGGATTTCGCAATTAACGCGGTTTTTTACACGGTTTTTTTACACGGCACATATCCCCCGTGTAAAAAAAACCTTAGTGTACTAGGGAACCGGTGGTCCAGACGTACTTTGGTCATGGTCTAGCTATGTTCTCATGCTGTATTTCTCCGTAAGTGGATACATAAACCGTTTTTTGTGTAAGGGGAAACGCGTCGATAAAACATGTGTATAAAAAAAACAGCTACGCGCTGTAAGGCCAATTAATTACGGAATCCTCCAATGCAGGTTGTCGGATTCCAAAACTCTCTGGAAGCATGTAAATGATCAAATAAAGGAATTTAGGTTGCTTTCATCTATGGAGTGTGAACAGCGTACAGGTTCGAGTACACAGAAATTTCGCCAGCTTTTTCCGAAAAGCTCGAGAATATTTTTCCAATGAAATCTTAAGACAACCTGATTTATCTGCGACTTCCGACAAGATTAACCGCGCCCTTACAGTTGCCAAGATAGACTTCGATTCCAATGTAATTCGCTGAATCCAATAATTTCTGGAGAGCTTATCACCTAACTCGAATTTACGCAAGGCAACCATCTCGATCCACTGCTTTTGCTGCTGTACTTCAACGATATTGATTTTGTCCTAGAAGATCCATGGCTATCATTCGCTGACGCTGAGGACGCTGTATTCCTTCAACAACAATCGGCAATTTTTGTAGAGTGGTGTCAAGTTAATCGAATGGAGATGTGTTTTTTCAATCTGGCATTTTTCCAACCGCTCCTCCAAGATTGTTCAAGACAAGAAAATATATATAATTGTAGCTGTGTGGCAAGTGGAATATATGGATTTCCTACCCACCAATGTGGTTCCGTGTCTGGAATTCTGGGGCTAACCCTGGACTACTGATAAACCAGGTGATGCGGATGGCATTCCGCCGGAAACCTCCCCAAGAGCAGCATTAGGAAAACGTCCTACCATCTACATCATCATCATCTATACACAACCGAAGCCGAACCACATGAGCTCCAGTCGGATCCAGCAAATTTGTCAGTATCGGTGGTTCTTTTGCGGAAGTTGCCCGGACGAAGTATCTTATCACCGTACCAGTGGCACTTGGGCAGCTGTCAGAACCGACGAAGAAAAGCGTGGCTGTGGCACACATCACGGATGCCGTATAGAAGATAGTTGATGTTGGACCCTGCATTGTTTGGTGAGCTCGTTCCGATTATGTTTTACTTTTCAGGCACCGTCATTAATCAAGAAACAAAATCTGTATGACATTCCGTGGGCTTGTACACCAAAAGGAGATTTTATTTCGTTTTATTTTGATATATTTTTTCACGATTCAGTAATGTTTAATCGTTTGAAAAGTTGTGTAATACAACTCATGACATCTTAAAAATTGAGAAATATTTAGCAAAATTCATTGAATTTTGTGAAAAAAGGTTTCTGAAGTATTCAGAGGCAATGACTTCCCAGTCGATTTTTAGTATCGGTTTAGCCTATTGTGAAGTATACGGTACAGTTATTTGTGTTTTCCGCCAACGCTCAACGAACGCGGATGGTTTCTGTTTTCGTGATCCTGTACTGCCTATTAGGACATAGAAGTCCTGTATGGATTTTTGTCGAAGGTGAGTTGTGTTGGTTTGTATTTTTATGCGTTTTTTTGTTTATATTACCACTAATTAACCGATTTCGCCGATTTTCTCTATTTTTTCAGAGAGCGAGTAAGGGCGCTATAACCCTGGCTCATTAGCCAGGGCAGGGCTAAATACTTCTGTCCCATCCCAGGAAGCTAGGACCAAAGGAGTGACATTAACCCTCTTAACAAAGTCACTCCCAACGATTTATCAAACCCCCACCGAATTGAAACGGTTCTGTACGGTTGTCCACGTTTCTTCCTTATTCAAGGTTCAAAATAATCCGTTGATTAAGTTATTCATTGAATGAATAATTTGATTGCCGTATAATTTTGAATCATCTTTATTTTGTACGCTGCACAGTTGGCCTGGCCGCTTTAATGCTTATGTCATATTCAATATGTGCCACAAACATTAATAATGACAAGAAAAATTGTGGACGAACGTTTGCAATTTTCCAGGATCCCTACATGTATTGGCTGTGTATGTGTAGACTACACTAGACTAGACTAGTGGTGTCAAGTTAACCGAATGACCTTAAATTTCGAAAAAAGCTCGATTATTACGTTCACGCGGAATAAAGTGCCCATTCCATTTGACTACCCCCTTGGTGTAGAAGTGAAGTCTCTCTATTTCTCAGTACTTCGCCCCACGCTCCAATATTTCTCTGTGCTATGGGATACTCACTGGGAATGCCAGTGGAAAAGTTTCTCCCCGTATCGTTCATAACGAATTTTTTTCTCCGTATTTAGACATAAGTTTCTTGACGTGTTTGGTTTTAGCGTTGTCGTATTTGACACCATGTTGCATGATGTTATTCGCAATGAATCGGGAGCTAAATTGGGGTTAACCTTCGTATTTATGCCAAAGGTGCAAATATCTACTTAAAGTTATATCTGATTTTTGGTATCTCAAATTCTCCTCATCAGTAGCTAATAGCTGACTGGGCCGCTAGTTAGGCATTAAATCCAAAAACCCCGCGCTATTTGCGTATAGAGTTGATAAGAATGGTCGGCACTGATGTGCCTGTTGGTATAGATGTTCTGGTTATTTGACTGATGAGGACCAAATTGATTCCAAATTTTTAGGGCTATTACCGTACACGGGTGTGTTATTTTTGGATTTAGTTTCTAGTGTCTAGTGTCAGCTGTTAACTACTGAAGAGAAGAATGCGAATGTAACTTCGGAATGAAGTTTTCTACCTAATTCTCTTGGTTTGAGACACCATACAGCCCTTTAGAAAACCCATACATATAGTCCGTGCCAAGTTTCACAACCATTAAAGCACCATAAATTGGTCTCAATAACCAATAAATGCACCAATATATGGTTTTTATATGGGATCTACCAAATCATTTTGATAGTGTTTCCTAGATTTTTCAAACACTATCAAAACACCATGCAGTAGAGGTGAAATTAGTCACGAACAAGGGGATATTATGGGCTTTTCGTTGGTTCGGGTAGACTTCTAAATATTATGTATACACAATTTCGCACGTGATGAATCTGTATGTAGGTCACTTGAGATTATGTCCATGATTACTTTTAGCAATTGTTCCACATCTTGCACTATAAGTTTAAGAGAAGTTCGCTTAAAGTAAATCGAAATCGTGTTTCCCCGCTTTCCGGAGAAAAAAATATTTTCTTTGACTGAGTATTTCACGACGCCGTCTAAGGCAATGATATTGTTCCGTTTGTGCAGTGGATAAGTAACGAAGTGTAAGTAAAATTGATTGTTTGCTTCACGATTTTTAGCTTCTGTTTTCTGCGAGATGAGAAGGTAGACGATCTTTGAAAATACATAGCGTAAAACAGCCATATTTGTTTTCTTTCTGATGCAATCTAACCCTTCGATACTTTGAAAACAATTTGGTGACAAAGATCTGATGATCTCGTCACAACCGTTAACATACTATCGCATCCGGATTCGTCTTTTTGAGGATCATTTTACGGTAAATCCTAGTAGAAGTTTGTAGCAAGAAACCTATTATGCTCGAAGCGTTCGTCAGTAGATGATTCCTCTCGGCACCGATTGCTCTGCGGATAAAATGTTACTTATAAGAGTTTTCTTTGAAAAAATATGTAAACCTTATTCACTTCCCTAGGCTGATAGGATTGACGGTATTACAAATATCTTCAAGCAATGTTACATGTATCGGTTTGAATAAATTTAGTCCATAAATTATAAACAATAAATATTAGTTTATTCGGAAATCTCTATTCAAAGTGTCAACTAGGAAAGTAGCCATTCATATACTATTGAACATAATTGAAGCTTTTCATATTGACCTCAAGCCAGTGCTGGGAAAATCATAATCAAAAAAAAATCAAACCGCAATTATGGCTGATAATTATCGCTTATGATTTTTTCGAAAATTCTCACTGCCGATAAAATCATGCCATGATCACTCTCTTAACTATCAAAAGATCATCTCACAAAAATCACTACCGATTTTTTCTTGCCCTCTATCAGTGGTGATTTTGATCTGTGGTTGAATTTGATAATTGAGAGGGTGATCACGGCATGATTCTATTTGTAGCGAGCAATTCGGAAAAAAATCACAAGTGAGCATTATCAGCCATGATTGCGATTTGATTTAATTCTTGGATCAATGATCATTATCTATTTTCGAATATTATGGATATGTTAAGGGTGTCAATGAGCCAAGCTGAAATTTTTTTCAACTTTTTGGGAAAGTGTTTTATATTGAAAGGCAAGTTAAGGGCTGTTGAAAATCAATAGTTTTGGACATTTTCAATGCACAGGGGGGGCCGCCGATGTGTCAAAATGGAATTTTTTTCAACTTTTTGGGAAAGTGTTTTATATTGAAACGCAAGTTGAGGGCTATTGAAAATCAATAATTTTGGACATTTTCAATGCAGAGGGGGGTCCGCCGATGCATCAAAATGGAATTTTTTTCAACTTTTTGGGAGTGTTTTATATTAAAGGGCAAGTTGAGGGCTGTTAAAAACAATAGTTTTGGACATTTTCAATTAACAGAAGGCTCTGTCGAAGTATCTAATTGGGAATGATTTCAACTTTTTGGGAGTGTTTTATAGTGAAGGGCAAGTTGTTGGCTGGTAAAAATCAATTGTTGACATTTTAAATGAGCTTGGGGTCTGTCAATTTATTACAAATATTAAACAGTAGGGGCTTTTGATAAATGTTTAAGCAAAGGAGACAGACCTCGAACAAATTTTCAAAGTAGATTTGTTTTTAAAAAGATGATTTTTTCACTATGTGAAGGACGAGGTTCTATAATTGGCAAAATAGTAAATCCTTTCTGGAGCATATTTTTCTTGTCTTAGAGATGCAAAATTAGCAAAAACCAAAAAATCATTTATTTTAAATTTTGCGCTGGAAGACCCCCTTAAGGGAAATTTTTACGAAATAATCCGAAAGGATTACAAGGCTATATCTAGGGACGATAGAAGAATATTTTAATAGCTTCGATTTATTAAAAAGAAAGAAAAAATATTAGAGGCGTGCGCCCCGCCGCCGCCGATTGTAGGTAAAAATTAGAGGCGGCGCCCCTCTAAAAAATATTTCCCGAACAGACCTGACCATTAAAACGTTTCTGTTGAAAAAGCCTTTGCACTCCGTAACACAATTAAAACTACTTTTAGAAAAAATACTAAAACAAGGTGGTCTAATTCTTAAGGCTCAATATCATCAATATCAAGTATATCATGTGGAGCTTTTTTTTCTCGGCTTGCTTTTTTGATTGCAGGACTTATCGACTCTCCAAAACAAGGTTATTGGATGCGTGGTACGCAGTTTTTGAACACATCCTTTTATTTTTATGAGCACTACATTCATTTGCTTTCACATATAAATAACGAGCAGAATCCATAACAATAAATCAAGGAGTTAACATGATTTTGTGAAAACAAAAATTTGACGTAAAGTAGCCCCCTTGTGGGGGTGACTTTACGCCAATTTTAGCTCTTTAGATTTCACGTTCAATCTTGATTTTCCAAAAGTTCTTTTCAATGACTTTGGAGGTACTTGTGCCATATGTAAAACATCGAACAGTTTCAAATTTGAAGTTGCGTGATCGTCGTTCTTGAGTGTAATGTACAAAACGTTCTATTTTTGGCGTAAAGTAATCACCGATGACGGTATTTCAAAACCCACTCGTCAAACTCGTTCCAAAAACAGATAATTACAAAAATATTGATATCCGTCATTATCCCGACGAACTAGTTATGAAAAAAAAGTTCAACAGACGTATTTTTGGAGTCAATACGTTTTTATGTAAAACGTATCCAACACTTAAATTTATTTAGCGCAGCTCTGTCTACAAATCAATATAATCCTAACAATAGCAAAACAAACTTTAATTTCTTTTACTCTTAATTTACTATAATAAACACTTAATTTACTATTATAAACCGAAGCTGTTAACGTATTCTTCTATAGTCCCTAAACATAGGCTTATAACTTTTTCTGATTTTGTATAAATTTCACTTAAGGAGGTCTTCAGGCACAAAATAAAAAAAACTCTAAGGCACAGAAAATATGCTCAAGAAAGGATTTGCACGAATTGGACTTGGTTCGTCTGCTAGAGCTTATCAAACATATGTTAATATGAGGCTGACAAAAACGGGTTAAAAAGCTGATAAAATCAGGGGCTGACAAAATCGGGTTAAAAAGCTGATAAAATCTGGGTAGACAAAATCGGGAGCTGATAAAATCGGGTCTTAACTTTATTAACTTTTCTTAGTAACTTGAACAATTTTGAATTGCTCGAAAAATAAAAAAATGGATAACGCAATCTTTAGCCTTAAATTATTGTAGACAAAGAAAAGACCTTTATCAGCCCCCGATTTTGTTTATCCCCAATTTTGTCAGCTTTTGACGATTTTGTCATATTTATAAAAAAGAAAGAAATAAACAAAACAATTTTCCAAAAAAATTCAATTTTGACACATCGGCGGACCCCCCTGTGCATTGAAACTGTCCAAAAGTATTGATTTTCAACTACCAACAACTTGTCCATCAATATAAAACACTCCCGAAAAGTTGAAAAAATTCAATTTTAACACATCGGCGGACCCCCCTGTGCATTGAAAATGTCCAAAACTATTGATTTTCAATTACCAACGACTTGTCCTTCAAGATGAAACACTTTCCCGAAAAGTTGAAAAAAATTCCATTTTGGCACATCGGCGGAAAAAAACTATTGATTTTCAACTACCAACAACTTGTCCTTCAAAATAAAACACTTTCCCGAAAAGTTGAAAAAAATCAACTTTAGCGCATCGGCGGACCCCCTGTGCATTGAAAATGTCCAAAACGATTGATTTTCAACTACCAACGACTTGTCCTTCAATATGAAACACTTTCCCGAAAAATTGAAACAAATTCCATTTTGGCACATCGGCGGACCCCCCCTGTGCATTGAAAATCTCCAAAACTATTGATTTTCAACTACCAACGACTTGTCCTTCAATATGAAACACTTTCCCGAAAAGTTGAAAAAAATTCCATTTTGGCACATCGGCGGACCCCCTGTGCATTGAAAATGTTCAAAACTATTGATGTTCAACTACCAACAACTTGTCCTTCAATATAAAACACATTCCCGAAAAGCTGAAATCGTTAGCGTTTGGATTATTTTGCATCCCTACATGTGTGCTGGATCGCTCTCACTCCCAAAATCATTTGGCCAAATCATCATCATAAGGAGTTTCTTACAATAATCATGTACAATACCATCAACCCCGATTTTGCATCTTTTCTATCATACCTGATTTTCTCAACTTCATAATCCTGATCAAAAAAAAATATCATAAGCAGGCCGTGATCACAGGCGGTGATTTTGTTGCAATGATTTTTTGCTAGCACATTATCGCTTCAGAGAAAATCACTAGCGATTTTTTATGGTTGTGATCATAGCACTGCATGATCAGCAGTGATAATTATCACTGATGATTTTTGATTTTCGGTGATTTTCCCAGCACTGCCTCTAGCAAAGAATTGTTGCAGTACTTCTCGATAGTGGTGCATCGAGGAGACTGGGACGGTTTATTGGGTCTTTTCATATATCATGCTTTTTGTAACTCTCCTGCGCAAACCCGTTGGTTCAGGCATTCAGTTTGTGTTATTAATATTTGGATGTATTCGGAGTACTGATATTCTTTTCCTTTCTCACCCATCATTTCAATTGTTTGCCGTTCTATGCACTATTGTCATAATATCTAATATCTTTCTCTAATATATATTCGTGTGCGAGTTGTACGTCTGTCTATCCTTTACCGAATGAATGTCTGATTAATGTGTTGTTTCTTTATTTGCTGTTTTTTGCTCGGCGACACTCACAAGCACTCGGGAATATGCAAACGACCACGTGGTTAGAGACACACGAAGTTACTAATTACAAACGCGCTAGCATACGCGACAAGCGTTCATGCGGTAGAAATAACGCGTACAATATATAAACGCTCGAGGCTTTCGCGATAATACAAACCCGGTCGCAAACTCAATTATTGACGCATGCTTACGCCCGCGATCTCACACATAAAAACGCTCCGGCGATCAAGTTAATATTTTAGCACTTACGAATATATAAACGCGGTTTCAAGTGCGAATATATTAACGCCCGTTCCCACACTCTTATATATCGGTCACGTGCGGAAACCTTTGGTCCTAGAAGCCCAGGTCCATGTCTTCGATCTTTGTCTTAGGAAAAATAAACAATGTCATAGGTTACATTAGAAAACGCCAAAAATATTTTAATATTACAGTTGACGTAAACAACAACGCATCGAATTTTTTTGTGGTTGATCATCCAGATAAAACATGCAAACATACAATCGCTCGAGCTCTGTGCGATAATACAACCCGCATCACAACCGCGAACATGCAATTACTAGCATCCACGCAAATCTACGATCACGCAAACATAGAAACGCCCCTGTGATCAAGTGAACGGATTCAAAAATTCGGTCTGAAGTACGATTATACAAACGCGCCGGCTGGAAGTTGGTATCTGTTACTGATGAGTGGAACACGAAACAGTCAAACCCAACTTCTAAGTTCTCGTAGGTCCATGAATAATATTCGGTGAAATTGTTTACGTGAGATATTTAGATCATGCACAAAATTGTGCATTTTATGAACTATGTTATGAAAGTGAAATCCACGAATACGACCGGTGTATCGTGACTCAGGAATCCATTCATGAGACAGAAATATATCCATGATCAATACTCTGAATTTTGTGAAATTGTTCACGAAAAAATATCACGATTGCTTTGATTTTGGGAAACAATTCACAATCGCCAAAACCAGATCATGATCAAGATGTAACGAATCGTGATTCGGTTTACATCGTATAGTCGGACAATGTTTCTAAATGTATGAATGAAAACACGGGTCAACATTTAGTTTTCCAACGTCTTTGTCAGGGATAGAACTCAGACTCAATGGGGCAGAAATCACTACCTTTGACACCAATCTATGTTTAGTGGGAAAGACAATGGGCGCTAGCATCACTGTCATTCTCAACGTGTCGCCCCTATCCCTTACCATTTATACCGACAGATTAAATTCCTCGCATAATCCGTTGGCACGTCAACATCAACGCATTCGCCTGTACTCATGACGATCATGTGCAACAGCATGCATCTCGCGGACAAGGTGGCGTCGTCGGTGGCGTTCATTAAAAACTTCTTGCCTCGATGAACTACGCAAACCTCTCTGCTACAAAATCTCCCATCAACCGGAAACATGTCATTTCGTTCGGGACGGGTCCCCGCCCTCCAATCCCGTGGTCTCGGATGGACCCCTTGCACATTCCCACAGGCAAGAGGTAGTTTCACGCGACAGAAACGAAATTACATTTTTGTCGTCATCGTTGCAATCATCGCCGCCATCTTTGCAGCAGCGTCGACCGGGCGTCGCCGCCGTCGTCAGCATTATTTTCATTACTTCCCGCCAGGAGTTGGGTATATCACGCCGGAGTTGACATCGTTCCACTGTTGCTACTGCTTCTGATGTTGATGATGATGGTAGTCGCTATTCAACGTTGTAGAGAAGAAGGAAAATGTGCAGCTTCCTCGTAATTTTCTAGTTGCTGCGGTTCACACAAAGTGTGGCTGCATTTATGCTGCCGTCTGAGCATAAAAATCACATAATTTCTTCCTTTTCACTAGTGAAAGAGGTGTGTGGGTGACGGTTTAAGTCGGTGCCGGAGCGAGGTGTGGCTGCTAGTTGGGGTTGTGTGGGTCTTAAAGAAGCTTAACTCGAGAAAATGCAAATTGAAAAGCACCTTCCCCGGGAATGTGGTTTGTAGCGGCAAAATTGTGAACTTTCTTTCTACCACCAAGCGGGCGACTGGCGGGTGGGGTGGAATGTTAGCAAAATGCTACGGTGATAAATTTTGCTTAGTGGGTTTACGAAAGGAATTTGTTTCTCTCAACGAGAAACAAATTTATTCATTGAAAAATTCGTTGGAACGAATATTAAGAATTTGCGAATGTGCTAACGGTAAGGATGCAACAGGATTAACACATTATCGTCGTCTAATTCCGAGAATTTGCATACATACAGCAGTCTCAGTTTCCACTTCATCAACGGGTCTTGGAGGCAAAATTTTACTGAACGATGCCAAAAATGTTATTCCAGCTTCGACTGGCTTCCGGTTGCTTTCGGAAGCTCGCAAGCTTTGCTTGTAAAATGAAAATAGAATGTGTCGCGTTTGTGGGTTCCTTGTGCAGTGTAAGTCTACACTGCGGTGAGGAGCCCCGGGTAAAACATTTTTCATCTCAGTAAGAGCAGGTTGGTAGCAACATGAGAAAGCGAATACCCGGCACAGTGGGACTTGTCGGTTGATTGAAAACAAGAATTCCATTTCACCTCAACGAGGCTTCAACATAGTAAGAGTATGTGCTGAAAGGTTCAAGTAGATCGCTTGACCCCAGCCGCTTACCGATTGCTAGAAGCTACAAAACTCACTAGGAATGCTCTCGAAAAGCCTTGAAGCATGAGCTGCATGTACTGCATCGGCTAATGGAAACCACAGTGCCACACTTCCTTTCAGAATATATATTCTAGGACCGGTGTGTAACACTCCGAACAGTACGCGAAATGTTCCGGCACAATATAGTTTGAATTTCAATGGGTTTGCTATTGTTCCTGTCGTTCATTCCGGATGTGGAGCTGCATGGTGCACAGGCAAGTTGAAAATAACTTTTGCCAAAAAAAAAAATGGAGAACTGAAGAACTTTCGAGCGAAACTGTGTGGTGGAAACTGCTGATGGTGAGCTTTTCGGTTTTAACTTCAATTTAGGGGGGAACACTGAACCATGGGAGGTAGGCAATCTGCTTGGAACAATAGATATATTATCATGCAAATTTGAAAAGTACCGAGCTAACACGATTCATCGTCTAAATTGTTTAAACTTGCTGGAGGCCATGTTTTATGACTGCGAGGAGAAATGTTCAATTTTAAATGTCATAAAAGTAGTGTAATACGGAAATGGATCTAACAATGCAAATGTAAAAAATACTGTTCTTGCAGGATTTTAACCACGAAACCTCTGTTTCCTGACTTAGCTGTCGTGTAAATAGTCCGACGTAGACTAAATTGGTAGGCGTTATGACCAATATTCTCTTCACGTACTATAAATACGAGCTTGAAAAAGGTCGAAACTGTGAACGAGGAGGTGGAAATTAGTAGCCTGCGGTAGATTCTCGATCATGAAGTATGTCATCTTACTTTATCCGCATGACCTAATGCACAAGATTAGTTAATTTCCTTGCATTCCTCCTTGAGAACATCCTCTAGTAGTTCTTTTAGTATTGGTCTATCCTCCCAACGATGTAAAGGCATTTTAAAGACCAAAGTTAAAACCAGGCTTTGACGATTGAATAATGTGACACTGTAAATCCAGAAAAAAACGGAAAATATTGTATTCGGTACTTATTTCAATTACATCTTCGGCAGATAACAGAAACATTTGACTTAATGCTTTTGTTGGATTTTTTTTTTGTATTTCGATTATAGCGGTTTTAACCTCTTTGGGTTAGAAAAATCTCTTACGATTTTTTTAACCCTATGTGCGGGGTCGGGACTCGAACTCGGGTGTACTGCGTACAAGGCAATCGATTTACCAACTGCGCCATGCCCACCCCTGCTTTTGTTGGAGTGTTAGGCATTTTAAATTGCTAATTTATAGCAAGAATTGAAATTAGAAAATTTAGAGAAGTTATGTTGAATTTACTACAATATCTATCGACCGTATTCGTTGCCTAGGTATCAACCGCTGTTCGTTGCCTAGGTATCAACCGAAGCGGAAAACGTACAGAAAAATCAGAAAGCTCTCATATCCACTGGACAACATGTTCCATGGCGACATGTCCGGGAGCTCTAGTGACGTGGGGTAACTCACTCCCAGTCAGAATGTGAACCGTATACCGAAAACTAAATATTAGAATGACGGTCCGCGTGACCATCAAAAAGACACGCGAGTATGTGAATAGCCACTCGGTTGCAAAATCGAGTTTTGAACTCGCGAAGTCACATGCACGCGAGCACACGCGCTAAACCTGTCAACATACGAACGCTTAAGCCCTTCGCGATCAACAACGCACACCTACGCCCGCGCGATCGCGCAAACTTGATAACACCCCGGTAATAAGGTGAACGTTTTAGCACTTACGAAGTTTTAAACGCGTTCTCAAACGCGAACCTACGAACGTCCGTGTTTGCGCGATCATGAATCGGTTGCGACCGGAAATCATTATCCTCCGTCCTCCCAACTTAGGTCCATAAATTCAGTTAAACCAAGAAAAAATAAATCTCATACCCACTAGACAACACCTTCCATGGCGGGAACTCTAGTGATATGGAAGATCTCACTTTCGTCTAGCATCTGAGCCGTCCATCAATAATTAAGTGTTAGATTCACAGTCACCGCGCGATCATTCATGAACACAAGCGATTATAAAATAGAATCTATACTCGCGAAGTTACATACACACGCAACATACAAAAGCACACGCGTTAACATACAAATGCTCGAGCCGTTCGCGATGATACATGCGAACGCAAAGTCTCCACGGCCGCATATATCTGAACCGTACAATAAATATCACATTTAGAATCACGGCCCGCTGCAATTGGTCTTAATCAGTGTTTCAGTGGGCGACATTGCCTGTTTCGTCTGCAATTGTAGTGTGTGGGGAGCCCTTTCGAGAACCTAGCTGTACAGCTCCAGTAGGACAACTCTCGAAAAAAAAATTTCGCTAAATTTAGGTTTTTAATGCAATATATAGGGGGAACTGGGCCAATTCGGACCTAGTAAGGGTTTATGAGCTATAGAACTGAAACGTGTCAACTGAATCACAAATAAATATTTTGTCCTAAAAGCCTTATCAATTGTGCACATTTTTTTCTAAGGTGACTTGTTCCAATCTTTCATCGTATTGTGTATAAACGGTTCTGCGCAAAAGTACATGAAAGGTCCGAATTCCCCAACCCTGTTCCAATTCGGACCACCCATTTCTTTTCGATTTCTTGCAACAGAAATGAATTCCTGTTTTGGCCTAAGTAATAGTTGATAGTCTCGCCCAAAACAGGATATAAATAAAAGATATTATCCGGCAGATCCAAAATCACGATAATGCACTTGATTTAATTAATTGTTGTTGCCATCAAAAATCTAGTTTTTCGGCTTACACATTTTTCAAAAAAAAAAGCAACATTCACTCCAAGCACACGCCCACGAAAACTGAGAACCGCAATATTTTGTGAGACAGAGCAGAGCTACACGACAGCCATGAAAACGATATATACGCATTTCATAATATTACCATAGCTGAGAAACAGGTGGGGGTCCGAATTGCCCCGCTTCCCCCTAGTTATGTTCAGTTGCTGGCGACTAACAATAGGTAGAGTAGAGTGGGGTCAAATAGATCATTTTTTTTGAGAGCTCGTACGATGGTATTTTTGCATTTATTTTAACAAATCAGCACTCGTTGGAAAGGTTACCGGTAATGATTTTATGTATGGCTAAATATTTTCCAAGTTAAATCCAGTGATGCTAAGGTGCTTTTTTCCAAGTTTTAGAAGTCTGGGAGTACGATAGGTTAATATTCGAGATTAAATAAAACAATGTACATGCCTAGAAAATCAGCGAGACGTCATTCGGATAAGACCATGAGGAAGCGGAAAATTTTGCGAAAAATCATGAAACCGTGGAAATTTTGAAAAAACGTGTTTTTAGCAGCTGCGCCTGGTTTTCTGCTTCTGAATGACTTCTTCGGTGTCCTCGTCGTCGTCACAGTGTGGAATGGAAGTTATGCTTTCCGGCTCACGTGGCTGCTTAGCTGTGGGACGACCTCGTTTGCACTTCGAACCTTTTTATTTATTCCTATTCCTTTTCTTTTTCGACAATGTTTTTTTCCATTATCTATTTTAACCGCGCCCTAAATCAGTGATTCTCAACCTGGGATCCGCGGACCTCTAGGGGGCCGCAAAGTCTTTGCGGAGGGTTCGCAAAGAAAAATATAGTTTTCAAGCGCAGATTGAAATTTCAAGGCTTGTCTCCTAACAAACTGAAAATAACATATTGATATCATACAAAATCGATGTTTATACGTAGGGGCAACCCAGGGCGAGCACGTAATGCTTCGAACGGACGGAACCTTGAATTGTTTAGAGAGGTTGATCGAATACTGGCACCATCTTGAAAAGCTGCGATTGCGTTCTGTACCTTGTTTTGGCGTTTTTCGCACATAATTACGTACCATTTTCCTGTCAAAATAATTTAAATTTATATTATTGCACTGAAACCTCCATTTACGAACTCTTTTTTTACGTAATATTCGATTTACGTAACTTTTTTTACGAACTAAATTCGAAATAACGAACTCTTTTTGAAAAGTTTGAGTTCGTACATTACAGTATGAAGTTATATATTTATGTATTCTTAGTTGATTGTTACTAATATCAGTTGGGTAAATGGGGTTGACGAGTGCATGACGGAAATCGATGTCTTGAGTCATTTTGGAATCCAAGATGGCTACTTCCGGTTTAAATAAATTCTCTATAACCTCCATTTTCAGCATGTACTTGTCAAGCCCGTTCCAAAAATAACCATATTTCAAGGGTTATCGAGAATATTGCTCAACCAACGAATATTAATAAGAATCTGAATCAAACTTTTTTTACGAGCTAAATCCAAAATAACGAACGCTTTTTTGCGATTCGATTTTTAATTCAATTTACGAACCCCCTATAGTGCCCCCAAACGACTGACCTACCTTGTCCCCAAGCGAATGAGCGTACTCACTTGACATTTTTTCACATTGATTAAATGTACTGTACTGAGGACGAAAGACAATGCGTTTTCGCAAATAAACTAATAGTACTGATCCGCGGTAACATACGAAGTGTGTTGTGAGTGGTCAACGATAATTTATACCGTGTATCTACTTCACACAACACGAGCGACCTCTGCAATAACATTGCAAATATACCTTTGTACCCCCATATCTATTTGACACTATTCTACTCTACGAGCAGCAGACATAAGAAAACTACATCGTTACTTATTTGATAAGGTTCAACGTGATAAATCAGTTTATTCGTGACCAGACTTCCCATGAACATGGACAATGTTGTACCTGTGTACAAAATTTCGTGCACGCGTTCAACTTCAAACATTCTTCGTCTCGATGTATAAGTTCGCCTCGAACATCGAACTCAAGCGAACGATGTGCAAACTCTAGTTCAAACATCCGCGTGCGTACACCGGGTGCGTACACGAGAACGATTCGCACATGGCAAAAAGAGTCAGCGCTAGTGACGATGAAAGTGCGAAAGAGAAAACTGGTGCTACGAGCCGATGTGTACGCACACCGTGTACGTACATGGGGTTCAGTTGTGCAGGCGAACATGTGCACGTGTTTAGATACGAAATAGCGGGTTTGAGTTCGTACACGAAGTGTGGGTTTAATATGAGCACAGAACTAGAGCGAACATTGTGTGCGATGTGCATATGGGAAGACTGTTCGTGACTAAAATATCACGATTACGTGAATATAAATTACGAAAATTATGAAAAAAGGTACTGAAATCATAAACATAAACACTTACGGAAAATCCGTTAGAAAACTCATGAATAAAATATCACGATAACTTGATAAAAAATTGCGAAAATCGTCACAAAGCTTCTGAAATCACAAAAATCGATAAAATGTCGGTTCGTTTAGGTGATATATTTTATACAAACCCAATTTGGGGATACACTCGAAATGTGAACAACAATCGTAACAAAAACTGAACATATCCAGGGAACAGCTACAGTAACCCAACCAAACATTGGAATGTAACGTCATGTATAATTTTGGAGCGAACTAGTTTTTGAAAACATAAGTAGTTTCATGAATTATCCATAATTTCAGGAACATGGTCACGAAATCGCGATATTTTGTGTATGAATTTAGGAACAGATTTCTTTCCGTGCATTTAGGCGTTGCGTTGCGTTGTGACGATGATTTTTGCGTATTGCACACTGACTTCATCATGTTTGACTGCTGATTATCTAATAAGAGTTGCTTAGGAAATGGTAAATAGGAATTCATACCAATCCGACCCACATTAAAATCTCAACAGCATGATAGCCATCATTGCCGGCCGCCCCCATCTTCATCGTTCACGGGGAAGGATACAGGATAAGGTAGACAGGAAGTGTTGATGCTCCACCTACTTAACGGAAGGACGACGATTCATCAGACTCTTCCATAGGTGTCGCGGAGTTGGTAGTTTGGAAGGGTATAAGGTCTAGGATTCGCTCCAAGCAAGCGATGCGACCTATAAAGTATATTTTATTAGGTAGTTGTTTAGTTAGTCTTCGAGTGCACGATGACTCGAAAAAGAAAAGATCTTGTTTAGTTTTTGGTTCTTTTTAAACTCTGGGCAGCCGGCTACCGAGAGTATCCTATGTTCCTTAAACAAAAGCAATTTGAACTCCACACAGCCGACCGTGGGAGTATTGCCTAGGTAAGTTAATCTTATCTGCATCATGGGCCGGATCACTATTTATTGAAACAATATTTAGACGGAATTTGTTACTTCTTCTCTATGATATATTTATTGGCTTGAAAACTTCAGAGTGATAACACATTATACAGGCAAAGATAGCGCGAGATGTTATAAATCATGGAAAGTATTTCTTATTTTCCATATCGGATTGTTTTTGGAATACAAGTATACGAGCGATAATAACGAACACTGAAGGGAAATATAAATAATTGTTAAGCTGATGCACGGGTTTGTTAGCAATAACGGAGCTTGAAATTAGGTTCATAAAAACAGACGCGGCGAATTTTCAATACGTATTGACCCGTGATCATAGATACTAGTCAGATTAGTCGTATTGGGACTAATTTCCGATCAACTATTCATTTTCACGGCAATGTTTTCTCGACTAGATCTGTTCGCACCCTCTCTTTCTGCTACTATCGGCAGAAGGCTGATAGCACCCAGTCGTCACCGGTCTAAGGACCAAATGTCATCAATAGACTTAGACTCGCGTGGAGGCATGAGATAGGAAACTTGTGAGAATTTTGTTATCCCACCATTTGACGACCCAGATTTCTTTCCGTGCATTTAGGCGTCCTTTAAGTTGTGTAACTGTTTGGATATAGTGCCTAACTAGTGCTAATTTAGGTATTATTTTAAATACATCATCTAGCTTGGCCCCAAGTCAGTGCTAGTTACTGACGAGATGAATTCGAAGTTCAAAAATCCAACTAAATTTAAGTGAGGCCTTGTGTCCTTAGTGCACAAAATTTGTTTTCATCCAATTTTTTCCTTCGTGAATACATATTGCACCGTATTTCTCAGTTCGAACGATTTATGCACTTCACTTTGCACGTAAGACACGTGTCCCATAAACTTCGACCTTCTTGCTAAAAGGTTACAAACTTCTTCAGAAAATGAGTGTTCGCAACATTAGTGAACATGTTCCCGCATTTTATTTGAATCAAAAATCATCTCAACCACATCACCGTGTTCGCTAGGACGACCAACTTGGGCATCACATGGATTTTTTTCCAAGTTCGTCTAGCTCTCGGGATGGTCCGTACGACCGAGAGGACATGACATGTTGTAAAATCGCCTTCTTTATTCACCGTACGTGGTACTGAATAAAATATCTACCAGGAACACCGGTGATCGTTTCGTTAGGCTGTTGGTGTAAATAATACAGGGTCAGGACCGGGAGTCTTTCGCAAACATTGCACCCACACACATTCGCATATGTAAGTACGAAATATGCCTTCGGCATGTCAGACAGGGTCCGGATCCGGAATGAATAGCTGCAGCGACACAAAAGTCTCTAACCGCTTTCCCGATTGCTGGGTCACGTAATCCAATGGTAGAAGTACGGAACTAGGAGGATAGATGGCCAGAATGCAAGGTAGAAACAGCACACTCCCGGCCGCACAGTAAATACTTGATGGATGCTGTTCCTGTGAACTTTCGAGTGTTTTATTTTCGACGAACGAAAACCTTTTAATGTTATGGCTAGCTAGGACTTGGTTTTCGGGCGCGAATAGTGTGCATTAAAACACTCAGCACAGTAATAGGAGGAACTAGAAGTAGGTACCGACAAAACAACCCACCGCTTTGTGGTGTTCTTTTTGATTGCGTTCTTCACCCGTTCAGCACTCGCGTGAAAATTAATGCTCCGTTGCAATGTTTTCCGCCAGTGGACACGAAACATCAATTACCGGGCGCGAAGCAAAAAAAAAATGGCGGCCATAAAGAGCGCTGATGTGAATCTGGGTAGTTTCAGGGGATTGAATAAACAAATTTTATACTAAAAAAAATGTTCAACTAATTTAACGTAAAATTCAATGGGACAAATTGGTACTTCAGTTTTCATTGCGAATTTGTAACCAACGCACAGTGGTCGGAAACGCCAAAAACGTGAACTTAATTCACTAGAGGCCAAACCATTTAATATATTCACAGGGTGTCTTTGGAGGAATTGTTCGTATGAATATTCCCCACAATCTGAAAACAATTGAAATTGGGCATGGCTTACTATGATCGAACTAAAAAAATTAACTTTTTATACTGATGAGATAGAAAGTTGGTGTCTTCAACAAAGTTTTAGGAATGCTCATAGTGAAGAATTTTGTTGAAGAACTTGAGCTTGTAGGAGTAAAGGTTATCGATTTATAAGGCGTTTTCTATGACAACCCCCTTAAATCTAGTTTTCTTAATATAACTTTTTTCATTGTGACTTTTCGTGCAAACTATGTTCTAGACAAATGTGTAAGTAACAAAACTACATAGTATTGGAGAAGACTGTATGTAAAAATATTCATTTGTTTCAAAGTTATTGAAGATTTTTACATTTTTTTACACCAACTTCAACTACGTATAAGAAAGAAAGGTGCAAACCAAAATACACGAACAGGCACTTTTTTACTTCTTTAAGCTATGCACAATAAAGCTAAGAAGGTTTGGTGCGTGGCACTCTAGAACCCTATGAATAGGGTAAGCTTACTTTATCATGTTTTTTGACTTTTTCCATACAAAAATCAGCAAAAAAATTTTTTTTTAGTTTTTTTGCCCCAATTTTTGAAATTCTTGGTTTAATGTTCAATTACAAGTATTATTTTCACTTATACCTGAATATTTCAGATTTTAATAAACGTAGGAGCAAAAATATAAAGTTTTTAATATCATTGGAGATTCCAACCTAATATATACTCAAATAGACATGTCATAATGAATTTAATGCTTACAAAAGAATGTCATACCATTATTTATTAAATTTTACGGTAAAAATCAAAAAAAAATTTTTTTGCTGTTTTTTGTATGGAAAAAGTCAAAAAACATGATAAAGTAAGCTTACCCTATTCATAGGGTTCTAGAGTGCCACGCACCAAACCTTCTTAGCTTTATTGTGCATAGTTTAGAGAGTTAAAAAAGTGCCTGTTCCTGCATTTTGGTTTGCACCTTTCTTTCTTATACGTAGTTGAAGTTGGTGTAAAAAAATATAAAAATCTTCAATAACTTTGAAACAAATGAGTATTTTTACATACAGTGTTCGACAATATTATGTAGTTTTGATACCTACATATTTGTGTTATACATAGTATGCACGAAAAGTCATAATGAAAAAAGTTATATTAAAAAAACTAGATTTAAGGGGGTTGTCATAGAAAACGTCTTATAAATCGATAACCTTTACTCCTACAAGCTCAAGTTCTTCAACAAAATTCTTCACTATGAGCATTTCTAAAACTTTGTCGAAGACACCAACTTTCTATCTCGTCAGTATAAAAAGTTAATTTTTTTAGTTCGATCATAGTAAGCCATGCCTAATTTCCATTGTTATCAGATTGTGGGGAATATTTATACGAACAATTCCTCCAAAGACACCCTGTGAATATATTCGATGGTTTGGCCTCTAGTGAATTAAGTTCACGTTTTTGACGTTTCCGACCACTGTGCAACGGAGTGAAAAGTCATACATTTCCACCTCATTAAACGCTCAACAAACAAGCGACCGCGCGTTTTTTTAACGATAAACATTAAAGTGCTTTGACACCTCTCGTCATCCACTAGACTGCAATTTTAATTTTACTATAATTACTCGCGGTTAAATTACCCATGCCGACGAACACCTACAATAATTGCGGAAATTGCTATTTTGTGAACACCCTGTGACTCGATTGAACAAATGACATTTTGCAGCCGCTGCGCCACATTCTCAGCCAGAGGGCAATCATTACTTGTTTGTAGCGATTTATTTGTTTGTGTACGGTATTTCGGCTCCAAGTTATTTCCCTTCGGGAAAATACATGTTCACGATTAAAAGTGTAACATGTGTTATTAGGAGCGGTTAAACGCCACCCCGAAAGCATCATCAAAACACGAAACACGGTTACAAGAAGCCGGTGCCGCAATATTTATCAAACAATTTATTTGTTTGTTTCTGTGGTGGTGGGGGCGGAGGAATTTCTTATGATTATTTGATAAGCTCGTTCGTTGGATGATGGGTACCACACTGCAAAGTCGCTTAGAATAATTGAATTATGTGTTCTGGTTAAACTTGTTAGTAGGCTGTGGCAAATTTTTTCGAAAGTTAAAAGCTTTCGTTTCGAGGAAACGCGTTAACTTCAGCGTACAATAAATATTTTCTGATTTGATTAACTGAAAATTTTTGTCTTTTCACTTCGCTTTTTTCATCATCTCCAGCGAAAATTTTCCGAGAAAATTCTTCCCTGTCTGACGACGTGTCGCGTTTAACGAAAATTTAGTTACGAAGCTGTATTTCGATTGTCTTTGTGTACCATTTTTTGTTCCCAAATAACCTCAACGATTAAAAAATCAAAAACCGAAACTCTGTAATTCTGATGAGGGGATAGAACTTCTCTGGGCACGTAAAACCACGAAACCACTAACAAAAATGCAATACAAAACCACCACCACCGGTTCTCAGCGGACCGTCTAGACGTACGCCTCCCGACGTAGCTTGCCAAGTTCCCACTGCTTTTGAACCTTTGAACGTTGAACGCCCGAAGTCAGCTACAAACAAACGGAAAATAAAAAAAAAGCAGAGTTCCTCTTGTTTCCCAGCAGCTGCCAACAGTCAAAAAGTGAATTCTTCAGTCGCTTCCCATTCATTCCCCACCACACAAAACCCTTGTACGCTGCTGCCGTTCTGTGTCAGTTCTGTGAGCCGACTGCAAAAATAAATGCACACCAACACTTGCTACGCAGACATACTGCACTCAATCATCTTTCTCTCACTCTAACCCATCGAAATCCGTCCAGAACAGGCAATTTCCGTGCGCGAAAATTCACATGAATAATTGGTATGCCGACGCCGGTTTCTCCGTTCCTTGCCAACCGCCCCCCTCGATCAAAATGGCAGCCACAAATTATGAACGTGCGAATTTCGTTTTAGTAACTTTCTTTTGGATGCGCCGAATTTTTTTTCGGTTATTTGCTCCCGCACTCTCTCTCTCTCTCTCTCTCTCTCTCTCTCTTTCTCTGTCTCTCTCGGGTGCATCTTTCGCGCGGGAACAAAGCGTTTCCTGGAGGGTAATTAAACTAATTTGTATAGTGTTACAATTGCCACCCGAGGGCAGTAGTGTACATGAGCTCACAATCCCTGCTCCGTGGTTGTTGGCAAACAAGGTGTAATTGGTGCCCTTATGTGGTGCTGTAAAATGAGGTAAATTATGGTTTTGGAATTGCGATGAGCGGCTGTCAAAATTTGAGTGCGGTTGGTTGCACTGGTTTTGGTTTAACCTTCCGGGAGTCGCGCTAGTGCACTGAGTGCATGCTGCTCTGAAAATCTAGCGAAATCGTCTTAGGACACCTGAGGCTACTCGTTCAGTGGGCAGTAAGCGCGACTTCCGGAGGGTTAAGCATTCAGGGTTGATTGAACGAATTTCGTTTGGTCAGATGCCATTTGGTAGAATGCTATTGGACTAAAAGATGATTAAATCAGAGCATATTGGCTCAAAAGGCCCGTTCCCCTTATTGTGCGCAGATTTGTGTCTTGTCGTAAAATGTATTCTCATTATTTCCTTGCTAAAAAGCTATGGAAAAGCTGAGGGTTTGAAAATAGGGATAATAAGGGTACAAAAACAAATACGTTACAGAAGTGTTTTTACTCCCGAAGGCATGTTAAATATTACTTATATTGTACCATAACTCGGACTCGTAAGCTGATTGACCAGGTACTGAGGAAACTCGATGAAGATTGTCTGGAAATACGATAAAACCTGTGCGAAAGCCGAATACAAATAAATCTCAGAAATAAAATTTTACAAGGCTCCTGCTCGCGGCAAGGTTACTGGAAGGTTGAAGTTTGTTTTTGCGGATAAGTTTCAGAAAAAGATTATGATTTGGCAAGAAATCTGTTCCTGTAGCAAGAAAACCATAGTTTTTGTGACGAATAAGACTATGAATTACGAACTATGCAAAAGACAGTGTTCCATTAAACGGATTTCACCCTTAATTAAGATGGTCCAGTTACGTTTTAGACAAATCTAGTCAGTTACCATTACGGCAAATGCCGGAAGTTCTTCAAAACAAAAACGAATGATTTGTTTAAGTTATTATCATAAAATAAAATGTTGTCATTGTTTTATCCATTGAATGTTTTCAATTTAATATAAAATACATTATTATATACAAAGTTGTAGCGAAAAAGTGAGCTAGGTTTGTGATTTTTCAAAGCGTTTTATGCAATTTTTTGTTGAAAAAGTAAAAGACAGCTCGTTGGTAGTGCTACAGAAGTTCGAAAAAACAAGTTCAATTAAAAAAAAAAATTGAATGTTGGCGGAGTTATGACCCATCCCTCGTAGCGAGTTTTTTGGCAGAGGTTTGCGGGAACGCTCTCCAAGCCGAACCGCTCAACTGAAATCAAAAAAGTAAAGAGTATTGAAGAAAAATGCATTGTGGTGTACTTGAACGGATCGGTTTCCCAATAAAAAAATTTCCTGCTAAAAAAAACATGTTAACCCAAAAATTGAGTTTTGTGGTGTTCAAAATTTCAAATAAAACTTCATGGCAAAAAATAAAAAAAAAAATGGATGAAATAGGAACCGTTCAAGTACACGAGAATGTAAATACAATGTAAAATAAGAAAATCGGATGAATATCACGTTCACCGCAGCGGTACTTTTCAAACAACTAATTGTTCCGAGATAATTGCATTTAAAGTTTTGTGTTAACTTCATACGTGGAAGAATCAGCGCGCTGCGAACGGCTGCAGTTTGAAATCTAGTGCTCCAATCTGGATGAAATTTTACGCAGACATTTTCAAAAGTATGTGCTTTCAGAATATTTAATAAAAAAAATTCGATTTTTTTTATCCAACTTTGCATACATGCAAAGTTGCATGCACCCCTTAAGGGACTGGAAAGTGTGTGTAAATGATTTAACCTTTATGTGTCATTGTACCAAATGATGCGGAATTCTGTCGGAGCAGAAAGTTTTATTCAACACGTCTTTCCTTCCACAACTAGCAAATATTCAAATTGATTGAATTACCACATTGTCACATCACCAATTATAAGTGTAAACCCATTTCTACCATAATGTGCTAAAAAACTTTTTAAACTATCCCAGTTACACGTCAGAATGGGGTGAAACATAGTGAGTTGAGAACAGCTCAGAAACAATTACAACGGCGTAAGAAACGTTCGTACGACGAAAACGTGTTCGCTGAAGCAAAGAGAAGCTTTGTCAGGAACAAATCGCAATTGCTTAACCAAAAAAATCAAAAACGGACAAACGACTAGAGAAGGCACAAATGGAATAAGGATTGGGGCTGCTGGACAAGCTGTGGATTCACCTACGTTAGACGAAATGCGAAAGGTTATTCGAGAACAAAAAAACGGTATCGTAAAGAATCCCGGTTGAACTTCAACTCGAGTATAGCAAATACCGAACTATAACGATCCTCAATGCTACACCCGAGTATACGAATGGCCCATAATACCCCCATGACCATGGTCCATTTTCACCCGCACTGCATGGTGTTTTGATAGTGTTTTAAATGGGATCAACCCATGAAAGTACCATTACCAGTAGGTACCGTATAAAAACTATTTTGATGTACTTATGGGTTGTTGAGACCATGTTATGGTGTTTTGATGGTCGTGAAACTTGGCACGGACCATGACTATGGTCTTTTTAAGGGTTTGTATAGGTCTGAGCCCATGAGAATTTGCTCAGGCACTCCCGTGTTCTGTTTAGCAGACTGCGCCCGTCCTTTGTCGGCGAATACCAAGTTTCGAAAGTACGATCCATCGCGGATCCTGCAACAAATCCCGGCTACATTTAGGGATCACGACTGGCAGACGCATTATCTTTTTGTTAATTTAAAGGTGGCGTACGATTCTGTGAAACGGAATAATGTGTGGCGGATAATACCTAAGCATAGTTTTCCGACAAAGCTGACTAAGCTTTTGCAAGGGAGGCTACGAGAATCTGACTGCCTATAAACTAGGACAAACAAATAACAGGGTAGCAGTTAGAGAGTGTGGCAGTCCGAACGGTCTTGTAAGTCGGACGTGCAAATCGATGGAATATGGTACGAGGTTGTCGACGAATTCATATATCTTGGACCACAAGTGAAATGGGGGCAACCCTATCTATTCACAACCTCCCTAATTGATATTTGAGCTGCTACAAATTGTATAATCACCGATTATAAAAGTACACCCATTCTACCACACTGTTTTGTCACAGTATACTTTTAAAATTATCACGACTACACGCCAGAACAAGGAGCATCGGCGAGGTTAGCTTTTCGAGGAATGAATCACAAATCTTTAACAAAGAAATCAAAAAGGGACAAATGGATGGAGAAGACATTAACAGAATGAGAATTAGGAATGGTGGACAAGATGTGGATCTACCCACGCTAGAAGTAGTGCGAAAGGCTCTTCGAGCGCTAAAAACGTTAAGGAGGGAATCCTGGTATAACTAACTGTAGCGATCCTCAATGCCGAATACAAGGTACACTCCCGTGTTCTGTTTAGCAAACTACGCCCGTTGGCTCAGTCTTTTGTCGGCGATCACCATAGCAGGTTTCGAGAAGAACGATCCACCGCGGACCAGATCTTTATCCTGCTACAAATTCTGGATAAATTTTGCAGATATTACTTACAGACTTATCACCTATTTGTGGAGTCGTACGAATCAGTGAAATGTATGTAGCGTGAATGGCGGAAAGAAGAGCAGCTGATGTTATGCTCGGCAAAGAATTTGGAAGACCCTTCTTTTTGTTTAAACAGATGCTAGGGTGGTTCTAATTTTAGCAACATTTAAAATTGAACTTTTTAATGGTTCGGGCTTCATTTAAGTTATAGAGCAACACTTTTTAGACAAATTTGCTGAAGACATGCAAGCTCTAGCTTTTATACTTTCCATTGCAAGAGAAATCCAGCTTTAGGGCGTTTCTTAAAAAAAAACCGAAAATGGCAAATACGATATTATTTCATATCTCGAACACGTAATTATTGCGACACATTCAACAGGGCATAACTTTTTTACCATTGGGTAAAAATCAACCAAATTTTGCACACTTTCTCATTGATGTGTATTGTTTACATGCTGTCAAACTCGAAGTCGTGTTTTTCGATTCAACGAAAATGGAGGTGAACCAACGCGAGTCGAGAGAACAAATTTTTCCCAAACAATTTGGAATTTCCTGACCTGTCGCACCAGCAGTTGTTGAACATTCACCATTCAACCGTCTCCAGAGTGTTGAAGCGGTTCCAGGAGCGGTTGACCTTGGACCACGGCAAAGGAGCTGGAAGAAAACCGGGACCGGAGAACAAAAAGACGGAGGGAAAGGTGAAGCGGATGATTAAAGCAAATCCCAACGTCTCAAGCCGTGATTTGGCTAAAAAGATCGGCATGTCGCAGAGCTACGTCCAGAATGCAAAGAAGAGAGCTGGACTACATACATACAAAGTACAGAACTTCCCAAACCGCGATGAGCGGCAACAATCGACGACTAAAACTCGGGTACGGAAGCTCTACGAGAAGAAGCTGACAAAATATGACTGCTGTGTGATGGCCGACGAAACGTATATAAAAGCCGATTTTAAACAAATTCCGGGGTTGGAGTTTTTCACCGGCAAGAGCAAGTTCTATGTGGACGACAAATTTAAGAAGAAGAAAATGTCGAAGTTCGCCTCCAAATATCTCATATGGCAGGCCATCTGGTCTTGCGGACTGAGGAGTGAGCCTTTCGTGACAAAGGGCACAGTAAATGGTAAGATCTACAAATCTGAGTGCCTCGAGAAGCGCCTTTTGCCGTTCTTTCAGCAGCACGACGAAGCTCCGCTATTTTGGCCAGATCTGGCATCATGCCACTATTCTAAAAGTGTCCTGAAGTGGTATGAGGCCAATTCTGTCCATTTTGTTCCAAAGGACATGAATCCGCCAAACTGTCCGGAGCTGCGCCCGGTGGAGCAGTACTGGGCAATGATGAAGCGGGAACTTCGAAAGAGCAAGAAGACAGTCAAAGACGAGAAGGACATGTTAAGAAAATGGAAAAAAAACTGAGAAACTGGTACCGGTTGACACTGTAAAGACTTTGATGGAGGGCATCAAGCGAAAATGCGTTTAATTTTACACTCAAGGCTCCATCGATTAACTTTTCTTTTGATTTTTGAAGTAAATATATGTATAAAACTACCCTAAAATTTTGGTTTACCCCATGTTTTCCTAAATAATAATATGCTCGAACCTTAACCAAGCAGGTATCCTAGAGTGGAGTTTTCACAATAATGGAGCTTTTCACTTGTTTAGCCGCGATATTCGCAAACATAATAAGTAAAATGCACATTGCCGGGCTTAATGTGGATACAATTAATCTGTTTTATGGAAAATGTGTTTATAGCATGATGATACGTAAAACTTTTTCCCTCTTGCTCCGAGGACCGAGTATTTTATTTTTCCCCTGGTAGTCTAAAAATGCTCTATAAACCCGTAAATAAACTTTCCGAGGTAGCTCGTATCAAATCATCAACAAAAAATCATAATATCACCATATAATTCACCACGGTGCACTTTGGAACGCGCGCAGTGATGAATTTATCTGTACACGCACCTGACGCCACATATAATTTAAATAACAAGAGAGCGCGGTTTTCGCACTAAACCACCCCATCGCCAATCCATTTATTCAGCTCTGAAAAAAGAGCTTTCTGCTTTTTCTGTGGTGTGTCATCATTGTATCTTCCGTGTATGCTTGAAACTGGCACGTCATTTCACGTTATTACCTACCATTAAAGAATGTGAGCTGACATGAAACGCAGCAACTGCTACGCTTACAACGTCAGAACACAAACTAACGAAATTTTTTTGTGTTTTCTTTTTATACTCGTCGCAGTTCATTCGATGAAAAAGAGGCAGTTCCAGCAACGGTTGCTTTTTGAGCAAATTGTGCCGACCAATCATGGATCAGATAATTACTACTTTCATAAAATCCATTATTTCCGCTATTTTGAGTAATTGTACATACTACCGAATTGGATACAAAATTGTTGTACATATTTCCAATCAGATAGCGTAATAATCTTATTTTTCCATTCAGTACAACGGCAGATATTCACGTTTAAAAAATCGGGGTAAAACTTCGGCAGAAAATTTTGAAACGGGACCACTATATTGAAACGTTAGAAGTATTCTACTTCAAAAATAGAAAAATAGCTACAATTGTAACGGATAAATATCTCGTATGCTATTTTTCATTTTGGAGTGTCTCATTACAGTTCTACGAAGGCAAAGTGTAGTTTTTGTCAATCCCGAAAAAAAAACAAGCGTGAGGTTGAAATCTCGAGAATAACGAAAATAGTTAACACACCTAGGGAAGTAATAAACAAGCAAGAACACGGCTATACACGAGTCCCTCTCGCAGGTTGATGGGATTGACGGTATTGTAAACATCATCAAGCCACAATATATTCAATAGAGTTATCTAAATATAAGGACCTTCGCTCTTTTTAGTTTTTATTTGCACCAAGTTCTACTACTAGAGGTTAATTAGTTCTCATGTTAATTATCCACCAAATATTATGACTACTGAGGATTTGATTTATATAAGAAGCCCGCTTCAAGATGTTGATTACAATACGCCTCGATAGTGGTGTGTCGAGGAGGCCGGGAGGGCTGATATGAGCCTTTTGTCTGTTTTATACCTTTCCTCTATTCACCAGCTCATAACCAACAATCAACCAATAACAAATAGATAATTGAGAAAGGATGTGCTATGTGTGGTGATTGGCTATTCAAGTATTAGTAGTGTTTGAAGTACTAATGTATGTCTCATGTGATGATCATAACTTCAGCTGTATCTTGTACCTATCTAATCTATTGCATCTCTCATATATTGTCTTTTATTTCTTCTTTTCGAGTCCTATACTGCCATTCTACACCCGCCTTCAGCTGAATCAACAACGATGGTGATAGTGAACGTCTTAACACTCACACATTCTCAAACGCGGTCTCAGCGGGAACCTACAAAAATGCCATCGTGCACGCGATTACGAATCGGTCACGTCCGAAAGTCTATCCTTGATCCTAGAAGCCTAGGTCCATGCCTTCAGCTGGACCAATTAAGAAAATACGCCCTTATCTATTAGACAACACGTCTCATGGCGACATGACCGGGAACCCTATCGATATAAACGATCCCACTCTCTGCCAGAATTCAAACCGCGCACTGAAAATTTAATATCAGACTCACGGTTCGCGCAACCATTCAAGAACACACGTTACAAAATCACGTCAGCGCACAAACGTTAGAGCCCCTCGCGATTTTCCAAGCAGCCTACGAACTCGCAAACATGATTACACCCCGGTGATAAGGTGAAAATCTCAGCACTCATAAACTTACCAACACGATCTCAAGTGTCAACCTACAAACTCCCGCGCTCGCGCCATCATGAATCGGGATCGTCCGGAAGTATCTATCCTCGGTACAAACAATCTAGGTCCTTGTTAATTATTAAAAAAAATAATAAAATTGAAAAATAACTACCATATCCACTAGACAAAACGTTCCATGGCGACATGACCGGAAACTCTAGTGATATGGGGTAACTCTCTCCCTGTCAGAATGTGATCCGTACACCGAAAACTAAAGATCAGAATGACGGTCCACGAATATATAAATCGCCGCAGGGTTTCAAAATCGAATTTATACACGCGAAGTCACATACACGCGAGCACACGGGACAAACACGTCAACATACGAACGCTTAAGTCCTTCGCGATCATCTACGCACACCTATGCCCGCGATCGCGTAAACTTGATAACACTGCGGCAATTGTGTGAACGTTTTAGTACTTACGAAGTTACAAACGCGATCTCAAACGCCAACCCGCAAATGCGCGATCATGAATCGGTCACGTCCGGAAATCTTTAACCTTTATTCTAGCAATTTAGGTCCATACATTCAGTTGGACCAATCAAAAAAAAAAAAAATAAAGCTCATATACACTAGACCACGCGTTCTACGACGACATGATTGGGATCTCTAATGATATGGAAGAGCCCACTTCCTTCTGGAATCTGAACCGTACACAAAAAATTAAGTATCAGATTCACGGTCCGCGCGCGATCATTCTAGAACACACGCGAATATGCGAAAGGCACACGGTTATGAAATAGAATTTATGCACGCGAGGTTACACGTTAGCACACGCGACATACAAGCGCACACGCGATTGAACACGTTAACGTACAAATGCTCGAGCCCTTCGCGATGATACATGCGATCACGAAGTTCCTACGCCCGCACATACCTGAACCGTACAAAGAATATCACATTCAGAATCACGGCCCGCTACAATTGGCCTATTGCAGTGTTTTATTGGGCGACATTGCCTGTCTCGTCTGCAAATTGTAGTATGTGATTCTGACGGGGAGCCCTTCCGAGAACCTAGCTCTACAGCTCCAGTAGGACAACTCTCGAAAAAAAAAAGAACACGGCTATACACGAGTCGCTCAAAAACACAAGAAGCACCAAACATCTAACAGCGAAAATCAAAGCTCCAGTGACGATGACGTGGATGCAAACATGAGTGCAGGAAAAGGCAGGCGGAACGAGCAGCAAGCAGCAGACAATAAATCTGACTATTACTCACCACCGAGAAAGAAGTTTAGCACAAGCAGTGCGACCAGGGAAGATTACAGCAATAATATTCATTTAAAATTTTTTGATATCGTTTATGAATTGTAAATTAAACTTATCATTAAAATGCATATTATTTTCAAAAAAGGTGAACGACTTTCGAGTTTAAAGCTCAAATAAATAACTACGCTAATAGTGACATCGAAATCTATAACTTGGAATTGAGTTCAGGGCCAGTCTTGTTTCCTCAGTAGTTGGGATACGGTTATCAAAAACGTTCGCGAAATTACGAGAGAAGAGTTCACATTTCTCCAAAGTGCGAGTATGAAAGTCATCTAGGTGTATAGATTTCGGTAGACCATTCAGTTTGCGGCTTGCGTTTTGAATTAGCAAAGCTCCGTTCGTTCTGGTTTCCGCTGCAGATCAGATTTGTCTCTTTTTCACGTAGCTCTTATATAAACATCGGTTGCATGCAGCGCGCTAGAGTTGTGTTTACTACAAGTAACATTCTGCTCCACTGTCTTCCGTACGTCTAATATCCATTTTTACATTCAGTAAATGTTCCTTATCGCGAATATACGGTCCACCATGCGAAATATCAAAAATAAAATCTGATCGTCATACGCACACAGCGTATTCTGAGCATAAAGAATGTCGTGATTCAGGGCCATGAAGGATGGATCATGTATTCATAACACAGAAACACCATTCTTACTGCCCGGAAAAGAAATCCATCCAAGTTCTATCTGAAACACAAAGCACATTTCCGCACTGAAATTTTGACATGTTTTGTTTCGAGAGAGTGAGGATGTGTAGGCCTCGAACGACGGGGTTCGAGTTGCTATGTTAAATATAGTTCTCTGCATCGGCTTTACATATGAATTCATCACCACATAGATACTGCATTTCTCACATAATGAAACAGGATAAGAGCGATTCTCACACTAGGAATCGTAAATTTCTCATTTATTCATCGGGACACTTTAAGAAGGCAGGGACGAACAGTGCAGCATCTAAAATCAACTACTGCGGTTTCATACCGTTCCGGGAAAATATACTCATCTCGATTCACGTGGTTGTCGGAACAGGAATAGGAATAACGGTTCTTTGTTTTTGTTACATCGATCGAAATAATAAACTTTCTTTACTTTAGTGTTTTACTATTCACTAGAGTGTTTTCTTTTTTTTTTGTTTTAGATTATGGAGATTATTGCCCACATGTAGAAATCATATTTGATAGAGTTGGTCAATAATGGATTAGTGTTTTATCAAGCGGTATGGCTAGTGCAATAAAGTGAAGAGCGGTGGATGAGTAGAATAAGACTAGGAGACCTAAACGGGGAACGGCTTTAGGGCTCTTTGAAGCAAACTGGCGAAAGTATTCCACGACACAAGAAACTAAACGAGTTCCGCATCGATACAACATTACTTACAAAACTGGTCCTTGTAATAAAAAAAAATGTTCTATTGATTTACGAACTGAAAAATATTTCCTAGTAATCAGAGCTGAATCTAAATTTTCATTAGGAAACTCCAAAACACACATGCCCTATCCAATTAACATTTCTATGGCCAGCGCCGCTAGCTAGTTCGGCTTGTGGTTTCCACTCGTGCCATTAGCAGTGTATCGATTGATTCCCCCTTCTCGCACTAGCACTAACTTCACTGACTGCTGCCATCATAAATTACGACCGTTTCGAGAATCGGCGGTAGCTGCTATCGCGGTTGCGGCTTCGGCTGTGGAGGCAGCGTCGACGGCGGCGGCGGCCGCCGTTCTGGGATCAAACATATAAAATATGATCCATCTCTAGAAGCTCGACTCACACTCACCGACGCAACTACCACCTGCCTGTTGAAACAACAATCTGGCGGGATGCAATTGGTAAAGCATATCATTGATAATCCATCCCTTCCTCCCTCGGTCCGCATGGTTCTCATGGTCCAACCGTGAACCGGTTCTATTGTAGGCTAATTGAAATTTAAATGCCACTTATAGCGTTGTTTACTCGAGCGTACACTGCTCAGCCCAGTCTGGATGCAGCAAGAGTAGTATCTTCCTGTTTCTGCTCTGCTTTGCGATGTATGTGTGTATGTGTTTTTGGATACACTTTAGTGGTTTATTTATGAATACCAAATGGCCCAATTTTTTTTGACTGGCTCTCATGTTTCGACAGATTAATTACACTGAACTGAACCGAACCAAACTGAAGGCCACCACTAATGCTTCCTTTCGGTAGTGTGTACATATGTAATCTAGGCTAGTCGTGACGTCCCGCTCCGAATCGTCGTGCGAATCCCCGCTCCCAATCAAATGAATAATTAGCAACCGTCGCTCAGTTACCATCTGGTTGCAGGGTTTTTTTTCGTTCGTTGCTTACCGCACTAAAGTCACATGGTCTGTGTTGACTTGCAAACGGTCTTCCGTCGTCTGTCCATCCTCACCAGAACGACGAATGGGCGACAGTTGAGGGGCGAAGTGTTAAAATAATTTCTTGTCAAATTAATCATTGTTTTGCACTGGTGCGCTCGGATTTTTTTTTGCGACACACGCACCACAACCATGACATCGTAAATTTGTTGTATACTGTGTCCGCGTCCACTCGGCCAAGAACGGCCGGCGACCGATAGAGAAAGGTTGCAGGTCGTCGAGCGCCGATCGTTTCGACGAGTGAAGAAAGTACCTCCCGGCTGCTGCACACCCGATGAGTGCAAACAAATGA
The DNA here is from genome assembly GCF_030247195.1 of Topomyia yanbarensis. Taxonomy (NCBI): domain Eukaryota; kingdom Metazoa; phylum Arthropoda; class Insecta; order Diptera; family Culicidae; genus Topomyia; species Topomyia yanbarensis. The sequence goes on along the minus strand of NC_080672.1, from coordinate 412,501,362 downwards.
GCTACCGGCGAGAGATGGGGTGCGTTTAGCAGTAGTACTAATCTCTCACAGCTGGCCGGAGGAAAAGTCTACCGTAATATCGTTTCAACCGGGCAATCCAGAACAATAATTCATGTGTCTTTTATTTGATCCAACCACTTTATGATACCACATGGTTTCTGGCGTAACTAATTAATGGGCACGTGTATGTTGCATCCGCCTCCAACGTCCACTTGATCTCATTTACGGCTTATTATTGACATCAGCGGGACTATTATTTCGCGTGTCGTTTGGTGAAAATACACAAAAAGACAGATGCTCATGTGGGATGCGTCGGTGGAAAAGTCAAACCGTGGTGCATCTATTTCGTGTTCCGAGTGATTCGTAGTTCGTGTGTCAAAAAAAACATGGTCACTGTCGCGCTCGCACCGCGCGTGGGTAGAGCGTGAGTTTTTCTGAACTATTTTTTTGAAAGTATTCGATTGTCAATGTGGATCAGTCAATTATCGTTCATCGATTGGATCTAATTTGGGAATCGTTTAAGACACGGTACATGCAATGAACTCACCGAAAGTACACGGCGATAGGGCGTGTAGTCGTAAGCAAAATAACAGCTTCCTTCTTCGGTTAAATTATTGAATTTTGTAAATTATGGAATTGTACATTCACTTTCGTAAGCTTAAGGTCGTCTCCAGTTTAATGTTTTACATAGCAAACAGAAGGTCGGATGCGGCAATTTTTAAAATCAACAGCTTCTGTAGTGTGTTTCTCTCGACCAATTTGCTACCAAAACAAAAATTAAAGTAACAGTTCCTTATCTCACAGACCGAAGCGACCGTTTGGCTTGGGCAGAGGTAGAAGATTTCGTCCGCAATGAGTTTCTGTAAGTTTACTGGTTACGTCAATTTTTACTGGTACTTGGATAGTATCCTAAAATGGTGCTTACTTAGTGTAATGCCGGTGACTCGGTAATGCTTGGATTTTGAGGCTCTTTTTTGAATCGGCTGCACTCTTGTCTATCTTATCGTGAAATGGGGATAGAAACTGTCCTCTCATATTCTTACTCCATTTCAACAGCTTAAACCTCTCGCTAGAATGTATGGAACACTCAACTCCTACCAGCAGAAGGCAAAGGATTCTTCACATTTCCTTTCGATCATGTCCATATGAGCCTGCCTAGTCCTAGTTTTCCGTTCCACGTTTATAACTAATTCACTCTAATATACCCTTTCAATTTCATTTTTGAATCTTTCAGTTAGTGGAAACTATTTTTTCCATTAAGAAGAGAATGGTTTAAAATCGTTTTTGCGCGTGAAGAGCACAAAACCTGCAACTAAATTAGTTATGGAATTTGCGTTTCGACTTCGCCTCATCAGAATCCGACACTAACTTAGTGACTGGACTAAGCTAGCGCCGGATTGACGCTGGTTTCAAAAAATGGAAGCACAATTTTTGTTCCTGAGGAAACCGCAGGACAAGCGTGATGTCCCACAAGAAAAGGAGCTCATTTTAAGCTTTCTTCTTAAAGGGGAAAAATAGTTTTTACCAAAATTGTTCTCCACTAGGGAGAAATATAGCATAGTGCACCTTGCATTGACTTGCTAAGCCAAACCAAATGTTTCGATTTCATTAGTTCTCATCAGCTTAAAATGAGTTCCTTTTCTTGCGGGACATCACACTTAACTAAGGGTTTGCTCAGGAACATAAATTGTGTTTCCGTCTTTTGGAGCTAGTGTCAATTTGGTGTTAGCGGATCCTGTTTGTGGTTGGTGACCACAAAGAAGCATTATGCTCTAACAGAACTAGGCTAGGAAATATTTCTTTGGAAACAGCCCCGTGAGGGCTAATATAAGTCACCGAATCTGTTGATATACTGGCTTGCTGACAAGTGCCTTCACTACAATAATGAAGTGACAGCCAGAAAAGTGGCGCCTTTTGAAAGGTTCTCCTCGCGCTGTTTGTAGGTGGGACATTTTGGGAGATCATGTGGATTTCCTCCACAGTATGGACACTTTTCACCCCCACAGTATGGACACTGAAGCATGGGGTCATTAAAACAAGTAACACCGTGTGTCAGCAGATCCACACAATTCAAACTCGAATCGAAAACGATCCCATCTACTTCAACCCGGTCTGCTGGTACATATACGCTGTACTCTTTCATAGAAGGCTCGTAGCCACCAATATCATTTGCCTACTTAAAAATATTTACCACCTTTCTTTGCCGAATTTTCAATATTTCTATCACGGACGAATATTTCTCATTTAAAATTCGAGAAATCTACAATAAATTCATTCATAGGCCATATTCATATACTTATAAATATGGCCTATTACCTTTCATTGGAGTATTAACAGTTACAAGGATCAGCTGTAGAACTGAAGTTATTGCAATTAATCTGGTTGGATTCCGCTGGAGTAGTGCTGCCAGGGGCAGTTTACGTTGACGACGGAAAATTAATTTTTCATATATCTTCGTTATGTTGCACTATTCTTGAAAATTGATAAAACTTATCACTATTATTGAAAATTGATAAAACTTATCAATTTAGACTGTCTTTGGCTACGTTTCCCATGCAACTGGACTATTGTAAATATTTTAGAAGAATTGCAGTGACCATTGGAAGGTAAAAATTGATCAGCTTCTGGCACTGCGACTGAAGCACCTATCTTTACGAAAAAAGGCTTTTCGTGTTTCTTGATCCCATCGTTTTGAAGCCCTACATGCACTTGAAAAACAGTTTGGCATGAAAGGGTTAATATAACCCGTACTAGTGTGCGGTGTCAAATCTTGGAGGTGAATTTGCGTAAGATCATTGTCCATATAAGCGGAGATCTTGGTTTTGACGTTTTCGTATGCGATTTCGTGTTGCATGATGTTCTTCGCTACAGAGCTTTCTGCCTCGACTAAGAAGTTAAACGCTACCAGAACTCCTAGTCTCGTGTGATGTAGTTGTATGTAAGCAAAATTTCCATTTTAATGTTGATCAACTGTTCAACTATACGGTAGAGAACAACGTTGACGACTGTCATTTTGGTTGTTCGGTTGCAAAAATTAATGCTGAACTCGAGTTTTGTGTTGGTTTTTCGATATTTTTGTTTTTGTAAAAAATACGGACATCAACATGAAACATACGCTTGGGGGCACGATAGGTCAGGCGTTTGGGGACCCTATAGGTCACTACTGATCGTCTCACAGCTAACCAACCACGTGAGCCGGAATGACCAACTTCAATTCCACACTCTGGCGACGACGAGGACACTGAAGAAGCCATTCGCATGTACAAAGCCAGACGCAGCTGCAGAAGCTACATGTTTTTTCGACCATTTCTTTCGCGGTTTAATGATTTTTCACATAATTTGCCACTTCTCATTTTCATACCAGAATGACGTCAATTTAATTCTTAAATAATCTGCAATATTAATACTCTTCAAATTAAAGTGGAACCGGTGATTTTCCGTGGAACTTATAACGTCCAAAAATTAAGATCATGAACGAAATCTCAAATTTCATGAACGATATCATGAAAATGGAATCGTATTTTATAAACTATTTCACGAGCAAGACTATTTTTATTTTATGAAGTAATTCACATTCATGATAACCAGATCTTGACCAAGATGTAATAAACTATGAATAAGTTCACGTTGTGTAGTCGGATTATAAATTATGTTACTAAATTTATGGATAAAATAGTTTATAAAAAATGTTTCAAAAACAATTTATTAATGATAGCAAAAACCGTAACTGAAGCTCACAAAATTAACAAAATATATAAAAGCGTTGTATGAAGTTGTTACGGAAGGAAATACAATTACAAGACATGATTTTTCATGGTCCTGTTTACGTAATGTAAAAACGTAGAAAGGAATATATGGCACTTTATTCATTTGGAAACAATATTTTTTCCATATTGTCATTCAAGTCTTCAAGGCTACAACATTGCACAGTGGTGCACAATTCGGGACGATATAAATGTTTGTAGCTATATCTTATATTTTAGAACAACGATGTCTTGAGGACAAATAATCAGTATCATATAGACCATCTTCAGATGTAGGTTGCCCTAGAGTGGCTCTTATTGTTAGGATGACCCGAATTTTTTTTTCTGTATGTGGTGGGATAGAAGTTGCCAGTCTTCAGCAACATTGTAGATCAACTTATACCAAGCAACTTTACTACTCGGAATTTGCAATGATTCGTAACATCTTCCGCTCAAGCAAACTAAGGCCACGCTGACCGTTGACCAGTGTAGCCTAGGTTTTGCGAGAATCGAAAGATGGCGTTCTTAATTCGACCGATGAGTTATTCGAAGATCGAAGAATAAACGATTTGTCATAGACAGTGGTCTCAGAATTTCACCGCAAACAGCGTTCGTACAATATTTGAGATATTCTAAAAGGTAATCTGTGATTCAATCTGATAAACGGTATTTAATCTAATAAAAATAACGCTCAAGTCAGCCTATGAAACATACTAGAAAAAGAAAATATTTTCCTTTTGCACCAATTTTACATAAAAGTGTGCCATCTGAATGCTTCTATGATGAAAAATTGGTTTACACGAACTTTAAAAGTTATCCAAAGGAACTGTTTACTATAAATAAAAAGATTAAAAAGTTAGTGCGAAAAACAAGTTTTTGTTAGGAACACCCTAAGTTGCATAATTATAATGACTGTAAAATAGAAACCTTAAGATACAACTATGGCACCTTCAGCAAAGCTGCTTGGTATATGTTGCTCTACAATGTCGTCGAATACTGGAATCTTCTATTTCATCACATTCAGGAATTAATTTTCGGGTCACCCTAACAAAAAGAGCCACTCCAAGGCAACCTACATTTGAAGATGGTTTCCTTGATACTGATTATTTGTCCTGAATGAAACGTTGCTCTAAAATATAATGTTAACCCACAAACATTTTTGTCCTCCTAAATTGTGGATTCGGATCACCATGCATTGATTAGATAGAGGTGACACGGAACTTACTTAACAGAAAACCTTGACTCACTAAATACTGAATCGGGGGTTTTCTGTTCGGTAAGTTCCATCTCAGTTCAATCTAATCAATACACAGTGATTAGAATCTCGAAGTGGAAGTATGCTGGGCGTTATCTCGGATTTTGCTACCAGTAAGCAATACAATTGAACTTTGCTTGTGATTTAGAAACGATGCGTTACTGTTTCGGTAACCGGCTAATGAAGTAGGAAACATTGTTATTGTTTAGAAATTTAAGTATATTTCGTTGACCGTTCATTGGTTGTTCAATAAATCGTAATCTGTTTAAAGGAACAACAAATTGGCCTGACGGCGTATCGCATAATTCATCTAGAATAACTTATGCAACACACCTACTGGCAACTGTGCTACAATATCCATTAGGTTGAGCCAAATAAATGACATGCAGCTTGCTGTGCTCCTAGCTCCGCTAGCTCACAATACATGTACGCAAGAACTAGCTCTAGTTGTATAAAATTCGCATGCTTTCAAGGAATCTACTCTGAATAAATGCCATCCATTTTCAACAGCTTATGTTAAGACGAGTAGACGACGACAACCAACCTACAACAGCAACAATGTATCTTTCTGCGCGCATTCCACAAAATCCGAACGTCTTCTGTTCGCTCTCTCGACAGACATCACTACTGCATAACAAATATTCCCCTTTTTGAACGAAGAGCACATCAACAACAACTGCATTTCGAGCAAGGTCAATTCGTCTTACGCGCTCCGTCCCAGGTGTGTCGTTTCCGCGACTGTTCCGAACCGAGGACAAGAAACAATAAATGATGCAGTTTCCATCAAACTTCAATTCTCCGGTGCTCTCTGGCGGGATCCCTAGAACCTAATGCAAAAGTTCCTGTCGGGAAGAAGCTCGCGTCAGTTCACGCTTCGTTACTCCTTATTCATCATGGATATACAGTGGGTGGATGTGGGTGTTGCTGTGTACAAATATATACGTGGATTGAGGGAATGTAGGGCAAACGACGCGGTTCAATTTGTAGTCCGATGCAAGTGGAAAGTGTAAAAATGTTAATTATTTGTAACACGTGCTACGATGCGATTCGCGCCCCTCAGTTGTCGATCCGACGCGGCTCATTTGGATGCGATGGTTATTGGCTCGAAGCCGATTTTTGTTTATTTTAGCCGTTTGTTATTTTTATCTCTCGTATTTACGTACTTTTTTGGCAGGGGGCGAAGGATAATGAAGCGCGAATGGTGCGTTTAGTACTTCATACCACTTACAGGGAAGTACATTTTCGTGTAGAAAATTTGAACAAAATCTTGTTCAAAATTTCTATCTTTCAGCTATGCTAGCAGATGAAATGCTAACGCTGTTTACCAGGACACGATGTTGGTATGTTTGTTTAACACCCTAAGCACAACAAGATTCGGCTCTTAAGCCGGATTGGGGAATCGTCGGTTCTAATGATATAAGCAAAATCTTTGTCCTTCAGTCCGATGCAGATAATTGAACATTCTTCTACGGTCGACACACTAGAAGCGCAAAGCCAAATTTGCAAGCTTGGTTACCAAGGGAAACTTGTTTACCTCTAACCACTTTGCAGTTCAATGGCACTTTTCCGATGTACCCGAATTTCTCTTCTCCAAGAAACAACGTTCACCGTCTTCTCCGTGCATTCGCTTGTTGTTGCTCGGCTCTGGTGAATACTTTCTACGGAAGCATACTAAAACATCATTTTAATTTCAAATTACTGTTTATCCCGTACGGTTCCTTTCTCTCTCACATCCTGAAAAATACTCATCATCCATTTGTCGACGAGTTGGCTATCTATCTCACCAACATTCTATTCACATGAACATAGCTTTGCTCTGTTCCTGGTAATAAACAATCTTCTGCTTCTACCCATATCGGGATCCGGGGCGGTGATGGCTGTGGTCCACCGTGTGGACTGTGGGAATTTCGAACGACCACGTACGGCGGTGCACTGACTGCTGGCTGAATGACTGAGTGACTGTGTACGGTATTGTATGGATGTGTACGTATCGCCCTGAGGATGTGGGTTTTTGCTGCTTTGTACAGTCGCCACTTCCGCACAGTAGTGCTAACCAGGAGCTCGATCTGTCGGTCGGTCGGACGGTCTGTTCGGTCAGTCCGTTCGGTCGAAGCGGAATGAGCTTTCTGCTAAATGAACATGGTTAAATCCAGGAGCTATACTAAATAAATCCCCACTGGACAAAGGAAGAAATTCCGATATATAACGAATGCCTGCCTGAGGTTTCTTGTCCCCGGAGATACTCTGAATGATGTATCGTTAGGAAAGGAATGGTTTCGAGGGGTCCGAAAATGTTTGACTCGAAGGTTGAGTTGTTTGTGACCTTTTTTGAGATAATTGTTGATATGATCCGAGATTGAGTTGATTATAGAATATTTTGCAAACCGCATTTAAATTTTTCCAGTGCCTATTCTTATAATACAGGGTGCATAACGAATTTTTGCTGTATCAGTCGTAAACAGTGTTGCGGAAACTTAAACTTGTCAAAACAAGAGAGCTAACGGTCAGCCGTTGTCATTGCGCCGAAAGAAGCGTAAATAGGTAGTTCGGTCGGTAAATGTGTCGGAAAGAACAACCTTTTAGTATTGTACCGACTGGAAATGGAAATTCTGTGAAAATTTACGACTTTATCAGTCAATTTAACTTAAGCAAACGACTTGTTTTTAAAACTGCCCGACGTTTCGACCGTGTTTGGCGGCCTTTTTCAAGGGTCGTAGTCGCGTAGTAAATATTCACGGAAAGAACAATATTTTACATGAAAAAGGTTTGGGAAAATGAGAAACTGTCGTACACACCTAATATATGTTCCGTTCCAATACCGCTGATAGGTAAGAGAAATAGAAAAACTGGTTGAAAAATGGGGTCCAACAAAGTCAATGCGGTCGATGGCACGGGAATTCGGATGCTCAGATTTCTCAATCCGATGACTAATATCTACTTTTGGACGGCAATTCATGAATGCTGAGACCAGATCACAGCGATTGAAGAAAACTGAAAGACTCCCGAGTCGGTAGAAGCACCCATTTTATTATAATGCTCTAATTTTAACCAGGATCAAATGGTGAATCGAAAGCATGACAGGTGCCTTACACCAATTTTGCCGAAACATGTAAATTAATTAAAGAAATCGTATATATTACGATATTCGTAGAGTAGAATGAGGTCAAATAAGTGTGGGGGTACAATAGGTATAGGGCCTTATCTTTGCTATGTTATTGCAGAGGTCGCACACATTGTGTGAATTAGATACACGGTAGAGACCATCGGTAACGACTGTCATTTCGGCTGTTACCGTGGATCGGCTGTAGCAGTTACGGTATCGTTTAATTTTTCACGTGTTGTTCTGCGAAAACCCATTCTCTTTCGTCCTTAGTACATTTAATCAATGTAAAAAAAGGTCAAGTGAGTTTTTTCGTAAAAATTAAATGCTGAACACGAGTATTGGGTTGTTTTAAAAAAAATACGGGCATCAACATGAAACATACGCTTGGGGGCCCGATAGGTCTGCCGTTTGGGGGCACTATAGGTCAAGCAATTAATTTCAGTTGAAGACTATCAGCCATTTCCTAAAGCTCCACTGCACAAACCATCGAATCGAGGTCGAAAGCGACGTAAAGCTGCACTTCTCACTGATTCAGTGATGCTGGAGTCTTTACGAGCTGAGCAAGCAGCTACAGCTCAAAAAAACAATCACCGAAGCTAGAAAAAAATTGCCCCAGAAAAAAAGAAAAAAAGGAGAGACTGCAAAACAGCAGCAATAGACGGGAAAAGAACGAAAAAGAGAAGAAAACAAGATCCAAAAAAGCACAATCTTCTCGCAGCTAAGCAACTACGTGAGTCGGTATGCACAACTTCTATTCCACACTCTGGTGACGACGAGGATACTGAAGAAGTCATTAGCAAGTGCAGAACCAGACGCAGCTGCTGGAAAACATTTTCAACATTTCCCTACAAGATTTTTCACATTATTTGTCACGTCCCCAATTTCTTACGAATTACGTCAATAAATAATATTTATTATTTGTGCTATTATTTTTTAAATATCAGCAGTATTCATAGTATTCAAAGAAAAGTAGAACTTCTGCATTTCTAGACGTGTACATCGTTTTGTTTAACCTCGAATAAAGTGACCTAACGCATCCCCAAATTTTAAAAATGTCGAAAAAAGTATCTTCCTATAGCTTGAAAAATATTTATCCGAACATAAAATAATTATTGTCAAAATGTTGCCAGATGTATAACTTTTCCAATGAGTGCTTGTTTATCTAAATGAGTGCAAAAATGCCATCGCACGAGTACACCAAAGCAAACTGACCTGCTTGACCCCACTCTACTCTATATAAAACAATATTTAAGTATTGTATATCCAGTACTGAAATCTAAATAAATAAACAAAATTAGTTCTTTGCACATTATTTCCCATTTCAACTATATTATCGATGTGGATATCATTATCTTGACACTAATTAGGAAGAGCATTTTTTTAAAGAGATTTATCGTCATCAGGAGGTCGATCAAAAGTAACTTTGCTTTAATGTACATTGTGCTTATGACGATTTTGTCGGATTACGAAGATGTAAATATGTAAATTCCTATTCGACAGTTTTCACGACGCTACCCGCGTTACGGCTTGGTAAGGCCAAACTAGTGCCAATTGATGTTGCCTGACGTATTCTTGATGGTCACATCGTTAGCATTTTGATTAATTGATTATTGTAGTAGAATATTTATATACAATAGAGCAGTGATTCTCAATCTACGGCCCGCGGACCTCTTGGAGCCGTCAAAAGGTTTCTAGGGATCCGCGAAGATGAATATCTTTTCCGGATAGGTATTGACGTTTCAAACCTTCTCGCAGCAAACTGACAATAATATAGAAATCGACCTTCTCAAATAGTATTATATCGTCAAGTCCGGCTGAGCAGTGAAATGATCAAGTCACAGAAAATACATGAGGTGAAACTATTACTAACAACGAAAACGAAGCTTATGTGACATACATACAGTTACACCATGTGAAAAACTGTGTATTGATGACGACAAATTTGAGGTGCAACTACACGACCTTGCGCGGGCGCTCAGTTTACTAACGCGTGTTACATCAAAAGTATCAAAAATAACTATTAAAATCGATGTTAAACCGTAGGGGTCCGCAGCGACTCAGAGTGATTTCGAAGTAGTCTGTGATGCGAAAAAGATCGAGAATCGCTGTTCTAAGATATGAATTAATATCAATTTTTATCAAATGAGAGAAGATAGAAATTTCATGCATTGAAGTTTGAAAGGTTATCCGTGTATCCCGTCAGGCACACTGTTCAATGAGGTGAAGTTTCAGTGTGTTTGGAATGTAGGAAGGCCTCTGGTACGAAAATAACATTATTGGGTTTTTAGTAGAAAAATGCCAGCTCTTACCAAACTACTGTCAAACCTTTGTGAGACCTTAAGTTGGTCAGAATTCGCTTGTAGATTTGTCTCGTTGGCGGTATGGGTCTGAAGAGTCTAACTAATTTAGCATCTGCAGATCGCTGGCTAGACAAGATTTTTTGAGACTTTCGGTAAATTATTTTAAACATTCTATAGAACGGCCGATTGGGCGATGACGACGTGGTATTCCTGTTCCGGCGTTTGTCTGGTGTCGACCCTGCTCACAATGCCTAATCGTGTGTACCACTTCCTGTGTAATAACTTTAACCACCCATCTATTGCGATTAAACTCTTCCGATCATTACGCTTTAGACTACTTTCTGATAAAATTTAAGCCACCTCCCCAAAATGTTAAATTGAATGTTTTTTGTAGATAGTACATTTTATAAACTCATTTACACCGAAAGGTTTCCGAGACCAAAAAGAAAAAGAAAAAGGGAACAAAACTTAACTAGGAGCTACTTTTCAATTCCAACCTGTTGGTCGGCTATGAGCTTGAGCTTGTCCACCCCTGATTGCTACTACGTTATTGATTGGGACTAGCTCAAAATTGCTCAGAGAATCGATAGTCTATAATGCCTGGGAGTAACAAATCATTCTTCAATGTAATCAAAAGTTTGTTGATCAATACTGGCGCCGCCCAGACCCTTACGTAAATTGTAACAGGAAAGAGAAGAAATGTTAGTCCGACACTTGTTTTTGTTGGAGAGCGTATATTCTACTGCGCACTCCACAATGAAAGAGATTTTGAATAGCGATAAGATTTCGATTAAAAGTTGTTCTTAAATTTGGTTGCGTGCTATGCAAGATTTAGGTGTCTCTGGGAGTACGACTACTAGGAGACTCGTAATATGCCTAAAATACGTGTTAGGAATATCATCCTGATGACTAGCATGCAAATTTCTAGTAACATACTTAATTGATTTTTTTTTCTCCCATATTTTTATAGAAGGAAAACTAGTAAAAGGAAAAGAATAAAATAGTTCCAAAAAATTGATTGGGGGGTAGTAAACAATCTGAAGCTACAACTGAAAAAACTATCGATTTTATTAGTGAGGAGAGTATGAAATAATTTTGAGCGGCCTAAAATAATCATTAACTGCACGGAAAGCTTTTTTTAGCTGTATGGCGGATGTCAGCATACGACCACAGATCACACCCGTTCTTTGTTCGAATCGAAATTTAGTCAGGCTCCAACTCCAAACGCTGTCAAAATGTATGAATTGACAGCGATTGGGGCTACAACCCGACTCAGCCCCGGATTCAAGCTATAACGGTATACAGGGTGTTTGGTTCATGGTTAAGAATCTCTCGGGGGGTGATAGACTGCCATATTTGGAGAAAAAAATTGTTCTACACATACCATCAAATCTCAACCGTTACAGAGTTATTGAACATTTAGTGTAAAAAACTTATTCGTCTTAAAATAACTCTAACTTTAAAAGTATACTTTGTATTTTAAATGTTTTAGTTCCATTCGAAAGGTGAGAAAATTTCGCATTGAGTGATGCCCTCACATGTTTCAGCTAATGAGTTTAAATAGCCTTTTCAAAGTAATTTATTGAAAATTAAACAATTTCAGACGATTTTTCGTTCATTTCTTGAAAATCATAATAGTTAACCTCATCTTTTGAATAATTCAGATTGTTAGTCTTGATGAGCTGCTTAATTTGTTCTTTGACATGATACACTTACCTTTTCTTATTTTCATGATTTTGGGTTATTCAACTTGGATATTTTTATGTTATTTTCACTAGTACCAGTTCTAATTGAAAAATTACGGCACTTATTGTACTTTTTTTCTTTTTATTCGAAAGCCAGGAAAATTTTACAGTGAAAAATGTATTAATACCTTTCAGTTAAGTGAATTTAGTATTCTTTTAAAAGTAAATTAGTTTAAAGTTAGTGCTATTATTAGCATTTTCGTTAATTTTCTTAAAATAGTAAATTATAAACATCACCATTATTATCATGGAAATAATGCATCTCAGCAAGCTCTACAGTTCTTTCTTTGACTCCATTCAATTATCTCTTTTGGTTTCGACGCAAAATCGTTTTTATCACATCGTTTCATATGCAAAAATAACGATTTCGAACCCACTACATTTGTGGCGAGCTCATGCTGTGTTAACTATTAAATAGCAGCAAAATGAAAAGAGATGTAGATAAAGTGTCAAATTAAAAGTTATAGAGAACATTAAGGGGCATCAAATGAACAATAGTAACGATAAATTTTGTTGATTAATAATTAGAATAATTAAAAAACTCCAAAAAACACAAATTTTGAGATATTTCGTTAGTAAAAAATCATTTAGTACACTTAACTAAAAGACATTTGTACATACATTGATAGGAAATTTTCTCAGCTTTCCAATGAAATCTTGTAAATAATGATATAAAGCATATTTTTTAGATTAGTCTTTTAAGCACTTGCAAGTCGGTTACGGGAAAAGTATAGTAATTAAATTACTACGAAATGAGAAGAGATAGAAATATGACGTCCAAGAACAAATTATGAATCGTCCTAAAACTCAACTTTTGGATACTGGATATTGCTATAATCATACTTCATTATTTCGAGAAAATTAGCAAAAACCTCCTCAAAAACACTAACTTTTAACTACTTTACAGTTAAAAGGTAATTAAAACTAATTACTTAAAAGATATGAGAACACCATTCAATAGAAAATTTTCTCACCTTTCGAATGGAACTAAAACATTTAAAATACAAAGTATACTTTTAAAATTAGAGGTATTTAAAGACAAATAAGTTTTTTACACAAAAAGTTCAATAACTCTGTAACGGTTGAGATTTGATGGTATGTGTAGAACAATTTTTTTCTCCAAATATGGCAGTCTATCACCCCCCGAGAGATTCTTAACCATGAACCAAACACCCTGTATAGTGGCTCATTTTTTATTGGATCTGTTCGCCCCAACCCAAATTGTTGCAACTTTGCATGGACCTTTCATTGGATTTTGGACCAATTTCTTTTGACTCCGTTCATTTTCCATCGGGGTTTCACGAAAATCTGTATTGACGATGATCCAAAGTTTCTCGATGGTATAAAACTCCGAGATATTTGAAGGGTTATCTCTTTTGGGACCAACTCAAAATGTTCAGCCTGAGATTGTCCGGGCATAAGGCTAGCCAAAACGGTGTTGAACCTTCGTAGAATTTTCATAAGTTATAAGTCCTTGTAAATTAGTGCTTTAAGGGCCAAAGTGTGATAAAAGGTTTGACTCAGTTTGCTACATCCGCAGATCGCTTGCCAGACAAGGAATTTTTAGGTAAATTTCAGTAGCGTCCTTCCTCTACTTTCTATGTGTATTTTCCCAAACCCTCATTTTTGGGGACGACACTAGCAATATCACGGTCGAATATTGTCCTGTAGATGGGCAACAACGAGCCTGAAACCGGTCGACAAAAAAGGTGAATTTTTAATCATTTTTATCGTTAGTATGGACAATAATAAAGTTACAAACATCATTCTGTTTTATATAAAGTGTTGTTGACAGAATTGGGCCACCCAAAGTTTTTTGAGAACTAGTATGTATGTCAATCCATGCATATCATTACCATATATTGATGCGAACTTGTTTTACATAAGCATTCGGAGGTTGTAGAGCTACTCTCGTATAATTTTGTTGATTTTGCAATTTCTCGTCAAAAAACAACGGGATGGTGCAGATGATAGATTTTTCTAACCCGAAAAACGAGCCTGAATTTGAAATCTACAATAATTGAAGCTATCTCTTTCCATTTTTTATAAATTACACTCGTTCTTATAATTTAGCGTTTTAGGTCCGAAATTTGTTAAAAGATTTGACTCATTTTGCTGCATCCGCGCTTCGCTTGCCAGACAAAGAATTGTTGGGCGAATTTCAGTAGCTTCTTTCAGCTACTTTGTATTCCAAAACGTTTCATTGTTTTACCAAATATATTCCAAAACGTTTCATTGTTTTTCGCACGATACAAATTGAATTTTCGCTACATTTTACCCTCTTAAGGGGACCTTCTCCTGAATTCGGCGGAAAATCAAAGCAATATTTGAGAATTTTTTATGGAAAAATAAAAGACATACAAATATCTGCTTTTGATCTTTTATTCGTTATTTATCGGTAATTAGAAAATGATTTATTGTTTTCGAACATTCAAAATGGCGTTTTTATCGAAACCAAGTTTTTTTTGCTAACGTCAAGAATAGGTCTTGTTCTATTGATCTGATTTCCTTTATTCAATGAATGTTTGGAAGCATGTATTTTTTGTCTGACTTTTACCTAGCATTGGCATGAAAAATTAATTATTTCTAATTTTTAAACGAGATTACAGTGCAGAAAGAGACAAATTTCACTTTTTCTTCAACGTCTATAAAAATGTTTTTTCATCAAATTTTATTGAAATTAGTTATAGTCATATTAGCCCAAATGACGTTAAGCTCAAAACCTCTTTAACTGAAACCAAGAAAATGGAATGGAAATATGAACACTCGTGTAAAGGCCCAACATTTGAGCCAAATCACTAAATAGTGATAGTATAGTCTTTTTAACGTGCTGAAATAAGTAAGAATAGAAACATGGGCTGAACATCTTGGCTCCAAATCGATATTTTTGCAGCAATTACCCTAAAGAGGAGCTCATGAAATAAAGAATGAAAAACTATGATATTTTATTCACAAGTAGCATCGGTTAATAAATTTACTTTCTTAGTTGCTTCACACAAACTGAAACCATCATTGGCCGCTGGACTGGACGTCATTCCCTCGAATGTACTAAAACGGTGCCAAGGTGTCTGTCTCTGTCGCCATCTATCGAAGATTTTCAACATCTCGTTGCAGCAAAGTCATTTTCCCACAAGATGGAAATTCTGTTACCGTCTTCTTACCTCTTCCTATTCACAAACAGGAGATAACCGAAATGTGTCCAACTATTATGGTATTACGTCCTTACGCACCTGCTCGAAATCGTCGGAGATCATAATGAATGACGCACTTTTCGCCTGCTGTAAAAATTACCTTGATACCGAACAACATGGCTTCTTCCCAAAAGATCAGTCTTATTAAATCTAGTGCTATTCACATCACTATGTCTGGGTAGTATGGATTTCGGCACTCCAATCGATGCAATGTACTTGGACCTCAGAGCTGCTTTCGATAGAGGAGTTTTTCTTGAAAAGCTAAAGAGGTTATGCTCGTCTTCAGCTATCGTCGCATGGTTTAGGTCATAATTTATGAACCGCACTGTTTGCGTTTAAATTGCGACATCTGCCTCGGATCCTTCTACGAATCTGTCCTAAGTTCCGCATGGCAGCAACTTGGGGCCGCTCCTCTTCTTAATCTTCATCAATGGTGTTGCTTTGTTACTTGAGCTTGTGCGACCACCCCTGGCTGCTACTCCGTTATCGATCTATCTGGACTAGCTGAAGTTGCACAGAGAATAAGTAGATAATTATGCTTGGGAGTAGCGAAACATCCTTCAATGTGCAACTCCTGGTAATCCTAAAGTATTGATCAATACCGGCGTCGGCCAGGCCCGAACGTAGATCGTGGAAGGAAAGAGAAGGAATGGTTAGTCCGATACTTGCTTTTGCTAGAGGCCGTATATACTACTGCGCACTTCACAAGTATCACAGGAGGAGGATATTTTTGTTAGTAAGAGTATAGAAGTTGGATCACATCTTCTTTACCGACGCCAGAGAGGTGACTTCACTATCTGGACTAGATATCGATCCACCAAACTCATAGACCGGGGACCAACGGCTTTACTTCCCTTCCGAAGGAAGACGTGACCACAGATTTTTTCACCTCAGAAAAATCTGAACGACCTCGGTTGGAATTGAACCCAGGAAAATTGGAATGACTGGCGGTCACGCTTACCACTCAACCACCGGCGCCGTCTCAATGGTGTTACTTTGTTACTGTCACCAAACTGCCTTCTATTCTATGCTTACGATACAAATTTATTCAAGTTCATTAACAATATACGGGAGATTCTGGACATCTTCGTTGGGTGGTGTTCGTCGAACTTCGAACATAAATTGAGTGCTTCATTGTTGTTCAATATTTATTAATATTCAATGATTGAACTTCTGAACAACACTGCCTAGTAGTCTTCTCAAATGAACATCGAACACCATGTTCGCTCTAGTTCTGGGCTCATCCTACACCATCATTTCGTGTGCAAACTCGAACGCACTAATGCGTACCAAAACACAAGCACATGTTCGTCTGCACAAACGACCTCCATGTACGTACGCGGTGTTCGTACACACAGGTTCTTCATACTAGTTTTCTCTTTCTCTCACCCATAATCACTAGCATTGACTCATTCTGTTTTGTGTGTGCCTTTCTTATGTACGCACACGGTGTGCGTACACGATGTTTAAACCTAAGTTTGCACATCGTTCGCTTGGGTTCGGTGTCCGATGCGAACCTGTACACAAAGGCAAGGCATGTTTGAGGTTGAACGCGTGCACGAAATTTTGTACACGGGTGCAAACTTGTCGATGTTCATGGGAAGACTGCTGCCTAGTTACGCTCATTTCGGAGTCCCGCGATTAAATTTTACGAGGTAGCCTGCATGTCACAAGTAAGAGATTTTTCTAACCTGAAGAATCGAGTGACCCAATGTTCCAAACTTCTGTATTCAAAAGAAGTTTCACAATTATTTCCAACTTAAAGAAGACCATATCAAAAATGGCCGATACGTCGGACAGGTTTTTGTAGCACAGCATTATCTCTGGTCTGCACTGACGACTTCTCGCCTCGAAAAAATGTTCTTTGATCCAAGAGGATTATGCAGAATCAAAATTTTAAAATATGACGAACGCGAGCAGCACACCCTTGGTTTGCTCAGCAAATTGGAGGGGTTCAGATTACCAATGTTAAATTTCAAACCTTAGTTTTACGGAAATACGAAAAACATAAAAGGCAAATTAGGGCCCACGGGGGTGCATACTTCAACGTCTTTTCAATTCCGTCTATCATACATGAGCTACGGTGAAATGAGTTGTACCGTTCATATTTATAGATTCGAGTAATTTTGATGAGTTGCTTTGAAAGCATAAAGGGTGGAACGATCAAACATTGGTCAAACACGATTAACTGCACACTGATTATGTTGTTAAATAAATGGGAAAACTATACTTCTTTTTGCAGTTTGCATTATGTGATTTGGTTCTCGATGTCTCCATTGCAAATCTTCGGGCTTCTCGTTTCACATTTATTGTATCCCTGTTGTGTCTATTTGACACCGAATGCTCATTTGCTTTGAATTATTTTTCCTTTCCAAATATTTTCTGAGTTTCCCAAAGGTTTCGCTCAATGAACTCCAAATATTCTCCAATTGGACACAACTCTGTCGAATTTAGAGGGTTTGTGTACGACTTCCATGTTGATGTGAGTATACCATTCTTGAGTCATTTTTCCCCTAATGAAAGGGAAAAACTGCACGGAACAACTGTGTTTATTCAAAAAAGGAAATCAGCTTTTTTGTAAATGTTTCATGACTTGACAGTGCCAATTGTGGCGAAAAATTCGGTTTCTGCCCACATGCGTAAATCGCCTGTCAAATCAAGTATTTTTTTTCCTTTTTTCTTTTCTGTTCCGATAGAGTACTACTCTCTAGACCTGTGAGTTGACATACTGTATGCATCAATGTCCATTACGATGCCTTCAAACTTAATCAGTAATGTTGTGTTACAACTTAACCGCTCTTGTTTGAGCCATAGTGTTTTGCTTGTCATCTCAATTGGGTGTCACTGTAAACTTGTACGTTGACAGCCCGTTTCATTTCTTGTTCTAATGGAAAGGTTAGTAATATGTTTGAATGTTTTGGTCACTCTTCTTCCTGTTACTGCGAAATTTTGATTTCGGATTTTTCAAGATCCTGGCAGAATTCAGGCGCTCCTCGAACACTGAAGAATTAACGTTTGTCACAGTCGATTTAGTCACTCTCAGCGATTTTGCAAAATCCACTTTAGAGCATTTGGGATTTTTCTTATCCACGTACAACATGTTGATACATTTTAGCTCTTATTTCGACGTCATTTTGACAAGTGATGGTGATAAACAAAACAGTATCAACCTAAAAAATGAAGGATGCTCCAGCTGTTTTGAGAATATGATTTAAAAAAATTGCAAATTTCATCGTCCCTGGTTTTCGGTCCCGGTAGTAATGAAAATGTTGCTTTTCAAACCACACGTACAGATTGCTTGTCAAACCAGATATTTTATGGCAAATTTGAACAGCTTATATGAGCGACCGAAAATAAAAGTCGCAAGGGTAGAACATGCTTTGCAAAATCCGTTTCAAACATATTAGAATATAAAAATCGGAAATAAACCTCAAGCATAAAAATCGGACAGAAATCCTTCAGCATAAGAATCGCTTAAAAAGTTCTCACCCGTAAAACTCGGCAAGGATGAACATCCAGTATAAAAATCGTTTAAAAATAAATAAATCTCTCGTAGGAGCATCCGTATATCTTGATGTTCAAGATTAAAAGTCGGCTAACAAAAACTACTTTGCAAGAATCGGATGTAATTCTTTCCGGTGTTTTTACTGAAGGTTTTATTATACGATTCTTACAAAGGAATGTCCCAGTCCGATGTTTATGCTTGAAGTTTATATTCGGTTTTTATATTCTAATATATTTGAAACGGGTTTTACGAAGCATGTTCTGTCCTTGCGACTTTTAATTTCGGTCGCTCATATGCGCCCTCAGGGACATTAAAATCTTATGTGTGTAGTCGTACGAATTATGGCTTACAATAATGCACTGAATTTTTTGGACAATTTGAGAATGGTCATGATTTCAACTCAAAACGGCTTTCCCTGTCCAGAACATTGAGGTTATAATCGGAAGATAAAAACAAATATTTTTTTTTAAAATATATATTAAAAGGTATATTTTTTGTTAACATTTTAATTGCATCTAACCACACAGTAATAGCAAAGCATAGTTTGGGAGTCAACAATCCTGTACGTCTAAATGATGCATTCATGAAAAGCGAAAATATTATGTGTCCCAAGTGGCTGCCTTGTGAGATCAGATAGCAAAAACATACAGCCTTTCGTCTTACACTTTTCTAGGATCATCGGCAAGTTTTTATTTTTATATTCACACCATTCGAAATGTTCTACATGAGTTATCCATTAAAAAATCCAGAACAGCTACTGACCCCTTCTTTTCACAATCGAAGTATGTTTATTTCTTTCTCCAAGCCAGAATAATAAATTGTTAATCCCTTTAGATTTTCCCTGTACGGAAGTTGATCCTTTTTGCTATCTCATGCATAGTCCCACACAGGAACAATCTGGGTGGGCCTTCCTTCTGACAGCAGCCAGTCACATGCTCAACCAAACAAATCGAGTAGGTGCCTGGTTTCCCCTGTACAATCACAAATCCCAGTTTGCTTCCAGCCCACACTGTACCTGTTCCCCGTCTTAGCAATCATCAACCCCCCTATCTGTTCCCGTCGTTCTTTCCTACCATCGGTTACTAATCCCCTTCCGGGATTAGGGACAATCAGCCCAGTAGCAGTTTTCCGTTCAATTGAATTCTGCCGGACGGGGGTGTGGGTGGTAGTAGTGTAGTGCCCAGCATCAATATAAATAGCTGTGAGCTGTATTTTGAATTTGTCGAATCCAGGGATTTTACAGGCAGCGAACGATGGACAGCGCATATGTAGGATGTGGCTTTGTTCTTCAAAGAGAGGGAGAGGAAGACAGATAGAGCTGAAGGCGTGTTAGCGTTCCTTGCTTCGTCTTGATACATTTGACCCAGTTTCAGGGATAGGATCTGCTGCCGCTGTTGCATCCATTTTCGATCCTCAGCTCAAAGGCGAGAGACACAGAGGTTCATATAAATACCGATAGACGCCGACGGTTGAGGAGCCTGTTTGGAACATGGGTAGTGGTGGTCTTTTGTTTGTAACTTGAATGGACCTATCGACAAATGTGCTGCTACTCTTATCTGCTATTGTTTCTCGGTTTTTGTTACAAGTGCCAAGTGGTAACAAAGACCGGCAATCGGATTGTGGTCCCATTCCCGGGCTGCGCTTTGATGTTTCGAGTGTGTCGAACAATCGATACTAAATTTTCTCCATTTTTCGTCGGGAAAAGTTATTGTTTGATAACAGTATACCGGAAGGAAACAACTGCTGACTGAACCAATCTCAATCACACCAACACTGGTCATATAGTGTTTCGTCTAATGGAGCCGTCATTCCGCTAAGAACTAGCGATTGAAAATCCAATCGACAACTTTTCTCGACTGGACGGACGTGAGTGGGAGCAAACTTTCGTACCGGAGTCTTAAGCTGAAGAATGGGTTGGTGGACGGCCATTGAGAATCTCAATCGATAAACGGTGGCAAGTTCCTGTGAAACTTGGGAAAAAGTGTTACTCTGATAGTTTTTCTCACTTCATTTGGGCCGCTATGGAAGTTTATCCGTTGGATGGTAATTGAGAGGACATAAGGAACTGGATGAGTTTGCGGAAGTTGTTGTTGGCAAGCCTAGTTGGAATAGAGTTCGAATGATTTTCTTTCTTTGTATGTCGTTCAAACTAAATCGGCGGAAATTGATGAATGATAGTCGATTAGTTAAATTTCCGAATACTTCGATGCGATTGATTAAGCATAGGAGCACTTGATCAGTTTTAGTTGAGTATAGATAGGATGGTGCAATAAGTTGCTACTGAATTATGATAGGCGATACAAGCCTCATTTAGGCTTGTTTGTGTCAGTTCCCAAGATAGTAATATTATTTCGTCCGGAAATTGTTCCAGAACATAGGAAAAATATATCAAAATTTGTTGAAAAATTTATGATTTAGCAAGCAATCTGAGGATGTGAGAAAAATGCATTGAATAATCCAAAACTAGATCATTGATATGTGCCACATATTTCGAATTGAGCTCTCCGTACGGAACGATAATTTATTATTAGCAGCAGCGTAAGACTATTGTTTTTATGGTTTTTCTCGATCAGCATAAGACTATTATTAAAGAAATTAAGTAAAATATTGTTCTAAAAACAATAAATGCTGATTATGCATCCATTTTCTACTTTTCTGCTCCACTTCTGAGATCTAGCGATATTGTGATAGATATCGGCAAGATGTCTGTATTTAATTGAACAACTCGTTAACATATGGTGTAAAGATAAGAGCGCTATGTGGCTTCCTTGTGTGGCGTTTCACAAACGGTATTTTGTAGTATATGCAAATTCCCAATTAATTGGTCAATGTTTTTTAATCGTGGAATAAATTTTATTCCATTTACTACATTTACTTCAACAAATAGTGGTGATAATTCTAGAGAAATACATGTTCGTACATTTCCAAAAAAAAATATTTAATTTATTGCAGCTATTAAACCTAATGGATCCAAATTCCCCTAACATAGATATACAACCGTCCTTCACTTGATGCATACCGTAATCTAAAATCCCTATCGAACGATTTCGTATAGCTTCGCACGATAAAATTATCCCACCTTTTCTGTTATCCCGCTGACCACCCCCTTGCTGTGAGTCTTGCGGACGGGATGTAAAATTTAAAAAATAGTGCACATTTTCTGCTGTGAATTTAAAACCCAACTTCATCACATCCTACTCTCCTCCGACTTGTGTTTTGTAATCAGTATTCTACAGGTAACACATGTGTTGGTAAGAAGGTACATGATACTACGGAAACAGCAGGTGGCCGGTCTCAGACCAAACCACAATCAGCAGTGGGGATCTAGCTACCTGCTGTCTTTCTGGTACGGAGCTGAGTCGGTAGGATTTGGCCAGTTATAATCAGGTTGAAGTAGGTCCCCCTCGGCTATGCCAGCCAGCAGTCACTGAGGAAGATGAAATAAATTGAATGTTTTTGCATAACCACATTAGATTGACCACACTACTGCCGGCTATCGTAGCTTGATGCTGGTCTACGAATTGGTACGTTTTTAGGGTTTTTATGAGGGTAGTTTATTTTTTGGGAATTATCTTGAATTTTCTGAACGTTAGTTAATGTCACGATTGTGTCATGGATTAAGGAACTAACTACATAAGTCTTCGGAATTATGTAATTGTTGTTAATATTACTTTCTGTCACGGCACGGTATGTGTGAGGTACTCTTCTCATATAAACCATCAAGCAATCCCCTAATTAGTACATATTGCTAATTCCGCTTTTTAAACGTCTGTATTTTTTGTCGAAAGAAAATTTGTTGTCAAAGTGGAGTGCGTATAAGAGTTTCTGCTTATGGATCCAACTCTCTTTGGTCTTTCAAACAGCGATCATTTGGAAGTCGTTTGCTAGCAAAATTTGACTTTGCTGTTAAATTTTCAACAACTATGTTGAAATATTGTCACGATTGTCATACCTCTGAAAATCATACTAATCTTCTTTCCCCTTTCTTCACCTTCATTACAGCACATGGTCCAGGGGATGGGACCGTTTCAAGGTGCCGCCGGGTTCCCACCGACCATGACACAGACCGGGCTCGCCACCGCCGACGGGCTGTCGATGCAAATGGTCAAGGGAGCCGGTGCGGCTGGCGGCGGTATGGCCGGCGGAGGCGGAGGCCTTTCGGCGGCAGTTGCCATGACGGAACATCCGCTCAGTAGTCTCAAACAGCAACATGAACTCAGCCAACATCACCACCACCATCAGCAGCAACAGCAGCAGCAGCATCAGCAACAACAACAGCAGGCAGTTGCAGCTGCCGCCGCCGCTCAACTGGCTAACTCACAGTCGCTCAGAAATGTAAGTGGTTTTTGGAAGAGTGATTTTTTCACCTAAACGAGGTAGCCTTGATTTTAATGAAATTAAATAATCTTATGGGAGCATATTGGCTTTTCAGGGAACCTCGTTGGGTTACTTCCAACCTCTAGAACGCTCGAGGTACCCGGACAATTTTTCTCTAATAAAACTGAAATTTAAACGATCCTCATCCCCAAACATTGTTCCTGAGTAGGGCTCTAGAAGTTTTTGAACCAAGCTTCCTGAGAAAAGGAGAAGTCCGTAATACTTTTATGCTCATGGTCAAAATTCAAGCTCATTAGAACACCAACAACATGGTCTTGTAGATCCAATATCAATCAATATATTGTGCATTTAAGGGGTATTTAGACCATTTTATAGTGGTTGTAAAATTTGGCCTTTTCAAGGATCTGCATGATCTGTTGTCTACACTCATAAGAATTAGCATTCGTTCCATTCCCATGAGTTCCTTTCAGAGCAGGGAAGTTTTTGCATAAATGAGGTAGCCTTAGATTCTATATAGTTCATCGATCTTTCAGGATCGTATTGGTATTCTTGGAAACCTCATTCGGTTGCTTGTAACCTCAAGAACATTCGAGGTTCCCGAGCAAAAAGAAAACTTTTTTAACGAAGAAAAAGAAAATTACAATGATTCCCTATCCACCAATTTTTCTTGACTTGTACTCAACACTTTCTCGAGCCAAGCTTAGTAACATTTGATTTCCATGCCTATAAGTTTCTGTCCGAGTAGTAAAGTTTTCTCACGAGCGGGGTAGCTACGGAGAAAACTGAATAAAACCATTTGTGTAGGAGGCCACATCAACTGTAGTATGTTGGGTGCATCCTTCATTTCAAAAATCTTTTCTGTGAAGGGCTTATCAAT
Organism: Topomyia yanbarensis; assembly: GCF_030247195.1. Lineage (NCBI taxonomy): Eukaryota > Metazoa > Arthropoda > Insecta > Diptera > Culicidae > Topomyia > Topomyia yanbarensis. The sequence continues at coordinate 412,477,305 of NC_080672.1, read as the reverse complement.
TTCTCAAACCAAGCTTGCTTACGCCTGGTTCCATTCCCTTAGATACTTATTATGGCTGTGAAATTTTCGTACAAACGAGACCCTGAATTCCTTCACCTTGCGCGAACATTTTGTACTTCCAGAGAATCTCGTTTGGTTGCTTGTAACCTCCAGAACACTTGTGGTTCCGTAAATCGTTTTTTTCTCGAAAACAAAAATATTAGTACGATCCCCCACATCAAAATATCATCCAGAGCATTGAATTTAAGCAGACTCCTCGGTTTTACGAGTTTCTCTCGGAGTAGTGGAAGTTTCCGCACGAGACTACCTTGTAGATTCTACATGATTCATCGATCTTTCGATATCGTATTGGTACTCACGAAACCTCGTTCGGTTCCTTGTAACCTCAAGAACACTAGCTTCGTGAATACTTTTTTCCGGAAATGAAAAGAAACTTTCAATTATCCGCAAACCCACGAATCTTTCCTGACATAGGGTTCAAAATTTTCTAGAGTTAGACTTAGTAACGCTTGATTTCATTGCCGTAAGTACCGCTCATACCAGAGAAGTTTTCGCAAAACGACGTAGGATTGAACTTAGTTATATTTCTTAACCTCTTGTTATCATATAGAATCATATTGTTCTTCCAGGGAATCTCGTGTGGTTTCAAGTGACCTCAAGGATACTCAATGTTCTCGGAACACGAATTTTACGAATTTGAAGCAATTCACAACAATCTTCCACACCAAAAATCTTTCCTAATTATGGCTCCAAAGAACTAAGAGAGTTTTCTTCCTGTGATAAATTTTCGAATGAACGAGGTAGCCTTGAATTTAATAAGATTCTTAGACCTTACGGGATCATATTGTTCTTCCAGGGATTTCCAAATCAATTGAAATTTACGGGATATCTGCTTTTAGCTTATCAAAACTGGAACCTTTGTGGTCATTTAGTTTTGCGACCATATTCCATATTTCTCCACAAAAAGAAAATTATATCAAACCAATTCGTACATGAGGGGCCCAGCTATTGTAAGTCGAGCAATTTGGGTTTCGATTTCGTCTCATTAATGCCTTGGTAAGTCGACTAGACCGTCAGATAGATGCCTATTTTCCAAAATGGAAAACGAATAAGATCCATCGATTTTACGGTATCATTTCTTCCAAGGAACCTCGTTTCGTAGTTCACAAGTGTTTGTACGAACGAGGTAGCTTTGAAGTGAGTAAGATTCCTCGACCATACGTGATTATATTGTTCTTCAAGGGAATTTCGTTTGTTTTCCTGGAAGCGATTATCCATCCCAACTTTAAATCTTTCCTGACCAGAGCTCAAAAATTTCTTGAGTTAAGTTTACTATCGTCCGAGTTCCATTACCGTATGTATATCTTCTCAAAGTAGTGAAGTTTTTGCATTGACGAGGTGGCCTTGAATTTGATAAGATTCTTCAACCTTACAAGATCATATTATACTTCCAGGTAACCTCATTCGGTTGTGTACAACCACTAGAACACTTGAGGTTCCCGAATGTTTTTTTTTTCACACACAAAATGAAATTTACACCAAAAATCCTCACAGATCAGGGCTCGTATCTCGAACCAAGTTTATTGACTCCTGACTTCCATTTTGGCGACTACCTTAGGAAGCAGTAAAGTTTTCTAGCAAACGAGCGAAGTAAGCATTGAATTTGTATGATTCCTTGCCCTTATGAGTTCCTCCAACAAACGTCGATTGGTAGCTTGCAACGAGCCCTGGATTTATACAATTTTACGGCATTACGAGATCATATCATGTTTTTTCCAGTTTACCTCGATTGGCTGCTTACAAATTTAAGATTACACGTTGTTCCCGGAACATTTTTTTCTTGAAAAGAATATTATTACGATCCCTCACACACAGATGCCTACATTCAAAAAGGAAACGCTACAACTTGTGTTCCCACACAAAGAACAAATGACGTGTGAAGTACAGTAAGCACAGAAGTTCTTGTAGATAAGAAGAAATTCAGCGAATTCGACCAGCAAGTCTGATAAATCGGAAGGCCACACTGCTGAAGCTGGGATGCTGCTCATTATTCTCCATCGAATCCGTCCAATCGTTCCGAAACCAGACTTGAACCAAATTCGCTGTGTAAACTGACGCGCTGCCTTGCTGATGTTCGTAACAGTCATTGGGATGTCGCAGATTTTAACATTTCTAAAAAATGTACGCAAATTATGCTCCATTAAAATTCTTTCCTTACGGTTACTCAAATTGCCTGAACAAATCTTTCTAATGCCACGCTTTTATACCCGCGTGTTCTCCTCGCAGTTGAAAAGTAGTTGTACGAACGAGGTGGTCTTGTTTTTTATAAGATTTTTCGATCGTACAGCATCATATTGCTCCTCCTGGGCACCTCGTTTGGTTGCTCGCCACTTCAAGGACTTTCGAGGTTCCCGGGACAGTTTTTCATGAATAAAAACAGATTTTCCTCGAAAAAACAGAACTCCACAACAAAATCAAAAAAAAAATACGAAAAATGTTTTAGGTTTTTAAACTCGAGAAAGTATATTCGAATGTGTTGAACACTGTGTAATTATACTCTCGTAGAAGTTTTTTTTTCATTCGAACGAGGTAGTCTTCAATATATTAAATTTCGATGACCTTTCAGGATAATGTTTTTCTTCCAAGCAACCTCATTTGGTTGCTGGCAACCTCAAAAACGCTTGAGGTTCCCAGATAATTTTTTTAAAATAATGAATTGAAATGAGTTTATGCGCAAAAAATTGAACACAGTGTAACAGTGAAGTTTTCACCCCTTGAATATATTAAAATTCTTCAAGCTTCGGGGCTAAAAATTGTTTTCCAAGGAACCTCATCGGAGCGCAGGCAACCTCAAGAACACATGAGGTTCCCGAGAAAAAAATCTCGATGTAAAAATTAATTTAAAGCGATTCTCCTCGTCTTTTCGAGTAGAAGTTCAAACATTTTGCGAACCAAGCCTATTCTAACGCCAGCCTTCTTTCTTTCATTTGCAGACCGTCAGCCAGTACAGCTCGCCATCAGTATTAGGCGTACCGCCGGGAAGTATCCCACCGCCCACATCACTAGCAGCCGTCTCGCTGGCGTCGCTATCGGCAGTGGTGACCAGCAGCAGCAGCAGCAGTACGGCCAGCGGACTCACCAGTAGCCCTGTGGTTGCTGGAACCACCATCGGTGGTACCGGAGCCGGATCAACAGCAGTCAGTGCCATCACCAGCGGAGCGGGAATCTCGAACGGAATTGAACAACAGACTGTTAGTATTGTAAGTACCCCCTTCCTTCTAACCCATCGCGTTTTCATAAAAAGTGCAGTACTATTTGGTCGCTTTCTGTTAAGTAGTTTTCCCGTGGAAATCATCAATTAACGCGGTACATTAGCAAGCAAATGATGTTTCAGCAGCTAAACAGAATGGAAAACTTAAAATTCGCCCTCGTTCGCGGCTACTTGAACAGATGACAGTTTCCTTTTTGCCCGGCGTCAAACTCATCTTGAAAAGTTGATCCCTTTTTTTCTTCGCAACTCTTAACCACATTTTACTGACTACTCGCGCACGATTCGCAAGGAAATAAAAACCGGGAAAATCTCGGCTCCCGCCAGTGAAAGTCATTCCAGCGGAAGACATTATATTTCATCCCGGTCCCTCCTCTTAATAAAGAGGGAGAGTGGTTGTACTGCTAGTGGTCTGCCAGTTGGAACGAATTAAAAGCATTTCCGCGTCGTCGTCGTCGTCCCCATCGCCGTCGACGTCACGGTCGCCACATTTGACTACGTGTACCAGCGGATGAGGGCGTGATTAAATAAAGGGACTTTTTCACAGTGATGTCGCTCTTCGGAATATCATCTGCTTCGCATGGGTAAAACAGGATTACCTGGTATTTGCTGAGGCTTGAAATGGTGCCAAATGTCGCTCGCTTGTGTTAGTGCAACATCAAAGAGCAGTTTGAATTCAGCGGGAGCAGCCAATGCACAGTGGTCCAGATCGCTAATTTAGGAGGAATTTTTACTTTCTGACAAACTGTATAATTTAGCCGTATCATGTCTTAGGATGAATTTGTGTACTTTAGAAGATGCTTCTTTTTATTGGAATAGTTATTAGGGTGGTTCTAATTTATCTAAAATACGAAAATAAACTTTTTACTGATGAAAGATAGAGCTCCACAGTCTTCCACAAAGTTGTAAAGTAACTTATTTTGAATAAATTTGTTGAACATATTAAAGCTCTATCTCTTTTAGTTTTTGTTATACAAGAAATTTAAAAAAAAGATTAGGGTGTTCCTGAAAAAAACGTTTTTTTAGTATAACTTTCGTACCTTGTACTTTTTGTTAACACAACCTTTGAACAGCTTATTGAAAACTTCAAGCCGAGTATTTTTCTCCAAGACACCGAAGGTCTAACTTTTTTCTTTAAAAAGTTATGGACACTTTTCGTTAAAAAAATAGCCTATTTCAAGGCTCAATATCGCTGATGCGGGCACCTAAAATTGAATTCTGTTTCCACCACATGAAAGACCATACTTATTAGTATATTTGAGCAAAAATTGGCGAATACGATATTTTTTTAAAATTTGCAATTTAGATTTAAAGTTTGTAGTTTTGCAGGTTCAACGCATTAAAGCATTTACACACATATCGTTGTATTATGAAAAAAGCCACTTTCAAATATCATTCTCTCATCGCAGCAAGCTTTGCATAAGTGAAACGACTGTCAAAAAAGGTTTCTGATTTTATTCGTTTTAAATAAAACTAGTAAATATGGATATTAGTCGAAGAGAGTTGGCGAATTTGCTTATTGCTGGTAAAAAGACAGATGAACTGCTTAAGTTCATTACAAGTAGTAATCCAAATGTAAAATTGAGACTTGTTAGTGCTCGGAAGAAAATAAAAATCTTCATGTTGGAATTTAGAATGTTGTGGATTCGGAGTAAGCGCACGCAAATTCGGTTTGAGCTGGAAAATTTTGTGTGGCTTGAAGGAAAGCTAAGATTCGAAGTCGAAGGTAAAAGTAAAGGCCGAAAGAGGAAACCATTTTCCGAAACATGTCGCAGAGCCAAAATAAAAAGATTAGGAAAGTTGCGCGATAAGTATTCCACGGAAGAACTTGGTTTAGCGTCAGCCGTCAACGCTAATTCTACTGGTTTCCGTTTAGTTGGCAGACAAATCGAACGATTGTCGAAAAGTCCCGTCAGATCTACCGTAGAGAATTTAGGATCTATGGCTGTCCCGATTGCAGAAGCGTTTACTGCGGAGGAGGCACTTAGATTTATTTGTGAAAATGATTTTTCTAAGGCGCAGTACCAAAACATACGCAGCTCAGTTATGCAGAAGGGTTTGGACATTTATCCCGCGTATAATAAAATAGTAGAAGAAAAGAAACTATGCTATCCGATCGGTATGTACTATTCTCAAAGATTCGTCCCTGAATCAACAATTTTTTTCAGGAATTTCTGTTCAGCCTTCTTGTGCGTATGTTCCCCTTCAAGCTCTTGTTAACCATACCGTGGAACGACTCATCTCGTTTCTGAATATTGGAGTTCTACCACTGCATCCTGAGGATAATACGTTTGTTATCTTTAAGTGGGGCTGCGATGGAAGCAGCAACCATTCCCGGTAGGCAACATTATTTTTCTTCTAAACTTTGACTGACAGTCTCTTTTCCACTTGAACATAGATACAAGCAAATGTGCGTTGACGAAGATGAAAATGGAGAACTATTCGAGTATAACGATTCGCATATATTTGCTCTATCTATAGTACCTTTACGTGTAGTTAGTCGCCGGAAAGATGAGTCAAGAGATTGCATTCTTTGGAATAATGATTTTCCATCTTCAGTATCCCTGTGCCGACCAGTAAAATTAATTTTCAAGAAGGAAAATCCTGAACTAACAAAGGATGAAGTTGCCGCGATGAACAAGCAAATCGATGAATTAGTCCCGACTATAGTAAATGTTAATATGCGCAAGATTCCGATTAGTTCAAGCTTCATATTTTCCATGGTTGATACGAAGGTAGTGAATGACGTAACAGGCACACCGTCTCAAGCGTGTTATATATGCAAACGCTCCGGGAAGCGATTGAATGATCCTTTACTGGAAGCCAGCGATCCACCGGATAGTTTATATGTTTTTTCACCTTTACATGCATTAATACGAGCAATGGAGTTACTATTGAATATTGCTTACCGTTTAGCTCTAGCAAAACCGCGTTGGCGCGTAGGCAAAAATACCAGCGAGCTTAAGGAACGACAAATAAAAATTCGACAAGCGTTACGTGACCGTTTAGGTCTTCGTATTAGCGAACCTTTGCCAGGTGGCGGAAATTCTAACGATGGTAACACAGCTCGAAAATTTTTCAGAAACCGAGATGTCGTTGCAGAAGAAACCGGGTTGGACGAAATGTTGCTAGAACGTATGTATGTGCTATTAACAATCATCAACAGCAAATTGGGAATTAACGCGGATGCTTACCGGAGTTACGCCGAAGATACACGATTGCTTTATGTACGCCTGTATGGTTGGTACGCTCTCTCACCAACCGTGCATAAACTCCTGGTCCATGGAGGAAGCATTATTCAACATAACATGCTGCTAGTAGGTATGTGCAGTGAAGAAGTTCAAGAAACCAGGAATAAAAGTATTCGCAGATTCCGAGAATTCCACGCACGCAAATTCGATCGACTCGTCAATCTTGATGACGTTTTCAAGAGACTTCTTGTTTCATCAGATCCTATAATTTCTCTTAAATGTAAACGTCGAATTCAACGAGCACCGCTGGATATACCTGAAAATGCAATGCATCTACTTTTGAATTAATTGGCATTGAATAAATTCTCCTTATATAAATCATAAATTGTTGTCATAGCCAAATTATTTTTAATGAACACATTCTGTATTGTTGATATGTAAGCAAAACAGAAAAGGAAATACAAAGGCTTTAGGCAATTTCTTTTATGTCGCTATGCGATAAAATTTAAAACTTTGGTTAGTAAATTTAAAATTACATGCTTAAAAAAATAATATTTTCCAATTTTTGCTCAAATATACTTAAAAGTATGTTCTTTTCTATGGTTCAATCCGAACTTACTTTTATTTGCCCCAATCAGAGATAATGACATTTGAAAAAGGGCTATTTATGAGCGAAAAGTTTCCATAACTTTTGAAAGTATAAAGTTAGACTTTCAGAGTTATGAAAAAACGTGGATTGAAGTTTTCTAAAAGCTGTTCAAAGGTTGTTTTAACAAAATATAAAATTTCTTTCGAACATTAACAAGTCTCAATTTTACATTTGGATTACTACTTGTAATGAACTTAAGCAGTTCATCTGTCTTTTTACCAGCAATAAGCAAATTCGCCAACTCTCTTCGACTAATATCCATATTTACTAGTTTTATTTAAAACGAATAAAATCAGAAACCTTTTTTGACAGTCGTTTCACTTATGCAAAGCTTGCTGCGATGAGAGAATGATATTTGAAAGTGGCTTTTTTCATAATACAACGATATGTGTGTAAATGCTTTAATGCGTTGAACCTGCAAAACTACAAACTTTAAATCTAAATTGCAAATTTTAAAAAAATATCGTATTCGCCAATTTTTGCTCAAATATACTAATAAGTATGGTCTTTCATGTGGTGGAAACAGAATTCAATTTTAGGTGCCCGCATCAGCGATATTGAGCCTTGAAATAGGCTATTTTTTTAACGAAAAGTGTCCATAACTTTTTAAAGAAAAAAGTTAGACCTTCGGTGTCTTGGAGAAAAATACTCGGCTTGAAGTTTTCAATAAGCTGTTCAAAGGTTGTGTTAACAAAAAGTAAAAGATACGAAAGTTATACTAAAAAAACGTTTTTTTCAGGAACACCCTAATCTTTTTTTTTAAATTTCTTGTATAACAAAAACTAAAAGAGATAGAGCTTTAATATGTTCAACAAATTTATTCAAAATAAGTTACTTTACAACTTTGTGGAAGACTGTGGAGCTCTATCTTTCATCAGTAAAAAGTTTATTTTCGTATTTTAGATAAATTAGAACCACCCTAATAACTATTCCAATAAAAAGAAGCATCTTCTAAAGTACACAAATTCATCCTAAGACATGATACGGCTAAATTATATAGGTTTGTCAGAAAGTAAAAATTCCTCCTAAATTAGCGATCTGGACCACTGTGCAATGGAATGGGATTTATTCGCCTTTGAAGCGGATCATCTTGCAGGATGATGTGAGCGGAACTGAGTTGGAACTAATGCTTACGTTGCAGTGAGGAACGTTTCAATCGAGGTGCCCTCGATGAAACCTTAAATTTTCCAGTCATGAAAATCTCATTCAATCGGTATCAAAAGAATTTCTGCAATTCCTAAAACGCTCGATCCTGCGCCAAATCGTCACCAATTATCTTACACAATTAATCATAATGATAGATTGTCTCTGTCCATTAACCTCCGCGTAGAGACGCATGTCTCGGTGACCTCAATTCCACTTCCCATCAACAATTATTAACTATGACAAGGCAAAAAAATCATCCCCCCTCAAAACCCACAAAGCGGTGTGGTCATCGCTTGTGCAATCTTGCGTGAATTCCTTTCTTATATATGGCTACTCTCGGCGAAAGCCAATGACGACCACGATGATGATGATGATGCTGATGTCGAAGCTGAGCTCAAGATCCAATTAGGTTGATTCCTGTCCATTTCACCGGTCACAATGGGGTCGGGGTTCTCCTCCGAACCAACCATGTTCGGTTGATGGCGCTTGAAAAAAAGCTCTTAGTAATGCTGCTCCTCGAAAAAGGACCGGGCGCCTCCCTCATTCCGGTCGAGGATTTTTTAAGATCATTTCCAATACACAGAGCTGCAGCAAGCAGAGACGGGTGACTTGTCGTATTGAAATATTTTCAACTGTCTACTTAAATTGATTCTCGCTTCTTTGGCACATAGCACACCCACACACATCCTGCTGCATACTTAATATTGTAGTGACAACATATTTCAACGTCATTCCACTCGCTAGCTGAAATCTCTAGGGCAACAAAGCAGTACACGAGACTTTTTTCTATTGCCACCCTCAACAGTCGACATTGGACTCCATTTCATTTCTCACCATCATCGGCATCGAGCTAGCGCAGTGACATGACTTCACATGGGGAAGGGTTGAAAAAGGGAGGAGGGGTTGAAGGGAGGCGGTCTAAACTCCGACGACGACAAGTGATATGGTGGCACACGGTGGTTAGTGCTTTACCGACTAGAAAAGGAAGTGATAGCGTGCTACTGTATTCAAACGTGGAAGATAGATGTGTGAGTTGGATGATTGCTATTGGTGACAACAGGCGGCACACCGGAAGAACACGGTCACGAACAGCTAACCTTCCGGTGGATACAAAATGGGCGAAAATAACGAGACACTTGGTGTTGAATCCGGCTCGATGGGGCTGTCAATAGTGGAATTGTATCGTCGCGACGGATACCTCGTTGGATAGCGGCGAAACTTCGGAAACAATGAGGTTGCCCATATGTCTCATATGTTGAGGACAGTTCAGGTGTCCATTTTAACATCCAGGCTACCTCGTTAAGCAGGTTCAGCTTAGTCAATTAGATCTCAAGACTTTGAGAAACATTTTTGGACTTATTCACAAATTAAAGGTTATGATTCTTGAACATGTAATCGCAGATCGAGACATTCTCCTGGATGACCTCAGGACTACGGAAAAACAACATCTCCGTTATTTCTGACCCATGAAACATGGGAATGCATTAACCTAAGACATCGTTAGTAGTCTCTAATATTGCTCTCACAACATTTAGCCCCAGCCATAACAGTATGCAATGCTCATTATCATGCACTCGAGTTGCTATTCTTCCCGAAGAACAGCACGGACCACGTCCAAACAGTTCCTCCCTTCCCTCAGTGTGTTTTGTTTTCTACAACCTTCCGTTCCATACAGCCACCAGTTCATAAAATCTCCGATTTCAGACTACTCCTACTCATATGAATCCTTTCTCACACCCCCGCGGCGTATTTTGCCTTGCCACAGCAGCAACAGTAGTAGCAGCACCCAGTGCGCTTCAAAACAAATAGGTCAGCGGAAGTTCGTTTGTGCACTGCTTCTGATGCCGGCGGGATTCGCTCTTGTCTCTCTGCACAGTCAGTGCATCCTCAGCAATGGGGCGTTTAAATTGTGCCCTTTTTGCCCTTTCGAACCAACCCGCTGTTTGATCCTCCTCCTCAGGTTTCAGTGCTGTATTACCGTGCCGTGCCCGACCGGAAGTACGAGATTGAACCCCAGATGAGTGGCAGTGGTGTGGCGTAAATTTATCTTCCTTCGACTGAGCTAGTGAGAGATTTACGGGGAATGCATTCTACGGGGACACTATGCGCACGGATGGTACGACGACACATTTGAGAAAGAACACGGTGGAAATTTAATTTTGCTGAAAGCTGACGGGAACGTTTCTTCAAACACGCTACCGTTTGAATTGTTTTTTTAGTTGATTCTTTTTTGCGTGGTTTAAAAAACCCGAAAATCAGTCTCCATGAAGGAGGGTTCAGTTATCTATCAAGTTTCAAGGGGTTTACCCAGTAAATTGCTGTCATCAACATAAGGCCCGCTTCGGCCCTGAAAGACTATATGATTCCTATATTATTACTGTATTGATCAGCCATTCTATTCTACTATTTGAAATTAATACACTGAAACCTCCATACACATTCGAAACAACAAATTCTTTTTTTACGAACCGTAAAAAACGTATTTTCAGAATGGGATGGACGAGTAGATGACGAAAATCGATGTCGGAAGCCATTTGACAATCCAAAATAGCGACTTCCGACTTGAATAAATTCTCTATATTCCTCTTAATAGTGTGTATTTTCAGAACGAGATTGACGAGTACATGAAGGAAATCGTTATTGGGAGTTATTTTAAAGATGACTACTTCCGGTTAAGATGAATTCTCTATAACCTCCATATTGTGGGGGTTTTCAAAGTGGAATTGACGAACATTGTCACAAGTCAATGTCGGAAGCTATATTTTCATAATGGGATAATTATACAGCAGATATATAGGGAGATATATAGTGAAAATATGGCCAAAGAAAATTTGCTCGACCGGAAGTCGCTATCATGGGCAAAATGGCGTCACTCATCGATTTCCGTCATCTACTCATTACCCAAATTTCAAAAATTTTATTACAGCTAAGGTTATAACGTATATCTACATATAATTGCTTCACGGAAAAAATGCTGTAGAAAATTACCTAGTAGACCGATCCTTTTAAAACTTTCATACAATGAAATATTACCCATGGTTAAGCTTTTGGCATATTTATTTCATTCAACTTCAATGCCATAGCCGCACGCTCGCACTGTACGCTTTATTCCACTCATAAGGATCTGTACAACATCTGACTGCAGCTTCTTCTTCTTCACGGATACCTACTATTTCTTCATGTCTTCCTCAGATTTGACCTCCTCGGGAGCCTTCCATAGTGCTTACTTCATAATTTCCCAGTATTTTTCGATGGACATTAGTTCCGGTGCTTTGGGGGGTTCATGTCCTTAAGTACGAAAGTAACCCCGTTGGCTTTGTACCACTCCAGGACAACATTTGAATAGTGGTATGAGGCTAAATCCGACTATAAGACTCGTGTTGCTTCAACAGAGGAAGCAGACGCTTTTGTAGATACTCCTTGAGGCAGATCTCTCCGTTAACAGTCCCCGGTAGTCTCGAACGGCGCACTCCATTTGCCACATGAGCAGATCGCTTGCCAAATCATGTATTTATTGGCAAACGTTGACAGTTTGTGCTTTCTCACTTCCTCTGGAACACCAATCTTTTGCTGGGCGGTGAAGAACAGTAGCCCTGGATGCTGCCGGAAGTTTGCCTTGATGTAAGTCTTATTGTTCATGATGAGACAATGAGGATTCGTCAGTATCTGGGTTTACAGTCCCTCTCGATATTTGGCTCTCTGAACGAAAGACAGATTCAACTTTTTGGCCACATCCCTGATCGAAGTATTGGGATTCCTCTTAAACGCTTTTACTACACGCTTAAGATCCTGATCACTACTAGAACATCCATTCTGACCACATTTCTCCTTCCGTTCGATGTTTAGAGTTTGGTAGTAACGTTAATCACACCACTCACCGGTAATGGACTGCACGATTCCGAGTTGTTTTCCGATGTCCCGATGAGAGAGGTAAGGATTTTTCAGGCGCTTGCGCAAAATCAATTCGCGACGTTGTTTTTTCGCAATTTTTTTTCAATTTTGGATTAACTGTCAGTGATAAAAATACAGTGTAACTCTAAACTACTTTTTCCCAAATTTTCAATGGAAAACACCCAATGGGTTATTTTCTACAGCGTTTTTTTTCCGTGATGCAATTTGATGTGGGACATCCTTTAGAGGATTTCGCTCAACCGGAAGTCACCACATTGGATTTCAAATTGGCGCCAAACATCCATTTCCATCGTCTACTTGCAAAGTCCATTCCAAAAATACCCATAATGTTAGGGTTATCGAGATTATTGCTCAACGGGAAGTCGCCATTTTGAATTTCAAAAAGTGTCTAAATAACCAGTTTCAGAATCTACTCTTCAAGCCCGTTTCAAAAATACCCCTATTGCTAGGGTTATCGAGAATATTGCTCAACCAGAATTCACCATCTTGGGTTTTAGAATGGCGTCAAACGTCAATTTTCATCATATGCTGATCAAGCTCCAAAAACTCATATTTTTTGGGATTTTCGCAAATATTGCTCAACCAGAAGTTGTCATCTTGGCCTTTAATTTCCTTTTGAACACTTGATCCATTTTAGATTTGTGCTCAAAGACATTTTTGGCTGACCTGTGACATCCATTAAACTATATTGAAATTAATGTCATGAACCTCAAAGAGTACACAGAAGAAAATATCAGCATCCTTTTAATTATTACGCTTGTAGATTTTTAGTTTTGTATTTCAGAAAGTTCTTTGATAAACGTAAACGTCAACAGGTGCGCGTTTCATCGCCACAGCGGGACGGGCCCGAATTTTAGTCCAAATGTGAAGTTTACGCGATATTCCCGCAAGTAGTTTTTTCGTGTTAGCTGAGCTATTTGAGACATTTTTGTGATATTTTAGGTTACTGAGACGCAAAATGATTTTTGCAGCTTTTCGAAGGGGTTTTTGTTTGCAAATTTTGACCATAGGAACATCATTTGGTTATTTTTGTTTTACGAGGAAACGGTTGTTTTTATGTTATACTTCAACAAAATAATTCATTTGATTAGATTACATCGTAAAATCACCAAAAATAAGTAACTCAATTTTTGTTCAGATCAGTGTTTCTCACCTTGGGATTCGCAGACCCCTCACAAACAGTATTGCATCGTCACCTCCAATTGCGCACGGAGATGAACCAGCAACAAAAATACCCTGTAAAGCGGGAAAATACAAGCTCGAACGGCATTAAATAAAATCTTTGCCTACAGTTATATACTGTTGAACTGCTACTAAAAGTGAAAACGGATCTTAATCTCACGGAAGTAACGTACACACAGTTACACCACGTGTGGAACTGTGAATAGATAAGGTTTGAAAGTTTAGGCTAGGCAGAAAACTTCATTGCGATGAACAACATTGAACAGGGCGATGTTAAAACCAAGTTCCTGAATAAAATGATGGATGACGATAAAAATGAGGTGCTCTTACACGACTTAGTGCCACGCAACACGTTAAAAGATGTATGTTAAAATAGGGAGAAGTGGAATTCGTTACAAACGAAAATTACTTGAGGAAAAAAATTTCAGTGGTATTCCCAACGGTGTTGTGGGGTTTGGGCATTGGCCCGGAGTCCCAAGGGTTGCGGCTTCAAATTCTGCCTCTGGAGGAATTTTTAGTATATAATTGATTTCATTTGCCTCACCATTTCGATCTGTTTTTATGTAATATATGAAGCAAGCAACGTCCTAAGCTACTTGAAAACATTATTTGAACCATTACGAAAAAGTAGGGGAACCCGGGTCTATTAGGACCGTAGGGGTAATTCAGACCTCTTCGATTTCTCAAAAAATCGTAAAACTTTCTGACTGTCGTACAGTTCCGTGGAAGCGCCATTCTAAAATTATAATTTTTACAGCTGAGTCGCGCATTCTGTAGTTTTATTTGAAAGGAGACACCACGTGTTTAATTTTTTCGCCATCTTCAAAACAAATAAAATAGAAGTTGAAAAATAACAGCTAAGTGTTTTGAAAAGCTTAAGACTCCTATTTTATGAAATTATTTTTGTTTGGGTGAGAACACATATATTTTCAAGATGCTCAATTTTATGCGACATGAGCGTACGGGGCTATTCGGACCCCCTATTCCATCAACCACCGTTCAGCGGCTTGTGGCTGCGCACACAGGATTGCACACGCCATAGCAAAGAAAATACATGATGCGCCAATCGACAGCTGTGACTACCCAGATAATTTTTTAACACAATATATTTCTTTTTGCTTCTTTGGGATTTTCTGCAACAAATATTTCATAGGTAAACATAATTTCATTGTAAAAAAAAATTAAAACTGACGGTCTGAATTTCCCCGAAGGGAGGTTCGAATTACCCCTACATTGTAAAAGGATAGAAAAATGTAGTTTTGGAAATTGTCACCCAACGCTGGCATGGAGTTATTAAAATGAACTTTAATGACTCCAAAATGTAGCTGTAGTTTCAAACTAACAATTAGGATCTTTGACCGAAAAATTCTTTCGCAGCTATCCACCTAAAAGGGCGATTTGTTTAGGTAGCTTCGGAATAGCTCCGGGTTCCTCTATTCTTTAACCACCGTTTAGTTTTAGTTTGACCCATTAAAACTGAACAATCATTGTATTGAGATAGAAATTTATTAGTTTCAACAGTAAAACAATTCATCGTGCCACAATTATTTATTTTTGAGCCACCCTAATAAACAGTGAGTTTAATTTCAAATCAATTTAAAGATGCAGGAATATTGATTTAACAATTGTTAAAATATTCATGAAGAAAATTTTTTTGAGCCACTCTAATGAATATAAAAGGTTTTTTTGTGTAAAGTTTTAATATCAAAAACGAATTCCAGGAAGTTGGATTGGTTTGCAGTCTTTGCCAAAGTTGCTGTAAATAACATTATCTTTCTTAATTTCATTTTCAGGGATACCTGTGCTACCTTCCAGTTAAAATGCGAGCTAGTTCGTTTTCTCCATATAAATTTTCAAAAAATCCCAAACTAACTTCAAATAATTACGTTGGTCCGGTAACTAGACTTGTCCGATTTGGTTCAAATTTGAAGCAGACACTCCTAGTGGGACCAGGAATTGACTCAAAAGTTGATTGAGCTTTAAAAAATTCTTTTTTCTAGTTCTATAGTACATTTTTGGTCAGCTTAACGTACATTCCACACAATTGAAAGGGGGAAGGTGTAGTCACCATTTTTGTTGCTGTTGAAAAAGTCACACTTTTTCGGTTTGGCTTAACAAAATCAATTTTTTTTCTCGTGGCATCGGATACACATGGTGTCAGTCGTGCGAAACCATTAGCAGAGAGGGAGAGAGCGAACTAGTTACACATTTGCCTGTGGTGGATCCACCACCCGACCCTAAGCACTAAATATGTTTAACCAACCGTGTCATGTCATGTAGGGGGTCGAAGGAAAATGTTCGCTCATTGAATCGGATCTCATTTGCATTCTCGAGACGGTAGTGATGTTGTGGTTGGTTAGCAGTGAGAAAAACAGCCAATTCAGGTTCTATATCCTGTGTCTGCCATTCACGAGGCTTACTGTTTCTGTCGTATTGGAAATACACAGAATTGGTTGGTTGAAAATGCGAACGATGAGGATCCGGTTCGTAGGGATAGCTCTCACCATAAATTGACCAATTGGAAAAAGGTCGAAACAATCCCGATGAGACACTCGATGTCATTTGAGGTTGACCGTTCCTGGGTTAGGTTTTGTCCGTAGCTCCTTAGTTGAATTTTTGCTTCTTAAAGTTTATATCGGGTCAAATCTAGTCCTATACAAATGCGCTCCGTGGGTTAATTTGAAAGAAAAAGGAATCATTTTTAAGATGTTAGTTAGTTAGTTCTACTCTGAATAAAAGTACGGGTGTTTTAATAATTCTAATTGACGATGTTATCAAACATTTAGATACTCATTAAATTTGACTGTTTGGATATATCGTCCAATTGGCGCTATATTGGTGTTAGTTACTGATGAGATGACCTCGAAAACACTGGTGTTTTTCTAAATTAGGTGCTGTCCCCATTGTGGAAAAATTGTTTTATTTCAGTTTTTCCTTCGATTGGGTCTTAATTTTGTATCACGACGAAAGTTACTGAACGACTGAGAGAATTGCCGCAGCTTTAGATGGCCTGCCAGATCATCAGTTTATTGTGAAAGGAAAAATTCACATCAAACAAACTGTTTCCTGCTCTATTTAAACCCCGAGATTCACAGAACACATTTGAAATAGATTCAATTGCATAAAATAAATCAGTGTTCCAACTTTTATATTATTTCAGCTGCCCTTTGTATTATTTCAGCTTCAAAATTCTATTACGCGACATAACGAATTCAACCACTTATTCTGAGCCCAGCAGCAAGAACATGAAGCTAGCGCCTGCCATACAAAACGTGATCGTGGGCAGAATCCACACCCCCACCAAACATAAGAGCTTCCATAAACATAAAATGTTTATGCAATAAGCAAATGCCACCGGAGAGTTCCTGCCGCACACCTCCCCCTTCCCACCTCGGTTGTTTCTGCTAGAACCACATTATGTCAAGCTACCCGTTTTCCAAGTGAATACGAATCGTTGGTACCCTGCCTGGACTGGGCGGTGTCGTTTTCTTCTCGTGCACCGTATTTGAATAATGATGGCATGAGATTCGATCCAGCCGCACCAGGAGCAGAATCCTCGAAAGCGGACACTGTTGGAAAATAAAATTCGCCGCCTTCGAGAGTCTCTCAGTGGACATTTGCATGTTTTAAAGGATGCAAAAACCACTCTTTGGCAAAGAACAGTAAAATATATTTGGATTGGAAAGATTTTAGGTATAATACACTGAAATATCAGTCAATGTTCAAATTCAGTGGTCGCTTCACGAAGAACTACATCGATGTAGGCAGCTTCAATGAAGTAGTCTGAATTGGAAATAAGGTCTGTGTACGTCTTTGAGTTTGATTTTAACTTAGGACACCTCGTTTATTCAACTTCACAGATAATATTCAACGAGGTGCCCTGCTAGAGCTGCGTAATCGTGTTTGGCCAATATTAAAACCTATTTTCGGAATTATTGAATTAAATCAAAACTTATTTTCGGAATTATTGTTGAGTAATAATTTGCGAAGAATAATTCACTCAACAGTCGTCATAAATCCAATTCAGATTCATTACCGTCACCTCCGTTCCCGTCTTTGTAGTCTAAATTGAACTAACTGCTTGTCTGTTAAACAGACTAAATACTTAAAACTGTCAGCCATTAGGTAATTTTTCCAACGAAGATGCATATGAATCTATTGTCTAGAATGCAATCAAAATCACCTAGCAGCTCCAAAGAATTACCACCATCGTGATCCCAAAGAAACTTTTAAGGGAAACTCAATTTAAAGCGAAAACAGCCGGAAAACGGTGAACGTTCTCCAATCCATTGTGCTATTCGCTTTCGCTCAGCAATTGTACCCTTCAACTCAGCATGACTGCATTGTGTAACGATGGCTTCCTTGTTGGGGGTTCCCAAGTGAAAAAGCAATTTGCAAACCCATTGCGAGTAGAGAGGGAGAAGGGGGGGGGGGGGTGCCTTGTAAATGGGAAACGCTGCGTGACTTTTTTTACATAGCTGGAGCAAAAAATGAGACGTTTGAAACTACTATTTGAAGAATGATATCGCAATACTGGCAGATGTAAAGTAGCCATCAGTTTCAATTGGTTTTCATTTTGATATTATGAAAGGGCAACGTGATAGCATTAATCAAGAGCTTTGTAATGAGACGCGAAATGGTATGAAATGAGGTTCATAACTCAGGTAAAGGAAGTATTTTTAGGATTGTTTATCAATGATAAGAAAGTTCCACTAGGGCACCTCGTTTGTCGAAAGTTGTAATCAAATTTCAACGAGGTGTCCACCTGAATATAAATGAATAACTTTTTCAAACTTTCAGGAGGTAATAACTTATCTCTCTGTGCTTCCTTTTTGTACAAGTCTTCATGACTATTAGCTTCCAACAAAGTCTAAATAGACAATTGACCCTTCGTACATCATGTTCGGAATACCTTAACGTTCATCAAGAATTTACACCTTGATTACAGATTTCCTACCGCTTCAACTTCTTGAAAACTGATTAACCCTATTTTGCACAACACGAACAAGCGTTGTATTTCTAATAGGGTAGACAGGTGCTAAAATATTTTTTTCGAACTTTTCCTGCTTTTATAAACGAGGGTGCCACAAGCGAGAATCATATTAAAACTCTACGTGACAAAGTTTGTTGTACACACGTGACTCACACTTGATCAGTATCGGGCAGCAGCGCAAGCAAACCGTTGGAAAACCCCAACAAGGCGAAGCAAAACGAAAACCATAATTCAATCAAGACCATGTTCCCTTCTATAGAAAAATGGACATCAAGTACGGCAAAAGACCAAAACCGAAAACCCACCAAGCCAGGCTCAAATTAATTTCGCTTCTTTCTATTCCGGGCAACCGGTGTTCTCTTTCAAAAATAGGATCATTTTCCGGTAATTTCATACATTCGGCAGCTACTCGTCCGTCGTCGTAGCTCTCCTGGTAGCACCTTTTGTGTGAGATTAGCACGGAAGTGGAATTCAACGTCAGTTGAATGGCACCTGAAAATGATAGTGCCGAACCGAAATTCATCTTCATTAAGCTTGAAATATCGTCGCCTGTCGGCACCAGTGCTGGGACTAGGCCTACCGGAACAAAGTGCCGCTCAAGTTTTCATTTTGAGGGAAAGCTTTTGTCAGGCAGGATGTTCTGTAGGGCCGATTTTTTCTTTCTGGAAGCGGCTTTGTTTCATTTTAGTGATTTGGCAAAGTGGACACCTCGGTTGGTGTCATGACCTGTATTTATCAAACGAGGTGTCCGGGTTGATAAATGGGTGCCCAGAAAAAGGTGGCTATGTGCTATCGGGTTTCAATTACAAAATATTTATTTTTCGTTTTGAAGGGAGGAATCCTACATCTTCAGGAAAAATCAACTTGAAATATTAGTCGCTTTATTCTGAAGATGATGTATAAACCCTTCGAAACGTTGCTAAGTTGGGCAAATTAGAAGCTTTGCGATCGAAACCTGACACCAAACCTATTTCAATCTTTCTTTTTCCAGTTTATGGACCCGAACACCTCACTTGATTACTACTTGTTACGGTACCAGTCGAGGTTTCCGCATTGCCAAACTACTTTACATATTCAAACAAAGTACCCGTTAAAAGAAAAGTATTCGTTTTCAGGTTTAAAATTACCTCAGTTAGTTGGTCCGATTTTTGTTCTGGAAGCGCGTTGTTTCATTTCAGTGATTTGGCTAAGTGGACACCTCGGCTGGTGTCGTGACCTGTAGTTATCAAACGAGGTTTCCGGGTCGATAAGGTGGGTTATTTGGTCTCGGGTATCAATCACAAAATATTTTTTGTTACTGGGAAATGTTTCGAAGCGAGGAATTCTGCATCTTCAGGATAAATCAACTAAAAATATTAGTTTTTTTTTGTCCTGAAGATGAAGGGTAATCACTTCGAAACGTTGATTAGTTTCGCAAATTGGATTGAAACCCGAAACGAAAAAGTTATTTTAACCTTTTTGTTTAGGGATACCCGGATACCTCGCTTGATTACCACTTATCACGGGACCAGTCGAGGTTTCCGCCTTGCCACACCACTTTACATTATCAAACAAAGTTTCTGCTGAAAGAATAGAATTCATTTTTGAGTTTAAGATAATCTCAGTTTATAAACAGGGATTTTTTTATGGGAAACCACCTCGATTTTCTGACCCCAGTAATTGTGAATGGCGAATACAACCAATAACAAACTATCACAAAAATAATTAATAGCAAATCCTTTCCGAGAAACTCTCTCGCAAAAGAGCGCCTCATTATATTCACCCCAAATCGCCCCTGTTCCTACGGGACACAACAAAAAAACGAGTACGGCTTGAAGTAGATACAGTTTGCCACAGGAAGCTGAATTGCAGTGAGCCATAAATATCCTCGAAACAACGGGTGCAAAAAAGAAAACGACGATCCTTCGGTCCTCCCTCGGGCGGTTCGTTCGCTCGCTGGGGTTCATTGTTAACGAGGACAGCATTTATGTTTTTCACTTTAATGAGTGTGCCATGCCCATCAGCAGTATCACTGGGGATGTTTTGCCAGAGTTCTACTCTAAACAGTAGCCGGTGATATGTGTGCCGGTGACGTGGGTTGAAATCACGGTTCCGTGCGAGACAGTGAGGAAGGATGCAGTGCACGAAGGTCAACCGGAAAATTCAGGGCAGGGGTTTAATGGTATTTTTTTCAGGAAGGTATTTTCGTCCTGTGCGCTCGTGAATTTTTTATGTGGTTGGGCCTTTTCGGGTATATTTTGTGTGCCACATACATCGTTTCTTTTAATGTCTAAGGAAACGTTTCCATATTGGTTTCTTTACTAGAACGAACCTCGACCAAATAGAGTAGGTTGTGCAAACAAGCTGAAAAATTTAATTGTTTAAAGAGCAATTACAAGAGACTTGAGTCGGAATCGCGATAGGAACAAAAAGTTAATATTTTTTATTCTTCTTCGAGTAAATAATGAAATTTTTGATAAGGTTACCTCGACCAACTACAAGTTTTTGGGGACTCGAATGAGGTAGCCGCTTTATCGAATGATTTGTATGGGCTCTGTTCAACAATTTTTCTTTTTAGGGAACCTCGTTTAACAATGCTCTAGAGTACTATATATGATTTGCTTTATAGTGTAAATTTAATCAAAGTGTTTTTTCTGTTTGAAAATAGAAAAACCACTTGCGAGTTATTTGAATATCAATTTACTGATTCAGATTGTTTTGATTCTGATTCTCAGTTACCGGCGAGATAAAGAAAGTATATAAGATAATAGCGAATTTACCTCGACCAACTACAAGTTTTTGGGGACTCGAATGAGGTAGCCGCTTTATCGAATGATTTGTATGGGCTCTGTTCAACAATTTTTCTTTTTAGGGAACCTCGTTTAACAATGCTCTAGAGTACTATATATGATTTGCTTTATAGTGTAAATTAAATCAAAGTGTTTTTTCTGTTTGAAAATAGAAAAAACACTTGCGAGTTATTTGAATATCAATTTACTGATTCAGATTGTATTGATTCTGATTCTCAGTTACCGGCGAGATAAAGAAAGTATATAAGATAATAGCGAATTTACTGATTGAAGTTGGTTTCATTACTCGAATAAATTGGACTTCTTGGAAACTCCAACAAGAGTAAGTAGTTTGAACAAGCTGAAAATTCCATTGTTTGAAAGAGTATTTACAAGGAACTTGACTCGGAATCTCGATAAGAACAAAAAGTCAGTATTTTTTATTCTTCTACGAGTAATTAATAAAATTTTCGATATGGTCACCTCGACCAAATTCAAGATTTTGGGGCATCGAATGAGGTTGCCGCTTTATCGAATGATTTGTATGGGTATTGTGGAGCATTTTTTCTTTCTAGGGAACCTCGTTTGACAAGGTTCCAGAGCACTAGATATGATTTTTATAGAGTTAATTAGACCAAAATGTTTGTTTCTGTTTGAAAATTGATCTCACACATGAATTATTTGAATATGACAGGAACCAACGACTAAGCTATCAATTTACTGATTCAGATTATTTTTGAGGCGTCTAATTGTCTATAATATGTTTTTGAGGTTACTGATTTTCAGTTATTGACCAGATAACGGATTCTCCGACAGAACATTAAAAAAATAAGATAATAATGAATTAACTAATTGAAGTTGATTAAAAAGTGTATAGCTTGTGATTTTTATGTTCTGTGGTTTTCTGATTTCATAGCTCAGCCGGAGGAACGATACTGTACTGTTTGTGCAGTGGATTAGCAACAAAGCAGTAGAAATTGATTGCTTGGTTTATTGATAACTGATAACAGAGTAATTTTTTGCTTCTGCACTAAGCGAGATTAGAACGTACACTGAAGCGTATGAAAGTTTTCCAATAAAAATATATTTTGTAACATTTTATGTCGCTCTTGTTTCTTTCTTTTTTTTTATAAAAACTTTCTAGTATCGGTATTTTACCGGTACTAACGGTACCGAGGGATACAGAACCGGAGAGCCGGTTCTCACTTAAGAGGGTCGGTACTAGGAACCCTACTGCAGCTTTTAGCATTCAGAAAACACAATTTTAAGATCTACTCTCATCCATCGCCCTGAACCTAAATCCTCTCGTTTTTTACCAGGTACAAGGAGAAAAAACGAATCTAAAGCCAAATCCCCTACTTTATTGCGGCACATTTCTCAGAACACCCACTGCCGTAAACACATACATTCTCATTTTAAGTACCTTTATTAGATTGATAATGGGCGGCACGGAGACCGGGCCCACCTTGACGCCCATCACTCGCACGCGTGTAAAATGTAAAACTTTCCAAGAAAATCCCCCATCATTACGTTCTGCCGAATGATAATGGCCGCCATTAGAGAGCTCCGTCTGCGGTGCGGCAACGACGAAAAACCTGTCGTTCCGTTTTTGATAAAAGCACACGCACTCCGTCCATAGGTAAACAGACTTTTGGAATTTTGCTAGATGAGGACAATGCTGGCCGATGAACGACGACCGACCGACCGACCAACGATGAAAAACAGTACCTACGTATTCTCGCCAAATCGCTAGCCAAATTGAGTAGATCAAGCGTGATTATCAGCAACCATGCATGACAGAGCGAAAGAATGTCACGCTGCTGCTGCTTCTGCTGCGGCAATATCGTCCGTCGCTCGCGGCTCTCTGTTGGATGGATATTGGCACTGGGACAGACAAGCAGCTTTTGGTGGCGCTTAGTCGCGAAACATGACGTGTGTGTGCTGCAGCAAACTCATTTTTCACGATAATCTCCATGGTAATGATGGGAATGGAGATTTTCCTTTTTGGTGGACAAACGACCGCCCGCCCGCGACGATTGGAATGGGGACAAATCGATCGATTGCTGGTACGTTCGCTGGTGGTCGACTATAGGGAAGGGAGGGAGCCCTGTTCCCAGGAATGATCCTGTTTGAAGGACTAGCAGCTAAATTTGCATAATGTCTTGTGTGATGTGGCTTTTGTCAGGTGGAGCTCAATGATGGAAATATACTGACAGCAAGGTCAATCAAGGCTTGTCATATTGGATCAGAAAATCGGAGAGATCTGAAAAGAATAATTTCAACGTCGCTTGAAGTGTTGGAATGTCTGTCGAAAAAATTATAATCAAGGGGCTCTATAACTATTTTTTTTCTTCTGCAAACTGCCTCTTATTAAAAATTCCACAAAAAATAGAAATCATTGTTGATTCAAATCGCTCCTGTGAATTAATGTTGGTAGTTTCAATTTCTTTCTGTTCGACCGAGAAATGGGTTCCGTTGCCACAAGGCAGCCTCCTTGGGTCGCTTCTATTCGTATTGTTCATCAAAGACTGTTACGTTAGTCAATTTATTCGTTTTCTGATTCATTTTAAAGCTATACTGAATTATATCAAGCATTCATATGTGGATAACGTTCACAAAATGAAAAGTAATCGAATCGCAACAAATTGCAGAAATAATGGCGAAATCTCGTGCACGGAAGCTCTACCCTCAGCTGTTTATGAAATTCTCTTGTCATGGATGACGAGACTTATGTTAAAACAAATTTCCAGCAGCTTCCTGGACATCTTTTCTTCATTGCTCATCATAAGTTTGACGTCTCTTAAGAAGTTCGAAAGCAGAAGATGCCTAAGTTTGCCGAAAATACATGATTTGACAAGCAATTTGCACGTGCGGAAGAAAGCGGAGCGCTCCGTTCGTGACAATCGCAAAGGTCAATGGACAGTACGTGTACGTGAAGGAATGCCTCCAAAAGCGTTTACTTCCACTTCTGAGGTCTCACGATGGACCTGCGCTTTTCTGGTCGTATTTAATCTTGTGTCATTACTCGAAAGAGAGTCGGATGTGGTACAAGGCTAAGGAGGTCAATTTTGTACCAATGGATTTTTGTCCCCCGAATGAACCGGAATTGCGGCCAATAGAGTAATACTGAACTATCATTGGAACAGGCACTCCGGAAGCATACCAAGGAAGTGAAATCGGAAATAGAAACATATAAAAAAGAGGTGCCAGACCAAGATAAGGCGACCCAAACATTGTACATAACTTTATAACCAGTTTTATGTGGAATGTACATGCATTTGGATATGGCTATAAAATTAAATCAAACGAATATTGAAAAAGTTAAATAATATGTTTTATTTTAATCTATGAAAGTTTGAAACCGATCGTTGAATGGGTAAATTTTAACGAACCTTTACTTGTGATGCAATTTGATTCCGTACGCCCTTTAAACGATTCGGTACGCATAGTACATCTTCTCTATCGTGTCCAAATAAATTGTCGTCAAATTCGCAGAAGCTTTTTTCTCAGTTTAAAACTTGCTTATACAGATGTGCTATCAAACAACAAACCAGACAGGCAGCTTCAAAAACATATAGACAAAGAACGAACTATTTCTCCTCTTGAAGATGGTGCCAAACAGCACCGAAACGTTGGACAAAAATTAAAATACGGTCTATTTATTATTTAAAGACAGACTTAAAACAAAGCAAAAGTTACGGTTGCTTGGATTGTTGGAATGTATGTCGCAAAAAATGCCTAACCAGCCATGACTAATTCTTTTGTTCTCCTGCAGAATGCCGTAGAGAGACCTCATACTTAAAATACCACAAAAAGTATTGGCATCACTATTCCAAAAATATTGTAATTTTCTTTCCAATCGACCGAGAAATCTATTCTGCTACCACAAGGCAGTCCGCTAGGGACGCTTCTATTCATGTTGTTCATCGAGGACTGTTACGATAGTCACTTTGCTCGTTTTCTAGTCAGTGCTGAAACATTATAAAGCTACACCTAAATCAGACCATACCGAAATTATGCCATCGATATGTGGCTTACGTTCACATTTTGTATCTATTTTTTACAATGTATTGCCATCACATTCCGCTGGTGAGACAGCAAATTTCACCATGGCTCCATACTCTAGTAACAATTTAGGTTTTGTGGTAGTTTTATAGTCACTCATAAAACTTAGATTGCACTTATAGCGTGCTATAAAACTTCAATTGTTACTTGGGTAGCTTTGCATGCTGCGCTGAGGAGTGTATCGTTATTTATGTGTACAACTCCTAAGTGTTTCGTCAAAAATTGCACTGCGTTTTTCGACAGGTGCTAGCGTCCTATTTGTTGCCAAAACAGTGAACTTTAAAGTTGCCTTATGAAAAGTTGTTTATAAGTTTCCGTAAAAAAATCCGGATTTATGAAAAAAAGGTTATGCGAGCCCTTATCCATCTCATTAGTCAGGTTGTCACACTATTTCGCTGATAACTCGACTTACGGTGTATTGCTTTAGGTAGCTATCAAATTTTTTCATCGTTCTCAAGAAGTAGTATAATAAAAAATCAGGCCTGGAATTTGCAAAAAGCTCGCGTTTGAGCCAAGCGAAAAGTCGAATACAACGCGCCCCTAGCCATTTAACCTAATGAGTTGAAAAGAACTAGAAGGATTACATACAACTTTGCCGAAGACTGCAAATCGAATCGGCTTTGCTTATACTCCCTAAAGGAGCTAAGTTGGAGTAAATCACCGATTTTATACAATTCGTGCACAAATCAAAAAATGATGCGCAACTTACATGTACATCCAAACGACTGGTCAGGAGTGATGTCCTGGTGGTACAAAAGTTGTGTTTGTTGCAAAAGCAGGCAGGTCTTGGAGTACCTTCATATATCACGAACTGGATACACGCAATGCTTAGCAAACGATATCTGTGCTGATCGTTAAGACTAGTAGAGATAAGGAAACTGAATGTCTACGGATGTCCTCAAGGTGGTGCGCTGTCACCACTTCTACGGAAACTTGTTGCCGGTGGCTTGTCGAGGAAACTTAATGAGCTTGGGTTTCCGACGTATGGTTTCGCTGATGATTATCAAATAATGATCAACGCATTAACACACTCTTGATATGATGCAACAAGCCTTATGGTGTCTTCATGTTGGACTATCAGTTAATCCAAATAATACATCAATGGTGCTTCTCACGCAGCGAAGGATTACAAACGGAGCTTGTCCGTTGCAGTTCTTTGACTCTGAAATTGTTATCGCACGTTCGGGTAATTCTTAGCTCAAAACTTAATTGGACAGCTCACATCGATCTGAGAATCAGGAAAAGTTGCATGGTCTTCGGCTAATATAAGCGGTCGTTCGGTTAAATCTTGGGGACTCAAACCCAAGTACATTCGGTGGATCTACACAACAATTGTTAGTTCAATACTGGCTTACGGGTGCCTTGTATGGTGGCTGAAGGGAGAAGTTATAACAATCCAATAAAAAGTTAAACCATCTTCAGATGATGGTCTGGATGACGTTGACTAGTGCGTTCTCTACAACACCTACACCTGCTCTAGAGGCACTCTTGCACATAAACCACTGTTCTTTGTTCGAGGGCCAAGCCGGTGCTGGTGTCTATTGTCGTAAAATGAGATTAAACCAATCTCATTCGCTTGGTACATACTGCACCGTATTCCAAGCAGAAATCTTCACCATTCTGTGTGGCGTAGAATCGGCGCTTTAACAGGGAATTTGTGGTAAAAAAATCTATTTTTGCTCTGACAGTCAGGTTGCCCTAAAAGCACTTAATTCGGCTGATTCGAGATCGAAATTAGTAATCGCATATCGAACTCAAGTCGAAGAACTTAGCATTTCAAATGCCATCTACCTTCTATGGGTACCCGGTTATTCCGGTATTACTGGAAATAAATGGGCGGACGAATTATTGTTCCAGAACCAGTTTTACCACTTTCGATAACTTGGATAAAGGACAAGATTCGCTCTTGGGTTGCATCCAAAAATGCCAACAATCGGCGTAGCTTACAAACTTGCGTTCAAACAAAAAGCTTTCTGTGGAATGTGAGTCCAAAAATGTCAAAGAATTTGCTGCATTTTGCCAAGCATAATTGCAGTATTCTAGTCACTGACTGGACATTGCAAACTTAATTATCACATGGTTACTATTCAGCGTGCTGAGTATTACTCGTGTGATCTTTGTGAATCCGATTACGGAACATCATATCATTTGATATGTAACTGCACTGCAGTAATGCAATTGCGTATCCGGATTTTTGGTTCTCTATACATAGATAAACCTATGTACAGGTAGCTGAAAGCCAAGGATATGCAATTGTTAAGAGTTAAAGTTTAAGCCGTATTTGAATGACAATATCTCGTCGGGGGTGTTGTCGTTCTGTTCTCTTAATATCCTCTCGGGGGTGTTGGTATATCCGCTCACTGTTTTAAAAAAAAGTTCTCTCCGGGGGTTGGCAGTTTTATTCCTGCTATTGCAGCACCTGCAGATCGTTCAGCATCTTTCCGGAGGTGCAAAATGCTTTGTTTTAATTGTTCTGTGTCGTTATTTTCCTTACCCCTACCCTTACCACTTCCTCAATCCTTCCCATCAGGGAAATGATGAAAAGACAAACCTGGCAAGGCACAAATCTCCGATGAACACGGGGAACGTGCCATTTGAGCCAGTCGCTACTGGTTCCTGATTCCTGACAGATCTTGTAGTCGAGAATTGATTTTCTAATCGTTCATGTATATGAGGATCTTTATTGGTATTGTCACATACAACCACGTATTATACGTTGTTATGCTAAATGACTGGTTTCGCCTGGGCCAATTTGTTGAACGATATCAGTATTGAATGCCTGACATGGTAGAACTAACTTCCATTTTAACTTTCTGCAAATGTTCTACATCACAAATACTCGGTGTTATGCGAAAAGGTCGGAAATTAATAGCTTCCGTATTTGACCGGAGCACCACTTCTTACTTCTGCGACTCACTCATCTCGACAGATCACTAAGGTAAGAATAACAGCTTTTTTATTCTTGAAACACCGAGTAACGGTTTCTTTTGCTCTTGAGACGAGGCACACAATATGAAAGGTACTGTTTTTGTCGTTCGCTTCGCACTAGCTCGGGAAGTAGCAGAAAGCATACTAAGTATCTTGACCGTGACGTTCGAAATAGTAATCTTCAAAAATTTTTATTGATTTGTTTAAACCAAACGAGATACAAATTTGTTATGAGTCACCGCAAAATGTTTTTGCTTTAATTTATTCTTGAAACAATTCTGCCCTCGACATGATACTGTACCTTGATGTGGTCCGGGGGCTTTTCCACCAAAGCAGTATTGCAGTGTTTATATCACAGAAACTTGGGATACAATTTTCTTTTTAGTTAAGCTACTTTGTGATCAATTTTAGTACTTAACTTGGCGACCTTTACTATCCACTGCCATGATGAAATAATATACAATTTGGGTTTAGGACCCAATTCTCTCTGGAGGCACCCTTTTTTATCGCTAAATTTGATATTAGATCCACTAACACAAATTATTTCTTCTCCCTTATACAATCACAATCTCGCATTCCAAACGTACAAACGTGGCCTCCGCGATAACACAACCTAGGCACAAATGCGAACGCCAGCGATCTCGCCAACATTCAAACACTCCGGTAATTAAGTGAACCTTTGCACCTAAAAATTTACTAACGTGGTCTCAAGCATCAACCCACCGCTCACGCAATCATGAATCGGTCACGTCCGGAAGTCTATACCCTTGATCCTAGCAGCCCAAACTCATGTCTTCAGTTGAGCCAATAGAGATAAAAATTAGATAAGTAGTCCAAGCGCGATTATTGAAGAACACGCGAACATGCGAATGGCCACACGCTTATAAAAATAATGTATCCACGCGAAGTTACATACACACTAGCACACGCGACAAAAACGTCGACATACAAACGCTCGAGTCCTTCGCGATCATCTACGCACAACCACACCCACGATCTCGCATACAGGATAACACCCCGGTGACTAAGTGAACGGTTTAGCACTTAAAAATTTACAAACGCGGTCGCAAGAGTGAACCTCCAAATGCCCGTGTTCGCGCGATCATGAATCAGTTTCGTCCGGAAACCCCTATTCTCAGCCCTAGTAGCATAAGTTCAATGCATTCAGGTGGACCAATCAAAAAGATGATGCTCATATCCACTAAACTACACGTTCCATAGCGACATAAAAATCGAATTTATTACTCACGAAGTCACATACACGCTACAAACAAACATACAAATGCTTGAGCCCTTCGCGACTATCCATGCCTGCCAATCAAATTCTTCGGCAAAAACAGAAACTAGAAAATGATTTTAAATCATAATGTAATGTTGTTTAATTTTAATAAGTGTTGTATTGTACGGTGCCTATTTTAGTAACTTTTTTACATAACCTATTACAAAAGTAACAAGCACCCACTCAACGTCCATCATCCTTGAATCCGAATAAAAAAGAAACGAGACCGACTGGCAGACAGAAGCTGTTCGCTGACAAAGCGCAGCAAACGAAACTCCTCTCGCTAGTAGCTCTACTGCCGCTTCCGTCAACTTGATATGACAGTTCCTAGCCGTGGTAGGTACTTCCTCGTCACTCGTAAAAACTACGAGCACGCAACGTCGAGAAGAACCGAAAGGCTTCAAGTAAGTCAAAAGTGGAGACATTTTTCTTCCTGCGGTGTGTGTGTGTGTGTTTGACTTGCCCATGCGATAAGGACATACCCTGCGCTGCCTGACGGAGGAGAGCCCGTTCTCAATAACCACACCAACCAAGGCGCCGATGTCGGAGAAGGCTGAGATGAGAAGTAATCACAAGACCCTAGGCGGATAATAAAAGCCGGAATCTTGATTCACCTTTTCAAACATACTTGCATGGATATCTTTTTCATTTCCGTGCTTATTCACGAAGAAGTGGATAGGATTGCACAGCCAGCCACTCGTGAAGAGAGCTCACGGATGCCGACTCGCGAGGAGTCTGTTTGTCATTTGCCAGAATGGATTTTGTCCCATACACATCGAGATACAATCGCTTCCATGTGGCATAAATCATAGGGGTCTAACACTCACACCCACACACACACATATACCCTCCGAACGTGAAAAATGAAATATGACAGAAGGAGAAAAAATTAACGCCTTTGTTCTCGGTATACTACCCACAACCAGCAGTAGTAGCAAGTGAGCTGTTCGCAGTCCGATAAATCACAAACGATGCTGCGTCTCCATCAGCACTCCGCCAACGTGAAAAGAAAAACTAAAGCGCCCGACGTCCGCCCCCGCGCGCTATCTAGCTTAAATCCCGTTACAGCTGAATCATTTATCATTGAAGTGTAGGGGCGCGGTACGCTCGTTTCGCACACCTTTCCCCATGTGTTCGCGGTTAGTGCTAAACCTTCCAAAATTTTCCACGTAGAGCACCATAAACCGGGTAACCGAGCGTGCAAAATTTCGTGAGAAAACAATAGCAGCACTCGATGCTGCCGTCGCCCTAGTGCCGCGGCTGTGCTTGTGACTGGGTTGGGATTTTCTCCGAAAGGAAAATCCAGTCGAAGCTTTTCATCATCAGAGCAGCAGAGCAACGGGAAAATTGTCTACATTTCGAGTTTCTTTTCGTCATGCTGCTCTCTTTCGTGCTTGTGTCGTTGGGCTGCGCTACAAAATACGTGGATTATGACGACATTCAGTGACAACTGATTGTTCTGATGGCGGTGGTAGCAATGGCGGCGCCGTCGGTATGGTCTAAAACCCCCATTTCCTCTACATATCCCGCGTTCTCTCTGTGGAAGAAGCTGAGCGGAATTTTCATTTCAAATTTTATGGCGGATTATATGGCGTGCTAAATTTGAATATTTTCCTCCCGATTGGTAGTCACAGGCAGGATTCGGTTACCTCAGTCAAAATGGAAAAGTTCGCATATCGCTGGGACCATCCGACCGAGTTATGGCTCATTTTATGTGTGTGTGTGAGTGTGAGTGTTCGCTCGTGTGTGTTTTTGTGGGATGTTTGAATAGACAAGCCATTATTGCGAGTTTTATTATTGAGTTAGATTTTGTTCGACTACAGCTTTCGTGCGGGAAAAGAGGATTATCCGCTGTGGTGGGCTACATTCGGTTGACTGGGAAAATACGAACCGAACAACGTCAGTTGAACGATGAATGGGGGGTTGTAAATTGTAGAACAAATTGGTGCTAAAATGCTGAATGGCATTTTTTTCAATCTGCAGCACAAAACTCTAAAGTATGGGATTTGGGCTAAACAGTTTCAATTTGAAATGGTATATAAAGCCGTTACGTTTTTTAGTCCTCATTGATAGGATTCTTGATTATTAGGCTAATCTGTCGTACATATGAGCTCATGGAGAAAATAAATTTATTCAGCAACACAATTGCCGTTTTCGGAAATCACTCTTATTTTCATAATTAATTTGCATCGGTTTCTATCCGATCCCATCTCCGATGCTAGAAACGAGACTCCCTTTCCTGTGATCAGGAATTATTCAACGACCAAAGCAGAGATTGAACCAACCACAGGAGCGAATTTTGCAATTTGGCCATCTCTAGCATCTTAGAGAATGTTTCTGAATAAGAAAACCACGCCCTTGGCAAGGAGATCTGATTGGTTAACTCACAGCATAGTAAAATAAGTAATTAACCCTTTCATGCCCAACTTTTTTCTAGTGCATATAGGGTTTCAAAACTATTTTTCCTTGAAAACGGTTGGGTCAAGAAACACGAAAAGCCTATTTTCATAAAGATAGGTGCTTCCATGGCAGTGCTAGAAGCCGGTCAATTTTTACATTCTAATGCTCAATACAATTCTCCTAGAATAATTACACTAGTCCAATTACGTGGAAAACGTAGCCAACGACAGTCTAAATTGATAAGTTTTATCAGTTTTAAATAATATTGCACCATAACGAAGATATATGAAAAAATCATTTTTCGTCGTCAACGTAAACTGGCAGCACTTCTCCATCGGAATCCAATCAGACTAATTGCAATAACTTCAGTTCTAGAGCTGATCCTTGTAACTGTTAATACTCAAATTAAAGGCAATAATCACATTAATGAGCCTTACTTGTTTTTGTGAGCAATTCTCGCCTCAATCAAAAGTTATAGCTGTTTGAAAACGTTGTTGTCTACAAACAACATGGGCATGAATGGGTTAATGTTTCCAAAAAGTTTATATTCAGTAGCAGTGTCTTATACAATTTTTTAATTTTTAATGCACAATTTTAGAAAATAGCGTACTAAAAAAATACTGAAGACACTCGATATATATTTATTTTTCTCAGTGGTAAATTCTAAAAAAATGTACTAATATTATTAGCTTTAGTTAGTTTTAAATGCTCTTCAAAACCATTCGAAACATTACCCGAAAAAAACCCAAATTCGTGAATAACATGAACAATCACTTTTGTCGAAAATAGGACCGTCTACAAAATCATCAATTTTTCTTCCGTAACGCCTGTATAACGCTTTTATTTGAAGAGATGTTTGTTTCTTTGTGTGAAACTTAGTCACGGTTTCCTCTAAGGCATTACTAAATCGTTTCTGTTTCCGTGAAGTTATTCATCACTTTATGAACATTGTTCATAAACCAAATGTTCTCGTGAATATATTTATAGATTTTGGAACAATGTTTGCGGTTCGACTATGCGACCTTAGCTGATTCATGATTATAACATTTTGAATTATGAATTTGTGGACTACCTACGGAAAAATTCCTAAAAAATGTTTTAAATTTTTCTTTTAATAGTATATGTGTACTTGTGAATCATTTTTGAATTTTGTGTCTAGCTATTGTCCCAATTGGACTATTAGCTACTTTGTCGATTCCGACCGCATAACTTACTAAGTCACTTTACGCTTGTCCGGACAAAATGCGAAAATATCCTGACTCCTGCGGTAGAAGACAAAGGATTAAGTCGTCGCGTCGCGAAGCTCTAAGCTTGCTCATGTGACCCTATTCCACGCTTTTCTGAAATTTTCTTCCTTCAACTTCCTTCCTTGCTCTTCCATGAGTACTTTGGCTCTTAATTTTGAAAAATAAATATTTAAAACCTTCCAGTCTCTTGCAAATTAAATATCGTTACAGCATGAAAAACTGATGAGAAAAGTAAAAATGAAATAGACCGAGAAGGCAAGCTAAAATTGCGACTTCAAGAAGCATCGCTCCTAAGACCCAATACAATCAAAAGACTCATTTTGTCGTTTTATCAGTGAGAGAATCGAAGGTCCGAAAACGCTCAATCATTTGTTTTTAAAATTGCAAGTGCTTTGAAACTAGCCGGGCCTCTGAGACCCCTTGCCTTTTTTGAGCGTTAAAAATGTTCAGATCCAACGCGAAATTTTCGAATTGCAAAAATCCATACCCATCACAATCATAGCCGAAGAATGCCGGCTATTCCCGAATGTATTTCGGACTTGCAGGACTTACTCGATCTTGGGCCACCAATCGCCAGTTGCACACATAGTAAATGCGTGGTGTGCTTCCAAGTCGCCGTCCACCGTCATTTTCTTGGCTGACCATAACTTTAGCTCTTCCGGCAGTCGCGCTACATGCCCATGAATCTCTTTCAGGTACACCAAACCCTTGATAGTCTGTGTCTATCAACAATCACGCTTCATGGCCGTACATAATAGAGCAAGTTTTATAGGTTTGTACGCAAACCGTAGAAAGTCAGCAGCTACAAAGCGCTTTTCACCTACAGAGTAACATCTTTTTCACATGTTACTATTTTTCTAAAATATATGAGCCCGGCGACGACCTCGTACTGCACTTAATCAGTTTCCACCTCGAAACAAGCACCATTCGAATTATCTTGTTCACCACCAGCTATCACGTACTTTGTCCTGTCAGAGTTTATAGTCTTTGAACGACTCGCAATCTCCTCATTAAAAAGTACGAACGCCTCTTCCGCTACTCTGCGATCAACTCCAATGAGCTGGGTTCCACGAACTTAAGCATGTGAGATCGGTTCGCTTTTTGCACGCCATATCCTCTTATCGCTGAAGGGTGTTACGATCATCAGTTCATAAACACCTAGTTAAGCTATGTGCAGTTGATTTAAATTTCCTTGTGTCATACAATCTATTTGGTTTGCACTTATTTGTTCGTGCATACATCCGTCGTATTAACATTTTTCACAACTCTCCACGAGACTGCTAAGGTAATACCAGTGCTGCATATGGCACGGGTAAGGACCGTTTTGCTATGAGTGACCGTTTCGAGTCAAAGCAGTTGTCGAAATTGCCGTCGAAATATCTGATTTGGCAGGCCATATGCACTTGTGGCAAACGGAGTGAACCATTCGTGACCAAACACGCCATAAACGGTGAGATTTACAAAACTGAGTGTCTTAGTCCAATTTAGCCCGATGTAACTGATCCCAGATATTAGATGAACATCTAATATCTCATATCACATTTCCACCAGAGATTCAACTAATGACCCATTCGGACAAATGACCCATTCGGACAAATGACACATTCGGACAAATGACACATTCGGACAAATGACCCATTCGGACAAATGACCCATTCGGACAAATGACCCATTCGGACAAATGACCCATTCGGACAAATGACCCATTCGGACAAATGACCCATTCGGACAAATGACCCATTCGGACAAATGACCCATTCGGACAAATTACCCATTCGGACAAATGACCCATTCGGACAAATAACCGATTCGGACAAATGACCCATTCCACAGTGTTTTAAAACGTCTTTTTCGTGCTCAAAATTAATAGCGTCTAAACCGTTGACTTTATAGATATAGTTTGTTCGGAGAAGATGTTGTTCTTATGATTTCGCGTCCACAGGAGTATACCGTTTAGTGATTAATTCACCTATAAGTGATATACGAAATTTATTTTCCGAACTAATTACGATAGAGACTTTGTGTCTTCGGCAAAGTTGTAACAAATGTTACTATAAAAGAAATTGCTGAAGACATTATATATCTATATTTAGTAGTTTACGAGTTATGGAACATATTATATGGAAGACCCCTTAAAATTAGTTTTTTCATGATGACTTTTTTAGATATTCTCGTATCTACTTGGAATCTTCCGCAAAGTTATTTGCGGTATCGAAACACATATTTTTGCCGAACATAGTTACTTCCTATCTGTTGAATTTAAACAGATATTCCAAATTTTACGATATTTTCGGGGTAACGTCCACCTTAAATAATTCATTAAGGAGCAAAAAGAAGCAAACAACATCATAACATACTGAAAGTACTAGCTTTTTACTTTCATATAGTGGCCCGATTGTTAGTCGACGCGATTCTCCCCGAGTGTTATCTTCAATACAATATGCCATCGCAGTGGCATAAAATGAAATATTCAAGCGCACTGCGATAAGTAGCTTCATTTTTTCGTGGTAAATTGCATAAAACATATTCATAGATGTCCAAAAAAGGAAAAGGGAACTTTGACCACAATCAAGATCAAAGTACGGAACGTAGCATATCGTGCGTTTGAGAAGTGTGTCACGTGAAATTTAAACCATCAGTGGATACTGGTAAGCTTGAAAAAACGATGGAAATCCTACCAGAAGGTTTATTAATGTCTGTCGTGACGTTTATAATGGAGCTTGATTAACGTCACCTGTTCACAATGTGCATCCTGTCGTGACTGAAGCTCGGGGATGGCTAAAAAAAGTATAAAATGATTTTTAGAAGACGCCAAAGCTCTTCTAGCGGAAGAAGAAAGCTTTGAAGATGACGGAGAAGACGATTATTAAAAATAGATTTATTTATCTATTTTATAATGAAAATATCGACATTATTAAACACATCCAAAACTACACTTTGATTTTTGAAAGGCAAACCATATGCATTGCATGTTATAGGCGAACGTGTTCTATGCAATCTACATATATATAAAAGTCAATGTTTGTATGTATATGATTTATAGACTCCCAAACGGCTTAGCCGATTGCCGTAAAAATTTGTACATAGTAGGCATTTGTTATGGAGCGTGTTTGTGTGCTATTGGTAGGGGATTATCTGCCCGCCAGATGGTGCTTCGAAACAAATTGTGTTTTCCTCCTATTCCGTTGAAAGTCGCAGCAAAGCGCGATGGGTATTAGCTAGTTTACTATAAAAACATGAAGCTGTTTGTCGCAGTGCACTTGAATATTTCATTTTATACCACTGCGATGGCATATTGTATTGAACATAACACTCGAGGAGAATCGCGTCGAATAACAATCGGGCCGCTATATGAAAGTAAAAAGCTTTGTCGAAGACACAAAGTCTCTATCTTAATTAGTTTGGAAAATAAATTTCGTATGTATGAATTGTCAACTATGTTCACAATTCCCCATCTTCTCGTACATCAATAGCCATACCAAAGCGTTGTGGATGCAGTCAACCATTCGCAGGGCTTTTCCTTATTATAATAATGAAATATTGTGCAGAACTTGAAGCGGTATGGATAAAGAATTATAATTCACCATATATATCATTAATGTAGTTTAAAAAATGCATAGGTCCTAGATTGCTTCCCCGCGGAATCTATGCGGCGGAGTAGTACAAATTATGATTTGGACGTTGATTTGAAGCCGACCTTCGAACTAAGAGCTGAATTCCTCTGATTTTGACACAAATTTAATACGTAAAACTTTTTTCTTCTCCGTTTTCTCGCTTTTGTCTTGAAGATCGGAAATCTTTTTCATATTTCGTATCTTGATCAGTACCCGAGTGATACAATTTGCGCAACAAAAGTTAACATGCTTCGGGTTCAATATTCAATATTCCTCTTCAAATTCAATAGTTAACGCCTTCGAGAAAGAAGGTTAAATTGGGATTCAAGTACCATCATCGCTATTCAATCACGAAACGATAGGAAACTCAATTTCCTTCGATTTTCGTTTATTTTTCGTAGTGAGGGAAGGAAAACATAGCACAAGGTGGCTCGGTTGTTTCGTAACCGTCGAGCACCATCGGGCTTTCTGTAATCTGAAAATATTGAATCAACTTGCTTACCTACCCCCTCTTCACCTACAGATCTCAAACTCAAACGGTTCCGGAAGAGAAGCAAATTTCGGCATTTCAATCGGAAACCGTTCTCTGCCGATTGGATTCCGGGTTCGGCTTCTGCTCTGGAAAATTAACGGGTCATCTGGTGTAAACGGTTGCCAATTTGAAATTGGAGCCTTAAGTAGCGGCAGGAAATTGTCCATCGGGGTGTAATTTTTTGGCTGCTTGGCGAAAAGAGGGTTTGAAGTGTTGTTAGTAGGAGGGTTAAATGAAAATATTGTTCAAATCCAACTGGGCTTCCGTTTACGCTCGGTTCGGACACACTCGACAGGTAACGGTGAAGATTAGACTGAAAAACTAACACTTACGAGACAGAAAACCGTGCGCCTCCATAATCATGTTCGACGTAAAGGGGACGCATGGTATTTCAAGAACCGTACTTCATTGATGGTAGCTGACTCTTGCTCTAGCTTTGACCCCGAAAGCTTGCTCCACGAAAAGAAAATACTTTAGGTGAAAGAGTTCTCGACGCTAATAACAATCGTTCGTTATTGAAGAGCTCTTCGCGGTAATGTATTTACCCTGGACTTTCCGCCGTACCACAAACCTATATACCGCTACACAAATTCGCATTGGTCTATTGTTACTGCCGAATCACCAGCATCATCATCATCATCATCGTCGTTTGCTCAGTACCGCCGCACCCCCCTCAAGGATATGGAGGCAAACCGGGATTGTTTTTGGAAATACGCTTTCCTTTTTGCCCCGGTACGGAAGCAAACAAAAATAAGGCTAAAAGTATCCAAATAATGTGATCCAAGTAGATTTCGAGTAGAGGGGCTACTCGAGTCACGTTGAATCGGAATGGACGGTTTCGAATGCTGGTCGGTTCGCAACAGGCACGAGGCCAGCCAGCATGGGTTATGGGTAAATACATACAGTCATAATCGGTAATCATTGTGGCATAATGATGAACATTACACTGCTTGCTTGGTAGGGCAGGGTAGCGAAATTATGGCCGCTGCCAGGTGGCTAATGAAACATATAATTTGCGATAGGCTTTCACAAAATGGACCTTTGATGTCGTGTTCGAACTGCCCGAGCGAGATTAGATTACGACCCAACGATTGCTGAGAACGTTTCCATGTAGAGATTAGTCAAACAGAATAATTATGCTACAATTACATTCAGAGATGGAAGAAATATTGGGAACAATTGATGACGTGAAGATTCAATGGAAGGGCAGGGACGATTGTATCTCTCAGATGGTATAATACTCCTATATTTATTACTGTTTCTATATCCCATTTCAAGCTTCTTGCTGTAAACAATCGGATCACTATTACCGTCAGTAAGAGCTTCAAATTTATAATATCCGTAGAAGTGAGTAGAAATATATCGCGCTGCAGAAGTGGGGAACCGTTGTTTGTTATGATAACCGGATCAAAATATCACAACGACGATGCAGCATGGATACGAACATAAAGATGAATAAAATAGAGCTAACATTACTCAACATCGACATCAAAATCAAACCGAAACAAGCTGCCACTGCAGGTCTATAAATACATGGATGTAGATAATTTCGGAACCAGCTCTAAGCCATCCAAGCACAAATAACGCGATTTGTTCTGCTCGAGAAGGCGGAAGGATCGATCTGGCAAGAAGGAAGAAGAGACACGCTAATAGAATTAGGTACCTGAGCGAAGGTGTTTCGCTCCATTGATTTGACTCCAATATGTTAATTGTCGTCGGATAGTTTGCTTCGAAACTTTGCCCAGTTGGGCTGACATTTTTTGGAAACTGGTTGGTCCCGGTTCCATCGATCTTCCATCGGAGACTGAAACTCAGTTAAACGAACCAAACCGAATGTTGTATGGCCTGACGGGGGTTTTGAAAATGTGCAATCACCCTCGCCTATGGATCGATTCAGGTGCTATGCAGCACAGTGCACCGACGGAGGAGCACTATATGTGCATCAATTAGAGGGAAAATAATATTCTCTCTCGCTCCGGGAAAAGGCGTGCAATATTGATGAGAATGTGGGAAAAACTAAGGCAGCTTCCGCTGATGATGCTGATGAAAATTTAATTTACAGGAAAAGCTGGAACCAATCCCGGTGGTAATTAATCCGGGTAATTAGAGGGTAATTGGATATGAGAAAATGCATAATGGCTAAAAGTTGGTTTTCTACTCATTTCAAATTCATAGCATATTTTGCTGGAATCCCAAGGATTAGAAGCTCGTTCCAATGACAAATTTGGCGATATTTTTATATTCCAAGTACATAACGGGTGCTCAATAAAAAATTAGCATGATTTCAATACCTTTCTGTAATTAAAGTAAAGACTGGACTCCCTAGAAATAGGTGGTATGTTTCTTTTCGCTCGGGTGCTTTCAGTTCAATCGAAGATGTCTTCGAAACAGCAAGCACTCCGCGAGCTTGTTGTATGGTTTTACGAAACGCATGGTCATAGTGAAAAAAATTATGGTAGACCACTTTCTAGACGAAAACGTGCCCGTGAGTACTGTTTACCGAATCCTGGCATCCCTGAGCGTGGAGCGAAAGGCCCGTAGCGGCCGTCCGGCGAAGATAATGACGAAGAAGAAAAAGGAAGCGTTGAAAAAGCTGTTCGACAACAAGGACCGCCCGTAACGCCCGCCGAAAATATCACTGTTCCCATACCTTGATTCATCTAACCCTCAAGATGGAGGACATCATCTGTCGGAAGAAGACTCGGTCCTCCGAGTACACAGACGAGCACATAGCGAATCGCAGTGCCAGTGGATGACGAAGAACTACCGCGGGACGTCGTTCATGGTGGACGATGAAAACTACTTCCCACTCTCGAAGACCCACATTCCAACAAATGATAGCTTCTATTCCAGCGACAGAGAAACGATTTTTCTTTCTTATTACCTGACTTGTCCTTCCATTTCTTACATCTATCGTAATTTTTGTCTTCCTTCGCATTCTGAATTTTCTAGGCCCGTGCATATATGAACTCTCCTGAAAAGACCCAGCTGATGGTAAAGTGGATATCGAACAAAGTTCATCTTCCCGTTGCAAATCATACAAATTTGGCTCAGTCGCTGAGTATAGAAAAGATTTCGAAAGAGGGGACGAAAAAATATTTAGCCAAGACGGATTTCTCTAAAGTTCACCCAAATAACCTAAGAATTGTAATATCCTATCTAAATCAAACAAATCTTATTACTGGCGACGAGTAGTTTATAAAGGACTGTCGCGTCTACGCGCCCGATCACAAAGTTGATATCGACGGCGTGATCACCGATTCGAGTTTGTCAGGCGTTAATCTACTGAAGCACGGGGTTGGTCAGCGAGCGAAGATTTTGAATAGCTAAGGCCTGGTGTGGAAAGTGCGCAGAGAATCGTTAGGATATCTTGCATTAGTAAGGTGGCCTGCCTATTTTGGTGAGACTCCACATGATCTCTTATTTTGTCCTGCGAGCAAACAATACTCGGAGAATCTGAAGCACTTACTTGAAAGTGTGTAAAGCACTTCCTTTGTGAAAAAAAATCAAGAAAGCTACACCATTGACCACGACAAAATATGGTATCTTGGCTCAGGAGAAAGGCGGCTCTGACATGCTCTTGATATCCTGTTACTACGCCCAAAAACTAGACAGATGAGATTTTTTTATAAAAAACCTAAGCAAACAGTCTCTGGCCTTAGTAATTCGAAATCAAGCTAGGAGCTTCCGGCGCTTCCAGGGACACCAAAAGTCGCATAACATTCAAAATATTAAACTTAGTGCAGGACTGGGTGTGCTTAGGTTAGGCGACGGGCACTTTGTGATGATGATGTTGTTTATTATAGAGGATTTAACCCTAAGGGTCATTCTCCTCCGTCGGGCACTTTGTGTTATTGCGGAGACTTCAATTCTCACGGTACGGTATGAAGTTGTTTTCTCATTTTTCTTTATTTCGATTAACCTTAGAGTCATTTGTACCTTTTTCTGGTTAGAAAAATAGTTGTAGCAAAATTTCTAACCCTATCTGCGGTATTGGGAATCGAACCCAGGTGAGCTACGTACAAACCAATCGATTTACCAACCAGGCTATGCTCGCTGGCTGCCTTCTCGATGAAATTTATGTTGTACTGCCTTTGAATGTAGTCTGTCACATTTTTCGGATTGTGAAATGAAACGTTCTCATTGATGTGTAAAACTTCACACCAAAAAAGTCTGAATTTTATCGTTGACGTAATTGCAAACATGACACAATTCAACAAACTGTAATTTACGAAATGACGGAACATTACCGTGTTCCGTTTAACTTTACATGAAATATATACTTTACATGCGCACTGACAAAAAATTACACTTCCTACCATTCAGAACAAACGCTGTATGTGGAGTAAAATTACATGATTCACGAAATTAAACGTCATGTAAAATTAAAATCAAACGCAAAACTAAGTCATTTTTGATGCTCGTATATGTCAGGGTCAGGAGACGTAAATTTACTCTATTTTTTCTAGGTGTGTTTATAGTAAATAGTTTAATAAATATACAAATAACCTAAAAATAGGACCATGAGTTATAACATCGAAAGCTATCAATCGATTCGCTCAAACATATATTTTCCTGAAAGCTTGACCGCCTGCGCACACTTTCCTCTCAAACGGTCTTTCACGATCTGGTATCAGATGGCAAAAGGTCCGAATTGGATTAAGGCATACTCTACGATTCACACACCGATTAAGCAGATCCGTAAACAGAACAACGCACTTGATTTAATCAATTGTTTCCAACAAAATCTTGTTATATGACATACACATTGTTCAAAGTAGCCCTCCGAGGCGGCAAGTGCTTCTACCCGATCAGAAACACACAACAAAAAGATTTCAAACTACATCTCGCGTTTTTACTCGTTATAATTTTCCGTTATTTTAACTACTAACGAGACCAAATTTATAACCAACCTGTTGCGAAAATGTTATTTTGCAATAATCTTGTTATTTCATTCTGATCGAGTAGTGCACGCCCACGAAAACTGAAAACGGTCGGCTTCGGCTTGAATTTCGATTTGCCAGCATATTTAACATCGTCTTGTGTTTCTTCAATGTTGTCAGTGTAATCACCATCGTTGATGTTAAAATTTATCATCCAAAATTTAAATTTTTCTTGCTCCAAGTGTTTACGGTGAAGCGTACGGTAGCAAATTGGTAGCATGGAGTTGCTTTGCTGTAGATTTTGGTACTCGCTTGCGTTTATGATAAATTACATTGTTTTCCTTCACTGAATTTTTGTGCCACTTTCCGTGTCTATTGTTCAACATGGTTTTCGACACTTGACTGCACATTATGCGGCTTTTTGTCCTTAGGACAATCCTTCAAAACGTTTAACATAGTTGCACGCGAGATTGACATGTTCTTGTCAGGAGGCTGTCATTATTGCGAGATCATGGGCGTGGGTATGCGTTAATGAGCAGGATTGCGACCGGGTTTGTATTATCGCGAAAGGCTCGAGCGTTAGTATGTTATTGTGCTCGTCTGTAGCGTATTCTAACAAATACTTAATTGCGCCATATTCTGTTCTATTGCCTAAAATTTGTGTGTTTCGAAACACATTCTAATTTTTGTGTTATTAGAAACACTCCCGTTAGTAGGTTGCTTGAAGATAAAGTTCGACATTTTAAAAACTGATCATTACCAATTTAATTCAACAAACCTTAAAACTATAAATAATAGGCAGCCGACTGCTCAGATGAACTGGCGCATGATAACACACCTGGTGATTATGCCAACGCGTTAACACTTACGAATTTATGAGCGCGGTTTCAAGCGCCAACATACATATAAACGCCCGCTCTCACGAACTCATGTATTGTACGCATCCGGAAGCTCCCACTATAAAATACTTAACTTACATACTCATATTAGACAAGTTTCAGGGCACCATAATTGAGCACTCCAGGTGAGAACTATCTCCCTTCATCTGAACCGTACACTGAAATTAAACATAGT
This sequence comes from Topomyia yanbarensis, assembly GCF_030247195.1. Classification (NCBI taxonomy): domain Eukaryota; kingdom Metazoa; phylum Arthropoda; class Insecta; order Diptera; family Culicidae; genus Topomyia; species Topomyia yanbarensis. The sequence goes on along the minus strand of NC_080672.1, from coordinate 412,434,174 downwards.
GCGAACCTTCAAAACTCCACGCGAATATGCAAACAATTAAGGGGGTCCTCTTATATAATTGCGCAAAAAGTACCTAATGTTTGATTTTTTTTCAAGAGTTAAAATGACTAAGACATGCGCGCTGTTCTACATAATGTTTATTAAGGTTTCATCTATAAAATTAAAATGGTGTCCAAAATGGCGGCTCTAGCAAAAGGTGTTTTGAAAACCGACCTCATCTGCGGGCACGATGCGGGTCGCAATTCGTCGTCTACAAGCAGAAAACCAAAACGATCTTGAAGAATACATTCGATAGAGGCGCCCCAATCCAAAAAAACATGAAAAACTTTTGATGATAGTTTAGATACATCGTCTAACTAGACACCCAGATGGTGCTAGTTACTGACGAGATGAATTCAAAACACAAAAAATAAAACTTAATGAAAAAATTCGTCAGAGACACAAAATGGCGGCCACTTGAAAATAAAGTATTGCTTTTTCACTTGATTTTTCCACTTTGGCCGGATGTAAAAAATCATTGATAATCAACATGTTGCAATTTCGTAGGTTGCCACGCCGGAGAATGTTGTCTTCTTTTAGGCGGTCAAAACGCGCAGTTGACTGGTCAAATGGTTCAAAAACGAGAATGCCCGCAGATTCCAAAAATCTTATTTCCAAAAAGCCGCCATTTTTGACATCGTTTTTGTTACCTTACACTCGAAAATTTTGATTTCATAGATGAATCTAATGAATCTACTGCATGAAATTAATTTAATCAATTAAATGAATTAATCAAATAAAATAAATAAAATTAAACGAATTAAATGAACTAATTAAACTATAAATGAACTAAAAATGATATATAAATGATATATAAATGAATTATAAATAAACTATAAATAAACTATAAAACTATAAAACTATGAAACTATGAAACTATGAAACTATGAAACTATGAAACTATGAAACTATGAAACTATGAAACTATGAAACTATGAAACTATGAAACTATGAAACTATGAAACTATGAAACTATAAAACTATAAAACTATAAAACTATAAAACTATAAAACTATAAAACTATAAAACTATAAAACTATAAAACTATAAAACTATAAAACTATAAAACTATAAAACTATAAAACTATAAAACTATAAAACTATAAAACTATAAAACTATAAAACTATAAAACTATAAAACTATAAAACTATAAAACTATAAAACTATAAAACTATAAAACTATAAAACTATAAAACTATAAAACTATAAAACTATAAAACTATAAAACTATAAAACTATAAAACTATAAAACTATAAAACTATAAAACTATAAAACTATAAAACTATAAAACTATAAAACTATAAAACTATAAAACTATAAAACTATAAAACTATAAAACTATAAAACTATAAAACTATAAAACTATAAAACTATAAAACTATAAAACTATAAAACTATAAAACTATAAAACTATAAAACTATAAAACTATAAAACTATAAAACTATAAAACTATAAAACTATAAAACTATAAAACTATAAAACTATAAAACTATAAAACTATAAAACTATAAAACTATAAAACTATAAAACTATAAAACTATAAAACTATAAAACTATAAAACTATAAAACTATAAAACTATAAAACTATAAAACTATAAAACTATAAAACTATAAAACTATAAAACTATAAAACTATAAAACTATAAAACTATGAAACTATAAAACTATAAAACTATAAAACTATAAAACTATAAAACTATGAAACTATAAAACTATAAAACTATAAAACTATAAAACTATAAAACTATAAAACTATAAAACTATAAAACTGTAAAACTATAAAACTATAAAACTATAAAACTATAAAACTATAAAACTATAAAACTATAAAACTATAAGACTATAAAACTATAAAACTATAAAACTATAAAACTATAAAACTATAAAACTATAAAACTATAAAACTATAAAGCTATAAAACTATAAAACTATAAAACTATAACACTATAAAACTATAAAGCTATAAAACTATAAAACTATAAAACTATAAAACTATAAAACTATAAAACTATAAAACTATAAAACTATAAAACTATAAAACTATAAAACTATAAAACTATAAAACTATAAAACTATAAAACTATAAAACTATAAAACTATAAAACTATAAAACTATAAAACTATAAAACTATAAAACTATAAAACTATAAAACTATGAAACTATGAAACTATGAAACTATGAAACTATGAAACTATGAAAATATAAAACTATAAATGAGCCATGCATTAATAAACGCGGTCTCAAGTATGATTATATTAATGCACGTTCCCACGTGATCATAAATCAGTCTCACCCGGAAGTCTTCAGTCTCGTCTCCAAAAAAACACAATCTTATATGCACTAGTAGTCTCAAGGCGCCTTGAACGGATATTCTAGAGCGATTGGGAAACCCTTCTAGATCTGAACCGTGTACTCATAATCGCGCCACATTCAAAAGCCCTGCGAATAGGCAAACGATTACATGGTTATAGAAACGAATTCACACACGCCAAGTTACACGCGACACATACACACTCACGCGATCAAATCCGTTAACATACAAACGCTCGAGCCCTGCGCGATAATACAACATTGGTCACAAACGCGACCATGAAATTTCGATTATCCACGCAAATCAACGGTCGTGATCTCGCAAACATCAAAACGCTGCTGTGATTAGGTGAAATTTTAACACTTGCAAATTTATAAACGTGATCTTAAGTATGATTATACAAACGCGCGCTTTCACACAATCATGAATTCGTCACATCCGGATGTCCCTAGCGTTGGTGCTAGTAGCTTAGGACCATACCTTCAGTTGGACCATTGTAAAAAATGTTGCTCATATATACTAGGCAACTAGTTCCTTCTAGTATTTGAACCGTACATTGAAAATTAATTATCATATTTACGGTCCGCGCGATCATTCAAGAGCACACGCAAATATGCGAATGGCCACACGGTTGTAAAATCAGATTTGAACACGCGAAGTCACGCACACGCTATCACATGCGATCGAACACGTAAACGCTCGAGCCCTTCGTGATGATACACAAAGATGAATATACAATCGCGATGATCCACGCATATCTACGTTCAAGTTATCGCAGTTACAAAATCTGTTTTAATCCACCTAGTGGTGCAATTGTGCTTTTCTCATTTCTATAAACTGTGATTTCGTGGCTGGTTATGTTCAATAACATTGTGAAAATGTTTGTTAAATTCTTAGTATACCTTGCACCTCTAATACAATGGCTCGCCAGCCACGAACTTGATAAGCTACGTGTCGATGCTGAAATACTTGATACAAAAGTTATCATACCTAATTAACGTAATTAGCATTAGTTGAATATTGTCTTCTTGCTAACTTATTTGTGCATGCAGGGGTGGGTAAAAAATACTATACCCTTCTTTTAAGACTAAGACTACTATGCCTATGCTTAGTACAAGACTAAGATTATGATAATCGAGTCAGCGATATATGAGAAACAGCAGCTAATCTAATTTTGGAACATGGCAATTTCCTCGGATCATCCGGAATCCTAAACGCTTCTCAATGTGGTCAAAGAGACTTTGATTTACATTTAGTGAATTTAAAGCAATTTAGAACTGGATCTAAGTTAGTTTTGCATAATTTAGATATAATGAATTAATATACCGGCTTAAATGGGAATTTCGCATGTAACCGCGTACTTGTACACGTAACACAGGAACCAGAACTCCGATTCCAACGTAATTTAATAGCAGTCAATAGGGATGTTGTAGCTTTCATTTGAGATTAAATTTGAGAAAATCTGAGAAGCAGATTTCAATTCAGGAGCTTAGCCACTTTCTCGAAGCTTCCGGTTCCGCCGAAGGTGTTCAATTTGGAAATTCTCATGTCCGATGAAAATTCCTGGGTTCAGGTTGTCTATTTTTTATTTGTGGGGTTTGAATTTCTGTTTCTATGTTCGGATTTTTCTAACTTAAATTGCGGGCTCAGTTCAGTTCAATCCAAATTTTATAATTGTCGATTTCGGGTGGGAAGAAAATGGAACACGACCATCTGTGATGGTGATCAACACGCAAATATTTAATGTACTATAAATACTAATGAATGAATACAATTATTTGGTGATATATTGTAAACAATAAAAATGGTGTCCATAGAATATGATAACATAAGAAGTACTTATTCCACTAAGACAAAACAATGCGTACCTCTCCCGCACATTCAACGCTTCAAACACTAAACAATGAATTCTAGCATATCAACAGGTATTCACGGATTTCTTAGTCATTACTTTCAGCCGATTGGTTCTTGAAACTGTCATAGCACGTAACTTTCGAACATCACTAAGGGTAGCTTTCGTGGCAATAAAATTGCTGATACGGAAAGCGGGGTCTGAGGAAGGGTTTATAGATTTCTTTACCCCTACAGGGTAGCTAGGTTACTCATAAACTAAAACCGCAATTCTAGTAAATTTTGAACCGATTTGGATACTGTTGTATGTTGGATGATTAAAAACAAATCAAATTGTGCCTTACTGTTCTGACTGAGGAAGTTGAAAGTATCTGTTGAAATGTCCGCATGGTGGCGCTACAACAAATGTAACATTGCTATTTTTTCAGCTACTAAATATGTCAGCTTGATTGTGTTGCTCGGAATTATTTATATTTCGTACGTCATAATGTCAAAAAATAGTAATATAAAGATTACCGCACGCAAAATAACTGAAGAGGAGCGTATTGGGCATACCATATTGTGTTGCAAGATAATGTTTAAAAAATAGTGATCCAAGAAATGTTTCATCAGACTGCTAGGTGGATTAATTCGGATTTTTGCCGGATTTGTCAAAACTATTTCGCATTGATTATTCAAAATTGGATTTCATTTTTTCGCTAATTTCACCCCATATTCTACTTGATACGCTCATGGAAGGACTACTGAACCCTTGTTCTTTGTGTTACCTATGAATGACCGCACGTTATTCTATTCCCTAATAAGACGAGTGACATAATGTTAATTGGAAGTTTAGCCATTGTGCTATCGTTCGAGAAGTAGCATTCTTATAATAATGCCCCCAGAACCGATTCTATCCACCGAAAGCTGACATTTCTACCGTTTATCTACAAATTTAATGAACATTTTTTCAATTCATCCCCTCACGCGTTCCTTCGCCAGTTTGGATATAAACGATTAAATTTTACCCGAAAGTCATCCCATATTGCTCACCCCGGCTACGTGACTAAAATTGAGCAAATCATCCGCCACATTCGAGTCGCCTAATCTACCGCTACCGGTATTATCCGAAAATCGACGAGCAAGGACGTGAAAGTTTTCCATTCTGTCAGCCTGCCTAAGCTTCTGCAACGACGACGTTCCATACATTTATGCGTACCTTATTTAACGGTGACCAAATTGCGATAGCTAATCCCCAAAATGTTCGCTAGATTAGTCGTCATTAGCTTTGCTTGCGGTAGTTTCACGCTCGAGCGTGACAGAAATCCTCTCTGTCACGCCACTTGAACGGAAATTAGAATTTGTTCGCTTTTTATATAAGTATGTAGTAGTATATGTGGCAATTTAGATTATAGACTAAATCTTGTAAATTTCAGTAATAATTAATTGGTTTTTACATGCTAATCCTACATCACCTGTTTCGTTCTTTTCTTTTCATTTCACGCTACCAAAAATGATTGAAATTCAACATTTTAATTGATTATTTACGCCGTTGGTTTGCGTTGTTCCGTTGTGTTCCTGCCGTGCTCAACAAATGACACATTAACACACGCATACACATACTTCCATCTACACACGCTACTTCACCACGTTAAGAAGACCGAATTATTGCAGCAAACGGAACCAGAAACGCAAGTCTCAAGTGCCAACAACAACAACAACAACAACAACATCAACAACAGCCAGAGTAGTAACACGCCAACGGGCCAGTCAATGGTCTCAGTCGTAGCCGCCAGCTCGATAGCCTCCGGAAGTCCCACCAGCTGCAGCAGTAGTCCCGGAGGTGCAGGCAGCAGCTCCGGTTTGACCAGCGGGTGCAGTACCATGACCACGACCGCTTCCGGAACGGTTGCACTCAGTACGGCCGTCCAGCAGCTGTCTGCTGTGGCAGCAGCAGCCGCTGCCGCCGCCGCACAAAGTCAAGCTGTCCAACAACATCAGCAGCAGCAGCAACAGCAGCAGCAACAACAACAACAGCAAGCTCAAAATGTGGCCGCAGCTGTGGCAGCCGCCAATGCACTGGCCGATGCCAAAGGACAACCAAAGCGACTTCACGTGTCGAACATACCGTTCCGATTTCGGGACCCGGACCTGAGGACCATGTTTGGGGTGAGTGTTTAATTTTTTTGATATTTTGTTTACAGTGAAATGTGATGGTTCTTCCTTCGCAAGTTGGAATAGAAAAAAATAACGTGTCCAGTTTTTAAGTGAAATTGAAATTAGAAATGTCATCAAAATGTTTGGTTGATGGCAATTTCGTACCTAGGCTCATATCCATTTAAGTTTAAACGGGATGGGTTTCAAACTAAAAATATTCGTTCAATTCACAAAATTAGTACTTTGCGGGAGTTTATCCCATCCATGTAACATGGTTCCGAATCGAAGTTCCCAACCGAAACACCATTAATCTATCCACCGGAATTTACCCAGAATTTACCACCTTTGACGTGTTTTGGAAACACCGGAACCCACCGATTTCACTTATCGGATATTACATTGGTATTAATCTGGAATCATTGTGGCATTTTCTCATCAAGAAGATATGTAATTAACACTTGGTGCGGTGTAACTTCTACACCACCACCACCAGCAGCCTCGTACTTCGAAAGCATTTCACTCGTCCCGGTGAAATGCTTTCCACACTCCTCACGTGAGGTGGAATTTCTCGGGAATACAATCGCAGCAACAGCCAGTGGCAGATTATCCGGCAAATTGTGTAATTATGAAGCTATCGAAGCTCGCTGGGTTATAATGAAATGAGCACTATGCATGCATGTACTGCTCAAGTTGAAGATATTTCGAGTGGATTGACGAAAGGTACTCTACCGGCACGGCGGACTCGTTGTAGTGTGCTAGTAGATGGTTGGGTAAATATATAGCTAAGGGGCTTGTTTGCCGATAGATTAGCGGACAGGTGATAGACAGTGATGAACTGATTTTAATTATGCATTCACTGTCAGAATGAACCGAGAAAATGGTAAATACATATCACAAAAGATCGATCAAAGCTGATGGTCGGAACTAATCATGTATCAATAAATGCACTGATTTCACAGCATTACAACTTCTCAGTTTGACCAAACAAGTTTCTAATAGCTATTCCCCTGGAAGTAAATTGGACTTAACTAAATTCGTGCTCAAAGTGCATAATATCTAACTTTACTAAGTTGCACTTTGTCTCATCAGTAGCTGGCGGGCCGGCTTGACTGAACGATATACGACTTGTGTGTACGGTTAGAACGACCGATCGATACTGACGTCCCGATAGTACGAAAGTTCTCGTTTTTACCGTTAAGATCATAGCAAAATCTAACGTATTGTGTTTGTAAGCAGGCGCAATACCGACCTATGTATTTTCGGCCAAGATTGTCTGTTAGTTACTGATGAGACGAATTTGAAACGCTAAGTTCGACTTGTCTGTTTCGATTCAAATTTATTAAGTTTTTAAAATATCCTCTAATCTTGAGAGTTGGATGTTTATATTTTTAAATTCTTCCGTATCGGAATCAAGGGGAAGAGCAGTGCCGTTAACCTTCCGGCAGTCGCGCTAGTGCACTGAGTGCACACCACTCTGAAAATCTAGCGAAATTGTCTTAGGGCACCAGCAGGTGCTCGTTCAATGAACCATTTGCGCGACTTCCGGAGGGTTCAGCAAGGAAACTTTGGTCAAGGACCAGGGGCCTCGGGATTTTGGATGCCCCGTTGCTAAAATAGATATAAAATCATACAAAATGCCAGCTCAGGTGGTACTAAGAAAACTACGAAAAAGGTGCGTTTCTATTACACCGAGGTTTTTTTACGCGGTTTTTTGCGCGGTTTTTTAGGAGGTTTTTTTACGCGGATTTTCCAATTAACGCGTTTTTTTACGCGGATTTTTCAATTACCGCGGTTTTTTACGCGGATTTTCCAATTAACGCGGTTTTTGCAAAAATATTCTAAGTCCTTTTGAATGCAAAAGACTGACTTTTTTTCTGAAAAAAATTTCTAAGTCCTTTTAAATGCAAAAGAACTTGGAAGAATTTTGGCAGTTTATTTTTTTTAAATATTCTAGGTCATTTTGAATGCAAAAGACTTAGAAGGTTTTCGGAATAATGGAAGAGACGGGTCTGGAAGACTCCTTATGGCCCGCACCCCAACAATATGGGTATTTTCGAAATGGTCTTGAAGAGTAGGTGCCAGAAATTGATTTTTGACGCCATTTTAAAATCAAAGATGACGACTTCCGGTTTAGCGAAATTCGCTATAACCCAATCAATATAGGTATTTTCGAAATGGTCTTGAAGAGTAGGTACCAGAAATTGGTTTTTGACGCCATTTTTAAATCAAAGATGGCGACTTCCGGTTTAGCGAAATTCGCTATAACCCAATTAATATGGGTATTTTCGGAATGGTATTGACAAGTAGGTGCTAGAAATTTGTTTGACGCCATTTTGAAATCCAAGATGGCGATATCCGGCTTAGCGAAAATTCTCTACAATCCATGCAATATGGGTATTGTCGGAATGGTCTTGAAGAGTAGGTACCAGAAATTTATGTTTGGCGCCATTTTAAAATCCAAGTCGGCGACTTCCGGTTTAGCGAAATTCGCTATAACCCTATCAATCTAGGTATTTTCGGAATGGTCTTGACGAGTAGTAGACAAAGATCGATGTTTGACGCCATTTTGAATACCAAGATGGCGACTTCCGGGTTAGCCACATTCACTATAACCCAGTCAATATGAGTGGTTTTGGAATGATCTTAACGAGTAGGTTCCAATAATTGATTTTTGACGCCATTTTTAAATCTAAGATGGCGATTTCCGATTTCGCGAAATTCGCTGTAACCCAATCAATATTGGTATTTTTGGAAGATGAAGTTGTAGTACAAATAGTTTTTATTAAATAGTTGAATTTACTTGCATTTAAGCAATATATTTAATTTGAATAAATTCAAACCCCCAATTCACACCACATACGTCTCTTTCTTCTCTCGTTTCCATTCTCACCGCACTTTCCTGGATGAACACATAAAAATATTTTGCATTTTGCTGGTTTATGATTAGATCTTATATTTGAGGGTGATTTAGATGAGTGCCCAAATTTTTCATGCGGGAATTTCAGTAAACCGGAAGTTGCCATCTAGAATTTTAAAATGACGCCAACCGTTTGTCTGCTACTCGTCAAAACCATTCCGAAAATACTCATTGAGTTGTAGAGAATCTCGGTAAGCCGGAAGTCGCCATTTGGGATTTGAAAATGGCGCCAAAAATCAATTTTCATGGAAAACCTTGCGGGGAAGGTGCAGATTTATTTATTTCTGGCACCTACTCGTCAAGACCATTCCGAAAATACCCATATTGATTGGGTTATAGCGAATTTCGCTAAACCGGAAGTCGCCATCTTGGATTTCAAAATGGCGTCAAAGATCAATTTCTGGCACCTACTCCTCACGACCATTTCAAAAATATCCATATTGATTGAGTTATAGCGAATTTCGCTAAACCGGAAGTCACCATCTTTGATTTCAAAATGGAGTCAACAATCAATTTCTGGCACCTATTCTTCAAGACCAATCCGAAAATATCCATATTGATTGGGTTATAGCGAATTTTGCTAAACCGGAAGTCGCCATCTTTGATTTCAAAATGGTGTCAAAGATCAATTTCTGGCACCTACTCTTCAAGACCATTCCGAAAATACCCATATTGATTGGGTTACAGCGAATTTCGCTAAACCGGAAGTCGCCATCTTTTATTTCAAAATGGCGTCAAAAATCAATTTCTGGCACCTACTCCTCACGACCATTCCAAAAATACTCATATTGATTGGGTTATAGCGAATTTCGCTAAACCGGAAGTCGCCATCTTTGATTTCAAAATGGCGTCAAAAATAAATTTCTGGCACCTACTCTTCAAGACCAATCCGAAAATACCCATATTGATTGGGTTACAGCGAATTTCGCAAAACTGGAAGTCGCCATCTTGGATTTCAAAATGGCGTCAAAGATCAATTTCTGGCACCTACTCCTCACGACCATTCCAAAAATATCCATATTGATTGAGTTATAGCGAATTTCACTAAACCGGAAGTCGCCATCTTTGATTTCAAAACGGAGTCAACAATCAATTTCTGGCACCTATTCTTCAAGACCAATCCGAAAATATCCATATTGATTGGGTTATAGCGAATTTCGCTAAACCGGAAGTCGCCATCTTTGATTTCAAAATGGTGTCAAAGATCAATTTCTGGCACCTACTCGTCAAGACCATTCCGAAAATACCCATATTGATTGGGTTACAGCGAATTTCGCTAAACCGGAAGTCGCCATCTTTTATTTCAAAATGGCGTCAAAAATCAATTTCTGGCACCTACTCCTCACGACCATTCCAAAAATACCCATATTGATTGGGTTATAGCGAATTTCGCTAAACCGGAAGTCGCCATCTTTGATTTCAAAATGGCGTCAAAGATCGATTTCTGGCACCTACTCTTCAAGACCAATCCGAAAATACCCATATTAATTGGGTTATAGCGAATTTCGCTAAACCGGAAGTCGCCATCTTTGATTTAAAAATGGCGTCAAAAATCAATTTCTGGTACCTACTCTTCAAGACCATTTCGAAAATACCCATATTGATTGGGTTATAACGAATTTCGCTAAACCGGAAGTCGCCATCTTTGATTTCAAAATGACGCCAAAAATCAATTTCTGGCACCTACTCCTCACGACCATTCCAAAAATATCCATATTGATTGAGTTATAGCGAATTTCGCTAAACCGGAAGTCGCCATCTTTGATTTCAAAATGGCGTCAAAGATCGATTTCTGGCACCTACTCTTCAAGACCATCACAAAAATATCCATATTGATTGAGTTATAGCGAATTTCGCTAAACCGGAAGTCGCCATTTTTGATTTCAAAATGGCGTCAAAGATCGATTTCTAGCACCTACTCTTCAAGACCATTCCGAAAATACCCATATTGTTGGGGTGTGGGCCATAAGGAGTCATTCAAAAGGACTTTTTTTATTTGTTGCTAAAACCGTGTTAATTGCGAAATCCGCGCAGAAAAAAAACTTCCAAAAATATAAGTCTTCTGATGAGAGTTTTTTTACGCGGATTTTCCAGTTATCGCGGTTTTATTACGCGCTACGTATCCCCCGTGTAAAAAAACCTGGGTGTACTTTAATAGCGAAAAAATGGGTAGGTAATGTTAGATACACAATCAGAGTGAAGTAGAATACACTTTATGCTGTTAGTTCGAATGCAGCATTTCTACGTGCTTCTGACCTATCATATTACAGACATTCTTTCGGTATTTATGCAAGCCAAAAACCATCAAATTGTAATATATTATGCGGTATGCAAATTATTCTAAATCTATTCTATTCCAACATATTCTTTACATTCTCGTTTGTTAGCCACAAAAAAAGATTTTGTTTTTGGGGAAGGAATTTATCTGGCGACAGGATTTGGGACCCCAGAGAAAGAAATTCACTATAACTAAGAACAATTTAGCCTAGTCGAAGCCAAGGATGCCACATTGAAATCTGTGTTTCAACCAAAAAAAATCATTTTATCGTCTGCGATGCCAGATAAAAATCTGTGATAATTTGTGTTAAATTTCCAAAAAATCAGAAAACTCGGCATATTTCCAAAATTCTGTGAAAATGCCAAAAAATTGTCATCTATATAAAAAAATCTGTGACCAAAGTTTGTAAAATTAATCTATGACAATACTGAAAAATCTGTAAATGCGGTAACCCTGGTGGTCGAAGCTCCAAATGTCGTGATGTGAAGTTCTAATTCCATTGCGCTGTGAATGGTGCGATGACACGGACAAATACTGTCATGGTCTAAAACCAATCTGTCTGTGTGGACCCATCGGCGATTCGTTGCTACAAAAGGCAATTTTTCTTGGAAATGAGTAGTATTAAAAGATGAGTTTTCTGAACAAACTTAGCAAACTGAATTGCGGACGCCTCATTTTAAACGAATGAAATGCGGGAATGTCTTACGGGACATAATAATTTTTAGCGGAAACGAAAATGGTAAACCAGAGCGTATATATTCTCCGCCTTTTTGAAAATCGTTTTTCACTACTTTGAAGACTTCCAAAATTCGAAAATACATTGGCGATGGGAAAAATATTCTAAAACATTCTTTAAATTTTCGAGTGCCAGTGCTTCTTTTATCTAAGAGCAAAAATTTATTCCAAACCAAAGAAAATGTTTTTTTCTGACACTAGAAATGCCCACTGCTATAGGCACGGAAGGGAATATATGAATTGCCATAACATCAAACAATCCAGTCTGGCCGGATCTCTCAATATTGTCTTCTCAGTATACCGGTCTCGATGTACGGCCCAGAAACAGCAGCTTCATTAAATTCACATGGCTAGCTACGAATGGTGGTACCGGATGGACCTGTATTATAAATTTACAAGATTTTGGTTTTCGATTGGTGTTTATTACAATGTACGACAAAAAGAAAACCAACTTGGGTGTTGCATCTAATATAATTCTCAACAACTTTATCGAAGACAGCTAGTCTCTAAATAATGTTTTGAAGAGTTGAATGTCCATTATTATTCATAACGGGATGAATGACCAAAATAATTTTTTCAAAACATACTCTGTATCATGTTGAAAAACTTCATAGAAGACACTACAACTTCAATATTTGCCGTTTTGAAATTATGTAATCTCGAAAGTAAAACTATTTTTGAACATTTGTTTTCGTATTTTTTACTTTTAAAGTACATAACTTGTATTGTTCATTACGAATAGCCAATCACCTCACTTTTGAAGTAGACTACTTCTAACGTTTCAATATTGGTGCCCCGTTTCAAAATTTTCGGCCGGAATTTTAGCCGATTTGATCGGTGCTGACGTCACTAGATCGTACGGAAGCCCTCGTTTTTACCGTTAAGACCATAACGGAGTCTTAAGTAGATCTTGGTAAAAACTTTTTTTTCTCCACTAAGGAGAAAATTATTTTAAACCACATTGGCGTGCTAAGGGCACAAAACCTATAACTACATTAATTACGAAATTAGCGTTTCGACTTCGTTCCATCAGAATTTGACACTAACTAAGCAGGACTAAGCTGGCGCCGTATTGACGCTAGCTCCAAAAACGAAAACTCATCTCTAGACTACTTTCTTGCGCGACATCGGCCGGAGTTTTATCCGATTATTAACGTGAATGTCTGCCGTTGTACTGAATGAAAAAATTAGATTTTTTCGCTGATTGGAAATTTTGGAACTAATTCCGTGAATGTATAATTACTGATAATAACGGAGATAATAGATTTATTTTGTTAAAGCAGTTGATTTCTGTGCCATGATTGGTCCGTACAATTTGACCGAACAAGCAAGCGGTGCTAGGACTGCCCCTTTGTCATCCAACTAACTGCGTCACACGTATAAAACATGTACTATGCGGCAGATTCGGGTGCAACGTCCAACTACTACTTAGCAGAAGGTAAGGGACTCTTCACATTTCCTTTCGATCATGTCCATATGAGCCTGCCTAGTCCTAGTTTTCCGTTCTAAGTTTATAACTGATTCACTCTAGAATACCTATCCGTCTTTCAATTTCATTGCTTTCGAAACGCAAAATATATTTCAATATTCTATTTTGATGGAAAGTAAATGCATTTAATTTCGTTGATTTTAGAAAATGCATCACAAGTTATCTATCCAGAGCTTTAGGCAGTTAATATGAATGCTGCAATTTCAACTATCTTCTGAAAGTTTGTATTAAATACAGTTATTGCGGTATTTCTTAATGAAAATACCAAAATAACGGCACAAGCACATCGAATTTTCTTCTATTACCAAATGAATTCTTTCACTAACATTGAATGCCTTTTTTAGAGTTTCTATATGTTCGAATTTGTTTGACTATTTTAGAATTCGATGTACGTGTACCGTTATTTAGGTATTTCCATTAGAAGATACATTAGACAGTTAGAAAGGTATTTCTGTTTTATTTCTAGACCAACAAAAAATTTGAAATCGGCTGAAAAATGACAAACGTAGTTAATTTTTTAGTGTCGATTGTCTCAAAACTTTATGCAACGATTTACAGCTGCCTTATTAGACACAAATGGAGTATGGATGTGGCTTACGTGACAACTAATTTTATCAACATTCCGTACGGTGCTTTAATCTAAATCGATCTAGTTGAATATTTGTCTGTATCACAACACCATTAGGCGTTACGTATTTAAAGGGGTTCTCTATTAAAAAATAAATTAAAAATGAAACGAAATTAAAAATTAAAAGTGTAAAAAATTATTTCTTCGATTTCAATATATATGACACCACAGAAAGAATTTAATGAAAATCGCAGTCGCTTTTGTATATTTCTGGGATCTGAAATGTACCCGTATCCGGCCATTTCCGAGAAGTTATGCACCGTAATTTATCTTTAGTGCATTTTTCCTAATTGCATTTAGCTGCCGAGCAAGCCATCGTAACGGTATTGGTCGCATTTCAATATTTTTTAAATTATTCAGTAAACATACCGCTAGTACGATACAATACGCAATTTTTTGTTCCATTTTTATGGTCTCTAATGTATAAAAAAATGACGTAAAATGGAAAAAATCAGGAATAGTTGCAAAAACAAAAATTATAATTCGCGAAATAAAAAAAATCTGTCTCGGGTAAGCATTGTTGATGTGACTAGGATTATGAAAAACATATGAAGATTCAACATCAATGTAATCAATGTCGTTTCAAGGTCGTCAATGAATTTATGGCCTATAAAATTAAAATTTAAAAGTAAAGTACCCTTGCAAACGTGACGGTATTTCTACAGCATGACAGTACATAAGATATTTGAAGCTCTGACTTGACTGGACTGCTACTGGCACCAAATTCTAGTCTACCTCCTGATCTCGCACACCCTAACGGAAGGTACCGTCGTGATCGACTTTACTCAATAAGACTCGTAGTGCGTGAGGTGATACATTTATTAAGGATGACAATGGAGCTTGACCTTACGGTAGTGTCCCACATCCAATTACATCATACAAGAAATGTGTTATTGATACCGTTCAACATGCCATTCAAGGTAAAACACTTTATAGTGATGAACAACATGCAACAAGACGATGAATACGACTACATTAAAACCAAGAGCACGCATGAACAAGGATATGACTGAAATTCGTCTACATGATTTGACACCGCGCACCTGCTCCGAGTACATTAAAAATTTATGTCGAAATACGGAGAAGTTGGATCCGTTACGAATAAAACCTAGAGAAACTTTTTCCCTGTCACTCTCAACGAATTTGTGTGGTTAGAATGCAGCTGAACTAACCTCTCCCCTATCTGCTCAATGTGTCACCTACACGTATATGTGGACAAGGATGCTTCCACTGCACACACCCCGGGCAGATACCCGTTGTCAGTTCTGCAACCAGACGGCACACTATGGTAAACCATGCGCCAAAACTACAACAGAAAATGGATGTACTACAACCCATACTAGCCAAACGTTTGCGACTGCCAAACCACAGACAATCGGTCAAACAATAATCCTCGATAACACTAAACCAACATCCAGTTCACCTGGCGAAGAAACAACCAAAAAAGAATACTGATATACCAAATTCACCTGAAACACAAGAAATATTAAAAAACAACCAACAGCGAAAACTAAAACTGCTCCAGCGACAACGACATGAAGGTACACGAGAGCGAGGGAGAGGTAAGACTGAATAAGCCACAAGTAGCAGATGGTAAAGTGAATAATGGAAATACCGAAATAGATCACGCGCAACAGCAAGCATTGTTCCCAGGATAGACGACCGCAATAATTTTCGTTTTTTTAAATTGAGTTGATTTGAAATGTTGATTACTTCCGAAAAAGGCGCATAGTTTTAAAGTTTGAAACCAAATAACAAATAACAGTTGAACCAGATTGGCGCCAGTTGGACACTAAATCAAATTCCGGGAAGACAATATGTGGACTCACTCTCTGTTTGTGCCTTTCAACACGGCGTACGATTCAGTGAAACTGTAGCAGATAATGCTTGATTATGGTTTTCGTTGAAACTGATTCGTATGACGCTAGATGGGTAAAAAACAAACGTCAAAATAGTCGGAGAGACATCCGACCGAATACTCGGAAAGATTGATTTGTGGCGTTAGATGAATAGAAGCAGGGCGATGTACTCTAATCTATTGTTCAACATAGCGCTCAAAGGCGCGATACGAATATCTGATGTACAAAAGAACGGAACCATCATCACGAGATTTCGCATGCTTCTAGGCTTCGCGGACGACATCGACATCGTGTTGATCGCAGAGCTGTGGAAGAGGCACTTTTGCTTTTAGAAAGGGAGACTGTGAGAATCGGACTGGCTATAAAATCGGACAAGACAAAGTGAGGCAGTTCGAACGGGGTTGGTTCCGAGATGGAAATCGATGGGGTACGATCGGAGGTTGTCGACGAATTCATAAATCTAGGAACCCTAGTTATTTGTGATGATGATGTTAGTTACGATATAAAATGATGTGTTGTGGGTGCGAATAGGATTCAGCTAAAGTCCTGTAGCTTGCAGATGCGCACAATACTTCCTCTATACAAATCGCTGTTACTCCCTCTTGCTCTGTGCAGACAATCGACTGCGCGGACTCTTTGAGTGAAGAATTCTGCGTTCTCAATAATCATCGGCCTACCTGAAAAGGTGAATGGCACAGAAGCATGGACCCCGAGCTGTACCAAGTATACAAACGTGCTAACATTGGAATTAGAGGTGTGCGCCGTCGTTTTTAGGTAACCTATAAATCTAAAATACATTCGGTCATTATTGGTAGTGTCCGAATTGTTCGGTTACGATAAGAATAGTGATGATAGACACTAAATTCGAACAATAACACAACTTGTGTGAACGCCGAAACCGACTGGCTAATCCTGAGTACTGTCTTAGGTAGCAAACACAAAAATGTGTTCGCTAGTATCGTGCATTGACAGTGTTCCGAAGCGAACAGATCACTATGCTTTTTGATGCTTTTTAACTAATTTCAAAAAAGCGAATTTAGGTAGTCAGGATCATTGAATAAAATGTGTAAATAATTTTTCAAAACAACTTTCCTGAAGACAGCAACTCTGTGGGTCATTACACAGTGGTCCTGATAATGTGGAATAAAGTTTAGTGTCTTCTGCATATTTGATGCTCAGTGTCTTGGCTTTTATGTTTTGGCATCAAAGTGGTTCGGAACTCGGCCGCTATAAATGCGCTTCGTCTAACTTTTCCGTAAGAGATTACAGAAAGATGGTCTCTTCGGCAAAGTTTTAAGCACTGCGATACTGTGCATGTCTTCTGAAGGTAGTGAATCTGTAGATCCTCCATGTTTTGGGATAACGCGCATTTGTTGATTTCATTCCGAAACTGATTTATTTTTAGTGTAATCGCAGTAAGTTTCTTACACATACTTTCTCAATCTCCTCGATAACAATTTACTGTGGCTTAAATATAACATAAAATGATGAAAATAAACCTATTTTTTTAGAAGATTTTATATAAAAAAAATCGATTCTTTAATCCCTCATCGTGCCAAATTTTTGTTTAGAGTTGCATTTTGGGGCTAGCTAGCTGCTGAGATATATTTAAGTGTAATTCCAATTGAGTGGATGGGTGCAGCATAGTTGGTAAGTCGATCGCCTTGTATGCATTTCATTTGGGTTCCGTTCCAAACTTCTATAATCGAAAAAAATGTAAAAGAAGCTTTCACATTTTTTTTTCGTTGCTTTTAAAGTTCATTAAACGGAAAAAATACTAAAGACTGTTGAGTGCACTAAAATTGGGTTTCAGAGCATTTTTTTACCTCGCAGGCTGCTTTTACAAATTCCTCCAGACTTAATGATTTACAATAATTTCATTTGTCATTTTTTTGTGCTCCACAATTCTCAACTCCAGGTGTTTAAGAGTTAAACAACTTCCACCTAAATAAACGAACACATCAGCAGCACCGAACGCGACGAGCCCCACGACTCTGTATCGAAATTCGATTAAATAGATATCTACTGGGAATCAATCCATCCATCGCATCGGGGAACAAGTTTAAATTAAATTCGAACCATTGCCCTAATCGGTCAGATGACCATTGCCACCACCGACCGTTCACTTTCAAGTACCGGGTGTCGTTAACCCGAACCCGGCGTTGATTAGCATGGGGATCCAGTACCGACACTGTCCGTCCGTCCATCCGTCCGTTTGTAGCTCATTCATTTCCACCAGCCACAACAGTAAACCATATCACTGAACTGAACACAAATTGAGATTAATTTTCAACTTTTTTTTTCAGCAACACGGTACCATCCTGGACGTGGAGATCATTTTCAACGAGCGCGGCAGTAAGGTATGTGTAACCAGTTCCCTACCTTCGTTTAGCATTTAGTTTTACCCGATATTGACAGAAACTGGTTAGGGTTTTAGAAGTTAGGAAAGTTGGTAGATTTTTAGGAGAGTTAAAAAAGTTCGGAAAATGAAAGTTAATGTAAGCTTTATAAAGGCATCCTCAAGATGATCATAGCTAAGCTGTCCGAAACGTTGGCAACGCAAGTATATTTAATTTGATCATCGTGAGGTTTCTTGTAAAGTTTACTTTAACTTTTTTTTTCGCTTCAAAGAACGAACTTGTTATCAGAAAGGATTACAACAAGAACATCAAAAAAACGTTGATAAACTATTCTTCTTTTCAAAAGCAATATCAAACCGTAGTTCCACAACGTCGCTGCCTCAAACGTAAGCGTGGTTGCGTGGTGAAATGTTGATTAAAGCCCCAGTTACCGAGCAAAATTAATTAATATTTTCCCCCAGGGTGCTTCCCGGACCACTAGGGGAACTGCACTCTCTTTCTCTCTCTCTGTCTGACTGTCACTGGGATATAAATCCCTGGCATAATTATACCGACACTTCCTACGTGGCAGCAGGTTCATTTGCATCGCAATAAATTAATTATAAAGGTCTGACACTTCGCTACCTTAGATGAATTTTAAAAGAAAAGAAGGACAGTTTTCAACGTTTTTTCCCCTTCATTGGTTACATCACTCAGAAATAAATTTTCAGAACGATATTAGGTTCAGTCAGTTTCGTGTTAGGTCAGATCAGGATTTGTTTTTCAAGTATCTCAAATTCTCACATATAAGAAATGAAATTACGCTTAAAAACAATTTGCAATCAAAAAATATAATCTTTTTTGTTTATATATAAATTTTTAACGATTCTATTTGTTTTTTTTCTACCTTTTCATTCTTCTTATTTTCTTCGTTGCTTTCTACTTACTAGTTTTTCTTTACTCTTTGAAACTCTATCTTTTCGGTTAGTTGATACTTTCTACTCTTCTATGATTTTGTATTGTTCAACTGAACTCTCTACTAGTGAAACGTTTGAACCGACATCTTCATACGCACACACAAACATACGCATACAGAAACACCCCATACACTTGCCGAATCACTCTCGAAAGAAAGTACATATATTTTTCACTCTCTTTGCTCGACATGCCCGATTCTATCCTGATGTCTTGAACAGTAGACTAGTTCTTTATCTCTCGTTTTTTGGTTGTTTTCAGTTAAATGCTCGAATTTTCCCATTTTTTTTCTTTTTCCTCCTTCCAAACATTGCGCGCGCTGTACTAACACACATGCGTGTCCGGTTCTCTTTCATTGTTTTTTTTCTCTTGTTTTTGTTGTCATTTTATTTTTGCTTTCTGAACATATCAGACTGTGGTTTCGCGTTTCCTTTGTTTTTTTTTTCTTTTTTCTCTCCAATATTTGGGCTTGCGTGCCCCCGAAGCTCAGTCGGGATTTGTTTATTTTTATTTTTTTTTGGTGGAATATGGAATGTGAATCTAGCTTTTAGGTTTGTTTAGTATTGGTTATGATTGTTACTGCTGCACTGGAAAGAGGTTTTTATTTGAATGTGTGTGTATAAATAGCATTTATAATGGACGATCGGAACTTGCTTTCAATATTGGTTTCTATTTTTTTTTATCACTGTCAGAATGTGGATTCATATGATTACAATACTCTCCTAGATGTGTTGTTCTGCAGGAAAATTATCGCATTTAATTAAATGTTCGGTTTTTCTTTTGCAAATTATGATTTTGACTGGGGAGCTGGGACGATCTGTACGTTACCAAACAGAAAGATGACATTTTAGTCACGTGATTTTCATAAAAAATGTTGCATGATTTTCACAAATATTTTTTGTAAGAAATCCGTTACCAAAAAGTCATCTTTTAAATTAGGTCATTAATATCAAATTGTATTGCATCATGTAGTACTAAGAATGTAAGGAAATTCATTTTTATTAATAGATCGCTGGGTGCCACTAAAAAAATTAAATACATACTCGAACAGCAGTTGGACGTAAAACGTATTTTGGAAATACTTGAAACCTTTTTGCATTTTTTGTTATTGTTTTGAAATAACAGGGCGCAACCGTGTTTAAGATTTACGTATCCCCCGTATTTGAACGTGCTAACTAGTACTCAACACTTGTTCCGTTTAGAGTTCCAATTCAACTGAATTTGAATTCCAAATAGAACACAGCATCTCTTTAGTATAAACCAAACATCGATGATTTAATTTTACTTGTTCTATGCAAATCGATAAATTAATTTTTTGCCACATGCGGCAAGCCGGAGTAAAACCTGTCGCTAGGATACGTGTGCAAGTTTCAAGATGCAAGCTGAGATGCTTTCCACACTTGGGAATAGTCGGCACTAGTGTTGGAGATCATGCTTTAAAAACTGGCTGACCGGCACAGAGTGCCGTTTTCAAAAAACACACACATAATGGCTGCGGTGTTCAAATACTGCCAAGAAGTCTGTATTGGAATTTGTACATAGAAATATTGTTCAGCGATATGTGCAAAAATATCGAAAATTTATCATGAAATGGCTGAAAGCTTTCGAAGCTTAACACTTTTTTACTACCCATGATCGCATAGTTGTCCCATTTTCCATGGGATTTCCTATCTTTATGGGACTGATATGCGATCATGGGCAGTTTATTACATACCGAATTTGCAAAGTGTACCCTCACAGAGAAAACATAAACGTAGTTCTACGTTAAAATATGGTGTTTATTCAGTTGGAAATCATTTTGTCTTTTCTGATAATTGGCCTTTCCGTCTTTAGCCTAGTGGTAAGCAATTTTCAGAAAGGGGTACATGATCGAGATCAATATTCGGGAAGGGGTACAAGAAACGATAAAGGTTGAAAACTAGCAGGTGTTACGTTTGGACAACAGTATGCAATTTAACTGAAGATGCTCAAGTCTCTGGATTTGTTGCTATCTTAAATGCCGCCAGATAAAGTTTTTCATAATGAGTAGATTGTTTACAGTACTGACACGTGGGATATTGATTGTCATAAGTAAACAAAGTGGTCTGAACTACTCTAAGCTAGGTTGCAATGTCACGAAGGAAGGAAGAGGATGTTTCACCACCAGTGTTACGAAATTTCAAAATCAGTTACCTATTTCTGCTTGCATTTACCGAAACCGTCAGTCAGATTCAACGCCTCTCCCATTCATTCACTTTCCAACTGACTGAAATTTCATGCAGAATCGAATGCTTGAGTGCAGAGGAAATATACATTCATTCACCAACCAAAGCATTCATTTGTTATTATGCCGATAGTTTGAAGGCAGAAGTTAGCATCTTCTACATTTTCGAGCATAAGTGAATTGCGTAATCTATATCTGGTGCACTTTTGATCGATAATCCCTCTCAGAGCCAGCATAGAAATAAAATTCACTTTGCTTCTGAAACCGAACATGTCCGTACCTGAAAGCGCTGCGTCGGGAGAACGAATGACGATGGAAACGAACCAAAAATTTCATTCATCGCAGCGGGCTTGAATTGAATTTCGTTTTCTTTCAAGTTCATGCAGCGATGTCAACTTTTTTAAGCTCTGTTCACCACTATTATTATTACTCGAGCTCCGTTCAGAATGTCTGGCAAATATTTTCTCCATTTATCATTCTTAACTTCCTAATCTATCCTATATATTGCAACTTAAATTTTAGAATGGTGCCAGGTGTATCGGGTGGTTGAAGACAGATCGTGTAGTCGTACCTCGACTACACCGTCTTCAACATACACGGGGTTCTTGACTCTAACGTTGTCACACTCACAAATTGGTGTTACGAGAAACAAAGGGTCCATCTTCCTTCTTATATCCTATCAGTACAATGATTTTAATAAGGTAGAACATTATTGTATGAATTTTATGTTCGTCGACACGCATTTTATTCTTCAACAAACGCTCCACTTCACAAATAGAGGGTCTGGTTTGAACGTTCCTAACATCCACAACGGCCTACAGATACGTCGCATAGAAAACATATCACAATCACTCAAGGTCATTTCGATCGATACAATCCGCACTGTAGGCACGAAATTAACGGTTTCGGTCAACTTATCCAATGTAGAAGTCAACGGTGTTTTGTTTGGATTTGTACAGTGCAGTGCGTCGGTTAACCGTATATATCTCTTCCCGTCTACTTTGTGTGCTTTTCGTGACAGATGTCTTTGGGATTAACATTTTTGAGATTCCCAACAAATTTCGCTGCCAAAGGTTTTAAAAAATTCATGAAGTTGTTGCTTTTTAGCAAAGGTTGAACTTCTCGTTGAATTTCAAACGTATTTTTCATTTCGATTATAGAGGTTTTAACCTTAAGGTCATTCGTCTCTTCGGGATAGAAAATCTCTTATGAAAAAATTCTAATCCTATGTGCGGGGTCGGGACTTGAACTGCGCTGCGTACAAGGCAATCGATTTACCAACTACGCTACGCCCACCCCCTCAAACGTATTTATAACGAATCACTAAACCTGAAAAAATAGGGAATTATTCCAAATATCCTGATCATTACTGTAGTTCAAAGAGTAATACGAACTCCACCCCTAAGCGTCCACTGGCACTATATCTACTTTATCATATCATCGCCTCCAGTTGTGCAGTGAAATTAACCAGCCAGATAATAAAGTGCCCGTAAGGCGGAGAAATATTATGTTCATTGAGTTTAAACAAAATCCTTTTTGACTTACAGTAGGCGTTGCACTATTTCTAAAAGTGAAAACGGATCTTAATCTCAAGGAAGTGACATACATACAGATACACCACGTGAAAAACTGTGTATAGGTGACGTTTAAAATTTTAGCCCAGGCGGAAAAAATATTACGCAGAAGAACATGCAACACGGCGTCGAATATAACAATCTTAAAACCATGATCCTGTATATATGGATGACGATAAAATTGAAATGCACTTACACGACGTAGTGCAGAGAATTAGACCAGAGCACATTAAAAAATTTATTCACGGAAAAATGGAATCCGCATAAACGATACTTGAGGAAAAAAATTCAGTGTCATTCCCAACAGCGTTCGGATTGGGATTGGCTAATAACGCTGTGCACATACCCTAGTCAGATTCTTGCGTGCCATTTTGGTAATCAGGCGAGGAAATTGCTAAATGGGCTGACTTCGGTGGACAACACAGCTAATCCATCACCGCCAAGTAGAAGGTACTCAACACGCAGCAGCTAGCTGTATTCACAAGACCTATCTGTCTGCAGTAATTTTTTGTTATTCTTTTATTTTTGCATAATGTAAAAACACGAAAGCTTCACGGCACAGCTATGCTAACGCATTGAGTCGTTTCAAATAAAACAAAAATAAATATAAAAATCGGTTCGCAACAACCATGGCAAATTTCGAAGAGGTTCCTGATATGAAAAAGGTTGAGAACCGCTGATACAGAGAATTGATCAGGTCAATAAGGTCAGTTGGTCAGTCCACTATTGGATTGAGCCATATCCATATAAGTATCATATATGACCGAAAATCATTTTTTTGTGATCCGATGCATTTACTGGAACTGGAAGTTGACAACAATGCACATAGGAACGCTCACGTTGTTATCGATTAAATTTTACAATCTTTCACCGTTGTCCAGTTTCCAAATCAACACGCAGATTTCAACCTCGTTAGTATAAAGCCAGCAAGTTCAATGTCATTGACAAATATCGTGAATATAAGAGTGTCTTGCCTACTTCCCTGCGATACATCGGAACTGTTACAGAAACAATCACTGGCGTTAGGAAGGAACAAAGTCAAGTCATCAAACTGGTCGAGACGCATAGCTTATCCAACTTTGCAAGTAAAATATGATGGTCGATTCTATCAAATGCAGTGGACCAGTCCGTATAGACTGCATTAATTTGAAAGCGGTGGTCCATGGCACGCAATGAATAAAGTTCGTAGTTACAGACCTACCCGGGACCTACCCAGTTAGCCTTGTTGCGTTGTTCTATAACATTTCACATTTTCATAAATTTACACATGATCATTTCCAGTATTTTGGAGAAGTTACATAAGGTGCTCCCTTAGCACGATAGTTTTCTACATTGTACTTGTTCCCCTTGCTTAAATACCGGAAACACGAAAGATGACTCCCAGATGTCAGAGGAAATTTTGCATTGCATAGAATGTAATTAATGCACTTTCGACGATTATTGTTATCTAGAATTTTAAACGGCTTTTTGCAGTCCTTAGTGTATTAAAACGACTTGTTTTTTCTCCCCTGAAGAAGATGCAAACAAGGCATCGAAACGTTGGACGTTAAAAACAAATAAGTAGTTTTAATCCACTAAGGACTGCAAAAGCCGTTTAAAATTCTAGATTACATAGAATTATTGAACTGTGACGTGAGAGGGGATTTCAAGAAATGAAAGTATTTCTTGAGTGTTACTGCAGTTTAGAAAACGTTCACAAAATCCAACGTGATGTCGAACCTAATTGGAAGAGTTTTTATTTTTCGTTAACCCTCCGAAAGTCGCGCAAATGGCCCACTGAACGAGCATCCGCTGGTGCGCTAAAAACGATTTTGCTAGATTTTCAGAGCAGCGTGCACTCAGTGCACTAGCGTGACTTCCGGAAAGTTAAACAAGTAGAGCAGACGAATATATCCGTTAATTATTGCTCAATATATGCCATTTGTCCAACATAAAAGATGAACTCGAGTGTAATAGCTATCGAGGCATAACTGTCCTCAATAAAATCTGTAATCTGCTCTCCCGTGTTCTGTTTAGTAGACTACGCCTGTAGACTGAAACCATTGTCGATAAGCACGATAAATAACGAACCCGATGTATACCCTGCAATAAATCCTGTAAAATATCTGGGAATTTCACCTGCAGACTCCCTATCTGTTTATGGATTTCAAAACGGCGTGCGATTTCGTGAAACGAAACGAACTGTGGCAGATAATGGTTGAACATGGCCCTACGGCAAAACTGACGCTGGAACCATAGTTCGTATGCTACCTACAGGATTTTTTTCCCTCTATTAAGTTGAAACACATAACAAATGAAATTTTGCAACCAGAGCTTGAAATAGATTTTTTTCAGTGTAGCTGTGGATACTTTCTTAATGTGATCGGTTATGGTTTTTACCCACTGCTAGATTAGTTACAGAGCGTAATCACGAGATCTCACATTCTTCTTAGTTTTGAGGACGACATCGACATCGTAAACGTTGATCGCAGAGCGGTCGAAGAGGAATTTTTTTCCATTTGAATGGTGGATTCGGCCGTCACAGTAGCAAATGGGGAATGGCGTAGACGCATGAGCCACGAGCTGTACGAAATATACAAACACGCTGACATCGGAAGGCAAGTTTTTGAAAAACATGTTTCGATTTCTATTGTTTGTTTTGTGGCTATGAAGTTGTAGATAATAAACATTCTTAAAAAAATATTCGGAAATAAATTTCGGAGATTTAAAAATTGAAAGTTACTTTGCAAATTTTCGTTGTTTCTTAAGGTTTTTATTTTTTTCTGGACAAATTGTAAGCCAAAAAAAAATATATTTTTTTAAAAGATGAAACAAATTTAAGTAATAAAGTTTCCGGGAAAGAAACTTTCCAGATATTTTCAAAATTTAGTTTTATTTTACGGTGAACTGCAAATATTTTAGATAATTAAAAACTAATGGAATTTTTTTGGTGGTATCCAACGAGAAAAACAGATCGAAATGGTGAGCAATTATAAGAAAAGGAAATCCCCCCAGAGGCAGGATTCGAACCTGCAACCCTTGGGACTCCAGTCCAATGCACAGACCCTTATGCTATCCCTGGGCGATGATGACCTCCCAGGAAGAACACATGATTATCACATTGACGACAGTGATCGTACCACTGCAGAATGAGATGACACAGAACCGCCGCTGCCACTCAATAAATAGAATAAAGGTATTGGCTGACAGCGATTGTGTGTTATCTCGGTCTAGAGGCAGTGGTACGATCACAGTCACCAATGCGATAATCATCTTCTCGGGACGTTAACATAGCCCAGGAAAAGCATAAGGGTTTGTGCATTGGATCAGAGTCCCAAGGGTTGCAGGTTCGAATCCTGTATCTGAGGGGGATTCTTTCACATAATTGCTTTCGTTAAACTCACCATTTAGATCTGTTTTCCCCGTTAGATACCACCGCAAAAGTCTTAAATAAGGCATTGACATTAACGGTAAAAACCATCAAAAAAGTATACATTATTTTGATTCCATTTCTTAGCATCTTCTATAATGTATCATCTATGAAACTCAGATACTCGAAATTTCGATTTTTTAATGTTTCGCACTGGTATAGCTCCTTAAGAAAATTGAAATTGTTGTAATATTTTAATAATTCGTTAATATGGCACTGCTCAATGTACGGAATTGTTGGCTTTTTCCATATTTACAAGTTGTAAAAATAAAAAAAAAACAATAAAATTAATATCAACGCTTGTTGGAAATGTTTTAACGCGCCAGAGAATTATTTATTTCTTCGTCAACTTCGTTCCTTTATTTTTGCCATGATGGGTCACGAGTGTGAATTGTTCGGACTCGGAAGTAACTTCTTCTCTGATGGCACTGGCTTTTGCTTTTGAGGTACTTGATGCAGCTTCCTAAGTTACAATTATTAGCTGAACTTCAGCCACTAATTTGACTACCGTTCAGGTAGTTCAGGTAATGGTATTGGGGACTACGGGTAGGAGTTAATTTTCGTGGATGAGCTGTTCTTGGCGGTTTCTTAGCGTATTTTCCGGTAACGTGCCATCTGTTCAATTCCTGGGAAGTAGTTTTTCAATGCGTCTGCGTTAAATGATTCCGTCAATAAGTTAGGATTAGTGCCCTTCACGTACAAAGAGAGGTTTCCCAAAAAAATTTCGCCCTAGGAATAAATTTTAGGGTTCACCCAATTTTAGAACTTTAACACCAATTTGGAGGAGTTTGGAACTTTACGTTTCGATTGGTCTTGCGCATGAATTATTTTGTTTCGAAGTGGTCTGGAGGTCCAACAAACTTCCACAAGTGAGACATCAACTTTGAAACTCAATATAATACACCCAGCGGCCTAGTCGAAAATCGGATAAATATACAAGGAAAAACAAGTCTGAATTTACAATCCAACCAGTAAATCAGCGGTCATAGATAGCCTAATTGAACAAGTTCAGTATCCGCCATTAACGGTCGGAGACAATAAACTAGCAGCTTTCAGTGCGAACCGTAAAGTTCAATATTAGATGGTGGCCCCCATTGAGCGGTGAATGGCAACCTGTCCAAGAATGTTTTTTTTGCTTTGTTTTTTCGCTTATTCAACTGCTTGCTGTTAAACGGTGATAGGAGAGGTGAGACGATGCCCGTAGTTGAAAGTAACAACACCTCCCTTTGGTCCCCAATACCACGGTGTCACGGTTCCCCTCTGAACGACCTGGAAGCGGGTCGAAAATCGAGGTGGTTGTAAATCAGATAAATTTATGTAATGTTTGCCTTGTCCCTTTCGGTGGTATTTCGGCACAGCTCGAGTTTTTTTTATTTTACCGAGAAGATACACCCCGCGCGATAGGAGGAACGTAATGGAAGTCTGAATTTACAACTCCAATGAATTGCTAGAACGCAAATCTGCCCCAGGCGACAGCGGATGGATGAAAAGCGACAAGGGATGGATGAATGTAATGCTGGGGGTGAGGTGAGTCACCCCCACGAGCGGAAGGACGCCTTTTGCATGAGCAGGAAAAAGTAAGACGGCAATGACAGGTGACACGGGCAGGGATTTGTGACGGAATTATAGTTTAATGAGCCGAGGCGTAATTGAATGAATGATAAATGTGATTAGATTTAGAATCTGCTCCGACCGACCCTCGCTGAGATGGGACCGCATGAGTACGCTTCAGTGAATACAGAGAGAAAATAACGACGGTACAATGAAGTAAGGGACTGTTGAATGGGTTTCAACTATACATTAGTCTGATTATATGTGAGTCATCAACCGCATGAAAAAAAATGAGTTGAAAAATGTACACAATAAGCAAACTATTCAAAGCGCATATCAAACAACTTGAAATAGGTCAACGGTTCCAAATACGAATCGATGATGAATCCTATGAATAACTTTCCCATGATGACTCATTTATCTTTCCCGTTGTACAGTTGACAGCTGGAATTGCAGTCGAGCAGTAGCAGCTTTTGCCCACAAAGACAACATAGCCAAGATTAATTGAACGTCGGATATTATCATATCTTGACATCTACAACAGACCCAACAGTTCCCAACATAACTCAAACAAAACACTTGCCGGTTGGTTGCTGCTGCTCCTACAGCTACTGCTGCTAAGGAAACATAGAGAAGGACAACATCGTAAAATTGCAGTGCATTTCACCATCCCATCGGCATCATCGACGTTGTTCCTGAGAAGTACCAACTGCTGACCGAACAAAGAGTTCTTGCTGTGCCCGAGGGTTTCATGAACAATGTTCACACCTCTCGTTATCATCTCTCCTGATGACTTAATAAATATTCTGCTGCATGCCACGCTTTAAGGGTACCCCCTCCCCGTCCCAACCGGAGAAGGAAATTGCAATTTTATGTCGGATGTTTTCCCTGCAGAGCAAAGCGAAAGTGTCGAAACAGTAGTACAACAAATTGCATTCGATATAGTTTGAGAAGGCCTGCTTGTGCCTCGGGACGCACTGGGCTGACTCGGGACGAGTAACTTTGCGGCCCATCTAGTGTATGATTGATGACAAACAGGGGCAGTACAAGTTGTCCTGGAGTAATTTTGTTCGAAAACTTTGCGCTGATTGTCGATGCAAGCTAGTAGGGGGGGGGGGGGACGAATCGTTTGGGTCGTTAAATTTAAAATTGGTGTCCAGTTTGTTAGTCGAATGTTAGTTATCTCAAACATTGAACTAAATAATAAGCTTTTTGCAGGATTTTTCGTAGGTCAGTTTTTTTGAAAAAAATATCAAAATATGCAAAAATGGAGTTTATTATTATGTTGGTCAATAAAAGATTCTGAGAGACAGGATTAACTTCTCAACTAGCATAAAAATAGATTATGTAGTTTTTGAGATCGCTGATTACGATTCTGATAACAAAATTTGAAAATTCGAGATGGTGGCTACGCAATGGCAGCCATTTTTTACGAAATTTGCGAATTTTGTTACAATGAGCATATAACTCTATTGACGAGAATTTTTGGGGTCGCTGATTACGATTCTGATGTCAGAATAAAAATCAGCCACCCAGAAAACCCCCTTGTAAGACGTTTTAGGTCTATATAAAAAAACATGAAATTTAGCCAAGCACAGTCGCCATATTGGATCCGCCATGTTGAATTTTACATTTTCGACATCAGAATCAGAATCAGCGACTCCAAAAACCTCCTTGTAACATCCCGTTTTATGTCAATATAAAAAAGCATGAAATTTAGCCAAGCACAGTCGCATATTGGATCCGCCATTTTGAATTTTACAGTTTTCTACGTCAGAATCAGAATCAGCGTCCCCGAAAACCCCCTTGTAAGATGTTTTAGGCCAATATAAAAAACATGAAATTTAGCCACCATATTGCACCATATTGAATTCGCCATTTTGAATTTTACATTTTCGACATCAGAATCAGAATCAGCGACCCCGAAAACCTCCTTGTAACCTCCCGTTTTGTGTCAATATAAAAAAACATGAAATTTAGCCAAGCACAGTCGCCATATTTGATACGCCATTTTTTTAAATTTTACATGTTCGACATCAGAATCAGTGACCCCGAAAACCCCCTTGTAAGACGTTTTAGGCCAATATAAAAAACATTAAATTTAGCCATATTGAATCCGCCATTTTGAATCTTACATTTACGACGTCAGAATCAGAATGAACGAACTCGAAAACCCCCTTGTAAGAAATTTTACGCCAATATAAAAAAGCATGAAATTTAGCCAAACACAGTCGCCATATTAGATCCGTCATTTTGAATTTTACATTTTCGACGCCAGAATCAGAATCAGCGTCCCCGAAAACCCCCTTGTAACATGTTTTAGGCCAATATAAAAAACATGAAATTTAGCCAAACACAGTCGCCACATTGAATCCGCCATTTAGAATTTTACATTTTCGACGCCAGAACCAGAATCAGCGTCCCCGAAAACCTCCTTGTAAGGTGTTTTAGGCCAATATAAAAAAACATGAAATTTAGCCAAACACAGTCGCCATGTTGAATCCGCCTTTTTGAATTTTACATTTTCGACGTCAGAATGGGAATCAGCGACCCCGAGAACCTATATAAAGCTAAAAATAACAGTATTAACAATGAAAAAAAAATTCGCGTCGCAAAGGGTTAAATATTTACAACAAATAAATAATAAGATACTTTAGTGTGTATCCATCGAATTCCTCGTGCGCAATTTACCAGTGCGTGCGGAGATTCTTTTCCGCGGTTGAGGAGCATTTTAGTGTCGCCTGATAGAGCTTGAGGGTTATTCAATCCACTTCCATAGTGGTCACTTTCGTCCATACTGCCATCACTGCTGCTGTATTGGAGGTTGATGATTTATTTGGTTTGTGGATTACGGTCGCGAAACCACCTTTCTTGTTTCCTGTCTTGTTGTTGACGCAGCTGTTTGCTGTTGCAGATATGCTTGTTGTAGTCGTAGATAATTTGTGAATTAATTGAAAATGATGAGGTCGCTATATTTGTTTTAGTAGTTGAAGGTGTTTTTTCTTTGGTAGTCTAGCGCAGGGTTTCCCGTAGTGTGCATATTGTTTGCGCAGTACTGACAAGCGTGAGATTGATTATCATAAGTACGCAGCGTGATCCGAGCACAGGTCGCAGAATCGCGAAGGAAGGAATAGGGTGCTTCAGTCGCATTCTAAGCACTTGAACACCGTTGTTAATGGCTGGGAAAAAGTTCATCCATCATCTTTAATGGAAAGAACTTCTTCATATTGAGACTTGAACTGGCGATTATTGCTATCGAGTGTATGCGGATACAGATCATGTAGTCGTACCTCGATTGCGTTAGCTTCATAATACACGAGGATCTTCACTCTACCAATGTCAATCTTAACATGTTAACGCATGTTGTTAACGGAAATAAATTGTTCGACTAAGAGATTTTTTTTGAGTTCTACCAGCAGCGCTGCAAAATTTAAAAATCAGTTACCTATTTCGGCTTGTATTTACCAAAACCAACATTCAGATTCGCCGAACCAGAATGCGCTGCGTTGGGAGAACGAATGACGAGGGAAACGAACCAAAAATTTCATTCATCGCAGCGGGCACGAATTAAATTTAGTTTCTTTTCAAGTTCACGCACGGGCATCAATTTTTTAAAGCTGTGCCTACCACTACAGCATTACGTACATGGTGAAACCGAATAGAAGCAACATCAGGTTGTTTGAGACACATTTTATCTTTTAGCAAGCGTTTCACTTCTCGTATGAGTGGTCTAACTTTGGAACCACGGAAATCTACTACGACAGTGCAAACACGCCGCATTGAAATCCCTTACTACCACTGAAGGTCTACTCAATACAATCGTACCGAGAATAGGGGCACTTGACGTATTTAGCACAGAAACGTGAATGACGGTATTTGAATTTCTATTGCACAATGCACATGTACCTAACACGAATAGTTAACGGTATATTTCTTCGGTTTGCGCTTCGTGACCAATGTCTTCGCTGTATAGAAGCAGACTTCCTCCCAGTCCTGGTCGTACATCAGGCCCGTGCGCACGAGGAGTGTTCCGGGGGTTCAAACCCCTCCCATGAGAGTTTTAAATTACTTTTGAAAATTGATTAGCTTCCTGATCAAGAATAAAAAATTTATATTGCGAGGTGTTTTGACACACAATGTCATTTGAGTTCGGTCATTCTAGAAACAATTATTTGAAGATACCCAGCGAAGGTGGCTGTACAAGGATGTAAGTCAAGTTGGTCGGCATCGCTGGATCGGTTCAAGTCTCAACTAATTTCGATATTAAAAATAATTGTGAGTTACACAGCAAAGGTCGGTCAGTGAGCTATCGCCAGCAGCCAAGGAGGAAAAATAATGAACAAACAACACAAACTCGAAGAAAATCGGGATATCATTGTCTTGAAGAATTTTACCGTAGGTGACTTTTGCGCAAGAAGGGTTGAAAACCAAATGGTTCACAAAAACGGGCATCGGTATCAGGAGAAATTCCGCCGCCGGGAAACTCTCAGTACAAGCTAGTAGATAATTAGGAACGAGCGTCGCCAAGAAGGATAAAAAACCTTACGAAGTTAGTTTGGAATCTTTGGATCGGTTCACGTCTCGGCAGGTGACGATATTTGCAACTGATCTGAGCAGGTCAGTTGTACCACGAATGCTGGACAGAAAGCAAGAAACAACATCAATGAAATTGCCATGGACAAGAGGTTAGGTTTAGTCTGTAGGCTTACTACAAACCACCCCAGTAAGACTCCAACACTACTATGTAGCAGGCGGTGGTGTCTGATCAAGATTCCTTCTCGAGAACAGATATTGTCCCAGTTTGTTGAACCAAGTCGACACAAGACTCAGCCCTCCGGAACTCGGAAAAATCCTTCAACGTTTCAGAGTAACCTATATCTTCCTTATATAAGGAAGGAAAAAATTCAAAACCCCTCACTTGAGAATTTTCTGCGCACGGGCCTGTCGTACATCATCATACGTTCGATAAATGTTCAAAAAAATTCGATTAAGCGTTCTTGTGGCACGTTTGGAGGATTGTCCTATTTGGCACAAATGGTATTTTTTGTCTATTCAGTCAATCCGTTGTTGACAGTTCCGATCAAAGCATGATTTATCCACGAGCGTAATATTTGCCGACGATTTTGCCGAATTTGGGCAAGCATTTGTTGATATAAACATTTGCATTGACCGCTTTAGTTTTGTTTGTACGGATCAGATGGCACCCTTCTCAGAAATGGTTACCCACATCAACAGCTTTGGCTCGTGTTTCACTTTGCCGGCATATTTAATATCGTTTGATGGTGTTTCGATGTGTAATAGCCATCGTTTCCACTTAATTTACAGTCCGAAAATGTAAGGTACGATTCGTCATCCAAAACGATGAATTTTCCATTGGCAAAGTGTTTACGGTGAGGTGTACGGTAGCAAATTGGTGTTTTTTTCGAGTTGTTGCCCTGTGAATTTTGTGGCTCGCTTATGATAAATTGCGGTGCTTTTCTTCAAAATGAAGTAATCAGCTGAGCCTGAAATACTGCATTATCGTGCCAATTTGTTTGTTGACTGTCCAATCTTGTTTTTGACACTTGCCGGCACATTTTTCTTTATTCCGACTCGTTTCGTTTTATTTTGCGGCTTTTTGTCACCCCAACAATCCTTCAAAACATTGAAAATCACGACAATGCACGCGTGATTGACTTGTCTTTAGACACTTGAAGAATTTGTTTTGTACTGAATCGCTCAAACAGGTTGGCGACAGATTTAGTTAAATCCAGCTTGTACGATATTAAATTTATAAACAACTGTGCAATTAGATTTAGTTTGTAAACAACTTGGCTTCCAAATCGGGCTACCTAATTGGCTGAAGTCCTGTCTAGATAACATATTCACTAATGTGAAATTTGCGCACCTCAACTTGATTGATTTTTAATTGCTGGTCTGGAGTCCCGCAAGGTAGTCATCTCGGGCCTTTAATTATCATATTATTCTTTAACGACCGATTTTACGTTGTTGTCGATGAAAGACCTAGGCATATTATTAGACTTCAAATTAAAATTCAACAACCATTTCTTCACAGTGCGATGCAAAAAGTGCAAAAATATTTTATATGAAATGCCAACCAACAACCTCGAAAAATGGCTTCAATATTGGCTCATTCAGAATATTACTGAACAATGCATCAAATATTATTCAGCTCACAATTCAGCGTTTTGTTTTTCCCTCTGAAGTTGTGTACCCAAATAGCATAACTCAAACAAACGGAGCTCTGATAAGGCCAAGAGTTAGTAGCATCAAATTTGACGAACCGCTCCGTGGTAAGATTTCTGGCAATCTTCCAGCGCTCCTGCTGTCGTTGGTTGTTGCTGCTACACGTGCGCATTTTACGCGCCGCCGGAAGCACTCTCATTAAAAAGTTTTTGCCCCCGAAACTTGTCCCTTGAATGGAATCCTCATTTCCCGGAAGCATAGTCTCTCGCGCGCTCCCCGGATCGGATCCTTTGACGCCCTCTGTTAAGTCAGCGACAGTGTTGTTTACGTTCGCACAAAAGTTTTAAGCTTTCTTTTTTTGAAGGCAACGAAAACACCGATTTACCTTCGGTTTAGACAAACAACCCTCGAGCGTCTATTGCGTTAGAAAACCGTTGGAAATAACGACCCGATCCAAAAAGGTCCGTCAGCAATTTGGGTTATTATTGTGCTGGCTGCAATGAACGATTTGGGATTAGCCAGGGAAAAAGTTGTCGAAATTTGAAAAGTTTCCAAACAAAAGGCAATTTATTTTCATTCTGATGATGAGCTTTAATTTCAATTCCGGAAAATAAACTGCTATATTACAGACCTAGTTGACAAGACATACACTATAGAACACCTCACATACAGTGACACTTCTAACCAGAGTAATCCAAAGCGGTAGCCAATTATCTGCTAATTAGTCTAACGACTTTACTTTATTTTACAACACCTTTGAAACTTTCTCCTTAAGCACGCCAAATGATCCTGACTCTTACGAGCATCAGCAAAAAAAAGGATCTGCCTCTCCCTTTGTCGGGAAAACGTAACGACAACGACAGCTTGGGTAAACTTTTAGTATCCCGGCTTCTTCTCTCTGTCTCTCTCTCTCTCTCTCTCTCTCTCGTCGCGCACTGTTCGACGGCTGAGGCTAATAAAACCCAATCCCGACCACGTCATTCACGTCTTCGCCCCTTGCTAATTGGAAAATGTCACGATTTATGTTTCAATCGATTTGAGTTTCGGCAAAAGTCTGCTGTACAGAGTCAAACCCATTTCAGTTCTATTTCTTTCGAAAATGGGTAAGCGAAACGTGCGCGCGCTTGAACGATATGGAAAGAGGCGATATTCTGAGTTTGTGAAGAACATTATTATTATACCGCTGCCGTTTGTTCCTTTGGCCCTTCTCTTTGACATTTTCTTAATTGGTTTTTTTTCGGTGTTTTCTCTTGATTGGCTGAGCGGCAGAATGATATGCACCATAGCTTGAGAAAATTGAGTATTTTCTTGCAGATTGTCAATGTTCGAATCTTTTTCGATTCCGTTTTTATCTGTGGTATGATTAGTTTGAGTTCTTTTTTTTCTCCTTTTTTCCATCTATGTAGATTCGAAGCAAATTCATGTCACCAATTTTCCGCATGACACTGCACCTTATGCCTGGAACAGAGCACTATCGCCATAACACGATCTCGCCAGTTTCTAATTAGTTGCTTTTATTGTTTCGCTTTCGTTGATTATTCCCAGCGGTTTTCTTCCACGTTGTTCATTTCATCTCTGGCCCGAGAAATGAACCATTTTTGTTGCTGTTTATATGTCATGTTTAGTTCACATTTCGCCCTCTGTTTATTCTAGTGGCGCCAGAAACATTTGACATTTGACAACAACCTTTTATCCACTGTGCTAATTCTACCCCAAATGGAGAGGTCGTCCCAGACGTTTTTATATGTTCTTTTTGACCTGTTCGAAAGTCATTCTAATTTATTCCGTTTCAAAAAACATGTTTTGACGATAATCGATTCTCGTTTGGCTGTGCAATTTTGAATTAAAAAAAACAATTTTGTCTTTATCCGACGTTTCGGTTCGTTTAATAGCTCATCAAATTCTTGGAGAAGGTTGACTACGGAACCGAAACGTCGGATAGAGATAAAATAATGTTTTTCGAAAATTCAAGATCAAAGTTACATTGAGTCATGAGTCAAATGTGAAATAGCGTTTTACTCGAGGGACCTACCGCAAGAACCGAAACGAGAGAAAAATATTTTTAAATGCCTTTTTGAAAATTAATTTTCGAATTTTAATATGTTTGTTTTCAACTGTATCTAACTTGAAGAAATTATCCTATACAGGGTGTTTGGTTCATGATTAAGAATCTCTCGGGGGGTGATAGACCGCCATATTTGGAGAAAAAAATTGTTCTACACATACCATCAAATCTCAACCGTTGCAGAGTTATTGAACTTTTTGTGTAAAAAACTTTTTTGTCTTAAAATACCTCTAACTTTAAAAGTATACTTTGTATTTTAAATGTTTTAGTTCCATTCGAAAGGTGAGAAAATTCCGCATTGAGTGATGTTTCAGCAGATGTTCACATGTTTCAGCTAATGAGTTTAAGTAGCCTTTTCAAAGTAATTTATTGAAAATTAAACAATTTTAAACGATTTTTCGTTCATTTCTTGAAAATCCTAATAGTCAACCTCATCATTTTAATAATTCAGATTGTTAGTCTTGATGAGCTGCTTAATTCGTTCTTTGACATGATACACTTACCTTTTCTTATTTTCAAGATTTTGGGTTATTCAACTTGGATATTTTTATCTCATTTTCACTAGTACCAGCTCTAATTGAAAAATTATGGCACCTATTGTACTTTTTTCTTTTTATTCGAAAGCCAGGAAAATTTTACAGTGAAAAATGTATTAATACCTTTCAGTTAAGTGAATTTAGTATACTTTTAAAAGTAAATTAGTTTAAAGTTAGTGCTATTATTAGCATTTTCGTTAATTTTCTTAAAATAGTAAATAATGAACATCACCATTATTATCATGGAAATAATGCATCTCAGCAAGTTCTACAGTTCTTTCTTTGACTCCATTCAATTATCTCTTTTGGTTTCGACGCAAAATCGTTTTTAACACATCGTTTCATATACAAAAATAACGATTTCGAACCCACTACATTTGTGGCGAGCTCATGTAGTGTTAACTATTAAATAGCAGCAAAATAAAAAGAGATTTAGACAAAGTGTCAAATAAAAAGTTATAGAGAACATTAAGGGGCATCAAATGAACAATAGTAACGATAAATTTTGTTGATTAATAATTAGAATAATTAAAAAACTCTCCAAAAAACACAAATTTTGAGTTATTTCGTTAGTAAATAATCATTTAGCACACTTAAGATATTTGTACATGCACTGATAGGACATTTTCTCAGCTTTCCAATGAAATCCTGTAAATAACGATATAAAGCATATTTTTTAGATTAGAGTCTTTTAAGCACTTGCAAGTCGGTTACAGGAAAAGTATAGTAATGAAATTACAAAGAAATGAGAAGAGATAGAAATATGACGTCCAAGAACAAATTATGAATCGTCCTAAAACCCAACTTTTGGATAATGGATATTGCTATAATCATACTTCATTATTTCGAGAAAATTAGCAAAAACCTCCTCAAAACACTAACTTTTAACTATTTTACAGCTAAAAGGTAATTAAAACTAATTACTTAAAAGATATAAGAAGAGCATTCAATAGGAAATTTTCTCACCTTTCGAATGGAACTGAAATATTTAAAATACAAAGTATACTTTTAAAGTTAGAGGTATTTAAAGACAAATAAGTTTTTTACACAAAAAGTTCAATAACTCTGTAACGGTTGAGATTTCATGGTAGGTGTAGAACAATTTTTTTCTCCAAATATGGCAGTCTATCACCCCCCGAGAGATTCTTAAACATGAACCAAACACCCTGTATATTCCCAAGGGGAAAAAATAGATTGAACCAATTTATGCGTTAAGAGCACAAGACCTAGCTTAAAATAATGTTGGATCGAATTCATCTCTTCAGTAACTAACATAAACTTGGGGCCAAGTTAGACGATATGTTTAAACGTCTAACTTGATGCTTATGGACGAGATGATTTCGAAAGACAAACATACAACTTAATTTTTGAAGATTTTCTCGTATATTAGTATAATTGTGTTTACGACTCGTGATGATCTACCTAAACTATACAAAAATTAACACAATCGGTTTATTCGTTTTTGAGATATTGCGACAGTCCACAGTTTTGCCTTTCTCTTATAGAAAGGTTATGCAATCCCTCTGAAAAACGTCAACTTAATCCCGGCCCGGAGGGCCGAGTGTCATATACCATTCGATTCAGTTCGTCGAGATCGTCTGTATGTGTGTATGTATGTATGTATGTGTGTATGTGTGTGTGTGTATGTATGTGCGTATGTGTCAAATAATGTCACTCATTTTTCTCAGAGATGGCTGGACCGATTTGCCCAAACTTAGTCTCAAATGAAAGGTGCAACCTTCCCATCGGCTGCTATTGAATTTTGGATCGATCGGAATTCTGGTTCCGGAATTACGGGTTTCAGAGTGCGGCCACACAGAAATTTCTCATATAAACTATAGGAAAAATTGAAAATTAGAATTTTTATTT
This sequence comes from Topomyia yanbarensis, assembly GCF_030247195.1. Classification (NCBI taxonomy): domain Eukaryota; kingdom Metazoa; phylum Arthropoda; class Insecta; order Diptera; family Culicidae; genus Topomyia; species Topomyia yanbarensis. The sequence continues at coordinate 412,395,219 of NC_080672.1, read as the reverse complement.
TTGATGCTAAATGTGTTCAAGGTGCATGAAACGTCGAGATTTGATGCAAACTCGAAAAAAAATTTGACGACGATTCACTTTTTTGGATTTTGGCACATTTTTGCCTTTTTGCCTTTCTCATATAGAAAGGTTATGCAATCACTCTGAAAAACGTCAACCTAATCCCGGCCAAATTTTTTTTTCGACTCGCATAAGGTTTCTGGATTTTAACAGGGGCGTAGTTGATGGTTTACGGAGAGGGGTTACACCCCCCCCCCTCTACTGTTCACTCCCCTCCTTTAAAAATTTCTTTAAATCACCCCTCAGACCACCACCCCATCCAGCCCTCATACCCCTACCTTTCAACCCCATCATCTTTAAACCACCACTATATCACAAAGCATACCAATTTAAGCTGGGGAGTCGTTCGTTCATGGGACTTTCGCCCTCCTCACATACCCACCCCCGCATGACAAAATGAGTTAGCAAGCAGATAACATTGATCTAATGCTGATTAGGCTAATGGAATATGATATTTTTTTGTTTCAAGTGTTTCACCATCGACACGTACCTCATCAAGTTCGTGGCTGGTATGCTCATTGTGTATAAGTGCAAAGTGTACTAAGAATGTAATGGATATTTCCACAATTATGTTGAACATAAAAAGCCTCCGTGCCATAGTTTAGAGAAATGAGAAAGGCACAATTGCACCGCTAGGTGGATTAAAACAGGTTTTTTTGAAAACGTGCTACAAATTATTCATGCGAAAACCGCATAGTATGTCACCTTGCCGTCTTAAGGGATGTGTTATGGTGAGCAAAGACCTTTTTCGCGATATAGTTACAGTGATTAATCCCCTTTGAAGTGAGGAATTTCCTACAATTTTTTTAATATGAAAAACAAGACGAAGTCTTTAGAAATGTGGAAGAGCTTGTTTTAGGGAACACCTCTACTGAAGACCAAAAATCTCTATTCATTGAACACTCGAAATTGTAGAACGTTGTTTGTGAATGACCCCTTAAATTTTTTAACATTGCTTGTTAAATATCGTAGCTAGCGTTTTAGAATGTTCCAACAAGCTATTTGTCTTATCGAGGTAGATATTTTTCCAGAAGCGATAGACATTTTAGGATATTTTTTGATAAAATTAGAATTTTTCAATAATGATAATATTTGAACGGGTATCCAGCTTAGTTGCAATTCGGAGCACTATAGCAATACTATAACACTCAATGAATGTCATATGTCTCTCATTGTCTCCAGTAGAATTATAGACGATTTGGTAAAAGCTATTGTCTTCTAAAAATGTTCATTCTTTTAGAATGCATATACTCGAGATAAGAAAGAAAATATACCTTCATAAAAGTTGTTTATTTTGACGGTTGGAATAACTTAATTGGACATAACAGATTTGTTGGTATGATATTAGAAAAGATATTTGAAAAAAATAGTGCTAGGGGTCATCCAGATATAACGAGCGATAACTTCTAAATTATTTAAAAAAGATACTTGTGTATTCAAAAAAGAAATTCGAGAAATTAGTCTCTACAACTTTACCGAAGACGTCAGTTCATACCTTCTACCAAAAAAAATATTGAAAAGTCTCACTTCTAGGAGGATTATTCACTAAGGTCATAGAAGTAAGTGACTGAACTTGCTAGTACTCCGAAGACACTATTGTCGTAAATTCAAACGCTTCAACGTAAACGACCGATCACCCTTTGAATCACCACATTGTTCCAAAATTGCCGAATTACTTCGAAAATACACGAGGTAAGCCAACATTGTAATATTGAAAATTGTCCATTTTAAAATACAATCCTTTTACGGAACATACCGAATTTGCCAGGGTGATCTATAAAAAGTTATATTGAAGAATTGGCTTTCAAAGAGTCATTCGCAAACAACACGTAATAATGTTGAAGGTAATAAAGATAAAGACTACGTCTTCATGAAAGTTGTTGGCAAAATCATGCTCTACAGCTTTGCCGAAGACACTCGCAAGAAAGTTGGTCAACATATCTCACTTTTAGGGAGATTATCCATTGAAACCATCACACCATATCAATGAGCTCTAATGTCCACAAATTGCTTCGAACACGTCATTGACCCAAATTTAACGATTTAGGCGTAATTAATAGGTCGCACGATTTTGGCAAAACAAACTGTGCAGCTATTAAAGAAAATTTCAGAAAAAACGCATTAGATAATTCAAGTATGCATCACACATTCAATCCCTTGTCTCACCATCGGCCTGTTTCAGGTTAATTTATACCTACCTAGATTGATGTTATGACAAGGAATCGAAAAAAATCGAACATCGCAATCCTTAGGTAACAAAAACTCCACTGGTAGTTCGCAGCTACAAACTGCTTGCCAAACAAGATGATTCTTGAAAACAAACCTATTTGTGAAGTGAACTGAACTTTTGGTTGAACTCCTTCGATTCCATGCGATGCGAAACACTTAGCGCAAGTTAACTTTGAAAAATGGTTTCACCCTTACCTTACCTTAATCGAACCTGCGATCTCCCAGTCTCTAGTTGGGTGCGTTAACCACTCCGCCATCGAGGACCCAACACACGCACCCAACTAGAGACTGGGAGATCGCAGGTTCGATTCCTGCTTGAGGACATATCTTTTCTCAGTGTTTCCAATAACGGTGAATTTTCACCGTTTCTTCATTCTCGCCGTTCCGGTCATTCTTTCTCTGTCTGTTTTCCAGTGGACACGTTCATAAAAAATCCTTAAGAAAGGAAAAAAACAAAGACTCACGTTCAAACAAGGAATATATAAAATTCCATCAACGGCTGGATTTGTCGTTAGCTTCTGCCGATAGGCTTTGAGGGCAGACATCAACATGCCCCTCCATAGCTCTTTCACTGCCAACTGTCTGGTGGCGACTGAGTTAGGAAATGGGGGCAAACAGTGATAATAAATATCTCAAGCCTTGAGCGCAGTCCACTGGACCTAAAAATAGATAACGAGAGAGATTTGGGCCGATCGGTGAGAGGGAGAGGTGACGATCTGCTTATAGGAGACATTGGGGGTCGATGGGTCAATTACGAGGTATTGGAGGCTGCAGCGGTGATCACACAAACTGTTGGGAACATGTGATGGCATCATCACAGTTCCTCGATGTCGAAGTGGCTAACGTACCCAACTAGAGACTGGGAGATCGCAGGTTCGATTCCTGCTTGAGGACATATCTTTTCTCAGGGTTTCCAATAAAGGTGAATTTTCACCGTTTCTTCATTCTCGCCGTTCCGATCATTCTTTCTCTGTCTGTTTTCCAGTGGACACGTTCATAAAAAATCCTTAAGAAAGGAAAAAGCAAAGACTCACGTGCAAACAAGGAATATATAATATTTATATATTCATTGAATAAAGAATAATAAATATTTTCATTCTTTATTTCATGAGCTACTCTTTAAGGCAAACATTTTCTTCTTGAACAATTGCAACATCCCTGTAAAATTATAACAGGATGCAATTTTCGTAGCAAGCTGCGTTATAAAATTTGTTTCGTTAGTAGTTAAAATAACAGAAAATTGTAATAAGTATCAACGCAAGATATAATTTTTATTTGTTTGTTGTATGCTTTTGAACAGGTAACCGACTTTCTTTAAATGATTCATCAACATGATTTATGCCAAACGTCCATTATGCTTAACGTATATTATGCCCAACATCCACTATGTTTAATGGCTTTATGTATTTCTGCTTGAAATGGTACACCCGTTTTTTGTTTTACTGAACCATACACTGCATTGAAATTCTCAAACAGCCCATACTTCTATTTCTTGAATTAATGCGGGATTTGTCGCAAAGCAAATAGTCTGCTAAACAGAACACGAGAAAGTACCCTATAGACTACATTGCCTCGATAGCTATTACAATCGACTTTAGGGTCCTTCTTGCAGATACGGCTTTTTGGGCTAACCAACCAGTCCAATAGCATTTCTCCTTCGGCTGGTTACTCATGTAACCTACCTTTAGTGTTATTGGTCTGCTCCGAGTGAAGATATCAATATTCTACAAAGAGGCAAAAGAGTAATGATAAAATAAGCCTAATATTGAGCTTGCTTGCATACCTGTGCACAGTGGGCCAGGACACGAAATTTGCAGGACAAAACATCAACCAAGTGTCTTGATTTTTGTGCGCCTTATTCTTCTAAATTGATTTGTCACTGCATAGGTGGCGTCGCGGAGCGTTTCTTATTTCGAAATCCAGAGAGTTGATGTCTTCGGTAAAGCTTTAGAAGGTTCAAAGATACAAGTTACTGAAGCAAACAAAGTCTTTACAGCTTGATATCCTCACTGTAACGGCTGTTACAGTTGCAGTTTATAAATTTAAGTTAGTAAAAAAACTTTAAATTACTCAATTCTCGCATGATTTTTTTTATGGCATCTATACAGTTACACATCCTTTTTGGATTTTAGTGTCTAACTGGCGCTAATTTGGACTTATCTAACTAGCATTAAGTTGGTGTTAGTTACTGACGAGGAGAGTCCGAAACACTAAAAAACCAAACTTTTATGTTAGTTAATTTAATACCTACAAGTTTTTCGTAGGATAATTCAAGCATTGAGTAACTTGAAGATTTTTACTCATTAAATTTGTAAATGCCCAACAGTGAGGATATTAAATTGTAAAAAATCCCTGAAATGACAATTTAATATCATAATCGTTGTGGAACTCATACCCGAGTCAAATTTTCTCAAACAGGCCACCCAAATTAGGTGAAATTACAATTTCTAGGGAAGATCCCATATATTAGAAGAATTTGGCATTGTAAAATCAAATCCAAAAAAGTTTTGCGAAAAATGTGTTTTGACCATTATACTGACATTTGAAGTTTTTAGCCGATTTTAACGAACTAACCAGCAATAAAATTGTCGTAAGACACTGATTGTTCGTGATTTTTTCCGATCCTAAAAGCTACCATTTTGCATATTTTTTAAACAATTGTTCATAACAAAATAAAATAAAAAGGTATTCTGGACTTCTTTTTTGGTCTAAAAAAGTACCACATATACTATTTTTAATACCTAACAACATTTCTTTGAGAAAAAATGGCCCACCATTTGCAACTAAGTTATTTCACACCGGGCGCAAAGATTTCGAACAACAGATTGGAAGCATAAACAGCTTGCGTTGTCGTGACCCCGCAGTGTAGAATATAATTTTCAAGAGAAGTTGTACAACGAATAAACCCACAGCATTATAATAGCATTATATGCGCTATGTAACAGCACTAATTGCGTATGCAAAGCATATATGCATTAAAGATCCTTGAAGCATGCACGCGTTCGCTCAGTTTCATATACGTATATAGTGCAAGTGACAAGGTTATATTTCGGCTGTGCCTGTATGCATTTATAATGCTAATATAGAGTTTGATTGCATTTTAAATGCTACAATGGAGCTTCAATGCAACATTCGCGCAAATGTATAGCCAATATTGTGCAATGGCTTAACGCTTATGAATGCGTGGGTAGAACCAAGTTAGGGTGCAGTTTGCCATTATAGTCCAACTGGCCCCAAGTTGGTACTAGTTACTGACGAGATCAATTCGAGACATCAAATCCAACTTTATCTAAGAAAAATTGTTTTCCAAGAATTTCGTTCCACTTAGAGCGATTTAGCGATTTAGCAAGTTACTGTCCATATGAATGGTAAGAAAAGTGACCGCAATCGGTTCACCCTTGAATCAATTCCTAATCCCTAATGGGAGTATCTTCACCCAATTTTCACTAGTAGGTAATAAATCTAGACTAACGTGTTTGAAGCTTGTGGTTTATTTTTCGAGAATTTACAAGAGGGAAACCCACTTGAGGGATTCCATGAGAAACCGGCTGATCGCAAAATATGACCATCGTCGATTCGAACGAAACTTTACATTTGTGTTCGGTTTATGAATCTCCATGATTTTCAAAAGAGCGCAGATGTTTCTACGTGCAATAGCTTCAATTTTTTTTTTGTTCGATTCCACTATTTTATACAGTAAAACGAGTTACAAGGAAAGGATTCAAATGGTTTTCAATATCGCCTTGATGTCAACGGGAAAGTTACAGGATATGTTATGGGCCCTACGAAAAACTAATTGCTGTTGAAGGAGAAACGCGAATAACTTCTGAAAAGGTCGTAATAAAACAAAATAATTGGGTTGTTAAAGCAAAATTTAAAATATCTCGAAAACTACTGCATTTCAGAAATTTTTTTGTTGTAAGAATTTCGATTTAAAATGGCGTTTGGAATCATATTCAAAAATAAAGTTTTATTTTTGACTGCAAATAGAATGAATTATGAAAATTTGTCAAAAGTCGTTGTTAGGAAAACTTTTATTTAAAGCTTCTCCATGATCCAAATACACTGAAAAAGCTTCTTTTATGTCTGTAAAACGATAAACATTAGACTTTGGCAATTTATGATGGGGTAACGCGAATAACTTTTAAAAAGGATTTAATTAAATTAATTGTTCTCGTTGGAGCAAAATTCCAAATATCTCGGAAACTATCGCATTTTGCAAGATATTTGTCAAATGCATTTCGATTTAAAATTATATTTAGAATTATATTCTGTAATAAAATTACAGTTTTGTATGTCAATTAGTATGAAATTTAAAAACGTATAAAGTTATTGTTAGAATAACTTTTTTGGTGATAATTTCTCCATCATGAAATCACATTCAAAATGTTTCTTTTCTCTTTAGGTTTTTGTTGACAAAATATAAAAAATTAGACAAAATGGGTTTTTTTTGCAATTTGTAATTTCATCATGAATTTTTGTTTTTTGTGAAAAATGACACAAATTTTTTTTCAGTGTATATTTTTTCGTGCAGAAGTATTCATTCCCTGTAACTCGTTCTCAGATAGATTTACTGTATAAAATAGTGTCATTGAACAAAAAACGAAGTTATGTCTGAATCGGTTTTGCACGGAACCTTAAATAGCATTGGGGTGAAGTCGATTCCCACGAACTTTTAGTACATGATATGTTTAGCTCCAAGTTTAATTGAATAGAGGGCGCCAACACTAACTTTTTAACTGAGAGGGATAGATCGTGAACATTTTTGGAAGACCTGATGAAAAATGTAACTTTGTAGATTTGTTTCAAATTTAGAACAAACAGTCCTGGTTTGACTGAGAATCACTTTAGGGATGGGTCAATCGAGTATTCGAAAAAAATTTTTAACTCTTGTCCATATTAATATAAGCTAGAATTATTTCGGCTAAGCAGTCGTTGCGCTATTGAAACAACTTAAGCTGATATTATTCCGACGTTTCGATGCAGGATTTGCGTCATCTTCAGGGGTTAAATCTACTTGGTTCTTCCTCGTTAAGAGGCTTTTCTAAACTTAAGCCTCTTAACGAGGAACGACCAAGTAGATTTGCCCCCTGAAGATGATGGGAATACTGCTTTGAAACGTGGGAATAATCACAACTTAAGTTGTTACATTAACGCACCGACTGTTCAGCCGAAATAAATCCAGCTTAAAAATACAATGCAGTCGATTTTTTTTCTTTTTTTTATTTCGATTATAGAGGTTTTTTTGGTCATTCGCCACTTCGGGTTAGAAAAATCTTTTATGAAAAATTTCTAACCCTATGTGCGGGGTCGGGACTCAAACCCAGGTGCGCTGCGTACAAGGCAATGGCAACATATACACATACAAGCTCATATACAAATACACATTTCAAACACAACACATAAACAATTCAACGTTTACTATTTGTTTGCTTTCTTTTTTTACTTTTTACGTTCTGATCGATAACCGCCCATTGATACAACAATTCACTCCTTGTTTAGAGCAGTTTTTGAGCTATGACCTCCTGTCCAATAACCAACACCCATCGTAAAGCCCATTCTAATTATTGTTTCGATAGCACTTTGTCGATGGTGGTGTACACTTGCATTAATTGCATCGTTGAACGTTGGTTAGTCGATGGCTTTCCAATTTACCAAAATGCAAATCTATTCCAAATCGTTTTCAATACTTACCGCTGCTGCTCTTCGCTACCTCCCTTTAATTTAATTACGTTTCACCCATTAAATACCATCACCACCAAAACCCAGTGATTGGTTCACTGTCGGGTAGCAATCCGTGAATGGATGTGTTAATATGATTGCAAATAATTTCTTCCGAAATAGATTGATTGAATAATTGTACCCCCCGGCATATCTCTCTGTTGCCTTGTTCTGCTTTCTTTACTTATTCGCCTGCTATCTTTTTCTTTTTTACTCTTTAGTTTTTTCTTTGCTTTCGTTCTCTTTAATTATTAATTACTACTACTGATCGTCTATTTTAATGCTAATTGTTATAATAGCTATATGAGTATGATGATGATGATGCTTAGTTTTTTTTTTCGTTTCATCTCTTTAATTCTTTCCCCTTACCCTCCTCCCGGACTGATATGCGATATTCGTTTTTTAGTTTCTATATTGTTAACGGATTGAGAGCAATGATTGTCATTAAATTACCTACCTACCAGTGCAGACAGTTTGACAGTAAACGTTTTTGGAACCACCGTTTCGTTTTGAGTTTTTCTTTTTATCCTTTTAATTTTGAGTTAGTGATGAACCATTTAAAATAGTGCAAGTTCTGTTCGTACTATATTATAACAATCAAGAAAAACAAAAGCGTAAAATCCATCAGTTAAAAGAGCAATTAAACCAAACCTCTGTTAGAAAGAACAGTTAAGACTTGAGATTTTACCGCTGAAAAGTATATATATACACAAAAAAATACAAGAAAATAATATTTTTTGTTGCACGTTGTTTTTGAGCGGACCGCTGTTTTTAATGCATGTTTCTTGTTCTGTCCTTTTTGCATGTAGGGATTCGGTTTTGTAACATTCGCTAATAGTAGCGATGCGGAGCGAGCACGCGAACGTCTTCACGGCACTGTGGTTGAGGGACGCAAGATTGAGGTGTGCATGAACAGATTTTTTTACTTCCCCCTTATTAAATTTTCCCTTCCCGTCGCCATTCCCAACCCACGAACCTATTGTGAAATTTTAAATCCTTACCTGATTCCCCCGAAACCACCCCATCCTACTATAATCATACATTAGATGTTGTTTAGCTGTAAAAAAAAAGATACAATCAAAAACTTCCCCTAGGAACTCCAACCGGATAGAAGTACTAATTATTTTGCTAGCTGCCTATTGACATTGTACTTAGTGGGATCGCCTGTCACGTGAACGAGCTTACCATAGTGGCAAGCGAGCTGCTCGGAACGATTCTATTCTGACTGATGGAAATGATTTAGTGCTTGACAGTGTAAGAAGTAACATTTATTTTTTTCAAAATAGCAAACTTACCTAATTACACAATAGCTGTGATAACTGGTTCATCCTTGCATTTGCGTAGCTTCGTGGAGGTTGAAGGTTGCAATCATCTCTGGATATTATCAGCATCATGAACTAATAAGTAGCAGACACATACACACGCATCCATTAGCGACAATCAAGATGACAAGGTTGACACAGATCCGAGGTGATGTGGTGTTTGAAGCGTGGAATTAATGTGCTTCGAGTAAGTCGAAGAATCAGGCAGTCAATCCGTCCACGGCACACAATCATATACACTGCACACCTAACATTTCAACCTTCGCCTCGTGATCGTTTAGATTGGTGTAAACAAATTCGAATGCTTTTGATTCTCTAGTGACGATGAGTAAGTAACTGGCTTGTGCACTATCAACCGCCATTAACGGATGGAATGATACTAACAAATTCTTTTAGTTGGCTAGTCAACACCCTCGAATCGCATCGGAATAGTAGCTAGAAATAGTGTAATTAGCGTAGAACTGGGAACACTGCTGTTGAATTTTCAAAAAAGTCACTTCCGTAAACGTAGTTGTCCAACATTTTCGTGACGTTTGATTCTGTCTAATTAGTGCAATTTGATTGCTAACTGCAACGTTGGAATCACTCCAGGTTACCAAACCAATATTGTACGGTAGAGTAGAGTAAACAGATAAAATGATTCCCGCCATTCGCATTTTCGTCGTATGGCACTTTAGGCATTAGAACCAAATCGTTCACGAAATCGTGAATAAAGTGTCATGAATTCTGGAACACTCATGTTTTTACGTTACGAAAACAGGAACTTGAACAAACATCATGTGACGCCTGTATAACGCTAGGTAGTACCCATATTGATTGGGCTATAGAGAATTTTGCTAAACAGGAAGTTGCCATCTTGGATTTCAACATGGCGTCAAACATAAATTTCTGGCACCTATTCGTCAAGATCATTCCGAAAATAACCATATTGTTGAGGTGCGGGACATAAGGACTCTTCCAAACCCGTCTCTTCCATCGTTCCGAAAGTTTTCCAAGTCTTTTGCATTCAAAAGGATTTAGAATATATTTAAAAAAAAAACGATTAATTGTGAAATCCGTGCAAAAAAAACTGACAACATTGTTCTAAGTTCTTGAAAGGATTTATACTATTTTATTCAGAAAAAAGTCCAAGTCTGTTGCATTCAAAAGGACCGCCAGAAATATTTCTGCAAAAACCTCGTTATTTGGAAAATCCGAATTAAAAAAACACGTTAATTCTAAAATCCGCCCAAAAAAAAACTCGTAATAAAGAACAGCGCAAAAAAACGTGTGAAAAACCTGTGTTCGGACGGCAGGCGAAAAAATCCGCCTTTTTTTACTGTGCAGATCAAACTAAATAACTTTATTTTAATTTACCGTAAATAATCGATTATTTGTCTTACTCACAATTGTTTGTTCTCCTTACTTTACAGCTTCCTCTTTTCCTTCCTCTATCGCTGTCTATCGCAATTTATCTACAATTTAGTATTCACATTTTTCATTTTATCGGTTTTAGTAATTAATTTGTACGTTCACTTACTTCGTTTTATCTCGGAATTGATAATCTACTTGTCCAGTGTTTGCCTCCGCGTATCTAGTCATAAATTTGTTGCTTTAATTCACTGCTTTATATTGTTTCACAAACTTACGTATTCTGGATCTTATTTCTTAAATACAGCTTAATCTGCAATCTATCCACTATCCGAATAATTTCCTTGCTCACAACTTCTAATTTCTTACTCCAACGTATTTTACTATTCTACTACTATCACTTTCAAAATGGTTTTTCTATCCTACTTTCCTTCTTATGTTGTTTGTTTACTTATGTTGTCTCTGACAGCTCCCTCGCTCTACATTCGTGATGCACTTCGTCGTCTGTCAGCATGACAGCAAATTTTTTGCATCTGTCAATTCGACACTGGTGCAACTGCCAGTGATGCCAGAACATTCCCCGGCCCGTAATCCTATCCCGGAGCTCGCATCCGGTTCAGAGTGACCAAACTCCATCACGGCTAGTTTTGCTGTTGCTCGCCTATATCGCCCACTGTTGGTGCGTACCCAGGCCTGCCGAATTCGTCCATCACCGGACACGATGACCTCCTGTATCACCCCGCGGATCCAGCACTTCCGGTTGCTACCTTCTACCACATAAACTAAGTCTCCTATTCTTAATGGTCTCGACTCACCTCTGGTTCAGCGAAGGAACGTACTCCTTGACCCAACGTTCCCACAAAATGCTGGCCAACTGCTGCGATCGCTGGAACGCGTCTCGAAGTGCTGCTGCTGGATGAGGTGGGGGAAGATTCACGCTGGGCTGATTTGGGGTGAGTCCCCGCAAAAAGTGGTTTGGAGTGAGTGCCTCCGCTTCGTCACACTCTTGAGACACGTACGTTAGCGGGCGAGAATTTATCATGTCTTCCGCTTCCACCACTACTGTCTGCAAAATTTCGTCCGTCAACCGTCTCCCATCATCAAGCGCCACGAATGCCTCCTTAACCGACCGAACGAGACGCTCCCATACTCCTCCTATGCGAGGAGCCAAAGCGGGGTTGAACGTCCACTTCGTTCTCGCGCTAGTCAGCTGATCCGCACAATCTTCTCCTATTTCTCGGACAACTCCTTCCAGTTCCTTACTGGCTCCTAGGAAGTTCGTCCCATTGTCGGACAGAAACTCCATCGGCCAACCTCGCCGACCAATGAACCGGTGAATCGCCATCAAGCACGACTGCGTAGTCAGCCCGTGAGTCACCTCCAGGTGCACCGCGCGGGTTGCCAAGCAGGTGAACAATGCGACCCATCTCTTCTCCGTTCGGCGTCCTACAGAAACAGAAAATGGGCCCAAATGATCCACATCTGTGTAACTGAAGGGACGAAAATTCGGTGTTAGCCGCTGCACTGGTAGCGGAGCCATTCGTGAAACTCGAGGCCGACTTCGATGGACCTTACACCATACGCAAGACGACGACACCTTCCGGACTACTGCGTCAAGCTGCGGAATGTAGAACAGCTGCTTCAGCTCGTGCTTCACCGCCTGTCGATATCCGTGACCGCTCTTCTCGTGGTAATGCTGAACAATCAGCTGCGTGATTTTATGCTGATGTGGCAGGATCGTTGGAAAACGTAGATCGAATGACAGCAACTCTGCTTTCTCTGCTCTCCCCTCCATTCGAATCAGCCCACTTTCGTCAATCAGCGGAGTAAGTTTGTAGAGTGCACTGGACTTCTCGATCGCCAGCCATTGGCTCACCGGCCGATCCTTATTCCTGACCAGTATCTTCAACTCATCGATGAAACACTCCGCCTGTGCCATCTTAATCAGCCATATTTCCGCCTTCTCGTACTCACTTTGCTGTAGCGCCACACGTACCGACGTAGCTACCGTCGGTTGTAGTACTCTGCTCTGTCTGCTCGTTACTTTTAGCGTCTCAATCGGCAGCCTTTTGCTCTTTCGTCTACAGTTCGACACGAACCGGATTACGCACGCCATCGTCCTCACCCGCACTGTCCACTTAGAAAAGCGATTGGCGTCCACGATAGCCTTTGCAACTTGCACGTCGTGCAGCATTAAGTGAACCCGAAGTTCCTCCGTAGTGTTAGCGGGAGGTAATTCTCTCTTCGGCCACTTTTCCACACTGTCGTACAAAAATTGTTGCCCACGTACCCACGGGCTGTTGAGGTGTATCTCCAGACCTTTACCCCATTTGGTTACCAGGTCCGCCACGTTCAATCTCGTCGGAACCCATCGCCAATCTGTCAGTTTAGTCAAACTAAGAATTTCGCCAATGCGAAAACCAACAAATTGCTTGTAGCGGCGCTGATCCGACCGAATTCAGGACAGCACCACTTCTGCGTCAATCCAGAACGCCACTCTACTGATCGTGAAGTTGTGATTCTGCTCGATCGTTCGTGCCAGCCTTGCCGCAAGAACCGCTGCCAGGAGTTCTAGCCGCGGAATCGACAGCTGCTTCAACGACCTTACCCCGTACGATTGCACGGAAGTATGCCACGCATCCGTACGCCGTCTCGCTGGCATCAGCAAAGATGTGAAGCTGGACTTCTTCGACCTCATCTGATCCCGCAGTTCCGAAGTAGTTTCGAGGTAGCTTAAACACCGACACGTCTGCGTTGGTCCACCGCAACCACTTCCTGAACGACAGCTCATCGATCGCATCATCCCAGTCGCAGCCTGTCCGCCACAGATCCTGAACCAGCATTTTTCCGAGAATTGTAACTGGAGCAAGAAATCCTGCTGGATCGAATTGCGCCATCACAATGCTCAGAACAATTCTTTTCGTCGGGCGTTTTTCCTCTAGGAAAACCTTGTTGTACTCTGCTTTCCATTCGGTCTCAAAACGGAACTCGTCTTCAACCGGGTCCCAAACGACGCCTAGCGCACGCTCGTATTTGGTGTTCTTGTCCCAGTTGAAATGCACTGCGGAATCGACACTCCTTTCTCCTATTTGTTCGAGAAATCTAGCAGAGTTCGACACCCAGTTTCTGATCCGAAATCCTCCACACGAATGGATGTACCTCACCTCGCTGGCTCGCTGGATCGCTTCTTCGATAGTATCCACGCTGTCGTAGTAGTCATCTACGTAGTGACGCTTCACGATGGCTTCTACTGCTTCAGGGTACTTCTCCGAGAAATCTGCTGCATTCAAGTTCTTCACGAATTGAGCTGAGCGGGGCGAACACGTGGAACCGAAGGTGGCAACGTCCATAACGTACACCTGCGGAGCTTCCTCACTGTTCGCTCGGAACAAAAACCGTTGCGCTTGTCTATCCTCAGGTCTGATCCGGATCTGATGGTACATTTCTTGAATGTCACCACCAAATGCTACTGGCCGTTCCCGTAAATTGCAGATTACTCTGGGAAGTGGAACTAGCATATCCGGACCTTTGAGTAACTCTGAGTTAAGAGAGACTCCGTTCATTGATGCTGCAGCATCCCAAACCAAGCGCACCTTACTCGGCTTCTTCGGATTCACTACGACGTTCAGCGGTAGATACCACACAGCGGTTTGTGGCGTACCCTTCAGTTCGGCTTCACTCGCCTTGTGCGCGTAGTGTTTGACTTGATAGTCCTCGATCTGCGGGCACAAGTTTTTCTTCAAGTCTGAATTCCTGTCCAGCTTACGGTCCAGAGCCTTCATCCGGCGTACAGCCATCGGATAGCTGTCAGGGAATCGTCGTGCGTCCTCACGCCACAGCAACCCCGTTTCGAAGCGATCACCCACTCGCTTCGTCGTCGTCTCAAGCATCTCTCGAGCTCTTTTCTCCTCCACGGGCTCCGGTACAGCGAACGTCGCAATCGCTGTCTCATCTAGCATGTATTGCTCTCGCATCATGTCATGGAGATCTTGACTGCTTGCTGGAACGATCGAGTGCAGATTCAGGTAAGTGTACGCACTCGGTCTTCGGTTCTCCGAACCATACACTGTCCAGCCAATCTTCGACCGCACGGCAATCGGTTCGTTTGGCTTACCGACCCGCGACTCCAACGGCGCAAATAAGTGGACGTTGTCTAGCCCGAGTAGGATTCTCGGCTTTCCCAATGGGTAATCTCTAACCGGAACGCCTGCAAGATGTGAATATTTTTTTTACCACATCTGCGAATCGCACGTTCTGCTTCGGCAGCACCAACTCTGATACCGTTCGAGTGTTGAACAGCGGAAACTTCTCCTTCGAACCCTTCGCTGACAACATCAGTACGACCTTCCTCGAATTGTTCTCAAAGCGGTTGATATTGCCCGTCCACGTCACTATCAACGGCTCTAGGGTACCTTAAGATGCTCAGACCATGAACATAAATCACACTACTCTG
The DNA here is from genome assembly GCF_030247195.1 of Topomyia yanbarensis. Taxonomy (NCBI): domain Eukaryota; kingdom Metazoa; phylum Arthropoda; class Insecta; order Diptera; family Culicidae; genus Topomyia; species Topomyia yanbarensis. The sequence continues at coordinate 412,380,084 of NC_080672.1, read as the reverse complement.
CCAGAAAAAGTCGATACGATGCGATCATACGAAAACGTGAATAAAAATTGCGAAATTGTAACTAAGGTTCACATCACACTATTCAGCCAGAAAAATTGATAGTAGACCCATGAATAAAATATCACGTTAACGTGATGTGAAATTGCTAAATTCGCAACTAAGCTACTGCAATCATGAACATCGTTTAACTGTCGACTAGTTGATGCAGTTTAAACAAACCAGTGTAACCCCAAATTATACACAAGAATCGTAACAAAACTAAACACATCCAGGGAACAACAACAGTAACTCAACCAAATATTCGAATGTATATTTTTGGCACAAATAGTTTCATAAATACGAGCTTTATTATTCATAACATCAAGAACTTGGCCACGATTTTCGTAAATCGTTCAGTTCTTGAAATCGTGATTTTTTTATGACTTTATTAACGGATTTTTTCCGTACAGCCTTGAGATTATAAACGATAAGCCTGCAACTTTGTCGAAGGCTACTAATCGAAGTAGTTGCGCATGATCGCAGTTAAGAATTAAAGTGCTGTAAACTTATGTGTTCTTGAAAATATGGTTACGCTTAGCTGAACGATGTACTCGGCAAAAAAATCCACCCTTAGGAGGGCGCCTAAATTAACTTCTAAACGTAGTGCGATATGAAGTTGGTGTCTTCCACAAAGTTGTATAATAGACATTTTGCAATAATTCTATACATTGAGATTGTATGTCTTCTCATTAAAAAGTTAATATTGGTGCCCTCTATCCGTTGAAATGTGCATCCAAAAATGTTCAATAAAAAGTAGTGCAATTTTTTTACTTAGATTCATTCAGCTAAACTCAACCATTTTGTCCCAAAAATTATGTTCGTGGGAATTGACTACTCATTCACCACCATGCTGAATTGATTTGCTGTCTTCGACAAAGCTTTGCGCAATACGACTATTTTTTTCTGATTTTCATTTGCTGTGATAATCAGGGGCCCCCCTATTCTCACCATTTTTTCACCTAGTAATTTTCGATTTTCACAGTGACTTAAATCTGAAGACTGAAGTCACCGAAAGTAACGAATGTCGCACGACATAGCGATTTCGTTAGCCATTATTTCTGACGCTAGGGTCACTGTTATTTTGAAAAAAAAGACAGACGAATCAGTAACCAAAATGTTCGCTCTTGGAACACTGTACATTTGACAGTTTACAGATGACGGAAATTTATGATTGAAGCTATTTTGAAATAAAGGCGGCTTCAGGTTACCACAAATTATTTTTCGTAACTGCATCATTATGAATGTCACTGCGAAAGGAGTGGTTAATAAATGACTAAAAATGATGATTCAAGCAATTTTGAAATTCAAGAGCGCTGCCTGTGGTGGACACAAGACAAATCGAAACTGCTTCAATGTATATGTCGTTGGAAAATGGCGGTCAGTGAATGAATCAATGATTGAAACCAATTTGAAGTCCAAAATAGCGGTTTCCAGTTACATTGAAAACCCGTTTTTATCAGCCCCCAATTTTGTCAGCTTTTCGACCCGATTTCGTCAGCCAGTCAGGATTATGAGGCTATGTCCACGAATTGACGTTAAATATTTGAACAGCTTCGGTTTAGTAGAGAAAATAACTGAAATTGTTTTGTCATTGTTCCAATTTTGTCAACCAAAAATACACCAAAGGGGCTGATAAAAACGGGTCTTCGCTATATCACCAAACACTCGAAACCTTCTTCAATATGGGTATCATTGGAGAGGGGGTGGTCAGTAGATGACAAAAATGATGTTCAAAGCCACTTGGAAATGGAAGATGACTGCTTCCTGTAACCACAATGTGTTATCATTAAATCTTTCGCAAGCAATTTACCTGTTCGTACGGAGATTCTTTTCCCCGGCGGTGGAGCATTTTCGGCATCGTCTAACAACGCCTCAGGGGTCAGTATGGTTCCATGATAGTCGCTTTCGTTCAGGCTATCGTCACTTCTGGTGTCTTCAATGTTGCTGAAAGCAATCATTTGTTTTTTCAGTATGCAAATTATGGTCGTGAAATCATCTTCATTGTTTTCTGTCGTCTCGTTGGCGGTATCGGAAGCTTCTTCTGATGCGCTGGAGGACGGTCTTGTTAATTTAGCTTTTGCTGATGGTGTTACTGGTTGGAAAACAGTTTGTGCTGAAGTTTCTGTAGTGACAATTGTTTTTGTCTTAGGTACTCCCGCGCAGAGTTTTCCGTGGTGTGCGGTATTGACATGTGGGAGACTGATTATCATAAGTACACAGCGTGGTTTGAGAATAGACTGATACAGGTTCCATTGTAAAGAAGGAAGGAAGACATTCCTCCATTAATCGTTCTCGACGGAGAGAACTTCACTATACTGCAACATATTTTTTTAATAACAGCATCGGGTTGTCTCGGAGACAGATCGTGCAGTTTTACTTCAACTGCATTATCTTAACCCTTAAAGGAGCAAATTTTTTTTTTTCAAATTTTGTGAAAATTGTTCCACAGTTTAATTACGTTAGAGCGATAATTTTGAGAAAGTTTTTGTAATATTGTTTTAAAACAACACTGCGCATTTAAGGGTTACTAGTACACGGGGATCTAGACTCTAACATTATCTACTTCTTCAATAGGAGCTCTAATTTTGACGCCCCTGAAATCCACAACTGCCGTCTTTTTGAATTAGATTGAAATAGGGTTGTCAGTAGATAACAGAAATTGTTAACTATCGCCGCCATTTTGAAGAGTAGTAGCATTCGGTGACCGTAGAACGCTTCGAAACTACATAAGTAAATGTGGATATTTTGAAAGAGAGAAGTAAATAGAGGACAAAAATCGAAGTTTCGCAGCCATTTCGAAATCCATGGCGGGATTTTGCGGTTAAATTTTTTAAAACCAATATGGAAATGGGTGTCATTTGTTTCAGAACAGCTAAGAGATGACGGAAATCCATGTTTGTAGCCGTTTTGACACGCAAAATGAGGCAATGCTCATTTTAGCTTTTTAAATGGCGTCAATTATTAATTTTTGACATGAACTGTCCACTGGAAACCGCCATTTTGTATCAACTGACCATTCCATTTTTAATTTATAGCGTTATCCATTAAAGATTCACGATTTGCGTGAGGTGACGCCAAAAATTGTGATTCAGAGTCACTAGGGTGACGATGATCGAACGGTCACTGTGCCTAAAGCAATTCTCGGAATTCATCTCTGTGAGTGACGTGACGGTGACTCAAGTGGTGTGAGTGAGGTATCTGTAACAATATGACCACGATCTATACAGTGCCCCCTAATGGCGTAAAGGCGAACGAGAGGGTTTTTTTTGTGTAAATCTTCGAAGAATCACATATAAACTTCAAGCTCGATTTGTCCGGTAGCTGGAATCGTGCGATTTGGTTCAAATTTGGTTTAATTTTTTGTATCAGTCCTCATTTTTCCCCAAGAGACCTCGGAAGGTTTTTTTTCCTATTTCTCTTGAAATACTGTATCCAATGTGATTTGAAATAAAGGATTCATCCTTGCTCTCAATAGTAATTATACTGTCTTCTGCGTAACCCGTTACTTCGAATCACAGACCTTAGAGTTCGTTGAGGAGTCCATACACTCCCAGAGACCGCCGAAGGGGTGACAGCACTCTTCCTAGAGAACAGCATGTAGTGATTCCCATGGTTAGGTTATGCTTTCGCCTTCATACGACGCCTCATCCTCTTCGATGCAGTCGAATCGATACGAAGGGGACTGATTATCATGAAAAGCTGCCTCCATGTCGATAAAGCGCGACACTATGCAAGCCTTTTCATTATTTTTGATAAGATTAAGCAATGAAGTAATCAGATTTGCCAATTTTCAATAATTTGGTTTAAACTTGAATAAGGGACAATTTTCCAATCATGCCCCCTGTGAATATCTCTCTACTAACTTACTGACAAGGTTTTTTAAACAAAACTACTACCCAGAACATACTCTAGACTGTTCAATGTATGTGTTCATGTATGCTTAAAAATGCTGAACATGCAAACATTTAACCTAAACTGGCCACTACCGAGCAGATAACGATAGAGGAAATTGCCCAACATTTGCCCAATCTGACAGGGAAGAGGTGTTAGATGTAACGCTCTATTCCGACAGTATTTGAACATAAAAACTTCATCTTTGAACATTTAAACATCTCCATTGATACCGTTACATATCGTAATCCTAAATTTTTGAACTGGGACCTCTGCGAAGAGGGCTTGACGACTAGGTATTACAGCTATTTCCAACGATTGAAGCTCCAAGTGAACCATGGATAATTGAAACTCACTCATAGTAGCAGCATACAAGAGGCTTGTTCGATTCGAATTTTGCGTGCTTCTAGAGAAAACCTTTGGCGAAATGCCGAAATTGCTAGATTCAAAAAGACATATGGATACTCGTCTGACGATGATGAGGTACTCAGTTGGTTTTTTGACACACTTTCCAGTCTGTACGGAGCTATTTCCGACAACTGGTCCAGGGTTCAGGTTCAGGTAATTGTAATTCTTAGACATATGCTCGCAGGGTTATGGCAACCGATGAATGCTTGAAAGTTTTGTTCCGTGCAAGTCTACGGGATATATGGTTAAAGCACACGATTCGTTCCTGGGGCGCCATGTTTTGGCGTAGTTTGCAAACTAGTTCATGAACGAAAATTTTTCTGCCGGAAATGTCAAGGTATTTATTGCATATTTCCAAGCACAATTGCAGTAGGTATTGTAATCAAGGCATTGACTGGACATTGCAAACTCAATTATCACATGGCTATTATTCAGCGTGCTGAGTATTATTCGTGTGATCTTTGTGAATCCGATTACGGGACCTTATATAATTTGATATGTAACTGTTCCGCAGTAATGCAATAGCGTATCCGGGTTTTTTAGTTCTCCATGCATTGATGAACCTTAAACTCAAATATATGCTATTGTGTCTAATCCAGTGTGTTAAAGAGTTATAGGCTTTATCAGTAGGGTTCATTATCCCATTAGGAGTGAAGAGTTCACGATTTTTTGTTGTGCTGTCATTTTCCACGCTAACAATTAGTAAATTTCAGATTGTTATGAATTAAAGCCCCGTCATATTTCTGCCAAATTTACGTATCGGGAATGTTGATAAGACTTTCCCTTCGTGGGTTACTTGACCCGCGTAATAATGTCGACAACAATTCGTTAGATTTAATGCACATCTAATCAACCCCATTCCTAAGTAATAATCCTTTCGGAAAAACTGGGACCCAATGTCATCCGGTACAATGATTATCTTCACAATTCGCCTTGTCCTTTCATGGTCTCCTTTCGATCCAAAAATAAATCATTTAATATCACGCTACCTGTTATAGTGAGATACGAAAACGCAATACTGAACAGTATCTGATATAACTAAGGTTCGACCAGACAATCTGAGAGTGACTGCGAATGACCTTAAGCAGGCAAACAAAATCGCTAGATGCAAACGTTTCATACAGGAGTATTATGTCTGCGTGCCTGCGCGGGTTGTTGAAATCGACGGGGTGGTCACATGTGCGGGGTTAAAATGCAACGATCTGCTGAAGTGCGGAGTTGAATCCTTGAAAGTTTCAGTCATTTTAATAAATCTTCGAAAAACTGGTAAATGTGATTAATACCAGAATTGCCTGCGTGTAATGCGATCCGTGCCGGAAGGGAAGTAAAGCCTTTGATCTTGGTCCGTGTGTTGATAGGTTGATATGTATGGTCCAGATAAAAACTCCGAGGGTTAGATTAAGGTGTGAAGTTAAAGGCTTATATTTGGGCCGGCAAAAGACCTCCAATGGAACAGTTGATCCTCCCGCATAAGCTTCAACACACCGTTGAGCAGGGGGCACGTTGACGTGCTATATAGCGTATCTGTCGATAATAGTTCCTTTTTTCAATTTTCCATGATATAATTATAGGTACATCCCATCCCGAATAACTAAGTTTCTTGAAATCACACAGCAGGTATATCTTTTTTGGAAATTTGTAAACCTCGGAATGGCGTGCACCACGCAGCAACCTCCACGTAAGCTAAACGCATTAATTTCCATTCATTGCATAATTTAAATATTTTCTCGAAGCGAATTAAGGATGGACCATTTATCAAGTCACGACAAGACTCAGCATCATAGGTATTTCTATCGTCGTTGCGTTCGTTGCACACGAATATTGAGCCAGGTACTTGCACGGAACGTTCCGAATCAGTAAAATACGAATCATTTTTGTTGGAATGTGGAATCATGAAAAAGTACTTAAAACTGTCATGTCAAAGTGAAACAACACATGGAAGTTCCAGTGAATTAGAACGGAAATATATGGATTTTTATGAGAAACTGTCAATAACTGACATAAATATTGAAATATTTTGAACGTTAGGTTAATAAATTACCAGAACTCGTCAAGCATTTTGAAACCAGCCATTTGTCAGAATAATTATTTCCACAAAATTCCATCAAAAAAGATCTAATCATTTTACAAATCGGAGTCTTTTCGTGCACTGCACAAACTATCTATGTGCTGGGAACTTTCACAATTCAAGGATGAGTTTTTCATCCTTTTTCTATATTTCTTTCAATAAAACGTGTGCTCCATAACGCAGCACTGTAGGATACGATGCATCAGCACCAGCAGTCCCAGCAGTCAGTAGCAACCGGCAGAAATAAAGTAAAAAAAAATAAAAATTGAAAAAAATACTGACGACAAAGCACTGCGCTCCTATATCCGTAATCACTGTTCACAGGATTTGTGCCGGGGCAGTTAGTTGCAAGTAGGGAACAGCAAATCGCGCTCGAAGCACATTTCTGCTTTCCAGCCGGTCGATAACTTTTTGCCCGAGCACTTTTCATCGTGATAGCTTCCCTGTGTGTGGGGTGGGTGGTGGCAGTGACGGCAGGAAGGAAAAATTGCGACACACTTCCACACTTTTTAAAGCCAGCCGGAAAAAAAATACGACCCGGCTCCTAAGTACAGCAAAATAATTAGTCTTCTCGTCCTGATCCTTATTTATACTGGTTCCTTTCTTTCATTCTCTCTCTCTCTCTCTGTCTCTCCCTGTGTATCAGTGAAATTAGTTCTTTTATAAATTTCCCTGTCCTCGAACGTGTCTCTTCCTCCCCCCACCCGTTAGAAACATAAATTTACTTATAAAACCGAAAAGTCATGCAGTGTTGCCAGTTTCTATTGTAATATTTTTATACCATTTATATGCCGATTTTTATTAAATTGAAAACCGGAGGACAGATGCTAGTGAATATACATACGCCTTTATAATAATAATACCTACAAGTGAAGCTGGTGCCGCGTCGAAAAAAGGCTAAATTGGATTATTAACCCCACGCGTGTAGTAGTGACCTTGGCGGTAACCAGTGGCACCAGATTCGCTTGCGCCTACTGGTTGAAAACGCACGTCGTTCTGAGTACTGGAAACCGTATTACTTACTTATAATATGCATACAAACATGATTATTCCCCAATTTGGAGTGCCACTTTACTATAACTGCAATCGGTATACGATTGAATACATATACATATATATTCTTATATATTTTGAATGCGACGCCATGTTCCTGTACTTTCCATTTTCGTATTGCGCTGCCACCTTTTTATGATCGTTGTTCAGTTGGAAAGATTATCCGGTTTCTTTTTCTTGTTATTGTTTGGATTGTATTATTGGTTCAGGCCCCTTTGCTGGCGGAAAGGCAAGTAGTGCTATAAGAATCATCAAATAGAAAATCCCGTTTCGGTTGTTTTTGTCCTACTTATTGATTGGTTTTCCTGTATTAGTTTGTGTTTCTTGAGCTGGAACCAATGTGCGTATTTCAAGTATGTACCAGTTGTCTAATAAGTTTTTGTTATTTTCGTTAGAAACACTTAGGTTACCATACCATATAATTTCTGGACCATGGAAGCATACGAAATATTCGTCCTTTATTTTAGTGTGATGCAAGTTGCTACTGAGAACGAAATATTACCCAGTTTTATTTTTACTTTAGTTTTCGAGTTTGTCGTTCGATCGTTTCCGACTACTACTTATTAACCGTACTATCATGGAAGCGGCAGTTTGATGTCTATTGTGTAAACCATACCTAAAAGTATCACCCCCTAAAACAATCAAGCAGAACCTACTGTAATTAAGAGAGTTAATGGTACTTACATTAATCTCCGTAAATGGCTTTAGGAATAGTGAAGCACACCCGCTACAAACACACTCTGACATGCAAGAATATTACTATGTGTTTCACAATCGCCATACATGTTTACACATCTTCCTGGTTATTTTTTTTTTTTTTCTAACTTCTCATTCAGTCTACACACTCATGTTCTATTGCTCTCAAGCCAGCTAGTCACCAACACTCGCCCAAGCCATGTTAAACTATTCGCTTTTTGTATCCCTCCTCTTGTGTACTGTTTATTATTGCAACACACTTCCTAATAACTAATGTTGATAGCATTTCTACTACTTAGTTCCGAGGATTGTATTAGTTTTGTTTTTCTTTCTTTTAGTGAAGTTTGTCATTAGATTCCGGTAACTTCGTGTGCACTCATACGCCGTACCACCCTATCTATCTTATACGCATTAATAATAGAGAAATAAAAAAGATGGAGACACAGATGAATGAGGAGTTCACAGAGGTTGGGTAGATAAGATGAAATAAGTTGAAGCTAGAATCGAGACCGTTCGTCTGATTGTTTGAGAACAAGACATCTGTTAATTGGGTAGTAAAGTGAAGCGTTTCTGCTGGATCCGGTGTGCCTCAAGGAGGTTAACTAGACCTTGAATTTTTCCTACTCTACATTAACGACAATAATTTAGAGCTCGAGAAACTTTGCTTCACGGCGGACACTTGATAATATTAATTCAGATCTTTCGATTAGAAAGGTTTTAATTATGCGATAATTCGCCTCTTTTTCGGATTAGATAGATTTCTAGTCCTATGAGCGGGGGTTGGGAATCGAACCCCGGAGAAATGTGTACATGTAGAACTTTATTGAGATCGGTTTTCTACACTGAAAAGCCAAATGCATGTTTCGAACAACCTTTTTGCACAGATGTATTAATTTAACGTAAAATGTTTAGAACTCCAAGCCACGAATTTATCTACAACAAAATAACGCATTTATTTGACTATTATCTGGAAGAATGCATCACAGACACAGAGTTCCTGCATAATTGTTAAAAAGAAAATCTCAAATGAGCACAAAGGACACGTTCATTGCAAAAATCTATACGATGTATAGTTTTTTCAGAACGTTTGTTGCTCGGAAAAATATAAAACTGCTTTTAAAAATAATTGATTAACAGTACGAAGAATCAAGGTGCTAGTTTGCTTCTTTGAGAATCAAAAAAGTTGATTCATAAGTAAGTCTAAGTGCCCGTATGAAAAAGTGACACCGTTTCGACCAACCAACATGTTGAATTTACAGAAAAAAAATTCTTTGGATGGTGATCAAACGGAAATTTTTCAGCACCAGCATATCCTTATTGTCGAGCGATTTGGATTCAGGAAAATTCTTTTGACAGAATACGTTTAAAAAGAGTAAATATACTGTTACTTTTTTTTCTAGATTTTGGAAAGAGCATTCGTAACGATTGGCATGCTGAAGTTGACCGGCATTTTGTATAGAATGCAGCCCGTGGTTTTGGTTTGCAATGGTTTGGCAGTTACCCAACGATTAGAAGACGAAGAATTGTATAAAGCAACTTTTTCTTTGAATCCTCGTTGAACACCACAAGGTATCACTCTAGGCCCCTTGTTCTTTCTTTTTTCTTTTTGTTTCAATGACTCTTTTAAGTAATAATTTTAAACGCTGTGGTCTGCGGAAAGCAAGCAGGTGATGCCACATGCCCATTGCACCTCAAACGGATCTGAAACAGATCTCTGAAAACTTGAATAACTTTAAAGAAAAAATTGTTTTGCTAACTCTATCCCGGTTTGGGCACTAACGAAGTGCTTCCATAGCTTTGGTTCTAGAATCGTATTTCCATAAAATAATCTTCTATAATGGAAAGCTATTTAACCTCATCTTCGTAACTTTTAACAAGAATGGCATTACAAATCCACGCTAAATGCCTCGCGCATGTATACTGGCGAATAGTGCTATTGAAGCATGTCTTATATCCGACCTCACAACTCGTGTTATTAGTGATGTCACAGTCATTATGATTGTTTATAACATATACAGGAAATACGTATACTGTTCGGCATATTTGCCGCCTAATGAATCATCACCTGACTTCAAAAGGGTTGTATCATTCTGTGGCAGTGAAGCAAATGCCCACCACATAATTTGGGGCAGCTCAGATATCAACTTGAGAGGCCTAAATTGATGTAATACTTAAGCCACACAAATCTACTTATACTCAATAGAAGAAAATCGCCCAGCATTTGCACAATTATCCAGGTTAGAAATGTTAGATGTAACTCTCTGCTCTGACAGTATTGCGCATGAGTTGCCAAACTAACTCGTCCAAACGAGCTCGAACTGTCGTTATTTGATCACAAATTCGTCGCAATTGATCTTTAAAACATCTCCCAAAATATCGATACCTATCGTAATCTCAAATCTACGAACTGGAACCTTCGCGACGGGGGTTTGGCAACAAGATTTTACAGGTATTTTCAACGATTGAACCTCCAAGTGACTTGGATTCGGTCATGATGGATTAAACAAACTCGCTTATAGTAGCAACATGCAAGAGGCTTGTTCGCTTCGAGTTATGCATACTTCTAGGGGAACCCCTTGTTGAAATGCCGAAATTGCTAGACACACGAAGTGCTTCCATAGCTTTGGTTCTAGAATCGTATTTCCATAAAATAATCTTCTATAATGGAAAGCTATTTAACCTCATCTTCGTAACTTTTAACAAAACGAACGACGAAGATGAAGTACGCAATTGTCTTTTTGACATACTCTTTCCACACTGTACGCCATCTCAGACGACTGCACCTGAGTTCTTTTCAGGAGGGCGCTTTAAAGTTATGCTCTGTATAAGTCTATGGGAAATAAAAATAAAGCACAAGGTTACATGGCGTAGCTTACAAGCTTATTTTAGAACAAACACTTCTGCCGGATGTGAGTCCGAAAATGTCAAAGAATTTGTTGATTTTTTTCAAGCACAGTTGCAGTATTATAATCAGGACCATGACTGAACATTGCAAGCTCAATTGTCACATGGCTAGTATTCAGCGTGCTGAGTATTATTAGTGTGTTCTTTGTGAATTTGATTACGAAACTTCATATCATTTGATATGTAACTGCCTCATAGCTTCAGGGATTTTTGCTGGGCTGAAGAGCTTTTCTACTCACTTCTACCGAACACAAGGTAGTTCTGCGCACAGGAGGGATCTTCTCTTAATTTGGGAAAGCCCTGCGACGTTCGAGAGAATCTACAGATCGTCTTGGAAGTTCTAGAATTTCTAATGGAATCCTGGGAGGTCCTAAAATTTTCAGAGAAAACTCCGGAAACAGAAGAAATTAGCTCGATTTGAACGGTGCTCATAGATTTGGGTCTTGCGTTGAAAAAATAGAACACTTTCTCGGTTTCAATATATTTATATTTATTTGTTTGAACATAAGTTTGCAAGCTACACCAATGGTTGGCATGTTCGGGTGCAGTCCACGAGTGAAATTTCTGCTTTCTCGATAGTGATCATTATATGACAATTCGCAACGGGACCAGTTAGATTTTCAAGCTCATTTGCTTTCCTCAATAAGCCATCGAAGACAAGGCACCATAAAAATAGTGACAGCACACCATCTTGAAGAAATCCGCAAACACTGAGCCGGCTAATCTACACTTGTTTTGGTGATTAGCACAACTGTCGGTCGCTAAGCATTGCGTGTATCCAGTTCCTGATGCATTAAGGAAATCTATGGGGTAGTGCTGCTTCGAAAATGGATCGAAAAGACATGTTGTTAGAAGTACATTCAATTTTATCGATGACGCAATTTCAAACATGACGCAATTCAACAAACCGTAATTCACAAAATGACGAAATATAACCGCTTTCCGTTTAATTGTACATGAAAGCTGTACCTTCCATGCGCAGTTCCATAAAGTTATACTTATCGACATTTAAAGCGAACGCCATATGTGGAGTAAACTTACGTGATTTATGACACTCAAAGTCATGTAAAATTAAAATCAAGCGTAAAGCTATGTCATATTCGATGCTCGTATATGTCAAGATCCAGGAGATGTAGAAAAAAAGGAGTGTGTGGAAAAATCGCAAAGCTTGAATGCTTCTGCGAGAAAATTATTATTATTTATAAACAACGTTGTGTAACAATAATAGACTTCCCCCGCTGAAATTCATTGCTTGAAGCGGGTGTTCGGATAAGCTAAAATCTCGGGTATAGTGGTCGACTAGCCTTTTTTCCACCTCATATTTAAAGCGGCCTATGGGAATGCATTTTACAGTTCTTTGCCGGAATGTGAGTTTTGAATTGGTATGTTTCCTTCTTTCATTTTATGCACGTCCTTTGGAAATTCGATCGTTGAAAGCACCCATAAAACCAAGCGTGACGTTTGAATGATCAAAGATGATGTATTTAGATCGACGGGCCGAACTCGTTCGCTACGAGCTAATTTGGAAATTCATGCGGTATACTGTCAGAGCAGAGAGTTACATCTAACAACTCATCTCTGCCAGTTCGTGTAAATGTAAGGGAGATTCGTGCTGCTTAGGTATTCTATCGATTCAGGGCCTCTCAAACTGATATCACGGCTGTCGCAAGCTATGCAATGGGCGTTTGCAGAACTGCCACAGCAAGATACAACCCATTTGAACTCATCAGAAGGCGGCGATTCATTATACAGCAAATATGTTGAACAATAGACGTATTTTCTGTCTATGTTACCAATAGTCGTATTGGCTGTAACGGTGCAAATTTATCGAGCTGTCAGGTCGGATATAAGACATGCGTCGATACCGCCAGTCGGAAGTATGCATGCATGAGGTATTCTACGTGGATTTGTCATGCCATTTTTGTTGGAAGCTATGAATAGGGGGTTAAGTAGCTTCTCAACATAGAGGCTTCTTTATAGAAATACGGTTCTTGCACTAAACCTATGGAAAATTTTAATTACTGCACAAGGCAGGATAGATTCATAGTTACTATACGGTTATACTGCCGAGTCGCTTACAGCGATCCCCGAAATGGGCATTAGACACATGACCAATATTTGATTCCTACATGTTGCGCAGAACTCCAACGTCCATTGTAGCAGAGATCCGCTTGACACAACACGGGTAAAACCCATGATAATTATTTGACATGGACAACTACATCTTGACGCGAAGACTTCTTTTTTCGGTAGCCTCTTACAAATCCTCTTAGAAGCCGGCTGGTTTTGTCCGGAGAAAGATAATATAATATTATCAATCTAGTGGACCACAGCCTGAGAGTCCTATGAATGTCATGGAAGTTATTTACTACAAACTTCAGGGAAAATATTTGAAACTCCATGTAATTCTACAAAATTCATTTTTTCTACAAATTTTAGGTCGGCTCTACACACTTCAGGGCAGCTTACTAAACTTGAGGGTAGTTCTGCAAACTCCTTTGAAGCGCTCCGAATATAAAGAAAGCCCAACAACTCAAGGAAATCCTTTGAGAATCAAGTAAGCCCTAGAAGCTTAAGAGATTGCATGTAATACAAATTTTCGGAAAGCATGTACCGCAAAACAGTTGGGCAAGCTTCCGGCATGTCCAACGAACTGCGGAGACTTTTCGCAAATTTCTGGGATTTTGACGAATTTCAGCAAAGTCCCTGCAAGCTTCGCGAAAGTTCTACAAACTTCAGAATGATTTTACGGAGTTCTAGAATGTTCTTAGAATAGGCATTCTTAGACATTATAATTCTTGGGTTTTTTTGAAGCAAAACAAAAATTTATTTATTACCCGACGTTTCGGCTTTTGGTTTAGGCCTTTTTCAAGGGAAAAAAGGTCTAACGTATGCGGAATAAAATTTGGACAAAATTCAAAAGGCAATTTTTTTGTAGAAAACCCTTTATTAAATGTTCTCTCTATATGAAAACATTTGTCAGCTTTTTAACTTAATGTAGGAAAAAATTTGAGCTCATTCGAGAAGCTTTACGACAGTTTGCAGGAACTTTTTGCAAAGGAGTCGAAAAAATTGATGTTGGCATATTTTTAATTTCTTTCTTAATTTTGATTATCATTTTTGTTAGTTTTATGTCGAAAATTATGAGCATTTACTCTCTTCTTCATATTATCCCCGCAAAACCTCATTTGGACGCAGTTGTGGTACATTTGGAGGGATATCAGCCTTTTGTACAAAATATATACCACATTCTTCCAATGCGCCAAAACTTTTTTTTGGCATAATAGCTAAGTGCCAGATTGGGCGTTCGCTGCCATTTTGTTCACATGGTATCTCCTAGTGGATCGAAATTAACACTGGATATTTGAAATAAGTGTGCCTAGAGTATGACGTTTAGTATGGTGCTTTGCGCAGGGTTGCATTTTTGTTTTAATGCTGGAAGCGTTGTCCAAATTTCATTCCGCATACGTTATCGTTTTTTGTTATAGTGTCGCCGTCCGATAATACGGTGTCTGGTTCGTTTTGCTTGAACAAGACTGAGATAGCTGTTCAAAAAACCCCAAGAATTATAATGCCAGTCGTTCGCCAACATAACCCCAACAATGGCTATACATACAACCTGGTTATAAGAAGGTTTAGAATATCCTAGTAAACTAAAAGACTTCAAACGGAGTTTGGGAAGTTCCATCTAACTTGAGATAACCAATTCATTTTTGACGAACTCAAAGTTTAACAACAAGCTTCAAAGAACTATATGAAACTGAACTAAGATGGCAAAACATTAACTACCCTTATAGGATATTTTGTTTTGTACATTAAAATTGGTACAGTAATGAAAAGGTTACATTTAAAACTGTGATTAAAAATATTATTTTATGGTTTTTTACGTGGTTTTTTCTGAAAAAATAATCCCGTAGAATTAATAAATAATCCCGTAGAACATTTCGCACTTTATGCGGTTTCAGCAAAAATATACTCCTTTTGAATAAAAAAAATTTAGCGTCTTTTGGAAATCCAGGATGGCGACATCCAGTTTAGCAAAATTCACCATAATCTAATCAATATGGGTAGTTTCGGAATGAATTTGATCAGTAGATGCCAGAAAATGATGTTTGACGCCATTTTGGAACCCAAGATGTCAAATTCAGGTTTAGCGAAGCTTTACAAAACCAATCAAAGTTGTTGTAGACTGTTTGTAATAATTGCGAAACATTGATGAACAGTACGATAAGCAAAGATGCTGCATTGCTTCCTTGAAATACAGCAGTGTTTATTTGAATAACCAATTTGTTGGTTTACTAAGGGATGCGTTCTGTGTTATTGCCGTTTGGAACATCACTGGGGAGCTACGAAATGTTCTACGACAATTTCGCCATTTTACAATATATTTTAAAATGTATCCCTTATTTTGTCTGCCGTTGACAGGTATTGAAATGACATAGTAAAATGATGTGTATTTCGCATCAGGTGTATGAATCAACATCCAAGCAATCAATTTGCAATTTTAAGAATTTTGATACACTTACTGACAGGGTAGAAACTCGGTGAACTAGATTTGCAAATCCGTGATTGTTGAAATCAATATTTGCAATTTTAAAACAATTGATTCTCACAAATAACCCATACTCTCTGTGAACTTTCCTCAGCATCAGTCGTTCCATTTGCCGCTGCCAAATTCAATGGCCAATTAGGTTAGATCACCTCAAAACTATTAGTTGTTGTTTATGCGTGTTATCATTTTTCTTCTCCTTCTTCATAACTGCACCAAATTTTACAAACAAATGTCGCTGTTTTTTTCGTTTTCCATTTCCTTTGACCGTAGTTCTTTTAGTTGTGTTTAGTTCATTCTAACAATTCAGCTTTCATTTGTCAAAGAAAAATACGATCATGGTCACACAATTCTGAATTAAGGAACACACTATGTTTGCACCAGTTCAGATAGATAAAACAAAAGTCAATCCAGAATTCCCTTAAACAAAAAAAAATGAGCAGAACCAATACTGTGAATGTGTTTCTTGTTGTGCGATACAGATGTTGTGGTAGAACAGACCGTGCTGCGATGGCCTTGGTCCCCCTGGAAACTCCACACCTCTTTTACATACAGTTCACCGTATTTGGCACGTCACGATAAACGGAGGTAAGAATACTAGCAGCTCGGAAGAACATGTACCAACTATACCCATACTCAGGCTCAGGCTGTTTCGACCTGAACCGTAGTATAGCATTAGTTGAGTAGTCTATTTGTGTTAGCCGAGAAATGTTGTTTGATTCAGCGTCGTATCACTGGTATGACGCGTAGTCCGCCTGCTTTCTCATGAACACACACATACACAGTTAGTTATGCGAATGTATTTCCAAGATCCTCAGCTCTTACCACTCTTTCTCTCTCGAATCCCCCTTGACTGTTTTACGTTATAAGCCGTTCGCCGTTTTAATTGTCTGCTTTGGTTTAGCGGGCAGCTAACGAGTTGATTATTTGAAATTTGCAGTTATCAGAATTTTTAATAGCCAGCGATTTGCGGAACTGTATGAATTTTAATGCAATTTTCATTTTCAGAAAGAGAAACTACCGAGTGTCCGTGTTCGACGGGGAATTAGTTTTAATAACATTATTCTATTTCGAAGCAGAAATGACCTCCTCAAAAAATCCGACGAGCTCAGTAAAATGAAAAGATAAATAGATACAAACTCTCAAAGCGATTCGTAATGAATTCCAGTATATATTGTAATAGAGACGGATGGTTTTGCAAAATAATTTTTGGTTTTAGAATTAAAGCTAATAAATAGTCACAATTTAAGAATATTGTTTTCATATTGATATTCGTCGTGCGTTTGTTCATAGTGTAATTCGTTATGGGATTTTTCCTAGCCTGACTGGATTCTTGGCATTAGTGTTGTCTTTATACTACCTAACGCTGACAATATCCAGTCATGCTGGGATCCGACTTAGTAAAATGAAAAGATAAATAGATATCAACTTCCAAAGCAATTCGTAATTAATTCCAGTTTATGTTGCACTAGGGACGAATGGCTTTGAAAATAATTTTTGGTATTGAAGTAAAAGCTAATAATCATAATGAAAAACAGTATGTATGATACATGAGCAAATTATTTTTTTCTTAAAGATATTTGTTTTCATATTGATATTCGTCGTGCGTTTGCTCATAGTGTAATTCGTCATGCGGTTTGTTCTAGCTTAGTTCGATCCCATTTAGGTATGATGGTATCTTGGACTTTGATTGACATTAGTGCTGTCAATAATGCTAACAATATCCAGTCATACTCTAAAATATTTTAAAATTTGAAATAAAACAGCTTTTTGGCCAACTTAGGAGAATATTACAGACCAAGAGTAATATGAACGTTGAAAAGACAGTAGGTCGTAGTAAAATACTAGTATCTGTTTTGGTGGTGAAATGCAAGAGCATTTGATTATCATTATTATAGTGAAAGGCAGACATATGTCTTAAGAGGCTTAATTGTAAGAAGATGTTGAGTGGTAACTCAGTAGTAGACTAAGTTCAATTGTTGATACAAACTGATCCTCTTTGGATTCATAAAATGCTAGTTCACTTTTTACATCATCTCCATCTGGAAGTTTGCTTGCAAGAATTTATATTTTCTTTTTGAAATGCTACCCGTAGCAAAATTAGTCACCGTTTCACAAAAATTTAAAAAAACGAGCACTATCTGCCAGCTCTGCCAGACACACACGAGGCGAATTATCTTTTTTGTCCTTCATTCGCCATTTTTACTATCACTCCGGTTTGCAGAGATATCGTCAATGAAGCGAGTTCGTTTTATTAGATTTCTTCGACAGCAATGCGCCAGTCAGTGTTCGATTTTTTCATTTTTTTATCACTTGCTACCACCGAATGGTTTCTTTCAGATCATTCCACAATGCACCTTTGCTTTTCTGGCGAATAAAATATTCAATGCACCTTTTCTTCGATACTCTTTTACGACAATGACGATGGCTACGTACCGTAACTTTGCCATATGGTATTGCTAGACAGATTGCTTTATCGTCAAACAGAACAGTTTTATGACAATTCGTGTTATTGGTTGAACATATTTTCGACGTTTGATCGATTTTTTTTCCCGGTGCAATTCAGTACGAATTGTAGTATATCATTGTGCTACTCCTTATTTGATTCTATAATCATTTCAAATTAAGTCTAGCGAACTGGTTTTGACCGATACGTCGATGTTACTCTTTCATGTTTGTTACTCTTTCCTACTGAAAGCAGTATTCCGAAACGGGTTACTTGCGTCACTGGGAGTGATTTCCTTTCTCGTCCACCTTCAACGCATTATACTCCTTTTTCCTAGAGTAGCTAGGGGTGGGAACAAGTTTTTTGTTCGCCTGTCGAACGGACAGACGAGACGACGAACTGTGAAATCAGATCCTGTTCGGTGCGGCGAATATCCTTCTGAAGTATTTACAGACTTGTGGTTCATCCGGTGATCACCTTGCGTGCATTTGCTTTTCTATGCTGGCCGCGGTGCACCGAAGTAACCCACCGAACCACACGCCCTTCTACCAACCACCTACTTCTACTATTTCCAGTTTCCGCAGATGAAGAAAAATTGCATAAAAGTTGGAATAAAAAGAACCAACGTACCAACCAGAGCGATAAATTTCCACTGGATAAATCGGTTGGAGTTTTTTATTCGAGATATCTGTTCTCTCTCTTTCTGTTTGTCCGCGGAGTGTGCTTTGACCGTAAGGCAGAAAAAAATATGGAGAAATCGATTTTCCAGACTAATGCATTGAAGTTTTGAAAGGGAGATTAGTCAGTTGGGGAAACGTTTGCGGTAAATCTTGAACTTGAGCGGAGCGAATTTGTTGAATACTGCAAATCAGAATTGTGGATGAACTGAATCGATAGTCCGATAGTTCTCTAGACTTTAAATTCTAGTTTCGGTTTTATTTCGAACGGATAAACAGAAGAAAGTTCAATGGTGTCCTGAAAATTTCTTAGAGGAAGCTTTTTTCTAACGGCAGAATGGAGCGTTATTGTAAATTGCTAACAACAATAGTTTCACTAAACTGCCCTGTGATTCTCCCGAATTTGCAACTTTCGATCAGTTACCATTATCAACCGACTTTTTCAGATAAATTGAGATCGCATTCAACGTACTAGCTGATGTTCTACTAATTTGGCTAAAAAGCAATCAACTCCTGCTTTTTAGGTTGACGATAATTGTGATAACAACACAAGGACGAGTTTATCTGATATTGCATATTGGTTTGTCCCTAGTTACTAACTCTTTGATCCAAGTTTCATATATAGAGCTCCCATTTTTTGGTTCTGGTATCTGGATCCAATTCCTGGGTGCTGCTCTTTACTAGAATCGGTTTTTGAGGGATTTGGGATACTAATTACTAACCGAATAGCTAATTTCAAATCCCCCGATTTCGCAAATATTAATTCCTAAAATTCAGCTTATTTTCGTGAGACCCAATTCTCTATTTTCAGTTTCTAGTCTTAGTATAAAATTTTCACACGTTTACTGCCAGCTTTCTGAGGAATTTGAGCAAAGAATTTTGTGCTGATTCCTTAATTTCGAGTCCTTGCATTTTAATCATTTAAACTACCGGAATTCTAATGTTTATTTATAACTTCCGGGTCAATAGTTGGAACATTATTCTTTTTTTTTTTATTTTAGGGTATATGGTGTGCTGACCAGTCTTGTAATTTCAAGAACACTATTTTGTCTTCCCTCGACGTTTCGGTCAATTCGAAACCCTTTTCAAGGTTTCGATAATTTGAGTTTTCCTAGGCCAGTTTATTTTTGGCAACAAGTAATTTCAATTTTCTTCAAGTTCTCTTATCGAAACACTTGTCTTTTCTACATTTCCAAATTTTATAAACAGTCTACAATCAGATAAAAGGGTAACCTAGGAATTCCGTTATTTGCCAGTTGTTGGTCTGTTATTGGTTTCTAATGCAACGGAGTCACAGTTCAAGAACACATATCTTTCGTTTAGCTCTGGATTTTGCCAGAATATGGATAGAAGTATGACCGGGTAACAATTCCAACAAATGGTTAAACAGGAATGAGAACGAGAATGAAAACAAGCTTCTGCCGGTGGGATTCGGTTTCACTCGCCCATTTTTCAATATTCTGCAATGGAAGTTTGAGAAAATATTGTTCAACTAAGGCATTATTATGTGAAAATTGAATGAATATACTAATACTCTCTGTATCGCCAAAAAAATTTGAGGTGTGTGCCGTTTTTACCAAAATAGCCTTACTTCCCCTTAGGGGACTCTATGGTGTCGGTGCCCGTGAGAATTTGCTCAGATTACCAATGAATTATTGCATAGTGATGCGTTGTAAATTGTGCGTCAATTTTTGAAAAAGGTACCTTCCCATTTTAAACTTACATTGATGGGATAGCTCAATAAAATTTTTCACCTTGGTCATTTGAGTAAAGAATAAAAATCAGTGGCACAAAGTGGGTACCCTGTTAACCCTTCGAATGTCGCGTAAATGGCTCACTGAATTAACATCCGCTAGTGCTTAAAGCCGATTTCGCTGGATTTTCAGAGCAATTTGGTTTCCAGTTTTAAGTGAATTATACTTTATTATATATGTCTTGTAAATTGTCCCCACAATTGGATGGTTAACCGATTCTATTTATCTCAATATTTTAAATCTATTTATCACTATCATCATTATCATTATCATTATTCAAACTTTTGCCTGTAAACTAGCGAATAAAAAATTTAAAAAAATCTATTTTTCCAGCACGATTTTTTAAATTACTTCGATATTCTCTATGAACATGAAAGATCGAATGAAAAAAAAACCTTTTTCTGTAAAAACATTGATTTTGAAAAGTCGCATCGATTTTCCCTTTCTTAGCGTAAACTGCTCTGATTATTGATCGAATTGCACTGGTTGGATAGTCAATGGCCTTCTACTGAATCAGAAAAAGACTGTGTCTTGGTTTTTGCATCCGGAGATAACGAAAACTTGGACCGTTCGGTCCGTTGTTACAAATGGCGTGCCAAACAAGTTATTTGTGGAAAAGCCCGACCTTTTCTTTTGATTTACAACATTGTCGGTCAACCGTATATTGTGTAAAGTTCTTGGCCTGGAAGTTGAGTGCCTTAAAATTTTTCAACTCACCGTATAGCAACAAAAAAGAAAGGGAGTAAATTTTAATGATTCCAATGTTCACTCTAAAAATTGGACCAAAATGAGTTGTTTTTTGTGAAAAAAATCTTGGAAATTTGTGTTAGTTAGCGTTTGAGTTATGGGGCCCAAAAGAATTGAACTTAATACAAATATTCTTACATAAACCTTTCTGGGAAATACTATAAAAATCATTCCAGCTAGAGTAAATTGGTACAAACTTTTAATCTAGTTTAGTTAGTATAAGAGGAGCTAATATTTTATTAATAAATCAGTTTTGTTTATTATCAATTTTGAGAAACTTGACATTATGTGTATTAGAAAAACAAGCAATGCGCGCAAAGGCCTCTGTTTACGGGTCCACCCAACTCTATGTTGGTTCTCCGTTGACAGCAATAATATGAAAGCTATCTGATAAATAAATCCAGTCTACTGCAAATCTATCCGCATCTGCTGGTAATTCTTTGAACAGGTGGTGTCTTCATTCTACATACCGTAAACAGGGGTGACATTGATCACTTTTCGGAGTAATCATTACGTATTTTTAGACACAACACATTTTTTCAAGTTTAATATTTTTAAACCATGTACTGATGTATGGAGAACAAGATTGGAATGTTTTATCTAAAATTGTCCTCTTACAGCTATTTTTCCAAAAATGATTCGAAGTTGAAGTTCGTTTTCGTATTCCGGGGTGACTTTGATAACCTGCATGTTCACCCACATTAAGTTATTGATGTCAATGTTTTTCATTCAAATGTTTTTTAAACTAATTCTGGAAAGATACTCATTGCTAAATAGATGTTAATTGGCATTATACAAAGTATTTCAATGTACTGTAAAATTCGAGTAACCAAAATTCGTATAATTTGTTCCTAACTAGAATAAAAGATTCTGGAAACTTTTAAAACTGCTAAAATTGCTTTATTTCAGTGCTTTATCCATGTACAAAAAGTTTCATTCATTTTAACACGTTGTAATATTGAACAATAAAAAAAATGTTGCGAGTTTTAGCTTAAATAATTTGAAATAATTGCCAACTAGCTTCACAAAAAAATGTATTTAAAATAAACAAACTCTTAAAACTAACTTTGGCACATCCCAATCTAAAGGAAAATAAAAACTCGCTTGTTATTTATTACCCGTGCTCAAATCTGAGATTTATTTGTTTTACACAAACTAGACACTTTACGAAGCTTCGTAAAAATAAGGTAAAGTCCAATTTCGGGTTTTCGTAGTTTTTGTACCCAACAATCGAACAATATACTCAAAAAGTATAACAAATTAGTATTTTATAAGTTTAGAGTAAAAATCATTTCAAATTAAAATTATTTGGTAGACTATTCTGGTTTAATAAGCGATCTACGAATTTTTTTTCGAGCGATCAAAGTCACCTCGATGATCAAAGTCACCCCGGTTTACGGTACATACATTAGGAAAAAATGCTATTTTGTTTCCTTAGCTTCGAATTCTTTAAATGAGCAAATGATAAAACAATCATGGTTCAAAGAAAATATTATATGTCATCCAGAAAATCATGTTGTGTAACTGTCATTTTTTGTTCGTTCTTTCCGGTTTTGATTTCCTTATTGGTTCCAGACTCAAAAACTAATATTTTTGTTTGAGAAAGCTTTGAGTTTTGAGAGACCACCGTGACAAAATTCGACAAAGGTGTTGAAATTTCCTAAATGTTTTCCAGTATGAATTTCTACTAACACACACAATCCAAACGAAGGATGTTCGGGCGAATGACCATCTGGTTAAAGCCTTCAATAAACAAAATTACAATTACAAATGAAGGAGGTTTTTTGAAAGCCTTGGCACTTGACACTATCCATTTTAGGAACGGATTACTTGGATTTTTTTCTTCAACGTGATCATTCGAGCAAAAGATAAAAACAGCGGTTCAAAGTGACTTCCCTGTGAAGCAGTCATTCATATAAAGCGACTAAATATAAATTAAATAAAAACGCATTTAAAGCGTATAGCAACGATGTCTTCTGAAATGTTTCATGATGATTTAAGACATTCATTTTGGTGATAGAGTTATAGTGATTAATCCCTCTTGAAGTGAGCTATTTGTTACACATTTTCTTCAAAGTATGAAAAACAAGATGAAATTTTCAGAAATGTGAAATAACCTATTTTTCGCGAACATCTTTACTGAAGTTCAAAAATCTCTTTTTTTGCCAATTTGTTTTAGAAAAATGGGTGAAGCGAAATGATCAAAACTTTTGTACATTATACTACATCATTTCAATAACATTCTGTAATTTTATCATGCAAAATATCTACAAGCGACTCGGTGGCGAAGTTTTTTGTGGAACGTGTCTGGAAAAACACGATTTGCAGTGTTAACTGCCATTCAAAAACTACTTGACCGATTTATTTCAAACTTTGCATACACATTACAATACCTAACCCCTACGTTGAGTTTTCGGGATAATATTTCAATTAAGGGGGCTTTCTACTCATAAAACGGCGGAATTTCTCTTGAAAAATAGCAATTCCGCCAGCAAATAGCAAAAAAACTCTTAATTGAAAAATTATCTCAAAACCTTAACGTAGGGGTTAGGTATTTTTAACATAGAATGTATATGCAAAGTTTGAAATGAATCGGTCAAGCAGTTTTTGAATGGCAGTTAACACCGCAAATCGTGTTTTTCCAGAGACGTTCTACAAAAAGCTTCGTTCCCGAGTCGCTAGTAGATATTTTTGCATGAAAAAACTACAGAATGTTATTGAAATGATGTAGTTTAATGTACAAAAGTTTCGATCAATTCGCTTCACCCAACTTTCTAAAAAAATTGACAAAAAAACTTTTTTCACGCTGAAACCTTTACACCCTCCCCCCCCCCCCCAATTTACGAACTACTTCGAAAATACACGAAATCAGCCAATGATGTAATATAGAAAAATATCCAATTTGATAATTTAAACATTTCCACGAAACATACCCAACTTGTCTCGTTGATATTTAAAAAAGTTATACAATTGAATTGGTTTTAAGGGATCACCCACAAACAACTTGCAATAATGTTGAAGTTATTAAAAAGTGAAGACTTCGTGTCTTCAGAAAAGTTGTTTGTGAAAGCTTGCTCTACAACTTTGCTGAAGACATAATCCTAATATAAGTGCTTGCAAGAAAGTTGATAAATATATCTCTCTTTTAAGGAGATTAATCATGTATATCACAATACCATATGAAAGGGCTTGTAATGTCCATAGATTCCTCCGAAGACATCATTGACCTAAATTTAATGATTTAGGCGTAATTAATAGATTGCACGATTTTGGCAAAAAACACTGTGTATGAATGCAATTGGCGGTATAGTAGAGGGACCTGACGAGGGATTTTTAAAGTTTTTGTCCCTCAACAGGGTGCACAGGTACCCGTAAAAATGTAATTTTCTTAACTATGGCATTTGCTAACCGATTAGAACACTTTTCGGTGCTTTTAAATCAGCCGCTCTGGTTCACGCGAATTTGGATTTTCGAGTGCATGTTCCATGCATGTTGGGTTACTATTCGTAAATTTTAATAGAATTCTAGTTATGTGGGTGTCAAAATTCTTGGAAATGCCTCAGAAATCCGAAGGGAACAGTTATTCCGGAACAGACTCTTATGAAATCGTGAGTGATCAAATCATCGGAAGGTTCCTTACCGATAAGCCCAAGTAACCAAAAATTATTAAAACGTAATCTTGTATCTGTTTTATGTCTGCATATGGCCCTGGCTTTAAGAGCCGATAAGCCCTGTATACTGATTCAATGTTAATATAATGCTGATGTAATGCCAGAAAAGACGATAAATTGTGCTATTACAGTGCGGAGATTGACAGCTCGTTTTTATGCATTACTAATGTTATTATATAACACCAATTTATAACTGTAAAATTTGAAAGCACGTTATCGGCACTACTGATACTATTGGAAAACTTAAATTGGCTGTCATTTGCCGCAATGTTATTGCAATGCTTTCTTTTCCTTTTGCGGTATGATGGACGCAAAAGAGGAACATCAAAATGCCGTTCATAATTGCAATTGACTGTCTTCCAATGGTAGGTGATGAACATTTTAATTCAACCGGACCTTGGTTCTCTCACGGCGTGAATAATGTTTTACGAAAATTACCATTAGTAAGACGAAAAGAGGTGTCTCGTCATTCACGGCATTCCTATTCCTGCCTTGTCCATATTGGATATGTTCGAATGCAAAGAAATATGCCAAATATCGTTCGGAGATTCGTAATGAATAAAACCAAAGCATTCCATTAGCATTATATCGGTTTTATATTTGCTCTGTAATAGCACTGAATGGATATTTAAAGCAAGCAAGCTTTAAAGATCTTTGAAGCATGTATCTGTTATATGAGTTCTAGAAACGTGTATAGAGCAGGCGATGTTACGAATGTTACTTTGCGATTGTGGCTTTATGCATTTATGATGCTAATGTAGAGTGAGATTGTATTATCAATGGTGTAGTAGGGCTTTTTATACAATATTAGTGTAAATGTATAGCAAATATTGTGCGATGGTTGAATGCTTATGAATTCTTAGAAGAAACAGACATGTAAGATTTTTACAAGAATTTCGATACTCATATTCTTAGGATTCTGTTGAAATTCATAAATCGTACCCCAGTAATTGATCAAGGCCTCGAATTTCGGGATTTCCGGGAGCCAGATGAACTCTAGGGTGCCAAAAACGTGTATGTGGGAAAGTAGCCAATCGACTGTTTAGCACCTCGTTAAAAGTCCCTACATGCTAAACTTGTGCTGAATCGGACATGATTTAGGGGGTTCTTGGTCAATTGGCCGAATGTCGTTTGTTCGGCTGCCGTGTGGCCGAATGTCATTTGGTCGAATGGGTAATTTAGCCCAATGCCATTTGGTGGAATGCCGTTTGACCGAATGTCGTTTGGTCGAATGGCGTTGAGTCGAATGCCGTTTGGTCGAATGCCGTTCGGTCATTTGGCCTAGTGCCGTTCGTACGAAAGCCATTTGTCGAATGCGGTTTGGCGGAATGCTGTCCGGGCGAAAGTAATTTGGCCTAAAAGGTCATTTAGCCGAATGCCGGTTGGCCGAATTCCGTTTGGTCAAATGCCGTTTAACCGAATGTCGTTCATCCAAATGCCGTTTGGCCGAATACCGTTTGGTCAAATGCCGTTTGTCGGAATGCCGTTTGGTCAAATGTAGTTTGGGTGAATGTCATTTGGTCGAATGCCGTCTGTGCAAATGCCGTTTAGCCTAATGCCATTTGGTCAAATATCGTTTGGCAGAATGCCGTTTGGCCAAATGTCATTCGACCTAAAGGGTCATTTGGCTAATTGCCGATTGACCGAAAGCAGTTTGGTAGAATGTCGTTTGGTCGAATGCCGTTTGGCCGAATGATGTTTGGCCGAATGTCGTTTGGCCGAATGTCGTATGCCCGAATGTCATTCGACTTAAAGAGTCATTTGGCCGAATGCCGAAAGCCGTTTGGTCGAATGCCGTATGGTCGTATGCCGTTTGGCCGAATACCGTTTAACCGAATGTCGTTTTGCCGAATATCGTTTGACCAAGTGCCGATTTCGTATTTTGTATCTACTGTAGCAAAGAATTTTTTTTTTTCGAGATTTGGAAAGGCACAACAAATTAAAACATTTGGCATAAATATAAATACCATTTTTGAAAATTCGGGACAAAAGGTTTTTAGGTGTATCCGTTTTGAAAATTCAGGATGACCATAAATATTGGCACTCTAATGATCACGTACGGTTCCTCATAGCAGGTTTCAAAAGCGGCAAGTTATTTAATCCAAAACATCAAAAAGTGTTCAACTCGGTTAGCAATTTCCATAGTTAGCTTTTCAATTTTGCGAGGTACCTGGTAAATCTCTTTTACTTGTACGACACGTTACTACTAAATATCATCCAAAATGACATTCATAAATTCATTGCAAGCACAAGGAAATAAATTAACCGTTAGTACACGAATTTACCAAAGTTCGCAAAATACCCAGTAGAAGATCAGTAAATGTTATCTACGGTAACTGGAACGAAAATCAGCTTAGCCTTTCAACCATTGCTATTGATGAATTCTTTAAACGTACCCTACCAATCTTGGTTGTCATGAGTATTCTACGACGATGAAACCTTTATTATTTATTCTACAACTACAAATTTCTTGCCTAATCCGATATTTTTAACCTATCTTTTGAAGTTTCATGTATTGTTTCCGTTCCAGTATACTTCTTCCGCTAAAATTACCGACAGCTACTCATTAAAATGTATTTTAAGTCCATCCAGTGCATTTTCCGCTCTTTAATGTTATGTAACTGAGCTGAAACGTTATGTAATTGAGCTAGGTACCATTTTGAACTGTGACAATTCCTGAACAACCAACAAATCACATCGATTAATTAGGGATTTTCCCTAAAATGCCTGTTGAGATCATGGTCCAAAATGGCCCGAAAATAATTTAAAGTTATTATAGCAATTTAAAATTTCATGCACACAAAAACAAAAACGTCTCATTCGGATATTTGTTTGTGAGGTCATTTCTGCTTGATAATTTTTCGTATATTATGCATCAACTGAAAATTTTCGAACTGTTTCCAGCTGGCAGCAGCCGTAGGCCGAAGTGCTCAATCAAATTAAAGAAAATTAATGATCGTTTATTTTCCAGTTATCACACTCTCGAAACCGCCTCGGTGCAGGTGGAAGGGTTGAGACTCGTGTTCTTTTTCATTACTGATCATCATTAATAACCGTAACTTTATTCCCATAGCAGTTAGTGGCTGAAGGCTGATGATGGCATGGTTAATGGGTAGAACTTTTATATTATTTGCAGCAACCTTCCAGCAGCAGATGATGAACGGGACGCGGGACCAATAAACTTAATCCCACCGTTTATGTTTACCTCCATTTCAACAGGCTCGGGATTAACGATGGTGTCGATAAAAACCAACCCAAAGCGTCCTTGGGTGCCGCTACACAACGAACTGGGGGTGCTAGCTAATTAAGTTAGTTCTAAGAAATCTGTCGACTCTAAATCAAGCCAGAGGCCGTTGCTGTGGTCTTAAACCGTCAGCCGTCGTTTGATTCGGTGGTCGCCATTTTAGACTGCAATTTCTCGCTAGAAGCATAAACTGCATGATTTAGTTTAACGAAAGAGATAAACTTTTTCGGTTCTCCTCCTATATGTTCCGTTCTATTTCCCCATTATCCCCCCAGATTTCATTCATGTGCCCTGTTCTACTATATGTTTCATATTTGATTGCATTTAATTAACTTTTGTTTCTCTTCAAACGACCACCAACCAACCAACCAACTGACCAACAAAAAATATCACCACAAAATTCACCAATCTGTGCATCCTCGAACAACACTGCCACGTAGGTCAATAATGCAACCGCACGCGTTCAAAGCAAAAAAGTTCCAGCTGTTTCGAGCGGTAAGTGTCTTTCTATTTTTTATTGCTTTTCACCACAATCTCACCTAAATGGCTTTCATTAGACTATAGTTTTTTCCGACTGTTTCTCTCTCTTCTGTTGCGACATTTGGCTTGTTTTTTTGGCTTTATCAATCATACAAAAAAAAAATTATTGGATTAGTATTTCTGTTGATTAGTTTAAAATGGAATGCCTTTCTTTGGAAATTTTTTCTAACCTCTAAATATTGTCCTTTTGCTTCATTGCTCAATTAACAAGCAATCATCAAACAAACGTTCAAACAAATTGTTCTTAAATTTAGAAATGATTTTCTTCTTTCTTTTTTCTCTTTTTTCTTTTCCCTTTTTGAATTATATATAATTCTGTCAACCAAAAAAAATCACACCCACCAACCACCATCAAAAACCGTATTTATTGTCTACCGTGTGTAATTCGTAACTGCCCCCGAAATTGCATCAAAACCACCAAATGAATCCCATCACTACTGCCTACTGCAACAACTTGAAAAATCCTACAACATCAACAACAAAATCGAACAACCACGCAAAAATACAGTTTTCCTGGCAAAACCTGGCGCCGTAGCGGCTCCTCATCTGGGTGAGCAAACAATAATTTGTTACTTGAGCGAGAAAAAAAAATACTACAAAAGCTACCAATATTGTACCGAATGCTACCTTTTTTCTGTACACTACCAACAACATTACAAATATCAGAGGGATGAAAGATCGGCGCTGCGCTTACATTTCATTTGTCGAATTTGTTGAAAACGTCAAAAAACACACAGACGCACACACAAACGTACATACAAAGTTACAGTTAAAAACGCAGTTTTGACACTTTTTTGTTCACTTGGACACGGAAAAACAGAAAAAAGTGACAAACGTAAAAACAAAACAGCAATGCATGTCCGCCCGCCCTTCTCCCCTACAACAAGCTGACAGCGCGACATTGTTTCTTTTTTCGGATAACAACTTTGCACTACCACCACCACCTGCACGCCGCTTGTAAATTAATATTGCCGATAAAAATGGAACTGTGCGCTTGCTGTTCGGTTTGCTTTTATTTGTGGGATATTTGTTTCTCGCATTCATATCTGTATCCAGTGTGTTATGTTTGGAATGGGATTTTCGACGGTGCAATAAGCATGCATGCATCCTTCCGCTCTGCCCGCCTAATCGATTACACATACGCTTAGCCGTTTTTCATGCATTCGAACAGAAAGTTTAATCCAAATTTTTCAATTTACTTTGCTTTGATGAAGATAATCATAAAAAATACGTGATGAGAATGGGTGGTTTAAGAAGATTATACATTTTATTTGGACTTTCAATCCATTCCTTGAGAAGAATATAGTCACCTTGAAAATGAAACACGGATAATCCGAAACGTCGGATGCACAAATAAATGGGGCTGAAATAGTAAAAGATTAAAGTGAAGGTTTTGCGATTCGTCTTCGTTTCATTAGTATCTGGCAGACCGACTTGGCTACCGTCTGGTAAAAAAACTACTATTGGTGTTGGATGATGTCCCGCAAGCACAGAATTTCTTATTGCGGATGAAATCATACCGAAATGATTCTAATTTTCATTTGAACTTTTAACATCACTCCCTTCCTCGAGAAAAATACAGTTACCTTGACGATGACACATGAAGAAGCCGAAACGTCGGTTTTCTAACTATTCAATTGGACTCAAACAGTTGAAAACTAAAGTCAAGGTTTTACGTTTTGGCTGCGTTTCGTTAGTATCTGGCAGACCGACTTGGCCCTCCGAGACTCCAAATCCAAAACGAAACCCTACTAGTTGTGGATGATGTCCCGCAAGTACAGCCATTCTGATTACTGATGGCATCAGTGCGAAATCGAAACTACCTATGCGTTCAGTGAGTCAAGGATTTGCGTTTCGATTTCGTCTCATCAATCTTTGGTAGATATAGATGGTATAGTTTAATTCACGTCATTGGCACATCATGACGATAATAGATCCGGTGAAACATTGTTGCAATTAGTTATCGGTATCACGTCAAATGGTACTAGGTAATAGTAGCCTCTGTTTGGGCTTTTTTAAATTATATAAAATTCATTGCACTGTTCGACAAAAAAAATTGAGTGTGTTGAGTTCGCTCTTGGTTTTCTAAATTTTTAGCATCTGCTGACCACCTCGATTCAAATGATACCCATAGTGATAATTGTTTTCTCTGCTTTGTTGCAACCGGAATTCGTCTTCTTGGATCTCAGAATTGCTTTAATCCTCGATTTCCGTCATCTCCTGATCACCACCTTTCAAAAGGCACCCATATTGAAAAAGGTTTTCACTGTTTTATGGTAACCGGAAGCCGCCATCTTTGATTTTATAATGACCTCAGCCATAAATTTCCGTAATCTAAAGACCAGCCCCTTTCAAATGAAACCCATACTGATGGTAAATTTTCATTGTTTTTTTTGGTATCTGTAAGCCATATTAGATTTAAAAATGGCATCAATCATCAATTTCTGTCATCTTCTCAATAGCTCCTTTCAAATTACACCCTTATTGATGGTGGTTTTCACTGTTTTGTGGTAACCGGAAGCCACCGTCTTCAATTCCAAAATGGCCTCAATCGTGAAGTTCCATCATCTGCTGATCAGCTCTTTTCAGAAGACACCTATATTGCTGGTGGTTTTCACAGTTTTGTGGTAACTGGAATCAGCCATCTTGGATTTCGAAATGGCCTCAATCATCAATTTCCGTCATCTACAGACCTGCCTGTTTCAAATGATACTCATATTGACGTATTTTTTCATTGTTTTGCGGTAGCCGGAATTTCTATAATCTTCTGATCAGCTCCTTTCAAGTGACACCCATATTGATGGTGATTTTCACTTCTTTGTGGTAACTGGAAGCCGTCATCTTGGATTTCAAAATGGCCCCAATCATCAATTTACGTTTCCTACTGATCAATCCCTTTCAAATGACATCAATATTGATGGTGGTTTTCACTTCTTTGTGGCCGCCATCTTGGATTTCAAAATGGCCTTAATCATCAATTTCCGTCATATACTGAACAGCCCCTTTCAAATGACACCCATATTGATGGAGTTTTTCACTGTTTTCTGGTAAGCGGAAGCGGCCATCTTGAATTTCAAAATGGCCTCAATCATAAGTTTTCATGATTTGCTGATCAGTTTCTTTTAAATGACACACGGA
The DNA here is from genome assembly GCF_030247195.1 of Topomyia yanbarensis. Taxonomy (NCBI): domain Eukaryota; kingdom Metazoa; phylum Arthropoda; class Insecta; order Diptera; family Culicidae; genus Topomyia; species Topomyia yanbarensis. The sequence continues at coordinate 412,348,259 of NC_080672.1, read as the reverse complement.
TATTGATGGTGGTTTTCATTGTTTTTTGTATCTGTTAACCGTCATATTGGATTTAAAAATGGCCTCAATCATCAATTTCCGCAATCTACTCTCTAGTCTCTTTCAAATTACACCCTTATTGATGGTGGTTTTCACTGTCTTAAATTTCAAAATGGCCTCAATCATGAAGTTGCATCATCTGCTGATCAGCTCTTTTCAAATAATACCGATATTTGCTAATTGTTTACACTGTTTTGTGGTAACTGGAATCCGCCATCTTGGCTTTCAAAATGGCCTCAATCATCATTTCTGTCATATGCCTGTTTCAAATGCCACCCATATTGATGGAGTTTTTCACTGTTTTGCGGTTACCGGAAGTCGTCACTTTGAATTTCAAAATGGCCTCAATCATAAGTTTCCGTCATTTGCTGATCAGTTATTTTTAAATGACACTTATATTGATGGTGGTTTTCACTGTTTTTTGGTATCGGGAAGCCGTCATCATCTTAAATTTCAAAATAGCCTCAATCATCAATTTCCTTTCTAGCTCGTTTCAAATTACACCCTTATTGATGTTGGTGCTTTGTGGTAACCAAAAGCCACTGTTATCAATTTCAAAATGTCCTCAATCATGAAGTTTCATCATCTGCTGATCTGCTCATTTCATATTGCTGGTGGTTTTCACTGTTTGGTGGTAATTGGAATCCACCGTTTTGGATTTCGAAATCAATTTGATGATTTCAATCATCAATTTTCCTCATCTACTGACTTGCCCGTTTCAAATGACACCCATATTGATGGAGTTTTTCACTGTTTTGCGGTAACCGGAAGCCACCATCTTGGATTTTATAATGGCCGCAGTCATAAATTTCCATCTTAGCACATGACACCCAATTTGATGGTGATTTTGTTTTGTGGTAACCGAAAACTGTCATCTTGTGTTTCAAAATGGCCTCAATAATCAAATTTACGTTTCCTACTTACCAATCCCTTTCAAATGACACCAATATTGATTGTGGTTTTCACTTCTTTGTGGTAACTGGAAGCCGTCATCTTAGATTTTAATTTCCGTCATCTACTGGCCAGCTTTTTCATATGACACCCATATTGACGGTGTTCACTGTTGTGTGGTAACCAGAAGCCGCCATCTTGGATTCCAAAATGGCCTCAATCATAAATTTCCATTATCGTCTGACCAGTCCCTTTCAAATGAGTCTCATATTGATGGTGGTTTTCATCGTTTTGTGGTAACTTGAAGCCGCTATCTTGGATTTGAAAATGGCCTCATTCACCAATTTCCGTCATCTACTGACTAGCCCCTTTCAAATCACACCCGTCTTGATGCTGGTTTTCAGTGTTTTGTTGTAACCGTTATCCTGGATTTCAAAAATTTTGCTAGGACGTAAGCTCAAGGAGCTATCAATGTTGACAGACTAGATTGCATCTGTGGCTCAGTGTACACTGAGCGAATTAATGAGCAAGGAACAAAATGTATCATTTTTCCCCGTTCATTCTTAAATTCGGATCTTAAAATTTTTAAATTAGTATAGATTGAGCACATGATAAAAAGTTTGGAAAAAATTGAGATTCTAAAAAATCACCAAGAAAAGTTATTTTGAAAGCAGTGGTTATAGGGGTGTATCGTAGAAAACTTCACAAATATCTATAAAAATCACCATCTAGATACATGGTCTCTTTAGCGAAGCTGTTGCTTATTATATTCTTAACATCTTATACAAAAACAATTTTTTTTTTATTTTCATAAATGACCAAACAAAAATTTTGTTTTCACCTTTAGGGGGATTATTCATCAAACTAATACTTCTATAAAATGGAAAATATTTTATTTACAAACTTTTCTGAAGACACCACAGCTAAAAAACCGTTTATGCGTGGTCGAAACAAGTTCGATCACGTTTGAACCTATTTGGAGACATTGTGCGGTGGTGGTGTTCTATTCGTTGTGCGTACTGGGTTAAAAGTTCAACATATCACAACTGATGCTGTGAACAACATTTAACAGATGCGGGACTACGATAAAATTTGGGAATCGAGCCTGTTGTGTGATTCATTTTCCGCCCGATAAAATTCGTCTTTCTGAATGTGTGAAATCTTTTGTTACGATGGCACAACCCACTGACGAAAGAGTGATTCTCGAAAAATTTAATCATCTGCAATAGAGTAACGATCTGGCATCATATTATCGTCCTGAGAAAGCACTCTCGTGGCTGCAGATGTTTTTGAAGCAAATATAAAATTATGTTCTCAAATGACGTCCACGTTATCGCTGTATCAAGGGCCAAAAAGTAGCGGATCCATAAACAGAGTCATATATGCGCAATCCGAAGCAACAGCGAATCTCCAGATCCAGGCATTTGAATGAATCAGTTTCATTCTTGTTAAAGCGCTGCCTGATGGTGGTGCCTTAAAAAGGATTGCAATAAAGTAGCGATCCGTTCATAAAGGATTTCTTTATCCTTATCCCGAAGAATCGGTTTTTCACAAATTAGTTATGGAATTTGCGTTTTGATTTCGTCTCATCACAAATATTTCTGATGCAAACGCAAATTCCACAACTAATTTAGTTATAGATTTTGCGGTCTTCATGCGATTTAAACAATTTTCTCCTTAATGGAGAAAAAATAGTTTTAACCTAAATTGTTCTCCATTGAGGAGAAATATAGCATAGTGCGGTTTTTCATCCTGGTAGTTATAGTCAGGCCACACTTTTGCAGATTCGGATCTTGAATCTATGCATCATTAATGCTAGAGAACAATCGCCTCATATTTGCAGCGCCATCGTACTGCTAGTAAAGTATTTTCACCCTTGCATATCACACTCAAAGACGGCTGAACCATAAGTTTTCGAAACCACGCGTCTACCGTGTGTTGCTATTACAAACAGGCCGATTACAGCAGCATTTTGAACATTTTACAAGGATGGTGTGAATTTCGCCTCAGAAAAACCTTCTGCCATATAACCTGATCGAACGTCATGTCCCGAATGTAAATAATCGGCAAAGTGAACAATTTCCCTGGCAGAATGCAGAGCTGCGCCAGTTAAAAACTGCGAAAAAAATAACATAACGAAAGTTTATCTGAGAAGTCATGTATTTATGAAGGAAACCATCAGTTCAAGGCATTATCAGTGAATGTGGGTAGACTGACAGTAAACTGAATTTGTTTATCAGATAACTCATATTTTTGCTGTTAAAGAAGGGTAAAAATAAAGTAGAGCGGATCCGTAAACAGAGGCGTTTACGCGCGTTCCGCGAGAAACACAGAATCTCATTACAACAAATAACATCCGGCCACATAATGAAGAATTTCGCAATACCAGCTTGAATCCGCCTGATGGTTTGTTTGTTAGAAAGACGCGTCTTACTCATGTCAGACCTTCAGAAGGAAAATTTAGCTGCGAGCTCATTATATCAAACTTAATCAATTTTTAAACTACCAACGAAAAATACATCGCACATTGAAGTCGTTTTGTAGATTTATCAATGAACAGCGGTAAAAAGCATTGTTTTTTGACATGATGAAGTGCACGTCCGGTCTTCTAGAACCACTCTGTCAACTGTTTAAAATGTCACTGACAACCGTGATTTTACCTCAGTCATGGAAATTAGCCTTCATCTTTCCAGTTCACAAAATGGTAGTAAGAAGAACATCATCAATTACCGAGCAATTTCTGCCCTCTGTGCCGTTCCCAAACTAATCGTGATGGAGTCAGTGTCCTTTCACTGTAAGGACGATACTTCCAAAGACCAACCAGTTTTACTTCTCCGATAGTTCCAATCCTATCTAGTTGGCCGCTCTCGCAGCTATTCTCTGCTATGTCTGGTATTCTCGCAAGGAAGCCATCTCGAACCACTCATGTTCATCTTCTATTTCAACGATGTGAACTATCAGCAGAAAGGCCAACGGGTGTCGTATGCAGATAACTCAAAAGAACTCCAACAGAATTAAGAACCAAACGGTGGTGTAAAAACAACCGAATGATTTTGAAAACTTGAGAAATGTTCTGTAGGTATGCAACATATATTTTCCCAAATGAAATTAATTCGTAACCCTCTACTCGACAGCGACCCAAAGCTTCTGTTCTTGGCTAACCGAGAAATCATCCGGTACAAGCTTTAGGCATTGACATATGTTGGTTAAGCTTTTTGGATTCAGTGTTTAACTGGCGCCAATTTGATGTTAGTGTGAATATATAGTCTAACTGACAGTAAGTTGGTGTCAGTTACTGACGAGTGGAACAGGTAACATACAAATCCAATTTCTAATTTTTCGAATCTAACCTCAATTCTAAACTCTCTCGAAACATTTGGCTTTTGGGACAAAAATATCTAACCGCCGAAAAATAAACTTCTGTTCTGTTTGCAATCATTTAAAATTTTGCGGCACCGCTAATTTTATTTGAGTGGGGCTATTACAAGTTAATGGCATGGCTCTGTTCTAATACAGAAACGACATAAAGCGAACATAAGTTTCATAGCCCCGCCATGACAGCGCCTGGTTGTTTGTTTGAACGGTATTATTCCGATCATAAAATAGCTTAACGTTCCACTTATGAAAACACATAACTCGTGGTCACTATGTTATTTTATATTCCATTAACTAATGAGCCCCAATTTAAAACAATTGTTTGTTCCAAAATTACATTCTGTTACAATTGTGTTATTCCCTTTCGAACGGCATATGCAATTGAACTGTTTCCTCTTTTTCGTTCGCTTACAATACGTATCTGTGCAGATATGTCACAACAGCTGTCCGCTTTGTACCAAGTTTCTGTTTAAGTTTTTTTATATTTTATTTTTTCTTCCTCATTTTACTGCAGCCTCGATTTACCCCGTCCATCTTTCAGATTGAATTTCATACTTGTTTGTGCAAGAGAACGTAATTTGATTTTATGCTCGAGATAAAAGCATGACGAATGCTATTTCCTGTTCTCTTTTGCTGAGATCCTTACCAGGACACACCCACCCCCCGTTCTTGTTGTTTCTGCAGGACACTGAAGTACTCCTTTCTACACTACTGCTTTTAAAGTTGCCATTCGTTAGTAGCATTTTTGTAGTTATTATTTTTTATAGTTTGCCCCTCGGATAGACATGCCAACGCTGCTTTATATGTGTGTTTGTGTATGTATGTATAGCTCTGTTAGTAGTCCTGCAGCATACATTCCTTTATATGTTGTCATTTTTTTATAACATCCACTTCGAGGCGACCCATTGCAGCATCAGACAGGAAAGCGGAGACCGGAGATTGCCACCCTCCAGGGGGGGTTTTGATTGTTTGTATAAGCCGGGCGTTGAGCAAACCTGTGAAAGGTTTTCTATTTTTTTCCATTTTGTCAGAGTTCTCATATTTGAGTCGCGGGGACCAAGGGATGTATGTGATGCTATTGCCACGAGTCGTGTCAAATAAGCGCATTGATAAAAGGACCGTGTCAGTGTTAATAACCAACTGGCAGCTTCCGTACATAATTTGCTTGTATCAGGGAGAGAGGTTATTTGAATGAGCGTTCTGAACGTCCCCTTTTATGATGTGCAGAATTTTTTGTCTGTAAATTTTGCTAGCATGACGTTCAATTCAGGGTCGTTTTCAGATTCATTCAGAGACGCTGAGAAAAACTGAACGGAGGTGTCCTCGAAATGTTCGTAACCTACTAATACCAATCTGCGATTTTATACCGTTTTGTATGGTTGCCATAAAATGAAGCCCTAAAGTTAACCTTCCGGCATTCGCTCCAGTACACTGAAATAATGTTGCTCTGAAAAAAGTGGCTCTTTGTCGTACAGTGAACCATTGAAGAGACTTTCGGAGGGTCTGATTGGTTCAGTACTGGAAAACCAATTTTATAAATTTTACAAATTTTATTATTTTTTTAATTTTATGTATTTAATCAATTTAATGAACTTAGTGAATTTAATTAATTTAATTAATTAAATTCTTAATTCATTAAGAATTTAATGAATTTAATGCATTTAATGAATTTAATGAATCTAATGAATTTAACGAATTTAATGAATTTAATTGATTTAATGAATTTAATGAATTTAATGAATTCAACGAATTCAATGAATTTAATGAATTTAATGAATTTAATGAATTTAATGAATTTAATGAATTTAATGAATTTAATGAATTTAATGAATTTAATGAATTTAATGAATTTAATGAATTTAATGAATTTAATGAATTTAATGAATTTAATGAATTTAATGAATTTAATGAATTTAATGAATTTAATGAATTTAATGAATTTAATGAATTTAATGAATTTAATGAATTTAATGAATTTAATGAATTTAATGAATTTAATGAATTTAATGAATTTAATGAATTTAATGAATTTAATGAATTTAATGAATTTAATGAATTTAATGAATTTAATGAATTTAATGAATTTAATGAATTTAATGAATTTAATGAATTTAATGAATTTAATGAATTTAATGAATTTAATGAATTTAATGAATTTAATGAATTTAATGAATTTAATGCATTTAATGAATTTAATGAATTTAATGAATTTAATGAATTTAGTGAATTTAGTGAATTTAGTGAATTTAGTGAATTTAGTGAATTTAGTGAATTTAGTGAATTTAGTGAATTTAGTGAATTTAATGAATCTAATGAATTTAATGAATTTAATGAATTTAATGAATTTAATTTATTTAATTAATTAATTTAATTTAATTAATTTATTGAATTTAATGAAGTTAATGAATTTAATGAGTTTAGTTCATTAAATTCTTAATTCATTAAGAATTTGATGAATTTAAGGAATTTATTGAATTTAATGAATTTACTGAATTTAATTATTTTAATAAATTTATTGAATTTAATGAATTCAATGAAAAGAGAAGGATGTGAAAAAGCTGCTCGTAACATCAATTTTGCCTAAAATCTTTTTCAAGGTTGCTTTTGAGGGGGTACAATATTTCTTAATTTTCGTTCCAATCATAGTAAGCGTTCTCAGTGGATTCGAACGATGAACGGGATAAATAAGACTCAACAGATATCACGAGATAAAAAACTACGACATTCGGTTTATTAAAATATAAGCGTGACTCCTCGTAATCTGGAGTTCAAATTGATTATTTCAAAAAATGCAAAAATAAGCATCCGAAATTCTCGGTAGCCGGCTGCCCAGAGCTGTTATTATATGATAACGCTCTTAGCATACTTACTAACAAATTTCCCCATTCCCGTGGAGGTACAACACTAAAACGCAACAAAAGATGCCATTTTTATTAACAAATGGTATTTTTCACAAATGTGAAGCAGATAAAATAATAAATATTAGCATGTATTGGCTCGATTGGCACATTCCACATGTTATTTGGAAATTTATGCCTTCAAAATTTCATCGGCAGTAAAGTGGGCCACATCCTTAAGGCTGTAGCAAAGATCGAGAAGTTAGCTAAATCCGGTACTGGGAGGCATTTGCAATACCACAACATTGCTGGTGCCCAACCTAGCCCCAACATGTCCATCGACTAAAGTTGAATCTTAGCTTGAATTGTCACATGAGATTATCGGTGTTTCTGGAAGAGCTGAAAGCTCCATGTTTGATGGCAAACTTCTAGGACTTCGATTTTCTGTCAGAACTTCCGCGAGCTGTTATATTCGGCAAAGTCTCAAAAGAAAAATTTATCCCTTTACAATGAATCTCATCGGCCTACAGTTTTTAGTAGCAACAAAAGATGTTACCGCATGATGGTCGTAAGTCTCGTCACACTTTTTCCGGATTCAAGGGTGCCCAATGATTTGTCGTGGTGAATGGAGAAGCTCTTTTTAGTATTTCTGCACAAGTGTGCTAAGGGCGTATTTTAACCCTTAAAAAGGCAAGCTAAAATTGTGACTTCAAGAAGCGTCGCCCATAAGACCCAATGAACTTCTTTTTTGTCGTTTTATCAGTCAGAGAATCAAAAGCCCGATCATTTAGAGTTCCAACTGAAAGTTCATTGAACCCAGAGAACTTTACCTAGCCGGGCCTCTGAGACTCCTTGCCTCTTTGAGGGTTAAGGGAACGATTCAGATTCATCGGCCCACACAATAAACATTTCTTAACGCAGTAGTCATCCTCGTGATAATCGCACCGAGCCTTATTGCTACAATAAACCATTTCGGTAGATGTTTGCATTATAAATTCGAATCAATGACCACACCGTAGATCTCAACCTTGTGGTCGGGCATGTAGACACAGTAGTCCTTCATAAAAGATTAGTCGCCAGCAATGTCATTTGCTTACTTTAGTCAGAATATCACAAATCTGAGCTTAGCTGAGCGAACTTTTAAGACATCTATCATAGCTCAATATTTCTGCGTCAGTTTTTACGAAATTTATTAGGATAACTAGCTTTGATCCCAAAGAAGATCACATGTGGTTCGACAGAGTGTAAGATTTTACACGGGAAGCCGGTGTTTTTGATGGCATATTTTGTTCGACATCGACTTTACCATTAGCTGAGTCTTCAGAGGAATATTTTTTTATACATGAGCCAAAGCCCGGGGCAAAATAAAAACTTCAGAGATACGAAGCCAGAGACATCCTTCAAAATATTTACATTTTAAGAATATATGTTTCAACCAATTAAAAAAATTCTTTGACAACTGTTTGTACCGAGTTCCGCTTAGGCTGACTGAGTGCATAAGTAAAATCATCCCACCCGATGTTGATAAGCCTGTAAAATTTTTAAAACAGGTCGATGTTTTTAAAATTTTGTGTGAGATATTTTTTACAATTATTCTCGGTGAATATCAGACAAATCGAACTGTTTTGTAAATAACTTTGAATAAACGCGTTTATCCCTCTCGCAGGTTGATGGGATTGACGGTATTGTAAACATCATCAAGCCACAATATATTCAATAGAGTTATCTAAATAGTTTTTATTTGCACCAAGTTCTACTACTAGAGGTTAATTAGTTCTCATGTTAGTAATCCACCAAACATTATGACTACTGAGGATTTGATTTATATAAGAAGCCCGCTTCAAGATGTTGATTACAATACGCCTCGATAACTAACTAACTAACAATCAACCAGTAACAAATAGATAATTGAGAAAGGATGTGCTATGTGTGGTGATTGGCTATTCAAGTATTAGTAGTGTTTGAAGTACTAATGTATGTCTCATGTGATGATCATAACTTCAGCTGTATCTTGTACCTATCTAATCTATTACGTCTCTCATATATTGTCTTTTATTTCTTCTTTTCGAGTCCTATACTGCCATTCTACACCCGCCTTCAGCTCGGTCAACAAAGATTGTGATAGTGAACGTCTTAACACTCACACATTCTCAAACGCGGTCTCAGCGGGAACCTACAAAAATGCTATCGTGCACGCGATTACGAATCGGTCACGTCCGAAAGTCTATCCTTGATCCTAGAAGCCTAGGTCTATGCCTGCAGCTGGACCAATTAAGAAAATACGCCCATACCTATTAGACAACACGTCTCATGGCGACATGACCGGGAACCCTATCGATATAAACGATCCCACTCTCTGCCAGAATTCTAACCGCGCACTGAAAATTTAATATCAGACTCACGGTTCGCGCGACCATTCAAGAACACACGTTACAAAATCACGTCAGCGCACAAACGTTAGAGCCCCTCGCGATTTTCCAAGCAACCTACGAACTCGCAAACATGATTACACCCCGGTGATAAGGTGAAAATCTCAGCACTCATAAACTTACCAACACGATCTCAAGTGTCAACCTACAAACCCCCGCGCTCGCGTCATCATGAATCGGGATCGTCCGGAAGTATCTATCCTCGGTACAAACAATCTAGGTCCTTGTTAATTAATAAAAAAAATAATAAAATTGAAAAATAACTCCCATATCCACTAAACAAAACGTTCCATGGCGACCTGACCGGAAACTAGTGATATGGGGTAACTCTCTCCCTGTCAGAATGTGATCCGTACACCGAAAACTAAAGATCAGAATGACGGTCCGCGAATATATGAATCGCCGTAGGGTTTCAAAATCAAATTTATACACGCGAAGTCACATACACGCGAGCACACGCGACAAACACGTCAACATACGAACGCTTAAGCCCTTCGCGATCATCTACGCACACCTATGCCCGCGATCGCGTAAACTTGATAACACTGCGGCAATTGTGTGAACGTCGTAGTACTTACGATGTTACAAACGCGATCTCAAACGCCAACCCGCATATGCGCGATCATGAATCGGTCACGTCCGGAAATCTTTAACCTTCATTCTAGCAATTTAGGTCCATACATTCAGTTGGACCAATAAAAAAAAATAAAGCTCATATCCACTAGACCACGCGTTCTACGGCGACATGATTGGGAACTCTAATGATATGGAAGAACCCACTTCCTTCTGGAATCTGAACCGTACACAAAAAATTAAGTATCAGATTCACGGTCCGCGCGCGATCATTCTAGAACACACGCGAATATGCGAAAGGCACACGGTTATGAAATAGAATTTATGCACGCGAAGTTACACGTTAGCACACGCGACATACAAACGCACACGCGATCGAGCACATGAACGTACAAATGTTCGAGCCCTTCGCGATGATACACGCGATTCCGAGTCCCTACGTCCGCACATGCCTGAACCGTACAATGAATATCACATTCAGAATCACGGCCCGCTACAATTGGCCTATTGCAGTGTTTTATTGGGCGACATTGCCTGTCTCGTCTGCAAATTGTAGTATGTGATTCTGACGGGGAGCCCTTACGAGAACCTAGCTCTACAGCTCCAGTAGGACAACTCTCGAAAAAAAAGAAAAAAACTGAATAAACGCGTTTATACCTGCACACAAAAAAATTTTCAACGAATTTTTCGCGAAACTGTCGAAGTCGGTACCATGAATGTCCCAAGAACCATTCTTTTATTTTTTCAGAGCATATTATATTCTTTTTTACCATATTGAAATTTAAAGCTAATGTTTTCCGAAAATCCGATTTTTCGATGCCAAAAATTAATTTTTTTTCCAGAGACTACTAGAGAACTAAACGCGGATTACCTAGAACTATTAAAAAATGCAAAAAAGTAAATTTCGGAAAAAAAAAGTTGGTGTACCCCTTTTGGAGGCCAGCCATTCTTTTGTTGAAACATCTTCTTACTAAAATTCTGCCTGAGCCGAAAGCGTAAATCGCCTGCCAGACCCACATTTTTTCGAAAGTTTGGGCAATTTGTAACTGAACTTCAATTTTTCCTTTCCGGTATCTGCTATATCGAAACCTTGAATGGGGAGTTATTTAAAGTCAATATAATGGTACGACACTGTAACATCAATTTACGAACACTTTTTGAGTGCGTGCGGTACAGTGCACAGTTGTACACAATTTAAATATTCCTAGCTGAATACTACTAATAAAAGTTGGAGTACTTTTCGAGATGACGGTAGATGACGGAAGTTGATGTTTGAAGCTATTCTAAAATCCTAGATGGCTTCCAGTTCAGTAAATTTCTCCATAACTCTAATACTGTAAGATGAGTATATCTGGAATGGGGTTGAGTAGATGATGGATATCATTTCAAAATCCAAGATGGCGACTTCCTTTTCACTACGGGTATTTTCGAACTGGAATTGGCGATGTCAGTATTCATTTTAAAAATCTAAGATGGAGGAGAGCATAGCGTAGTCGCTAAATCGATTGCCTTGTACGCAGCTCACTTGGGTTCGATTCCCAACCCCGAGCATAGGGTTAGAGATTTTTCTAACCTGAAAAAGAGGCGAATGGTTAAAACGTCTATTTGGAAAAATTTAAAGGAAATAAAAATGGCGTCGTCCGATTCAGCAAAAGCAATCAAGTTATCGAAAACGTTGCTCAACCATCACCGTCTTAGATTCCAAAATGACAAATCCGGATTTACTTCATTTTCCTTTTTACCGATTCTTTGCGCTAGCAACGGTTGTAGATCTTTAGACATATCTAGCGGGGATATCAAATAGATCAAATGTGTTGGTTGCCAGCGGTGTGGTTGTATGTGATTTCTCTCTAGAGGCAGTGGTACGATCACTGTCGCCAATACGATAATCATGTGCTCTTCTTGGAACGTCATCATAGTTCAGGGGTAGCATAAACGTTTGTGCATTGGGTCGGAGTCCCAAGGGTTGCAGGTTCGAATCCTGCCTCTGGGGAGATTTTTTTTTCACGTGATTGCTTTCGTATAACTCTGTTTTCCCCGTTGGATACCACGAAAAAAGTTTTTTAAATATATGCTCAAAGGCGTTGGTCATCAACCTGTTACTTATTAGTTCCATAAACGAAACTAAATCCAAAATAAAAAAATTATCCGAATCGTTTTTTTACGAACTAATTGATTAAGAAAGAAAATCACATTCTTCGAAAAATCGATCCGTTATAATACAGAATATGACCAACTAACAAAAATATCGCAACAATATATGGAATGAGGAAATTTAGATTGACTTATTTACACACCGTCTGACCGCGCATCGATATGCTTCGCATTCGACTAGCAAGCGATGAATGATGCACAAAAATACGCGTGGGCCATATTTAACTTTCCAATATTCGATTAGATCTCTTAGATTGATGGCTCTGTTTGAAATAGGCTGGGAAATTTCGGATTTCCGTGTTGCTTCCGAAAGTTTTTATGAAAATCTCCCCTCTCTGGCGTCAGTGACAGGCACTCAGTGCGGACAGAGGCCAACAGAAGATAACCAACATCAACAAACTAGTTTGTCATTATAATTTAATTCCGTAATGATTAAAGTCGTATTTAATAATAACTGTGGAACCCTGGATTCAGCCCATTGTGGCTGTTGATAAATCCGGTACTGGCTCCATCCTCGTCCATTCACTTGACGGCTCTTGTGTAGGTGTGATTTATTCTACTTACCACACAAGATATAATCTAGCAAAACTCACAAATCATGCTATTTTCCCAACCCTGTTTATCTAACCGCCAGCAGCTACATTATCACAGAGAAAGTAACAAAAATATCACCTGCCAATAAAGCGTGTCACTTCCGTACACCATTGCCGACTATCCGATTCCGCGAATCGACGACATCGTCGTCTCCCCGAAGGGACAAACTTTCGGGCTTCAACTGACAGCCGTCAATTCGTGGCAAACGGTTGCTTGCTGCAACCGCTCCCCCATGTTCTCCTCCACACGCGGTGGATTATATCGCCTCTAGCTCTAGCCTCCCCCCGTTTCAATCTCACGTGACAAGAGAAAGTTTTGCGCGTTATCCCCTCCTCTTTGCAAGATTTATAGGTGGTGATACGCGAAACACAGAGTGATTGATAACAGGCGATCAAATGCATTACGAGCACCGTTTAAAGGGGGGGGGGAGGAATAACACGATGGAAATCGTGATAGCTGTACGTGAGTAAAGACAGTTTCCATCAATGGATTGAATTCACACGTCGTTTCATTCTCGTGCATTTCGTTGTCTATTCTGTTTATATCAATTTGTGAACTATTGCCTCTTTGACACATGCGGTGAGTAATCGCTGATTCTCAATAAAAGACGGGTTCAATATAATAACCTGATACACATATTTCTTTTTTTTCCGTGGTCATATTTTGCTCCGCGCAGAGTGACACTAGTTCCGTCCCATGTGTTGTCGCCGTTATTATTGCCTCATAAAAAGTGTATCGTGAACGGATGAATCACGTGGGTGTTATTGATGTGTTCAAACTTTGTACAAATTGCCAAGTGGTGCTTGCATGATTTATCAGTGCTGTTTTTTTACTACATGGGCCAAATTGTTCTTTGAAAAGACTGTCACCATATGGATTGAGGTTCTTGTGTCAAAAAATATATTACTGGAATTTACGATTTACAGAGTCAATTGTGGTATAACATCAAAATCAAAATTTGCTTTCTTATGATTACTCTCTTATACTGCAATACATAGTAGTGGTAAGATAGTACCCGAAAAATAGAGGTGACAGATGACTTCCTTGCGGTACCTTTAGCGGACACCATAAAAACCGGTATATTCTCCGGTATAAGACCAGGTTCCTGACATCTTACTAGCTTTTATTAAACCAAATATCCCTATCCTTACTACATTTCAACTCAATCTTTTAAACAGCATATCCTTTTCCAAAGGGAACCCAATATGCGGAGCATCAACAAAACCAGGCGGCGACGCCGTGCTCTTCGTGACTTAACTGGGGATGGTGTAGATATACCACAAGTTTTTGATAAACATAGTTGTCGGTCCGTTTTCCGTTGCATGACATTGCTCGATCGATTGTTCCGCGGATGCTTTGTTATGGAAATGTCAGCAAGAAAAAAACGATGGGTCCTCCTCGCATCTGTAAAAGTTTGCGAAGCGAAAGATGATCTATTTTTGTTTTCTTTGCTCTTTTTGCCCCTTTTTCAAATGCCATGAATGATGAAATGGTTTATTATCTTGTAACTTTGTATCAATTCGGAGAAAATTGGTTCCAGCGAATAGAGCTGGTTTGGTTATCACGGTACTAATGCTCAGTCTTGTGACGGGGGAATAAACAGTGGAAGGCGATAGAAAAAGAAAGTCTTTCATAGGATAACAATAGAATAATGAGTGGTTTTTTTAAATGGATTTTTTTTTTCATGGATGCATTGTCTAGTGATTTGTTGTAGGTTATCATAACTGTTCGTAGTTGTCAGCTTTTTAATCAGTCCTACGCAGTTGCAAGATTTCGCGTCTTTCTGTCCGTATTCAATGTCATTGTTTTCATTTTTGGAGCTAGTGTCAATCTGGCGCTATTTTAGTCCCGTCACTATGTTAGTGTCGGATTCTGACTAGACGTAGTCGAGACGCAAAATTCCATAAGTAATTTAGTTAGTAGTTTTGTGCCCTTCATGCGCAAATATTGTTTTAAACATTTTTCTTCTTAGTAGAGAAAAAATAATTATTACCTCATTTTTCTCCGCTAAGGAAAAATATAGCACAGCACGAAAAAATTTATTTGATCATTAATAAATGCATTTTTCACAGTGCTAGAAGCTACCCAATTTTTACCTTCCGATACAACTCTCCTGGAATTTTTTGAATTGTTCAAATACACGGAAAAGGTGTCGAAAACAGTTAAGATTGATTGGTTTTATCAGTTTCCAATAGTATCGCTATTTTTTGTTATTTTTTTAATTAAAACTGTTTCTGGCGTCACTGCTCCAGCGAAATCCCATCAGGCGAATAGCAATAACTTTAGTTTCACGGAAAATACTTATAACTGTATGTTCCACACTCCACCGCATAGAGGGCGCCAACACAAATTTTTACACGGAGAGAAATAGTACACGAGCTTCTTCAGAATAATTACTGAAAAATGCCTATTCTACAATTTTACAGAAAACATTCATTGTTAACTCTTTCCGTTGAAAAGTTTGTGTTGGCGCCCATTATGAGGTGAAATGTGGAACTGAAGTGTTTTTGCAAAAGAAGTTCTTCAGCTGAGCATAATGTTAGCTGGACTCTTCTGGCAGTCGTGCTACATGTGCAGCCCACCATAGTCTGCCGCAATTTATCAGCCTGTACATACATTTGGTGCAACACACGGTTTTTGCATCTGACCCATGGCCCTGTCTTACCTACCCTCTTACCGTTCAGGCCTGAGCCATGTTGTCCCTTGGTGTATGCAGAAGCCTTCTCCACTCCAATCGGTCCATTGCTGCTTGTCGGCAGTCTCGCAGTCTTCGAAGGGTCCCCGTGTTCTTGTTCCCTTAGGGTCGCCCTCAAGAACCATCTTCACCGGGTCGTCGTCCGACATTCTTACGACGGGTCCAGCCCACCGCTAACGTCCTATTTTTGCGGTATGCGCGATGGATGGTTCTTCCAGCAGCTGATGCAACTCAACGTTCCATCTTCCATCTGCACGCCACCATAGATAGTACGCAACACCTTTCGTTTGAAAACTCCAAGGGCGCGTTGGTCCTCCACGAGCATAGTCTCGTGGCCGCAGAGGACCACCGGTCTAATCAGCGTCTTGTAGATAATCAACTTCGTGCGGCGGCGAATTTTGTTCGACCGGAGCGTCCTCCGGAGTCTAAAGTGGGCACGATTTCCCGCCAAGATCCGTCTCCGAGTTTCTCTGCTGGTATCATTGTCGGCGGTTACCAGTGAGCCCAAATACACGAATTCTTCGACCATCTCGATTTCGTCACCGTTAATCCGAACTCGGGATGGGAGGTTCTTATTGTCGTCTCTAGAACCTCTCATGTATTTTGTCTTCGAAATGTTAATGGCAAGTCCAATCCTGCTGGCATTATCTTTCAGCCTAATGTCGTCGGCGAAGCTAAGAAACTGGACGGACTTCCTGAAGGTCGTGTCACTGGTGTCATTCCTCGCTCTCCTAATAACACCATCTAACGCAACGTTGAACAGCAGGCACGATAGACCATCACCTTGCCGTAACCCTCTTCGAGATTCAAAGGGACTCGAGAGCCTTCCTGATACTCGAACAACGAGATAGATGGACTCCGATCAACGCAAAGATGTGTAAGTTGAGGATCAAAGGCCGTTTCTTCAACTACAGCATCATCAACGTACACTGCCCACACGATGGGAGACCCGACGACGAGAAGGAAGCGTTCTATGCGAAGCTGGAGGAGGTGTACAACGGCTGTTCGCAACGGGACGTAAAAATCGTCATCGGTGATATGAACGCTCAGGTAGGACGGGAGGCAATGTTTAGACCGATGTTTGGGCCAAACAGCTTGCACACCGTATCGAATGACAACGGCCAACGATGCGTGAACTTCGCAGTCTCCCGTGGTATGGTAGTCCGAAGTACCTTCTTCCCTTGCAAAGATATCCACAAAGCCACCTGGAGATCACCTGATCAACGCCATTGCCCTGTACCTCTCGGTGAAAGCAACTGGGAGTATCAGCAAAGTATAAAGCAAGTTTTGCGTAGCATCTGTATGCTACTGGACTTTACTCGACTACACAAACCATCGAAAGTTCCATTCGCAACCGTAATGCGACTAACATCGTTGTCACATGCCACTAGTGTTCCATAATACAGTGAAGATCCGTTTTTATTAGCCCCTTGGTGAATTTTAGGCTGATAAAACGGGGACATTGATAAAATCGGGACATATATTTTCTTACTTTTTTAAGAAACCGAAGCTCATAAAACATTCTTCTTTGGTCCCTAGGTATAGCCTCATAACCCTTTCGGCTTATTTGGTTTAGGTTTAGATTTTCACCCTTAAGGTTTGACAGCGCAAAATTAAAAAGAACTGAAATTTTTTTTGCATATTTGGGATCTCTAAGAGAGGAAAAATATGCTCAAGAATGGATTTACTCGAATTTAATTTGGTTCGTCTGCTAGAACCATCAAACTACCAACTATCAATTTTCATATGAGGCCGCCAAAATCGGGTCAAAAAGGTAATAAAATCGGGGGTAGATAAAATCGGGTCTTCACTGTATATGAATTAATCGAAAACCTCGTACCATACCTCATCGATTTCCGCCTCAGGACCAATACCGTTCAGATTGCCTCGCTCTCATCCAGCTACCACTTTGTTTTGTCCGAGTCAGTCTGATCCTCGCAGTATCCCTTTTAAAATGCACAAATGCCTCTTCCACTGCTCTGCTATCAACGTCAATGTTAAATACAAAGTAGGAACACTGCTTGTGCTCAGGAGCAGCCGACCGGCCACAGGACTTCTGATACCTGATGAGTTAAAAGCGAAATCGAAAGATTGTGCGGGTGGAGGATGAAGTTGATTAAAATTATTATTATTATTGCTTAGTGGGGCTCTAACCTATAGGTCATTCGCCCGTGAAATAAAGCTGGAAAACAATTAATAGATGTTACATTTCATTTTGTTTAAATTTTGAGGTGATTTGCACTTGGTGTTAGGGTCAGCTGCTGTCTAGGTTGATTTGGGCCGCGGGAAAACCTCTCCGGCACCCGGTCAGGGTGTGGCAGAGGGCCCACGGTTGAATGGGTTCGCCAGCGGTGTCCTGGAAGATAGTGCCTTGTAGGAAGTTGGTTTGTAGATAGATGGTGGAATGGGCTGCGGGAAGCCTCCTCACATCTTCGGGGAGTGTGGCGGAGGGCCTGCGTTATCCATGTTATTGTTTAAATACGGTCGTACAGGCCAGCGTCCTTTAGGAACAGGAGGAGTACCTCCTCCCGAACCGGGTCGTTGGATAGGTCGTCTCGTATCGGACCCGTTAGGCCGTACTGACGCCGTAGGTCCTCCAGTTGCACAGTAGGTGTTCGACGGTGAGCCGGGTGTTGCAGGAGGCACATTCTGGGACAGGATCGCTGGACACGGTGTCGGTTGAGCCTTTGATTTTTTGGGTGTGATTTCGAGATCTCCGCCAGTGGTTGGTGAATCCGATCTGTAAGCTGGTGTTGAACTCCCTGATGATGTCAATGGTTGGAGTCTCATTTGAGAGCCGGATCCGGGCCCGTCTGCCGATGAGGGCTAAATGGTCGGCATCTGTATTACCCTTGATGCCGCTGTGGCCCGGAATCCAGCAGATGGTAATAGTCTCGAAGTGTCTCGATGGCCTAAATGAAGAGTCCCTCAGGACCGAGAGCAAATCTGTAGAGATGACCGTCGGTGTATCAGTGGGTCTTTTAATCATTCCCACTGCAATGGCGGTCGCTTCCACCGAGAAAACTGAGCAGGAGGAAGGTAGGCGGAAAGAGAGCCCACTCCCCAAGCCGCTGATCCCCGCTCCTACACCGTCGTTCGCTTTAAAACCGATTTGAGTATCTTCGGTGAACTTGATATATTTAACCATACTGGGGTGGTCACCAACTGCTATAGTGCAAGCAAGGCTGTCGTCGGTGTTGGGTCCGAGGTCGTGCCAGACCCGCGGTCTCACCCGGTGTAGATGAGCAATGGGTGGGAGGTCGTTGCTGGTGAACTCCTGGTGCAGGTTGGAGGCAGTGGTGAGAAGGGGGCATTCGTCGCCTGAAGTTTTCTCCAGGAAGCTTAGTGCCCTTCTGAAGGTCACCCTGGCTGTTTCCCAGCGGTCTCTACACAGGCAGCTTCGGCCGGGGTACTCGGTGGTAAACCGGAGGCTAGCCGTACCGCTCCGTGGTATAGGGGCCCGAGGATATCGGAAAGTCCGTCTAGGTTCCGGCAAGTCAGCTCGATTCCGTAGAAGATTCTACTGTGGATAAGAGATCTTCCGACGTTCAGCGCTGCTCGGCGGTTGTTTTTGGGGTTGTGGGCGCAAATGGTCCAGACAAACTGCTTTCTGATATCATAGTTAGGTTCCGGTCGAGGGTGATCCCGAGGACGACTTGTTCCTTTCGGAACGGAATTACTGTACCGTTGAGGCGGATTAGACGAGCGTTGGCTGCCCATCGGCCGACTGCGTTGACGGCGGCCTGCAGAGATATTCTTGTGCACGGGATAGTCTTCCCGAGGGCCTCCAATATGATGTCGCGTACACGATAACATAGACGCCCCCGGGCAGCGCGGCGAAGAACGAATTCATCCTCACTAAGAAGAGGGTCACGGCCATACGGCGGTTGGTTAGGAAGTTTTGGATGAAGACGCCTTGGTTCCCATGTATGCCCCATCGTTGGAGTTGTTGAAGGACGCCTTCGCACCAGACTGTGTTGTAAGCTTTTGCTACGTCGAGTATGGCATTATGGGCGTGGATGTCTTCGGTCTGCCGAATACTTCTCAGTAGGAGTCCAGCTGGGCTCCAGTACCGAATCCCTTCCGGAAGGCGAATTGGCGTGGGTCGAGTAGTTTCTCATCTTCCAGCCACGTGGTCAGTCGTCGGTTTACCAACCTCTCTAGTGTCTTAGCGGTGCATGACAGAAGGCTGATTGGCCTGAAGTCGCTCGGGGTACGGGTACCCAGCATTTTTTGGGAATGGGGACTACGTGGGGGAGTTTCCATTCCTCTGGGAAAGACCCGATCCTTTGCCTCCGGGTGGAAGATGCATAAGCATCTGGTAACCAATCCTGTCGGGGTCGTCGGACTTTCCTTGTGTGTTAGTAAGAGCGCCGGCAAGTTCAGCTCCAGTAAAGGGTCTGTTGTAGGTGGCTGCGAAGTCTGGCGTGAAGGTCGTAGAGGAGGTTTCGAGTCTGCTTTTTTGTTGGGCTTTTTGCTGACAGGGCTTTGTCGGCGGATTAAGTTTCGAAGTTGCAGTTCGCGATCTCCTCGGGATTAGTAATGGTGTTGTTAACCGCTAAAGAGTATCCATTTTGTCGACGTTTGCCACTGAGCGCCTTGACTCGTCCCCACAGTTCCGTGGTTGAGGAGTCCGCGTGGATACCGTCCACGAAGTTCCACCAGCTGGTTTCTTTAACCGCTTGGATTGTTTTCTTCGCAGCGTTTCGGAGCGTTCTAAAGTTATTCGCTCTTTGGCAGCGTCGTAGGCATCCCAGTCGGCGTTTTCGTATAGCCAACGTCTTCGTCGGGTGGTTTTGAGTTGGAAGCGATTTATGCGTAGCATTATGGGGAAGTGATCACTCCCGGCGGTGTCGTTGGCCGTAGACCAACCGCATATCCCAGCGATGGAACTGGAGACGAAGGTGAAGTCGAGGGCAGAGGAGGCGGATGACCGTGGTACTACCGTCGTTGAGTATCACGGCGCTGATTTCCTCGATGAGTTTGACGATCTCGTTACCTCGGTGGTAGCACCTATCCAAGCCCCATGCCGTATGGTGGGCGTTGAGGTTCCCCATGACAATGAATAGGGCGGGGACCTGGTTGATCAGGCTGGTTAGTTGGCTTCGTATGTTGGTAACCCCTTGTGGTAGGTAGATGGATACAATGAAGCAGCTGATGGGGGTTGATATCCTCCTGGCGATCGCTATTAGTTCCATGTTGAGGGGGAGGTGCATCGACAAGAGTTCCACCTTGATGCCTAATCCGAAGGTTTGGTGGTTGTTGTCTCCTCTGGACGTCTCCCATTCGTATCTGTTTCCAAACCATTGGGAGGTGTCAACGCCGCAAACTGGCACGACGAGTGACAAAACCCCAATAATCAATGTCTTGTAAATCTCTTGTAAATATTTATTTTATTTTTCTCTCAGTTTGAATAAAAGTATCTCAAAATTTTAAGATAATCGGATGAAAAATGAATTTTTAACATGTCGTTGAAGCAAGTGATGTCGAGGATTTCTGTTCAATTCAATTCATTAAATTTGTTAGTACTATAGAACTTCAAATGGCGTGAGATATCGCCATATCGAACTACATGGCCGATTGCAATTATTTTAAGTTCTTTGGAAAGAATAATGAATATGCTAAACTATAGGTGTAAGCTTTAACCGTAGAAATGATTAACCTCTGTTCTGCACCAAGAAAATTCAATTAAGAAATTCAATGTCATATCAGTAAATTATTTGTATACGTCTTCCAATTTTTGAGATTGTCTCCCATGGGTCACTTATCATGAATCTGATTCAAAATTTAGTGTATTTTCAAGATATATAGGCCTCATCTTGCGCATTTTTGCGCCTAAGTTACCATATCTATGTTTTTGAAAATACCCATATGGAGACGCCCTGTAGCTCATAAATCTCCTTACAAACTGGTTACCTAAACAACATAATATTACTGAAAAATTAGTAATTTTTACTAGTTTCGTCAACCATTTCTGCTATCCGATGTGATTGGCTACTGCGATTAACGTATATATTAACCCTTTAACGACCAACACTTTCAAATGGGTTTACATAAAAGTTGTCGAAAAATAGAAATATGGAATTTCAAAACTGATAGCAGAAATGGATTCAGCGACCCAAAATTAGTTAAAACCCCAATTTTTAGCCACATAGACCAATTTTTATAATTTTGTCACAACTTTGTATGAACAGGTGCCACTGTGCGCCAGTGTGCAAGTGGGTTTCTTGAATGGCGAGGCATAGTGGTTCGGTGCGGGCAATTATGTTCTGTAGGTCCCCTAGGATGTTCATTAGGCCGTTGATGTTCCACTGGACGGCTGATTAAAATTTTTTCATGCGTAAATTTTCGTTAGTTTGGATTAACATTAGTGTATTTTAAGCTAACAAAATGGGGACATTGACAAAATATTTTCTTTTAAAAAATCCGTCGCATATGCTTTGTTCTAGAGATTTTTTTTTAATTTCGTTTATTTGACACGGCTCATATCGGTAGCTTAACAGAGCCGTGGATCATGTTCTAGAGATGTTTAGTACTATTGTTAAGGTACATTTTTTCCAAAGTAACCAAATTTCTATCTCTTTTGTTTGCACAGTTACAAGCGATTTTCAAAGCTTTATAAGGGACCATTCATAAATTACGTAACGCTTTTAGGGGAGGGGGTACGACAAAATGTGACAAGATGTGACATATGTGGGAGGGGGAGTAAGCTAGCACGTTACGTAATATGTTTTTACAGAAGAAATTTTTTTTGAGGAATTTGTTACGTAATAGGGGAGGGGGGTATAGAGAAATTTGTGACAATTTGTTACATGGGGGAAGGGAGAGTCAATTGTGAGCGTTACGTAATTTATGAATGATCCAATTCTTCTAAGATTGCAAATGGATATTTAGTCTGTCAATTTCATTTGAAAGTTTGAAACTGTTAATTTTAGTGAAAATAGGAGAAAGGCAAAAACGGCGTTATTAAAAAAAATCAAAATGGTGCATTTTTCAACAAAAATCGTTCATAACTTTTCAAATGTACGAGATAACAACTTTGTTGCTTCAGCAAAAATATGCGCCATACAACGTTCTAAAAGTGTTGTGAACAAGGTACTTACGTTAAAAGCAATGTCTGAAATGACAAAAAATTGTGATTTTTAGACGTTACGTTTTCATCGTTCAATCCAAGGTTCAATCTCTTATGGTAAAATCGCAAAAGCAAGCTCTTCAATATTTCTGAAGTTCTCATATCTTAAAAAACTCGAAGCAAATATCTCACTTTATGGGGGATTCATCGCTGTAACTATATCACCAAAATGACGATCTTGGATCATCTTAAAACAACTCAGAAGACATAATGGTTGTACATTTTGTCGGTTTCGCGTAAATGATTTATCGCATGTTTTTGGCAAAAAATACACTGAGAACTGATGCGAGAATGAATTGTGCTACCAATATTTATAGATTCGAGTAATTTTGATGTTTCGCGTTAAAAGTAATATCAAACAAACTTTATATACTTAACATCCAGTGGTTATTTTTCGAGTAGCTCAGCCAAAACTGTGTCAGTATGGCAGCATGTTCCTATGGTTTACCATTGTCGGGTATGCCGCTTAAAGTGAGTACCGCTGTCTAATAACAAGTATTTATTAAAAACTCGCAGATTCGGTTCGACGATGCCAATAGTTTGTGTTTTCATCGAACCGAATGATACTTTGTACGCTATTGTGTTAACCCAATCATTTGCAAGCATAAGTTTACTATTTGTAAAAAAAAAAACATATCAAACTTTACTAAAGAATAAGTTTGGTGTATTCTTTCGACAAAAACAGTTTATTTTCATCTCTTGAAAAACCTCTTTTTTCGAAGTTTCCCTCGCTTCGAAATTCTGGTGAAATCGTCTTAGAGCTTCCGCCGTTCGCATAAATGCCGGAGGGTTAATCCGGGTTTTCCGAGGTTTTTATGCGATCAGCTAGTTTTTCCTGTCGCTCATTTTTAATTTAACGAAAATGACATTTTCTTGCGGTTCGAATCCCTCGCATAGAAAAGGCTTTACTGTATCTCATCTGTCAATCGCAGTTTTTGTAGATTTGTGTTTTTTTTCTCATCATAGTCGATGTAGTTGTTAATCAGTTATTCGGTAGTTGAACCAGTCTAGTTGCGTAGTTTGTTGAACATGTATCTTGCAAACAAATATATTGGTACTTTAATATATCTTAACAAAAGTCGAAGGAAACTTAGACAAAATCAATTACTCAACTTGGAAACTAATTTCAATTTTTTTCTTTCCCTTTCACATAATTTTTCATCAACGCTACAAAACAAACCACCAATTACCATCGATCCTAATCCGGAACCATCCTTGGCACCTAACGACGACGACGACGACGCTGGAATGCCGGACCGAAAGCAGCAGCCGTCTGCGTACCGTGGCCACCAGAAGGTAAGAAGTTTTTGAACCTCCCTCCGAGACGAAAATTTCCCTGATTTTATCCTTCGCCCCAGATCAGATCAGTGCAGGTGCAGGTTCCCAAGAAAAAAGCCGAATTCCCCGCGGTTCAGAGCAGTGAAAGAGAAAACAAAAGAGATAATAATACGTAGAGTAATAAGCCAAACAAATCGGGCAGATCGGAGTGTGGTGATATTTTTTTTGCCTTATCTCGCCGCTTTCCGGTGGGAAAGCTTTCTTTCGAGCTTCGTTTTGATGGAGTGCCACTTTCCTGGCAGGTTAGACCGGTGAAATTGATAATAGATTAGGAGTAAAGTGAGAGAAATTGGAGAAAACTTTTCGATCCCCTCCGGAAGGAGCTGATCTGGCCAGTTGGAGGGTAGTGTTTTTAAGGTAGAAAGTTAGACAAAGTGAGAGCTTTCCGGTGTTTTAACGTAGAGAAAATACGGCTCCGTTCGGGACATGGAACGGAAGTGGAATATTAAATTGTACATAGGTTTAACTCCCAGAGAAGCAATTTCAACTAAATGAAAAGATTTTTAATATTTTTAATTTTTTATGATTTATTTAGAAAATGAAGTTTTGTTTATTTTTTAATTTTTATACCAACAAAGAGAGAAACAGAATATCGACAGTATTTTAGTGATGGTCTTTTTTATCAACTTGTGAGCCTTGTAACTGTTATTTAGTATCTCTCTGATCTTGAAATTTGGTGCTGTTTGTTCTTATAAAACCTTCTTCAAATGTAACCCTACAAAACCGTGTCTCTTATTTCAAGTCAGTTCGTGACAAATGGCACGTTTCAGACGACGCAGTAATGGACCGAACCATGAATTCGCGTCGCAATGCTCTCCAGCACATCCTGAAGGCTTTTTATCTGCTTAGCTCCAAGTCACCTTCTTCTCAAACTTTTTTACACCTATTGTAAACAAATTTGAATATGTATATTTATTTTGATTATGATAAAAAAATCCGCCTAACGCCAAAGAGCAATTGTTTTTTTTGTTCTTCTGCGAACATTCGGTATTCATTTTTTTCCACCAATTTCGGTCTTCGTCGTTCGAATAAAATTAAATTGTGAGTCGAAGAACCAAACAGCATCTCTTCCTTCCAACGGTTTCTTTTACCTTTCCCCATTTTAGTTGAAAGCGAACCTTCCACAATGCACCATTCTTTAGCCTTTGCGCAACCCTTTGGTATGAATAATTAAATAATTATCTTCCGAGCCGTACACACACACTTGTTAGACCGAACCATTAAACCTCTCTTTCCACACATTACCATTTACTAAAAACGAACATCTAGGTTACCGTCTGTCCATGGGCGGCTGGCCATGGTTGGGAGCAACGGCAGCTACCGTAGGTGCAGCAGGTGCTCCGACAGCGCACCTGGCCGCGGCAGGTGGACCCACATCGGCCGCAGCCCACGCAGCAGCAGCGGCTGCGGCAGCAACGAATCCAGCGGCGGCCGCAGTCCACGCAGCAGCCGCTGCCAATCAGCTACCGAATGCAGCGGCCGCGGCAGCAGCAGCCGCTTCGCCTCTGCTAATGGCTCAAGCCGCGCAACGAGCTGCGGTCGCTGCCCAGCGGCGAAGGTCTGTACTACCGGCGTTTTTTACAGGCACGAATGTTTCGATTCCCCCATATACAAAAAAAAATTGCGACGAAGTTGCTACTCAGCGGTCCTTAGTACACCACCATCATACGCTTCGATATAGCATGAAGTACTACCGTCTCCATTAGAAAAAAAAATCCATTCCGAAGGCAGGATGGTGCTACTTTGTAATCCAATTAGGACGAGTTTGTTTATCGCCTTTCTGCTCTTTTAGCAAGCATCACTCCTCGACACCACTCCACCAATTACATCGTACAGAACACACTATTTATTAAATTGAAAAGCACTCGGAGAAAACTTTCGCCCCATCAGCACCGAACACCCACTCAATGTCGTCGCTTCTGCTACTGCTGCTCGGGTTACTTGTTTAATCGAAAACTTCTGTGGGTGGCACGTACAGCAAGCCATAAATTCATGAAGATACTTTCTCTTGGGAAAGTCAAAAATTTCACTCCTCTCGCACCTCTGAAAAACTAACCACCTTTCCAGCGGGGAAGCCACTGAAACGTGCGGAGGCAAACTTTTCCATTTTCACACACTTCACCGTCTCAGCTTATCGTTTTACCCGTTTTCATACCGAAAACGATGCTCGTAGTCTGTCTAATACCGAGAATCCAATCTGGAACGATGGGAGAGTAGTAAACGCCGCCGCCGCGCCGATCCGTTCGCACCGATACAAGCAACCGAAACCACGCGTGGTAAGGGAACGATAGAGCGTGATCGCGGTGGGAAAGCTCAAAGGAGTAAGTTTTTGTTCTCTTGCAAAGGTACATCTGGTGGTTCTTTATCCCTTTTAGTTGAACGCTCGACAAGTGTGC
This sequence comes from Topomyia yanbarensis, assembly GCF_030247195.1. Classification (NCBI taxonomy): domain Eukaryota; kingdom Metazoa; phylum Arthropoda; class Insecta; order Diptera; family Culicidae; genus Topomyia; species Topomyia yanbarensis. The sequence continues at coordinate 412,321,806 of NC_080672.1, read as the reverse complement.
TATACGTGTTTCTAGATGAATTGGAGCTCCACTAGCCCTATTCGCATTTCACCTAGTTGAATTGGGAACAAAAATTCGATTTCATTTTGTTCAAAGAAAAATAATAATGTTGTTTACTCTTGCGATATATTTAGTTAGAGACTCTGTGTCTTCGTGAAAGTTTTTAAAAATATTATATCAAACAACTTTGTTGAAGACATGAAAGCTCTATGTATTCAACAGTTCTCCCATCGGCCCATCGAATTCAATTGGACTACACCTAGAGTATATATTTCAAATTTAAACCTAATCGGATAAGTCTAGCTAGTGAACCAACGCACAGTGGTCGCAAACGTCAAGAACGTGAACGTAGTTCACTTGAGGGCAAACCATCGGATATATTCACAGGGCGTCTTTACAATAATTGTTCGTATAAATATTCCCACAATTTGAAATTTAAATTTGCTTCCTCATCTCGTAAAGATCAGAAGTCAAAAAGCTCATTGCTTGCGAACAGCATACACAGAAAAAAATATTCTGTAATTTTAAATTTATTTTCATGCACATACTTGCAGCATGAATATAAATGTAAAATTTAGTTTCACCACAAATACACACTTGTCGTACTTTTTTCGTCGAATATTATAATTTTACTCGTTGATTGAAAATTACAGTTTCATTAAACGGTAAACCAATGCACTTTAATATATTTTTAATCCAATATTGCTGTAAAATAAATTACATGTAACAACATACGAACGAAAGTCTAAAGTCATATGTTTTTTGATGCTCTTATTGAGCGCATCGAATTCAACTTAATTCTCAATCAAATTTTTGATTCAAGCTGTATGTTTACATTTGTCATGTCATGTAAATTTCATTATTTTTTTGTGTGTACGAACAAAAAACTACTAGCCGCGCCGCACCACTTTAACGTGTACGTGTAACATATATACGCAGAAAAGTTCCGTTGCCCCCAACTGCGTGTGAAATGAGTGAACCACAAAATAACTTTCGTCCATTACCGGAGAACACAATCGCGATTGACTTTTCGCAGACCCGCAGAGCTACAGTGCGCGAGGTGAAACAATACAAATGGAACTTGTTCTCACAGAAGTTTCACGCATCCAGCTACATCATACGAGACAAGTAGTACTAATAACATTCAACTCCTTAGCCGAGGAAGAAAGCAAAGCCAAACGTGCAATACGACATCAAAACTAAGACCCCCGTGTATATGGACAATGATCTCACGGAAATTCGCCCACACGATTTGGCACCGCGCACTAGTACGGATTATATTAAAAGATTAATGTCGAAGGATGGAGAACGTCGGAAAACGACACTTGGAGAAACTTTATCCATGGCAATCTCAACAGTGTTCGGGTAGTGCGCAGAGTGGCCAGATAGAATTCCTTAATATCGGTAAAGTCACTAAAAGTTTATCGGTAGTTATCGGTAGGCCGGGTTGTTGTCTTAAAAACGTAGTGTTGACATAGAATTGTAAAATACTGATACCACAGATCTCAGACCAGATCCAACTCAAAAATTATTGTCGAGTGGGATGTGTCCAAAATCAATAAAAATCGGTAGTTTTCGGTAGGGGTAAGAAAATATCAGTAGTTTTGCCTTGGTCGTCTGTGAATCGGTAGGGAAGACCAAAATCGGTAGGACTACCGATAAATCATCTGGCCATCCTGAGTGCGACTGAATGCGACTGAACCAACCTATACCGTCTTACGTGACTTTCGAGGGCAGATCGTCTCAAGGTGTAAACTACACATAAATAACCCTATGCACATACTCTGGACAGACGCCTACGTGTCAGTTTTGTAACCAGACGGCCCAGTACGGTAAGCCATGCGCAAAAACAACTAAAGAAAATTCATCGACTACAACCAACACCACCAAACAGCCTTCGACATCTGCTGATACACCACAGACAGTCGCCCAAAAAATAATGCCAGACAAACAGTATTCCACGGAATCCCCAAGCCAATGGGTAACATACCTAAGGAAGAGATAAACAAGATAGAAGACGGCCATACCAATGTCACGCGAAAACACAAAAAGCACGAAACATCTAACAGCGACAACCGGAGCCATTCTAGCGACGAGGACATGGACGCACACATGAGCGAGGGAGAAGACAGACGGAATGATCAGCAAGCGGCGGAGGGCAAACCTGCTCATTGCTCACCACCAAGAAAGAAAATTGATACAAGAAGCAAAATGGAGTACGCCCAAAATAGATGTCAGCAACAATAATTCTCGACGAACATATGATTAGAGCGTATAAGCCATAACTGTCATAATTTACTTTGAGGAGAAATTCCGGTCAAACCGCTACTGACCAAAGACAGCTCACAGCAGTTAACGAAAGAGATAACTTTTCTTTTCTGTTTACTACCGATAGCAGTCATTTAAAAGTAATGATTTGTTCGGAATTTCCCCTAAAAGTTAGTATTGACAGTTGGCTGATACGCCTTATTCATGCGTCGAGAATTGTTTTCTTTATATTACTGAAATATTATAAATTGTAATTTATTTCCTTGAATTGCAAATAATTAAAAAAAGGCGAATGACCCTTGGAGTTAAAACCTTAATAAATAAATAAACAATATAAAAATTCAATTTAGGCATGGCTAACTATGATCGAACTAAAAAAAATTCTTTTAATACTGACGAGATAAACGTCTGGGTCTTCGACAAAGTTTTAAAAATGCTCCTAATGATGAATTCTGCTGAAGAATTTGACCTTATAGGACTAAAGGTTATTGATTTATAAACCATTGTGCAAAGAATGTTTCACAACAAATGTGGTGACACAAAACATTGTTGATGACTGTATGTCAAATAATCATTCGTTCCAAAGTAATTAAACATTTTTACTTTTGTTTGTCAACTTAAACTACATATAAGAAAGGAACTTGCAATAATAAAGGTAAGAAGGTACGTAGCACTCTGAAACTCTATGAATAGAGTAACCACACTTCTTCATGTTTTTTTTCACTTTTTCCATAAGAAAATCATCAAATACTTTATTTACAATTCTTTCACAAAGCGATTCTCAAGACCTTTTTTTCAAGAAGTGTGAGTTTAGCATACTATTCAGCTAAACCCACACTTCTTGAAAGAGGTTTAGAGAGATTTTAATACATTATATGCCTCAACCCTTGGTACGAAAATTTTAGTTCCACATTTCACCGAATAGAGAACTAACTCCAATACTGACTTTTCCCAGAGAAAGAAAGAATATGGACATGTTCAGAAGAACCACCAAAAACATCTGTAGAACAGAACTTTGTAGAAGACACCGAATTTAGATATCTCTTCATTGAAAAGATCGCATTGGTGTCATCTGTGCGGTACAATGTGGAACTAAAATTGTTAAGCTAAAAGAATTGGCATTTTTTAACTAAAATCTTTATGAAAGTACAATTCTACTAAAACCAACAACTTTTTCGTGCTTCGTGGGAATCGATTACTAATCCACCAGCATGTTCTATCAGGCTCCGTGCATATCTGACTTCACGCTTCGTGATTAATAGCTTGTATCAAGACATGGATTGATTTACAGTCTTCTTTAAAGTTATCTTTCTGATTCTCACTTGTAGTGCTATTCTGATGTATATAGTGTCATCTAGCGGTGAAAATACGAGTTACTGAATACTTTCCATGTAAATTGTCGAAAATTTCTTACTAAGTTTTTAGCTAGACTTGTCCAGTTTGGTTCATATTTGGAGTAGGCACTCTAAAGAGTTTTTCAAAAATCATTTCTGCCCGTTTTATTGCACTGTAGTTTTTGAGGAGATTAGTGTTTTAGTGAATGTAATCCAAAAACTGTTCGCTTTCTCCAATGTTTCGGTGCTCATTGTACCTGTTCGGGCCGTTTAAACGTCACGAATGAAAATTTTATGTGTAACTTTTAAACACAGCCTGCCTAGATAATATGGCAACACGCACCGCTGCGCCACGTCAGCGTAACAAACGCAACGCAAACGAAGCGCGCGAAAGGGAAGAAAAATGCTACCTGTATTGGAGGATAAATGGTATAAGGTATCGTACTTTCGTCGTGTGAAGACATGCAGTCGAAGATTAGCTATTTGAGTGAAGTAAATTAAAACAAAGTTAATCATGTAAATAGACGGAAATACATTATTAAAACTAAACGCAAGTGTTTCTATCCGGTTTCCGAATTACGTGGTGGAAAATTCGCGGAGTTCGTCGGTTCGCCTATAATTACCAAGTTACAGTCCACTCTCGAACATAATTTGGTCCATCGAACCGAATCTAAGGTTGTGAAGTGCTCCGACGGCTCCGACTGTTACGGAACCGGAAGAAAATCAGTATCGTGAAAAGTGGTTACGCAAAACGTGGTTTGGAAAATGGCCGCCATATTGGAATAGTACCAGCGCCATTTTGTTATGAGCTTGAAGACTGGTGTGCGGTAGCCATTTTATAGTGTTTTTGTGAGTGTTGAAAAAGCGAGCATTGAGCGCTCTGGGAAACAAAGTGGATTTCTTCGTGGTTTCGATTTGACCATCTGTGCCCTTGAGTTACCGGTTGCGTGAGCATAGACTTGGCTGTGTTCCCAACCATCGTCGAGCATAGGGCTTGACCTGATGTGGTGTTTACGGTGGCATGTCGAAAAGAAGTGATCCAAAGCATAAAGAAGCAACGAAATTTTGAGCTAGTTCTGCACTTGGGCAGTCTACTCTAGATTTTTCGACCCCTCGCATCAAGAAGAAAAAGAAGAAGGTTAAGTTGACGGAGAAGTTGGTCTCCGGAGAGAACATGGATAAGCTCGTCCACCGCCGTGGCGTAGCCAAAGGTAAGGTTACTCGTATCCTCCATACTATATGCCCCGATGAACAGGAAGTGGCTCAGCTGACAGAAGCTGAGGTTAAGGTGTATCTGCGGAAATTAGAAGCAACTCAAAAGGATTACAACGATGTTCACGAGCGAATAATGGAACTAACGGCGGTCGAGGACTACGAACAACATGACCAGCAGTATGAAGAGTTCGACATCCTGTACGATAATGTTTCTATTATGTTGGAGGAACAGCTCACCAGGATCAACGCAACCGCGGCGGCTGCTGCTGCTACCACAGAGCTCACAAGGAATGGCAATAACCAGCAAGCACCAGTTGTAATTCACCAACCGCTTCGCATGCCGATTCCCACATTCGATGGTCGGTACGAAAGCTGGCCAAAATTCAAGGCCATGTTCAAGGACCTCGTGGACAGAGGTCCAGATCCACCAGCTGTCAAGCTATACCATCTGGAGAAAGCTCTGGTCGGTAGTGCAGCTGGTCTTATTGATGCAAAAACAATCAATGAGGGCAACTATGCCCATGCGTGGCAAATCCTGGAAGAGCGGTACGAGAACAAGCGTCATGCCATAGATTCCCATATTCACGGTCTGCTGAATCTTAAGCGCATGACTAAGAAGAGTCATTTGGAGCTACGCAATCTGGTGGATGAATGCAGTAAACATGTCGAAGGGCTAAAATTTCTTGAACGACAATTCGAAGGTGTTGGAGAGGATTTCGTGATTCAACTTTTGGCCGCAGCGTTGCACTCTGATGTTCGTCATCTATGGGAGTCATCGGTTAATCATGGAGAGCTCCCCGAATACAAAAAAATGCTGGCGTTCCTGAAGGAACAGACTTTCATTCTGGAGAGAATTGAAATCAGCTACCAGAAGGCTACAATTCCCGTTAAATCTGTTTATGCACCTAGCAAACCGCCGGGTCAAAAGGTACATGCAACGGTTTCGTCGAGCGAGACGGAAATAAAGTGCGATTTCTGCGGTAAGGTACACGCAAATCATAACTGCGCTGATTTCAAATCTCTACCGGTTCCGCAAAGATTGGTGAAAGTACGTGAGAGAAACGTTTGCTTCAACTGCCTAAGGCCGATGACAAGCTGAAGCGGAAAGCGAAGCGTTTGCGGACGCGTCCATAGTGTTTTGCCGCGTTCGCCCCGCTTTTACTATGACAGTATTACGCGTTCTACATGCACACGCCAAAGAGATAGGTCAAACGCATTCGCTTCGCTTACCGCTACCGCATCGCAAATCGCGTAAGCATGTCATCGGCCTAAGAAGAGGCCATCGAAGTATCGACTGTTCGTCGGACAAATCGTGCCAGAAGTGCAAGCGTCGGCACCATAGCCTGTTGCACGCAGAGGACAAACCTAAGGTGGCTCCGGAACCACCTGTAATAGAGCAAGAGAATGCACCATCAGCAACGGTTCCGACAGTAGCAACAACTTGGCTACTCATTCGCAGCAAGTGCTGTTGCTCACGGCGGTAGTGGATGTTTTTGATAAAAACTACAAGCCCCACCCGTGTAGAATATTATTGGACAGTGGTTCCCAAGTAAATTTGATTTCACGTTCAGCGGCTGATCTGCTGGGATTGATGCTGAATGCTTCAAAGGTCACGTTGTTCGGAGTCAATAGCGCGAAAATAGAATCCACTAGTGATTGTGTGGTGCATCTGTCTTCAAGGTACGCTGATTTCCACGCAAAAATCAAATGCCTTGTCACCGACAAGGTCACTGCAGATCTCCCTACGTCGGCTATGAACAGTGCATTAGAGATTCCCGTTGGTGTTCAATTGGCTGACCCGAAGTTCTTGCATCCTAGCAAAGTGGATATGCTCTTGGGTAACGAATGGTTCCTGAAGTTGTTGCTACCTGGTGAGATCATGTTGGCTGAGGGTCTACCCATTTTGCGCGAGACCCAATTTGGCTGGGTTGTTGGTGGCGTGTATAATGATGGTGCGGCATCAGATGGAGCAGTTCACTCGCATACAATCACGATGGACGATTTAAGCCAGTCCATTCAACGATTTTGGGAAGTCGAAGATATTGCTAGTGCTGATAAATCGTGCAATGATGAGGATGAGTGTGAAGAGCATTTTAAGATTACCCATCGTAGAGATGCGTCCGGGCGATACATAGTCCAGCTGCCTCTGAAGGAGTCCGTCAGCGAGCTGGGAGATTCTAGGTCGATGGCATTAAAAAGGTTCCATGGATTGGAACGAAAATTGTTACGGTATCCGGACTTGATGAAGCAGTACCAGGAATTTATGGACGAGTACGAGAGTCTTGGCCACTGTGAAGAAGTTGATGTAAACAAGGATCCAGTAGACACCATTAAGGGGTACTTACCACATCATGCTGTTCTGCGACCTTCAAATACCACTACTAAGTGTCGTGTAGTGTTCGATGCGTCCGCTAAGGTATCTGGTCGATCGCTCAACGACGTAATGAAGATTGGTGCTATCATCCAGAGCGATTTACAGTCCATTTCACTTCGATTCCGTATTCCGCTTCATGTGTTGGCTATTGATGTGGCCAAAATGTATAGGCAAGTCTTAGTCGATCGGCGGCATACGCCGCTATCTCGTATATTCTGGAGGAAAAATCCTTCCGATCCCCTTCGCGTCCTAGAGCTGACAACTGTCACCTACGGCACGGCTTCTGCCCCGTTTTTAGCAACGCGGGCACTCTTGCAGCTGGCTATCGACGAAAGTTCCAAGTACCCGCTAGCTGCAGATATAGTGAAGAACAGTTTTTATGTCGATAACGCGTTGTTCGGATTCAACAAGTTGGATGAAGCAAGTGAAGCTCAGGTGCAGTTGATTCATCTCCTTCAGGCTGGTGGATTTCATTTGCACAAATGGGCATCAAACAATCCGGTACTGCTGGAGCGTATTCCGGAAAAGGACCGGGACGAACTGGTCAGTATTGATGAAAGCGGAACAAGTGAGGTGATCAAAACATTAGGGCTAATGTGGAACCCTGATTTGGACGTTCTCCAGTACATCTCCCTTCCAGTAGTGAGTGAAAAGGGCGTAACCAAGCGACAAGCGCTCTCACTGGTATCGAGAATGTTTGATCCGTTGGGACTTGTGGCACCAGTTATCGTTGTCGGCAAACTTCTAATGAAGAATATCTGGAAAGAAGAAGTGGAATGGGATGAAGAGCTCACGGGTGATTTGAGGAAGAAATTTGATTATTTTCTTAGTGCATTGTGTGGTATTACACGCCTTCGCATCCCTCGTCATGTGATAGTGACTGGAGCTGCTGCTTTCGAGCTTCATGGATTTGGTGACGCAAGTATGGAGGCATACGGGGCTTGCGTGTATATCAGGTCAATCGTGTCTGGTCAAGCTACGGTAGTACGGTTGCTGTGTGCCAAGTCGAAGATTATTCCGAAGACAGTGTTGACCATTCCAAGAAAGGAGCTTCTAGCTGCGCTTTTGCTGCACAGATTGGTGAGAGCAGTGATTTCAGCATTAGAACTGTCTTTTCGTGACATTACACTATGGTCGGATAGTCAAGTAGTGCTAGCATGGCTAGCTAAGAATCCGGACCATTTAGAAGTGTTTGTACGCAATCGAATTAGTGAAATTACTGCGACAGGAATGAAATTCAAATGGAAATATGTTCACACGCTGGATAATCCGGCCGATGTAGTGTTACGCGGTCAAACTGCTGATGGTCTTGAGAACAACGACCTTTGGTGGAATGGACCGTTGTTCCTGCGCAATGAAGAATATCAGGTGGTTGATCCAGAACCGCTGTCCGATGACGATGTTCCTGAGTTGCGGCGATCCACTATTGTTTCTACGACAATGAAATCGGAGCCGTTACCGATTTTTCAGAAGTTCGAGTCCTTCAGGAAGCTCCAGCGAATCCTTGCCTACGTTTTACGATTTTGCTGGAAGGAAAAGGTGAAGAAGAAGCGAATCATACAGCGGTTCCCAACTGTGTTTGAAATGCGCCACTCCTTGAAGGTGATTGTTCGGGTGGTTCAACTGCAACATTTTGGTAAGGAAGCAGCCATCATTGAGTCCGGTGAGTACTGCAAGAGATTTTCTATGTTGAACCCTTTTATGGACGATGAAATGATTCGTGTCGGCGGGCGTCTTCGGCATTCAAATCTGCCGTACAGCGTGAAGCATCAGTGGGTCTTACCAAAGGATGATGTGATTGTGAAACGATTAATTGAAGCTGTACATCGTGAGAATCTACACATTGGACCGTCGGCTCTTCTAGCCCAGCTTCGTCGTCATTTTTGGATTTTGGGAGCTCGCTCTGCTGTACGTAAGCTGACAAGAAATTGCGTGCGGTGTTTCAAATTAAAACCTCCGTGTGCAAGCCAATTCATGGGGGACCTGCCGTTAGCAAGATGCGACAAAGCTCCCGCTTTCACCAAGGTGGGCGTCGAATTTGCAGGTCCTATGTTAATTAAGCAGACTGGTAGAAAGGTAGCACCTGTAAAGGGATATGTGAGCGTATTTGTGTGTTTGGTTACTAAGGGAATTCACCTGGAGCTGGTTGAAGACCTGTCTGCTGATGCATTTATTGCCGCATTGTTGCGATTTGTCTCTCGTCGTGGCGTCCCTGAGCAAATATTTTCCGATAACGGGACAAACTTTATCGGAGCCCGAAACGACTTAATCGAACTGCACCGCCTTTTCAAGGATCGAACCACCAATTTGAAATTAGAAGAATTCTGTCAATCCCGACAGATTGAATGGAAAATGATTCCTCCAAATGCACCACACATGGGAGGAATTTGGGAGGCAGGGGTTAAAAGCATGAAGGCAATCTTGAAAAGAAATTTGAATTCATGCCTACTTACAATGTCTGAATTTTCGACATTACTCTGCCAGATTGAGGCTCAGCTCAATTCTCGGCCATTATATGCGTCCTCCGACGACCCATCAGAGCTTGAACCCATAACTCCGGGACATTTCATGATCGACAGACCTTTAGTTGCTATTCCGGCGCCAAGCTACGACGGAATTCCTGTTAATCGGCTTTCCAGGTGGCAGTATGTCCAGCATTTGCGTGAGGAGTTCTGGAAACGCTGGTCTCTAGAATATCTGCAGGAGATGCAGATACGACAAAAATGGAACAAGAGAAAGGAGAACATTAAAGCTGGAATGGTGGTAATCATTCGAGACGACAACTTACCACCGCAGCATTGGAAACTAGGAAGAGTAGAAAAAACTTACTCAGGATCGGATGGATTGATCCGTGTTGTCGATGTCCGAACCAGGGTTGGTATCTTGAAGCGTCCAATTCACAAGCTGGCTCCTTTACCTATGTTGGACAACCAGCTTCTCGCGGGGGAGGATGTTCGGGCCGTTTAAACGTCACGAATGAAAATTTTATGTGTAACTTTTAAACACAGCCTGCCTAGATAATATGGCAACACGCACCGCTGCGCCACGTCAGCGTAACAAACGCAACGCAAACGAAGCGCGCGAAAGGGAAGAAAAATGCTACCTGTATTGGAGGATAAATGGTATAAGGTATCGTACTTTCGTCGTGTGAAGACATGCAGTCGAAGATTAGCTATTTGAGTGAAGTAAATTAAAACAAAGTTAATCATGTAAATAGACGGAAATACATTATTAAAACTAAACGCAAGTGTTTCTATCCGGTTTCCGAATTACGTGGTGGAAAATTCGCGGAGTTCGTCGGTTCGCCTATAATTACCAAGTTACAGTCCACTCTCGAACAGTACCTCTTTCAAGGAGTCGACCGAAACGGAAGAGTCTTTTGGAAAAGAGAGCAAAGAGTTCAGAGCCATAGCGTGGTCTTCTGGCGCCCTTGGCAGAGTCTTAATTTTACGCCCCTTTGTTGTTTACTTTGGCTATCTTTTTCTATTAGACTTTCAAATAAGAGCTATTGTTCGAAAGTCCAATTGAAAAAGTAAGCATTGAAATGGCACACTTTTTGATTATAGAGGGTTCAACATTAGGGTCGTCCGCCTATTTTTTGGGCTAGAAAAATCTATTCAGAAAAAAATCTAAACTCTATGTGCGGATTTGGGAATCTAACCCAGATGAGCTGTGTGCAAGGCAAACGATTTACCAACTTCACTCTGGCCGACCCCTGAATAGCACACTTATCTTGAAAAAAATCCTGAAATAAAACCCAGCTTATGCTATTTGGATGTCAAACAAAATTTGTCATCAAATACTCTGGTTTCCCGTCCAAAATCATAAGTATTTAACTCGGTCTGATCTTCTTTCGTATCATAGATAATCCGCTAAGTATTATAAAAAGTTAAAGACACAGAATTATTCAACCGTGACATATATCATAAAAGTTCGCCTAAATCAGCTCTGAATTGAGATATTCTTTCTAATACAAGCATATTACGTTGCTGGCGACAAGTCTTTTAAGAAGGATGTTCGTGTCTACATATCCGCTCACACAGTTGAGATCGACGGTGTGATCATCGATTCACGTTTCTCATGTGTAGATCTACTGCAGCACGGAGTTGGCTGTTTCAAGGACCCCTTGCTCCCGTGAGTAAAGGTTTCACTCGCCCTTGGCGGGAGCCAATCCGTCCAACCGCGCGCTACGGGCCTGAAAGAGTTCTCTTTATTTATATTGACAGAAGCGCCAATTACTAGAATAAAAACAACCGCAATCGAAAATTCACTAATATTGCACAGTAATGTGAGATAATGGAGGTTCATAATCAGTTTAGTTTTGCAACAACAACAACAACCCATTAATACGGCAAATTACTACATATTTCACATGATCTACATGATCAGATTGATCTTCTTATTAAGAGGATTTATTTTTTCTTCGTTCTGTTGAAACACCATACATCGTCAGCAGGATAGTCATTGTTCCTTTTTTGCTCAACTAGCATCCATGTCATTACAAAAAAATTGAAACGAAATGTTTTGTTCGAAGCTATTCAGGGACGTGTGTTCTTCTGTTCGAGCTGGTATACAAATTATTGAAGCTTCCCGCCGCTTGAGAAGTCATGAAAGTATATGATGAAAAATATTTCTTCTAGAATGCTACCTTGCTAGCTTCGCATATTTAATTTTATGACTCTTGTTCGTTGGATAGCTGTTCTTATCAATCATAGCAAATCAGGAATAAAAAAATCAATTGACAGATGTTTGACAGCGACGAGGCAACCTTTCTGCCTTTGCGAGTGAAACGAAGCAATGTTCATTGCTGATAAAGGTTTTTACACATTCTTCATGTTACTTGCTTAGGAAATCGGTTACCCCCAGTTATATAGAAAGTGAAGATAGGACCATTTAGACGCATTTTTACTCTACTATCCTCTGACTTATCTTTCAATTTTATATATCCCGTAATTTCTGTCTTGTATTCCTTAAGATTTCACTTTGCACCGCGATCTACCTCCGTACATAAATTAACTGTTCTGTAAAGACCCAGTTTGGTAAAATGGATGTCGAACAAGATTCATCATTAAAGACTGACTTCCCATACATATTTATTTCTTTTTTCGGTTCAAAGATAATCCGCTAATAATTCCGAAGATTTCGAAAGAACTGACGCAGAAATATTCAGTCGTGACAGATCTCTCGAAACTTCTCCGGTCGGTTCCGACAGCATAAAGTAACAAGTTACTTTACGCTTGTCCGGACATGCCGTAGACTCAGGTGATTCGCATTTTCTAATGCCAAAGGACCTTGAAACCTACGATAGCAAACAAAGGGTTAAGTCGCCGGTAAACTCTAAGCTTGCTCAAATGACCCTTCCACGCTATTCTAAACTTTCTCCCTTCAACTCCTTGCTCTCCCTTAAGTACTATGGCTCTTAATATTGAAAAATATACTTCACCTTCCAGTCCCTTGCTAATTAAATGCCGTTACAACAGTTGACAAATTCTCCGAATGAGCTTAAGAATTGTGTAATTATGACTTACACAAGCAATAGTAACGACAAGGGTTTAATGATGGACTACTGCGTCTCCATATCTTCCAACGAAGTTGAGATCGACGGTGTAGTCACCGATTCGAGCTTGTCGTACGATGTGTTACTCAAGCAAAGGAGTTGACTGTAATGAGTGGCAATCGCAATGTGTGTCTCTACAAACCCGTTTCGGGTGATTTTTGAGGAGACTGCTTTGCCTTTATTAGCGTGTTCTTCGTCAAGGTCTGCCTGTTCGGCTGTTTGTACCAGCCGTCGTGCATTGCACCATTTTACTAAATACAAGCAAATGGACAATGCAGCAATAAGGGTCGGTATCACAATTGCACACAGAATGACGGGGGTGACTCTTGCATTCAGAATGCTTGATAGTGTGCCGGCTCTAAATTAGTATCGAATTCTGATGACACGACGCAAATTTCATAACTGATTTAACATTTAGAAGATTAGCCTATTCAGAAAGATGCAGCAAAAATCGCTCCGCTATATATAGCAGTAAAGTAAGCAACCAATTCAACTATCGCTTTGTTACTTACTCACTGCACAAACAGTACAGTATAGTTGCTTCCGGCTGCACATTGAAATGAGGTAGGCAAAGAAAACAAATGTCCTGATGCTACCGAGCCAATTTGAGTTAGACATACGATAGCCAGCTTCGATCTCGAATCTAACGAACTAAGTACTTTAAGGGGAAGTCTGACTGTCGGAGCAAAAATGAGTTCTTTTACCGTCGTTTCTCCATTCTAGATCAAAATGCACACATTGCATTTTTTTTTTGATTTTATAATAAAACAAAGCAAATTTTACAGGTATGTTTAAGCTAAGGATTTATTTCGATATACAAGAGATGGCAATATAATTTTATTAAGATTTGGAGGTCAATTAGAGCTTTTTTAAGTAGTAATATAGTTTGAAATTTGAGTTGTTTTTTTGAGTAGTAATACAGTTGGGCATTTTTTAAAAACAGTATTGAATTTCTGTTATCAAAACTAGTAAGAAACAGAGTGCAAATTCTTACATCTCTTTATTAGACAGGAGAGACAATACAATGACAGAGCCATAAATTTTCAGTTTTGGGGCAAACGACAGATCAACGGCAGCTTAGCTACGGTCGATGACAGACTCGGACGGCCTTCATCAAGAGACATCATGAACTGTAACTGGTACGGGTTTCTCCAAATGATTTCGTAGTACGGCTCAGATGCGATTCGGCAACACACCGAGTTGCGCGAATGATGTTTGTCCCTGTAAACTCATTGGACAAAGATGTTCGGTGTCACCTTGAAGTCGTATCAAACCATCGATGGCGTACGGTACAGTAGGAAGAGGGCAGTTAAATTTGTATGCAGATCTTTTTCAGGAAGTTGTGGACGAGGGATATATGGCTGAGATCGCGGCTTGTCAGTACACCCCGAACCCTGACATTGGGTGATCTTCCTCGGACCCAAAGGGGATCCAATAATTGAGATCTGGCAGAATAATACCCGTGCGCATGCCCAGACAATATGTTCAATATCGTGGTAACCGTCGCCAAAAGCGCTGATACCACTATCCGCGAGCCAAATACGTCGGAGATGAGTGTCTAGCGTGATGTGATTGGACATGAACCGAGACATCACACGAATGAAATCTCGACCCACATCCATTCCTCTAAACTAACGTTTCGTTGATACTTTCGGGATAATAGAATGTAGCCACCGTTCTAATTCTCCAATGCTCAACGATATCTGCCAGATTTCTAGCGTTCTCTGACGAGAGATATTAAAAAATTCATTGAAGATGGTTGGTCTTTCGTAGATTGCACCTTGTAAAGCGCCCGTCTTAGCTGAAGAGCCCGCTTTTTCATTACCTGAGATGGAGCATTGCGAGGGACCCAAACTAAGGTAATCTTGTACGATCTTACAGATAAATCACACAAGTGCTCCCAGGTTTTCTTAGATAAATGCGGAATGTGCTTTCTGGGATTCACCGAACGAAATAATGTCAACAAATAACTGTCCGTGTGATACATTACGTTTTCATTAGGAAAACTACCCGTGAGATTAAGTTCACCTGATTTTTAAATCAATGTGCGCAGATCAATTGAGTTTTGATTCAAGGATTAGACTAACGTGCTTAACTTGATCTGCGCCTGTAATTTCAGAGTCAAAGAACTGCTCCGATTGTAACCCATCGTTTCACGAAAAGCACCATTCATGTTTTATTTGGATAACCTGAAGGTGCAACATGAAGGTTGACGGTATCAAGTTGCTCCATAAGCAATCATCAATAAGACTTCATAAAAGTGGTGACAGCACGCCTTCTTGAGGACATCTGCAGACACTCAGTTCCCTTGCCTCTAATACTTGTTCTAACGATATCGGTTGCTAAGCATTGCGTGTTTACAATTTCTGATATACAAAGTAACCACCCACTATCCAATCCGTGGTACTTATGGGAGTGTCACTGAGTCGGGGCCTTCCGTTAAGTAAGTATCACATCAAAACTTCCTTTCTCATATCCCAAGTTACAGTAAAGATGGTCGTGGCCCGCAATAGTGGTTCTCAGGCGAAGTTCTCGCTTGGACTGGATCAATTGTTATTCCCAAACAATGTTCCTCGAGTAGTGTGGCTGGAAATAAGAGTCATTAAATGGTCTACGAAGTGTACCGTGCTTACGCAACGCAACGCAACCTTATTAAACACATTAAAAAGAATAATTCTACACTGAAATGACACCTGAAAAACCGGAATAACTCAACGATTTTCCTTTTCCGAAAAATTTTATAAAAGCTTTAATGCATTCACAACGAACTGAGTGCCATAAAAAATAACCCACCCAAATTCTGTGTCGGTCGCCCAATACTGCGCCGTGTATCCGTTAATTTCGCTGAACTTCATAAAACACAGCAATTTAAATTTTTAATGTACAACAAAAGGGTTCGGGTGGGTGGTATTTTTGCGATCGTTTGTTTGCTTGCTCATCACCAGAACGAAACATCGCCGCATGAAATATCCCACGGCCTTTCGGGGGTGACGGCGGCGGCGGCACCGTTTTCACTGAGTTTGTTTGTATATTGGGCCTATTTGCTTTGCCCGGGCTCTCTCTCCTCCTTTTTGCGAAGGAGGGAAAGCTATCAAGCGGGGTTTGAGGAGGAAAGGAGGAAAAACAAAAGTTCGGGTTGAGCTGAGAACTGGCGTGAATATTTTCCTGACAGGCTTGTTATGTTTGGCTTTGATCGAGCAGGCGAAAAGTGTGAATCGGAAATAGGTCACCAGTGAAACAACGTTTTGATGTCAGTTTGCCGTTTCCATGTGCCACATTTTGCTTTTTTGATAAAGGATCGACGACCTTCTTCGACTAGGTTTCCTAGCGCAATGGTGTATCTTTTGAGAGTTAATATTTTGAAGTGTTTTGAAGCTAAAATACACATGTACGATTTAGTTCAGTGGTGCTAACTATTCTGGAAAAGTTTTTAGTGCACATAAAAACCACCTAAGTTCTAACTACTCCAAGAGTCCTCGGCGTATCCAACAATAAACTTTATAGTTCATAAACAATTACCAGCAAGATTGCGGTGTGCATTTTTAAGCAACCAATTCTCGTTCGCAGATAAAAGCTCCGGAACGAAAATAAGAATACCGAAAGATTAGCTCACTAACTTCCACAGCGCTCCTTAAATCCGCTAACAAAGTTCTATCTTCCGTTCGCTTCAAGTGGCATATTCACGGGCAGTGACTACCACAGACAAACCGCACGGCGAAGTGGAGTCACTTTGTGTACGTGGTACGCCACACCATCGACGAAGGATTTAGAACTTTTAAAATTACAAAATCTGCGAAACGGAAAACTCTCGTCCGGGTTTTTTTGCTGTCGGTTTTGCATCGGTCGCTTTTTCTCACTTCGTCCTTGCCAGCGGGACTGGCACGAGCCAGATAGCTGCTTTAATAGCGTTCCCAAAAGCTTCTGGTGCTTTTTTTTATTTTTTTGTGCACCTTCACCCGAGTATGTACCACTTTTCTATGCGAAAAAAGAGGATGTAAACTGATGATACTATTTTCGAAGCATTTCAATGGAATTGCTGTCGAATATTCGAGTGTGGGAAATAAATTTATGTCATCGTTTCGGATTGATTACGAAGTCTGTGATAACAGAAGGGGTAATATGATACTACGACTGATTTGCTATCTGATTGACATAGGTCATATCGTGTACATTAATCTAGCTATAATTAGTCCTTCAGTCGTATTTTGTATTACGAATCGATTTTTCCAACGAATCCGACTCCAAAAAACGAATAAAGCTGATTGAGTTCGAATTTTAACGTTCTGCTCCAATAAACTTCGATGCCGATTAATCTACTGGTGGACATATACACGAATACTCATCACAGCCCAGTATTGTTTAATAGAACGGAACTGAAAACAGGTTGGAAGATTTATGTACTGTTGTACAATCATATTTTCAATGTGTCCAGTAATTCTTGAAAAATGTCGAAATCGGTCAAAACACGGACATTTCAATATACCGGGATAAAAACTAGTAAAAGCGATAATTTTTTCTCGCCACTGTGAAAATCTATGAATTTGAAACTTGACCATTAGTTTCAGTGAGTGCATTTGACAAAGTCCGTCCGTTCAGCAGTAACAGGAACGTTATTGTTTCTGCTGAAATTCTGCATCAAGGCAATCATTTGTGGCTCTTGCTAACGGATAAAGGGAGCACGCTTCCCTGACACAATGTATCTCATCGACGATTTAAGATTTTGATCTAGAATACATACCTTCAAATATCTGAAACTCGAGAAGTGTAAGGCTTAAAACGTTCATACTTTTTGTTCATAGAACTTGCATGTTTCTTTTTTGCTTTGAAATTGTTCGAAATCGGTTATTTCCAACATTCTTATATTAACGCGAACAACAAAACAAAATCAGTCTGCTTCCAGCCACTGATGACAGCGGTCACGAACGGTGCTTTTGTAGCAAGCACCAGTGCCTACAAAAAAGAAGCAGACAACAAGGAGAAGAGTTTCACGACCCGAATCAGAAATTTATGTATATGAGGTTGACAAAATCGGGAGTAGACAAAATCAGGGCCCGATGAAATTTGGTCATCGCTGTTTATAAAAGACACACGGCTTTGTTGAGCTCACGTGAATTAGTTTACTTTCCCTATTTGGATTCATTTATTTTTTCTCTGAAACTTTTTCTTTTATAAACTAAAGTTTTTTACACGTTCATTTTGCACGTTTTTTTTATTTTCGCAATTAGCAATTTTTTACACTGTTTTCGCCAGTAGCGCGGATTTCGCAATTAACACGGTTTTAGCAAAAATGTTTTAAAACTTTATGAATGCAAGAGATATAGAAGATTTATGGAAAAGTGGAAAAACGGATCGGGAAGATTCCTTTTGACCCGTAATTCAACAATATGGGCATTTTCGCAACAGGATTAACGAGTAGACGCTAAAAGTCGATACCTGACGCCACTTTGAAAACCAAGATGGCGACTTCCGGTTTAGCTGAATTCTCTAAAACCCTTCCAATATGGGCTTGGTGAGCGGGCTTGATGAGCAAACGCCAAATGTCGATGTCTAACGCTATTTTAAAAACCTAGAAAAAATTCAAGTAAACTTCAATTTATGCAATGATTTTATTACATGAAAGTTGTATTTTTGTAGTACATTTGCAATTAAAAAACAAGCCATAGTTTATAAAAACATATGTATAATTGGCAGAGTTACGACTTTTTCCCCAAAACCCTTTTTTATTTAAGAGGCTTTCGGTGATCACGATTGAAGACCAATAGATCACCTAAAGTTCCAAAACTTCCATCCATCTATATAGTAGTTGCTCGTACCTTAACGATTAGTTGAGTAAATAATAATTTTTTTTACATTCCGGAACGCTTTTCTTAAAAAATATTTGAAGCTCTAAAAATTGTATTGAAAATTCTTTTCTATAAAACCAAAATTTGTGCATAAAAAGGGTATCGTTAAGGTTTCGAGAAAAATTAACTACGATGAATTGAAAAACAATAAGAAAATCGGTTGAGTGGTTTTTCGGCGTGATTACGGAAAAACCATTTTTGGAAATCGAGTTCAAAACTGTAAGTGGCCACTACTCTTTGTAGACGAAGCGCGCTTCTAGGCGCTGTAACTTTCGATCTATTTCTCGGATCTCTATAAAAATGTAGAAAAATATTCTCAATGAGTTTTACTTTCAGACAAAGTACTAAAAAAATTTCGATTTCTTGAAAAATAAAAAGGTATCTAACCCCTTAATAAAATTCACCATAACCACAACAATGTAAGAATTTTTGCATTAGCGAAAATGAATAGATGCCGGATGTCAATCCCGAAAGCCATATTACAAAAGGAAAAAAGTCGAACAAATGAAAGATCGAAACCAAAATTTTAACATTTTTTTTTTAATTTTTGAAAAATCACTTTTTAAAGTACCATAATTTAAATATTGAGCGAATTGCTAATATGTTCATATATTGAGCTCGAATTAATTTGTATTCAAATTGAAAATAACACTATAACCCTTTGTGACTGATTCCTAATCCTGCCGACGAAAAGGTAAAATTCAAAATGGCGGATCCGATATTGCGGATCCAATATGGCGACTGTGCTTAGCTAAATTTCATGTTTTATTTTATTTGGGCCTAAAACGTCTTACAAGGGGTTTTCGGAGTCGCTAATTCAGATTCGGACGTCAAAAATGTTAAATTCAAAATGGCAGCTACAATTGGCGATTATACGTTGAAAACGTTCATAGATAGCGCTAGAAGTAAAGTGATGCTGATTTCATTTTGTTCTGTCATAGTGCATATATTTTCTATAAACTTTGGTAAGAAAATAACTTTTAAACAACCTTTAAATTTGTTGAGAATTGCTTACGAAAACGAAGGAAAACTATCATTTTATAAGATGATGAGCAAACATCTTGCGAAAAGTGTGTAAAACGTAGTGGTTTCTAATATCATTCGAAGAGCTACATATGTGCGGTTCCAAAATGTAATTTGTTGAACACCGTAGCAGCCGCAACATCATTTCCCGTTCCTCCTAAGTTAAGCTAAACCATCATGAGATGGTGTAAATTCATGAAACTCTCCGGATCACGCGAGGAAAAAATATATCCGGCTAATTGGAAGTGTCAGCTTTGCATCATACACAGCCGATCCATCACTCTGATAGGCTTACCAGAATCTCTTACGTAGTCCAAAATATGAATTGTACTAATTGGGTCTCGGTTTCCAGTTGAAGCTTTATTTGTTGAAAGAATTTTTGTAACCACCATAATACCCCGATTACATTTCGAAGAAATGTATGAGCCAAATAGTTTCAAATGGCTGTAATTTAAGAATGATTACAAATAAAACTAAATTTCGTACTCGTTTCATTCATATTTTGGCACTAGTAAGTTTTTTTCGAGAAGAAAACGAATTTTTTGTTGGAAGCTACGACTCACATGCGAGTGAAAAAATACAAACTGTATCACTTTGCCAGTTCATGAGCTGAATCATAGGTGTCGCATGACTAATTTTAGTTTTACCGCAAATCGCCAATATGGCGACTATGCTTGGCTAAATTTCATGTTTTTTTATTGGCCTAAAACGTCTTACAACAGGGTTTTCGGGGTCGCTGATTCTGATTCTGATGTTAAAATTGTAAAATTGAAAATGGCGGATGAAATATGGCGACTGGGTTTAGCTACAATTCATGTTTTTTATATTGACTTATAACGTTTTTTTGGGGTCGCTGATCACGATGGTGACGTTATAACTGCAAATTATGTGATAGCGACTTTGTTAGGCAAAATTGTCATTTTGTTGCAGCCATTTTGAATTTTCGAATTCTGACATCAGAATCGTCATCAGCGACACCAAAAACAATCTAACAAAATTCTCAAATTTTGTAAAAAAATGGCAGCCATCGTGTAGCCGTCATTTTGAATTTTCAAATTCTGTTGTCAGAATCGTAATCAGCGACCTAAAAAACTACATAATCTATTTTTATGCTAGTTGTGAAGTTATCTCCGTCTCTAAGAATCTTTCATAGACCAACATAATAATCAATTCCATTTTTGCATATTTTGATAATTTTTTTCGAAAAAAATGACCTACGAATTTTTTTCAAAAATCTATTATTTAGTTCAATGTTTGAGATACTTGCAAACAAATTTTTAGATCCCTAGGACTTTTAGTTCAGACACAGCCGAATTAATTGCAAAAAATGAGATTTTCGAGCTTTAATTGTTTATAACTAATAAGTGATTAACAAATTCACATAATTTTTTGTGCTAGTTGTACTCCTTACATCCCTAAGAGTTGATTAAAAGAAAGAATTCGTATTTATTTGTCAACGCTAACTAGAAATCCAATAAAAACTTAGGAGAAGTAAGTGGGACGTAAACGTCCCACTGCGTCGCAAAGGGTTAAAGAGTGAACAATTTTCAAACAAAGGGGGTTAATTTGCATTTTTTAAATGTGATTGAAACCTACAGGAATAATTTTTAGCATATTTAGAATCATCACATTATTATAATTTTATAATTGAACATTCCGCAAACCAAGCATAGTTAGGTCTGTTTTTTGAAAGAATAAGTGTAAATGAATTAATGAAATAAAAAGAAAACCAACAGTATCGTCTAATGTGACTACGCCACATCGCTCTCATTTATGTACTAAATCATAGTCAATAAATTTGTGTAAACGCGACAAACGAGTAGATCACAGGTTTGCTTGCGAGGGGCCGCCGCTTATTCTGAAATCCATTACCCTTAATATATTTGTCCCGAATGATTTACTACTCCGCATTCCTTCACAATGAATAGCAATTTCTTGAACATGTATTTTGTTGTGCTCAACCAAGATTTTCATTTGTATTTTTGTCAAGCCTATGATCGAAATAAGCTTCGATTTATTTAAGAAAATCCGCTTTGTTTGTCCTTATCAAATTGTTGGTTCTTGTCTATAGTGAAAAACATCACATTTCAATCGTATTTTAACATTACAGAAAACACGCGTTTTGTTATTACGATGTCTTTGGTTATAATTAAATTTCAAGTCTATATGCATACTATTTACTTTATAATTCATTGCCGTAGATGATCCAAATTTTAAAACATTGTAAACTCGTATAAAAATTCATATTTAAAAGAGGAGGTATGAAAATCGCTTGTTGCGAAAGTCAACGTATTTTACGGTAAATCAAAAATGATCCATAATAAAGTAATATAATTATCAGACCAATAATCAGTTTAATGACAGCTCATGCCATAAAGAAGGAAAAAATATCTGTAGAATCAAAATTATGTTCTATGTAAGATTTTTTCAAGCTATTATTTTTAATACTGTGTTGCGTTTCGGCTTCGCCTCATCAGAAACCAACACTAACTTATTGTCGAAATAGATTAGCGCCGGCTTGACGCAAATCCCTTAAAACTAAAACACACTTTGTGTTTCAATCGAACGACTGATCAAACATGATAGAGAACATGATATAGCATAGTATTATTTTTAACTTTTTATATAAAAAAATAATTTTCGGGGTGAAATTCTTTTTCGTTTAACGTTAACAAAAGAGTTCTGAATCAAACTCACTCATTTGCAGTTATTTACTACTCTAATTCATTAAAATAAGTACATTTGTTCATATATGAGGTTCATTTTTGTTCTTTCGACCATTTGTAGTGTTCGCACTTTTGGTCCCTTCGACCATTTGTCTTTCGATCATTTGTACCTTTCAACATGTTGTCCTTTCGGCTTTTCGTCTTTCGACCATTGCGACTTTTTGCCCCGTCGACCTTTAGCACCTGAACCTTGATGGGTTTAATTCGAAAGAGGGTTGCCAGTAGGTAACGAAACCCAAGATGGCAGCTTCTGGTTATTACATAGCATTGAAATTCATCATCATTATGGGAGCCATTTGAAAGGAAGTAGTCAGTAGCTGATGAAAATTAACGATTGATGCTTTTTGTGAATACAAGATGGTGGCTTCCGGATACTACTGAAATTTTTCATCAATATGGGTGTTATTTGAAAAAGGGAGCTCAGTAGATGACGGAAATTGATGATTGATACTATTTTGCAATCCAAAATGGTGATTTCCGACTATCAAAAAACTCAGGCTGGATGCTGTTAGAAAGAGGGAAGTAAGTGGATGACAAAAATCGATATTTAAATGAAGTCACGGTCTTTAGTGTTTCGGATTTTCCTCTTTAGTAGTTAACAGCTTACTAGGCCACTAGCTAGACACTCTATCCAAAAAACGACATAGTGTACAGTAGAAACAAAAGGTCGGGACTGATGCACCTGTTTGATTTTTACTATTACTATCCCGCCAATGTGGAAATATGAGGCATAATTAGGATAAGCCCCCAAATGTATGCAGTAGGTGCACATACCTACTTTAAATTAAGTCAGAGTTTTTAGTGCTTCGGATTTTGCTGCATGAGGTCAATTTGAAATCCAGGATTGCTACTTGCGCTT